>NC_084519.1:10789114-13189114 GCF_024500385.1 Phyllopteryx taeniolatus
TGCTTAAGTACTGGCATTGGTGCATCCCTAATTTTTATGCTAGTTTGGAGGCGACTTAAAGGACAATGCCACTATTTAAAGGGGACCTATGGGTTATATGACATTGTTGGTTCAGTTTTAAATGTAGTTGCAAATTGTTGATGTAAATGTACAGTAACATAACATACAGGTCCTACCTGTAAGATAAACGTTTTTTATTATACTGTCACGTCCATATGGTGATAGTTTGTCATGTGGTTGACAATTTTAGTAGAGAAATGTAAGAGTTTCTGCCCCCATTCCCTGCAGGCTCCTGGAAGATGGCCAATCAGATGAAAGTGGGCTTTTTGGGGAGGGAAGGCCTTGAAAAATACTCTACTAAATCTACTTCTTTCCCCTCACAGAAAGAAGGTGTGTGTGCGCGTGTGTATATGTATGTATATATATATATATATATATATATATATATATATATATATGCACACTATATTCTACAGTATATTAAGAGGTATAAAATTCAATAGTAATGCACTGCTGGAACTGTTCAATCTTCACTGTAGTGCTGTCATTGTGCAGGATCAGGAACTTGTTAAAAAAAAAAAAAAAAAAAAAAAAGACGACTAAAGCGTTTTCCAGATTTCCTCTCATTAAGATGTATTATGAAGTAGTGAAACAAGAAAATAAACACTTGGTCGTACTGAGAAGTAAACTTTACTACCTGTTCTTGCTCATACGCTTTTCTCGCCAAGTAGATTTTTTTGTTTTTCCCCCTCTGTTCATTATAGACACACCTCGAGCATAGGAACCACATCTTGATGCATTTTTTGAAAGGGTTGTTTTCACCTGTCTTTTCTTTTTAACTTCAAATATTTTAGTTCCGGTTTCTCTGTTGCCTTCCTGTCAGTACAGCATTCCAACGTCTATGATGTTTAAACAAACTCTTTTGGGGTGTGATCGGTTGGAACCTGTTTTGTAATCGCAGATAGATTTTTTTCCGAGGTTTCTTCATTAAATAAAGTCCACTCTATCTTTCTACTCCAAGCATAAAGCACCCTTGTCTTTTTACTCCTAGCAGTTGTAGTACACGATAGTGTTCACAAGATGGTGACATGATTTCTACTGTGTGCTGTACTCTGTACTTGACCTATCACTGTCCTGTTGAGTACCAGTCGAATCTATTTATGCAGAGAGGCCGTTAAAGACTTGTTGGTATTGTGGAATTTGGTTTTAACAGTAAATTTTCTGCATGCTGTGCGTGTTTGAATGCTATTTTATTTCCTTGAGTGGGAATGCAATTTTGTTGCACTTTGTTGATTTTGACTACTATGTGCCCTGCATTTCCGCTAAACTGGAGTGTCAACATCTCTGTTGACAAAACTACCAGCACACCCGCCAGCCTAGTGAAGATAAGCGGTACAGAGAATGGATTGATGGTTACTTGACCCTATTCAGCCACACGATGAAACGTCAAGTCGCTTTGATGCAGTGCACCACAGTACTAAATATATTTTACACCAATGTGTAATCAAAAATCTGCTCTATATATAGCCATCATTGTTGCATTAGTACAAGTAACTTTGCCAAAAGGCCATCTCATGAAGTGTCTAGTGGGTGTTACTTTTACAATTGGCAATTAGGGTACCTCACAGATTTTCCCACCTGCATGCGGTTCGTCTGGACGCACGGTTGCCATGGTAACATGTTTTCCGTCTTGGAAGAAATCCCGCGCTGATAAAGGTGACATATATATGGGGTTTGTTCTTGCTCTGTCTTGTTTCCAGCGACAGGAGACGTTTGAACAGATGCCCCTGAACTACACTTCGGAGAACCGGACCAACTCTTTGTTCGCGTCCAAGCTGAGCGCCGCTGCTGACATTTGCGTGGGACTTGCCATCCTCTCCGTGGGTATGTACACCACTGTCTCTCTCTAAATAATAATAATAATAACAATAATTTAAAAAAATTATTATTATTTAGTGTTAAAAGGCTCCCAAAAATCTAAAACTGCTTTTTAAACTTACTCTTAAAGCAATTTATATTATATTTGATACTGTTCAGTATATCATTGCTTTTTTATTATCATGATTATTATAATAGTTGATTGAGAAGAATATAAACGTTTGTTTTCACAATTAGCCAATACGAATTCATACTGTTGTACACCACATCAAACTACAACCATAATAATGAACATATTGTAAAATTCATAAGTGCCAACCAAACTTGTACATTATCTTTGTGATAATAATGAATGAATATTTGACAGCGAGTGGATCAGATATAATTTATATTGTATTTTGTAAGTGGTCATCATGTACAATACAGTGATAAGAAATGGGAAGCAAACAAAATAACACTAGCATTTCATATTAATCAGTGTCTTTTCATGGCAAAATGTTTTTTTTAAGAAGTCATTATTACTTAATTGATTATTACCATCGAAAGCTCTCTTTTTTTGTGTGGGTGGAGCATATAGCAAGCTCAAATTGTGACATTTTGATTAACACTCTTTCTCAACTAAACACAATAAAGGGTTTAAATATCCATCATCAGTCCTAGTAGCCTTTTATCAGGAGCCCTTACCTAAGTTGAAATGGCTCCCACATTTTATATTATGCTGCAATTTGTTTCATTTCATCATTGAAGAAAGGTAGTGAATGCTAATCATAATGAAAAAGTTACAATTAAATATATATAAGAAAAGATCATATAATATTTTCCTTCCATCCATTTTCTATTGCTCCTCATTCAGGTTGTGTGTGAGCTGACTTTGGGCAAGAGGCATGAAAAAACAGGTCCACCCTATATTGGTCACCAGCCAATTGCAGAGATAATTTTTGAAAAAAAAAAAAAAAAGTTTAAAGTACTACATTACCAGTACATTTATGGGGCAAAAAACAAGCAAACAGAATTTCATAGTATTTTGATGAGTCCTCAAAAGTTAACAGTATTTTCTATTTCATGCTTAAAATTGTTTTGTGTATTTGTATTTAAAAATGTGTTTTAGTGAGTTTTAAGTAAAGTTAGCTGGAATAGGCTCCAGCACATTCATGACCTTAATGAGGGCCCATCAATCCAACCACATAGAAAATGGACAGATGGACGACATTGCCCCTGTAAAAAAATCAGTAATTGTCCTTGGATTCCGGTTGCACAGTGTTCCTGTCAATAATGGGCAACGGCATGGTTCTGGTGATCTGCTATCGCCGCCGCAAGAAGATGGTGGGCACCGAGCTGCTGTGCGTCAACCTGGCTGTGGTGGACTTTCTGTGCTGCATCTGCTTCTACCCGCTCTCCATCCTGTCATCCTTCCACCATGCGTGGCTGGGGGAAAACGTCACGTGCATCTACTATGGCCTGGGCTGCTACATCTTTGGCCTGTGCGGCATGTTCACCATCGCCGCCATCAGCATCATCCGCTACTTAAAGACGTGCTACAGCTTGGTTTATGGTGGGTTTTGGCTAGATACCACTTAATAAAAATGCTATGACCTTCACAGGTATACATGGTGAACTAGTGGTTTGCACTCCCTTGTCATAGCCGAAAGGGTCTGGGGTTGAATGAAAATAAAATCTATATAATAAAGTTAAAAAAAAAAGACTGTCATATTTGTTAAAACAGTCATTATAATGTGACAGTAGTACATGATTAAAGATATGTGAAAAAAAAATCCTCATCTTGTCCCTCTAATTTGATATACAAGAAACCACCATGTGTGTGGAAAAACAACCAATCCGAGACAGAAGGTGTGACTGACAGGTGTCAATCATTTGTCTCGCACACGCAGGGACACTCATCGTGGGGACCCCCCTGGGGCCTCGTGCTGACCTGTTGCCTTGTTACACCGGAAAAATACCTTATTCATAAGGGAGGGTTACTACAGTCTAACAAAATGTTGTGTTTGAAGTTTTGTTTTTCTTTGGGGATGTGCCCGTGAGGAGTGTGCCAGCAAGTGCACGACAAAACTATGTAAGTTCTCAATTTTGCAAATATTCACTCATTTTGAATTCGATGCCTGCAACACATTTGACGCAGGCTGTCACGTCGTTAGTTTTCCCCTCACGCTTCCGTCTTCATGCACTCATGGCCGACAACGAGGCACTCTAAAGCCGCCGCGCGCCAGCTCAACATCCCAGTTGAGTCCCAGTGAGTGTAAATGGTTGTTTGTCTCTGTGCTCTGCCATTGGCTGGCGACTCTAAAGTAAATGGATGGATGGATCTTTTAATAGACTACGTGTTTCTTCCTGCAGCTGTGTGGCTGGAGAGCGGCAATATCAGAATGGTGTGCTGTGTTATCTGGCTAGTGGCTGCAGTGTGGTCCAGCTTCCCTCTCTTTGGTTGGGGCGAGTATGTCCCTGAGCCCTACGGACTGTCCTGCACCGTCGCCTGGCGAGGCTACCACACCTCAGCCAAGGACGCCTTCTACGTCATCTGCTCCTTCGTGTGCTTTACGCTACTTCCTGTCCTGCTCATCGTGATGTCCCATTGCCAGATCCTCTACAAGGTGTCCCGCTTCTCCTATTCGCTGTCGGCGCGAGGCATCCATAACAACCTGCGGCATGCTGAAAAACGATTGTCTATGGTGAGCTGTGGACTGTTTGTTCTGTGTTGTTGTTTACCCTGTGAACTTGTTTCTTGTCAGTGCTATGCTAGGTCCACTTTTCATTTTATCTTAATGCAGTGGGAGTTTTGATATGAAATGGGGTGGCACTTGGGTGTGCTACATAGAAGGAAAATTATTGTACAGTGGTGTCTTGATGTACAAGTATAAAGGATGCCAGCTCACGCTGTACGAATATACATTAGCAAAACCTCACTCCTCGAAGACTTCAAAAGTGTGTGCTGGCCGCCGGGTTCGCTGACAACAAATCTTCAGTGGGGCTGGTGAACCGCCCTGGATCTCTTGGTGTGGGTGGTGTCCTGTCGATCGGGTCGTTCTGAGTTGGGCCCCTGGGCCCACCTTCCCCTTTTGGCTGGTGGGGTGAGGTACTATGTCCCCATTGTGCTGGCACAGCAATCCCAGGGCACCTCTGTCAGTTATTGTGCATGCAAGATGGTGTCACTTTACTTGCATGTGTTTGCAGAGACACACCCGTGGGACTTAGTTGCTTGGTGTGGGGCCACTTCTGAATTGCTATAAACAACTTTCATGACCTTACGAACGTCTTGGGTTGTCCCCTCACTAGCACTCCGTTTTGACAGATGTTAAGAACACTCACCACACTCCAGTTGCACAGCCGGGTCAACTACCCTTATCCTGCTCTCTTCTCTTCCTGTCCTGACCTGTCCTATCCTACATTGTCCTGTTCTCCTCTCACAGGGTGTAGCACTACTGTCCCGTACAAAACCCTAATCCAATGTGACATTGTAGTGTGCATATAATGCTTTTTTTAGCTAATGTCCTGTCTTTCTTGTCTATTTTCTGTCCTCTCCATTTTCTTTTGTGCCACTCCCCTTCAAAACCTTGTTCTGTCCGACTGAAAATTTCAGTATCCATCATAATACATTAACACAAACAGTGGAGTAGCTCATGTAGACAGATAATTATGAATGCTTTATTATTATTATCATAGTCAAGATTTTTGAGAAAATTCTTTTTAATCAACTCAGCAATTTCTTGAACTGAAATGGACTTTTTGACAAATTTCAATCAGGTTTCCAAACTCATCACAGTACAGAATCTGCTCTTATCAATGTGCTAAATGATATAAGTTTGAATACTGACTCGGGAAAGGTGTCAATTCTGGTCTTGTTGGACCTCAGTGCGGCTTTTCATACGGTAGATCATAATATACTGCTGAACAAGTTGGAAACGTGTTTAGGACTAAATGGAACAGTCCTTAAATGGTTCAGGTCCTACCTGGAGGGAAAGGAGTTATTTTGTAACCATTGGAAGTGTTCAATCGAATGGCAATGACCTATGGGGTCCCTCAAGGGACAGTTCTTGGACCCCTCCTATTCAGCCTGTATATGCTACCCCTGGGTCAAATTCTTCAGAACTTTAATTTTGACTATCATAGCTATGCAGATGACACATAGTTATATCCAGCAGTGTCTCCAGATGACTACAGTTCAATTGAGGTGTTGTGTCACTGTCTAAAACAGATAAATAACTGGATGAGCCGAAATTGTCTCTAAACCGCAACAAAACTGAGATAATTATTTTTGGCAATAAAGAAAATAGGATTGCTGTTAGTAAATACCTGGAGTCACTCTCTTTAAAAACCAAAGACCAAGTCCGAAACCTTGGTGTTCTGATAGATTCCGACCTGACTTTCAACAGTCATATCAAATCAATTACTAAAACTCCCTTCTACCATCTGAAGAACATATACAGGGTGAAAATCTTGCACGTGTTAAGCAGACCAGGAGAAGCTCATCCATGCTTTTATCTCAAGTAGACTTGACTATTGTAATGGTCTTCTGACTGGACTCCCTAAAAAGAGCATTAAACAGCTGCAGCTCATTCAGAATGCTGCAGCTCAGGTTCTGACCAGAGCAAAGAGGTCAGAACTTATTACTCGAATTCTAAAGTCCTTACACTGGCTTCCAGTCAGCTTTAGAATAGATTTTAAAGTTCTGTGATTGGCTGGCGACCAGTTCAGGGTGTACCCCGCCTCTCGCCCGAAGATAGCTCGGATAGGCTCCACCACGCTCGCGGCCCTTGTGACGATAAAGCGGTGCAGAAAATGGATGGATGGATGGATTACTCAATGTTTTATAAAGTACAATAAAACACAAAGGTTTTGACTCTGCATAACTGAATTACAGACCCTGTAAATCTACTGTATGTGCCATTTCCACTACTGACTACATTACAGAAGTCTCAAATAAAAATTCCAACTATTCAAAATATAACTACGCCTAGTCAGAAAGACGACGTTGATTTCTACAATATTTATTCCAGTTAAACTCAGCTTTTGAACATATTTTCACCTTGTGTGCCGCCACATGACAGCACACATGACGGCAGCTAAGTGAATTGTGAAAAGGCATTTTGGGGGCCACAAATAAGCAGCCCGCTATACGTTACTTTCCATGGGGCATAATTGTAGATTAATAGTGACAAAAGCTAGAAATTATGTCATTTGTTGTAAAGAAGCCTTCATTATTTCTAAAGTCATTTTCTTTTATTTATCAATTTCTTCCCCCAGATGTTTTTCTGTATAAGTGTTGGCTTTATCATTGCCTGGACGCCGTACGCCGTCGTTTCCTTCCTTTTCATATTCCACAAGGAGAACCAGTACATGGCTCCAGAGGGCTTCGTTTTCCCCGCCCTCTTTGCCAAAAGTTCCCACATCTACAACCCCTTCATTTACTTCTACTTCAACAAGACATTCCAGAAGGAGCTCCAGTCCCTGTTGGTCTCTTTCTGTCCCAAAATGGGGGGGAATCGGGTGGGCGTCCAGGTCGCTCCGAGCCACCTGGCTCCCGAGCCCATCTATATCCAGCTCCAGGAGAGAGGTTACATCCGCGAGGCCTTTGTTTTATCTAAGGATCAGACACGGAGCAAGAGCAAGAGTAAGAGCACGAGCAAGAGCACAGGCAAAGGATCTGAAGGTACCAGCAGTGACCATGTGCAAGCAAGACTGCTGAACACCTGCTGGGGGTCCTCACCAATGAACGCCCAAATCATCTTGAAAAAGCAAACTACCAGCAATTCTTTGCCAGCCTCTGTGAGCTCTCTTTAGACAAGGCTACTGCCCAGCTCATTATTATTATCATTATTATTAGCGCCAATGAATTGTATAGAGCCAGGCAGTGAATTCATTAGCAAACATTCACATTGTCGTCTCGCATTCCCTATAAAAGGTGCACTGTTACTTTGTTGAGGGTTTGTGGTTAAACAAGTTTGTACCCCAATTAAAAGATATTGTTATGTTCTGTGGTGTATTAAGTAACGTTAGGGGTTATTGTTCCTTGGTTAATTTCTCTTTTTTGTGTCTCAACAGGCGGCACGGTGAGTGACTGGTTAGAGCGTCTGCCTCACAGTTCTGAGGACCGGGGTTCAATCCCCGGCCCCGCCTGTGTGGAGTTTGCATGTTCTCCCTGTGCCTGCGTGGGTTTTCTCCGGGCACTCCGGTTTCCTCCCACATCCCAAAAACATGCATGCCAGGTTAATTGACGACTCTAAATTGCCCGTAGGTGTGAATGTGATTGCGAATGGTTGTTTGTTTGTATGTGCCCTGCGATTGGCTGGCAACCAGTTCAGGGTGTACCCCGCCTCCTGCCCGATGATAGCTGGGATAGGCTCCAGCACGGGCGCGACCCTAGTGAGGAGCAGCGGCTCATAAAATGGATGGATGGATCGATGTGTTTCAACACAGCAATTCACACTCAAGGCCGCTGCAATTTTTAGTTAGGGATATACAGTAAACCCCTCGTTATTCGCTTGTGGATTGGAGAAAGGGAATAGGATAGGGAAACATTCTTACAAAATGAACAATTTGCGAATTTTTTTTGTGCATGGAAAGAAAGACATTGAGCATTGATTTCATGGCTTTGCCAGAAATGCGCAAATGTATATATTTTTTTTGCTCACTGCTTGTTTTCAATGGATATGAGGGTTGCAATGATTTGCTGTATTGTATTAGGCAGCACCATTATTATTATTTTTTTCTTCATTTTGTCGCAGAGGATATAATTTCATTGAACTATAACAATGCTAAGAGAAATACCAATGTTAAGTATTGCTCGACAACATCAAACCTTACAGTACTAGCCCTGAACTTTGTGTATACAGTACAGTACGAGGATATACGTACTGTATTTTACTGTTCCCTCCTTGCGTCCCCAAAAATTATAAGTGAATGATGTGTAAATGTATGAAAAAACAACAACTATTGCACTCATTTCTTCAGATGGCAAGTGCACATATTTATATTAAATTATTAAATATGTATTCTCTGGCAGGTGTAGTCAGAAATGTATGTTTTTGTTGTAACGTGTGACTTTGATAAGTCTTTGAGTATGAAATAATTGAGTGTTAACCACCTGCAAGCATGTCAGATATATACAGTATGTAAGTCAATTAAAAATAATACATCCTTTAAAAATTGACACACAAGTGTGGACAATACTGTTCTTTGAAGTTTTTGTGTTGTGCTTGTATCAGTCTTTACAGGCTGTGGTTGCATACTACCTACACTATTGTTCTTTTTTTGATATACTAATCTTCAATGTATTTATTTAATCTTTTTATATTTACATATGCTACTGATTCTAATTTTGTGACATGAGGGAGATAGTTTCAAATAAATCAATATACAAATCCAGCATCTGCAAAAATTGTATTAAGTGTTGTGTCGCCAACTTATTGTGCACACATGCACTCACACACAAACACACACACACATACCATTTATGATTCCCTCTACCATACCATTATGTGCAATTATTACATTACCATGGCGGGATGGTGGAAACTGGTTAAAACATCTGCTTCACAGTTCTGAGGACCCGGGTTCAAATCCGTCCTTGCCTGTGTGGAGTTTGCATGTTCTTCCGGTGCCCGCGTGGGTTCCCTCCGGGCACTCCGGTTTCCTCCCACATACCCAAAACATGCATGGTAGGTTAATTAAACACTCTAAATAGCCCGTCGGTGTGAATGTCATGTTAGTGTGAATGGTTGTTTGTTTATATGTGCCCTGCGAATGGCTGGTGACCAGTTCAGGGTGTACCCCCCCTCTCACCTGAAGATAGCTGGGATAGGCTCCAGCACGCCCGCCACCCTAGTGAGGATAAGCGGTATGGAAAATGGATGGATGGATTATAGTGTCATTTAACTTTACAAAGCGTAGAGTATTGAGTATTTATGTTTCTATATGTCACTACACTTACTCATAATAATCACATTATGAGTAGTCATGCATCCATTTTCTATTCCGCGCATCTTACTGGGTAGCGTGTGAGCTCACACTCACATTTACAAGGGCAATTCAGTCTGCAATTAATCTCAGAAGCATGTTTTTGTAATGTCAGAGAATGTCATAGTACCCTGAAAACTCACACAAGCGCGGTCAGAACATGCAAAGTCCACACAGCTGGAGCCAGAAGTCGAACCCATAACAGAACTGTGACGCGCATGTCCTAAACATTATTTCACTGTGCCACAATTAGTAATCAGAGAACATCATGGGTCATGTCTTATTTTACAGGTTTTAAAACCCGCCTTAAAAACCATTTGAATTTCTTGGCTTTCAATACATCATAACACGCAGCACTTGTTTTGTATGTTTTTCACTTTGTAAGTTGTTTTACTGTTTTTTAAATTACAGTATGTTCAACTGTCTAATGTTGGATTTTTACAGTAAAAAATGTACAGCATCTTGTTTCAGTTGCAGTTCCAGCCATCCATCCGTCCATTTTCTTCCGCTTATCTGAGGCCGGGTCGAGGGGGCAGTAGCTTTAGCAGGGACGCCCAGACTTCCCTCTCCCCAGCCACTTCATTCAGCTCTTCCGGGGCGATCCCAAGGCATTCTGACATAGTCTCTCCAGCGTGTCCTGGATCGTCCCCGGGGTCTCCTCCCGGTGGGACGTGCCCGGAACACCTCACCAGGGAGGCGTCCTGGAGGCATCTTAATCAGATGCCCCAGCCACCTCATCTGGCTCCTCTCAATGCAGAGGAGCAGCGGATCTAAACTGAGAGCCTCCCGGATGACCGACCTTCTCATCCTATCTCTAAGGGAGAGCCCGGACACTCTGCGGAGGAAACTCATTTTGGTCGCTTGTATCCGGGATCTCGTTCTTTCGGTCACGACCCATCGCTCATGACCATAGGTGAGGGTAGGAACGTAGATCGACGGGTAAATTGAGAGCTTCGTCTTTCGGCTTAGCTCCTTCTTCACCACAACGGACCGATACAAAGTCCGCATCACTGCAGACGTTGCACCGATCCGCCTGTCGATTTCTTTTTTCCCTTTCCTTTCTGTTTTTTTTTTTAAATTTTCTTATTTTTTTAAGTGCTCTATAAATAAAATTGAGCTGCGTTGTGTTGAGTCTGGGACAGTACCGAATGATGCTCTTTGGTCTTTTGGGACTTCTCTCCACATGTCAGCATTTGCTGCCCCAGGTCCTGCAAGCCCATCGTGCCGATACAGCAGCCTACAGAGATGATATGGTAACGGGAAAGTCACCACAGGCACAGAAGGCCCTGCAGTTCCGCTGACAACCAGGTTTGACAGAAAATCCGACGAAGCTGGCTTTCATTGAGACGAACTGCCTGGGGCACACCATCGGGCAAGGTCTCGGAAAGCCCCAAGAGGCCAAACTCGAGGTCATTCAGAGCTGGCCAAGACTAACCAATAAACAAGTCAGATCATTCTTGGGTCTTGCCAAGTACTACAGACGATTCATTCCTAACTTTGCAATGGTAGCTGCCTCTCTCACAGAATTGAAGACCAAGAGACAAGTTTGGAGATTATTCTTTTGACAATACATAGCTAGAAAATGAGAAAAATAAACACACATGCTAATGACAGCTTACCCTGTTGATGTACATTGATGTATAAAAATACTTTGCAGTCTCCGCTTAGCTGCAACGGTCCATTTTCTTGCTGCCCTCAGCCTTGTCTTGAATGAAATCAGTCTCCTAGTTGTGACCAACAGACACACATTGAGAAGGAGACCATTGTTCTCCACCGTTGTTGATTGTTGCTTTTTTCTGAGTGATGTGTCCAATGTGGAGTGGAATTAAGGGGATATGGCCCTTATTGCCTTATTATATTAACAGAATTAAAAAAATAAATCCTATCCTATAAGTATCCCATCTGACTTTGACGATTCTGAGGATTCTGATTCAGTGATTGACTGGCAACCAGTCCAGGGTGTGTAGTTTGTCTTTCGCCCAAAGTCAGTTGGGATTGGCTCCTGCTCTCCTGAATACGAATACAAAAAGCGGTATAGAAAATGGATGGATGGACCTGACATTGTTAGCTTTTAATCAGGGCCACATGGTGATCTCATTACGTGAGAACGCTGCACCAATGGAGCGGAATAGCACCTACGTACATGTATCCATGGGGGAAGAGAAGTTGGGATGGCGGGTGAAGGGGGGGCAACTGGGATCAGACTGGCACCATAGGACTGGGTCAAGCCCACCCCCACTGTCATCTTTTTTGTGTCAGCCGGGCCTCCATTGTTACTGTCCTAACCCTCATTAGCACCAGTCAGGGGGAGTTTGGGGAATCTCTTTGGTAATTGCTCATTTCCAACACTGGCCTTGAACTGAACACTCCTTTCCCTTCCACTTGCACGGTGTCAAGAAACCCCACAGCACAGCGGGAGGAAGCTCCCCACGAGACGCCAGCATGGATTCTTCGTATTGCGGAGGCATCGCGACGAGGAGAGGAAGCTACGACGAAGCTGGAACCTCTCTGCGTCCTGTGAGTATTGTTCTGCTTGCCACTCATGTGGGGAAAACAAGTTATTAAGTAATTACAGATGAAGGTTTGACATCAGATCAGTTCTCTGGAAATTGAAAACATGATGGTGAATTGGGGAAACACAATCCAGATGCAAACAAACAACAATTCTAGCTCTGCATACAAAGACACCACTGAAGTAAGGTTGCACTTGCCAGGTTGGAAATGAATTCAATCCTGAATTATGGAAGTGAACTAGAGTAAAATGTGTTCGAACATCTCAAATAATCAGCCTTAATCTTAGACGCTGTATGTCAATTAACTGCGTTGTTTGGAGACACTGATTTTCTGCCAATTAGCATTAGACTTGCCTACGAAGTTCTGACGGGTCTGGTTAGCTCGACTCACATTTCTGAGGTTTGGGCTTTGAATTTTGGCTGAGTCCTTCCTTTGTGGAGTTTGCATTTTGTCGCTGTGCTTGCCTGATAGGGTAACCTGCCTCACTCCGAAAGTCAGCTGGAATGAGCTCCAGCTCACCCGCTAACCTAATGAGGGCGTTATATAAAATGGTTGGATGAATAATCCTTTTATGCCTTTGAAATACAGTAATCCCCCGCTATATCGTGGCTCACGCTTAGCGGTCTCGCTATATCGCAGATTTTTTTGTTATTGCAGTTGTTACTCTATTTTTTTTTTCTAATTTTCTCTCTCAATATATTTTATGGTTAAATGTGTTATTGTTTTCAAAGTGTGCTTAGAAAAAATAAGTGCCATGAATTCGATAAAAACGTGTAGGGTGTACAATATTTTAGTGGTACGAGTAATCAATTAATTGAGTACTCCTCGATTGTCAAATTAATCAAGAATTTTTGATAATCGATTAATCGTTTAAAAATCATGTTTAACTTGAAATTGTCCAAATACTCTGAATTTCAGCCTATCAACAGTAAATATTAATAATAATATTTATGATAGTAATAAACCAGGCTGATTATCTTTGTGTTTGATAAAATAAGACATTTGCAAACATCTTTTTTTACTTTGGAAAGCAATGATCAACATTTTTGCCAATTTTCCACAGACCAAACCGGTAACTGAATCATAATCATTATGACTGTGCATTTTCTGCACTTTCAATTACAAAATAATGTCTCATTTTTGAATAAAGGTATGGAAATTTAAAAAAGAAAAACTGAATCAGATTAATTGAAAAATAAACAACAGATTAGTCAATTATTAAATTGTAAAATTTGTCCTGTAAAAGCAATGGCCTCCACCATAATAAAAGCTATAGAGCTAATAGAATCACAGATTGCCTATAAGATAACTCCTACTAAATGATTTGATGTTGTTTTGTGAGTATAACAAGTGTTGTTGGCCTAAAAAACAAACAAAACAAGGTCAGGTGGAATCAGCTCCAGCTCACCTGTGACCCTGAACGGGATCAGCGGTAGCAAAGGGCTGAATAATTAATGTTGGGAGGTAAATGTAAAACCATGTTATATTACTTTTAATAAAGCTGTAAAATTCTGTTTTTGTTACTTGCAGCACTTCCGAAATATGGCTCAGAGACGTCGCTCTGCCCCGTCATTGGTTTTGGGGAAGGCTTTGGGCATGCCGTGGTCTCCAATCAGGTTAGTATTACAACACCAAAACTATAACTACTACTAAACGGTCAGAGCAAGTGCCGTCCGACACAGTAAGTTTGGCAACTGGAGATGTTGAATCGCAAAATATGTCATAACATATACTACATAATAGACAATGACATTCACACAGATGACTCAGTGATGTTCATCTTTTTTCAACATCAAATGATTAGTACAACAAAAGGCATCATATTAAAATCCTATGAGACAGACGGCATTTTTACATCAATTGATTGAAGAACTGTTTCTTTGCTTAGACTGTATCTGCATTTATGTTTATGATCAAATTACAGTGAACCCCGTTTTTTGCAAGGATACGATCCAGACCCATCTGCAATAGATTTGCGATATAGAACAACTTTATGAATTTTTTTAAATATAGTTTTAACCCTCCCATATGATTTAAACACATTCAAACTGATTAAAACACTTTTTAAACACTTAAACATAAACACAAAAATTACTTTTTAAACATTTAAATTAATAAAATAAAGCATGAACATTAATTAATATTTTATTATTAAAAATGGGTATCATCCATACCTTACATTTAAAACATTTTTATTTATTTTTTTACCCCATCTGTCCGTTTTAAAAATCAAATGTGGACCTCGAGCAAAAACGTTTGCCCATCCGTTCTCTAAACTCTCTCTATTCAAAACCCAAAAAAAACCCCAGAATTTTCATAATTCTAAAAGTACCAGGGTTAGAATAAATTCCAATTTCTTTAATGTAATACAGTACAGAGGTTCATTTACTGTACGTTGTATTAATCAAACATATTTGTGTGGTGTTCAACACACCCACCGTGCGGTCGAGTGACATTTTTCACGTGTGGGCCACTTCCTCGTAGCATACTTTCATTTTTTAAAGATGTTAACACCTTTGCTTTTGTGTGAAGATCACCACAAACTGGAAAGCTCGAACGAAAGCTGACAACTTTCATGAGTGGGCGGACGCCGTGACCTTTTTTTCTTGAGTGGGGCTGAAGTGATACATGAATTTAAAAGTCATACTGTAATGAAATGAAGTAATCCACACAAAGGAAGGCTAACCAAGCCACGGACGCATGATGTCGTAATTGGTGGTAATTACGATCCAGTCACGACTATTTAAATGCGTTATTCTTAATTGGTTGATAGACTTTGAGAGACACGGGCATTAATTTTCTTTACATTAGGAACCATAACTGATGCTATTCACAGTCCCAAAATCCTAATAAAGCATAAATGACAGGAAATGTAAAGGAAGATTCAAATAAAGACTCACTGGAATCTCTTCAGCCAATTACACTTTTCTTTCTTTTTATTATTATTATTTAGTAGCTAGCAACATGGCGGCAGACTCGTGGTTCGCTTATTTGCTTCACAGTTCTGAGGTTTGCGGTCAAATCTTAGCTGTGGCCTTCCTGCATAGAGTTTTGCTTGTTCTCTGCATACTTGCGTGGGATTTCTCCAGGTACTCCGTCTTCCTCCCACGTTACAAAAAACACGCGTGTTAGGTTAATCGAAGACTCTCCATAGGTCTGAATGTGAATGGTTGTTTGTGTCACGCAATTGTTTGGCGGCCAATAACCTAGGGCAGTGATTCCCAATCCCAACCAGTGTGCTGTGGTACATTCATGCAGTGTTACCCAACCTTTATTGAGCCTTGCACCGATTTTACAATAAAAAAAATCTTGAGAAAATCTTTGTTCATCTATCTATGCCAGCAATAGACTGTGTAGTGACATGCAGAACAATGAAATGATCTTTCATGTTAGAGGGCAGAAATTATGTAATTAACCTATGTATCCACTTTTCCATTTAGAAAAATATATTCCCCAAAAATATATACAGCTTTAAAAATAGACCACTGCAGGATTAAGCATTTAAACAAAAGACAAATAAGAGTACTTCAAAATCCAGGATGAACCTTGGGGCTTAATGCCTAAAACTTAAATTTCTTTGCAGCTAAGTGATCATTTATTGGCATAAACTGATAATTGTGCAGTGGTCCCCTAATTTTTGTCCAGAGCTGTATATGGAAATAATGATGATGGTAGTGGTAGTAGAAGAGCATCTCATAGTTCTGCCCGTCACAATACGTCACTGGCATAAATAGATGAACACTGTCCTTGGGACTCTAATGAGAAAAACAGGGCTGTGGAAGTGGATGGCTATTTTGTAGCTTTTTTGTTCTACACAACACAATCACTATCAAAAGTTAGTTCAGCCACTTTGTTTTCAATTTGACAAGCACTCTCCATGAGAAAGAAATGTCGTCATGACCACCACTGCTTTTACCGACATTTAAAAAGCATTTTATTGATGGTTGGCTAAGATTTTAATACATAAACACTCTAGACAAAATGTCAAGGGAAGTAAAAGATAAGCAAGCTAGTCCGTTTAATATTAAACACGAATGCGGGCTGAGCCCCAGTTTTCTCTTTTCCTAGCTGAATTCAATATGCAATGTTGAGACAGCCATGTCTATTTATATACTGGCCATCAAAGATGTTTAACTGATGGGTTCAGTAGTGCGTATAAGGAATCAGACTCCACAATATTATACCTGTAAACCACTCTTAGTATAGTACTTACTATAATCCATCCATCCATTTTCTGAGCCGCTTCTCCTCACTAGGGTCGCGGGCGTGCTGGAGCCTATCCCAGCTGTCATCGGGCAGGAGGCGGGGTACACCCTGAACTGGTTGCCAGCCAATCGCAGGGCACATACAAACAAACAACCAGTCGCACTCACAGTCACACACCTACGGCCAATTTAGAGTCTCCAATTAATGCATGTTTTGGGGATGTGGGAGGAAACCGGAGTGCCCGGAGAAAATCCACACAGGCACGGGGAGAACATGCAAACTCCACACAGGCGGGACTGGGGATTGAACCCGGGTCCTCAGAACTGTGAGGCTGACGCTCTAACCAGTCGGCCACCGTGCCGCCTACTTACTATAATGATAAATATATTGTCAAATCAAGACTTCTCTGATAATGTCAATTAAATAGGGAAGGGAAGGCAGATTTATTTTTGATGCAGCTCTTGTATCAGATTTTACGAAATTGTGCACGTGTATCTAATCCAATGAGGGTACATTAATACAGAAGAAATTCCAAAACTCTGGTAATTCATTTTCTAATGTTGCCTGACTTCCAGGTCGTTGTCTTTTTAAAACAAAGTTAAACAGACCGAAAATGAACTCTCACTGTATAATCTATCTGTTGATAAATCGATCTGCAACTTTTGCAGCAAACCTTTCTGACCTTGAAAGGCCACCATACTCCAGTCGAGACATGTGCCTCCAGACGTTGAATACGTGTTGGACATACTGATTTAGAGTCAAATTTGGGTGAAAAGCAACAGATATGGTACTAGTTTTGTTTTTGTTTTCAAACAGAGTGTTCCTTTATTTGCTCACTGAAACTGTGCGCTTGTTTTTAATAGCGGTTGATTTTCATGTTCAACGCCACAGTTGTTTTAGTTCAGCAGGTGCTTTCCCATCAGTTTCTGCAGCTGATAATGCGAAACGGCAGCAGCTTAACCCATTCATACGCAATGGGAAGTTGGTGCTCAATTTACAGTTCTCAATTGCTTTGATGCTGTTCTTCAATCACCACTACCATTTGCACTACAGTCGGTGTGATTGCGCAAAACATTTAGTGCAAACTTTGTGACTTCCATGCAAAAGTCAATTTTAACATTTAAATGATTCCTTTTGTTAGCAAAAGTGCATTTTGCCTTTCAAAGTGAATCATTTTGCTGCCAAAACCGCTCTAATACTCATGCAACATTTACTGTAATTTATGGAGCATTTGAACCAAAATGATTTCATTGGCAAAATGCTCTCACACAACAACACGTTTAACATGTGCAAAAAAATAATTCCTCCAAACAGCATGACCTGTGTTGAAATGTGATGCAGTCATCAATTACACAATGGACTGTAAAAATGAATACTACTACTATCAATAGCCATTACAACCCCATGTGAATCATGAAAAGCTTATCTCCCCGCCCCCTCTTCATAGTACAGTAAAGACCTAACAAACCTGCACTGTGCCTTTTCGGTTAAGAAATGTCCTATTGAACTACAACTTCATCTGCACCAAAAACCAAGCACTGTAGAGAATGACACCCAC
The DNA here is from genome assembly GCF_024500385.1 of Phyllopteryx taeniolatus. Taxonomy (NCBI): domain Eukaryota; kingdom Metazoa; phylum Chordata; class Actinopteri; order Syngnathiformes; family Syngnathidae; genus Phyllopteryx; species Phyllopteryx taeniolatus. The sequence goes on from NC_084519.1 coordinate 10,807,239, forward strand.
ACTCAGACATTTTGAATCAAATTTATTTATTTATTTATTTTTTTGGCTTCCTTTTGACAAATTCCAACTCCATCTCAGAAATGCAGAATATTGTAAATGAAGACAAAAGATGCAAATTAACCTACGGCTGGAAATATCAAAATCCTACTAAACTCTGGCTCGGCACTTTATCCGTGACCCTCTGCCCCATGATGTTCCTCCCTCATCTCCTGACCTTTGCTAGACTGAAGCCAGCCTCATCCACAATGAATTGGTGATTTTCACCATCACCCTCAAGTTTGATTATTGGCCATGGCCACAATGGCTGCTTGCCATTCACAAATGAAGAGTTTCTTTCTCCTGCCAGGTTGTGGTAGTCTGTTGATTCTAGAAGTGAATGAAAGCAAAACATTAGAGTACATTAGACAACAGACAATTACAGTACAGTAGCTGTCTAACATTTGCCAGGAGATGACTATAAACACAGCAATAGTGTTCATGTCATGACTCGCCTGTTCTGATTCGGAAAAATTCTAAACGTTGATGTCACAGTAATCCGAATCAAAAGAGGTCAGACCATTGTCCAGCCTCCCTGAATGTCAACACCACGTTGATGACACAGTCAACAATTGTGGTCCAAATTCCATCAGAAATCTGTGGTCTGGATTGGCTTCCGACATCTTGATTGACAGCTTTGTTAAATTTGGCCCAAAATGCATTTCTCTTTGCTCCATTGCTTCCAGCATGTGTATGTGTGTGTTTGATTTTTTGAGCAATCAGATTTAAGATCATATGTGCTGCCATGTCAAATCTAATCTGCCCAGGGCCTTCAGAATCAGTAGTGCGGGCCGCTCACTTAAACTATATCAGCAATGGGACACTTATTATAATCAATGCAACTTCAAATTCCCATAATATGCGCAGCATTTTTATGTCCTCTGATTGGCTAGCCACAGCAAGCCAAGTTCGACTAGCAAAACACGTCAACAATAATCAGCATCTCTGATGAGCATGGTTTATTTGATTTTATGATTTTGTCAGATTAGGTAAATATTGATTCTGAGCTGCACCAGATAATGAATGGGACACAGTTGCTTGCATTTTTGTATGGTATTGGATGTGATAGTGTTGGAATAAAGAGGTGTATTAAGTCAGGTAAGTCCCCACTGACATACTGTATCAGGTTCCTACTAACAAGTGTGCGCGTGTGTGTCATGTGTGTGCATGTGTCGTGTGCGTGTGTGCGTGTGTGTGGTCTCGATCAGGGAGGAGACCTCCTGCTGGGTCTCAGTGGAGCACAGTCCGTTCGTCCACGGCCTCACCAGCGAGAACGGAGAGCTGCTGCTGGACGAGTGCGTTCACGTGACGGAGGGCACAAAAACCAGAGAGCGACACCTCTTCCTTTTCGGTGACGTCATCGTCTTCGCTAAGATCAAGTATGAAAAAAATAAAAGACCCTTTACTGGGTGATGGGGAAGTCCCATGTTCGTTCTGGTTACAGTTGCTACTTTACATACAAGGTCAGGTTCGCACCGCACCATTGAGCAGTGTTCCTAAAACCAAGTCGAAGCCGACCACCCATGGCTCTCCTTCTACCATTCCAGAATAGAGCCTTTTTTTTTTAATTCTTCTGTGAGATTAAAAACAATCTAAGGCTGGATTTACATTGCAGGTCAAGTGCCCTCCCAATTCACATTTAATGCTCATATCATTATCACTGTATTTCCCATTTGCTAAAACACAAAACCCTATTGTTTAAACCACATCCTCAGTGCCCTGAGACCCCTGGTTGAATTGGTCACTCTTTTGGTTGAACCCTAAGCACTTTTCACCTAGTTAGACACAACTTGCAAACATATTTTCACCCACTAAAACACATTTTGCTTTCCGTTGCACTTCTGTTGTGTAATGGTAAACACAGGTAGCAAATCCACATTTCGAAGAGGCTTGAGTCTGAACTGAAGATATCAGATTCCCTGTGTTTTTTTTCCTCTTTACGCTGCTACGACGCATGTCCACATTGTGCCGCTTGAGGGCAAAAAAATTGGAACTGTGTCACTTGAATCTCGCACTTTAAATCCAACCTAACAAGTGACATCCCATTCATCTGTGTCATCTTCCATCACTCACATTGACTGCAAAAATCAGTCTGAGAAGGGAGCAATTTCTGCTTGAAACTGTCAGGACTGAACCACCAAACTAAACCACTCCCACCACCACATATTTTCCAAAATGATTCATACTCTTTTTCAATACATGCACATCCCAATTTCAAAATGTATATTTGACTAGAAATAGGTTATTTATATAGCAGTTTCCAGGATCCGAATGTTACTAAAGATGTCTTCAAAATTGTCTGACAAGACCAAGGATATGAATAATTTCCAAAGTGAAAAAAAAAGTTAAAAGTCTAAATATTTTTCATTAATATCTATAAGACAAATTCTTTTGACATTTGTTTTGTCTTTTCTAGCCAGGTGATCAAATCAAAATTCTCTTAAACTCAACATTTGGCTGTAATTAATAATTTGGAGCAAAACGGCATATCGCTTTCTGCTTAACTATTGGCAATATGATTGCCATCATTGTTATAACAGATATATATAGCTAGATGGAAAGTATTATCATACTAATAATCATGATATTATACAGGCTTACTGTACATTCCAGGAGGATTATACACCTCTATAGGCGTTCGAAAGAAATGGCACGATACACTCAACAAACAAGATAGCCACAATTTGTTAAACATGCTATATTCTGCCATGCAAAAAAAAAAAACATTCTTAGTAAAAACATTTTTTACTGTCATTTCAAAGTGGATAGGGTTATAGTATGGGAATCTTATATTCATAAGAGTAATAACAGAATCAGAATAGGTGAGTGAAAGGGGAAGTAAAGGCAAAATGGGTGTTTTTAGACTTTATATGCAGACTGCTAGGGAATCTCCACACAGACCAACTGCCTTTGTTTAGTCATTGTGGCTGCAACTAAACAGAAACCTCTTGCAGTGGAAAAATATTGTTTTCTTTCCAAATATTGGAACATAACCTGCGATTGGCTGGCAACCAGTTGAGGGTGTACCCCGCCTCCTGCCTGATGATAGCTGGGATAGGCTCCAGCACGCCCGCGACGCTAGTGAGGAGAAAATGGATGGATGGAACGCAACACAGTGTTGCCCTTTAAACGATTCCCAACCGCTGTGACATGAGACGTCATCAGGTTTGCCATGGGAAATTTTCCAGTTTAATTTTTGCATTTCAGTTTCACAAAAAAATAAATAATGCCCTTATTTATTAAAAATAATGTATCTTTGTTCATTTATCCCTACCGCATACAGTTCCAATTATGTTCTTCCGCGAAATGGCATAAGGTGCAACCTGTGTGTCCACCTTTTGCTAATCATACAACAGAATGATGGCTTTGTGTTAAAATAAACAGGCCCAGACTTCATTCTGAGTAGTCAACTTGTGAGTTAACTGAGGGCAGATCATTATTATTTCAGTATACTTTATATAACTTTGTGAAATTTATGTTTGGTGGTGTGCTGTGAGATTTGGCCTTGGCTCAATACAGGTTGGTAAACACTGCTTTAAACAATACATATAAGTGAGAAAAATGTCTTTATAAATTATGATTAAAAATTCACAGTGGATGAATAACTAAACTCAAATTAGACAACTTTTTAGTGTCCCTTGTTGCTTCATAATAACATGAAAAAATGATTGCTTTCCAGGTTTAAACAAAAAAAAATAATCTTTGCGACTAAATATGTATAAACTGAAAGTCAGCATCATTACTGTACTGCATTAGTAAGAATGGATGGAAGTTTTGAAGTTCCCAAGTGGGAGGCAAATCACTTTCATTTCTCTACCACAGCCTGCCCACTGTTCCAGTAGGGACGCATACCAAGGCGTACAGTAATTAATGTCAACGGACTGTGAGATGTTTTTCTTGTTGACAAGTATACTGCAGCGCCTTTGTGGATATCTGGAGCGCTTGGTCTTGATTGATTTTGGAAAAAGTCTAGCAAATTTCATCTCCTGCTTCTGCGCAGGTCGACATCCAGCTACCGTGTCGAACACCGAGTGAAACTGGAGGACGTTTGGCTTCACGCTTTCCAAGATGAGGCCGAGCACGACGAGGGAACGGCGGAGGACGCGGATCTCAGCGTGACCCTCGCCTTGGCTTGGGGCCTCACTTTTTGTCTGGTGTGTTTTTGGTGAGTGGACACTCCGCAAGATGGGGCACACGCTCACAGAAGAAGCCAAAGTTTTATTTCAGTGGAAGGAAAAAGCATGTGAACGCTTTAGAATTTCTGTTTAAATTCATTTAAATCGAAATCACAAGAATAAACGGTCTGTCCTGTGAATGTAAACATATTTTGTGTGGTACTAGTTTAAGCAGACCACACTTATTGATCAAGTTATGCAGAAATGTAAAAAATTCCAAAGGGTTAACATACTTTTTTTCTTCCCATTGTACTACATTGCATAAACAAAACTATTGGGACACAGCTTTTAATCAAATAATCAATTGAGGGTTGGTTAGGATTTGTAAGTCTTAATTTTATAAATGCATTTTAGACAATTTTATCCATCTATCTAGCTATCCATCCATCCATCCATCCATCCATTTGCACCTCTGGAACAATATGTGGAACACAGTATGTGAAAAATAGCAATGCATTTAAAGGACACTGGCAGTTTGTCTCTTATTTGACCGTTAGCGTAAGACAATGGCTGATAGTAAGCGCTCATGTGATCTGTGGCCTATATGAAAATAGGGAAATACCAAAGAGAAAGTTCACTCGGCAGCGTCACAAGACGAGATATTGCAAAATAGGAATGAAAGGGTGGCGTTGTTGGTCAAACCGATTCCCCGCCGAGTTTCTGTGTTTGTTTCTTCTAATAAAGTACAGTAACACATTCAGAAGAAATGTCTCCTAAAGTATTTGACCAAATGTTGTCAGTTACTGTTCACCACTAGAAGATAATTCATGCAGTCATTTAAAGAAGACAAATTATGCATTCCCCCCACCCCCCTCCCACACACACACACATACACAATTTACAGTAAAACAGTTCCCAGGTGTCTTAATAAAAAGTCTCTGCCATTCTTTGGTCGAAATAAACAAAAGTTGATGAATTATGACACACTTCTACTTGTTACACTCCACTTGAAGACTTCACTGTTTTTGTTTGTGTGTGTGTGTGTGTGGGGTGGGGGGGATGCTAATGCCAAGTATTGCTTTCGTTACCATGACGACTGAGCTGGGGCATTTGACAAGGCAAGCGGCCACAGCCAACTTAGCCACTCGACTCCACCCCGAGCAGGAGATGTTTACCTGTCCTGGTCCAGACTGCAAATGAATCGTAAAGCCATCAGTGGCTAATTTAACTCCCCGTTCAGCAAGGGCCAACAAAGTTGACATTTTCTGCTTGTGGAGGCAGCACTTCATCACAAAACCACTGAGATAACACTTTGTCAATTAATGTAGCCGTTTGGCACACGGTACGGGCAAAGACAAATACCCCCACTCACATGTCGACAGCTTAGCCAAACATTTGATTATATACCAATTATGAGATGGTTACATTTTTAATTTGTACTAACACTGCTGCTCTGTTTACCTTTTGGCGTTGACATGATAGAGCTCCGGAGATGTAGATGTCGTAGCCTAGCTGCCCAATCATGGGCTGAGAAACTTGCTTCAGGGTTGTTTATTATGTAAATTATCCAAATTTCCCATAATATAGTATTAGAATCAGACAATACAGTATTGCTCCACTGCGTCAATTACACAGTCAACGTGGGTTCAAGCTGCATTAGATTTAAAGGTGTAAGCACCTGTCACTTTCCACTGATGGTCTGCAAAGAGCAAGCAAGGAGGAAGTGGAGGTTGTTTGGTCGGGGGACGCCGTGACGCAGCTTCCTGTTCCCATGACTGACTGAGTTCTACTTTCCACCTCGTCAAGAGCCCCGTGACAGCACGCGTGGTCTCAGTCCTTGTTTGATTGATGCGGTGTGGACTAGAAAGTCATACTCATGTTGACATTTACCTTGCAGTTCTCCTGAGGTGAAGGCACGCTGGTTTGATACCCTCCACAGGTAAGAGACTCCAACTATTGTTTATATCATTGAAGGTATTTCAGTTTGGATGCTTACATAAGAGATTATCTGGATTTTAGCAGGATTGGGCAGCAGATTTAATTATGGTAACACGGACCGTTAATTTATGTATTATTGCTTAACCTCGTCTATATTGTAGTGATGATAATATAGATAATATAGATAATATAGATAATATAGATTAGGAGCAGTAAACTGTATACACATACTGTAGATACACACATAAATAACATTATTCACACATGTACAGTAACAAAATGCATCTCACATGCATACAGTATACAGTTGAAACCATAAGTTTAAATACACTATCAAAAGACACTTTTTCTTTTTTTTTTCTCATTGTCTCACATGAAATCAGACTAAACGGTTTTAGGTCGATTAGGATTAGCAAAATGATTTCTATTTACTAAATGCCAGAACAATGAGAGAAGGATTTTGTAAGCAATGTTTGATTAATTTCTTCAAAGTAAGAAGTTTGCATACATTTCATTAGTATTTGGTACTATTGCCTCCAAACGTTTTGGATATTGGCAGGAATCTTGGCCCATTTCTCCAGACAGAACTGGTCTAACTGAGGCAAGTTTGTAGGTCACCTTGCTCGCACATGGCTTTTCAGGTCTGCCCATAAATTTCATCCGCAAATGAACGCTTCCAAAATAGATGCCTCCCTTGTCCTATTAGGAAAAAAACATTAGCTATTAACTGTATCAATAATCTCAGTTCATAGTTGCCATTGTTCACACAAACACTAAATAGTTCACCCTTGAGCTCTTTTGAACTCCATTGCTAACCAAAACAGCAGCACCAAGGCACGCAATTAATCTTTCAGATTAATTAAAAATAATTAAAGTGTCAAAACGTAACGTATGTTGTATTCAAATTGATCTTACGTAATGCGGAGAGGGCATGTTTAACGACAATTAGCGTTCTGGTAGACCGGCGTGATCGCGCTACAATGTTGTTTTTGTCCATGTTTATATTCCAATCTAGGCAATTTATTATTTCCACCCACTTTTCCAATGTTCTTGACGCTTCTCAGAATTTATTATTTTTCTTGGCTGCAAACAAAATCATGTGATTGCGCTGCATCATAGTGAGGCGAGTAAATTTTGGTCCCAAATATGGTTCCTCTCCCAATAGCAGGGCATGGCACCAACCCTGCCAAAAATGACAAATGTGGCTTTCCATTGACTTTCCTTTATATTTATGTGTTATTATTTTTTTTTTTTTGCAGTAAAATACAAGAGGCAAGAGCCAGGGCTGGTTGTGCTTCTTCTTGTCCAGACATCCTCATGAAAGTATTAGGTGGCATCACTGCAGTAAGTATACTGCGACTGTCTTTACAGAATGGAAAAGTTTAGCTTAAAAGCTCTGACTGATCATTTCTCCGTTTATCATTTAGACGAAAAATCTCATCGGAGGCGGCATGGAACTGTTTGTCAACTTTGATGTAAGTATAATCCTCCTTTTAATGATAATGCTAACTAAATTCTGAGGCAATTATGTAGAAATATGACGGGAGATTATTGGCAGTGTAACGGTACATTTCAGATTTTTGTGTATGGAACATACACAGGAGTAAATGGCCACACATCGACTCTGTAAACAAACATGGCATATCTCTACCTCTGGCTAGCAGACGTGATGGCGAGCAATAGGCTTTTTAAATCACGGTGAACTCATTTGAGCACAATTATCACCAGATTTTCAAGTCTGTAAACGATGATGTCCCCGCGCATTTGTGTCAAGGCAGAGCATACGCAGACAGAACGGAGCATTCCATATTCCGATTGGACCGTTTACATGACTGAATCGGTTTGGGAAAAGGAATATTTCACCCCTGTCAAACCGAATGGAATTCCATTTGGTTGCAGCTTTTCTTTTTTTTTTCCGATTTAGGTGTTTATATGGAGCATTTTTATTCGGTTTGGGCCCCTAACATAATTCTAATCGGAATAAAAGGCTCCATGTAAACCCGGTTCAGCATGAAAAAGAAAAAGCACTAGCAACTAACCGCCATTGGGGTTTATATAGCATAATCATTCAGACTGATCAAACTGTTACTGGTGCACTTGTCTGCATTGTTTGTTCACTAAAAAGAAGAAAAACTATTGACGTTGCGCTGTCCTTACAAGGAAACATTAAAGCTATGTTATGCAATACTTAGTTATTGTATCCATTATTTTATTTGCTATTTTGTTGTTGTATTGTTATTTTCTAAATCTGTTCGAAGAAATAAGACTTTTGAATTTTTTTTTTTAATTTTGTCCATTACTTTAATGAATGTGAACCAAACTTGGACCTTAAAAGCAAGGCTGTGATTTTTGCCGTACCATTACGCCTCGTTACCGGTACACCAATAATGATTATACATTGATACGGTTCCACAGTTACAAAATCAGCGGCCCTCTATGGGCAACCATAACAATGATGTTGCCGGCTGTGAAAACAAGTTCAACACCCGTTTTAGAGGATGTTCCGGTGACGTGAACCTGAACATACTGTGCCCGTTATTGACATAGTACATATATTAATCTAAATAAAACAGAATGTTTATGGTTATGGATGTTGTGTTTGAATGAAAAGATTGGATTTTGCACCGGGACTTTACAATACAAGCTGTCTATTGTGTATTGTCTGTTGTTTTTTCGTTTTTTTGCACAATATAATGTGGTTGGATACACAAATGATGTATAAAAATGAAAATGTGGTCTTATTTTGAGTCCGTGATGAGTACTCGTTACCACTGCGGTAGGCATTCTGACCAAAGTTGTTGGCTGGAGGAAGAAATAAGCCTTCCTTTTTTCCTCCCCTCATCTGCATTCTCCTGTTCCTCTTTCATACTCAATAAGCGTTTTCTTTTGTTGCCAGGGAGATGTAAATACTTCGGCTGTGTCCCAGTTGTTGAATAACCAAGATGAAAAGCTGTTGCAGACACTTGGTGAGTTGAGATCAACTTCCTTTTTGCAGATGTTCCTCAATGGCAAGTTTGCAACAGGGAGGAGCCCTGCAAAAAGTGCCATATGAGCAGTGGCACGAAAGCAAAGTACAGAAAGAGGAAACAGACAAGTGCGAAGACTTTCTGTCACAATGGCACTCCTCGTACACACTTCTGGAGAATGAGTTGAATTGCACGTAAATGCATACATTTGTCAAGCTGATGGATGGAACATTATTGCTCCTGGCAGAAACTAAGTGGAGCTTGGTGAGGAAGCTGAAGAAGGGCTCGAGTTTCATCAGCAAAGCAACTCAGTCAGACGCCAAGACTCAGCTTTTTGGACGGCCCCTCTGCAAAGTGTGTCCGGATGACAGCTCTCTCCCTAAACCCATCACAGTAAGTCATTCGTTTGACCTTAACCTTTGAGCGCAATGCTGACCATTTGTGTGCACCTCGCTTCCTTTTTTGTTTTGCACCATTTTAGATATGTTAATGCAATGGAATGAAACTTTACAAGGGTGTTTTTTTTTCTTTTTCTATCTGATTTTAGCATTTCCACCACATGCTCCTTAAAAATATATGTAATATACTGTTTACATCAAATTGTACCGTTTGGCTTTATCGCGGCCACTTATAATGCACAAAAACAAGCTTTTTTTTAAAAAAAAATCCTTGTTATTGAACCATACAATTTGGCTAAAATGGGTTTCATTCTAGGCTCAACACTTGATTTTTTTTATCAATTTGTGGACAAGGCAGCTAGTTTATGTACTGCAATATTTTCATATTTCCAAAAGTGGTTTTTAATGGCTCACTGCACTCCAATGGAGCAAATGAATAACACAATTTTAATGTAAGAAGGGGAGATACCATTTGCTCACCATAGAGGAGTTACATTTTCATTTGGAGAAGTGGAAGCTTTACTATTAGCAATATAAGAAAAAAAGGTGGTACTGAGGACATGATTGAGGTTGTTTGGCAACCTGTACATTGTGCAAAAAATAAAAATGAAAGGATATTTTATACTGACTCATGTTGTGTAATTGAAAACTCAATGCAGTAAAAGGCGCAAAAATAAATAAATAAATCACAGACTATATCTGTATGTGGCGGAATATTGCCAAAAATGAGCTAAAAAAATAATCAAACACAAACTGACTGATTGTTCGGGTCTCTTAATTAGCACAAGAAACCATCTGAGCACACGTGTTGCATGCTTTAATTTTTAGTCCCATTCGTCTCTACACACCACTGTTGTTATGGTAATCTGACTTCGATTCCTCCGGCCAGGAGATGCTGGTGTTGCTGAGGAAAAGGGGGCCGTCCACAGAGGGAGTGTTTCGGAAGCCGTGCAATAACAAGAACATGAGGGTCGTCAGGGATCGGCTCGACGGCGGCCTGGAAGTGGACATGAAGGCGCAGCCTGTCGCTCTGTTGGTCGGGCTGCTCAAAGTATGTCCCTCTTCTGATATCACGGCATTAACGTGTACTTTAACCAACATTTTGCTGCACTGCACTACTTTCCTTACTTACTTGATGTGCCGCCTTTGGCAGAGAAGTATGTTAGAATAATACAGGACATGTACGAGGGCAGCAGAACAGCGGTGAGGTGTGCCATAGGTGTGACAGACGAATTTAAGGTGGAAGTGGTACTGCATCAGGGATCAGCCCTGAGCCCCTTCCTGTTTGCAGTGGTGATGGATAGGCTGACAGATGATGTTAGACTGGAATCCCGTGGACCGTGATGTTTGCAGATGACATTGTGATCTGCACTGAAAGCAGGGAGCCAAAGTAAAACAGAATATATGTGCATGAATGAGAGGGGTGGTGGGGGGAGAGTGAGGCTACAGGGAGACGGCGGACTTTAAATTCTTGGGGTCAACCGTCCAGAGCAATGGTGAGTGTGGTCAGGAAGTGAAGAAACGGTCCAAGCAGGTTGGAATGGGTGGAGGAAGGTGTCAGGTGTGTTATGTGACAGAAGCGTATCTGCTAGGTTTCTAAAACAGTGGTGACACCAGCCATGATGTACGGATTACAGACAGTGGCACGGAAGAGACAACAGGAAGCAGAGCTGGAGATGGCAGAAATGAAGATGTTGAGGTTCGCTCTCGGAGTGACCAGGTTGGATAAAATTAGAAATGAGCTCATCAGAGGGACAGCCGAGGTTTGATGTTTTGGAGACAAAGTTAGAGAGAGCAGACTTCGATAGTTTGGACACGTCCAGAGGAGAAATAGTGAGTATATTGGTAGAAGGATGATGAGGATGGAGCTGCCAGGCAAGAGAGCTAGAGGAAGACCAAAGAGAAGGTTGATGGATGTCGTGAGGGAGGACATGAGGGCAGTTGGTGTTCGAGAGGAGAATGCAGGTGATAGGCTTACATGGAAAAGGGTGCCACGCAGTGGCGACCCCTAAAAGAAACAAGCCGAAAGGAAAAGAAGAAGAAGTCACAATGCATCATTTCCTGTACTCTGCAATTGCAAATTATACTTGAAAAATGCATGCATAATTTTGCAAGCACTTAAATTTTCCCTTCTTACCTTTCAAGGGGCTTCACCATGTAATTTCCTTTCCGCACAATTTCCTTTTAATTTTCCATAATAATACGTTGCTGTCTCAGGTCTAAATTCGGGTTCTCTTTACTGTTATTAGAGTTTTCTGAAAGACCTTCCTGGGAGCCTGCTGGTGTGTGAACTTTACAAAGAGTGGATGACTGCTCTGCAGAGGGAAGAGAGCCAGCAGAGAGAGCAAGAGCTCAGAAGGTGGGCTAATGACTCTCAGTGGCATCATTACATACTGTGACTAAATAAGAATTGGGAAATTCATCCTCCTCTCTTCAGAGTGGTAAACAAGCTCCCCGGTCCCAACAAACTCCTCCTGCAGTACCTCGCCTGCGTCCTCTATCACATCCTTGAGAATGCTGACCACAACAAGATGGACGCCTACAACCTAGCGGTGTGCATCGGCCCGACCTTGCTGCAAATGGAGGTCACGCAGCTTGAAGAGCAGAAGGAGACGATGAAAAAGGTAGCTCGATGCATCTTGTGCTCTCGAGCTGCATGGTGCAAAAAAAAACAAAAAAACTTGCCATGTTGATATTTAGTTCTTTATTTTTGTATGCTGCAGGTCACAGAGCTCACTCAATTCCTGATTGAACACTGTGAGATCCTTGGAGAGAATATCCCACACCTCCTGGATACAGATGAAGGTGCCTAACAAAACACATATTAGAGGGGAGTTAGTGTTAAAATTGCTGGCAAGATTTGAATGTGGCCTCACTTTCATGGGCCGGTATACCCCCAACGCATTTAAAATGGGACGTCTGGACTGGTGTGAGCATCACCATAGCCGACTTCAACCCTGCCCAATCAAAGCCGCTTCTTTCATTCCCTTTAAAGCGGCGCAAATAGTCTTACATGGCGATATCTTTATATGCGGACTATAGAGGACTAAGCGATCCATGCATGACTGGAGCATTGAACATTAGCGGGTACCCTTATTAAATACAGAATAAGCTGGTGAAAAACCGCTGGCGACTTAAATATCTCCGCGGACCTCATTGATCTAGATGCTCTCCAACGATCGTTCGTTTACCCCCTCCAACCACACAAAGCTGCATGTTGCCCAGTATGTGGGATGATTTAAACAAATATTATATAATAATATAATAATGTGTTCAATTAATTGATTTCTATAATGATTCTGAGGGTTCAATGCACGCTGTTCATATATTTATGAATGAAATATGACACATTTCCAGAGTTTGTATCTTTCTGCCAGCACCTCGATCAACTTCACCAAAATCGCATTAGACAAGCGGTCTACATTGCGTCAAAAGTTTGACGTGGTCTGAGCAGGTGTCGGTTTAACGAGTCGATTTTGACAAAGTAAGGAGTAGAAAGTGCAGATATGTTTTCAAATGGGAATTAAAAGCGAAATTGTCATCAGAGAAATACATGCTCAAGTAAAGTAGAGATACCTGAAACTTTTACACACATGCACACTTATTAATGGAGCTTTTTTTTTTTTTTTTTGCAGACTCCGTGTCCTCCCAGCATCACGACTCGGCGTACGACAGTACCGATCCGGACGGAGATGGGGACGCCGGGGGAAGCGGATCGTCTCCCTCCCTCAGCCTCAGCGTCACCATTTCGACATGTTCGTCCGACGCGATCTTCAATTCCAAGCCTGCCTTCAACCGTCGCTGCTCCGAGCCCATCATCCTGCCCTCGGTCGACGCGTTGAACCTCTGCGGCCATTCCAGGAGCCACGACGACTGCTCCGTTGAGAACTTCGCAGAGCAGCCTTTGAAAAAGCAGATCTCTGAAGATTCCTTCTGGCAAACGGGACAAAGAGGAAACCAGCGGCCTGGTTTGTCTTTTTCAAAACTGAGCAGCTGCTCTAACATAGACCGGCTTAGCTACACCGGGAATCAAGTCACGGGCTGCTCTAGCTCTTCCCTCGAGAGCGCGGCCTCCAACCAATCCGAGAGCTCCGTGTTCACCAGCTCGCCGGCAGGCTCGCCACCATGCTCCAGGAGAACAAGCCACAACATCGTGGATCCGCCGAGGCCTGAGGAGGACTCACCGGTGTTGATTTCAAGTGAGACCAAGCGTTCAAATTCGTTGAGAGCTGCCTGTAAGGTCCTGATGCGCACCAGGAGCTTAGGAGCCTTCAGCAGGAATAGCCTGAAGAAGGAGCACCAGAATGACAACGCCTTCCCTTGTGGAACGCTCCAGGAGGACTCTCAGAGAGAAGCGCTCTCTCCGACCGAGCCCAAGCAGCGGCCCCTGTCAGCCATCGAAGTGTTCAGGCTGGTCGACAGTAGGCTGCCCTGCAGGCCGCCTCCGTACGAGCAGGCGGTGCACAACGCGCCTCTTGTGCCGCGTTACGGTTCCATGACTGTATATGACGCCGTTGCTCTGGAAAGAAGATCCCGCCCGTCTTCTGGGAATTATTCCTTCCCGCCGAGCTACTTCGACAACCGCCGCACTGACGGTTGCAAGCGAGAAGCACAAGATGAAAGTGCAGAGGGCAACCTGATCTCCCGCCAGAGGGCCGTGTCCGAGTCCGTGTCCGCAGCGGGTCATCGGGAGGCCGTATCACGGAGATGCAGCCAGTCTGCGTTTGAGGAATTTCCATATGCTAAAGAGTCCTATGTTTGACTGAACATCAGACGGCTGCACATACAGTAAATGACTAATTATACTCAACCCATGTCTTCGAGGCACACAACCCATAGCTTTCGGGCCAGTTTTCACTCTGTGTGTTCTACTTTTGGCTGGAATTTGATTTTCCCCCGATAATTGTGCCTCAGCAGGACATTGTGCCCCCAATTGCTCCCCCACGGTTCAGTCATTTTGGACTATGACATAACGCTGGCAGCCTCATGACAAAGGGACTGTGTTTCCAGGCTGCAGCAATTGGAAATGAGCTTTTCTTTCTCTCTCCCTGCAGTCAAACTCTGCTGGAGAAATGCGTGTTCATATAATGCAATTGGTTTATTGTTCTCTGAATTCCGTGTGCTACATGTATACCACATATGTATAAATGTTTACACATACAGTAGATGCCATTCCTGAGTAGTCGTATTACTACTTCCCGAGTAGTACTATTATTGAGTACAAATGTACAGTATTGATACATATTTAGTCCATCAAAATGAAGCTATTAAAGTATGTTTGTCTGTTTGTTTTGATTGTAATATTTAATGCAGTAATGTGCAAAAGTCTTTGGCCACCACAACCTGTGTTGTTTTAATGACGGGCATTTTGATATAAAAAAAATGGGAACAGTTTTTTTAGTGTGCATTTTTAACTAGTAAATAATACTGATTGTCATGTACAGTCCAGCTTCTTACAAGCTATTGAAGTATAATAATGTGTATGGAAAATAAAAGTGTACTAAAGGGGTGGGGGGTTTGTCACACTAAATGCTTTTCACTTGAGCCTTTTTTCAGTTTTTTTGTATCATCTGCTTGTATCCAATTGAAGAGACAAATATGGTAATTTTTGCAAAGCTACACAACACTATAATAATGGCCTTAAACTTTTGCACTTTACTATATTTAAATACAGTCGTGACTTAAGTATGTGTTTTCCTTGCTTGTTGTAATGGCCTTCTTGTTCCACTACATTAAATGATATTGTTGACAATAATAGTTCTTTATTTGTAAACTGAAAAAAGAACAGTAGCAATACGGATTACAGCAACTGGGAGTGGAATAAATGGTGGACAGTTATATGATTGAAAAACTACTGTCAAGATCAACTTCTATTTGCTCCAGTTGTTATGCAACAAAGTGAGTCATTGAGAGAACACTGTGTTCTGACACATACGCTCCAAAAAAAAGAAAAAAAAAAAAAAAGGAAACCAGAAACAGTCACATGGACGGATTTGGTTTTTCTCTGAATTATTGTTCCTCTTAAATCTTCTTCCTTTCGTGTTTGATATGAGCGAGTTGGTTTAATTCAAGACAAGAAAATGATTGTCAAGTGATCATTGCTGACATCTGTAATATTTAATTTCACTTTTAGTGAACTTTTTAATTAGTCACTTTCATACATACAAATCGACAATAGTGAAGAAGCCGTGGACTTAAAGAAGCATATTCAACTAATATGTACTGTATATTGTGCTGTAACCGCGACCCTAGTAAAGATAGGCAGTTAAGCGAACGGATTGATGGATATTGTCCTGTACATGCCAACACTAAGCTAGCATTTCTGGGTTGTAACTTCATATATTGAAGTAAATATTGTTAAGCTCTTTTAGCAGCAACACAGCACAATAGGTGTCCTGGCTGGTCCAACAACAAAATAAACCACAAAAGTGATCCTGGTCCATCATGGCAATGTTGACAAATGCAGTTCTCCTCATTACAATCTAGTTTGAAGTGCGTTATTTTAAAAGAGGACATAATTGTGCATTCATCCATACATTGTCTATATCAGTCATTGTCATTATGGTCGTAAGTGCGCTAAAGCGTATCATAGCTGACTCTGGGCATCCTGGACAGGTCACCAGACATGCGCGGGGCACATACCGTCGAGACATACCGTGCTCCCGCCAGCTGCTTGCTTCTACCTGCCGAAGCAAAGGCCAGAGGGTTGGTTGGTGGGGAAATAAATAAAATCATTTTCACTAATGAAGGCAGCACTACTAGTGTGCAGTATGTGGTGTATGGACACTTCACCAAACATATTGTAAATACAGGACTCTGGCTGTTGCTTAAAAGTGGATCTAGATCTTATCCCAGCCTAGTTAGTCATATAATGGGTAGAGAAACCCAGTGTGGAGGAGGTTAACATGTTAATTAGCCACACTGTTATGTAACAGAAATAAACACCCATAAGGACATAAAAGATAGTCAATTCAGGCAGCAGTTTCATACACTGCTCTGTGTGTACTGTGTGTAGTGCATGCAGACATCACCAAACACAATTCATTATAATTTCATTTATTTGCTGCCTGGTCACTTTGACTCAAGTCACTTAGTGCCTTAGCCTGTAAAGGCTTAAATATATCATTAGAATTTCATGTCGTGACTGTATATTACTGCCTGCCTCTTGTTCATCGATTCGTGGCACAGTGTGAAAGGAAAAAGGTGCAATTTGAAAGTGAAAGGCAAGTCATGGTCATGGCTCAGCTACTCAAGTGGCTGTACGCTAATAACGTTATAAGATATTAAGGGCCAAACGCCTGGATTATGGCAGATTGTGATAGTTAGCCATCTATCATCAATAAGCCACTGGGTGACTTTAGGTGCATTGTTCAGGGTCTATGAGAGTTCATCTGTACCAGTACATACATTCATTGATAGTAATCAATTTGTGTAATCTCTTTAAATAGAATACCAAGAAAATGAATCATGCAAAAGCAACATGATTAATTAGTTAGAGTTGTCAAAGTGGCCAAACAGCTCACTGAACGGCATCGTCAAAGAGTTGATTAACCACAGTGAACTGTGACTTTAAACTAAATTATAAGGCCATTTCTGAAGGGCCGGCTGTACTCAACCAAGAACAACTGGACACGCCACCCCATACACGGCTGGGTCAATGGCGAGTTCGGCTTTCATCATAAATTGGCTGCGATCGGGAAGAGTGTTACCCAGAAGCAACTTGCGAGACCTGAAACCTGATTTGTGGAAAACAGCCAAATGGCCATAAAGACAAAAGAGGCATTTTAACTATTGGAGACAGTACTTTATCTGCTAAACTGTGTGTATGAGGCACATTGACAAAAAACAAATAGCACCTCACCGCTACCGCGTCGGCAATCAAGTATGTGCTGGTAATCAGAAGCTAACGCAATGAGCTAATGCAAATCTGTGCATCCAGCAAAACTCAATGCAGTTTGGTGTACCTACAGGTTTTGACATGACATAACAGAGGCGTGACACCCATGAGGGATGTGGGTGTTTTTGCATGATAGTGTTTTCAACAGTGTCATCTGGTAGCCGGACTCCAGCTGTTGCTTTAAAGTGGCTCCGGATCTTCACCCAGCCCAACTGCTCATGTCATATGGGGAAAATGGTGTTGTAGAGGCGGTGGTTATTTTGTATCAAGAAATAGGCAAGGAAAGATTTACTGGGTTGCACAATTTCACACCTGATGGGAGGGCAGGCATCCAGAGGCCCGACTATTTGTATACAAGCAAGTAAAAAGTCAATTTACCAAAATATGTCCCCTTTTAATACATTTAGTAGGGTCTTGAATGCATGAAAATATTATCTTGTACTTTTTAAAAATAAACAACTTCGATTGTTTCGATTCTTTTTGTGAATCGGATGCCTGGAGTATAACACAAAGGGGATGCGGTGAGTAGGAAAAAAAATGAATGTGTGGACCTGTGCCCTGTCTATTGCATAACCTCAATGGCTGACTAATGAGAGGAGGCCAAAGCAGACAAGTGAGCATTTAGCCCTCAATGCCGCTTAACAATAAGTGACTGCTCAAGCATAATCCATGTGACAGAAGTGAATGCACTCAACTGAGCACAAATGCATGATTTCTTTGAAAGATGATCAAAACACATGAAGTAGGCCCAAACAAGGTCACATTACCCACTGTGTGTGGTTATTTGTGTTGTGTGAATAGTGCAAATACATTGCTACCTTTGACGGAAACATTACGTAAAAACTGATTATTGGAACTGCTAGTTATGTAACAACAACACAGAGATGTGCGAATGTGTGCAGCAATTCTCAGCTCAATAATACAACTGTTACTGAACACTATTTTGGCTGAGTGATTGGTAAATAAATATAATATTCTGTAGACAGTCAATGTGAAATATTGCATTACAAAAGTATGCAATAAAAAAAAGCAAAAAAAGCATACGGGGAAAGAGGTTAGTTAAGAAGAGTGGGACACTGAGAGGACTGAGGCAAGGAGACAGAAATACAAGGAGATGCGACGTCAAGCGAAGGCCAAAAAAAGAGGCATACGATGACTTCTATGCCACGTTGGCCCAAATAGAGGGAGAGAAAGAAATACTGTATACAGGTTGCCCAGAGAGCTAGACAAAGCCAGTGACAGTCGCACCCAGAAAGGTACTGTGGTACTGCATCAGGAGGTCTAGAGTGCCAAAGAAGTATGATAGAATAGAACAGGATATGCATAAGCAAACTAAGCAGCTTCTTGGGGGCCTGTGACCACTAGCAGGCTCCCAATTTACAGTCAACAGTAGCCTGGAGTAGCATTTGATTTATCTTTTATTATTATTATTATTATTATTTGTAGAGTAGTATTGAACATAACAAAGTTAAATGTTTGGATTAAGGTTGTTCATTTAGATGGAACTAAAGCCGTTGCACATTTTTACATAGCTTCAAAAAGTAACTATTCATTTTTACTACTGATACTTCCTCAAGGGGAGATTCAACTTCCTCTCTGCTGTATACTTTTGTTGAAAACCGCACGTAGAATCAGATCACACGTATGTGGGCATAAAAAAAAACAACTCCAAAAACACGGGTTCAAGTCCTAACATTTGTAAATAATTGTATCAAAATATAACTAACTAATAAAGTGTAAGTTGGGGGTTAGCACGGCGATCAAATGTTAGCACATCCACCTCACTGTTCTGAGGTTGAGGGTTTGAATCTGGGCTGTGGCCTTCCTGTGTGGAGTTTGTCAACAATCTTTGTCAAATGTGGGCCTGTGACGCCATTTGAGATTCTTTCGCGATTAAGGGCTGCACAAATCAAGTTGACTTGAAACTTGACTATGTGGGGCCTGCAAATGGCTGGCAACCACTTTCGCCCCAAGTCAGTTGGAACAGCTATTTCCATCCATCCAGCCACTTCTCCTCACTAGGCTCGCGGGCTTGCTGGAGCCTATCCCAGCTGTCATCGGGCAGGAGGCGGGGTACACCCTGAACTGGTTGCCAGCCAATCGCAGGGCACAAACAAACAAACAACCATTCGCACTCACAGTCACACCTACGGGCAATTTAGAGTCTCCAATTTATGCATGTTTTTGGGATGTGGGAGGAAACCGGAGTGCCCGGAGAAAACCCACGCAGGCACGGGGAGAACATGCAAACCCCACACAGTCGGGGCCGGGGATTGAACCCGGGTCCTCAGAACTGTGAGGCTGACGCTTTAACCGTGCCGCCGGGTCAGCTATTTGTTGCCCGTTATTGTTGCTTTTGCACAAGATAGAAATTATTTTGCACATTCCTGTTGGTTATTTTTAAACGAAAAATAATAAACCAGATGACTTTTATATTAACTGCATAGTAGTACAATGTACTGGTTTATCTGTTACTTTCAGTAGGCCTAGATGATATTCTGCATCTCACTTAGTGCTTTCTAACTACATATTCTGTATGTCAAAGTTAAAATGAACACAACCTGTTTCCACTCCAAAAACCGGACATTACGACACTTGCATCACTTTCTGGTTACGGTTGCTGTGTTTTACTTCCTAGTTACGGTTGCTACGGTAGCTTGTTGCTGCTGCTGCTGCTGTTCTCGCGACCACACGCGGGCAAGCTTATAGTAGAAAACGTTATCGGCGGATTTACTTTATTATATATTTTTTAAAATTTAAATAATGTCTTTTATTTCTCACAGTCGGAAAGACACGAGCGGAACGTACACTTTCTCCAGCCGTCCCAGGCCCGTTGAGAACCGCTCCAAATACAGAGAACAGCCGACCGACAAGACTGACAAGTATGTTGTTTGTTCCAAAATGAAAACTTTTTTTTTTTGCTCACTTTTGCTACGGGTATTGGTAATGCTAAACTATGTAACAAGATACATTTTGTATTCAAGCATTACTTTTTAACTTTTGTTGTTGTTGTTGAAAAAAGACAACTATAACAAACACAATTATTCTAAACCATGAACTACTGATAGACGGCGTCAATTTTGTGTTATTACGCCCCCTAGAGAATATTTTTAACCAATTGGTCTGGGTTGTGACTTTTACTAAATAGTTCATACAGCATCTCTAAGCTATTCATACAGTCTGTTGCCAGTAGGTTGCCATTTATTCATTTCTGTCAATATTACAAAAAGTTTGACTCCAGTTGAATCTATTTAAACATTTCTCTCAATACATTTAAATGATTGCTACCTGTCTACCTTGGGTTAGGAAAAACTGTGAATTATTTCTTGTCTACAGGGCACACAGTACTTATGGAAACATCATGTATGATCGCCGTGTCATCAGGGGAAACACTTACGCCCAACGCTTTCTATCAACTGTAGGTACAGTGTATGAATGATTTACGGACTTGATTTATTATGATTGAATGTGTACTCGTTTGGAAATGTGCTACAGGAAGAACTTGCTGAAATACAAAGACAGCAAGAGATAAGGAGGAGAGCTGTGACTCGTAAAAAGAAGACCAAGGATCAGCGAAGATCTTCCACTCCGGAGGCCGTCCAAGGCAGAAAACACAACGTTGTCCAAACGGGTGAATTGTTTTGCTATCAATTTCGGCGAACGCTTGTCTGGCATTCTTCGCGCCATTATGAACGTCAATGTTTCTGTTTCATTTCAGAGCTTTATCTGGAGGAGCTGAGCTACAACATAGAGGTTTCACACATCGAGTGCCAGACTGATCCTCTCCTGGACAGACCAGCAACACCGCTTTTTATACCTGCCAAATCTGGCAAAGATGTTGCAACACAAATAGAGGAGGGGGAGGTAGGCGCCTTAGAATTCAAAACGTCTCTACACAGTCTTGTACAGTGGAACATAATCCATGCCGGGCTGCTTTTCAATGATGTCATGAAAATACGAATAATTAGTTCTAGGCACAAACCCCTTATTGGGCCATTACATGGCACGTTGGTGGAAAAGTCTTAATGTACAGTACAGAGTCCAGACAATTGCATACAGTGTACATTCAATATAGTTGATAAAAATATAAGTGCACGGTGACTTTCCGAACACCTTGTATTATATTAGTTTTATTTGTTGACATTTTCGTCAACATTGAAAGTTTTCAGTGATTGTCTTTTGCAGTTGTTTGACTTTGACAGAGAGGTGCAACCCTTGCTGGAGGTCTTGGTGGGGAAGACCATTGAGCAGTCTCTGCTGGAGGTGATGGAGGAGGAGGAGCTGGCCTGTCTGAGAGCCCAGCAGAGGGCCTTTCAGGAGCTTCGCAACGCCGAACTGGCTGAGGTGCAGCGGCTACAGGAGCGGGAGTGGCGCCGCAGGGAGGAAAAGGTACCCAGTTGACTATTTGTTGGTTTCCCCAAGGAAAATTAGTTTGGGAAGGATTTGGAAAATGTTGCCTTTGATTGGCAACAGATATGGCTCCTTCAAAATTTTACACCCAAAAAAACTATTGGTTGTGTAAGTATCCATCTATTTTTTACAACACTTGTTCTCATTAGAATCACGAGTAAAGTGGAGCCTGTCCCAGCTGACTTTGGGCAGGTTACACACTAGACTGGTCACCGGAAAAATCACAGGACACATAGACAACCATTCACACTAACATTCACACCTTTGGACAATTTAGACTTTTCAGTGAACCCAACACGCATTTTTTTGGGGATGTAGGACGAAGCGCAAGTATCTGGCAAAAACCTACACAAGCATGAGGAGAACATGCAGACTCCACACAGGAGGGCCAGAGCCCAATATTCGAACCCAGACCCCTTGCTAATCGTCCACTGTGCAGCCTGTTCCCAAATGTATCCCTTGAAATGTTATCTTTTTTTTCTTTTTAGAAAAATATGCTGCTAAAACTAGATGTCCACAAAAGGCCTGAGACCTCAGCGTAGCTCATAAGAGCTTAGCTCAGACAGTTTTAAAGGATGAATTCTCTGCAGGAGTTGAGGTTTTTATTTGGATTTTTGCAACTTTTTTGTTTTTGTTTTTTTTTACAAAGAAAAACTTTCCTCAACAAGGGGAGAGAATTAGAAGCAAAGAAAGAATATACAGTACACAGGACGTAAAGCGGACTCACAATCAAAGCAATAAGGGTGTTATTGTCTCCTCGAGTCGCTTGTTATTATTATTATTTTATTATTTATTTATTTATTATTTGTTATTATTTTAAAACATTGCCTGTGCAGTGAAATGTTATGAAATACAAACAAATCGACCAGTGTCTGTGTTCAGTCGCAGGGGTTCCATTGCATTTTCTTGTTCCACTTCTACGTCCAACAGAGTTGTTGAAATGTGGTCATTATGCCAGTGAGATTACGTAAGTGAACCCACGCAGCATGGAGTACTAGTGGGTAGCATGTCTCATAGTTTTGAGGTTCGGGGTTCAACGCTCCAGCCTTACTGCATGTTCTCTCCATACTTGCAAAGATTTTCTCCAAGTGCTTCTTCTCACATTCCCAAAACATGCAATTTAGAGTCATTGAAGACTCTAGATTGACAATAGTTGTGAATGTGAACGCTTGTTTGTCTACATGTAGCCTGTGATTGACTGGCAAGCTGGGATAGGCTCCATCCAGCTAATCCGCAATGAGGACAAACACTGTGGAAAATGAACGGCTGGTCCAAGTAAACCTTTCGCTTTCTCCAGGAGCGCCGTATTGCCCAGCAGAGAGAGGCACTGAGGATGGAAAAAGAGACTGTGGAGAAGATTGCAGCGCTGTCCTACACCCAGCAGTACCTGTCTGACCATGTACCAACAGTCTTTAAGTCCCTCAGGATCCACGGCTTCTTCTATGACCCCGTTGAGAAAGGTGGGAAACGCCATCAGTAATGCAGTTATACTTTAAGGAAGCTCCTTGAAGTGTTCTGCGCGCTTCTGATTTACAGATATTGAGACAAACTTCTTTCCATGGCTGATGGTTGAGGTGAACAACAAATTAGAAAAGAGAAATGCAGCAAGGCAGCTTTTAGACAGTAAGTATAAAAACGTCTCCAGAACAACCAGGCACGTCAATGAAATTACCAGTGGTCTTCTATTATTTAGACCTTGCTACCTTTAAAACAAGAATTTCACATAAGGTTACTCATGGTATTAAGCGTGTACATGATTTACGGCTGTTGGTTCCATGATTAAATTTCAACTGTCGGGAAGTAAGGATGAATGAAGTATTTGAGTCACCTCAGGTCCCTCTAAACGTTTCAGCGGTTACACTGCCCCCCAGTGGATATTTCTTTTAAACATCAGGGATGAGTTTTCAACTAATTGACTAATTCTTGTCTATTTCAGCACTCATCCATGATGTGGCCCAGAAAAAAATGCCACTCTATACACACTTGGAGTCACGGCCAAAGGAGGAGTAGAGGCTCGTATTCTTAAAAACAACAGACTAAACACTTGTACATGCATTTCTTTGTGTCACAGTTGCAAAGACTCTTTGTTCTCATCATTGACCTCATGTTTGCGATTAGGAGCAGTAAACAGACACTTTGTCTCAGGCATGCAGTGTTTGTTCGTATAGCCTCTTATCATTGCAGTTCCTTGCCTTGCACTTGCACTTGTAAAATCATGCTTGCGCACACACTAAATGTTATCTTGGCGTAAGTGCACTCATTTGGGCAACAATCTTTACTTTCACTTAGATTCATTAATTTAAGTTAATTTTTTTCACTCCATAAACGTTTCATGTTGACATTAACCTACCCTCCTTAATTGAGTTACATTTTAAGTTATTCTTGTAGTCTACCTAAAGCGGGGAACAATACTGATTTTCAAAATGTGCCATGATGGAAAATTTGGCATTGGCACGCCACACCACACACATCACCATTTCTCCAACACTAGTGAGGCTCTCCTACCCCAAGCCAGATGTCTGTACCAAGTACCAAGACTGACCTGTGTGAGGCAGCACGGTGCCACAGGGGATCCAGACTGTCGGAAAATACAAAGAAGAAGAAGCGTAGTACTACTAGTAGTAGTAGTAGTAGATGTATATGTAGATGTAGACGAAGACAAAGAAATATTAGAAGCTAGGCTAACAGTTAGCTTATGTGGGATATACATTATGGCTGAAAAAAAACTAACATCCGCATATACTGGAAGCGGTGTAGTCGAGAGAAAACAAAATGAAGAGAATAGCTTGTTGGGAATAAATTAATACCATTTTCAAGGAATGACTATTAGAGTTTAGGCTGTAAATGAAGACCAGTGTTTCTGTTTAGCCCAGCAGAGAACTCCTTGCTGGCCCTGACGATTTACCACTGTGTTATTGTTAATCCTATTTCGACACTTCTGATTTACAAGTTTTAGTGAGTAAAATTTCACTTTGTGTACAGTTTAACCCCCTCACCCCCCAAATGATATACACAGTCACAATGTATGAAAGTGCAGGCTATGATACATATTCTTATGTTTCACCTGCTGGCAAATAACTAATATGTCTTTCCTTTCTGTCAAAACGTAGGTCCAAGCTCGGCTATTATAGGAGTCTATTTTAATAGCGTCATCCTATTGGTTAGATCACTTCTATGACTCCTCCCCCTCTTCACGTCACGATGCGCCCCTGCCTATAAAACTTTGAAAAATTGGTTGAAATCGCAGATCCGTATTTTGTCACCAAAGAGACATTACTACTTAAGTCTGATTCATAATAGAATGACATTTTCATTAGGATCCATTCTAAAACTACAAAATCAATACAGTCACAGGAGAAACACCCTCATTAAGACATTAAGCTCGTGCTACCTACCTATGACGTGAACTAATACACGAAGCAGGCACGTGAATAATAATAATACAACATTAGTAGAAATTGTATAAATGTCCAGCGTGGACAATATAACCTGTTACAAGGGGTGACTCGTTTGCTATTATAAGCCCAACAAATCGCTGCCCATTGACGTCATACAGATAGGATGACGTTTGAATGACGGCAGTGCATTCACCCCCCCCCCCCCCCCCCCCCACCGTGTATCGTTCGTAATAAAGAAAAATATAATAACAATAAAATAAAGAAAGGAGGCAAATAATAAGGCGTGGATGTCTTAAGCATGCCCATTGGGTGAGGCTGCGAGGCAGGCACTTTCACGCAGATGTGACACTACGTCGATCACAAACTGCACAACTTCCTGTGTGCAAAAGCAAAAGTGCTTGAAGACGGCCAGAAAAATACCCACAATGCGGAACATCCGAAGTCGTTCATTTGGTGTACAGAATCAGCGAAGAGCCGTACTTCAAAATAATCATAGCATACGCACATATTCATTCATTGTTGACAAATATCAGATGAAAGTGTGGCACTCTTATTTTGAAAGACGATGTTTGTCGTTTTCCTGCGCTGCGCGTTGTTGGCTGCTGCTAGCTTGTCATTGGTGGACGTTATTGAAGGCTGATGCCCGTCACCTGCAGGAGTGCGGAGCGCCTCCTTTCAGACGGCTTAAAGTAACACCCAAGTGGCTCAAACTTGTTTCTCCTCTTGATCGCGCTCCACGGAGGTCGGACCAATTTTCATCTCCTTCTCGGCCAGAAGCCGGCAATAAGACACAAAATGCCTAAAGCGGTAAGTGGTTTGGTTTGGATTTATATTTTCAGTATGCGCTAAAAATCATTTATTACGTGCATATATGGAATGTAATACACATAATATAACTACAGTAGCTTCAAATATATATTTTATATATAATAGAGGATATACACGCCTACAATATCATATTTTGTGAATAGCCTTTGCAGTGAATGCAGCAGATTTAATGGACTGTAGATGTTATAGGACAGTATTAGCACTATCAATTCTTTCATGCCGCTATACAAAATTGAACCACATTAAAATGAAACATTTTATGGATTATGATGACACTACAGCTACAATAAAACAGCATAGTACATGTAATCGTTGGTTAAAAAATAAATATTTTTGCAATACTTCATCATAAACTCAGCCTGTGTTTCAGTGATGACAATTGATTAATGTCTGGTTAATAACCAGAGAGGTAATTTTCCTCAGTATTGAGTCATTGTGTCAAAGTAACCAACTAACATGTTTCCAGTTAAAGGCTAGCCACTCAAAACCACTTGTCTGCAAAGCCATTGATGAGAGTGTCCCACTGGTCTTGAGATGATTGTGATGAATCATTTTACAATAAACAAGACGTGGGAGATCTGTTATTGTAAATTACAATAATAAATGAATGAATAAATGATGGAATACATGCAGCACAGAGGAGCCTGTTCTCATGGGAATTTTAATAGGATTGGTAGAAAACCAATTTTTTTGGTTGCTTGAATGTGTGTGTGTGTGTGTGTGTGTGTACATCCCTGAGTGAGGCTGTTTTTGTCTGCATTCAGCACTTACAAAGACAGTTAGACGTGTGACGCTGGATTTCAAATTTAGAATTCCCTACCAAACTCTCAGTGAAAGCTAAAAGGAAGCTAACAAAGTTCTCCTATGTTTTCTAACAGATCAGGTTTTGCTCCTGACTCGCTTGCCCCACCCTGGCTTACTATTACACTCTGTACAGTCAAACATCAGTTTGGAAACTTCTTGCTGGCATTTAGAACAACATGTTTTTATTTTACGACATGGAAAATGGGCTATATATAGTTTTTTTTCTCCATTCGATAAAATCATTACATAGGAGCTTTAATACCACTTATACCACTTAGAAGTGGCTGTGTTGTATGTGTCAACATACTGTGGTCATCATCACTAGAAAGCTTGTTGTTCCTTTGTTTAGAATGGCCTGCAGGTTGTTGTGGTTGTTGCTGTGGAAGTGACATCATAACTGAGAGCCAGTTTTTTTTTTTCAGACGATACTGTCTCATTGTTTACTTTTGAAACAAAGTCATGACCGCCAATGCAAATTTGATTGACATGGTATAGTATAGTGAAAAGGGGGCCACATGATAAAGCGTCATGATTATGCCACAGTAATATATAATATAAATAATGCACTGATGGTGTAGAGCAATGTTTCCAGAACCAAATATTTTAAATTAAGAAAAATATCACGGCACACCACCAAACAAAAATGTCACAAAAAGTACACGGAACATACTTAAATAATGATGGATACACAGGTTAATTATACCTTCTGCAATAGAGTAGAAGAGCCTGCCTGTCACTATATGTTGCTAGCATAGATAAATGAACAACGATACATTATTTTCTGTAAATATATATATAGATATATATATCCTATATTACAGTGGTTGGAACTCCCATGGCAAAAGACTCATTTAAATATTGAAGTGTATGCCTTAATATCTACATTATAACCTATTCATAGTTTAAATGCCAGCTCATTTCTTCTACTAGACCCAAAGCAGCTCTGAAAACCATGTAGGGTTAAGAACATAAAGTCATGCACTGACCCAAATGACTGAGAGTGATGATGAGGTTTATGGGGTTAGTACAAATGTGAAATTTGCCCTGAAAAAAGGTTGTGAGCTTAAAGGTCGATGTCCAGTTAGCTAGATTTTGAGTTGTTTCTTTGCCGTGCTGAATGGCCTCAGTTTATAGTGACTTCCCGTTGGGCGACGTGCTTGGAGATCACGTATCATTCATTCTGTGGTTTCCACCGTCTTGGCGGGCTCACATGTTCACATGTTCCACTGGGCGCTGTGGTTGCGTTTTTCTAGGTGCTCCCATCAGTAAACGCTACAAATGCAAATACAGCAGTTAGAGAAAGCGTCTATGTATGAGCTGTTTCTCCCTCATTACAGCATGCTTCTTTCTTTAGTTTGTGAGCAGTTTTGGGACTTTGATTCCTTGAGAGTTGAGCAACAGACTGCAGCTCAAAGGGTTCTTTGTCTCGCTGTTGAGTAGAGGCTGTATTTCACCACCTTTTTGCCTTTTAGCTGTGACTCAAAACCGGGATATAAAGTTCTGCCTGACTGAGTGTGTTCCAAGGCGTATGTGCTTTGAGGGCTCCATCACATTAGGCAAAAGTTTCCCATGCCACAAATCCAAACTCCCCTCTAATCATCCCTGGCAGCATCACACTAAAACCATGCACAGTTCAGACTGCTGCTGCCCTGCAGTCTCCCAGATGAAATGATGATGATGCGACGCTGTTATTGGATTTGGCCTCCTCGCGAGATGTAAACCAGTTAGTTGGTTGTCAACGGGCGGGTCACAGCTTTGGCCTAGATGTTTCGTTCCCCCGCTTCCGATGGACTAGAGATGAAGGATGGCACCAAAGGTTTTTGTTATCAGCTTGTCTCTGGCCTCTGCAAGTCGTGTCTAACGCCTTTGTATCCATTTCAATGAGCCTTAATAAGCTTTGTCAACACATTTTTCATCCTCTTTCTCCGATACCCACTGTATTAGGCACTCGGGATGGGGATTTGATTACATTTCCTTCATCCACCCTGGGGAAAATCAACAATTAATAACCATTTATAAATTTGAAATAAAATGGTACATTAACTTTCGAGTTTAATTCATTGTGTGACCAAGCTTGTAACTCAGTTTACTCGTATACCAAATACATGTTCCAATTTGCAATGGATTGAAACACTGTAATCCGTTCCGGCCCCCAAAATAACACTCTTGTGTTTTTAATTAGAATTAGAATCAGAATCAGAATCAGAATCATCTTTAGGTGAAATAGCACTTTATTGTATTAAAACATAGTGTTACATAATGAAAGCAAATGAAAAGGGGTTTTATCAAGTATCATTACTGTACAAACTGTCGTACAGCAATCCGTCATTTATCGCTTGGTTTACATTCCAGAGCATCCCCGCAATAGACAAAATCTGCGAAATAGCGCCCGAGTATTTATTGTATATTGTATATGTATTTTAAAGTTTCATGCATATACGGTATTACCCACAATCAATTATGCATGTGGGGTACAGGTATTAGGTTTGTCCACTTTGGGTCACCATCCACACATTCTACACTATAGCCTGTGATGTGTGTGCCTTTAAAAGGCGTGCCTGGCCTGTTGAGTGATGTGGTAGTGAGCGAATGAGGACATACCAATATACTTTAGCTTTAGCCTTTGTGTGTGCAGAGTGAAGGCGTCAGATGCAAAATCTCGCAATATTGCGATTAATCTGTGATGTAAGTACAGTAATGCGTGTGGTGTGGTGCACGACTGTAATGGCGTGTTGGATGTGTCCCTTTAAGGGGCGTGACCCAGTTAAGTCAGAGTTGGGTTGCCTTAGTTGGCTGGGTAAGCCTGCGAGTGAGTATCTGGGCGTACATTGTGTCCTTACAGTTGTTCTTTGCGAGTGCTCTCATTTTGTATTTGTATGTTTGAGCAGAAAAATGACTTGTCATAGTGGAGGTCTGCATGGATGAAGCTCAGCTTCTCACAGCTGACGTTATGTTGACAGAACAAGCTGGAACTACCACAGTGTTGTAACGCAGTACATTCTCCTTCATTTGCTTCAAGACCTCCAGACACAATCAACAACCAAATCCTCAATGAACAATTAATCAATTAATTAACTATTGGGTTATTGACTGGTTAGAGCGTCAGCCTCACAGTTCTGAGGTGCGGGGTTCAATCCCCGTCCCCGCCTGTGTGGAGTTTGCATGTTCTCCCCGTGCCTGCGTGGGTTTTCTCCTCACTCCCTAGTGAGGAGAAGCGGCTCAGATAATGGATGGATGAATTAACTATTGATTATGTCCATTTGTGGTAGTATTATTTATAATAACCAGTTATCCATTTTCTATCCAGCTTATGATCATTAGGATCACGGATGAGCTGGAGCCTATCCCAGGGGACACTGGGTGAGAGGCGGGGTATACCCTGGACTGGCCGCCAGCCAGTCGCAAGGCTTACTTATTCTACACTATTTAAGATATTTTATTATTTGGAGTGGATTAAGTTACAATTAGCTGGATAACCCCTGCTTTTTTGTCAGTCTGATGGTTAAATCATTAACAACAGAACCAAACAATGTTGCTGTTGCTGTTCTTTCACGATTTTGTTGGACTTTATTTCAACCTCAAGGTAAGTACGTTGTTACACATCCCAACTTTGGCAGCAGCCGTTTCCTCTCGTAGTCAGTAGCGATGAGTTCCGTTTTATTACTGTGTAAACACCAAACCTCACTGCACACGCATTTACACATTATTTTCTGGCTTATCTCTGAGGAACACTCAATTGTTCTTGTGTGTGCCCCCCCCACCCACAGGTCAACATTAACGTCAATGCCTTGGACTCAGAGTTGGAGTTTGCTGTCTTGCCAAGTGCTTATGGCAAAGTTGTGTTTGACCAGGTAGGCTGCGCACCGCCTCTACTTAAAAGTATTAAATGCATTGCTCAAATTTGTCTGAATTTCCATATTTTCCAAATTTTGTCCAGAACATTACCGCATAATAAAATACCATGCCATGAAGCAGCTTTTTCCCCTCTTTAAAAAAAAAAAAATCAATATAATGGTTATTTCATCAAATTAATTTATACAGCGTCCTACTGGCCGCTAATGTTTTTTCCTCCAAATATCCGGAACAATCGGTGTTATGGCCGTAACAAGTCAGCGTTCAGTGATTTCCGTAACAAAATACAGACATTCCGTAACATTTGACAGCTCTGAAATTGTTTTGGCTTCCAAGGTTCACTACAAGCAACTTACTAAAATCCAATATAGCTTTTGTTTTATGTAAAACAGATTTGTAGAAGAACTGTCACATCAATGGTCTATTAAGATTCCAGTGTTAAAGTTTAGATCCCGCAAACCCAACTGATGAACTCGTTTGGTGCCATGTGACAGCATTGGGGGAAGAAAGGCATCTTAGGCGTCTTAGGCGCTTCCTGTAAAACTTGTTTTTCAATAGCTAGTGTAGTCAAGCCAGCACGGTGGAGACTGGTTAGCACATCTGCCTCACAGTTCTGGGGACTGGGGTTCAAATCCCGGCCCCGCCTGTGTGGAGTTTGCATGTTCTCCCCGTGCCTGCGTGGGTTTTCTCCGGGCACTCCGGTTTCCTCCCACATCCCAAAAACATGCGTGGTATGTGAGTGCGAATGGTTGTTTGTTTCTTTGTGCCCTGTGATTGGCTGGCTACCGGTTCAGGGTGTACCCCGCCTGGGATACCTGGGATAGGCTCCAGCACACCCGCGACCGTAGTGAGGATAAGCGGTAAAGAAAATGGATGGATAGATGGATAGATAGTGTAGCGAATTTCTATATATGTTGTGTTTGCATGTCAGGGGACCAACCCTTCATGTTGCTCAAATCAAATCAAATCAAATATCATTGAAGAATAATGAGATCAAAACGAGCTACAGTTAATCTCAAAATGTCTTCAATGTTATGAGGAAATTGTTTGGTTAGTCTGGTACTGTTTACATGTATTTTTAGAAGAGTAGTGATGGAATAGCAGTGAAGGCGGGTATATTGTTAGAAACTTGCTGGCAGAAGGGTGTGCCACAAATAATAGCTGCTGTGATGGTTCATTTATTTTTAGATCAATTTTGCCAAACTTGACAATTTACCAAGAAAAACTATAATCAAATGAAATACAATTTGCAAAGAAGTAGGCTCAGCAATGAAGAGCTGTCTGATTCGGGTCATACAATCTCCACTTGTTGTGAGGTAGATTTCCTAGAGCATAATTTTTGCCCCAATGCCAGGTTTTAAAAAAAGGCTCTTTATACCCACTTTCATTAAATAAATAAAATGTAAGTTGACCTGATCATACGGTACATACTTTTAACGTGAAATGCATTTGGACCAGTCCAGTTGAAAAACACATTACACTGGCAACAGTAATGCAAATAATAATAATAATTTAAAAAAAAAGTAGTAAGGTGCAATTTGCAGAATTTATTGTAGTAATTGAGTGGAAGACTGCAGCAGCGGAATGTTGGATATGAAATTAACAAAAAAGGTTTTCCCCAAAATGTTTCTGACCAACACAGCATAAACAGGACTGCTAGAGGTGACAGGAGCACCATAATACACACACTTGAAGATGAAACAGCACTATAAAATACAGTACATATTATTTTTTTACGTTTTTTATTTTTTTTTTCTGGATCTGGTAACGCACTGCCCCTCTGTTCATGTCTCAGCGATTGAGACGAACTGCTTCATTGATTTTTGAGCAACTGTGGCAGCTTAGTGCTCCTGTAGATGCACCTTGACACGTACTGTATACGCAGCTTGATGTAGTCTCACACTGGCAAGCATTAAAAGTAGCTGAATTGACTCTGGCATGCAGCCTGCAGTTGTGAGGAAATGCTGAGCAACAGCAGCATTTTCTGAACGTGTCGGTCGGGCCTTTGCGGTCGGAGCTGATAATGAACTTAGAATTTTTCATAGCGAAGACAAGAAGCACCCGCCACTCCCCTACACACCCCGCGGCTCATCTCAATTAGCCTTGAGCTGCAATGTAAAAAAAATAAAATAATCAAACACAGTCGCTGAGGTTAGATGAACGTGTTGGCCGCCACTCCTATATCATTAACCTGTCACGTAAAACTCATTTGCATTCTGACATAATGCGTTTTGAGCTGAGAATATTCAACAGTATCTTTAAGTGAGTTCAGCGTCAATTAACGCATTTGACAGGGAAGAAAATCAATTTAGAACAGGTGTTTACTTTGAAAGCTGAAAAAAGATCCATTCCACGAGTCAAAGCTGCATTTAAATTGGAAATGCTTGATGGCTTATCTTCTTCACCATATTGTGGACACAGTTTATACATTTAACATAAAATACTCGCTTTTGCCTAACAATGCATGTATACTGTAGTGTGAAAAAATTTATTTTGGTTCCAATTGTTTTGCGGGCTAGTACTGTAGCTGCAGCCCCAACCCGCTACCCACCTCCTCCGACCATTCAATCTTTGTCACATTTACGGTCTGCAGATAAGAAAACCCCCTCCCTTGGCTGGGTACATTATTATGCACAGAAGATGCAGTCTGCAATGCATTTTAAGCCCAGTGGCATTCCACTCTGTCAACACAGGACCACGAAAAACTCTCAGTCTTGTCGAACACCAGTCGAGAACAGTTATGGCATGTCAACTTTTGCCAATGTGACTGGTAGTCTGGTCAATTAATTTCATGTACCTGCCCGCTTCGTGGTTGGTACCCACACAGACACTCAACTAAGCTGAACAGCAACACAGTATTTCCAGGTTTTAGGTGAGCGAGTCTCAGCCATACAAATACAGTCTATAGGTATCCTTATGTTGTGCTTTACAACATTACTTAGCCATATTTACATTTTTTAATGGTGGGTGACAAATTATCTTTCAAACCCAATAAAAGGAACAGCAAAGCCGAAACAAGATGTGTTGCTGTAGCTGGGATTCCAGATAATGTTAATTACCTTATTTCACAGCACAATTTATTGTTGAATTATTATCTTAAAACTCTAGATGAAATATTGTTTTAACAGCTCCTGTATTGGATCTTATAGAATTGTGCAAGGTACTTCATGTTGTTGCCATGGAGTGTATATTCCCTCATGGTAGCACCTAAACCAATAGAACATTGCATTAAGTTCCTATATTATGTAGAGACATTCATTAGGGGTCTGTGTGGTAGTTTTCTACCATGAAAGGGCTTGTTGTGTTCACACATGACCCGCCGCTGTGTTGTGTTTCAGGTGGAATGAAGTGCTTTCATTTTACTGTTCATGACATTATTAAATTAAATTTTCCCCGAGTTATAAATCTTTCAAAAAACACTCCCCTGGGTCAGTCTGCTCAGTATATTGTGCGGGGCCACAAAGTTTGATTTTAATTTCAACCTTTGCTTGAAGATTATCTTTGGACACAGGCTGTGCTGGACTGGCAATGCGTCGATACATACGTCACTCAAGACACGCGGTGACTCTGAGGGGGAGGTGGCTTTGATGCTTTGCAAAAAAAGGAAGCGAGCACAGAAATTGTCCAATTTCACAGCATCCTCCAAGAGCCAAAAACATGTAATCCTACATGGTTCCCCTGTGAAGCCCATTAAAAAGAGTGTTGTGCTTTTGTTCAGGGGCCAGAGGAAAAACGGTAGCTCCTCTTGCAGCAGGGATAACAATTTCAGAGATGGACTACTGTGTGTTTCTAATCTGTATTAAATCTTGATCTGATCTGAATCTTATCACACTGGTGTTTGCTCTGAATGGTCTTATGTGATTCAGAATGGCTAGATTGTCTTTTGTCTTCAAGACTGCTTGCAGTTAAAATCAAAGCCAGTAAACATTTGAGATTGTAATTTAGTTGTCTGCAGCTATGCGATTGCCTAAGTTTGAATAATTCAACAATGGTCATTAGTCTGGTATGAGGATTTAATTGCTATTTGCTTATCAGCCGGATTTTGCAAGAACTCCTTCACCTATTTTTCACCCAAAAACAAATTATTAGTATATGGGTAAAGAAAGAACCCATTAGATTTGGTACAGATCAAGGATTATTTTCCCGCATCTGTTGAAAATGTAAAAAAGAGGCTTTCCCCATTACTTTTCCTTGAATTTCTCTGTGAATAATATAAAAATCGGTATGGGTTTTGCTAAAGCTGTTGTCATATTCTCCTATTTTTATTCCTTTAAAATCAGAAGTTTCACACTCTGGATTCACCAACCTTTTTGAAACTGAGAACTTCTTGGGTACTGCTTAATGAGAAGGGCTACCAGTTGGATACACACTTCTGAAATAACAAATTTTCTTTAATTTCATTTTGATGTTATTTTAAAAAAATAATAATGTATAATATAATTTGAATAATTAATGATATGAATCTATGCAAAGACATTAATCATTGTAATAATTTGTCACAATAATGATCACCAATGAGTCGAGAAGTTAGGAAGCATACATTTTTATATGCAACACTTTATACAAATGTCTACAAATGTGTACATTTTTAAATGATCACTTTTACAACATTCCTAGAAAATCACAATGTCCCCGTTAGGGCTATAACTAACAATTATTTTCATAATCGATTAATCTGTCGACTATTTATTTATTTATTGACGAATCGGATTGAAAAAAACATTTTAAAATTTCCATCCCTTTATTAAAAAACAGGACATTATAATTGACAGTGAAGAAACTGCACAAATAAAAACTGATTCTGATTCAGTTACTTGTTTGGTCCGTAACATGTCAGAAAATAGGCAAAAATGTTGATCATTGTTTTTCAAAGTAAAAGCAGATGTTTTCAAGTGTCTTATTTTGATTAAACACAAAGATAATATTATGAGGATTTGGAGAATTTTAAGTTCAGCAATGTTTCTAAACGATGAATGGATTATCAAAATAGTTGTCGTTTAATTTGATAATTGATTAGTTGTTGATTCATCGATTAAATGTGGCACCGCTAATCCCGTTTTTTTTTTTTTTTTTGAACAGCCCAGCCCACAGGCTACTCATGTGGCCACACGGTGCTGACGGACACTGTTTGTGGCCCCTGATTTTGATGTTTCAATTTGTCAAAATAATATTGTTTATACCATTGCTATTTTTAAAATGTTAATCCTAGTCTGATTAATTCCTCTTTTCTATCCGTAGGTGGTGAAAACAATTGGTTTGCGTGAGCTGTGGTACTTTGGACTCCAGTATATAGATGGGAAAGACTATTTAACTTGGCTCAAACTGGACAAAAAGGTGAGATGGGTTTAAAACACAATGACGAGTTTGTACTGCATACACTTGGTATATTATATACTACTTTATCTCTGAATCTCAGTTGTAACTGTTGAGATTTTTCAACACTGAGTCATATTCAATCAAACAATAGAATAATGCATTCTTTTATGGACACAGTTGGCTCGATGATGCAGTGTTTCTTTTTCAGTCAATCAGTAGCTACCATATTCCAATATGCATGCGGTTCATTGATATTCTCTAAGGGCAGATATCTCTAAAGCACCTTGTTGGTTTCTGTGAATGCTTGTTGCATCAAGGGTATTATTGTCCGTGTTCAGCGTGTGTGTAAACTCTTACTGAACCAGAACTACTTCCTGTTGAATAGTCAATACTGCTAAACTCCATACCACTGGATTCCTGGAGTTGCTCATAATCCAGTCTAATCTGTAAATCAGATGAATGAAGTCGGGCACATGATAAAAGTAGTGTGTGCCAATGTAACTGAATTTTCTTTCTCTTTAGTCTAAATCAATTGTATACTTTAGCAGTGTCTTTCAGCGCAATACAATGGAACCCTTAACAGACAAAATCCATTATGCCTGGGTCAAATTTATTTGTTTATATTTAAGATAAATTTGTCTCATTGGAAGTAATGGTAATTGAATTGATATGTTCCAGACTCAAACTGTCACCATCATAAAACCTTAAAATAAATTGAAAAATATAGTGGTAAAGTCAAGGTACCATTGTACTTAAATTCCGCCTACAAATAAACAGAAATACAGAGTAGACCAGAGGGGGCAAGTAAAAGTCTGCGATGAGGGTCCCTGATGGTGTAGTGGTACACTCGCCTGACTTTGCTGTGGGCAGCGTAGGTTCAGTTCCCACTCAGTGATGGTGCGAATGGTTATCTGTGTCTATATGTGCCCTGCGACTGACTGGCGACGAGTTCAGGGTGTAGTCCGCCTTTTGCCTGAAGTTAGCTGGGATTGGCTCCAGCACCCTGTGACCCTAACCAGGATAAGCGGTGTTGAAAATGGATGCAGCTTGACGACGTGAGCCCAAACCCTGTTGCACACAGATAAATCATATTCAATTTCTTTCATTCCTTTGAACAATAATTTTGTGGAATTGACTTGCACATTGGTGGTATCTGCATTTCAAATTTTGCATGTAAATGACAAAAAAAAAGTAAACGATAGATGCACCCGTTCTAGAGCTATTTACCGACATGACTCATGACTCATAAGGTAAAGAACTAACCTGGATGCACAAAAAGTTGAAGAAAAGACGAGTTATGACATCTGCATGTTGCGTTTGAACGATGGATACAGCGATACATGGAAATATTTCATGTGCTGGTGTGTCGGGGACCCGGGTGATGAGTCTCCAAAAATCACCACTGACATTTTGAAATCACCATCTATGGAATATCGATATTGTAATATATTGTTACCTTTCAGTTTTGATGCACCAGTTAGATAATATAATTAAAAATAAATTTTTAGTTTTACTTACAGTGTTCTATTTTGAGTTAGAAAGCCTGTGTGTCTTAGCTCAGTGTTTTTTCCTCCAACAGATCAATTATTGTATTGTAAAAATATTGTGAGTTGCCCGTTGATTTCTACCGTGAATATTTACTGATCAAGAATGAAACTTGTGTATATCTATTCATTTATTGCAGCAACAAAACAGATAATTGGATGATCACTCTGAAAACTATGAGTTGAATTTTAAGTTTGTTTGTAATTCCTCTTTAGGTGTTACAACAGGATGTGAAGAAGGAAAACCCGCTGCATTTTAAGTTTCGGGCCAAGTACTTTCCCGAGGAAGTGAATGAGGAGCTGATCCAGGAGATCACGCAGAAGCTCTTCTTCATGCAGGTGAAAGAGGGCATCCTGAGCGACCAGGTTTACTGTCCGCCCGAAACCGCAGTGCTGCTGGCGTCCTACTCTGTTCAAGCCAAATATGGCGACTACGACAAAGAAACCCACCGACCGGGATACCTCCTCTCTGATCGCCTGCTGCCCCGCAGGTGAGGAATGAAAAATTTTTTTTTTAAAGTTCATTTTTGGTAATGCCATGAAACAATTCACTTTGGCAGGTGATATGATTGTTATTTGGATACAGTAGGCCTGCTCCAAATTGCAGTCTGGTTGAACCTGCCTCAAAAGAAATCATGATGTCATTCCTGGCAACCAAATAAAGAAGAGAAAGAAGGTCATGCATGAATCATGGTTTCTGTTCTGTTAGGTCAGTTTCTAAGTAGCACCTTTGCAGCTTTGGTAAGAAGCCATTATCATAGGTTAATGGTGGTGGTTAGCCTCACGCCTTGTAATGCAGTAAGGAGTTGGAACTGGATCCTCCCCAGTGGACATGAATTGTCCTGTCTTTCAGTGTTGTCACATTTCAACATACGCTGGAAGGTTAATTATTGTTGATTACACTGATACTTAAATGACAATTTGAAAGATACGATCTGAGTGCAAAAGATTTGTGCGTCAGTTTTAGACTTGCTGCTAAATGATTGTCTACCTCAGAAAAGCACTCATCTTGGCCATGATCAACATTTATTTGAAATTCTGATATTAATTAGATAACATATATTGTGAATATGGTGAAAATTCACTCAGTAATGGACAAAGGTGAGTGGGAAAGTCAAAGTCAGCTGGGATAGGCTCCAGCTTACATGTGACCCAGAACAGTATGCGTGGGAGAGACTGGATTAAGAGGTTTCCTTTGGCTTCAATTTAAACAAGAAAGACAACGTTAAGAAGCCGTGTAGCAATATTAATGAAAAGTGTTCACTTTTCCTCCTCCTTTACAGACAATTTTGAGGAATTGCAACCTTTTGTGCTGTTCTAATGGATTACAGTAACTCCTATAATTAATGCATCATGGAGAACATCTAATCAAACTCTGCATTTAGAACATTATGTATGAAACATGAAACATTATTACATTACATTACATTACATTAAAACGTGAATAATTTAGAATTTTTTTACACGTTATATTGGATCATGCAAGGTTATGGTCACCGCCTATTTTTGTCGTCTGCAAGTGTATCTCTAACTTTTATTTTCTTGTTGCCATCTTTTTTTTCTATAGAGTCTTGGAGCAGCACAAGTTATCACAAGAAGAGTGGGAGGAGAGGATTCAGGTGTGGCATGAGGAGCACTGCGGGATGCTGAAGTGAGTCCTCGTGCGCTTTGTACGTGAAAAACTATATGCGCTGCCACGCGCGCTTAACTTGAGGGGGTTCTCACAGGGAGGACGCCATGATGGAGTACCTGAAGATCGCCCAGGATCTGGAAATGTATGGCGTCAATTACTTTGACATCAAGAACAAGAAGGGAACGCTGCTTTGGCTTGGAGTGGATGCTTTGGGACTTAACATTTATGAGAAGAATGACAAGTAAGCTGAAGTGGCTGCGCTGAGTCTACACTTCTACACAACATCGGTGCTTGTCATCTTTTAGGGACAGGCACTGTACCAGTATACTGTATATTATGAGTGTGGTGGTGTGACTGTAAGTTTGGTCAATTAAGTTTTCACCGTAATCGCTTCCTCGCTATGGAGTGTGTCTGCTGACCTCACGTTTGTTTATAGAAGGAGGGACACTTCACTGTCAGCTTTCAATTAGTTATTTATCTTTTATAGTATAATTGATGCATATAATTTAACGTTTTTTTGTTAAAATCCCTTCACTTCATTTTGATTTAATCTACATGACAGCACTAAACAACATAGTGACAAACCAGCCTTTAAGGGACACGAAGTTTGTTTTATGTGCACCTTGCGATCAATCAAGAGAAGCCTCTCCTCTGCGGTGACCTTTGTTGTAACCATGGTTATGGCAACTGGTTTTTCAAGCTGTGCAGCACTTAAGAATGTGAGGCTAACCTACAGCAGCGTCTCTCCAATGAGGGCGGCTGGCCCACAAAGCAGAGCCAAGGCATCGTGTTCGGTTGTCTGTTTAACTCTTCACCAATCTGCTTTCTTTCTCAAACACGTTTCATCGAATGCTGGTTTTACCGTACAAGTAACGTTTACATTTGACATAATTCACTTTGACACCCACTTGTTTCTCATGATGCTTTATGGCTAATGTGACACTAAAGTTATTGTTATAGTAATTACGCTACAGTTTTGTGACTTACTTCTGGGCTCAGGAGACCAACTTATTAACACATTCACTGCCATTGACGGCTTTAGAAGTCAAATCTCCATGTTCACTGGGAAGGCTGTCAGTGAATGAGTTAATTAATTCTATAGACATTCATGCTTGTTTCTTTCATTGATCGCGTTTTGCAAACAATACAATGCAAAGATCCGCCACGGCGCTCTGAAATAACATCCACATTGTTGTCTCAATTCCACAAGCATGTGTCAGCGACAGTAACTGAGTGAAATTCCAGTTTCGGCAGTGTACTTTCAAACGGGAGTTTCACCATGAGGTGCACGGCGGTCTTATTGCAACACAGTGATTGTTGTGTCCGTGTTGTATCCTGTCAAGTGAGACAGGCACAAGAAAGTGAGCCACACCTTGAAATATTCTCTCATACTTGGGACATTATGTCACTGATGGTGTAGTGGTACACTCGCCTGACTTTGGTGCGGGCAGTGTGGGTTCAGTTCCCACTCAGTGACGGTCTGAATGTGAGTGCGAATGGTTGTCCGTATCTATATGTGCCCTGCGACTGACTGACGACCAGTTCAGGGTGTAGTCCGCCTTTCGCCTGAAGTCAGCTGGGATAGGCTCCAGCGCCCCGCGACCCTAACCAGGATAAGCGGTGTTGAAAATGGAAAAATGGATACTTGGGACATTGGATTCACAAATATTTATTAATAGTTTAGCAGGAGATATTTACTGGCATGAATAGACTGATGTGTATTGTTATCACATTTGCCTGACAATTACTAGACAGGAGCATGCTGTCTTAATGTTTATATGTGCTTTGCTCCATCAGACTTACCCCAAAAATCGGCTTCCCCTGGAGTGAAATTAAAAACATTTCCTTCAATGACAAAAAGTTCACCATCAAGCCCATCGACAAAAGATCACCAGTGAGTAATTCTTCTGGTCTTTGAACGACTTTGACGACTTTTACACCTGTCCATAGTCCAACATGCTTAGCTCGAAATTGTGCAAAAGGTTGAATCCCTATATTATTCATAAACCACTAATTTGTGGGTTGCTGCACATGTGCAAAACCCCTGCAGCAAAAAAATATAATAAGTCAAATAGTCATAGTCAAATAAGTCATGTCAACAAATTCTTGCAAGAATATACTGTGTGGTGATTATTTGTTTACAATTTATTTATTTCTTAACAATCTTTCAGGACTTTGTGTTCTATTCCCCGAGACTGCGCTTAAACAAGCGTATCCTCCAGCTCTGCATGGGCAACCACGAGCTCTACATGAACCGACGCAAGCCGGACTCCATCGAGGTGCAGCAGATGAAGACGCAAGCGAGCGAGGACAAGCTACGTCGACAGAAGGAGAAGTATGCTGACGCCTGGGAAAGAGCATTTATTGTTATTGTAATTGCGTTATAGTTTCCATAACGTTGCACTGACCAGCCATAGCAAATTGGATGAGTGAGAACATTCAGCCATCCATGCAAGCAACAAAAGCAAGCTACAAACAAACTAGCTAAAAAGAAGCATTCACACTTACAACTATGGGCAATTTAGAGTCATCAATTAACCTTAAATGCATGTTTTTGGAATGTGGGAGGAAGTCAGAGTACCCGGTGAAAACCCTGAAAAGAGTAGAGCCCAACCTTGTGGCTTAGGACATATATGTCAAACTCAGGCACGGGGGCCAAATTTGGCCTCACGATGTCATTATATTTGGCCCACAAGATCATATTAAACGTG
The DNA here is from genome assembly GCF_024500385.1 of Phyllopteryx taeniolatus. Taxonomy (NCBI): domain Eukaryota; kingdom Metazoa; phylum Chordata; class Actinopteri; order Syngnathiformes; family Syngnathidae; genus Phyllopteryx; species Phyllopteryx taeniolatus. The sequence goes on from NC_084519.1 coordinate 10,849,085, forward strand.
TATTAGAGCTGGCCCGCCAGTATATAGCACATGCCCCACTAATATTACAAATCCAAGAATGCTTTGCTAGTGTGTTGGCCCATCAGTGTAGACCGGCGAGCGCCCCTTCCCTTTCTGTTGCAGTCGTTGGCAACTATGCTACCAGTTTCCTCGAGGAAATTTACAAAAATGGCCAAACGAAAGATGGTAAACAGTTAACTTCCAAGACAGGTGGGAGGCAGATTGTCTGTTCACTAAAGTAAAAGAAAGACCTGTTTGTCGTGTGCGGAGCGACGTGGCTGTAACAAAGAAAAATAACATAATTGAATTCATGTTGTTTTTTTTTTTTTAAATGCCCTTTATCAACTCCTAGGCAGGGACTGTAAAATAGTTTGAAGTTTGGATTTTTATTGAAGGACATTATTTTTATTATTTTATTATTATTATTTCTTTGGGTTGTTTTGTTGTTGACCTTTGAAAAAAGATTTACATAAAAAAGAAAGGTAGTTGGAGATAGATAAAAAGAAGATGGAAAGACAGAAGAATTCATGTTATCTGTTTAAATACAAAAGAACGAAAAAAATACCACTGTTGTCTTTTATCACAAATTTGATTTTGCGTGTTTATAATATTAAAGTTTGTTTATTCCAGATTCAGTCTTTAAGCAAAATTTAAGTTGTTATCATATGATAAACTTTAATGCTACATTTCTGCAGAGAAGGGAAACATGCACATCGCAGTGATTTTTCATAAAATATTGAGTTTGGCCTGCGACGTCCCGATTTTTAATTTTGGCCCACTGTGAATTTGAGTTTGAGACCCCTGGCTTAGGAGTTAAGCTCCTCAGTTTAATTGTTAATTCTGGAGTTTATTTTCTTGATTAACCTATTTAGTGAGTCCAGCCCTTAAATGTTTTTATTTGTTCAAGAAATGAGTTCAATCCTAAATATTCAGAATATGTATCTTATTATTATTAATCTAATCATTGCATGCCTCTAATAAGTCTCCATTCTCACCCCAGTCTGAGCTCAGAAGACTAAAATCTTAATTGGCAGAGATTTGTGTATGCATTATGTCAACAACTCTCAAAACTTCTCTCCATGCAGCAGATTAAAGCCATTAGCCCACTAAGACCAAAGCGGATTTTACTGATCCCATTGTTAGTGTCCAACTCAACACAGTTGAACATGTACAAAAGAGAAGCTGCTATACGTTGCTCAATAAACACAGTATTCCGTTTCAAGCCAGGGACATCTTCCTACCCGAATGGAAAGTCAAGTGAATGGATACGGAGGCCGGTCTCGGCTGCAGCTGTCAGTCCGCTGGCTCTCCCTCTACAGCTGTTTAAACACAGCAGACAGCACAGTCAATAGCTGCAAGAAAGTTCATGCACCATACCTGACTGCGTAGTAAAAGGTGGCTTGTAATGAGCCCCTTAATACCTCAAATCCATATATGATGAAACAGCAGGTATTGGAATGTGGTTGTAGCAAATTGGAGGGCAAACAGTGTTGGAAATGTAATGGAAAAAAACAACTATGTAAAGTAATCTTGCAGCATGATGCAGTATGACACCATTACACTAAAACCACAAAAATAATCATAGTTAGTCAATCAAAACTAAGAATATCATACTTTTCAAAGGTAGCTCTTGTTTTGAATCTCACATTTCAATCCAATACAGACCAGTGACTGAATTTTTAAAGGGGAACCCATCCCAAGATGTCAAAACTATATATATTTATATTATATATTTATATTATATAATATATTATATTTTAAATGTGCACATCTTCTTTAACAGCTGCTATCTACTTAAATCTACAAAGTATTTACAACCCCAATTCCAATGAAGTTGGGACATTGTGTTAAACAAATAAAAACAGAATACAATGATTTGCAAGTCATGGTCAACCTACCAACCATTTAATTGAATACACTACAAAGACAAGATATTTAATGTTCAAACTGATGAACTTTATTGTTTTTAACAAATAATCATTAACTTAGAATTTTATGGCTGCAACACGTTCCAAAAAAGCTGGGACAGCGTCACGTTTACCATTGTGTTACATCACCTTTTCTTTTAACAACATTGAATAAACGTTTGGGAACTGAGGACACTAATTGTTGAAGCTTTGTAGGTGGAATTCTTTCCCATTCTTGCTTGATGTACATCTTCAGCTGTTCAACAGTCCGGGGTCTCTGTTGTCGTATTTTACGCTTCATAATGCGCCACACATTTTCAATGGGAGACAGGTCTGGACTGCAGGAAGGCCAGTCTAGTACCCGGACTCTTTTACTACATAGCCACGCTGTTGTAACACGTGCAGAATGTGGTTTGGCATTGTCTTGCTGAAAAGAGCAGGGGCGTCCATGAAAAAGACATTGCTGGGATGGCAGCATATGTTTCTCCAAAACCTGTATGTACCTTTCAGCATTAATGTTGCCTTCACAGATGTGAAGTTACCCTTGGCATTGGCACTAACACAGCCCCATACCATCACAGATGCTGGCTTTTGAACTTTGCGTCCGTAACAGTCCGGATGGTTCTTTTCCTCTTTGGCCCGGAGGACACGACGTCCACAATTTCCAAAAACAATTTGAAATGTGGACTCGTCGGATCACAGAACACTTTTCCACTTTTCATCAGTCCATCCTAGATGAGCTCAGGCCCAGAGAAGCCGGCGGCATTTCTGGGTGTTGTTGATAAATGGCTTTTGCTTTGCATAGTAGAGTTTCAAGTTGCACTTACAGATGTTGCGCTGAATTGTATTTACTGACATTGGTTTTCTGAAGTGTTCCTGAGCCCATGTGGTGATATCCTTTACACATTGATGTCAGTTTTGTATGCAGCGCCGCCTGAAGGATCGAAGGTCACGGGGGTTCAATGTTGGTTTTCGGCCTTGCCGCTTACATGCAGTGATTTCTCCAGATTCTCTGAACATTTTTATGATATTATTGACCGTAGATGATGACATCCCTAAATTCATTGCAATTGTACGTTGAGGAACAATGTCCTTAAATTGTTTGACTATTTTCTCACGCACTTGTTCACAAAGAAGTGAACCTCGCCCCATCTTTACTTGTGAATGACTGAGCAATTCAGTGAAGCTCCTTTTATACCCAATCATGGCACCTGCCTGTTCCCAATTAGTCCGTTCACCTGTGGGATGTTCCAAACAGGTGTTTGATGAGCATTCCTCAACTTTCTCAGTCTTTTTTGCCACCTGTCCCAGCTTTTTTTGAATGTGTTTCAGCCATAAAATTCTAAGTTAATGATTATTTGCTAAAAACAATAAAGTTTATCAGATTGAACATTAAATATCTTGTCTTTGTAGTGTAATCAATTAAATATAGGTTGAACATGATTTGCAAATCATTGTATTCTGTTTTTATTTGTTTAACACAACGTCCCAACTTCATTGGAATTGGGGTTGTATTCTAAATAATATGTTTAAAACGTCACTTCTGCTTGCTTCTGGGGGCCGCCATTTTTCGTTCTTTTCACTCTTGGGAGAGTGCAAATTCGCGAGAATGTGACGTGGTTTCGCCAAATCTGACTTGTGCTACATATCGTCGTTGTATGTGTTCTCTCCGAGTACCCTGACTTCCACCCACATTCCCAAAAACAAGCATGTCAGGTTGGTTGAAGACTAAATTGCCCCTAGGTTTGAATGCTTGTTGTAGGTGCCCTACAATTGGGTGACCACCAGTCCAGGGTGTACCATGCTGTTGTTCAAAGTCAACCAGCTCACCTGCAAACCTAATGAGGACAAGCACGACAGAAAATAAATGGGTGGATTTCTGTGCTTACAGATATATTATATGGTGATTTTTTGTAAAAGGTCTGCCCTCTGAGATGAACAATGATTGAGCTCTCTGCGTTGTGCACAATGTCTGCCTTTGCACGGGCTCACCCGCTGTTGTCGCCCACGTTGACTGTTGTTTGTCTGGCTCGTCGTGCATCTTTGTTGGTTAATGGTTAATGTCAATGTTATCTGCAGGGATAAAGAGAAGAAGAAGAGGGAGGCCATCGAGAAGGAGAAGGAGCTGATGGAGCGCGATAAGAAGGACATTATGATGAGGCTCTACCAGTTTCAGGAGAAGACCAAGAAGGCAGAGAAAGGTGTGGAAAAAGCTAAATTAAAAAAGGAAATCAATACTGTAAATGGTGGCTGCATCTGTTTTTTGCCTGTTATGAACCTTTTATTCACCATATGGTATGATGTAACGTATTATGTAGATATGTAACTATTTGAAATTATACAGTTTGTTGTACTGTATTTGTATTTGCTATTTCTTTTTCTCTGCTGCCTGCACCCAGGTTGGCATTGCAAATGAGAATCTGTTCTCAATTGCCTTACCTGGATAAATAAAGGATCAATGAAAAGAAAGAAAACATTTTTGCACACCCCTTACTTAACTAAATATTAATGGGAGTTGTCTCCTTATAATGGCTTGCGACCAATCATCAAATAATTTCAATCATTTCTGCAGCACAAGAGGCAGCTTATGTCGCTGTTGACGACAATTCCTATTTCTTCTGGCTGTATATTTTAGATCTGGAGGAGCAGACGCAGAGAGCCATGATGCTGGAGCAGGAGCGTATCATAGCAGAGGAGGAAGCTGCTCGCCTGGAGGTGGACCGTCAGGCTGCCCTGTTGGCTAAAGAAGCGCTGGCTCGCCAGTCAGAGAGCCAGAGGTTTAATCAGGAACAGCTGGTCAGTTATGTAGTATAGCTTTTTTTTATTTAAATTATTTATACGAAAACAACGCAAGCTTTCCAGTAAATGAGCTACGTTAGGATAGATGCAGTGGTGTTGCTAGCTTGAATGGTGCCCTGTGTGAGACAATTAGCCCCCCCCCATTTTCACACACTATTTTCTTCTATTTCCTTAAAACACATTAAATTTGAATAAAAAAAGAATACAGCAACAGCAAAGAATATTCAGAATTAGGGAAACATAATCCTAAAACAAATCTTGCATTGCACTAATAGGGAAAAGAAAATTAAGGGAATATTATTGCAATAATAAGATAGCTGTAGAGCGCGGCAAAGCGGCCGAAGGCAGCAAGCTCTTAGCCACTAGCTGCTAACGCCGGGGACTGATGACTGATGAGAACAGCCATTGGATAGCTATGCTAATTATCTCACATAATTTGTGTCTGGGAGTAAATTGTAAATTAATGTATGACGTGAGCTAGAATGGCTTTGGTTGTCCCTCATATAGATTAGCTGATTATTGGTCAGACTGAAGTGTCACCCTTATTAAACATTAGTTTGTCATGTTTTGTGTCAGGCTGCAGAGCTGAAAGAGCACACAACCAGGATCAGTCTACTGGAGGAGGCAAGGAAACGCAAAGAGAATGAAGCAAACACATGGGAGATCAGGGTGAGAACTCGGACTTTAGGGAGTGACAGGAGTTCTGTCACACCCAGAAGCAAATGGCTATACTCATCGTTGTGCTCTTCACTAGGCCAAGGAGGCCCAGGATGATCTGATCAAGACCAAGCAGGAGCTGAACATGGTGATGATGACGCCTCCACCTGCCCTGCCGATACGTATGCCGATGTATATGCCGATGCAGATGCCGATGCAGATGCCGATGCAAATGCCGATGCAGACGCCGATGCAGACGCCGATGCAGACGCCGATGCAGACGCCAATGCAGACGCCGATGCAGACGCCGATGCAGTCGCTAATGCAGACGCCGCTGCCACCGCCTCCACCTCCCGTCATGTACGACAATTTCGACGACAACAGCGACAGTGAGGAGAACAACAGCATGCACAGCGCTGACCTCCCGATGGACGACATCCACGATCATCGCAGGGAGGAGGATCGCATGACGGAGGCCGAGAAGAACGAACGTGTGCAGAAACAGCTTAAGGTACCCACAGGAAATGTCCTCATATAGAAGAGGCGGGCAAACATTTGTGCTCCAGGGCTACATTTAATTCTTAAAATGTGTACTTAGTTTATTTTGATCGTAAAAAGATGATTTATTATAATTGTTTTACTTTTAATTTTATTATAATTCAATAATTCAATCAATTAACAATTTATTTCAATGTACGGTATATGGAAATCTTTTGTTATACTAGTATTTTATTATTTACAATAAATCAATTAGCCAATTAATTAGGCTTAAGCACATTTTAACACAGTGATTTTAGGAAAAACATAATCCAGTAAATATGACCTAAGTCTTGATAATGACAATGCTCAATAATCTGGATTCAAATTTCTGTTTCACCGATCAACAGGAAATAGGATGGACGTCGAAATTGAACCGGAAGTCAGTCATTTTGGTCGTTATGGAGCGAATTCCAGGGCTTGCAATTATTGTCTTCTAATGTTTTCTAATGTGGAGAAAATGGGGTGCGAGGGCTTGCAGCTTTTAACCTTTGATTGTAGATACATTCTAGGAAACAATAAGGAAAGTGTGTTTTAATCAAGAATAAAAGTTGTATGTACTATCTAAACTTTATAGTAGAACAAACAGCCTGACGCCCAAATAAACCATTTCACATTAAACATACATGCCACAAACGAAAATAGATGTACTGCCAACTCACTCATTCTTGTTGAGAAATAAGCATCTCAACACGATCATAGTCAGGCTCCCTCTGAATATTCTGAATTCCTGTTTCCATGCCAATGTTTTATTGGACAGAATAATGCACTTCATTAACAGAACTGTTAGCTATTAATCAATCGATCAACTCGATATTATGCCTTTCTCTAACTGGAAGAGTAAAAAAACGTGATTGAATTGAGCCAGACCTCCATCTAGTGGACAAATGGTGCAAGGACATCATTCAGAGTGACTCCAACGCTGAACAGCATTGACAGTTTCATGAGAAAGTAGGAATATATCGGCATTTAATCGCCGGCCAATTATTATTTTTATTGAAAAGCGCAAATGTCGGCCAATGAAATCGGCATCTGAAATCGGCTGACCGATTAATCGAAACATTTGATATGATAATATCAGGAGAGAATCTCACGCCTCATTCCCACGCCATCTGTCCTCTGCAGGCGCTGACCGCTGAGCTGGCCCACGCACGCGATGACTCCAAAAACACCCAGAACGACATCCTCCACTCGGAGAACGTGCGGGCCGGCCGAGACAAATACAAAACCCTGCGGCAGATCCGACAAGGCAACACCAAGCAGAGAATTGACGAGTTTGAGGCCTTATAAGGAAGGTGGCTCTGCCACTTGAAGAACCCTTTCTGAATGGTCACTCGGCATTTACGCTCAAACTTAGCCACAATGGATCGTCATAAGCGCGTCAGAAACGTAGCCCCAATCTAATTTCTGATCACATTTGTGCCATCGGTCATATTTTAATCAGTGCATGAGCCCTTTTCAAATGTCGTTATTGGCGTGGAAAGAAAATGACTCACAGTGACCACTCAGAAAGTGCTGACATTGTTTGTCTTTATGTGTGTAGTCCTCTATACACTAGATGGCGCTACGCTAGTTTAAATTCATACCTAGTTTAATATTTATAAAGTATATTGGACATTATAAAGGGTGTTTCATCTAGGTTTGTATATTTTTGCTAACGAACATCAAACATTTATATTCAGATTAAAAATCATGTCAATGTCTTTACGGTCCCTGCTTTTAGTTTCAGATCAGTAAAGAGATTCTATTGTAAATTATAGTTTTTTTAAAAATGTGATATATATAGCGGCATGCCATTAAGTCAGTTGTTGTGTCTGTTTCTATCGTTAACTTTGCCATTCAGCTGAAATGAGTGATAGCTTTGTCTACAGATCAACGTTGACTCTTTGTGTATCTTCAAGTGTCATGTGACACACTTAAGATTTGCTTGTGTGTGCCTTTCTGAGCGGATCCCCATGCAGGCTGAAGCGACAAGACTTGTTTTAGCTCGAAAAAACCCCCAAAAAAACATAATAACGCATAAAGCTGTTTTTGTTTATGTGCGACCTCTGAGGTTGAGGTGAATGTTGTGAAGTATTTTAATTCAGCAGTTTGGTCACTTCAGTTTCACATTGACAGTCGCCAACAACAACTTTAACGGAAACATCTTTGTATTTGAACAGACATATTGCCAATAAAAACTAATATGATAAGCACAGTGGTGTGCGCTTACTTTGTGATGAAACTGGTGCCAAGTCCTTATCCTTCTTCTGTTTTGTTCACACTCAATGGAAACCCAAATCATTCAAGGCTAGATATTTGTTTCTAAAGACAACACACGTTCAAAGATAATAGCTGAAAACGTGCAACGAATGAGAACTTGGAGATACAGCGTTAAACTATTTTGCACCTTTTTTGTGTGTTTTCCTGCATTTTTGGGGAGGACGTGGCTAAAACTGTGCAACATGATGCACTTTGAAATCCGGCATGAGTCGCCTCCTGCCCCACTATATAAAAACTCGAGCGCCTTTTTTGCTTTAGAGGTTATCCAGCGCAATTGCAACATGCAGTTAGCTGTCTAGCTTGCGAGCTATGCCTACACCCTGAAAATACATCTTCCCTTTGGATAGTAAGCGGGCGTAGCTGATTTAGAGCGTCTCATTGTAGGCTGTGAGTGTGTGCACGTCACACAGAGAATGATGAAAGAGCCAGGGGTAAAATATTTTTTTACAAAGTCACAATTGGGGTTCCTTTCGGATAGTCCGCTGTTGTGGCCGCTTTAGAGCACCTCGTTGTAGGCTGTGAGTGCATGCTGTATGCAGACTTTTCAAACTGATTCATTCATTCATCTTGCATTCCGCTTATCCTCACTAGGATCGCGGGCGTGCTAGAGCCTATCCCAGATATCTTCGGGCGAGAGGCGGGGTACACCCTGAACTGGTCGCCAGCCAATCGCAGGGCACATATGAACAAACAACCATTCGCACCCACATTCACACATACGGGCAGTTTAGAGTCCTCAATTAACCTACCCTGCATGTTTTTTTGGCATGTGGGAGGAAACCGGAGTACCCGGAGAAAACCCATGCAGGCACGGGGAGAACATGTAAACTACACACAGGCGGTGCCGGGATTTGAACCCCGGTCCTCAGAACTGTGAGGCAGACATGCTACCCAGTCGTCCACCGTGACAAAATATTCATCATAAGGTTATTTTCGGCTATGAGCATTTGTCACTCAAGTTGCTCTGTCCTTGAGAACAGAATTGTGATTGCATGACATCACCACTCACAAGAATGTGTGTTCTTTGTAGAAACCTGAGATAGGTGTTTCACACGCTCAGAGAAAAAGGCTGTGTTGTGTTGAATGGTTGTACATCAAATGAACGTGCTGTATCAAAAATCATAGCAATGCTCTTATTTTAAAAAATATATCTAGATGGCAGTAACTTAATGATCAAGGTCGACAAACTCACATTTGACATTAATTCAGCTGAATGACAGGAGAACATATGACCATTTATTGTCCAAATGTAAACTCATGGAACCAGAAGAGACAAAGTGAGATTGAAAATTGTCATATGGAATGAAAATATAATTGTCCATTTTTTAAAAATAAATACATAAATAATCAAAAATATGACTTAACCCTTCTTCCGGCAAAAACAAGAACATACAAATACAGGACAATGTGATTAAAACAGTCATCTCATATAAAACATAACTTATAGAGTAAATACATTTATATAATGTTAACATAAAACAGTTATATTTTATAATAATAAATCATCACAATTTGCACACAATGTTAATTGCAAACAAAACCTTCATTGACAACAGTTTTGGATACAGTTTTGATGGCTGAAAAGATAATCCATCCATCCATTTTCTGAGCCGCTTCTCCTCACTAGGGTCGCGGGCGTGCTGGAGCCTATGATGAATTTAAAAAAAAAGAGTAAACCAAACGTGTCCCATAAAGAGGTGATGTTCGCTGGCCCCGCCCATCCACACGCATCCACCAGAACGTGAGCCGTCTTCCAGTGTCAGTCACACACCTAAACACACACACACACATACATACAAATAGACGTCAAAACACACTCTATTTCCTATTTAACACTTACACTCCTAGTGCATTCATAAACACACACCAGAACATACATAACACACCCTGCAGGCCAGCACAAAAAAAGGAACACCCATGACCACAGTGGAGTGGATTTGCACTTTGAAGCACACGTGCAGACAATTGCTTGCACTCATGACAACGTTGTAATGTACTTTCATATTGTATCGATAGTTCTCATCTGTTCATATTTTACCTTTATGTATTATAGATTATTAGGCACTAGTTGACCGAGCTCTACCATTGAACTCTTATTTAACGTGTTATACTTTTAAAAATATTTTTATTTGATCATCACGCTATTGTTTTTACTATTTATTTATTTAATTCATATTCTTTTATAACTGTTTGACTATAGTTTTTTAAAAATATATTTTTAATGTTACTGTTACTCTGTTATCTTTACTCTTTATCTATATTTTTATTGAACTTATATGTTATTGTTTTTGACTATATCGATTTATTTTGTAAACGTGATGCATGACATTGTCCTTACTTGATGTCTATGTATTTCCTTCATCCGTTCACCCATTATTTGAATTTTTATCATTTCTAAAAATGTTTACGCTAACTCTGACTGTTGAAACCGGACGCGAATCTGAACAGCTGCTCGTTTCCATTTAGCTCTACAGCGCCTCCCTCTGGACATTTACTCAACTGTTGAAGACAGGCCAACATGGAACTTTTGGACAGAAGAAGGTGTCCCATTAAAAATAATACTAATCATAATTTGACCTCTCAGTGAATAAAAGTTATGTGTGCTTTTACCTGCAGACAGAGCGGGTACCAGTTGAAGCGCTGGAAGTGTTTGTCGTCAAATTGTAAGCCATCCAGTGGGATGAGGACCTCGCCCAGAAAAACTTTCCTGTGCAAGGATCCTGAATGCCACACAGACGCCTGCAGTCGCTTTCCAGTCAGCAGGTGACGCTCTATGTGATACTGTTCGCAGCAAAATGAGATTAGGCAAAACAACTAAAAGAAGACACTGGCAATGATGAAATTGTACTTAAAAAAATTAATTTTAAAAAAGTCACGTGAGGGAAGTTGTGATGGTACCTCAAACAAATTGTAACGTTATGAGAATGGAACTGTAATACTTGGGGAAGAAAAAACACTATATTACGAGAAAGTCAAAGTATTACAAGAGTAAATTTGTAATATTAGGAGCAAAAAAAAGCCATAATGTTATGACAATGAAGTCATACTGGACAGGAAAGAAAAGCCCTGTTCCTTGAGAATAAAGTGGTAATATTATAAGAAAAATGTGTAATTTACAAGAATAAAGATGTAATTTTATGAGAATAAGTAGTAACAGTAGGAGGAAAAAAAGTTGTAATATTATGAAAAAAATGTTTTACGATTAAAGGAAAACAATTTTAATGTTACGAGAATAGGATAATGATGAGGTAATTTTTCAAAAGTGGAAATATTATTAGAAAATGCATAACATTACAATAAATAAAGATTATAATAATAAGAACATTGTGAAAATAAAGTGATACAATTTAGAGGAGGAATATTTTCCATGTAGGTGCAGCCCTAATACGTCTTACTTGAAAAAGTTCATTAAAAACAGGACTGGTGGTGTTTCTCTTGACTGCAGTCTTCCGTTTGTTGCTCTTGGGCGGCATCATGTAGAGTTTGACGTACCTGCGCGTGGACATTGTGCAACTATTTGAAAGCATGCAAAAGACATTTTTTGGAAGTATCACGGCTTCTCCTTACGGGTGACACCTCTTCTTCCGGGCGTCACTGTGGGGAAGGTTTCGACACGCTCCCACTGTGATCTCCAAACAGGAAGAGTCGGTGTTGTAGGCCAGCGCCAGCTCCACGTCTCCGCTCGCACTGACGCCCTCAAGCAGGCTGCACTCCGTGCTGATGCTGCTGTAACTACCCTGACGGAGGAAATCAAAACAACTTCCTTTTTAGATTACGCTGACCAGAAAAGATCAAATGATGATGACCTTTTCTATGCTATGCCGAGCTATCTTCATGTGTCAGCTTGTACGCACTCGCTTGCCATCAGAGTTTTCCGAACTATTGGAGGTCTCTTCTTCTGCGCCCGTGGAGCAGCCTTCCTGGTCGCTGTCCTTGCTTCTCTTGAACAGGTTGGGAAGGCTTAGGTCTTGGTAGTGCTGATAGGACATTTTTTAAAGTGGTATTGTAGAAGAATTAATCATTCAAAAACAACCCCCCTACCCCCCCAAAAAAGACCAACTGGCCTAAACACTGTCAGAAGCACTGACCTACATTTATATCTTAAATTTGAATATTTGTTTTATTAAACTGTATTAATTAATTCCCAACAGTCTATTCTCTTTATTTCATAGCGTTTCTATTGGTTGCACTGTTTCCAGCAGTTTATGTGGATGTTAGATTTTTTGTCCAATGAGATTTCAGCTTCCATCTCAATCTAATCTGCACAGGGCCTTCAGTATCAGCAGTACTGGTCAATGTTAATTACACTATACTAGCAATGGTACTGTTTCTTTAACCGATCAGATTTCAAAGCCTGCTCGCTGGCTAAAAAAAAAAAAAAACGCCAGCATTTTTCCATCATCTGATTGGTTGGTCAGAGCAAAAGTTCACCTGGCAAAACACATCTGTAACAATCTGCACACATGAATACATTTAATCATCAGAATTTGAAGCCTTCATGATTACTCAGGCCCGTTTCGGCCCGATACCGATACCTGGTATCAGTACTTGCCCATCTCTCCCAAAATGTACGTTCGACAGCTAATGTTAGTAGCTAGTGTGACTCACCAACTATACGTGTAAACTTGTTATCCAAGGTATGAGTCTGTTATTGTTTGTGTGTTAATTAGTTTTTCAGTGGTGAAGAATGTCTATTTATTTAGTGACATCACTTTAGTGTGCAGAAAAGTGTGTGCAAGAGCTCCACAGAATTCTGAACAGTAAAATTAGCCCTGATGCTAATGCTAACACAATATGATAGGTGTCCTGGCTGGTCCAACACTAAAGTTGCTTAACCATGGCAATGCATTTTGTATTTGCAGCCAGTGCGGCATCCTCAATATTTTATTGAGTTTATTATTCCCCGATTCAATGTTAAATTGTGTCACTTTAATTACAGGACACTGTTACTTACTTACTTTGCCAGATTTGCTGACGTCGGTGTCAGAGAGGCTCTTCTGTGCGCTGTTATGCAAATGTTTGCCGCGGTCGACGTTCAGCAGGTCTGTTCTCACGTCGTTCTGAGATGAGGACATTTCTACAAACAACAAGAGACATAATCAATCAGAGCATCTCGGTGGTGTCACAGGATTTTGCGCAACACTATTGCTGTCGAACCTGATGCAATTTTGGCCTCGATACTCTGATTAGTATCGTGAGAAAGTAACACATTTGAAACTGTCAAAAAAAAATCGGCTGTGTTGACTATATCGAATGTGGTCAATTTTCGATTTGTGACTGATTATTTACTTTTAACATCACTGTTGAATGAACACAGAAGATCTTCCACTGCTTTGGATAACATGCTGGACTTTTTTGAATCCTGAAGATAAAGACACAAAGTTATGGGCACACAGTGGCGTATAATTTGTATTTAAACCGAACTAGTTAGCATGTACTTTACCCCTGATCTGCTCAGAAAGTCAAATCCCGAGTGGGCTGGTGGAGTGGGTGGCACAATTGCTATGTGACTGTGCATTATAGAGAAATATAAAAGTATTTTAAAAAAATGCAAATGCAAATGCACATACACAGAGTGAGTTTTAAAGATACCTCCACATATTGTAGGTCTTCAACAGTTTTTCACCAACTGTCTCATATTTGTCTGTAAAGCAAAAAAGAATCACAAGGCATTCGTTGTGCATTTTTGGTTGATAAATTCACTTAAACAAACCTGCTATAGCAGGAAATTTCTTCGTCTTTTCCTCTAAAAACCAGTCTCCAGACCGGATCTTTACTTCCCTGGGAAGACACAACCAATGAACAAAGCAAGCAACTGCTAAATTATTTAAGATCATTGTTGCATTAGTGTTACTAGTTCTCGTTTGACGCATTTTTGCAAAGCATCCGGTCTTTTTGGCAAGGGGTCTAGTGGCATGATGAACTGATATTGATCGAAATGTTCTTGTAAAAAGTGCTGCAGTTCTTAAGTAGCAGGCACTTAAACCCACCGACGGCAGAAATATATAAGACTGGGTCGTCACAGGGCTTTTCCACGCCTCAACAACGAGGCCCTCTAAAGAGGCCATGCCAGCGCGAAGCCCGTGTTCACACGCTGGCTGTCACGTCTGACTGTACCCCATGCCCCCTACTCGCTTTTCTGCCTTTCTCTCCTTGACTCACAGCTGACAATGAGGCGCTCTAAAGCAGCCACACCAGTGGACTATTCAAAGAGAAGATGCATTTTTAGGGTGTAGGCATAGATAGTCTGTTGTACTAGAGCGGCTCCAACTACCGGAGACAAATTCCTTGTGTGTTTTGGACATACTTGGCAAATAAAGATGATTCTGATTCTGATTCTGATTCTGATAGCTAGCTAACTGCATGTCACAATTGTGCTGGATAACCTCTGATGAGAATGAAGGAACTCAAGTTCTTACTGGGGGAGGGGGGCACTCATGCCCAACTCCAAAGTGGGTCACTAGGAAACATTTTAGCCACACCTAAAAAATCAGTGATACATGGTGTAAAACGTTTAACACTGTACCTCCAGAATTGAGGACTACATACCGTAATTGTATAATGCGCATTTTTCCGCCCCAAAAAATAAAAAAAATTAATGGTGTGCATTATACATAGGTATATGGGAAAATGGGGAAAATTTCATAAATGTATGCTGCCATCTAAAGGTTATAAAAAGCGGTACACGTTCATTTCAATCCCATTAAATTAAAACTAAATGTGTTTCACCTGGCCAACATATTCATATTAATCAAACAACTGTGTGTTTTCTCATTTACACAATAAAAGGGCTGTGAATTTCAAAATAAGAGCAAGTAAATAAAAAGAAAGTATTACGTGTTCAAATAAAGTACTTAACTTCAGAATATTTATTTGAAATAAAACGAACAAAATACAGATAATACTTCATGTTTTGATCATATGGGTAGAAGGAAAATCATGCATTGTAAAAATGCATTATACATAGGTAGAAGGGTTTTCCAAAATTTTGAGGTCAACTTTGGGAGTGTGTATTATACATGGGTGCGCATTATACACGAGAAATTACAGTAGTTCTCTCTCTTGTTAGCTTCAAACATCCATCCATCCATCCAGCCATCCATTTTCTGAGCTGCTTCTCCTCACTAGGGTCATGGGCGTGCTGGAGCATATCCCAGCTATCATTGGGCAGGAGGCGGGGTACACCCTGAACTGGTTGCCAGCCAATCGTAGGGCACATACAAACAAACAACCATTCGCACTCACAGTCACACCTCACGGGCAACTTACAGTTGTCAATTAACCTACCACGCATGTTTTGGGGATGTGGGAGGAAACCGGAGTGCCCGGAGAAAACCCACGCAGGCACAGGGAGAACATGCAAACTCCACACAGCCGGGGCCGGGGATTGAACCCCACTCCTCAGAACTTTGAGGCAGACGCTCTAACCAGTCGCCCACCGTGCCGCCAGCTTCAAACATATATAATGTATTTAGAAATAAAATTTCAGAATTTTCTTCACAGGGTCTTTCAATTTCAAGCTTTCATCGTATATATCAGTTCAGTTGGATGTTTTCACGAATGCAATTCAATAATTCAAACAAATCCACTGTTAGCTGAACTGAAATTTCAGTGTCACTTTGACACTGTGACCACAGAGAAACCCTTTTTGCACAAACGGTTATCAGATGACTGAGTGAATGACTCATGCTTCAGCTCGTCTACCTGTAGGCGTAGCAGACTGTGCACTTCCACGCCGCCTCTCCCACGCACACGCGGCACTTGCTGCAGATTCGGTGGCTGCATCCACGGCAGACCGCGCCCGTGTTGCAGAACCTTCCCAGCGGCATCTGGCAACGAGCGCAGGTCCGCTCGCCGTACTCCCTGGAGTAACTCTTGGCGCCTCTTCTTCGAAGCTCCTGGAGCTGGAATTTCATTCTACTGTGGCATCAGAGGAAATCCATCATCAGTAATTTGCATTTATTGGTTCTTTGTAAGAACAAAAAAACAACAATAAAAACTACATGATGATGAAAACCACTATGTAGTGGTGTGCACAGGGGGGAGGTGGTGGGGGTTGGCAGCGAGCATTCAACCCATGGAAATGGGTTTTGGGTGGGCACCTATCATCACCGTCATCAATAAACAGTGAGGGCTGGCAATTCCGATGCTAAAGATGTCTAAACGTGTAAAGCGTCATTTGATAATAAAATACTAATAATTTCTTGCTGCTTGTCATTGGACAGCAACAATTTCCAACAATACAGTGACAAAATAGAGATTCCCCGGGACTAAGTCACTCACCTGATCCTGTCTTCTTCCATTGTACGCAACACTTTGTCTCTCAGAAGTACTTGCAAGATCCTCTCCCTCTCCAGAGCTTGAAGCAAACTCAAGTCCATCTTCAAATGTGAGTCTCTGGTCATTTAGCCCCGCTCGGTGATCCTCCCGATGGTGTGTCACTTTCCCTGCACTTGATCCTGAACACCTCTTAAACATCTGAAAGATTCAAGAAGTGTGTATGTAATTATGGTGATCTCTGCTAGTACCCACGTCAGAACCAGATGGATATGTATAGACTTGGTGAGCAAATATCACTACCCTCTACTGTTTTCCGCTTGGACGATTAAGCAGCATCTTCCCTCTAAAACTCCTTTTATGTAAAATTATCTATAGTCCTCTTAGGCAGCAAGAGACCTGCAAGATTTTTTATGGTAGTGCAGAGGCAGGCAGCTCAGGATCGCCGTCACTATCCGTTTCAACCCGTACCCAGCCCCCCTTTAAATCGCTCTGACGTCTATTGAACCTCTCCCGGCAGCGACAGCAGGTCTTCAGACCAGAGCAAATGTCAAACCTTGCATTATTGATAGCTGACCAACCTCCTCTGTTTTGTACTTCGGCCTTTTGCACGCACATATTCACATGGAAAAAAAAAAACCAAAACAACTCTACTTTCATGTTTAGTGAAATGACAAGAGAGTCAGGTGGTTGCTTGCAAACTAAATAACCACACCTCTGTAACAGAAAACAAGATATTTCCCCCTCTTGTTAACTTGAAATGATAGTGAACAGCAGGATAAAAGACTGGGTCTTTAGGGTAATTTTGCAAGATTTTGTAGTAGGAAAAAAAAAACATTAAAAAGAGGCTTTTTTTTAACAGAAAATTGAGATACAGTATTAATGTACTTAATTATATATAAAAAAAAAAATCCCACAATAAACAACTCACAATCCCTGTCACTGCTTTCAAAGGATGACAATTATAAAAATCAGTGAATCAAAATTTCCGGACTCGAAGCAGAACAAATCTTAGAATACCGTACTACTGTATTCAGACAAGAGCTGCAACTGCTGCCATGGTGCATTTACTTTAAAAAAATATATATTAAAAAAAATTTTTTTGCCTGTGTTTATGGTCGACGCCATTTTGTTGTTGTGGAAGATCATGGATCACGGACGCAAATAGATGGTTTAAAGCTATAATCCGCAATTTCTGACGCTGGAATTCAGCATGACAACATAGCCTTCATCGCTTCGATATGACGAGGGTTAAATGCTTGTCCGACTTCCTCGTCCTCCTTCCTACCCCTCATGCTTTCTCCTTTCTCTATGGCTCAGTCGACCTGCACGCTCTCCATACATGGGCCTGCCTGTTCGTAGGTAAAATATGTAATTTCCGCGATGTCATTTTAGAGTACCACCAAGTTATCCAGCGCGGGAATGTATAGGATAGTCACTAAATGTAAAATAAATATGAAAAATACAGCAATATGTGTCAGAAGCTGATAGGCTTAATCAGCTTTCTGTCATCTACTCTTGTAGTGGCTCGGGTGAAAATGATTATTTTTTTTAACAAAACATAGTTGTGGATTCTAGCTTTAAAGTTATATAAGTTATTTAAAGCAGTGATTTCCAACCACTGTGCAGCAGCACATCAGTGTGCTGTGAGAAATCATCAAATAATTATCCAGTTTTATTTATTTACTTCAAATAATATAGCTTTGTTCATCTATCTTTGCCAGCGATTTACATTGACAGGCAAAACAATCAAATAATAAATCCACTAGATAGCAGAGAGGCTAAAATTATTCTGTGCCTCCACCTGTTGCCATTCATACAGAGGAATAGATTTGTGTTCAACTAAACAGGCCCAGATTTCATACTGAGGAAACTACAGGAAACTGAGATGAGATCATTCAGTAGAAATACTTCAGAGATATACTTCTCATGAAGTTTTCTGTTTGCTGGTGTGCCATGAGATTTTTCTTATGTAAAATATGTGCCTTGGCTATTACAGTTTGACTCTATAACAAAATCAATGCAAGTTACATTATGACTAAATCGTTACACTAGATTCTAAACTAGATTTCCTACACAAACACTAAGAGAACATTAGTATAATGAATAAAATGCTCCTTGCTTAGGAGTGACTATGTGGCCTCATATCTGTGAACCAAGAGATGGTGGGCGGTCACAGCAGCCCACTGCAGCTGTTACAGCAAAATGACTCGTCGAAATACACTGGGACTCAAGCATGCATGAGGTAGCTGACGTATTTCCTTACCATCAAATGAGCTTCCTGAAAGCCCCCCAACCAGCCTGAAAGAAAAGCCACAATGACCACCACAGTCCAAATGAAACTGTCACACTTCTCTCTTCTCAAGGTTTGTGCCATGTCATAACATGTCTACTAAAGATGTGCAAAGACACACAAAATCAACTAAATCCAAAAGGCAAATGATGCTGTCCAGAAATAACTGTCACAAAGAAGAAGAAAGTCCAAAACCCAGAAACATGTCAAGAGGGAGATGAACATTTTTAGCACTTAAGGCTTTGTCAAACTCCCTTAAAATGACAAAAACACACATCCTCAAATGTGGAATTACTGTCATAAGCCATAAAAGTGGTACAAAGATCAAGTGCTTACCTTTTGGCTCCCCCAGACAGAGAGTGTGGAGATGTAATGTGACTGCTGCTTTCGTACACACTAGGGAAACACTCAAAACACATCCTTCCTCTTTTTTTTTTTTCTTTGTACTTATACTGCTGCAATCTGTGATGAATCCTTCCTGGGTGTGTTTTCATTTAGCCAATTTCAGAGTTTGCAACATTTCTTGGGCGCAGTTCTAGTGTAGGAATAAAACATCACACAGGGTCTCGAACACACACACACATGCATATATTTAATCATTTATAGAATGATAATATTCTGTGGTTACATGATTTCTCCAATATAGAATTATTGTTTTGTTTGGAAGATTGACTTTTCATGGTTAGGCTTGTTTCTTAATACATTATACATGTTTGAAGATGATTGCCGAAACGTGCAAAAACTGAGAACTATGTAGTACTAATTTGTGGAGCTATACTGTTAAGCAGTTTTTCACCTTTTCAGTTTTCCTGATTTTTCCGAAAAATGTAACTTCACTGGCTAGTCCGCTGGCATGGTCGCTTTAGAGCGCCTCGTTGTTACGGTGTGAAAAAGCCCCGTGACGACCCAGTGGGATATACATCTACTTGGACTGGAATGTTTTTTTTGTTTTTTTTTTCTAAATTCTGTGTTGCTAAATGTTGATATTTAGACGTTGAGAAAAAACAAGAACACGTGAGTTCTGTAAAAAACGTTTTTAAAGCATTGACAAATATACTGCCACAAATTTATATCTGAGCAGGGTGAAAACCATGGTTGACCATGGGACGGTGCGAGAGAGTGGACAAATAGTGACAAACACAAAACAAAACAGTTAACCTATAATTGGTTCGGCAATTCACTCATATTGCTCACTTTTTTTTTTTTTTTTTAAATAATCCCCCCCTTTCAGGAAATTTCTACAAAACTTCAAAGGGCATCTTAAATTATGTTTAGAAGCTATTGGTGGGAATTTATTTTGGTGGACCAAAGTTTTGGTCACTTGGAGAATGCGTGCATTATGGGAGTCCACACAAGTACAGAAAAACAGTATACACATACACACACATGCACATGCACACAGACACTTTACATTCCAAGGTCTACACGCTCAAGGTTGAGACCATGTGCAAACGTGCACATACTCACAAATATTACTCTGGAATATGTATAATGATTCACAAATTCAGAAAATACAAAAATAAAAGCAGCTATAATATGGCAATGTGAGCCCTTCAATACAGCTAGTACAAGTGCATCTCAATAAATAGAGAATAAAGAATATTGTGGAAAACCTTTTTAGTAGATTGATTAAAATAACAAAGCATATATCACATCAATTCACTGCACAAAGAGTTCAACATTTATTTCACATTTTACACTTTTGATTATACTGTAGCTTACAGCTAATAAACCACCCAAATTCAGCACCTCAAGAAATTAGATTTTTATTCAAGAAACAATCAACATAATTTTAAACATAGAAATTACATAAGAATTGGCCTTCTAGAAAGTTCAATGTTCAATGAATCTGTATAATATATGACTTCTGTTTTTTAAATTAAACTACTGAACTGAAGTAAGTGAATTTTTCAATGACATTCTAATTCAATGAGATGCACTTGTAACGTCCCAGCTTTGGGCAGGATTCCTTCCAAACTTTGGACACCCATTTCAGCAGAATTCTTTTGATTGGTGTCAGTCCATCTCGGGGTCTGGCCTCCAAAAGCAAATAAAGGTCTTTTAATGACATGATCATTAACAAAATCTACAACCAATGTATGGCATTCAGTATGTACAACAATCCTTTAAGTGCCATTAAAAAAAAAAAAAAAAAAAAAAAAAACCTAAGCCTGGACATTTGGATAATTCTACCTGATTATTTAAAGAAATGAGGCACCTAGTGCGAGCGGACCAATTGCATTATGGACCAAAATGGCTTTTTTCATTCGATCTACAGTTGGAGTTTAAACATTATGTAAAAAGGTCTTGAGCTGTAGCGTCTCGTCCACTGACAACCTGTCGTGGTAGAAGCTCAGTCCAGTCAGCAGTTCCACGTCGCGGACGCGGGCTGTGTGCAGCTGCATCCAGTCCTGCGTCCACGTTAAATCTGAGCCGGTCTGCAGACGAAAGGGAAGGCGACCTATTTTAGCAGGACAAGCCAGTGAAGCATTTTAAGCCACGCGTCGGTGTTACTCACAGGGCAGCTCTCAGTGTAGTCAGCTCTGTGTGGCAGGATAAAGGACCTGACTCTGAGAGGACCCTCGCAGTTCGCAGGACCAAAAGTGGAATTCTTACAACTGGTCAGGATCACGAAAAAATGCGTCGGCATGGGGGCTTCATTTCTGGTGAAACAGGACATAATCAGTTCTCGTAATCAGGTCATCACATTCTAATGCTGTGTAGTCCTCTCACGACTGTTGTTCATCAGAAATACATTTTATTAGACCCAAATGTCTATGTATATGGGCCCGGATTTTTATTACATTATTTTGACGAACGATTGTAATTTAAAGCACAACCTGGGAGAGATTAACAGTAGTTTTTTTCTGGCCGATATGGTAATAAACCTATGCACAGATAGGAAATATCGAGATCGATCACTTGCATTGACATGATGCGACTCCGCCAATTAAAATCATAATAAAATCGAAGCTTGTGAGTGGAGCGAAATTGTGTGTTCAAAATGCTCACACACAAAAAAGTTATTTAACTTTCTATTTACTGTATTTATTAAACTGGATATAGTTATTTTCCCAGGCTCTTTAAATGCCTTGTTCAAAAGCGCTATGTTTTAACATAAATTTAAAATTCAAGTTCATGGTGAAAATCAACAATCCATATTTAGAATACAATACCCTAACTATAGAGGAACCCTGCTGCATATTATTATAGCTATTATTGTTGCTGTACTTTAATAATTTTGTGCCCACTTGCTGGGAAAGTGGTTCTCATGATTTCATTTATTTTCTCAAACATATTGCTTTTAAAAGCTAATTTTGGACTACTTCTGCATTGCATCGCAGATTTTCACACATTTACCAAGTCGGTGAAGTTTGGGCAACATAAAGAAAAAAAAAAGAAAAACAAATCTCATCGTTAACATGTTCAAGTCAATGCTCGGAGTAAATATACACCAAGAGAAAATAATAATAATTACTGGGAATTGTGAAAAGCTTTTTGTATTACCGTGTCAACATGTACAGTACATGTACATAATGTAAATACTTTCTGCTGACTAGCAGGTTCAAAAATATAGTTTTTTGTTTTCATTTTATTTTTATTTTTTTTAGCTGCTGTGTTTTGACAATCATTTTGTTTCCTACGACCAATGGGAAAATCAAACCTAGGAAGATTTTATGATTCAAGTCAAAATTAAGCATTTACAAAAAATGTGTGAACGACTTACGGTGCAAGGGTCTTGAAGGCGTCAACTTTTCCATTATAATCTTCATCAAATATTGGACCACTCATAACGTTGACTCCATTCAGCTGCTCTGAATACCTTGGAAGCAGGACACCATGGAAATAGTTCCAAACGTCTGTTGTGAGAGGAAAATACACAGACAAAAATCATTTTCCGTATGTTAGATACGCTCACTAGTATCAAGTTGTTTACGCTATGTCCCATTTAAAAATACAAATATGACATACAAACAATTACACTGAGCTTTTTGTATTTTTATTATACAACTTAATGACAGCACTTATGTAGTTTACAATTTTATATTAACAATATTTTCAAGTTTATGGTTGAAAAAAAAAGAGAAAAAAAAGTCAAACTCAGTAAGTAATGTCAAATTATATTTTAGTTCAAAAGTACAGTATTTTGATGGTAACATTAACAAGTTTATATCATTTCGCCTTTATAAACCAACAGCAACGAATTTGAATTGAAACATTTTCGGACATGTAGAAGTTCGCAGTAGCCACTAGGGTGCTGCATCTGCAAGCTTAATCAACAGTTAGGCCTCAAACATTGACTGAGTCAGTTTTCAATGGAGTGGGTGGTCCCAGTAAAAAAAAAAAAAAAAAAAAAAAAAAAAGTAAAACTTTTGCCTTGCTGCTGTACGAATCACACAACACGTGTTTCAACAAAAGCACACGTGGCTTTTAATTGCACATGATGAGTGCAGCTGGATGAAAAATAATAGTAGACATGAAGGATTAACTTTAAAACTCTTGTTCTAAAACCATAAAATTGACTTGTTTGTGGTCCCATATGGCAAATGGATATACCTCACCTTTAAATGCGGGGAACATTGGCGCCATGTTGCTTGTGATGCGTGAGTTTGTCCCAACTTCTTTGACACTCAAGTCTTTTGGAAGAAAATAAGCAATACATGCAAAAATACATGTGAGTAGTATACACTACAGTGAATACTTGCATATTAACGGTTTGGCATTTGTGAATTACTGTTCACACCCACATGCATAATGTTTTTGCACAAATGGCTGGGCAATTGCCACAGTTACGCTACTTTTTTTTTGTTTTTTTTTACATGACAAGGCAGTTTTGAAACATGTCAGCTTTGATTGAGGGGCACGCGCACACAAATACATCGACTCACTGGGGGGATGCAGCAGGCCGCGGCTGTTGTCGTTGCCGCACATCTGGCTGGTGGCTGGTGGTATGCGGACGTCGGCGCGAATACACGCCTCCGGAGATGGGTTCAGGGGCTCCGCTGCGGCCTGAAAGAACGGATCGGTCAGGAGTTACGGTACAGCGTCGGTACTGCGGTCCACAGAACCCTGGGTGTCGCTTAAGGTTGCTCGGCTCAGCACTGACTGTGTGTCAGTGAGGGCGTCGAACTGTTTCTACCTGTTCTCTATTTTTATTATTTAGAACCTCAACCTACAGTCGTAAAACAGAGTAATTGCACATTGAAAACAAAATACATGCCTCTTACAGCTGTGCAATGTACAATCTTAAGCATGTAAGCCACTTACTTATAAACAGTACAAAGGTCATTTGTGTTATAACATTTACTGTAGACCAGATGTTGCGAGGTTCATAGGATGCCCAGCAAATGAAAAACGATGTAATAAATATATTTCTAAACCTGCAAAGTTATAGAATAAGAAAATAGGATCTTGAAAATCGGAATACTTTTGAGGGCAGATATTAAAAAAGATTTACTGTACATATGATGTTGAGATGAGAAATAATTTATTATTTTGGTCTCATTGTGTTAACTGAAAAAGTTATGGGCTTTGAAATTTCTCACACACCTTGCAAATATTAGTGGAGTTTATATGAAAATACTTTAGATAGCCATCTGAAGTTTATCTTTAAATGATAAAATAATATATAGATATTTTTAGCTTCTACACGGCGCAACAACAAGGCACCCTAAAGCGGCCACGCCAACGCGAAAACCCTGTCCACACATTGGCTGCCACATCAGACTTCAATAAAATGACGTTACTTCGCTTTCAGAGCAAACAACGTGGCGCTCTAAAGCTGCCATGGCAGCACAAAAGCGTCTGGTCCACATGAGTGTCAAATCAGAGTTTAAGTTTAAAAACAAAAAATCCCCGCTCCAAGATGTTACACTTTTCTCTGCGCACACTTAAGGCCAACAACGAGGCACAGCCACGCAAGCAGACTTTCTGAAGGGAAGATGTATTTTCGGGGTGCTAACTAACTACATATCGCAATTGTGCCGGATAACTACTGATACGAACGAAGGCCCTCAAGTTTTAATATATTGAAGGAGGAATGACTTTCTTTTTTTCATGTTTTAGCCACGCCCCAAAATTCAGAAAAAGACAAAATCTTGAAAAAGAGTTTTCAGAGTATATCGTGCGTTGACAGTATGGGAGGCCCCTCAAAATTTTAAAAACCCCTGTCATGAACTGCTAAAGTATGTGATACAGGATCGCCATGCTGATGACAGAATGTATGTTTCCTGTTGCTAGCCAGTATCCCATCAAAATGATTTGAAGCTATTATTTTAGGGTCAAATGACCACATTTTGATTTCAAGGTGTCAGAAAGTGACAAATCACTCCCTAGACAGCAGCTATAACATTACCCCCATTTCAATTGTCACTTGCCCAGTATAGAAACAACTGCTAGTTGCATTTCATTGGACTCCGGAAGCAAACAAGAGGCAACGTGGCTCAAAATAACATTTGCAGTGAGTGACAACACCACCAACATACAGTAGCTGGGGATACACACAGAAGAAGGCCAGGGATTAGTGTCATTACTACGTGGGTGGTATGTGCAAATTGTTGAAGCTCACTCCATAGTGCCTGCACCCTGTACTCGCTGGGGGTCCCGCTCAGTGGGATGACAAAGACAACTCATGTATAACATTAGAAACAAAAACATTACAGCAAACATGCAAGGAGGCTTGGAGGCACCGAGCCCAGTGAAGTCAAAATAAGGGTGACCAAAGGTTATGGAGCAAAGTTATTATTCAGCAGTCCTGGGTGACAAATATTGTAAAATATTATATACAGGATGGTGCAGCTCTATAGCACAATATTGTATAAAAGTTCATTTATATTACTTGTTGATTTAATACAATGAAACCCATACATTATATGGATTAATTGATGATGATGACGAACATGAGAAAATACCAATTCCTACATAGACTAAAAAAAATCATTTTGGATTGTTTCTTCTGTAATATTCCAATATCTTAAGTTGGTGAATCATTAGCTGTAAGATAGAACCATCCAAATGATTAAAAAAAAAAAAAAAAAAAAAAAAAAAAAAACTGAACCATGAAATATTTTGCGCGGTGTGTCGTCAATCTCAATAAACGATGACTTTCACTTTTCAATTTGAACTTCTAAAACAAAATGGGGTTTCCATGATATTCAAATTTATTGAGATGCACTTGTTTACTGTATAGTGAATGGAAAGTCCTTATTTTTAACTGGGCTCTGCCTGACATCACTGTTTGCAGTAAACACGCAAAGAGAATGGAAGGAAAAACTTGAGCATACATGAGCGTGGAGATGACAAAGAAGTTCTTAGAGGAGCAATTCACACAGTAAAACCTTCATTCACAGCGCTGGCCGAGGCTATGTTTAGGGATGAAAGACTCACCACATTCGGGATGGTATACGACACCCAGAGAGCAATGTGACGGTCGTGGCTGTAGCCTGTGATGTAGTTCGACTGGTGAAGCAGACAAAAGGTTGCGTCCGGCTGCACAACGCTGGGGACGCCGAAAGGATGGTGGAGGCGACGTAAGTTCGATTTGACAGCTGCAAAAGAACATTTCAAGCTTCCTATGTCACACTTGAATACATTCACTTTTCATCCCGCATGATGAACGAATGACAGAAGAACAATAGTGACATAATCCACAAAATATTTGAAATCAGATTGCCAACTGTAGGCATGCATGCACACACACACAAATCTTGATTACAAGATGCAGTACCAACATTTTCCCTCAAATTTAAAAAAAACCACCAAAATAAATAAATAAAAAAGACTTAACAGCAGGGTTTGGCTTCCATTCATTGGGAAAAACACTAGTATATTGACCTCATTGAGTACAAAGGAACTTTAGCCTGCGGAAAAAAGAAAAACTTTTGGCCAAACTGCTGCCACAAAGCTGAACTGCAAAACTAAAATGTCTAAAAATACAACTCATGCTGGCGCTACGAACTATGAATAAACTCCCCGTGTGCAAACCACGCATGTGAGCTATGCTTTATGGTCTCGTCACACTAGCTTGAATGTAAAACTGAGAAATAGAAAGACACTCACTGGCATTTGGAATCATAATTGGTGGGTTTGTGTCTTCACCCTGAAGGAATAATACAGTTTAAATATATTGTACACTGTAAATGACATGATGTAATTGATGGTGTGGTTCATTGCTGCCAAGATATTACTGCTTAACTTCTCCATGTTGAGTAGAAGGAAACACAGTTTACCCTTTCTCCTTCTCCGAGTGGCTTGCACGTGCAATTTAGGTCGACAGCGGGGTGGGAGGCACTGGCCTCGCAGGGGGTTTCGTGGGAGAGCTGCGCGGGGTGAACAGGGAAGTGGACAGGATTCTTGAGGAGGTGGTTCAGACTCCCGTGTGTACCGTTGTTTGGAGAGGGAGGGATGCCGAGAAGATCTGGAGTGAGGGGGCCGATCTAATGTTAAGATATTTGAACTTATATAGGCGTTTCTAGCCCATTTTGAATCCCAGGACCCTTCAAATTTGAGGGATTATCTATTTATTTTTTTGACTGTAAGACCTTATTAAACAAGCTAGAAATGTTTATAACCATACAGTACTCGGTTAAAACGTAACATTTTAGCAGCAAAAATATAGCCACGTAAGATAAACCTGCAGTATTAAACACAGAATAAACTGTACTGATGATGTGTCAGAAGTGAGGATGAAGTCAAAAGTGCCACTTACCACACATGAGGTTATATAATTCAATGTTCTCAAAAGGAGGTACAAAGGTGTTGCTTTTAAATCCTGGACCGTGACTGATGAAGATTGCCTGGAAAAACAAATGTGTTCAGATTTCAATTGCATTCAGTAAAACAACAACACTATATTTAGACTGTATGGTCACATCTAAATGGAGAGAAAAACCAGGGGATTCCATTTCCAGGAAAGAAAATATGAGGAATGTGGAACTCTGCCTAAACATTGCTTCCTTAAATCTTATCTGAATGATGGCTGCTCATTTATCAGCATAATTGATACAAATCTGAAAAATTTCACACGCTTCTTTTAAGCAGGATATTCATGCTCACAGACGAACATCCTGCCATTGTCTCACCTGCATGTTGGTGAAAAGGTTATCGGAGCCATGGAAACCGCCCGTACAGTACTTGATTTCCTTGCCGTTTCTGCGCACATTGAAATAAAAACACTTTATTAATATATCATGTTCAGTCATACACAAAAAAACAAGTCAATACAGTACTGCTTTGTATTCAAAGTCATCAAGACTCTAGGGAAGTACTAATGGAACTTGGAGGAGAAATGGACCAATCAGCAAGCTTTCCCTTAAATATTCTTTACATCCATTTTTATTAAAGTTGTATTAAATGTATTAAACTAACTTAATATATTAATTCATTATATTCATTACCGTTCACACCCACATTCACACCTATGGACAATTTAGAATACTGGTGTCAAACTCAAGGTCTGGGGGCCAGATCCGGCCCGCCACATCATTTTATGTGGGCCGTGAAAGCAAATCCTGTGCGTCAACATATTCGTGATTCTTGCTAAACTCGGGACCAAATTTCAAATAGTCATCCATAATGAATAATACCGTTGAGGTATTGCAAGCATTATCTTTGTGTTACCAAACCACTTTTTAATAGTAATTTGAACAATAGTTGAACAAACTATTATCCTTGACTTCTGATTTCAAAATTAGCCCTGAGGGAAACCGTAAGTACAATGTGGCCCGTGACAAAAATGACACGCCTGATAAAGAGTCTTCAATGAACCTTACGTGCATGTTTTTGGAACGTGGGAGGTCACATACTCACTTTATTTACTTTATTTCAATAATTATTCTAAGCTTCTGTTTATATTTATAGGAAAGTGTTCACCCAAATAATTTTGTTCAAATGAGCAATTAATCTAAATCACGATGATGACTTACAGAGCTGCCTGCCAGCCTTCTTTCATATACAGGTGTCCTCTCTCTATTCTCACGTTGTTTGCAAAATGAAAGCGTTTGGGGAGGTTCTCTTTAAGGTACGCCCTCGCTGGCTGATCGGGAGTCCTGCACTTCAGAACAGACAGAGCAGGCACAATCAACACATGGCGCTTTGTTTGACACGGAGCCAAGCAAGCAGATAATCTTTCATCCACTTGTATCAATACAATAAGTCACGTTTGGAATTCTCTGCATACCGACAAGTTCTTCACCAGGCCCTCGTAGTCGACTGGGGGAGAGAAACAAAGGGGATGTTCACAGTGAGAAAAAGGTCAGGAGGCGCCGCGCCACGTGGGGTTGCTTGCAAGCACAGGAAGTTGGATGTTGGGAACTCACAGGAAAAGAAATCGTCTGGCAGGCGGCTGGGTCTGATACGAGCGGCCGGGCCTTGGATGACGGTGAAGTCGTCAGTGTTGTTCTGGTAGGTAGACACAAACGCTGCCCTTTCACATGTTGCTTCTTCCATGCCTGTAAAAACATAAACAGTACTGTATAACATACTAACACAGCAACCAAAACATTATATGCACCTGAGCAATCAAACACGATGTAGACAGAAAGAAAACAATCAAAATGACATAAAAAATCTGTGGCTTGTTCTGTGTGATGACATTTATTTCTTTTTAGTTTGGAAGACAAAGATCACAGTAAACCCTTGAAACAGATTGCTCGCTTCTGCCACAAGCACTGTTTTTACTCATTCGTTTTTGTTTTTTGTTTTTTTTTAATCGATTGTTCCAGAGGAACAGTAAGGCAGAAAAGCGGTTAGCGCGTCAGCCTTACTGGGTTTAAACTTCTAAAGGGGGGATGGGCCGACCTTTAAGAGATAATAATCATCCTCTCACATTCACAAAAACTACCCAATTGCTTTCATAACTTAAAGAGTGCCAGGGCCCAATTTCAAAATCTGAAAAATCCCCTGATTCCCGCCAAAACCTCAACACATGAGACTACAATTAAATTAACCAACCATTATAAGTGGACGTGAACATTGAGATATTAAAATGCTAAGTAATAATCTGTCCACTATACTGTACTCAATCTATACTTTCATTTAAACACATGACTTTATTCGTCAACATAAATAACACTGAGATACATTATGAACAAGAAAACATGAGCATTTAATCATACCATTTACATACTACTTGCATTTCAAAACATGGACTTTATACATTGAACTCAATAATAGCTTCATGATTCCTCAAAAGGAAATACATACAAAGCACAAGTGCTATTTATATTGCAGTAAAATGATCCTTTAATTCTGAGTAGAAACAAATGATTGTGTTTGTTTCTAGCATTAAAGTAGAAAGAAAGCAAGATAACAACATACAGTAGGTAACAATACTGCAGAGTATTAGTCTTAGTGTCAGGGCCGTGATGAACACTTTTGTTTCCCACAGGCAAAGAAAAGTGAGTGATAGCAGACTCACAGATGACACTTATTACTTTATCACATATAGCGTAGTATCGTATTTAAAATGTTCACAACTTTTGATTTGAAAGGGCTGTGGGCCATCGCGGTAAAAATAATGATGACAATTTCTACTGTGGACGTCGGATAGCAGATATTTACCTCCTCCCCGCCTTTTCACAATAATAAGCCATTCATTCCACATTATCCCTTGGACCCTCAACTTTTACATTACCTCTTCTTTTGTCATAAATTGGCTAAATTAGCAACACGTTATTTGACTCAACTTCTATTGCTCGCTTGGAAAAATGCGTAAAATGCAATGCAAAAACAACAACCAAAAAAATGGGCTGAAGAATTTGAAACACCTCCATCAAAGTAGAATAACAACTTACAGATTGAGCGCTACCATTTTTTCGTAAAGTGAATGCATGACATTGTATAAACTTGGCATTTTACCAGGGGTGTGTCTACTTATGCTTTACTATATGCTTTACTTATCTTGAGTAATTATATCATGTGACTAAACATACAGCTGGTAGCACTTTTTCCTCAGGTCACACACCCATTTGGTGAGCTCCCTTTGGCATGTACCCGCAGTTTTCCTGTGACAAGTGCAATGACTCAACCAAGTCAAACATTTGGAAGGCGACTGGAAGCCTCAGAACCATCTGGGCCTACTGGACGCCATTCGACTGTGAAACCGCAGAGACTTCAGCCGAGCTCAGCTGATACCACACGGTTTTTGCGACATCCAACTTTCTATCACAGTCGGGCCCTTCGGTGACATTTGTGTTGTTTCATTGTTATGTATTAATTTCGGCTGCTCAACTGGGGTTGCGTTGGCAGCAGAATCAGGAGTGAGGCCTCCACATGCGCAATGAGGCTGATGAATCCAAGCGAACCTGTTCCGTGGCTCGTGGTGACTGCGGGCAAATAATGTTCTCGACTCACCGTGATCCGATACGATGATGAGGTTGACGCAGTGGAGCAAGTTCCTGTCCTTCAGACCATCCATGATCATCCCCATAAGCCGGTCCACGTTCTTCAGGGCCTCGACGACCTAGAGAACAAATGAGAATCATCTTAGACCAAACATAAAAAAAATAGGATCAATATAACATTGACCAGATAAATGTTTTAGGTTGACAAAGTGTGAAAAGCCAAAATTGTATAGTTTAAAAAAAAAAATTTAACAGTGCATCTAACATTACTTGATGCCAATACAAACCAACACTTCTTTTAATGAGTTCTAGTATTAGAACAATGTGTTTAAGATTGCTGGATAAAATAATAAATACTGTACATCAAAATGAAAAGACATACTATAATAAGTGGCTAAAATATTCAAAAATAAATACATGTATTTGACTGATGTATTATTGCAAATGAGCAAAATAACACCCTTACAGTCCATTTAATTATACAGGGTGTTCAAACATTTCTACATCATTTGAAATATGATAATCTGAGTTACAACAGGTCAGAGGCAAACCAAATTAAGTCGGCTTCAAGTTGAAAATAACATATTTATATTTCATAACCGATTTCACAAAGCTTCACAAATGTTCAGTGTTACATGAAACACGTTTTCCTTTTTGCCATCAAAATGGCCATCTCGTCACTGTAACCTACAGGTAGTGAAGAAGGAAGAAAATGGGATTGAGCTGGTCATATCTTTGCAGCTATTGACAGCGTCCATTCTTTCTACAGGCTCCTTTCAAGTTGCTTCTCACTAATTTCAATCAAGCATGCCAATTTCAACCTTACTTTTATGAGACCTGTTGAGACAAAGCCTTACTTGGCTGCTTCCTGGTCCGTAGTAATGTCCTGATGTGTCAGGCTCCTCCAGGTACAAAGTGTAAAAGTCAGGTCTAAAAAAGAAAGAAAGAAAGAAAAACAATCACACATTCTGCAGTCCGCCTCTCTGGGGTGAAGGTGGCAGCATGGTAGGATTATGTGACTTTATGAAGAACATGCAATACCGTTTTCCTTGTGGTAAATCCAGCCACTCAAACAGCGTCGACACTCTGGCCTCAAAGGTGGTGCTTCTGTGCAGACACATCAGCGCAGAGCAATATTACGTGATATGACCTCTAACTAGAGCACGTAGCAGAGGTCACATACTGTACATGCAAGTCAGAAGTACAGTAAGTCTCAAGTCTTAACTTTCAACTTTCAAGCAAGTCCACCACTACAGCAGGTGCAGAAAGAATTTCTCTCTGCATTATTAAAGACTCAACCCATTTTGCACACCTTCTCTTCCATCCGCTCACCTCGAGCAGGAGGCTACTGAGCATCCCATGCAGGACCACCAGGCTTCTTTCCGGAAATTTAAAATTGGCAACTAAGTCTTGACAGTGCCACTCTTACCTATTATACACTTCGTAGAAATCTGGGAATCTGCCATTGATGGCGACATCTGATCCGGGCCAGAAGAAGGCTCCAGTTTTTAATTTGTGACGCATAGCAGTGATCCAGACCTGGAGACAAGTGAGAAAAGGTGATGAGAGAAAGAAAGAAGAGAATAGAGTATTAAATGAGAGAAAAAAGTAGTGCACAAGTCTTAAATCAAAAGAAATGATGCAATCTGACTGCATCTTTAAGTCCCTGAGAATAAAACATCTGAAATATTCTACATGTTTATTTACATTAGTCATTTCTCCACAGATGTTCCTTGCCGTGCTGTTGACAATGCCATTGTGAAGCAACGCATTCCTGCAGAATAACTCACTCCTATCCTGGAAAGTCCTCTACTCCATTTGCAGCCAAAGCCGAAGTAAAGAAAACGGACTCCTGCCACTTCATTATTTAATGAAATCTACAAAGTGCAGTGTGCAGCCCCCACACACTGTCAAAGTTTCTCCTAAATAATACAGCATAGTACTCCATGTGAAATATATTTCTGTACATACTCCCAGATAAAAAATACAGTACATAGCGTCATGGCAGCACACATTTACTTACAGGCTCCCCTTGGTACCATTTTGGGCTGAATTTCTCCTCACTTTTCAAGGAGAAGAATGCATTCTGGGTTACGTCGTACATCTTGTTGTCAATGATCCCATGGGACTCTGGGTAAAGGCCCTGTAGCAATGAAATAATAGTAGACAGGACCTCTGTTATACCCTCAAAGAAATGGAAACATTACTTGTATTTAAAGTGCAGAGTTTTAATATAACAAAGTGATTTTACAACCCCAATAAATAACTATACAACAAATGACCACACGAATCAGTGCCTTTGAAGAGATTCCCAAAGTTTTTTTCTTACTTGAATTTTGTAGAATTAACTACCAGGCATCATGTTGTTCGAGTGTAATACTCCATATAAAGGGCAAGTCAATGCTTGTGAGCATTCCACATGTTATGACATAAGATCTCTAGGTTATTTATCCCCCCCCCAAAAAAATAAAACCTGAAAATTAAAACAATTCAACCTTTAATTGCAGAACCTGTGAGTGCCAACGTGTATAATAAAGTATTAAGTAAATTTCTATATTATCAGGGATTCAGTATTGTGCATTAGATTTGTTGTTTTACGATTTAATAACGACGCTTTACATAAGGTTCTCCACAGAATTATATGTTCTCTAATTGATTCTCCATTGTATCAGTGAAGTAGATCCGGGTTTGATCTCTCTGTGGTATTAACATGTTTTCTCCATGTGCTTGCATGGGTTTTTCTCCTGGTACTTAGCTTCCTTTTTTTACATTTAAAAAAAAAATTTAATTTTGTTTTTTGTAAAAGATCAGTTCACTGTCCTTAGCTTCCTACCTTGTTAAAAAAACAAAACATCTTAGCTCAATTGAAGAGTCATTTTTGGTAATTCAACAACATCAAAAAAGACATGATTGCTTTGCTTGAACTCATGCGCATTGGGTGTATCTGCCCACCCTGCATAACATTGCGTTTAAACTTGGGACTGCTCAGGGAAAGACCAGTAGCATTTGTCACAATCCACTGCAATTAAATGTCTCCAGATGCAAGGAAATACAAAATGTTGAATGCAGTTTGGTCACAGGGGACATGACATGACTCCTTTTCGTGACTCAGAAGTGTCAAACTTGTTTTTATTGCGAGCAACATTGACTTTACGGTTGCCAGCCGGGGGCCGGTTCTAACACTGAAACCGCATAAATGTATAATCTCTAGTCGTGTAACGGTAGTCCAGAGTGTATCCCGTCTCTCACCTAAAGTCAGCTGGGATAGGCTCCAGCTCACTTGTGACACTTATGAGGACAAGCCCTACGGAAATCGATAGATGGGTGGTCCGAGTGAGCCCAAGTAAAAGAGGAGGTGCAGTCCATACTTACGGTGGCAATAGAGTAGTGGTTTGGGAATGTCTTTGTCGGATACACTGGCCTCATATGCGATGTGGTTGTACCCAAGGCTCCTGCAACACAGAGTTTGACCTCATCCGGATGTTTCCTAAACCACAAACTGCCGCAGAAATGCAACTTCTGCCTACTTACGTAACTTGCTGATGACGGGTAGGTGGCTGCCATGATCTTTTAGATACTCTGCCCGGAAACCGTCCAAGGACACCAGGATGAGCGGCGACCTAGAGAAACTGAACAGGAGGCGGCAAGATTAGTGAGAAACTTTCAAGGTTCATTAATGGACAGATACCCAGCGGGAGTCACGTTCACCGAGGCAGTGTACGGCAACGCAGTGAAATATGTCAGTGAAGAGGGAGGAGCTTTCTGAGGCCCCAAAAGGAGATGCAAAAGGCGGAGACGCACAGAATGACAAATGCGTCGACTGATGAGGACTTAAAGATCAAAAGATGTGTGAGGCTCAGCAGGTCTCTTTGTTGCCCAAATAGAGTCACACATATTCCTCATTGTTATGTTGATGATGGGCTGTGTATAAATTTTCAAGAAAATGTAAATGATTTCAAATTGTTTCTCGTAGAACTGTTAGCGGCCTTATCCCACTTTTCATGTTTTGGTTTTAGCAATTGCTGAAGATTCATGTTGTGCCCTCCCGCTCTCCTTGCAGTGGCCCCTCCACTTTGGGAAGAACATTTTCACTCGTATTCTGACACCGGCTACTTGTCAACATAACATTACGTACAGTCCTTCACTATTCTCATTGTTTATCTTATTTGATTAGTCCACCCCTAACAGGTGATGTACACAGAATGTTTGTCTAAAAATTGCTTTCTGTAACTTTTTCTTTTTTTTTTCTTTTTTACCCAGATGTTTTAGTAATACTAACATGCATTCAGCCTACGCAGTGAGAAAGGACATCTGGTGGACTACTGCATTGTTTAAATTCTTAAAAAATAAAAAATATGGAACAACATTTGGTTGACATAAACCAGGCTGTTTTTGCATAATCTTACTTCAAGATGCAGAAACACTGCAGACAAAAAGCAAAACAAAATGAGCAAGTTTTTATAAAACCTCATACAACTCATGAGCAATGGATGTTATCACGATACCTCTCTGTGTGTGGATTAAAAAGGGGATGTAAAATAGCAAGAATGTGCATTTAAAACTATTTTTAACAACCAAAGATTTAGTACTAGCCCTATTTCCCCCCCCCCCCCCCCCATGTTCTAATGAGCCTGTCTGGGATAACACACACCTACATGCCTGAGTCATTAGACGTGGTTTCCACAGAGACACTGATTTTTCCACACTTACGTAAAAACAACTTCCACCACAGAAGGTCACTTTTTTTCAGATGCAAGAAGAGAGAACATCCAGGCAGCGACAGACAATACTTTTTTTGTTTTCCAGAGCCACAAACTGACAACGGACTGCTAGGAACAATGGTCTCCACTCACCACAAATGTGGGTGTCACCAGTAAATGGTACTATTTACAGAGCCACAAAACAAACTATTTAACATAAAGAATGAAGGGACCGGTCTGGTGTGGTCAAAAGCAGGACGGCTCAGATTGTAAAACAGTAGTGCCTTGCGATACAAGTTTAAATCAATCCGTAATGACACTCATAAAACAAAACACAGGTTTTTTAAATCCTCTTTCCCCATTGCTATGAATGGAAATGCCATTTTTCCATTCTCGACTCCTCAAGAAAAGGAACAAAAAATATCACTCTATAACATGTTACTTTAGAAAAACATATATTAATAATGTCATTAAATTGAATGTAAAGAATGACACAGTTTGTGTGTCATGATTAATTCACTATGGCTCATTCTGGTGTGACTTGACCACCGGGGGAGCAGTATATACAGTCATGCAGACACAAACAAACAAAAGTTTCACAAATACTGCAAGTGACTCAGTAAACTGTCATAATGTTAGTCATTTTTCACAGAGGATAAAGTATATATGGCTGTGAGTATTATGCTTACTGTCTACATGTATTACTGCACCGTTTGTGTTCAAACACCCTTTGCTTAAAGTGTTATAAGACTGCGCCATAGATTCTGCTCATTACCCATCAATGGCATTTCCCATTAAGTGTTAACATTAAGCTGGCAGATTTAAAGGCTGTACATATTGTATAAACACATAGTGTCCATTACATATGGCACAGTTACAGTACATGTCCGGTATGTTAAATGACAAGGAAGTAAAAGTATTACCTTGGCGGACACTGTGGCTGTTGACTTGCCACAGAGACATCCAGCTGCAGCCAGTGCCCACCATCACCTGGGGAAAAGAGGAGCTGTCATTGGGAAGAAGGCGCACGCCTACATGGAGTATCTGAGCAAATAGTAACCTTGATTTACTGAACGGCAAATGGTGGGTGGCATCCATTTGGGAGGGATTATTTGTATAAAGCCACTTAAAATATACATTTTAAAACAGTGGTACAGTAGATCACAATTTGTGTCAAGTGAACGTAGAGGGGCAGCACGTTGTCCTTGTCGTGAGCAGATCGGCCTCAGAGTTTTGTGGTTTAGGGTTCAAATTGAGGGGATTGTCTATGTAAATAACCTTCATCAGTAGAACTGTCAAAAAGTGTTTAAATATTACGCAACCACTCGTGGGCTGATTTTACGAATCTTGAAGGAGGGCTTTATCTTTTCAAATCTTACTAAGCATTTGCTGACATCTCTACTTCCTTTGATCATCCATCCATCCATTTTCTGAGCCGCTTCTCCTCACTAGGGTCGCGGGCGTGCTGGAGCCTATCCCAGCTGTCATCGGGCAGGAGGCGGGGTACACCCTGAACTGGTTGCCAGCCAATCGCAGGGCACATAGAAACAAACAACCATTCACACTCACAGTCATGCCTACGGGCAATTTAGAGTCTCCAATTCATGCATGTTTTTGGGATGTGGGAGGAAACCGGAGTGCCCGGAGAAAACCCACGCAGGCACGGGGAGAACATGCAAACTCCACACAGGCGGGGACGGGGATTGAACCCGGGTCCTCAGAACTGTGAGGCAGACGCTCTAACCAGTTTCCACCGTGCCGCCCCTTTGATCACTGTATTTATTTTATTTTTTTTTACATTATGTTTGATTCGAAAATGCACTCACTGGCCAAAGGTATGACTAGAATGCCTAGAGTTGTATTAAAAATAATGCCTGTAAAAAGACAATGATGCACAGGAATGACAGTCACTGTCAAATAGTTGTTACAATAACAATGACATATTCCTTGTGTTGTAGAACTCCAATGAATCAGACTTAGACATATTTCAAATGCAGCCACGTGGCAAAATATTGGACGAAAACCAATGAAAAATGTAGACTGTAGATGAATGAAATGTCAAGCCCATTCTGAGACACAAAACCTCCCCTAGCGTTTGTGAAATCATCCAAGTAATTGTTGTATAAACTGGAGGACACAAGTGAAAATATCACCTACTTGGCAGGCATCAGAGCAGTGAAGCATTTCATGAATCACTGAGTAGAAACAGCCAAATAAGGTCTAAAACATTGGCTTTGGGCTATTTACAATTTACGAGTCCTTGCTCTACAATGACATATGAACATATGCAAAGAATCGTGAATGAAACGGTGAGGGAAGTTTTTCCCATGGGAAATAAAGTGAAGCAAAGGCGTTTTCCAGCCCATTCTGGGGGATGCTGAAGAAGCACCCCTAAACTTCGAATCTTAGAATCTGATGGAAAGTCAATCAATTTGTTTCAGGCTCAAACTGTCGCCAGCATAAAACCATTCACAGGCAATGTTTCCAGCTCATCCATGACCCTAATACGGACAAGCAGGATAGAAAAGAGATGGCGCATTTTGTACTGAACAGCCAGCCAAACAAAGCCAATGGAAAAGCTCAAGTTTCACCAGATTTTTAGCTGATGTCTCATGTGACCTCACGTATTATCCAAGTTTTGGACCATTCCACTTCGGAGGTTCCGTTGTTCTTAGATCTTTCTTGTAATGTTACTAAATGTTTTTCTCATTGCCAAAGCAACTCCAACAGATTCATTCCTGTGGTGGAGGCTAGATGAGGGGAAAGGCTAATTCTCTCTTGCAACACAATGAATGAAAGCGCTTTCTTTCTCAGTCGTTTCTTCTATCAGTGAGCATGTTTTGTGAAAGATGTACAAAGCCCAAGTAAGATGCACTCATCTGTCTAGTGCCAAAATAAGGCTGTGGCGAAGTCTAATTTTTTCCATATGGTTTCCATGCCACGCTCAATCGGAAATATACAGTAAGTAACTACATAAGGGTGGTGCCAGAAGCGAGAAGACACCCCACCCAGGATGGGGACAGCTACACACAGCTGGGCTCAATGACTCTTCCGCTAACATACAGCAGATGATTTGGATGAGATTGTTTGTGACAACAGCCCTTCTCTAAGCAGTTTGTATTGCAAACACGGCTAATCGGCCCCCATCTCATTTGAAAATGTATTCACGACGCACTGCGCCGGCCGTGACGCAACCTGACAAATGTTGGGCGTCAGCACACTGGCTCAGAACTGTCTGCTATGATAATGTGCCCCACCCTTTTGTGGTGCTTGAATTACTCAGTGGGTTTTCGTTGAATAGGGGGACTTTCTAGGAGACTAAAAAGACAAAACCCCAGAGAGGATGTTCCATTTTTAATTTGCAAACTCCAACGCATGCTTCAGATTCCTCACATTGATTATAACCCATGCAGGGAAAGAGGTCCTTTTTAAACACACACTCAAGAGAAGGTCACAAACAAAAGGGGAACATATCTTGAAGACATGCTGAGTTTTGACCAATACACAGGCGAACCTACTGTCTTTGGGAGGTTGGTAAGCCAAAACTAGTGCAAGGATGAGGATGAGTAAGCAGAGAAAGATAACCTGCAAAAGAAAAAAATGTTCGAGTTAGTCATAAAATGTACATCTATTGTAGTCAACACTGTTAATGTTTATGTATATCCAACACAGATAAGTTGTATTTGTTTCCAATATTCTAGCAAGTCTTTGTGGGGGAACAACTACTGTTGATTGGAGGTTTTAAGGAACTTACAACTTGAGGCGGACCCTAAAGCAAAAATGTATACATCGGTCTAGAAAAAAAAAAAAAAGACTAATTGACGACCTTCCCAAAACGTTTTAGAATTGCCTACATTATGAGTTGATTAATTAATTTATTAATAAATTAACATAAATATAATCGTAAAAACCATAACAATACCACAAACTATGATCCCAAAACAGTTGAATATCGTTTTGGCTGAGCAACAATCGTCAATTCCCCTTCGGCTAAAAGCAATAAAATCATCACATCTATTCTGATGTTTCTTTCGCTTCTTTTGAAGGTTTCTGGTCCAATTTGAACGTTCAAAAATATTTTTTTTTTGGGCGTTTACAAGGGTGACTCACTGTTTACAAGGCAGAGTAAACACATGGGTCCTATAAAAGCATACAGCTTGCTGCGTAATATCCAGACAGATGTTTTGTCGTCTCTCAGACTTTTCTTTGGAATCTCCTGACTGCTGCTCTTTAAATATTCACAACATAAGTCACACTGAACCGCAACAAAAAATATCCACATATGGGCAAAAACACAGGTTTCAAATGGTATCTCCTAGTTTGATGCAAATTGGAGTGCTCTGTAAACTGTTATATTCATGTCCTTACTCTGTTAATCTCGTCTGATAAGCGTTCAGTTCATAGTGTAAAGGGAATAATCGGCCACCAGAGAACTATTTTAGATCAAGTTAGAATTCCGTGACAGGTATGAAAATATGCTGTGGTCACGGTGTCTGTCTGGGTATTCAGAGTTTAACAGCTATACAGGCGGATAATGAAGAGAGTGAGTTGGCTCCTCCGGAATGCCCCTTCGCCCTCTTTGTGGTCTGTGAAAGTAAACAGTCTGTCTGGTGGAAAATGTACTTGATACACTATCGATGACATTTTTCAGGTCTTCTGAGCATTTGGTGGGATTGTCAAAGTGGGGAGCATAACTGGAAACACGCTGATTTGATATTAAATTACAATATTAGCTCATTCTAGATTCCAAATACTTTATACTACAATAAAAAGGACTATTTGAGGTATGTTCCAAAAACATTAACCTTGAATAAACAAACAGTAAGTGAGCAGTGAGCTCAACATGCATTTATTAAAAGGTAATGAATATAAAGTGAGTACAAGCACAGCAAACTAAACTGTAGTTGAACATGGACTCTGGAACTAACGCAATGCTGGCTGGTCAAACCAGATTATAAAACAAAAAAAGAAGGAACCCCATGCTTGCCGCAAATATTGTCCATCAAGTGGCTGTAAATTGAAAATGTCTCCTAAATTTGACACACCACAGAGAAGTACTGTTAACAATCCTGCCAAATTTAAATAATTTAAAAAATTAGTCAAGTATATAAAATGAGGCTTCAAAATCGTGAAAAATCAGGCCTTTGTCTCCGTGGGTGTGTCTGCTGAATGACTGAAACCACGCCCCGCTTAAAATGGATACAACTTTGTCCAGAATCTTTCTTATGCCTACACATAACTACCACATATGCTTAGGGCGTGAAAATATTTTCGCTTAAAGCATCCGGTAGCTAGAATATATCCTGGGTCGTCACAGGGCCTTTCTCATGCCAAGACAACGAGGCGCTCTAAACAGATCATGCAAGCGCGAAGCTCCTGTCCACACACTGGCCGTCATGTCTGCCTTTTTTCCCCTCCCTCGGTCTTCTGCCTTCGCGCCGTGACATGCGCACACTCACAGCTGACAACGAGGCGCTCTAGAGAGGCCACTGTTATGACAAAATATAGCCTGTACTCTTTTAATATAATACTCCATAGTTTTGATGCGAACGAGGGCACTCAAGTTTTTATATAGTGAGGGACGGTCGGGGCCAAACTGCGTCACTGTGCCCATTTTTGCTAAGCACCCCCCCAAAAAATCAGGAAAAATAGTTTAACATTACAGCCACACAATTGAGTACAGTGGACCGGGCCGGACTGCGAATAGCAAAAATCTGCGCATAAATAATGGCCATTATAATTGAATCTTTTATTTTATTTTTTTAACCCCAAAAATTCTTGATTAAGCGAGGATAAACTGCCAATACGGTTCCGGTATTAAACCTGAGCATTGTAATAATCCTTTTTGAAGCACGATCTTGGATGACCTTGTTTGGTGGTCTAGAATATCGGTGGACCAGCCGGAAGATGTTGTGTTTGTAAGGACTGTACAAACATTGCTGCAGATACATTCATTCGTTTATCATAGCGCTCTGTGTTGTTTTGTTAATAATGCTTGTTTAAAATTTGTGTTTAATGTTTACCCAACTGTTTGCTAAAAATGAATATATTTCACAATTGCAAGGGGAGTAGGAAGAAAAAATATGTCCCCCTACTTTTGTTACTAGTCTGAAAAATTTTCAGCCATCCTTTTTGCAAGTTCTTCCATAACAGTGCAGTTTACCAAGGACTAGTGTTACAATTACTAGCAGCTGTATGGTGGCTGTTATGTACTCCAGGAAACAGCAGATTGGAGTCTGTAGTTTTCCCACATATGTCTCCAATCAAAGCTGTCCGCTGCCATTTTGTTGCATTTAGCTGGGAAACCACTACAAAGGTGATCACTGGAGTCACATGGCTGAATATGCTGGATACAGCGTGTTTAACCATTTATTTTTAACTGAATTGGTGGATTGAACTGATTTTACAGCCAAATCCAGTGTTGTATAGTTGATCTTTAAAACAACAAACAAGACTGTCTTTGCCATACATACGGTTTATACAAAGCCTTGCTTGCTTCCCAGATTTAGCCTGACCGCAAATATTTTGGGTTAGTTTTCATTTCACCAAGAGTAAATAATAAATGTTGATATTTTGGACACGAGTTACACTTAAAACCTCCAAAGGTGAAAAACAAATGCCCAAATATAGCAAACTGTTTACTTGTCCAATGTTGTAAATTACCTTGCATACATGGCCAACTCTGTCCTTATGTTGGCCTAAGTGTTTCTTGACAAAGTCTCTCTCATAAAAACAGCAGTCACTTTATTAGGTGCACCTACACAATCGAATAAGATCCATCATTGGGCCTTGAGAAGACATCGGAGCTCTTGCTTTGGATCACATTATATTTTGTGCAAAATGTGATTTTTTGTTTGTTTGTTTTTTTACTGCGTTTCCTGTGTTACTGCAAGTACGACAGACATAAAAAGTCATAAAAAATGGTCTGCTTTCACTTGAAACTTCGGTATCCTGACCTCCATTTCACCAGCAGCTGGGAAAAGACCCTCACCACTCACCCACCCGAACCTTCTCTGACCCCTTCTTGCGGGGTGGAGGTAGCGGGGGCATGGAACTCCCGTCTTTTGGCAATAGGGGGAAAACATTTTGTTTCCGTGTTCACACACACACACGCACACACACACACACACACGCACACAGTTGCAGGGGCCTCAATCTAATCGTGAGCCACATCAGACATAATGTTATAACTGCAAACCCTCTAAATGTAGAAGTTCTTCACCTCACATTAACACATACATCATTACGTGATGGCCACTGCTCCCCTAAAATCAGAGGCGGATT
Source organism: Phyllopteryx taeniolatus (assembly GCF_024500385.1). Classification (NCBI taxonomy): domain Eukaryota; kingdom Metazoa; phylum Chordata; class Actinopteri; order Syngnathiformes; family Syngnathidae; genus Phyllopteryx; species Phyllopteryx taeniolatus. The sequence goes on from NC_084519.1 coordinate 10,892,142, forward strand.
TTGATATAGGCAACATGGACAGTCGCCCAGGGCAGCACGGAAAACAAATCTTTCAGCAACTCCCTCCCTCCCGTAATGAATCCCAGCACCCCGAAACTTCTGATCCTAGAATTGCCCCCGGTGAATCATAGGAATTTTTAAGAGAGATTCCCATGTTCAGAGTTAAGAACAACAAATGTAAATGCACTGAAATCGTTACGTTAAGCTGTAAGCAGGATTCTTGTCCCATGTATGACACAAGTCATAAGGATATGCACAAGAAGCCATTCTCAGGAGAATGCAGAAATAATAAAAGAATCCTTAACTGCAGTGATGGACATAATGTTTACAGGCATACAAAAAGAGAGCAAATGACAACTAAAATAAAAACAAATTCCCCCCTCTCAGTTTTAGTCAACTATTTATTTTCATTTGTCAAAATGCAATGTGCGATAATGTTGTGGGACTCACCTCAATAAATGGACCTTTGACTCATTGAAAAACTCTATGTGGCCTTTCAAATTTGTATTTGAATACCCCTAATATACTGTATAGTCTATGCAATATAATAATTCAATAACTCTTAAAGTATGAGAACCGCTTGTGGCACGCGCGCTCCCTCTAGTGGTGCACGAAAGAATCACTGATTTGAAATTTTAAACTAATGCTTGTTTTTTAATTTAATCAATTTTTTTTATGAATCGTTATCGAAGTAAAGTTTCTCAGTTTCCTATATTTAAGTGCAGTGCTGATGTTCAAACTGATATCTATTTTCAAATGTAGCGACTAAAAGTAAAAATTGGTGAGAAAATATATACTCAAGTAAAGCGAGAGGTCTGACGAATCTAAAAGTTGTGCTCTGTTACTTTGTGTGTGGTTTAACCAGTAAAAAGGGTGGGGGGTTGTAAATTAATGGCAGAAAGAAGACTGGGACTGGGGAAAAGAAAAGAAAAAAAGTTATCCATTATGAAGAGAAAAATTGGCAATTCAAAGAGCAGTGGATCCTGTCAATGTTGAGGTTTAGGTGGATGCTCAGTTTGCATTCCGTGTATTTTGCAAAACATACCCCAGAGATGATTTTACAACGCTTGCTCTTCTTCTGCGGCGTGCGCCTCTGACTCTCCGGCTCCGACGTACCAAACGCTGACAGCCTGTGCTCCTCTTCCTGCTTTGACGCTTCTTCCATGGTGCTCGGCTGCTCCACGCACACGCGCTCCACACGAGTAGGAGACAGAGAGTGAGTGTGTGTAAAAGGGGTGATTAAAAAAAGGGGGGGGGGGGGGGCGGACGTGGCCCTCGGTGCGCGAGCGTAGCACCGCCTCTTTTCTTTTACTGACGTCTGCAAGGCTTTTCAGAGTTGAATGGGAACTTCCATTATTTGGATTTTGGAAAAAATAAAAAAAAGGGCATGTCACGCGAGAAGTTGTCTTAATTTGGAATTTGAACAGGCTATTTCTACGTTTCTGTTCCGACCAGCAAAAATGAACTAACAAGGCGTTTGAGTGTGGTCGCCCCCTTGCGGTCAATCTGGAGTACTGAGATCCCTTCGATGCAGATACAATTTTTATTGTTATTATTATAAGAGTAGAAGAAAGTGACCCCTCCAAAACTGTTCAATTGTTAGGGGGTGTTAAATTAAAATATATAAAATTGTTTGAGAATATTGTGTTAAGATGCGAAACAGAAAAGGGGGAACTGAAACTTTTCCTTTATTTTATTTTTCTGAAACTAAGCACAATATTTGAACTTGTGCACTTTTTACTTTTCATTTACTTACTCTTTTTTTTAATTATTTTTTAAATGCAGCCCTACTTTTATTAAAAGAGACAATATTACAGATTGCCTGATTGAGTTTGATTACTCTGGCAGCATTTCGAACGTGTACATCGCTTGCTCATGTTTAAAATCTGTTAAACTAACATATATTATTTTAATATTTTCGAGGACAAGAGTGGACAATTACATCCGTTTGCTACTACATTTTAATCATGTCATGCGCAACCCAAAATTAAGTATAAACTATAAGGCATTTCAGAAAAGGACAATCATTAAGCAAAACATAGCAATAAAGAAAATAATGAGATGTTCCCTGTTCAGTAATCAGTGCGATTTTTAAAGCAAAATTGCCAATATTTAGCAAATTCTACCAGGGTGTGTAAACTTATCAACACAACTGTACATATCGGAAGTCATACATATATTTTCAATTCTGTGCTTGGCACTTGACAATAAAGAAAAAGGTTTTTGAATTATACCTTTTGAATTTGATTTGTTACATTGTGACGATAATATCATGTGAATTGGAGCATCCACAAGATGGCAATATGGCCTCACTGATACGCGTGGGACTAAACTTATTTCCTACTCTTCGTGCATTCACGGTGAGCAAGAACCCTCAGTAAAAAAAATAAAATAAATAAAAAAGAGGACATTACATGATTGCTGAAGTCACAAGCAGAATCCTGTCAGTCTCCTTCCCATCCAGCCGCACCACGTGATAACGTGATAATGTGCTGGAACTTCTGATCTCTGACCTCCTCCTTTTCTTGACTTCACACAAACATCCCCTGCTCATCTGCTCTCACTGGATGTTTATCTGTGCCCCGCTGCAAATGCGTGTGTGTAGATGTGTCGATGTGTGTTTTCCTGCGATAGCCATATAGTGCAAACCATATGGCCGACCACCCGCTGTTTGGCATGCAGCGCTCCTCTCACAGCTGTCCACAGCCCAGCCGAGCAACATACAGTACGACCTTCCATGTGGCAAGTGCACAGTACAGCACTTACTGTTCTCACCTCGTGTTCTTCCCAGCTCATTATAACCTTTTGTTAAAAGACCCTTTCAAGTGAATTCAGAGATTTGTTTCTAAATACATTATCCATGTTTGAAGATAATTGCTGAAAACATGCAAAGACTGAGTGCTATGTAGCACGTAATTGTGGAGGTCTTGTGCCAAACTGTTTTTCACCATTTCAGTTTTCCTGATTTTTGGGGCCCTGAAAAAAACCAAATGTCTTTGTTTATCTACAGAAGGGGTCACCAACCAGCACGGTGCCCGCGGGCACCAGGTAGCCTGCAAGGACCACATTAGTAGCCTACGGGCCTGTTCTAAAAATAGCTCACCAGTGAGATGTGTCTACTTTTTATGTTGCTATCCTAAAAAAAAAAAAAAATGTGCCACTTAACAGTGAGCTACATGTAACTTTTTTTTGGTTGCTATTCTTTTTCAAATCATGGTTGCCTTGGCTTAAATTTGGCAATTACAAGTATAGTTTAAAAGTAAGTATTGTAGCATAGTGTATGGCCAAACCATCATAGTTGTGAATAGAAGCTAACGGGCACAACAACGATTGGATGATTTACCTCCAAATAATTTGAGCAAATTTGTTATTTCAGAAGTGGATCAAACTGGTAGCCCTTTGTATTATTCAGTATTCAAGAAGTAGCATTTTTATTTTATTTTTTTCAAATTTGACCTTTGAGCTTAAAATGTTTACACCCTGCTCTATTCTATCAGCATGTGATAGCAACAATTTATGAAGCTTGTTACAGTAGCTTAAGTCTTTAAAGTTGATTGGCCTCTTCAGAGAGACAAGCAGAGATGCTTGGACCCTGACTGAAACCCGACTTTTAAATAATACACCTGCGTGAGCAGCCGAAAGGTGTGTTTAAAGAATTCATCAGCTGACAGTTATAGTCGCGTCCTCCCCAAGAGACTCAGTGTAGTCACTTGTAAATCTGCCGTGAATTATTCAATCGACGCGTCGCAATCCTCAGCACACTGTATTGAATGCTTCTGCCAGCTTTGGATTCATAGGTTAGCACTTCTGTTTGTTTAGGTTGTTGTCCCCAAATATATACAGCATAATAGTAAGTGCAATGCAACGATTTTCATATAAACCTTTCCACAACTGGAACATACTGTAAATATGTTTTAGCACTACTGATTTGCACACGTGCCGCTTTGGAACCAAACAATGACAGTAAACATATAGTCACATATAACACCTGTACTGTTACTCTGGAAGTTTTGTATTATAATGAAAAAAGTGGCACTTGAATGACACAATTACTACTGCGAACAAGGTATGCTTTATCTTTAATACAATTGCATCAAATGTTGCCTATGTATGCTTCCCAGGGGATATCTGCTGCATTTCTTGGGGAAACATGGCTCCATTATCAGGTCAAAATGTCACATTTAAATCCATCAGTCCTTTTTCTTCAGCGTTTGTCCGCAATAGGGTCATGGGTCATCATTCATCACATCAATATATTTTACATGGATGAATGGTCATCATTTTGGAGACATCAATACTCCCCAGAGCATGTAAGCATGTAAAAATGTCAATTATTTCTGTCTGTTTTCAAATTGACATGATCTTAAAGCTAATATTTAATGTTTTTTTATGTATTTATTCAGTGACAGCTTTAAGCATCTGTACATTCTGTCCAATGTAAATAATAATTTGTGATAAAAAATAGTAGCAATAGCAATAAAGTGCCTATAGTTTATGTAATTTTACGTTTGTACTCTACTGCAACTGAGAGACGGAGAGAGAGAGAAACAAGTAGAAATTTGAACAGAGCTTGGTGCATCATGGGAAATTCCATGCCGGTCTTCGAGGCCTGTGGAAGCATACGTAGGTAATGATTCACGACATACTGAAGACTTAGCCAGACCTGAACACATAAACTTTAAAGTCTGCTATTGTATAGCGATATTGTGATGGCTACCAGATATAAAGAGCTGCAATAAAATAAAAAGACACTTTGTAATATAATAAACATCCTTTTTGTAGTCTGTTCCAGAGCAACTGATAGTCATTAAACTTGTATCTAATAATTATAATTGTATCTGAGGGAGTGATGGGAAGTAAAAAGTACAAACACTTAGTTACTGTACTTATGTAGATTTTTCAGCTGTCAGTGCTTTTTACTTTTACTCTTTACATTTGAAAACAGATTTTCTGTACTTTCTACACTTTACTTTGTCAAAACAGGCTCGATACTTTTTTTTTTATCCTCTGCGGATGATATCACGACTTAAAAAAGATGTAAATAGGGTCACAGCTCTATTTTGACTGATTGATTGAGAGCTAGAGGATTTAGAAGGTGAAAAAACAAGGACAGCGGCGACATGGAAGAACCAGCGAGCATTAATAACGATGATGCAACAACTTCGGAGAAGCAAGATATTCCCCAACCATAGAATTGTTTAATGTTGTCCGCTCCAAGAATGATTCACGGTGAATGTGTTTTATCTTGTGAGAGCCTAAAAAACTCCAGCTTCCGGTGTTCAACAATTGTCCGTCTGTTCTCAAAAAACACATACAAGTAAATTGTATTTTGTCAGTTATTATTAGCTAATTTAGCATTTTTTCATTAGTCAATTCACAACGTTAGCAAAGCTATGGGAACACATTGTTTTGATGACGGAAAAGCTAACGCTAGCTAGCTCTCGTTTTAAAAACAAAAACATGTATCATGTTTTTTTTTTTTTTTAAAAAGAGGGAAACTATTGTGTGATGCGAAGAAGGTTTATTTGTCATTGTGCCATATTTGGAAAACAGTTATTGTAAAATATTGACTGTAAAAAGGCAATATTATACTTTTACTAAAGCACAGAGTGTAATTCTGCCGCTGTTGGTAAGATTAAGAATGGAAAATAGGTCGAGATAGGTGTCATGCTTGTTGGAAGTGTAAACATTTCTGAAAGAGAAAGAGAGTGACTGAGTGGGACACACACGCACAGCCTGAACGCTTCCAACACCTCTTAAGAAATGTACACACACTGTGCAGAATTGTAAATTTATCTTTGCAGGAGTTATAGGCTGTGTCTGCGGCTGCAAACACAGTCAACGCAGGTATACATTGTATCATGAGGCCTGCCAGCCACACTCATAGTCATCCAGTGTTTTTTGTTTTTAACCAGTCTGCTCTCTTTGTTCTGAAATAGGCTCATGCAATGACAATGACAATCAGTTGATTTTTGATGAAGTATTGTTGCTGAAACACACACACACACGCACACACACACACACACACGGACGCACACACACACACACACAGACACACACACACACACACACATTATGTGACAATCAACATTGAACTACAAGAACTCTCTTGGAAGTGAAACATTTGTGAAGGGTAGGTTAGAAAATAAACAAAGAGTATTGAGACCATTTATAAAGGGAGGTACACAGATACCGACCGATAATCCTGTTCAATATTTACGATCGCAAATCGTTATGCGCCTGGTTAACACCACGATTGTGACATCGAACGGACCGATAGCCATTTAGGAAGCAACTTGAAGGACAGGCTGTTGCCAGAAACACATTGAGGAGCAATTGGTTGTGTTGAATGTTTGTTTGCATGACAAAGTGAAGAGTTTGAACCTGAGATTAAGTTACCAAATAAGATAACAGTTAGCCTAGCTTCCTCTATTTCTTCTTCTTACTACTGTATTTTCTGGCAGTAGCAGGCCTATGGCACCACAGTGCCTCTCACAGGTCAGTCTTGGCACTACGGCAGACATCTGGTTTGGAGGAGGAGACTTGTAGGAATATGGTTATGCATGCAGTGTCCTGTTCATCTGTTTGTTTATCTCGAATACACCAAATATCATATTCTTCATGTGTGGGGTCTCTCACATTTAAAAACATCAATTAAAATATTAAAAATTGGAATGCGTACCAGCTTAAGCTTTATGAAAGTGGCATATGGCAATTTTTTTATTACTTTCTTCAAAGTCAGAAGTTCACATACAATAAGATTACTGTGCCTTTAAACAATTTGGTGAAAAACAGATGATATAATTTCTTTGGAAGCTTCTGATAGGTTTATTGACAACATTTGAGTTAATTAGAGACACACTTGCGGCTGTTTTTTAATTGGGCACGCATGAAACACGCTGCTTCTTTTTGTAAGATCATGGGAAACTCAAAAGAAATTAGCCAAGACATCAGGAAGAGAATCACAGACTTTCACAAGTCTAGTTCATCCTTGGGTGCAATTTCCAGATGGCCGAATGTGCCATGTTTATCTGTGCAAACAATTATATGCAAGTACAAACACCATGAGAATGTCCAGCCATCATACTGCTCAGGTGTACCTGACCCATTGGGGTGCCAATAAACAAGGCTTATAAGTAGAATTAGCCAGAATTGGATGTATGTTAGAAATAATTATCAGCTGACAGCAGCAGCAGAGGCAGAGTCATGAAGGCAGAGCAAATGAGAGTGTTTAATTAAATGTCAGCAGGAAGCTGTGGGCTATGTTGAAGTTCATATAATGAGATGTAGGAAGCTGAAGGGCACCCCTCCCAGGATGCTTTGCTACTTGGGAGTGGGCGGGGTTAAGACTCATGGCGGGATGGAGTGAGAGACTTTGATGGCTCCTGTCTCAGTGGCTTTGTCTTAAGGACGTCCTCATATTATGTCATTACATCGTGTTCTCTGCAGCCATATTTGAGTCAGCCTTAGAAACCTCGAGCACTGATGACGCCTACAAAAAGTAGCGTGGAGTGCACTTTGTGTCTATAGCACTCAATATACTTCATGTCTAACCAGTCCAGCAGCAGAAATAGGCGACAAGAAAAGAAAAAAAATAAAAATAAATTATTGGCCTTAAGGAGTAAGTAAATGAGTTCATTTACTGTAAATGTAGCTTTATAGTATTTTGAGATGTCCTGATCCTTCCACACACATCGTACTTAGAAATGAGGCCAAATGGTTCAATGCTGGGTTATTAATGCAAGTTGCTATTGGAGAAAGGCTTCACGTTGGCCACTTTTTCAGAAAGCCGAAATCGGTGGAGAGCTTCATTAATTAAGTGTTGTCCCGCAACGATCCAATTTCTTCGCAGCTGGCGTGACCATCTGCTTCTTGGTCACATCTCTCATCGATGATCTGTCTGATTACTCACTTCGGTCGGATGGCTGCCTCTGGAAAGACTCCTCCTCATCTCAGAATTCTCCTTCGATGATAATGAAGGCCACTGTACTCTTAAGCACACACACTGAATGAAAAACATTGCCCTAATCAAATCTCTGAAGTCTTAAGGCAGTTCATTGTGCATTGTTTTTGGCTCAGATATGATATGTCAGCAATGGCAACAATTAGAAACTGTGATTTATGGTGGTCCTCCACTCTGAACACCCACAGGTTCAAAGAGCATCCAAGTGCCACCACGTTCACTGTTGACATTGCTGCCTCTCCAAAATCGCAGTAATGAGGGCCCAAGCTTTATTCCCTGTTCCGGGGGTCAGAACCTGTCACTGGAAAATTCTGTTCTGATGCTTCAGCGATTGCACAAAGTGCTCTTGTTCATGAGAGTCAACTAGTGATTACGCAGTGAAGGATACACAGGGCTGGCTGGCCTGCAGCTGATGTCCTGCAGGTCTGCATGATATGCTGCACGCACTCGACACTGCGCTCCCCTTTTTGTAGTTTTGGGCTCTGGGTTCTAACTGAAGAAATGGTGGGAGATTTGGGGGTTCATAGAGAAATGAAGATGCCGATGCTATTTGCTAAAATAACAACAACATTGCAGTGTAATGAGATACATTCTCAGAAAGCAACTGGCAATGTACAGTATCTGCACATAAGTAAAGGAAAAGCTTAACCGTATGGGCGCTTTCAAAGCTTCTGTTGTGATCAAAGCGTCATGGATTAATCAAAGTATTGATTGGGCTTGTGCCTGCAGAACTCCAGGATGTGATTGGAGGATTTAGGCGGGCTCAGTCACAGTTGACTTAACTGACCCGGTTATTAAAGGGGGAGCTATTTCTGGCACGGCTCATGGTGTGGAAGTTAAGATTAGTATTTTAATTTCTAATGACATTTTTTTTTATACAATAGAAAATCCTGGTGTAAAAAATAAATAAATAAAAAAATACACCAGTGCACGCAGTGTTTTGAAATGAGGATATGTTTTTTTGCTTTCTGGTCACATGTGCCATTGGGGGTGGGGAGTCCGTGGAGGCAGGGCCGGGATGCAAGGTGGGCTGGGGGTGGAGGAGTGGTGCTGAACGGACAGCTCCCGCCTTATAAAGTCCACGCGACGCTCTCCCCCCTCCAAGAAGAGCAGCACAGCCATGAGCCAGCCCAGCTCACCGTCGTCCAGACCCGCGCTCGCTCTTTGTCCGTCCCCCTGACACGTAGTAGCAGCAGCAGCAGCAGCCATGAAGAGGCAAAACGTGCGGACCCTGGCCCTCATCATCTGCACCTTCACCTACCTGATCGTGGGCGCGAAGATTTTCGACACCTTGGAGTCGCAGATGGAGACGAGCCAGAAGCGGGATGTGTCCCTGCGCCGGGCCGAGCTGCTCCACACCTTCAACTTGTCCACGGTGGACTTTGACAAGCTGGAGAAGGTGGTGCTGCAGCTCAAGCCTCACAATGCCGGCGTGCAGTGGGAATTCGCCGGCTCCTTTTATTTCGCCATCACTGTGATCACCACTATAGGTACGTCAACCGTCCTTTTGGGAGGAGAAACAAAACAAAACAAACAAAAAAGTAGTCGCCATATGGTAGGTTGAAACCGGTTTTCAAAACACGTGAGCTTAAAAACTCTTGAAATGAATACTACGCACCACAGGTGTCCTCTTGCAGCACATCATGTGACCACCACAGTGATTCAAGAAGTAGGGAAGAAGTCATCTTTATAGGAATTTTTTTTTTTTTTTATCTACTGTCAATAGAAATAATAATTAGGACAAATACAATTTTACATGTAGAATTAAAACAGACAGAATATTCAATCATAATTATATATAATAAATATGAAATGATTGCTTAAACTTTGCATTTAACATGCAGCTCTGGAAAAAATAAGAAGACTGCTGTATCAGGGTATCTGAGTTTGCTATTTATAGTTCTGTATGTTTTTTATGTTTATGTATGTTGGATTGAAAGGACATTTTTAATAAACTCCTAACAACATAATTCCCAAATTCAAAATATTGTCATTCAGAGCATGTATTTGCAAAAGAGCAAAAAAAAGGTCCTCTCTCTCTCTCTCTCTCTTGCTCGCTCCAATATTTAATGTATGTATGTTTGTAACTGTCAAAAACAACACAGAACTTTATCCAATGCCTCAAAATCAAATGAAATCGACATTTTCTTGGAGTAAAAATGATGATGAAATGATGAAATAGTGTCCTTGTATCAACATAATAGCAACATGTTAACAATAGCATCAAATATACTTGAACTCCAGGGCAGCCATGCAAACATGTTGTGTCTGGCCTCACAAAAACAGAGATGAGAGGACACCTTTATAAATAGACAACATTGTTCCACATCAGAGCTTATTGAGCTTGGAGCATTTGGATGAATTACAGCAATGGGGGTCACCTTAAAGTCAAAAATGTCCTGCAGCTACAATGCCTCTTTAAATACAAACGCACCCAAATAAGAAATTATGCTGCTCAGGATTTCTAAAATGTGATTAGGAGACGCTCACATGTTGGTGCGTCTTCTCTTTTTCATGTGTTATTCCAGCTCAAAAAAGCCCTGCAGACATTTTTATTGAGCTTGCTTCTTTATATATTGAGCCTTCTCCTTTGGTGACTTAGCCTCTTTTAGTTGTTTTGCATCACATTACCCTCAAAACGAATTTTACTGCTAGGGCCGTTTATTATAAATGAAACCAGAAGGCGCATCATTTGTTTCGTCTTCATTTCATGACTTACTTACTTTTTTAAAGCGATTGTAAAACCTTCCAGCAGAGAATTTGTGCTTATGTGCTTAATCTTTCATCTTCAGCACCGTCTTATCGGCGAGTCGTCTTGTGTTGAGGGGCCAAGGCAGGGCTGACCTGTGACCTGTGGCCTGTAACCCAATCAGACGCAGGCGGCTAATTGCATACAAACCAACCGCGAGTCTTCTGTGACTGCGAAGCCCGCGGGTGCTGCGAACACACAGCGATTGGTGTTCCAAGCTTCCATTACATATTAATGAGAACACCGGAGCCCGACTGTTCCGTTGGCCTTGTTGCGCACAGTGTTGATGCTGTACTCACTGTACTCACTCAAGATCAAGCCGCAATGCCCAACTGTCAAGCGGGTCACATCTAAGCACTGTACACCGGTCCTCCTGAGCAGAACACAGAACCAACATATAAAAAATAGAACCTCATTTTCCTTTGGATATTCTTTGAAGTTCAAATAATCATTTCAGAAATGAGGTCTTACGCATTAGAGTCTCCCCTGAGGTGTCACAGTTGATGCGAGGACTGTGTGATAATCGCACAAAATCTTGCATCCATCCATCCATTTCCGATACCTATTTTATATTTTCTATACCAATTGTCCTCCTTAGGGTCCCGGCGGGTATGCTGGATCCTATCCCAGCTGGAATCAATCACAAGACGCGTGGACTAACAGCCACTCGCACTCACATTCGCACCGATGGACAATTTAGAGTAACCTAAAATTCATGGTTTTGGAATGTGGGAAGGAGTCGGAGTACCTGAAGAAAAACAATGCGAGCATAGGAAGACCTGAGACAAGAGTCGCACCTAGAACCTTAGAACTGTAAGGGAGACGTGCTAACCCCTTGGTAGCTGGCATTGGTTGTGATCTACTATGCACTTAACATGCTGTACATAAGTGAAGACAAGACAAGACAAGACAAGACAAGACGATCATTCATCATGTTCCTGGTGTCCTTTGTGTCCTTTTACATGCAAAGGGTTGAGGCCACGCGAGCAGGAAGACAAATGAGTTTTGCGCGGGGAAACGATCCCAAGATTGCAGGAGATTGGGCCAGCGACGTGTGTGTTGGAGAGCTTTGTGTGGTAAACATGGAAGCTTAGGGGGAATTGCCTGTGTAAGGAAACCGGCAAAATTACATACGTGTACATGGTAACTTCTGTGCAAATATTTTGTATCCAAACAGGGCTTCACTGAATGCATTCGTCACTGGAAAGATAAATTACTGATAATGCTTTTGGCTGCATGCTGTGCAAACTGAATTGCATTATCTATATGGCATGTTAGCGTCAGTGATAAAATATACATTTGTGAGTTTGTTGAAATGACACTTTAACTGCTGCTTAATGTGCTCGGTTGTTTCATACACCACTGAGGGAAGGACCTTTCTCTGATATTCCAAGTCATTAAAGCACTTCTCATACATTTTATTAGCATGGGCAGTGACTAAAAAAAAAATAATAATAACGAATACAATAAAATAATAATAAATCCCTACAATCTATCCATCTCCCTACATTTGAAAACAGAAACACATTTGTACGTTCTACTCCTTACTGTGTCAAAATACTTTTTCAACTTTTTTCAACCTCTGTGGATAATGACAAAACGTAAAAAAATAATTAAAAAAAAATCGCGGTTGAGATGTTGATTGATTGAGATCTTATAAAAACAAAGGACAGCGGTGACATTGAGGAGCATTAACAAGGACGGCAACAGATTCTGAAAGGGAAGATATTCCCATCCATGCCCTTATTCAAAACAATTGTTTGATGTTGTCGGCTACAAGAATTATTTGTGGCAAATGTGATGTGTCTGCCATTCAAAAATTCCCTGTCCAGTCGGAATAAACACTTTTACCAGAGTATTTGTTTTACAGCGCTTGAGTACTTTGGCCACCTCTGTGAAGGTTCAGCTGTGAATAAATGCGAAGCGTGCTGAAAAAGAACAGACACGTGCGGCAGCGAGCGCTCTTTCGGTCACGTAATTGAATGTTTCTACACGCCGAATCATCGATGAATAAAAAATGTTAACTTTGTCCCTCCTCTATTATCATTAGCTGTGATTCAGGCGCAAAAAAACATTGCTAGCGATTGCATATTTAGAGGGGCCAGCTATGCATTTTTAATGGTAATTGCTTACATTAGTATCATCGTTATTATTCACTCATCAATGGTGGTTAGTGCAGTACGTGGTTGAGTGCACAGAGACTCTTAACTATTCCTCCCCCAAATTCGTGCAGAAGGTAATGGTTATCAGATGTTAAGCTAGCTACGGCTCGCCGGTGTTTGCGGGAAAGGTTCTGAGAATTGCTAATTGTGTGTAACTGTTGACCACGAAAAATAGAGGACGACGGGAGGTTCGTACATCACAGCACGTCACACAAACTACTATTACCCCGATATCATGCAAATATCCTTCCCACGAGGTTGTGAGCGAGTTCGGAATTACAGCGGTGCCTTGACTTAAAAGAGGTTTTAGATACAATTATACCCTTTCATTCATTGATTTGTTTTTCGTAGCGCTTATCCTCACTAGGGTCACGGGCGTGCTGGAGCTTTTCCCAGCTAACTCTGGACGAGAAGCGGGGTACACCCTGAACTGGTCGCCAGCCAATCGCAGACAATTATATACAATTCAATTAATTAATTCAAACGAGCCTGACAGGCAATCGTAGCATTGGGGTGAATGCTTGTCTCTTCGTTTTCATGACAGCACATCCACAATTTTTGTGCACTTACAATTATTTACATTTACATTGTATTTCTGTGGCAATAATAGTTTGTATGATTTCATACCGCTGTGTTAAATGTCAAGTTGCATTATTGAGGTTGATAAACTCCGTACTGAACACTAATGGTAATTATAACACACAACACAAATGATTGATTCATTTATTGATTGAACATACGTATCAACCTGTATGTATGTTTCCATTATAATTGTATTTAAAGGAAAACAGTACTGTATTAGCTGACCGTTTTCTTTTTTTAAATTTTCTACAATGCTTGCCCTCATTCGGGTTGCAGGTGCGCTGGAATGTATCCCAGCTGACGTTGGGCAAAAGGCAAACAACCATTCACACAAATGGACATTTTACAGTTTTCAAGGAAACTAACATGCATGCTTTTGGAATGCTGGCCAAAAAAAAAGAAAAAGAAAAGAAAGGGTACAAAAGCACAGGAAGAACATTGAAATTCCCTATAGGAGGGGCCTGACCGGAGACAAGCGATATGAATAATAGATGGATTATTAGTACTATTAGTAGTAGTTTTATTGTTGCTACTGTTGTTTTATGGGCTGGTATTGTTCCCTTTTATACAAGTAGTTTGGTGAGATGAAAAGGGTCAAAATAGATTTTAACATGGAAAATGTGTTTTAAGATTTAGACACATTCGTATATCACTGCAAAAAGCTTGTAATTTGCTGTTTGTATTGGATTTCACAAATCTAATGCATTTTGATTCAAGTTTACTTTGACTTAAAGTTCTGCTTTGATGTTTTTCAGGTGGTTTGGGACTTCATTTCACTTTATACCTTCAATGTCCTTGGAAAGTATGACGTAATGGAAATTGTTACTCTTGTGTTGTGAATCATAGGTGCTGTATATCAAAGTTGATCATGTAGATGGGAGTGACTCTCCTCGCTGCTGCTGCTCACTTCACGTGACTCACATGAGTGGCGATTGTTTACCTCTTGCACGTCTGCTTTATGCTCTGCTGCCTCAATGGAAAGTTGCCTGACTCGCTAAACAAAACATTTGTATTTATTAGACTCCGCAGTCCGGCCAGATCGTCGTGATTGGAATTTAACCAAACCAAATAGTGCGCGGTAGTGAGAGCTGAGTGTGTTTAACTTGAAGCTCCCTTCTGACCTTATTCCCGGTTATAAATATACACCTCATGACGGACATGAAGAATAAGCTTTAACTAACTGGCTCCTCTGAACTCTTATTTTTTCTTTTTCATGTGAAAGGAAGGAATCTCATGCCCTGGAATATGACTCAAGTGCCTCCACACAACCAAGAGCTTTTAGCTTTAATGTCCTAATCTTGCCAGTGGACATTTTAAATCAATTATAAAGCCATGTCATCGCGCCCCAAGAAGAAGCTGACAATTTTGCAGCCATAAACATAGCAGATTAATGTTCTGCTCACGCCAAATATTATTATTATTATTATTATTATTATTATTATTATTATTATTAGTAGTAGTAGTAGTAGTAGTAGTAGTAGTAGTATTGTGGCGGCACGGTGACCGACTGGTTAGAGCGTCAGCCTCACAGTTCTGAGGACCCGGGTTCAATCCCCGGCCCCGCCTGTGTGGAGTTTGCATGTTCTCCCCGTGCCTGTGTGGGTTTTCTCCGGGCACTCCGGTTTCCTCCCACATCCCAAAAACATGCATGAATTGGAGACTCTAAATTGCCCGTAGGCATGACTGTGAGTGAGAATGGTTGTTTGTTCCTATGTGCCCTGCGGTTGGCTGGCAACCAGTTCAGGGTGTACCCCGCCTCCTGCCCAATGACAGCTGGGATAGGCTCCAGCACGCCCGCGACCCTAGTGAGGAGAAGCGGCTCAGAAAATGGATGGATGGATAGTAGTATTGTTGATGTAATTTGCCCTCAGAAAAATTTAACTCAGTCTCAACTTTCACCATTTCTCTTGTCGTTCCCAAAGAAAGATAAGCTCATCACTCCAGGCATGTAACATGAAGCTATGTGCATAGAAGCCTCCCTCTGCGTTCACATGGCTGTCTGTCTCCCGCCGTTCTCCTCTCGTGGCCCGAAAAGGAAAGGTATTGGGAACGTGAGTTGTGCGTAGACACTTTGGTTATGATTCCCAGAACAATGATTGGATTAAAGCTGCAGTTACTGGTTGCTGTAAGAAAACGTTTACAAGAAAAGTTTAGGGTTCATAGAAACATTTAGGTCTCGTTCACAATGGAATAATTGCAGGGGAAATGTTTTATATGTTATACAAGATGAACAAAAGTAATAAAATAAACAAACAATAAGAGGCAGGAAGTGCTAGGAAATCTGTGTTTAAGGAGCCTTAAAAGCACAGGATGTAAATTTGGATGCTCTTCTAAAACAATAATAAAAGACATTTGCTCGTGGAGTGAAATTGCATGAGTTGTTAGCTCCATAAAACAAACACACCTGCCAATAAATTTAACAAAAGAGAGTCTTTTAAGCAGGCTTTGTTTTATATGTGTACAAAGCCATTACTTTTCACAGCGCTCTTATTTCTGGTCAAAACAATCATACAATTTTTTTATTTTATGAGCATGTAGGTTATGGGTGTGCAAACGTTTTCCACCATGGGTTGCATACAGGAACAAAATGAAGCAAAGGGGGCCACTTTGATGATGTTTCATCTTTTGTTTATTAAACATGTTAAAACAACATTGTACTGTAGGTCAAGATATGCAAAAAAAAGGGAAGAAAAAAAACAGCTTACATCTCAGCTTTGGT
This sequence comes from Phyllopteryx taeniolatus, assembly GCF_024500385.1. Taxonomy (NCBI): domain Eukaryota; kingdom Metazoa; phylum Chordata; class Actinopteri; order Syngnathiformes; family Syngnathidae; genus Phyllopteryx; species Phyllopteryx taeniolatus. Next base: position 10,908,317 of record NC_084519.1, read on the forward strand.
AAACCAAGGAATTATCAGCAGCATTATTTTAATTATATTTGATTAGCATTTAAAATTTTCACTTTTTCTGATAACATGACACATTTTTAAAAAAATACCAAAATGCTCCCTGGGCCAGACTTTGGACACACTACGTGTAAAGCATTGTTGTACAGAGTTAAACTACAATATGCATTCACTTATTTTCTACCAGTAGCTGATGTTATATAACCAAAGCTATAATTATTAAGATCAATAAACCTTCCCAGAGCGCCTCTCAAAATACAGTCGATGAAAAAATACAAACCCCAATTCCAATATAATTGTGTAAAATATAAATAAATACAGAATACAATGATTATCAAACCCTTTTCAACCTACGTATATTCAAATGAATACATTAAAAAGACAAGCTATTTAATGTTCAAACTGAAAAATGTAGTTTTTCTTTTTTTCTTCTTTTTTTTGGCAAATATTCATATTTAATATTTGATGCTTGCAACGCGTTCCAAAACAGCTGAGACCCCTCAACGAAAAACATCAACAAACATCTGTTTGGAACATTCCACAGGCGAACAGGTTAAGTGGAAACAGGTGAGTGTCATGATTGGCTAGAAAATGGTCGGTACACATGTTGCACACACAATCGTGAGCTGTTTCACATGAGCTGCCACTTATGTTTTGCAAATTTTGTAAGAAATGTGTGTCTGAAAGGCTAAGATTCCCTTTTCATTTTAGTGACTGATGCTTCCCAGATGCAATCATGATCAACCTTAGTTTGAAATGTCTTATATTCCACTGAGGAAATGTTTGAATACTAACGGGAAATGGATGTGTATCGTTTGTTTCAATGTGTTTGATAAAGCTTTTTTGTAGCGATAAAAGATAGATTATCAACTATACATAGACTATACACCCACTTTTTGAAAGTAACATTTTATTTTCTCATGTTCAAATGCATGCAAACACACAAGTGAAAAAATAAAATAACTACTCAATACTAAAATGGAAAAACAAAACACTTTAAAAATAAATGATGAAGGCAGAGAACTATTTTAACAAATGTAGTTGGCGCAAAAGTGTAAAATGAGTTTTAATTTTTTGTTTTACTTTGCTACCAATTGTATGTACCATCTGTATGTTGTTGCTGGAGTCTCACTGCTTTGTGAGCCTGCCCAATTTGCGTCACTTGCAATATGCAGTATATTCCTCATCTATTTAACAGTCCTTGTTGAGGTTGCCTCCCCAAAGAGCCAAAGAAAAATAAAACCACACATACAGACTTAATGCGAAGGACCTGAATTTGAATCCAGAAGCTACTTGCTCCACTGGACCACTGTGCTACTGCTGAGAGGATCAATAACTTTGCTATCTAGTTTATAAGCAGCGGGACAGGATCATAATGAGGCAGGCAACACGTTGGACACACCGCACTTTATTTCTCAACTCAATTTTATCTATAGAGCACTACAAACAACTGCACCTGAAACAAAGTCCTGTACAATAAACAAAAAGCAAACATACATGATAAGACAATTGAATATACAGTAGATAATTTAAAACCAATAACAACAATAATAATAAAAAAGTAAACAAATACACCAAAACAAGGGCAGAGTCTCATTCTGTGTTGAAATGAATACAAATGGGATACCTATTTCATTTTCCAATTAACAAGGGAGCAGCAGCATTTTAAACCAACTGGAGATGTTTGAAGGACAACTGGCTGACTCCAAAGTCCAGTGCATTACAATAATCCAGTCAAGATGTGATAAAGCCATGGATTACTGTTTTAAAGTGCTGCTGGGTAAGAAAATACTTTTTTTCATGTGAAAACACTAAGTATAGCTGCATATAAATGTATATTAAACACAACTTCCTCTAAATACAAAACTGTGTTCTGTTGTGGAACACATGAAGGTTTCCCTTTACAATGGGAGGCTTAAAACATAAATACGAGTCTCTGTGTGATATAAAAAGCAAATACCAAGTCGCACGACCACCGTAGAGAATTCCTCTCTGGGGAATGCACGGTATCATGAACTGCAGCTCTCACACACATTTTTTTATGGTATGGGTGGGTGGGGGGTTCCATATTAGCTGACTGTTTTGATATGTTGCCCGAGGCACTGAGCTCTGTCTCCAAACTATTTCAATGATGGGAGAAGCACGGTTACAGTAGCTTTTACGCCTCCCAACCCAAATATCACATTTCCACACAAAACCTTGTAGGTGCTACAGTCGCGTCAGAGGTGAAACAGACAAACAACAACAACAAACCAAAGAACAAACTATTCTTTCAAGTGACATTTGTTTTATTATTATTGTTGTCACGACCACATTGAGTCATACCTCAAATCAAAGGTTTTGATGAGGGCTTTCCAAATATCTATTTATTTTGTCAACGTTCTCTGATGAGGTAATACTCCCCAAACCTGCTTTTTTTTTGCTTGAAAAGTTTACCATCACGATCACAACTGGTTATGAACCTCACATTTTCATCAATACAAAAACCATCGGTATTCACCGTATAGTTTATTTGGCTATGACGCAGTCTGTTGACAGTGTGATGCACTTTGAAAAGGGTGATGTTACTCGTTTGTTAGCAGGGTTAAGCAAAAACTGCACAACAGGTTTCTGAGAGTAAATGTGGCACATGGGCAGAGAGCCAATAAATTGTGGTGAGGACCGGATATACATAGGAATCTATACAATCATCGAGTTTCAACGTTACAGTGCACCTGCATTGGGTCCAAAGCACCTACAAGGCTGATGTGGAAAAGTATAGAATTGCATGTCAGTCAGACCGAAATGTTTTAGATTGCTTGGCCTTGTGGGTGTTCTGCACTCTACTGAGAACTATTCTAGGTCTGTGAGTTTATTGTTTAGCAGTTCATTGCCATCCCACTGATGACAACTTGTGTTTCAACCTAGTCAACTTTAGACGATAACATTCTCCTATAGTACTAGACTAAGTTCAGTACTCGGGTAAACTTCCTTCTCTATTATCACCACATGATGAGCTTTGCTCCAAAATATGATAAATTCTACATTGAAAAAATAAATAAACTAACCTAACCACACCTTCCTATTGTGGACAGACTAAATGATCATTTTTTGAACATGTTTAGAGTGAGTGAGTCAATTACGTATCTTACCATGCTAAAATAAAATGTTTGTCAAATTTGTAGGTCTGCATAAATGATTGTAATTTTCTCAGAATAATCCAAATGGATAAGAATTGAACAAGACTACATCATGTCTAGTCCAAGTTGCTCACAGCACCGGAGTGGTCTGGTCTGACTGCAGTGAGCGGCTGCAGTTCGCCATCTTATATACTGTCTCCAAGGGGAATTTGTTTTCCAATTTGTCTTCAGCATCTGCTTAATATCGCAGCAAGCCAACCTGAATGAAGCGGACTGTCACACGCAGGGGCCTAATGATAATAACAATAGCAGTCACAGGTGAGTTGTGTTTACCCTTGAGCGCTGCCATTGTAGTGCAAGCTTATGAGTGCACATAAAGTCGGTGGGAAAATAGTCCTTGGGCTATAACAACAGACTGTGAGCCTTTTCTTTCCTCATTCTTGTCTAGGGGGGAATTGGTGACAGAGTGCGCATGGCATTTAAAACAGCGGGTTTTAAAACAATAATTGCTCAAAAATCCATGCATTTTCTCTATCGACCGGCAGAGTAACAATCCACGCTTGCCTCAGTTAATTACCCATACAAAAGGTGAAACGCACTAGTGCATTCTGAGGATTGCGTCATTATGAAATGCGTTTTCAGTTGACAGGATTACGCCAACACTAAATAACCAAATCTACAGAAATTTTTACAGAGGTGATGTATAGGCCAAGGGGCAAGGCATGACATTTTGGAGCAGATTTGAATAAAGGTGCAGATTGAGCAATTTAATTTCAGTGACCCACTGTCCAACAGGTGGAGTCAGAAAAGTGGAGTGAGAAAAGCTAGCTATGTGTGAAGTTGACACCTGCTTTGTAATGTGCTTCACTGCCACCTACAGGAGTGGAGGGGAACAGATGAGCTTAGGCTGTGAATTTTACTTTACTTTCTTTTGGGGGTTGAGGAGTGGATGTTGGGTCTTTAATTATGAGTTTTAATTAATAATAATAGACTGAAACTAGTAAAGAAGTAAATTCACGATACCCTCATTTTTTTTCATTATTTCTGTTGTTTACTAGCCTGTCTAGTTCCAACTGATGCATTCAGTAGGGCTTCTTTTTTTTTTTTTCAGTTTCCCTTGCAGGAAATGTAAATGATATGATTTGTAAAGATTTTACTAAGAAGATAATTGAATTATTCATTAGTTCTTCAGACTTATTATAACATACTGTATATCATGATACAGAATACTCTTTGCATGAGCCTCTCCTCAGGTGTAACATTAATGATGTATTAAAGAAAAAGGCTATGTCCAATATGTCAACTTGTCCATTTGTATGAAGTCTTGCCACAGATGGATATTCAGTTCCTGTGACCCAGTCTGGTCAGGTGACGCTGCAGATTGAGAGGAGGTGGAGCAGTTCCGCTCCCCGTCTGCCAGCACTCGCCATCTGGGCCGCCCAAGGCAGTGGTCGTCCCACAAAAAGTTGTCAAGACGACCTGGCACACACAGTTCAAACTGGATGCATGCATTTGTTACTTGTATCTAATTTTTTTCTCCTAAAATATTATATTGTTGCGATTGGCTGGCAACCAGTTCAGGGTGTACCGGGCACTCCGGTTTCCTCCCACATCCCAAAAACATGCATTAATTGGAGACTCTAAATTGCCCGTAGGCATGACTGTGAGTGCGAATGGTTGTTTGTTTCTCTGTGCTCTGCGATTGGCTGGCAACCAGTTCAGGGTGTACCCCGCCTCCTGCCCGATGATAGCTGGGATAGGCTCCAGCACGCCCGCGAGCCTAGTGAGGAGAAGCAGCTCAGAAAATGGATGGATGGATATTATATTGTAGGCGGCACGGTGGACGACTTGTTAGAGCGTCTGCCTCACAGTTCTGAGGAGCAGGGTTCAATGCCCGGCCCCGCCTATGTGGAGTTTGCATGTTCTCCGCGTGCCTGCGTGGGTTTTCTCCGGGCACTCCGGTTTCCTCCCACATCCCCAAAACAGGCATGGTAGGTTGATTGACAACTCTAAATTGCCCGTAGGTGTGAATGTGAGTGTGAATGGTAGTTTATTTGTATGTGCCCTGCGATTGTCTGGCAACCAGTTCAGGATGTACCCCACCTCCTGCCCGATGATAGCTGGGATAGGCTCCAGCACGCCCGCGACCCTAGTGAGGAAAATGGATGGATGGAATATTATATTGTATTGGTGACAGTCCAGAATGCCACCCAGTACGCATTCGGTTGGACAAAGGTTTCCCAATAAATAGGAATGCTTTCTACATTTTTTTAAATATCCTCTGTTTCCTCATCCGAAATCTTACGACTAAATATGTTTATTTACACAGTAAGTGCTCAAAGATAAAACCTCATGGACATAATGCATCCAGTTCTGCTTCTCGTTTAATGTACGCAATGTAATTTGTGCCACCAGGCTTTGATGTTTATCAGCCGGCCTCTCAGTGTCTCTGTTTAATCCAGCCTTTTTCCATATTGCATTAATGCTTTCAGTAAGTAAACTGATCGGTGTTGTTATTTGCCCGGTTACACTGCCGGCGCATGTCACTTTAGGATAACATCTGCTCCCTAAAAGCCACTGCACCAGTTGAAATGCGGGCCAAAGTGTTGGCACAGATCATTAGACTCGGCTGGCAGAAACAGGTGAGCACACCACAAAACAGAGAGCACTCAGACAGGAAGCGTGATGAATGTGCGAAATGTCTAAAGAAAAGTAAAGGGAGAGAGAACGCCAAAGAAATGATACAGCAAAGCGGCAGCTATTTTTTTTGTACACCGAATTTCCATAAAACATAAGGCGTGAAATAATAGCATTTGATTATATTGGGCTTGGCTCAGAAATTTTGCCGCTGTTGTTGTTTTGTTGTTCCATTAACATCAATACTCCGCTAGTTTTATCTATGTAGTGCAAGTGTATTTCAGATCCACAGAAATATGTCATTCAGGGACAAAGGTAACTATTTATGAGTGTTTTCCAATCTTTGGGTCCCTTATTTCTCAGGAATAATCACATAGAGCACAGCAACGGTCTTGTGATTTAGTATATTTTCATTGCATGTACTGTATGTGTTGGCAGTGTTACAAAAAAAACTATTTCAAATTCCAGTATCTCATTACACAACATGCTCTTTTCCGCTTTCTCTTCACTTTTTCCTCTCCAGTCTGCCCACACGGGCGCACTTTGAAAGCCCAAATGGAACACTTGAACCATATCCGCCAGTTCTTTGAGCTGACCTCTTAAAAGCCCGTGACTCAAATATTTGCTTTTGCTTAAATGGGCCTTAAAGTTACATTTTGTTTGTTTTGCTATTGCTACACTGAATCAACAATGTAGATTTTTTATTATTTTTTTTTCAACATGAAATGTGTGACAAATTGTCACGGTGCGTACAATTTTGAACAGAATCATCTGCACCAACGCAAGCAGTAACAGTACCGGGTGTAAATTGTACTGACAATCTAACATCATAAGCTACTGTGTATAAAATAAAGATGGAGATGAAGCGAAAAGTGTGTGCTGGCTGTTCCACCATCGCAATAGATCACCAAAGTCTGGAGTCGCCATGGCAATGACAGAAGCCTCTTTTACACAAAGGTCCTGCTTTTTACCCAGAATCCATCAAAAGTGGTATATTGTCGCAAGAAATTGTAACATGGTTAATGACATATACCTACTCTGTGCAAACAAATTTAAACAAATATTCATACGTCTCAACCACTTTATAGCTGGTCAGCTTTTTAACTAATGCTAGCGAATAATATGCAGTAAACTTTTCTAATACTCGGTGGGGACTGGGTCAAACTGGCATCATTACTTTTCTCATGCAATTTACACATTCTCACATTTCGCAATCAGGTTATTTCTTTTCATCGTCTTGTTTGTTTGCTTTTTCTGTGACCTATGTGATAAGTTCTTTTCATTTTGTTGTAGCCTACCGAAGGTGTATTCCTACAAGCCTTCAAGTAGGGGTCCTATGTGGGGGATTTCTCGACAGCGACACTTGTGGCCGTGTCTAAGCAATGATTTGTCATTGATATTGCCCCTTTCCTCTCAGTGCTTTAGGCCTGCACTTCTCAAGCTTTTTAGTACCGCCTAAAAAAATAAATAAATAGTTCTCCAAGTACAACCATCATGACCAACATTAAAATACAGTCGCATAGTTAAAATACAGTCTTCATCAAAAAACGTGACAGGTTTCATGCCTTAAAACATATATTTCATCCGTTGTATCATTGTACACACTTTGAACATTAACACTTAACATTTAATTAAGTGTTTATTTCATGTACCACTAGAGGGAGCCCGCGAACCACTGGTGGTACTTGTACCACACTTTGAGAACCAGAGCTTTAGGCGATCGCCTGGGTTGCCGATGCTGTTGCGACATCTCTGAGCACGTCTGCCTCACACCTCTGAGGTTCGGGGTTCGAATCTCAGCTTTGGCCTTCCTGTGTGGCGTTTGCGTGTTCCCCGCGTGCTAGCATGCATTTTCTTTAGATATTCCGGCTTCCCACAGTACCGCAACCCAAAAACATGTGTGTTTGGCTTATTGAATACACTGAACTGTCCAAAGGGCTGAATGTGAGTGTGAATGGTTGTTTCCCCTGTGATTGAATGTCAACCAGTCAAGGGTGTAACACACCTCTCGCCCAAACTCAGGCTCCAGCTCACATGCGACTCAAATGAGAACAGGGGTTAGAGAAAACTGATGGGTGGATATTTTTTCCATGTTTGGTGTAAATCAAGCCCCCCTTTAGTTTTTCTAAACCACTTCTATATTTCCCTTCAAAAGGCCTCGCATCCTGTGTGTCCACCCCCAAAGCCGATGTTGATGCAAACCACCTCTCAGTCCAGCTGTGTTGGAACTTTTTAAAACAAGTCTGCATCCAGCGTGTATCAGCTCCATAAATCATGAGATTTATTTAATTAGTCAGCCCCTCGTAGAGATCTCACACTTTACTTGGAATAGCTCGCTTACTGAGCTCATGGAAAACTTAATGTCCGCCAAGTTTTCCTCTCGAATCCCCTAAAAAGGAACCTGAGGAGTACGCACGGAATTGGACCTTGTTTTATTTTTGCAGTGAGAGCGAAACAGAAGCCTAAATGGTGGGACCCACGAAGACGAATCAATTAATATTTATGTGAATGTTGTTGTGGTCCAAACTAGTGATACTTTGGTGTTTGGCTATTTTCTGTGCAACCGAGTTAAAGTGAACCCAGACAGAAGATTTGCCGAAGTGTTAACTCCTTTGGTGTTACATCAGACTGCCATGATTAATATAACCTTTTATCCGGCATTGCTGATGCACTAGTTCTGTGCTGAAGCCTTATCAAGCCATTACAACCTTGACAAATGTTATTTCTGTGCCATAACACATTAAAAAATATAGCAACTGTTGTTATTCTTGTTCGATAGTCCTAGAATTCACTGTGTTTGCTCACATGCTCTTTTCAACAGCAGCTGCCAAGAAGGTCTCAGGTCAAAAGTCAGAAACGTAATGGAGTGAGATTTAGGGATCCAAGGCTGTGTTTAAGTGCCAGAGTAAACATACGACGGGGTCGTCTGGAGTTGGAGGTGTCTGTGATTAAGAGACGAAGTCTGTCTGTGGGTCTAAATGTGGGAAAATCTGCTATCATAGTCATCTTTTGCACTCATGTCGTTCTGTGGTCAGACTAATAGTCTGTGGGGTAGAGCACTGATGTCTTTGGCCCATCACAGCTGGAGATGAAAGCAAACAAAAAAAAGCAGAGTGGGCCCACGCTCAAAGACAGCCTGTGCTGAAGCGATATGAACATGATCCGTGTTTATTTGCAGTCGCGGGGAACATTCCCTGATATGTGCGGCCTTTTAAAGGGCAGCGTAAACGTAGATAAGAGTGGCGTCACAATTTTTCAGACCACCTGTATGGTCAAGAACCAGTCCGACAGCTTGCTGCACGTTACCAATAACAACCATCCTTTTGTTGCCTAATTACGGATGAACGGGAACAGTTAAATACAGTAAATCAAATTAAATCGATACAATCAGCTACACTCATCATATTGTCAGGTGTACAATAATACATACAATTCTTCACCTTTTGTGTTCAAATGTGTGTTCCTTAAAGTGTGATGACACCACCATATAGATGCTATTCGTTAGCTCATCTATGGTGTTTCCCCATTAGGTGTTAGCATTAAGCTACTGGATATAAAGGCAAAGTTATGAGGTTGTTTAGCTCAGCAAAATGTAATTCTCTTTGTTTGATGTTGACATGAAACTTTAACTGGGAGTGGCATTTAACAGCTTGAAGCCTCCTTTGAAGACTTGGTCACCATGCCAGACAGCTGATTGTTGTGAAGGGAGATGGGTTGAGTTCACTGCCACCATAGAGTGCTCTTATCTCAAATATTTGCTCACAAGTCAAAGCAAAAAAATTGGCCCATCGACAACTTGTATCTCAATGCACAACTGCGATTTAGACCCAAATTATACCCCAAAACATGGGTTTTATCTTCTTCTGGAGTGGCATCACTCCTGGCACAGGTTGACTATACATAAATATAAATAGGGAAGAAAATACGAAACAGACATTAATATACAGTATGTTATAGGGAAAAGGTTAAATACTCACATATGTATCATATTATTTAGAAACAATGTTAAAAATTATGATTACGATTCAAATGCTAAGTTTTTCAGCTGTTAAAGCTCCCTGAATAAGTTTTCCCCCCTTTACTAGTGAACACTGCGTTTAATTCGATCAGTCATATGAGACGCTCTATCTTTTAATTACGCTGGTGCAATTATGCACTGAAAACAATATCCAGAGAGCTCCTGTTTCCACCTTTGCCTCCCTGTCGAAAGTGGAGCCATGTGTTACGCACACTTTTGGTTGTCCTACTATACAATCTGGCAGTGCACGCCTGGTCGACTTCCACTTCTGATGAAATGATTAGGCACTGCTAAACCAAAGAGCACCATAATTGCTAATTTTCCTTACGCACATACACGAACACATTACAGTTCATGTGCATACATTTTTTTAAGTGTTTCCAATGGGTGAACCTTCTTATCTGGTGTAATGGTGGTCATGCGAGTTAACCTTGATTAAGCCAAGGCACATATTTTACATTGGAAAAATCTCACGGCAAGCCTCCAAATAAAAATGCCACAAAATGTATGATTACTGAAATAACGATGATCTTGTCTGAATTTACTCTCAAATTGACTAAATCAATGTGAAAATTGGGTCTGTTAAGTTGAACCCAAAGCTATTATTCTATTGTATGAATGACAACAGGTGCATACACAGGTTAATTGGGCCTTCTGTCATCTAGTGCAAGAGTATTTATTTATTCTCCCTGTCACTATAGTTTCCTGACATAGATTGATGAGCAAATATACATTATCGGCAGTGAAAATTTTTTTTTGCACCAATTAAGTGAAATTGGATCATTTCCCGTGGGACACCTGATGGTTTCAAATGGCACATGGCAGTCACCAGTCTAATGTATAAATGTCTAATTTGCTGACCGATTATTGTTATAATGTTGCAATTTTTTTCCCCATCTAATTTGTTATGGCCCGCAACCCTAGTGAGGGGAAGCGGCTCAGAAAATGGATGGATGGATGGATGGATAATTTGTTATGATAGCAGCCTAAAGTTGTTATGCTATTATATATAAAAACATAATTTTCATATTCACTTACTAAAATGTTTTTTTTCTAAAATATATATATATTTATTTAAATGTATTGCAACTTTTACCACTTTTAATTTAATTCTTGTACTTTTTTTTTTTTCTTACTTTTTTTCTGAATTTCTGTTTTCATTTCATTGCCCCAATATGCTTTCATATTTCTGCACCATTTGTCTATGGAAAAACTAATAGTCCTCAGAAGTGTCCTGCTTGATGAACAGGTTCTGGACCATAGTTTGATGTCAAGAACAAACCAGGCCCAAGGTGCTCAATGAGAATATAATGGACGTGTGCAAGTGTGCTCGAGACCAAACTGACCAATTCATGTGATACCAATCTCTTGATGTCTTTTGCAAGTACACACTTAGACGTGCCTAATTAATGAGTGTAATAAAGACGTGGTGTGCAGTGGGTGGTGTTTTGTCTTGAAGTACGCATGGTAGCTTTTATCTATGTGACAAACAAGCACTGACCAGACCAGAAAGCTGAACCCAGCGCTAGTGATTATATTATCAATTTAGAACTCTGAGTGAGGGTTAATACGCCACAGTGCTAAATTAAGCTGTGCACCCATCTGCTGAAATGAATATGGGAGTATTAAAATCAGTGAAATAAATTAGAGGGTAAATAAAATCTTCCAGTATGTTATATTTAATAACCATTTTTTAATGAATATTTTCTCTCACCTCTCTGAAAATGATTTGCTGTGAAGGTCTTAAATGAAGTCTGTCTTCAGGATTTAGCTTAAATGATCCCCTACAATGGCCACAACCACTAATGAGAGGCAGCAGTGAGGAAGGTGAGAGCGGTGACTCGGGTGCACCTGCGCTCCACTGACATTGATATGCATCTCCTGCTTGTTAGTTTTGCATAATCAATGATTTAAAGGCTCTTAGCACAAATGTTATGCAATTTTCATGTTGCCATTCACATGATAATGACAGAAAGTGGGTTAAGAGACAAGCCTCAGGCTGAGGCAGAGTCATTGATACGCTTTTTATAGGCTATACAAATTGCGAAAATCAGCAAATTTTAGAATTACGTTTCACTCAAGTATAACCTTTGTTTTTCCACCATCTTTCCATGAAATTTGGGCAGATAATTGTAGCAATAGTCAAATATCCATTCACATTCGCTTTCACACTTGCAGTATAGGGACTCTTCAATGAACCTACATGACATACATAATCGACTGTGCGAGGAAGCAGAATGCCCAGAGCAGAACACGTAAACTCCATAGAGGAAGGCCGGAGCCAAAATCCGAACCCCGAACTTCTGAGCTGCGTGGCAGATGTGCTTAACCACTTCTGCCACTTTGATGCCTATACCACACATACTGTATGCAACATTAATACAGACATGCATTCGCTTCTTATCCAATTTCACTTAATTGGTCAGAAAAAAATTATTTATTTACAACAAATAATGCATCTTTGTTCATCTATCTATGCCAGCAACATATTGTGACAGTCAGAACAATTCAATATTTTGCCACTAAATGACAGAAGGTACAATTAAACTGCGTAACCTGTTGCCATTCATACAACACAACTGTTATTAATTTTCATTGTTTCGGAATACAGTATATACCTTTTGGGACATTTTACATGGGTGGTCTGCCTTGGGAGTTTTGTAATGTAAAATACAATATGTGCCTTGGCTCCATAAAGACTGGAAAACACTTACATAAAACACTTATATATATGAACGTTTGCCTAAGGTTTGCTACTTGTAAAGTACAACTGATACCGAACAGCTTAAGAAGCAGACAAACTTAATGATCCAGAATGCATAAACCTGGAGAGGACTGTGTGCTAGTACAAAGGGGTCATTTTTTTTCTCTCTCTCTCTCTCCTCTACAAAACAAGAGCCTAGCGACACACCGACTGGTGCCCTTCTCATTTGAGCTGCAAAAAATGCAGAGGGATAATTAGGTCCAAAAGCACTGATTAGGAGAGGCCACTCTGTAGAGAACAATCGTCAATGAATTATTCGAACTCTCCCTCCTGTACACGACACAAATACTCGGCCACACTGCTGTGCATTCTAATCTCTAACTCCATTCAGAGGTTGTGAAAGGAAGTTTTTGAATTTATCACGTCTCCAAGGAGTACAAAACAGATTTCACCAGGTTTGACTCTCTTCCAGGCTCCCTGTCTCTCTCACAGCCTCGTCATCGTTGACAGTAGATTGAATTAGTTCCGCCCCGGTAACTGTCTTTCTTTGTGCCTCTCTCCCGCAGGATACGGCCACGCGGCCCCGAGCACAGATGGAGGGAAGGTGTTCTGCATGATCTATGCTCTCCTAGGCATCCCTCTGACCTTGGTCATGTTCCAGAGTGTGGGCGAACGCATCAACACCTTCGTTAGGTTTCTTCTCCATCGCCTGAAGAAGTGCCTTGGCATGAGGCGGACTGAGGTCTCCATGGTCAACATGGTGACGGTGGGCTTTATATCGTGCATGAGCACCCTGTGTGTGGGGGCGTTGGCATTCTCCCACTTTGAGGGATGGAGCTTCTTTCACGCCTACTACTACTGCTTCATCACTCTCACCACCATCGGCTTCGGCGACTACGTGGCGTTGCAAAACGACGAAGCCCTGCAGACCAAGCCGGACTACGTGGTCTTCAGCTTCATCTACATCTTGACGGGCCTGGCCGTGATTGGAGCCTTCCTCAACTTAGTCGTCCTCCGCTTCATGACCATGAATGCCGAGGATGAGAAAAGGGACGCCGAGCAGAGGGCTCTACTCGCTCATAACGGCCAGGCCGGCAGACACATGCGCTGCGCCGTAGACCAAGCGTCTACTTCCTCCACGGCGTCAGGGTGCGTCGGAGGGAGTGCGATGGGAGGCGGCGGCGGAGGAGCGGCCAGCCGGGGACTGCGTAACGTTTATGCCGAGGTGCTCCACTTCCAGTCCATGTGCTCTTGCCTTTGGTATAAGAGCAGAGAGAAGCTGCAATACTCCATCCCGATGATCATCCCACGTGACCTCTCCAACTCTGATAGCTACATGGAGCAGGGAGAAGCCTTCTCCAACCCCCTTCATTCCAACGGCTGCATGTGCGGTCTCCAGCCCCACTCTGGCATCAGCTCAGTGTCCACTGGTCTCCACAGCATCAGTGTATACAGGAGACTTAATAAAAGAAGGAGCTCCATCTAGACAACTGGGAGAAGGCACAATTTTAAGACCACTTGGAAGTACCATGTGGTAAAGAGAGTGTGGTACCGGATTAGCTCTGGACATCAGGAGATCACAACTTTGGTCCTAAAGAGACTCCCGGTGTTTGCGTCTCTGTTGTTCAATAGAGCAGTCATGAAACAGGTGTCACAAACTAAGCACAAAGTCATTTACAATTAGAGGGCAGAACTCAATGTAGACGGGCAGTAGCTTAGCTTGTCTGCCTCACAGTTCAGAGGTCAGGGGGTTCTAATCGTGGCTACGGCCTTCCTGTGCCAGGTAATCCATCTTCCTCCCGTATTCTGAAAATGTGTGTCATAGGTTCATTAGAGACTCTAAATTGTCCATAGGTGTGGATGAGAATGTGGATGATTGGTTCGTATATATGTGGCGTGCGATTGGATGTTGACCAGTCCAGGCTGTACCTCGCCCCTCGCTAAGTCAGCTGGGCTAGGGTCCAGGTCACCCGCGACTCTACTGAGGAAAGCGGTGGAAAAAATGGATGGTCTGACCTCTGCCAAGGCCAAATACAGTAATGCTGATTTGGATCAACACCAAATTCTACACCTTTTTGATACCTATCTTCTGTAAAACACAGATCATTTTTATTCTGACTTAAACATCTTTTTTGTTCAAAGTTAGGGGAAGTGTAGGATTATAAAAAAGGTAATTAAGTACAGTGGAACCTCTATAAAATGGACCCCGATATAACGGATATCGGTTAAAATGGACCATCAGGACCGAACAATGTGTCCAGAAATAGTTTCTATTAAACACTTTAACTGCCATTGGCAAAGTGTGTTAGTTCCAGAATTGGGCGCTGTTGTTTACTGGCACTGTGGCGCAATTCAGGCAGTGAACGGGACATGGGACTGAGTATTTCCGGTTCACAGATATACATCCATCCATCCATCCATCCATCCTTTTTCTGAGCCGCTTCTCCTCACTAGGGTCGCGGGCGTGCTGAAACCTATCCCAGCTATCATCGGGCAGGAGGCGGGGTACACCCTGAACTGGTTGCCAGCCAATCGCAGGGCACATACAAACAAACAACCATTCGCACTCACATTCACACCTACGGGCAATTTAGAGTCTCCAATTCATGCATGTTTTTGGGATGTGGGAGGAAACCGGAGTGCCTGGAGAAAACCCACGCAGGCACGGGGAGAACATGCAAACTCCACACAGGCGGGGCCGGGGATCGAACCCACGTCCTCAGAACTGTGAGGCTGACGCTCTAACCAGTCGCCCAATGTGCCGCCCACAGATATACAATATACTGTATTTTCGCGATCATAAGACACACCGTATTAAAAGGCGCAGTCTCAGTTACGGGGTCTATTTCTGTATTTAACACATACATAAGGTGCACCGCATTATTGGGCGCAGGCATGGTAAAACATATACTAGCTTAAAACATACGCTAGCATGCATGCAAGTGTATGTTTTTCAAAAGGCAGTGGAGCAAAACTGAGTTCGGTTGTACTTTATTGAAGTATTTAACAAAGTACTCACATTATTTTTTGATCAATCCTCATCCAAAAAGCCATCAAAGTCCTCATCTTCTGTATCCGAAATGAACAGCTGGGCAAGTTCTCCATTCAACATGCCGGGGTCCCTCTCGTCATTGTCGGAGTCAGTCTCGTCGCCGGGGGGCTGTTCACCAATGATGCCGGCGTTTTCCTGCTTCCTCCACTTGCGAATCATGCATTCGTTAATCTTGAATTCTCTCACGGCTGCTTGATTCCCATGTTCCTCCGCGTAACTGATAGCTTGCAGTTTAAACTGTGCTTCGTAAGCGTGTCTCTTCGTAGGTGACATTTTCGGGGGTCCTTAGCCAAACCGATGATGTTTGCACATATTGGCACTACATACCTACTGGGGGCGTGCCTTTAGCGTCCTCTTTCACGTGCACCCTTCCCCCTTTAACGTCCGCATGCTGTGCTCACGTCCACCTTTCCTCTATATAAGCAGCCTGTCGGTCAGTCAAGTGGAGCGCTCATCAAAGTCAGACAACAACATATATAGATTTTGGAACTCCGCGCACACATAAGGCGTGCCGCGTTATAAGGTGCCCGTCTATTTTGGAGAAAATTTAAGACTTTTAAGTGTGCCTTATGGTCGTGAAAATACGGTAACTAGATCCTGTTCCAAAAGATGTGCCTCCCGTGCCTATGTGGTGGCCATGTTGAATGTGGGGCATTGACGTGGCGGCCATATTGTAATGGTTATATCTATTGTATAATGTATATAGAACGCCATGCAGAGATAGAGTGTCATGGCTGCAATGTTAACGCTAAGGAATACAAACACAAGTCTTTGGAGTCTGGAATGCGCTATTTTTGGTACAGTAACAGTTTTGTTTTGTTTTTGTCAAAATGTTCGCCTATAGCAACAGATTTGGAATTAGGAAGCCCACTAATTCCCTGCGGCTCATGAAAGCGATAAAATGTGAAACTTTCAAACATTTTCAAGCTTTTTTTAAAAATATTTATTTACAATAACTTTTTACTCTACTTGGCGTTTTAAGCCATGAAAAAAAAATACAAAACAATAATTTGTACTGTAGAGTAATATGGGTGCATAGGGCCTTAAAAAAGTGCTTCAATGTATCGGACTATCGGCTATATCGGACGAGCCCCCATTCCCTATTAGTCTGTTATATCCAGGTTCCATTGTACAAACGTTTTAAGTAGGTCCTTGACCAATATCCCACTCAACCAAAACACAAAAATTAAACAGTGATTAAATTGTTATCTCAGTGGCAAAGGTTATTGATATTGAACATTTTAGAGGGTTTTGTTATTCACGTTTGGTTGGTCATTGTGATTTTCTGGTATCATTTGTAAGACATAACAATGGTCAAAAAAGGACAAAGGGAGCAGGAGGTATCACATGTAAATATCACCTTTCTTAAATTGATATGTTTTAATGACTCGTCGTCATTGGTTCCAAAAAGACTCTGGTTGTATATGTTCTACACATTTAAAAGACAAAATGTGAAAACTGGACATATTTGGACACCTTAACTGACATTACTGGGGGAAATATTGTTTTCTGTATACATAGAAACAGATCTGAGTGTCTTTTCCTTTGTGTTGCGTTCAAGCCAAATTTTTCAGTGGGCTTCATCTTTTTTCTCTGAGATACTTTATGTTAAAGTTCAGAATGATTGTTCAGGATCAAATATGGAGGTAAGGGACACTAGTGACTGTGTTTCAACCACTGGGCCCTGCCGTCACTCCAATCAGACCTCACAATTTTATACAAATGAATTGAATATGAATGAGTATGAATTCCATTATTCTTTGTTTCCTCTTCTGTATCTGGCTCTTGTTTACTTGTTGCCTGTCAATATATTTTCTTATATCACAGTTCTTGCATGTAAACTCACTTTGTACATACTAGAAAGTCATATCTAGTTCACTGCTGCACCTTAGAAGATTGTTGTATGCTTTGACACTGGAAGTCAGTGCACATTTGTTTCTTGTTGTATGGAAACCACTTTTTTTAATTATTATTTAAAACATATGTATAATGTTGATGACTGAGATTATTGGCAGTAAACCTCATTAATAAATGGCCTCAGAGTTTGAATCTCATGCACTTTGCTCAAATAACACACATCAGACTATTTCAGGTCTTCATGCAGTGTCCTTTTCCCCCTCAGCCCTGTGATTGTTTCGATTTCTTTATTTTATTTTTTACAATGTTCCACTAAACAAGTCATGCTAACATTTATTTCTGACACATCTATTTTTCTACGTACAGATACTGATTAACTGCAAAACACCATTGTACCCGAAAGAAGGACAGCAGTTAACGTGTGTGGGTGTATATTAACACAATGAGTTAACTTTTTTTCCGAATAAAAACATGTTTTGGTTTAAAACAATACTTCATGGATTCAAGTTTCATGTGGTCCGTTCATTTGTTTCCTTCTCACTTCATTATTGGCTGAAGGTGTGGTTATGTCAGAGTTGAATTAGAAAGCCTACAAAACAGTAATAGTATCTCCTCTGTTGGTAGTGTTTTTTTTTTTTTTTTTTTTTTTTTTTTTTTTTTTTTTAATAATAGCTATAAGGGTCGAAAATGTAAGTTGGTCACACTGAGTAACCTGAGCTTCATCACAACACCCTAGCACCACCCTCGGTCGTCATGGTAACAAAAGCTGTCCTCTGCATTTGCATGTGACAGAAACCTACCATACCTCTGCCAAAAATGACATTAACTGTGCTTTAATTCTTTGTCCTTGTATAGAATGTCATGAAACCTTTTATTAAGACACCTGACCTACGAACTGTTTGAAATTTTGAAAAAATATATACAGCACTGTAGATTATGACATCAAGAGATTACATGATGCAAATTCACAGATAATGTCAACACTAGAGTACTCTGCTGTGACACATTTAATAACTTATTTTGGCACAACGTTTGACAATTAAATCACAAATAAAAATCTACTAATGCAAACTTAAAATTATTTATTGGTGAAAAATGTTAAGTATTCGATAATACTAGCGCATCAGTCTGGACTCCTTTCACGTTTGATGACTGTCGCTATGGTTATCACCACTGATGGTTCAAGTTCACAAACGACATCTGCAGATCGAATTCTCCACGCGTGACTGGCTAAGCACTTCTTTGGGTGAGTGTTGTGAGTATAAGCTGTTGTTGGCATACATCACACATGGTATCTTCCAGTGGCAAACACTTGATAATCAACACAATAAAGATATTGCCTGATTTTAGAGAGGAGACAACAGACGTATTTGTTATCCAGCAAGGCGAGCGAGGTGGGAGAGGAGGGTACTGATTCTCATTAGCGCTCAGAGAAAAGAGCTCACTTC
Source organism: Phyllopteryx taeniolatus (assembly GCF_024500385.1). Taxonomy (NCBI): domain Eukaryota; kingdom Metazoa; phylum Chordata; class Actinopteri; order Syngnathiformes; family Syngnathidae; genus Phyllopteryx; species Phyllopteryx taeniolatus. Next base: position 10,927,158 of record NC_084519.1, read on the forward strand.
TCAAGATTATGTTTGAAAGCACTTTCTCTCATGTCATCCTTGCGAAGGAACAATACCACTTGTACAATCAATTGCCATTCTTCACTAAACAAATACAATGTCTGAACGAGTACATTAAGATGCGAAAGACCAATAAATCTGCGGATGTTGATTTGGTGTGTGATGGCCTTCCTCCAATTTCTTTCAGTACCATCACTTCTGCATACGAAGTGATGGTACAAATGTATTCGCTCAGCATTACTTCCTATGACAAAATGTGCTTTGAAAGTACTGTAGAAGTCAACCATCATCACGGAACAAATTGTGGTAAGTAGAGTAAGGCTTCAACAGGTATCTTACACTATTTGGAGGGTTGGGATAAGCAAGCCTGGCTATGTAACATGACTCTTACAATGTAACACGATATACTGTACTGTGTTGTATGTCCACCATGTACACAATTATGGACAGTGTGATTGACAACTGGTATTGGGCTGTTATATAAAGGTCACGGTCTCTGTTTTGTATAAATACAAGGTGGTTTATTTTCCGGAGGGATAGAATAGTGGAATGCGCCTCAAGGGTCATAAGCTTATTCTGAAAGTATTTGATTATTATGACTGGAAAATTGTGAAAACAATTGGAGGTTGAATCCATATCTCATTGTAATGTTGTTAGGCATGTGCAGGTGTGTCACAATTCAAATATAATACATTGCACTGAAATAAATGGCTAAAATATATATGTTTAAAGCCACAAAAATGTCATGCAGCAAAGAGGACTGTAGAGGGTATCTATCCTCTTATGTGATGCTGCGACATCCGTGCTGTTGCATAACTGTGACCTCCAAGCATTGTTGTCGTTGAATCTGGTACAGTTCTCCTCTTACCCCCATCTCCCATACATATCTTCTGTAATTATTCTGCTTACATGGCTTCAGACACGCATGAAGCCAGCTTTGTTGCCATACAAGCTGTTGGCACTTGTTGAAGATGTCCCTCCGATCAACTAATGCTGACAGCAGAAAAGAGAGTATGCACAATGAGGCCTCGGAGCAACTTTAGTCACTTCATTAGAATCTGTACGGAGTCTACTCTGATGAAACTGTAAGTTGTTAATTATAGAAGGCCTTCATTTCACATTAGATTTTTATTATCCTATTTTTCTTTAATATGGTGTATGTATGTATGTATAATAGGGACAAAATCCCAATGTATCAAATAATTGGTGCAATACACAAAAATCAATATTGTTGCTGATGAATCTATAATCTCACATACTGTATGTACTGTACTGCATATCATCACTGACCAATGAAAAGTTTGACTTTATATATTTTTAATATATAAAAAATGTCTTGGTGTTTCAGGTAAAAAGAGGAAAAAAAGAAAAAACAAGTTGGAGCTAAAGTATGGGGTTTAGCACTGGTATATTTGAAGGAACTTGTAGCTGGTTAGTCTGAAATTGTACAAAAATATATATATATATTACATTGCAGCTGGGCGGCACGGTGGCCGACTGGTTAGAGCGTCAGCCTCACAGTTCTGAGGTGCGGGGTTCAATCCCCGTCCCCGCCTGTGTGGAGTTTGCATGTTCTCCCCGTGCCTGCGTGGGTTTTCTCCGGGTACTCCGGTTTCCTCCCACATCCCAAAAACATGCATGAATTGGAGACTCTAAATTGCCCGTAGGCATGACTGTGAGTGCGAATGGTTGTTTGTTCCTATGTGCCCTGCGATTGGCTGGCAACCAGTTCAGGGTGTACCCCGCCTCCTGCCCGATGATAGCTGGGATAGGCTCCAGCACGCCCGCGACCCTAGTGAGGAGAAGCGGCTCAGAAAATGGATGGATGGACATTGCAGCTGTTCTGTGTGCAAACCAGTGTAGCACTGTCTGTTTAGAAAGGTTTGCCACAACAAACAATGCAGAAAAACTGCAATGAAAATGTTATATTCTTCCACAGAGACGCTATCTGTTGCCATATTTTCTAAGCAAATGACAAGCATGGAGATTTGGGAGAGAGAAACAATGTTTTTTTTATTATTATTATTAAAATGCAGACTTAATAGCTATAATTCACAAAAGCGATCTATGGCCCATGTCTTACCATAACTTGATAGAGTTATACTATTATTTTAGTGGCATATAATAGTCAGCACAACTATTTTTACTGAGTACCTCTTGTCGTTATGCTCAGTTTTCTGTTAACAATCTATTTTCATTGAATCCATAAACAGGCTACATTTGGGCAACAGACAGGGTACACCCGAGACCAGTCACCAGTCAATTGCAGGGCGCATACACTGTAAATAAACAAGTATTCACACTATACAGGCAATTTAGAGTCTTCAATTCATATAACGTGAATGTTTTATAAATGTGGGAGGAAACCAGAGTACCCGGCGAAAAAAGGTGAAAGCATGGGGAGAACAGGCAAATTGCAAAGTTAGCTGGCCTACAACCCGAAAATAAATTTTCCCTTCAGATGGTCGTTGTCAGACATGAGTGCGTGCATATCAGGGATTGAGGGGGGAAGAGTGAGGGTGGAAAAACGTCCAACGTGAGAGCCAGCGTGTGGACTGTGGCTTCGGGTTGGCTAGGCCGCTTTAGAGTGCCTTGTTGTCGGCTGTGAGTGCGTGCACCTCACGGAGTGAAGGCAGAAGAGCGAGGGAAAATGAGAAAAGTCTGACAGGGGCTCCTTGAGAGTGTCTTGTTGTCACAGCGTGGAAAAGCCCCCGACAACCCGATGGGATATATTCCAGCCACTGGAGTCTTTTAGTGGATATATTTTCTTGGCTCAAACATGTAGTTATGTTTAGGCATAAAAAGATGCGAGATAAAGTAGCATCCATTTTTTAGCTCATACATGTAGTAGTGGTATTTGATTGGCAGTTGAGTGGGGCGTGGTTTCACCGCATTCAGCAGACACGCCCACAATGGAGAGAGAATGGCTCAATTTTTCACAATTTTGAAATACTTGAACTACTAATTTTCTTAATCATTCAAATTTGGCAGGGTTGTTAACAACACGTTTCTCTTTTGTGTGTCAAATTTAGAAGAGATTTATTTTCACTTAACTTTAAACTCAATTCTTCATTTTAAGATATTTTGGACAATTCTAGGCTTTCAGCTTTGTGGGAACAGCTTAGGGAAGACCCTTTTCTTTCACACATGCTACAAAGGTCCATCAATGCTCAATCGGAGTTGTCTGGTGAGGAATAACTTGAGAACCTAGACCTTAACCTCAAAAAACGCATTTTGAGTCCAACATCATTCAGTCTGAACTCACAAATGTTTTTGTGGCTGATGGGAGAAAATTCCCACAGACATGTTCCAACATCGTGCAGAAAGTGTTCTTCCTAGAAGATTGGAAAGCTGTCTAATCAATAATCAAACTCACAAATGTTACCTTGTAATGATGTCAGTAAGTATAATCTTGTCATCCATTGTTGAAAGCCGTCCGTCTGCGGTGTCACAATACATTAGGTTCAAAACCAAAAAAAGCAGCACCCTCTTGTTGTATCGTTACAGGCATGGTGTGTCACATGTGCAAACCTTGAGCCCTGAAGCTTGTTTTGACAGACAAAAAAATAATAATTCATTGTTTTTTTTTGTGGCACAGCTCAGGCTTACTTCTCTAGAGATGTGCACATTGATTTTGCATGTAAATACATAATGCTTACAAATGAATATAAGTCAATTATGTGGATATACGGAAGTCATTTGCTGGCTACTTTTAATTTAAAGTGACGACTAACACATCGAAAAAGAGAAGCATGTAAGGCACTGAACTAGGTATCACATCGCAGTTTTCCCCGCAGTTTCGATTGTATCGTTTTATCTCGTAGGCTGAAAAACGCTGAGAGGCTCAGAATTGCTTTTGACTTCCACTGAGATTAACATCATATCGGCAGTCCTGCTCCGGTGTCACGTATGATTAGGTGTCCTCCCAGATGATCTGCAGGAAAATGTGCCGGCCTTGTGGAAAAGATCCTCAACAGCTTGATGATCGGTCCAGATTGGAGCGGCAAGTGATTACTGTGTGATCCGTACAACCACACATACAGTGACAATGAACCATAATTGCCAATCATCGTACACTTGTATCATGACAATAAAAAGATTTCCGTGTGGTATGTTGGCTACACATTACATTTTCTAGTACATAAAACACAATATACAACAGAACCTCAAAATATCTAGGCTGTACAATTTGAAAATTAACCAAAATTTTGGGTAAAAAATTGCCCCTGAAAATCACATAAAAAATTGGAGGTTGACCCGTCATCAAGTATGACATCACGTGAGGTAGTAAGCATACGTTGCAGGACCGTTGTTCAGCGAACGTCTAACACAGGGTATACTTATTTTCATCATAGGTATGCTTGCCCTCAGAGGGCCGGTTAATATGGTGAAAGCACATAAATGTACAATTGCTTGGAGTGAAACGATATGCCAAAAAACACAGTTTGGTACCGTCATGGTTTGGTTAACATTTGGTAATGTGAGAGTACAAAATGCAAAAGAAACTTCTTATGTTTCTTGTTAACAGGGAAAGACTTTTCAAATGAAACGTCAATAGCTTCTTTTTCAGGAAGGTGCAACATCAATTGTATCTCTTCTTTTTAAGAAAATGCAGAATGCAGACAAAGTAACAGTTTAGACATTGTGGAGTAATAGTAAAACCCTGTCAGTTGTTATTGATTTGGCTTTACTCATGGAAGTTGCCTTTGTACCGTGGTGCTTATTTCCCCCCTGTGCTGCACTAATATTGACAATGGCCTGATTGTGTTTTAAACGAGTCAACAAGTTTGCCGTTCTGCCACAAGCATGTTGCTGGCCACAACATCCACTACTGAGACATTAACTAAACTGAACCTCTCGCTGGCAATGTGATTTCATTGGCTTTCATCTCAGACGAAAGAAACTGAAACATTAAACCACATTTTGAAGTTCTCTTTGTTGTGGGCTCAAGTTCGCTATAAAAGAAAACACATGACGTGGCTTGCCCCAGGTGAATTTTTAAATGTCTCAAAAGAACTTCTTCCATTTCAGCCCGCCTTTGAAACTCTCAAGGGGATGAGACACTTTGTAAGGCGACATGTTTTTGATGGCCTCCCGTGACCACGCAAAGTCGGGTTCTGGCTATTAGCGCCGTCGGAGTCCAAGTTGCATAACCAAATGACAGCCCTCGGCGGCTCGCGCGCCGTCACGACAACCGCCCCGGCGTGCTGCTGATACAGCAGATAACCATCGTAGAGCAGGAGCGGAGAGAAAGGACAGCGGGCCACGGGTCAGGCGGCACCGCGTCACCGTGGGAATTCGTCATCTCCTAAAAAACACAGAGGTTTACTCCGGGTTACAGAGCATTTTGTTAACTTCTGGTGAGATTGAATATCTTCTCATGAAACAGATAATGATTCAAATACAGTATGTGACATGATTCTTTCTATGGCCGACACACACATGACAACAAAGCAACCAATATATATGTGCATGCTTGACTGTATGTATTATTCGGTATTGTTGTTGTTGGTGGTGGTGCTTTAATTTTTCAAAATGTGAGGTGGCCTCCTCTTGGGGGCCACCAGAAGAATTCGAGGGAGCTTAATTGAAATTTTATGTATCAAAAGTACTAGTGGTATCAGTACTTGGTATCGGTGAGTACTCAAGAGGGAATACTCATGCTGTTATCAGTCTGGGGAAAAAAAGTGGTACGGAACTTGCTTAGTCACGGACATTTCTGAGGAGTGGAGAGCCGATGGCGCCTAAATACACTACCATTCAAAAGTTTGGGATCGCCCAGATAATTTAAAGTTTTCCATGAAAACACACCTTTGTATACTGTACATACAGTACACTGCACAAGTTTAGTGGTCACTGAGAAACGTTTTATTTGCTACATTAACACTGTCTAGACTGTATTTTTTATTGTTATCTGCATTGGGGGAAAAAACAGCAATGCTTTTCCTTAAAAAAAAAAGGACATTTGTTTGGTACAGTGGTAGTATCAATATAAGAAATACTGTAAATCTTTGCAAATACTAACAACTAGGGTTATCATTTTCCATTGTGACATATAACATGTTCAGCATGTATTCAGCACATGATTTGATTTCTGGAGTATGTTTCCATCTGGAGAGAATAGATGAGAACAGTACAGGTTATATGTCACATTCGTGAGCAGGTAATGCTGAATTTGCGATTTAAATAACAGCAGAAAGTCACCCGTAACGTGTGTAAAGTATGCACAAATGAGCTTTGCATGAGAAGTGTTCGTACAGTGTACAGTGGTCAGGTCCACTTAAGCCACAGTACAGGAAGGTGAGCAGCCATCGCACGAAGCCGTCAGGTGACATTTCAGAAACCTGGCTATGATGGTTTGTTCATCCACGTCAGCAGTTGACGCTAGAGTGGAAGTAAAGGGGTTCTGCTTCTGTGAGCAGGGAACCGAATGTTGTTATTACAATTCTCTTAAGTGTCCTAATTGAGAGGTGAAACCAGAAGGGAGGAAATTCAGCTGGAAATCTGTAGCACTCACTGGTTTGCACTCATACTGAGCCATGGTACTTTAAAGGGCAGGTATTAAAAAATACACTTTACTATATTGGGAAAAACTCACACTCACTACACTCTAGGTCACAACTCAGGTTCACAATGTTCACACTGTCCATCCATCCATTTTCTGAGCCGCTTCTCCTCACTAGGGTCGCGGGCGTGCTGGAGCCTATCCCAGCTGTCATCGGGCAGGAGGCGGGGTACACCCTGAACTGGTTGCCAGCCAATCACAGGACACATACAAACAGACAACCATGCGCACTCACACCTACAGGCAATTTAGAGTCTCCAATTCATGCATGTTTTTGGGATGTGGGAGGAAACCGGAGTGCCCGGAGAAAACCCACGCAGGCACGGGGAGAACATGCAAACTCCACACAGGCGGGAACGGGGATTGAACCCGGGTCCTCAGAACTGTGAGGTTGACGCTCAAACCAGTCGACCACCGAGCCGCTGTTCACAATGTGTTCAGTTTATTTTTACTTCCCCTTGCTAACTTCTCTTTTTTACACAATTTATAGGTCACATTAATGATGGATTATTTTTTTTTATGATTTATTGGTCTCATTTTCATATCACAAAAAAGTAGCATTTTAACAAGGGTGCGTAGACTTTTTTTTATAGCTTTTACATTTCTTTTTACAGCTGGTCTTTGTCTCCCCCTGGTGTTTTCCAAGATGACACTCTTGATAGATTCAAGTTTCTCTGTAAAAATGTTTATGACGGTAACCTCGGTTAGATTCCGTTAACAAGGTTGGCAATATTAAGGGGTAAAGTGCACTCCAAATCTTTGCAGGATTGTGTCATTTATTTCACTTAAAACACACAAACACGTGTTTGCTTGTCCAACTCGATTAATCAATGTAATTTATTGAACTCTACAATTCTGATTGACATTGAAGGCAGCATGTTGTTGCGGCTGTAGTCAGCTGACCGTGAGTCGTCATGTGGCGTTCAGAGTCTGCTGGGATCCCACGGAGATTTTGAGACTACTCGGTGGTCTCTCTTGTCCCTGCTTCATTGGTCCCGTTCACACTCCCCGGGATGGCGTGGACCAAATACCAACTGTTCCTCGCGGGACTTATGCTGATAACCGGCTCTATAAACACGTTGTCGGCGAAGTAAGTACACCGCCGTAGGTGGCCATTGTGCTGTGATGCTAGGCTAATGCCGTTAGAACGACGTAAGGGAGAGTATTTAGTTAACTGCACAAAATGTGCTAATAAACCATTGAACACATTGCCCTATTGTATGACAAACAAGAAGTAGTTTTAAATGATCTCTTTTTTTTAATTGTTTTTTCGCTCATCGTATTTACATGTAATTACTAATTAATTGGAGCTGCGAAGCAGTCGATAACTTCATGGGTGATTGATGTGTTGTTGTTGTGGTATGTAAGTAAGATAAGACTACTGCCACGAGGGAAACACGATTCAGACCAACTTTATCAGACGACCAAAGCTCCAGTGACTCAGTAACATTATAATGAAAAACATGGGGTGTTGGAAACACACCCTGATGCATCCCGCAGCCTGTTATGTGTTAGATCACAACAAGTACATAATACAACTGCAAGACTGGCAAGCCCTAAAATATATAAAAGAAGTTCTATTTTTTTATCAAATACTGCAAAATTCTGTGCTCACGGGAAACATTTAACTTTTAAAATGGACAGATAGTTCAGATAAAAATCAAAAGCTAAAATGTGAATGTAAAATGTTAAAAAAGTATATATCATTCAGTTTTAGTTATCACTCACCTGGGAGAGCTTCTGTTGACAGTGCAGAGTCTAAGCTTGCATATGCATAGCAAATCAGATAACATTTGACAGATTGTTGTTACCTATTTTTAAAACAAATATTTTGTAATATTGCCCTGTGATTGGCTGGCAACCAGTCCAGGCTGTACCTCGCCTCACCAAGTCACAAGTCAGCTGGGAGAGGCTCGAGCTCACCGGTGACCCTAATGAAGGACAAGCACTTGACTGTAGAAAAAATGATGGGTGCATTTTGTTATTTAGATTATTATGGGTATCTATCTTCAAAGAAAATCCAAACAGTCATCTGTCCAGCAACTATACAATTTTCTTGATCTCTGGTTCCATAGCAGGCCTTAAACCACATGTGAGCAACATTTCATGTTTGGAACTATCCATCCTTTTCAGAGCATATACTTGTTCTTTATCACTATTATTTTTTTCTTTAAATTTCAAAAAAGCAGGATATATTTTCTTGACTTTCCTGACAATGTGAGATGTCAGCGTTCTACTGTCATGACTCACACGTCTCGATCTCATTGTCGGCGGGTCAGCTGAGCAGCATCCACCCTCTCAAATGAGTAAATGAGTTTAAAGTTCAAACCACCCAGCCAGTGCAGACTTTACAAGCGGGTCACATGGCAGGCAGGCTAACGAATAAGGCTACTAACAGCTAAAGTTTCACTGCAGTCACCTGATGAGGCCGAAGCACCATGCAGCGTTCGTTGCACCCCATTTGGACTACGTTTACTGAAGCATGTTAAACACAAGGAATCAGGTGACAAAGTCTATTTTGTGATATATGTCGTGATGGGCAAAGCTTGAACAAAGTGCTTCGTCAAGACTTTTAGAAACCACATTCCCTTGTCTTGCACACTGAAACAGACAACACATCATTTACGCTTCCTCTTATGGTCTGACTATAAAACCTTGTGGATTAGTGCATTATTTCATTAAGAACAAAAAAACATCTACACATTTTTTTTAATACTCAATCGCTATAATAAAGCGTTACTAGCTACTGTATGTCTGTTCACAAGAAATGATTCTTTAGGCATACTGTAACACGTAGGAATCCTTTCACCTCAAGACCCAAATCATCAATTGGTTTCACCTGCATAGCAGCAAAAATGCATCATGTATTGTTATAACATGAACATTAAATAAACCAATAAACTAAAAATCACATAAAAAGCTGAAAGAACATCTCAATTATTAACCATTTTCCTATGCATTCAAATGTGTCCAGCCTGTTAACAATACTGTTCTCTGTGGTGTGTCAAATTTGCAAGACAGTTTTTGGTTACTTTGGGGGAACTTATACTGACGTGTGGTAAAGGAAGTAAAAAAAGCTATTTCACTTTTATATATTGTCAAAGTGTTGCATAACTAGAGACTGATCCGTATTCTGAACGGAACACCTAAAGGTTAATCAGGTCTGATGCAGACAGACAGTGTCATACCTTTATGGCCATAACATCCTTTTTCAATAAAATATAATTAAATGTCTTCTAGAAGTATGTAATAATACTTTCATTAAAAGACATAAGCGGAAAAGTGTCAATTTTTCACACTAAAGATACTAATGATTATCTGAAAATAAAAATGTGTACGTAACTCCTTTTCTCATGAAGCTGTTTGCATTGTTAACTGTGTGAAATATTAAAAAAACTGACTGCGATAATGTCTACTTTTGTAACAGATGGGCAGACATGTTCAGCGCCCAGGGTTGCCATGGTGACCCCGAACATGCATTCTCTCACCCATTTGTCCAGGTAACTGCTTTCGTTTTAATTTCAAAGTGAAACGTGACAGAAGATGAAATACCTTCTAAATTTGAGCTATTTAAAAAAAAAAAAAGACAGCGTCATCTCTTTTCTGTTTCTGATGCGTTTCCTGTTCTTCTGTGTGTCTCTCACCCAGGCAGTGGGGATGTTTCTGGGAGAGTTCAGCTGTCTGGCCGTCTTCTACATCCTACTTTGCCATGACCGACGCAGGCCTGTGCCCAACATGAACCCGGGCCAGAGTTTCAACCCTCTTCTCTTCTTCCCCCCCGCCATGTGTGACATGTTGGCCACCTCAACCATGTATGTTGGTAAGTCATTGCAGCCTTTTATACTGCCTCTTTTAATTTGCTAATGGCAATCTTCAGTTCAAGTTTTTGTTTTTTTGTTATTGTTTCATAGTCAACATTTTAAAAAAGGAGAACTGTAAAAACCAATGGTTGCAACAAAACAGGAGAGATAAGCTATGCAGCGCATCACACAAGTAACCAGTAGTACATGTAACTCCAGTAAGATTACTGTTACTTTAGAATTATACAACTCAAGTAAAAGTAAAAAAAATAGTCCTCCAAATAATTACTTGGGTAAGTAAGTAGGCTACTCAGTGATGAAACTACTCAAGTACTAAATGGTGAGTAACTTTGCATTTTTTTTTTTTTTTTAAGCAGAGCATGAGCATCAAATAAAATAAAATTTATAATGTGCAAATTCAGATATTGCCCAACGATATCACTGGTCTAAAAGAATAATGACTAACATCTTTATTAAATAACAATGATAAATAAAATCGTGACAAAATTACATAAATTCAGCCCCAAGTAATGGTCTTATACTATTTTGTCTACACCTGTTAAACACCACAATAGGCTCACCAGGCAGAAATGACAGAAACACGAACAAGGCAACTCTACAATGGATATAAAAAGTCTACACACCCCTGTTCAAATGCCAGGTTTTTGTGATTTAACAAAAATGACACCAAGATAAATCATTTAAACTTTTTCAACAACTCAAGTGATTTTTTTTTTTCCTTTTCGAGAAGGGAAGTAAAAATAAACTGAAATAGTGTGGTTAACCAGTCACGTTCAAACTCATGTTAAATGTGAATCCACACACACCTGCCACCATTTAACGTGCCAAAAATAGTACAAAATATGCACAAACAGAAACATTATTTGCTTCACTGACTGAAATTATTGAATGAAATTTTTTTTAATTGCTACGTTTTATGGTACTTGCAGTATGACCGTAGTTGGTGTGTGTGTGTGTACGTGTGTGTGTGAGAAAGAGACTGCAGCATATACCCCAAAAGATGCACATTTGACAGTTATGACCATAAAACAGGGCTAACATTTGCAAATGCAGAGCCAAAATAACAATAAAAAACATCTACAACAGGGGTGTGAAAGTTATTTTTGTCACGGGCCACATCGTAGTTATGACTTCCCTCGGAGGGCCGTTATGACTGTGAACCGTATGAAGGAATTATCACCTCATATAATTAGATATACACAACAAATTGATGAACAACTAGTTGTGAAATCAGAAGCCTCTAAAAACATGTTCCGGGATTGGAAAAAAAATGGCTTGCAATATCTCAACATCATTTCATTGGAGCACTTTTAGCAGTTTTGATTTGCTTTCGCGGGCCACATAAAATGAGATGGCGGGCCGGTTCTGGCCCCCGGGCCATCAGTTTGAGACCTATGATCTACAACTTAACGCACCATGTTTTTTCAAGTTAGAAGTGGCCTGAAATTTTGGATGAGAAAGATGTTTTTTCGTAATCTGGAATGTAAATCTAAAATGACTGCGGTAAAAGGTATTGTGCCTCGGCGCTGTATCGTCCATTTTCTTTCTGCCATTCTTCACGAAAATAAGTCCCAAATTAATGTCCCATGTATTTCTTGTCTGGGTGTGTAGCTCTCAACATGACCAGCGCCTCCAGTTTCCAGATGCTGCGCGGAGCCGTCATCATCTTCACGGGTCTACTTTCTGTGGCGTTTCTCGGGCGCCGGCTGTTGACCAGCCAGTGGATCGGAATCCTCATCACCATCCTGGGCCTGGTGATAGTGGGCCTCGCAGACTTTGTCAGCGGACACCATGATGACTCCCACAAACTCAGTGATGTCATCACCGGTGAGGAGTTTACAACTATTATTCATTCCAATCCATTACTTTAAAAATGTGCTAACTGTGGTGATTGTATGTTCAAACTAGCGGTGGGCATGATACATTGTTACACTGTTTAGCAGCAGTGTAAATCTGGTTTTCATCACGGGGCACATCATAGTTATGGTAACCCTCAGGTGGGAGTGTCACGGCGAAGCCACATACTGTAAATGAATACTCTCTAGCAGTGTAACAGTATGCCAAAAATACCAGTTTGGTATTTACCATGGGTTGAAGTGAACAGTTTGGTTCACATTGGGTACAATAAAAGGGAAAAAATGCACAAAAAAAAAATAACTCTATTTTTCGGTGTAAAAAGAAACAGATTTATTGACATTTTAAATGAAACATCAACAGCTTAAATGTTTTCTTTTTAAGAAAGTGCAACATTAATAGATTGTCTTCTTTTTAGGAAATGAACAATGCCGACCAGTGCAACAGTTAACAGTTTCGACAGTGTGAAATATGCTGTTGAAAGCATTTTTTTTATTGCATTAGCTTTATCTGAAAAGCCCACAAGTTGTTTAAATGTTGCGCTAGTTTGTTGTTGTTTTTTTTTTTTTACATATGGCTAGCCATTTCATCTGCAAATCTGAAAATTTTAGATCACTGGTGGTGAGTAAAAATGCCATGTTCCCTCAACCTGGCAAGGTTTGAATTTGTAAGAATTAAAATGCAGATATAATAAGTAATTGATGGTTAATTTGTTCAAAATTCCCCAATTTGAACCACTCCTCTGTTGAGTCATTCAGGTGACCTTCTGATCATCATGGCCCAGGTCATCGTCGCGGTGCAGATGGTCCTAGAAGAAAAGTTTGTCTACAAACATGACGTCCATCCTCTGCGGGCCGTTGGAACTGAAGGTAGAGCAATATCGACTCTGAGAGTGTGTTTTACTCAATAGCTTCAATAGTAGATAACCCATAAAAAGGAAAGTCAATACTGCAGAATGCAAAGGGCAAAGCATCACATACATGTCATCGACAACAATCTGTGTTGGGAAGCATCAGCACGACACAAATTTAGACCTAAAATTCTAACAATCGTGTATTCATATTGTACAATTGCTAAAACATCAAAGGACAAACAACATTGACCAAGCTCAGGCACAATAAGATGACACTTTTGGTGTCTTTTAAGCTCATTGTTTTGGTTTTAAAGGTGCACTGTAAACACAGATAAGGGTACTAAATTCACTACAACAGTAAGATCACACGAGAGTGTGAAAAAATGGACGCAAAAGACACAAAACAGAAAAAACAAATCACCGTCTGTTGACATTGCAACGCTGTCATTCCGCCTGTGATTTTTTATTATTATTATTGCAGCACTGTACTGTAAAGAATATGACATCACCAGCTACTCGTCGACTGGACTTTGATCATATTAATGTCGACTTTAAAAAAAAAAAAGTTAAGTTGCGCATTTTTTGCTTGCAATTTTTTGTTTTGTTTTCAAGTACATTTACAATGTGTTTAAAAAGTGTGTGTGACAGTCATATGCTTTTAATATTGGTACTATGCAGTTGTGGGACAGAAAACCTCGTTGCCGGATGGCAGACGCTGTCAAATGCTGATGGCCTCATGGCTATACGAATTATACATGAAACAAAATAGAAAAAAGTGTGTAGTGTCTTTCAGGACACCCTATAAAAAGGCATCTGTATCTTGAATTTCTGATCGCAGGTAAGGGTGGAACATGTCTCCCGTGAAGAACATGGGGGTCTACTGTAGCCTGTTTTAGATGATATAGAAAATGGACGGATGGATTATACACTATTTTCTGTGACCAGGTTTCTTTGGCTTCTTCGTTCTGTCACTGCTGCTCATCCCCATGTATTTCATCCACGTGGGCGAATTCAGCGACAACCCTCGTCAGGTTCTGGAGGACGCACTGGACGCCTTCTGTCAAATCGGATTTCGCCCTCTCATCGTGTTGGCCCTGCTGGGCAACACGGTCAGCATCGCCTTCTTCAACTTTGCCGGCATCAGCGTCACTAAGGAGATCAGCGCGACGACCCGCATGGTGCTGGACAGCCTGCGTACGCTGGTCATCTGGGCGGTGAGCCTGGCGCTGGGTTGGGAGCAGTTCCTCGGTCTGCAGGTGCTGGGCTTTTTGGTTCTCCTGGTGGGAACGGCACTCTACAATGGACTGCACCGCCCTGTGCTGGCCAGAATACCGTGCTGCGCCGGACTGGCGGCCGTGGAGGAGGAGAGCAATCCAGCAGAAAGGGAGAGACTCCTGGGAGATGGCAGGGTGCAGACGCCTGACGAAAGCTAAATAAATCAACAGTACACTTTGCACAAACGCAACATCCTCAACTCAAAACACTGTACCTTTTTATACATTTTTTTATCAAGAGGTGGACTTTTAGCATAGTAGTCTGTCTTATTTTCTTGCATGTCTTATAAAGAACATGGAAACCATTTCACAGATCATTAGGATGTTTTATGGATTATACTTGTGAGTCACTGCCTGGCTGTTTCCTAATCTTTTTATATGGTTTTTATAGTAATTATATTTTTAAGTAAATGTTATTTTCTAGAATATTTTTTAGGAATCTGACTGGGCAGGGAGACGGTGCCAAAGTGTTGCCAGCCCCCTCCCCACAAAAAAAGAGAGATTACCACCTTAAGGCACTACAGCATGTTGTACTTCATCACCACGGCGTCAGTTGTGCTAAATATTGAATTGTTATTATTGAAACACGCATCTGAGCCTGGTGACCGCTTAATGTGTGTTTTTTCAAGTTAACTTGTGTCACCTGATGACTGACCTCCTACATCAAGTTGTATAAATCCTGCATCCACTTCACTTCAATTTGCTGTAAATAAAAAAAAAAAAAAGGGATTGAAATTCAAAGGGAACTGCCATTAAATCACACTATTTGAATCATACCCTGGTGAAGAATTTGATGTACTTCAAAATCATAACGGACTTAACAAGGAAAAATAAGTGGCCAATTACTGCACTCCTGACAGCAGCAGCTGACACCTGCCTGGCCTGAGTCCGCACAACATCCTCCCCGGGGACCCTTGTAATGCTTTAACGGTGGCCAAAGGTTAAACCAAAGAATCCCTCGGGATTTGTACACATGACCCTGAACAGGATGAAGGAAAATGTGTTAATTGGCCGCATGGACACAATGATTTATGTGCAATATATGATATACAAACTATATATACCGCAGACAAATTTCTTGTGGTTTATTTGGGATATACTTGGCAAAATAAAGATGATTCTGATTCTATATAGTTATTTATATATAGTAAATCAAAAAGCCATGTTAATTTCAAGGGCCACTGTAAGAAAAAGTTTTAAATAATGTCACTTGTAAAAAAAAAATATATATATATATATATATATTTGTCTATACTGGTCAAAATGTCAACAATTACAAGTGACTGTTGAAGAAAAAGTTTGAAATAATTTGTCATTTTGCTTCTGTCCATGTTAAAATCGTAATTAACAATGTCACAGTGGATTGCCGCTAGATGGCAATGTAACGTTAACAACATCAAGGCACTCTGCTTCCTCCTGAACATTCTTAAATTGGTTGTGGGTGAAAACATGCTGTCCACATTTATCCAGGTCATAAAACAGAATGACCCCACAGCTTGAGGGAAGTCTGAAATGTACAATAATTCAAAGTTATTACACGTGGAGCCAGTGTATGTCGTTTTATGTCCAATGTCATCACCAGTTCTAAATTAGGTGGAGCGAGTATAATCATAAGTAAATGCTATAATGTAGAATCTGTATAGTATCAGTATGTGAAGCAAATTGATGAGGGGATTTAGTTTATGGCCTGTTGGAACGTAGTGTGCTGGATTAAAATACATAAAAAAGTAAACAAACTGAAGCTGCTCTAGGGACTTTGTGTAAACAGACTTCCAGTAGCTGTTTTCGGGACAAATTGTCCCTGTGAGACCAGTCTTCCCCTGAGACAGAGCCTCATCACAAAATAAGTCTGTGAATGGCTTAAAAAGATGATAGATAACATGATGGATGTGAGGAGAAATCTTGCAGATATTTGTTGTTTGTCCAACGAGGATATTTTTTTCTTAAATAATAGTACATTTTGCAGGCTATTCAATCTTAATTGTTTAAGAACATTTCAAAACCGAAAGTTCACAAAACGCTTGTATAAAGGAAAAATATTGTGCTTTTTTTTTTCATAATTTCAAACAGTTCCCACATGTTTTTATAAGATAGTCGTGATGAGCTTTTGGTCAAAATATCCAAAGGATAGAAAATGGACACTTTACACACCATATTCATTGTCTTGCTAAAATTATTTCTAGCAAGTGAGCGACTGTATGCCCCGCCTCACATACTGATGGGCCAATAGCAAGTCCAGCTTTTGCTACCAAGACAGACAGGGCGGAGCCTGAGCACTGCTATTAGTGTAGCTTCTACTAGCAAAGAGCCTAGTGTATGAAGAAAAAAGTTCACGCTGACAACTTCACGACAATCAAGCATTTGCTGCTTTGCACTGGTACAAAAATCTAACCAAAATTCCATCCATCCATCCATCCATTTTCTGAGCCGCTTCTCCTCAGTAGGGTCGCGGGCGTGCGGGAGCCTATCCCAGCTGTCATCGGGCAGGAGGCGGGGTACACCCTGAACTGGTTGCCAGCCAATCACAGGGCACATAGAAACAAACAACCATTCTCACTCACAGTCATGCCTGCGGGCAATTTTAGAGTCTCCAATTAATGCATGTTTTTGGGATGTGGGAGGAAACCGGAGTGCCCGGAGAAAACCCACGCAGGCACGGGGAGAACATGCAAACTCCACACAGGCGGGGCCGGGGATTGAACGCGGGTCCTCAGAACTGTGAGGCTGACGCTCTAACCAGTCGGCCACCGTGCCGCCCTAACCAAAATTAAATATCTTAAATCAAGGCTAAAATGTTTGTTCTTGCACTGCCAAGATTTTTTTTCTTACAAGGCATGGTTTGTGTAAGAGCATTTCACCTGCTTCAAGCAATGTTTCCCCCCCAAAAAAAAATCTTAGTAAGGGATAACCTGTTACGGAAATTTTATTACTGGTTATGAGTAATTTAGCTTTAAATAAAATAAATAAATAAATGATTCTAAAGGTGTAAGTAGTATAAGTACACTAGTTTTAAAACATCGGTGGGGTTTTTGAGAGGCTTCAGTGAAGATAAAAAGTCTAGACACCCCTGTTAAAATTCCAGGTTTATGTGATATTAAAAAAATGAGACCAAGATAAATCATTGCAAAGCTTTTTCCACCATTAATGTGATCTGTAACCTGTAAGTAAATTCTAAATTTTCAAGTTTTTGTTTGTTTGTTTGTTTTTGAGAGGGAAAGCAAAAATAAACATCTGAAATAATGTGGTTATTTCACACCCTCTTAGAACCAGGACTTCAGCCCTCGTTCCAGCTGAAGAAAAACTGCCCCAAAATATGTTTCGGCCACCACCACGCTTCACTGTAGTCATGGTGATGAGCAGTGTTATGTTTGCGCCAAACCGTTTGGTATTTTGGCCAAAATGGTTATTCTTGGTTTCAATGGACCATAGCAAAATCTCCCAAACGTTTAGGAAAATGAATTATAGTCCAATGAAACCAAGGTTGAACTTTATGACTTCCGATCAATTGAGTGAATCTCTCTCTGAATACGCTGAACGCATGTTTGAATGCCAGAGTTGTATTGAGGAGAAGAACACTGCCCGGAAAAGTTTATGGCTTTAGCGCTACATCCCATATATGTTGTACTGCTTTAGATAGTTGAGACTGTATCAACTGCATTAAGTAGTGCACTCCATTTTACATATGTTGCTTCAGTTTCGGCAGCACGGTGGATGAATGAAGTTTGGGGTTTAAATCTCGGCTCTGGCCTCACTGTTTGGAGTGTGCATGTTCTCCAGTATGGGTACACATTCGAAAAACATGTTTCTTAGGTTCATTGAAAACTGCAAATTGTCCGTAGGTGAGAATGGTTGTTTGTCCATATGTGCCCTGTGATTGGTTGGGATAGGCTCCAGCTCCTCTGCGACCCTTGTGAGGATAAGTACTACAGAGAATTGATGGATGGATATGTCAGTTCCGCGCAAGCAGCTGAATTCTTAACGATCAATCTACTTTATTGGATCTAAGGTTGCCATGGCAATGACAGAGAGGACGTTCTCCTCATTACAAGCCAAAGTCCATCAGTTTAGGCATTGTAAGATAGAGGCTTCTGTTATTCCTGCCATAGAAGAAACAGTAGGCCTAATGGTTTGTTATTATAACTTATTCCATTAGTCTCTGCACTTATTTAGCTCACGGATTTGTGTGATTTAGCCTTGTGTACATTTGCACACAGGAGCACTACAGGGCCCCAAACCGCCGCCCTCTAAGGCGACGTTCAATCCGTTTCGGTGTAAACAGATGGCTTCGCTCAAACGGACCACGTCGCTATCCTGTTTAAAAGCATCCATTACATGAGCCCCTCCGCTTGTTTACGGCACACGGCAGGTCAGCGTGAGTGTGATTAGTCTGCACCACTCCAATGTCCAGCTAATCACCACTTGATGTCTTTTACTGAGCACAGTGAAGAGTCAAAAGCCCACAACATGAAGTCATTCATTAACGGGATGTGCTTAAAATCACCTTGCAGCAAAATAACAAGTCATTTTTAAACTCTCAATCATCTATCGCGTTCATTTACTTGTCGACATTACTGCTTACAAATTGTGACACGCATGGGATGACCTGGCAAGTCGTTTGCTTTACATCCATTGAAATATAGTCACAAAATGTATATTAAATATTTGCCACACCAAATACTGCAGGGTGTATATAGTTTCAGTTACAACCTGTTCTGATCATTTTTTACGTGCGATTATACAAAATACAATAAACGAACGTGTACTGTGTAGAAACCATACGTTTTGCACTACGTTAAAAAAATCTATTGCTTAATATGTCAATGTAACCATTAAAGAGGAATAAAATCATAAATGGAATCTACAGAATGTTCACAGCATGTCATTCATGTGAGTTGCTCTGAATGGTGATGACTTCGAATGTAATATTGGATTTTTTTGTATGATTTCCTATTATAAATTTGCATAAGTACACGTTATGTAGTTTAACAGTAAAATATCGACTCATTTTCTACTTTAAACATGCTCATCATCCTACAGGTTAAACAAACTTCATGCCCGCTCTAAGAAGAACAGTGATCTTCAGTTTGACAATTTATACCAGTAAAAAAGTAAAAGGTCCTCTGTAATGATAATTAGACGCAAAAGTACGTGTCACATTCATTCTGTTGCTATGCAAGTGCATTCTACTCATTTTGACTTTTACAGTATGGAATTGCTGCTTTTATGGGAACGGCATCCCTTGCGGGATAATTGAAGCTAAAATGAAATCATGGAGCAGAGATCTTTGTAGTTTCCTGTAAGTTTTATTGCCAAACGCAATGCGGTCTGTCACGATCCACATAATGACGCATGTTAGTCCAGCCGTGACATTTAACCTTGTAAAAAGGCCATATGAAGATCATTTGAGTTCATGTCGACCTGAGAGAGTTTGACATGTTTCGTGTGCCCTCAGGGTCACTGTCAAAAAACCGCCTTGTTTTTGAATGGACTTTAGAACCCTTCAGTTCTTTCTTCTCTGCCTGTGTGGAGCTGATTGGCAGTGTGCCATACAGAAGGCCCTGCACAATGGCCCTGCTCCCATTAAATCTGCGAAAGTTCCTTCCTAAGGCAAACATTGCCAGAAATAGTAATCTTGGCTCGAGCAGGAACCGTACAGAAGGGAGCAATAATTCTCGGTGTAATAATGGAACTCATTTGATTCTGTCCAGCCTCTGATCCTGCAAGAGCTGCGGTGCGGAGCGGCTCATTCAGTTTTT
This sequence comes from Phyllopteryx taeniolatus, assembly GCF_024500385.1. NCBI lineage: Eukaryota > Metazoa > Chordata > Actinopteri > Syngnathiformes > Syngnathidae > Phyllopteryx > Phyllopteryx taeniolatus. The sequence goes on from NC_084519.1 coordinate 10,947,281, forward strand.
CCTCTGCCCGATATGAGACTTCCTGAAAAACACACAACGAGCAATCAGGCCACAACAATGGGCTTCTGCATGTGACCGTCAGGTGTAGTGAGGACAGCGCCCACGGTGTGTACCCATGATGTTGATGTTGATGTTTTGACACTTCATCTTCTACTGTGCTAGATCGGATTACAGCGAACCCCCAAGGATACGTTCCAGACCTACCCACGTTAGGTGAAAATATAGAGACCATATTTTTTTTAAAAATATGGACATTAGCCCCACCCATGCGCTTTAAACACATTTAAACTTATGAAATGACACTTAATCTTCTTACAACACGCTCTTTCACTGTCAAGAAGTATGAGAGTATTGTATAACATCACTTTGAGGAAATAAAAAGAAGACTGTCTCGCCTGTTCTCCAAATAAGAGGCAAAGCGTGCTTCCTTCAAGCTATTTATTGGTCACTCACAGCAAACACCAAAATGTTTAACCAAACAATATACAGTGATGCCTTGAGATACGAGTTTATTCATTCCGTAACCACGCTCGTAGCTCAAATCAGTCCTATCTCAAATCATTATTTCCCCATTGACATGAATAGAAATGCCATTAATCCGTTCCAGACTCCTGAAAAAAAAAAATTCTTATGTGTTTTAAGGAGAAAAAACACTCTACAGTATTGCATTTTATAAAAACATACAGTAATGACATAATTAAATAGAACTGCAAAGAATTAAACAGTTTTTGGTCCACTTTGCATCAATTGAATGGCCATTGTGCTGCTGCCTGCCTTGGCCACCTGTCGGCATCATAAGAGGGACAGATGGATATAATAAACATGGATGTCTGCACAATATAGATGTCTCAGCTTGCCTCAGCTCCTTACAGAGGATAAATAATATATTATTGTAATTACTGTTGTATTGAATGTCTAAATGTGTTGCTGCACCATTAAAGTTAAAATAGTAGTTGTTTAAAAGTTTATATATGTGTTTCCCATTCTGTGTTAGCATTATCATTAAGCTAGTGGACTAAATGCTAAGTTATTTTGTTGTATTAAATACAAATCTAATTATCCTTGTTTTATGTTTAGTTTGACAGTAAACAAAAAAATCTTTTGAAACAATTTTTGGGTGGAATAATTGTTCACTATTTGCCAAAGTGCTGCTTATTGTTAAGTGAGGTGAGTTCACTGTCACCACACAGTGCTCATATCTCAAGTTTGGGCTCACAAGTCAAAGCAAAAAAAACAGCCAAATGACAGATCGTATCTTAGAAAACTCGTAAGTCAGATCACCTGTATCTCAAGGCGGCACTGTAATAATAAAAGTCTGTTAGCTTACTGCCAACATAATGCGAAATTCCATAGATGAGCTAACGGTATTAGCGTAGACGTTACAGTAATTACTATGTAACTACAGTAGAGCTCATGCCCGGTATTTTGTGGCACAATGTAGTACTAAACTGAAGGTGTGCAACTCAAAATTCAGACTTAACTGGATACTGTAAAAACAAACGTTGATTTCAAAATCTGCAATATATTAGGGGGCATGATGGCGGGGAATACTGAACCGTCTGGATGCACACTTATGTCGTGATCAGTCGCTAATCTACAGGGCCAGCTCAAGATGCTTTCATTGATTTCCAGACAAAAGCAGTAAAAATGTCACCTGTTGTGTAACGCTGATTGTTCAAGACAGTCTCAAGTACACTTATTAAAGCAGGCAGGAGGGTTTGACTCTGGCAGTAACCTGAGCTCATCTAACAGCTCCACAGAGGGAAGCCTTAGGAAAGAGGGAAATCATTTAAAGGTGAACTATCCAGCTGGATTCCAGCATGAAAAGCAATTTTTCTTCGTATGGACTAAAAACGAGTTATTGTCTCTCTACTTTTATGTACGTCTTTTTGTGATCATTCATACATATGCACTAAAAAGTTATGTTTATGTAAAAATGTACTCGCAATGACATATAGAGGATTTAAAAAAAAAAAAAAAAAAAACAAGTGCATGAGAAGTCAGGCTGCATGCCAGCATCCCCGATGGTTAAAAAAAAATACTTTACAAAAGCCCCATGACCGATTTTCCAGATGTTGAAAGGGAAATAATCATGATGCGAAATGGCAAAGTTAAGCCATTTTATTATTCTGTTAATTTGTCATTGTGCAGAAAACTGAGTAAAATCACGACGAAAAAAAAGTGACCTTAAAAAAAAAAATCCAACTGAACAATCTAAGTTCTTTACAAGTCAATCATCTGTAGCTATACAGTGGAAGCTCTAAAATAAAATGCCGCGAAGGTTCAACCCACTCTAAATGAAACAAATCCTGTAGACACATAAGTAAAAAATAAAAAAAAAAAATAATTAAAAAAAAAACGGAAATGTGCCATGATCCCAATCAACCCAGAAATGTAATTTACAGCGCCATAAGAAAGTGCCTGGTTGCTCAAAAATGACATTTGAACATTATCCTCATTTCAATACAATTTCTTATAAATCATTATGTAACCTCCTTTTTTCTAATTTGGAAAACTTTGATGATAGATAACATTTTGTCTACATAATTAGTAGACATATCATTTGGCTTCCCAATCGGGAAATTTAACATAACAGCAACAGAATAATGAAAGCATAAAGACTTATAATGAGGCTGGTTGGTGCAGGGACACTTAAGATTTCCTTCTTCTCCTTCTTCTTCCTCTCTGCTTCCCACTGCAAAGCTCATCAGCACCTGAAATAACTACATCCTCTTCCCTGGATTGTTTTGACTGCGCGATGGAGGGCAAACGTTACATGTCGTTTCTAAAATTAAGCCGGAAAAAAAGTGTCACTCGAAAACATCATGATAGGAGGCAGCCGGGGTCATCTGCGCTTCCGCCACCGTAGACCAAGACTAATGCGGTCTTCAGAAGCCATTGTTTCCACAAAACACGCCTCTGGGGACTCCATTATTATTATTATTCATCATTACTTCAATTATATATATTTTTTTTAAAAAGGGGGAATTCCTAAATCGTGCGTAATTAATTAATTGCGCGTATCAATGGGCCTATTATTTCCATTATTATTTTGTATTTTTTTTTCACCCCCTCCCGAAGCTTTTCAAGTTTGCTTGGCCAGCTCCCAGCGTGTGAATCTTGAGGGTCCTTGCGGATGAAGCGCGGCCTCTGAAGTTAATTGTGTTTTCGTTTTCACGGGGAATAGATTTCCTCTGTTTATTATGAGCGTGGGGACGGATTTGCGTCAGCGTGCAACTTGCTCGCCGAGATAAAGTAGCACAAATATTGAAAAAGGGAAATTCGAACAGTCATTATAAAGTCGCCCCCCTCATCCTTCTGCAGCTGCGGAAGAAATAAGGATTTGTGTTGTATCTTAAAATACGAAAGCGTGCTTCTATTTTGGAGGCGAATCTAGCGGGCGTATCCGCTCATTTAACACCAATCACAGCCCATCAAAACAGGATGAGCCGACCGTTTTCGTCCTATATAGACCTGGTAAAAAGAAAATTCACATACTGGTATATATAGGTGTACAAGAAAAATTACTATAATAGTAGGGATTGCACTCCATTGTGAAATGTAATCATTATATACCCGTTTTGATAACATACGACTGGAAAAAATAGACAATTAAAAAAAAAAAAGGCCATGGATGGGGAATATCTTGCTTCTCCCAGTCTGTTGCGTCATTATCGTTTAAGCTCCTTGCACTGAAAAAAAAAGTCATTAATTTGATCATGGACATCTGTTGTGCACACATGATTCAAATGTTGTAAACTAATGTAATTTTTCCCTTCTTCTCTTCGAAAATAATTTAAAATTATACGTCAGTTTAGCACATTCATAATCATGTGCAACCGATGTGCACGTTCGAATGAAGTCCTTTCAAAGGACTTTTTTTTTTTTTTTTTTTAGCGTTACTTGAAAATCTACTTCAGCACTGAAAAAAGTACCATACATCATTTTCGGTAGCACATGATTAAAATGTGCTAAACTGATATAATAATGTAATATATACTGTATTAGTTTAATATGGGCCTTTAATCATGTGCAACTGCTATACATGTTCGAATTATGGGGGACATTTTTTATTCAATGAACGAAGTACACATACTTTGTTACTGTACTTAAGTGTGCGTATTATGTGATGTATTTGTCAATTTAGTTGAAAATAAAAGTAAAATGTTGCAATACTCTCTGTTGAATTTACGCTTGAGCCAATTCCTCATTGTCAGAAAAGGCAAATTAGTAGATAGTTAATGACGATTTGAGTGTTTGTTCAAAGTCATCAATTCTTCTGAAGAAAAACGTGCGTGCGCAAATACGGAGCACCCATTGGCTGAGCGAGGAACCAATCGCAAGCGCGCAAGTAAGTTGCGAGCGCAACTGTGCAGTTTGGATTTCAGAGTGGCGAGAGTGTTTCGGCTGTGACAGCGACAGCTTTTGTTTCCGTGCATGTGAGGTTGGAAGTGCAAAGCTCCGGGATGTACACCACCGGGCTCAACCCGTTCTACGCGTCCAATTTCAGCCTTTGGTCTGCGTACTGCGCAGGAGGTTTCGCGGTGGACGCCTGCAAGAAACCGTCGTTTTGCATCGCGGAGCTCCTCCAGGCCGGCGACGCGGAAAACTTGCCCGGCTCCTCGGCCCTCATGGTGCATGTGGGCCCGCACCGAGGGTCCTCCGGCGGCTCCCCGCTGCGTCCCTCCCCGGTCGGGCCCGGGGGGGAGGCTCACGCGTCGGTGTTCGGGGCGAGGGTGAGCCCCGGGTCCCCGTACCACAGACAAGGACTACAGCTGACCTCTGTGCCCAGAGCTGCGCTCAACTCCTCGCAGGCTCCTGCGCCTTCAAGCAAAGACCTCAAATTTGGAATTGATCGGATATTGTCCTCGGACTTTGACCCAAGGGGCAAGGACAAGTTAAGAGGTGAGGACATGTTTCATTATTTCTTTGCACGAATTAGGACACAACCTAAACTTTCATATTAAAAAAAAAAAGATGCACATTCTGCCATGCGCACTCCAAATAAGCTTTAAAAGAATTGCCAAGTACATTTAGACCTTCTCATAGGAACCACAAAGATTACTATTATTATACAAAAAAAAAAAGATCTGTATTAAATGATGTTATTATATTGCTAATCAAGCAGGGACACATTCATTTTGAAGCCTTGTTTTAATTATAAGCAATGTCTGTTGTATTATTTACCATTGATTTACTGACCTTTAAAAAAAAAAAAAAAAAGTCATTTGAATTTGCTTAAATTGAAGATGGAAATCGGCTGCACGATTAAAATGTGGTAAACTGGCATCGTTTTGGAGGAATTTCGGGGGGAAATTGCATTTACCACATTATCATCATGTGCAACCGATGTAATGTTTAAATTGAGTACGTTCAAAGGATTCTTCCCCCCAGTGTGTGTACATATGTCTATATGTAGATTCTTAGTCATCCGAGTCACGGTAATCCACAAAACGTCAAACGATGCAACTTGGTGGTTGGAGACGATTGGATTGGAGGTTAAAGGTCATCAACAACTAAGTTGCCTCGATTCTACCTTTGCGGATTGATATGTGTAGCATGTATGTTTTGAACGTTTGGCTCCTGGGAAGGAACCACAATTCTAATTGGAAGTTTTTAAGATGACAAATGTTTGGGCAAAACCTAGTGGCAGTGTAGGGGGTCAAAGGACAAGGGTCGCCGCGGAAAGATACCGGAGAGGTGCAGCGTTTTCCCGTCTTGGCAACCTTGCCGCTCAAAAAGAGCATCGTGAGCTCTCTCCTGACTGAAGTCCCATTTGTCGCCCCCCACAAACAGATCTCACGTCCATCGTTAGCTCCAACCGTCAGTCAGGCGTGCACATCTCCGTTCAGCCTGTGGCCAGCCAGTACTTCTCCTCCATAGAGCCCGGGATGAGCGACGCCTGCGCCATGATGAGTACACTAGGCAGCAGCGGCAGACAATCAGGCCAGCATCAGTTTCAGGACACCTTCCCAGGTAGTCGCCGCACGCAAAAACGCCCAAGGACAGAAAAAAAAAAAAAACATCTGGAATGACTTTTTGCTCGAGGCTTTTCTGTAGTTTTTGACGCCTCCGTCGCCGTCTTGTCGACCCGCAGGTCCGTACGCCGTGCTCACGAAGGACACCATGCCGCAGACGTACAAGAGGAAGAGGTCGTGGTCCAGGGCGGTCTTCTCCAACCTGCAGAGAAAAGGCCTGGAGAAGAGGTTCGAGATCCAGAAGTACGTCACCAAGCCGGACAGAAAACAGCTGGCGGCCATGCTCGGACTGACGGACGCGCAGGTAAAAGTTGAGCTTGCGCAACCATCTGTGTCACTTCGTTTGACAATAGAGCAAAACTACACAAAAAGAACTTTTGACATTTTGGTGAAAACCTGGATAAAAGTGTATATCATCCAGGATTCCTTTTCCACATTTGCTTGCAGTTGTTGTTTCAACAACTCCTGTCATTTGTATTTATTATTTGCATGTTTTTATGTAATACTCGCATGCATCTTAGTGACAAAACGACATATGCAGGAAGCGGATGTCTATGAAGGTGTACATTCTGGCGCTGATCCACAAGCATTGTTTTTGCTCTGTGCTCCAGCAATGTGCCATTCTCTCTCTCTCTCTCTCTCTCTCTCTCTCTCTCTCTCTCTCTCTCTCGATCGGTTTGATTTTGCCACCTTTGCCCGCAGGCCTCAAACCACATTGCAACCGGCTGACCTCATTCAAACAAATATTTCAAATGAAACCTCCGTTTAAAACAAAACATTGTCATCATTTCAACTTGAATTGCGGTAATGATATTGCAATAACTGTCATTTCTTATATGATATTGACTTTCTTCTTCCTTTCTCTTTCCATTATCTTTATAGCTTTCATTGTTGCTGATTGGCTGTCCCAAATCACATGGTCTCTTGAGCTCTAAAAGGTTACCGAGGCAACGTGTATGCGTTTAACGTGCCTTAATATTAAACCCAGGTTACCCAAAAAAGCTCCGAATGCCCTTTTTTGTTTTGCTAATGATAACGTCTTATTATTTTGTGAATTCTTTTTTTAAATTTAAAAAAACAATCCATTTCTTTAACAAGCTGTTGAATTAGCATGGTAAGCACAATTAGTTAAACTGCAAAACACAAACGCTATACATACTTACCATTATGTCATTAAAATGCTTTTGTATGATTACTGAAATACTGTTAATCGAACGTAATAAAAGTTTCTTGGTGATTAACATGCTACATTTTTTTAATGGCTGTTGTTTGCATACGGAAGCTTACATCGCACGTTTGAGCCATAACTAAAATGTTCTACTGGACAAAACGCATTCATAACAAAAATGATTCAAATACAGTAAAATAGTCATAAAAGAGGGAAAAAACGAATTTCTGGAGTAAGTGTGACATTTTTCTCTGCACACAATACAGAAAGCTGTATCCCATTTTTGAGCAGGAACGCAAATGGTGCATTTAAGAAAACACACTCCATACCACAACCAAAAATAACTCAAATGGTGTAAAAAAAAAAAAAAAAAAAAAAAAAAAAGCCATAAAACACAAAGATATGAGATTGTTTTACTATACATCATCATTGAGGAATTAGTTTGTTCAGTGTATAAAACACACTCATAACAAAAATAACTGAAATACGTTTTTAAAAAAAGACGTGCATTGAACATGCAACATTTTTTTTCACACACAGAAACTTTTTTTACAGCAATGATTGAAATGTATTTGCTAATAACACACTGTACAACACGAGTAATTAAAATACAGACTAGATAAAAAAAATTTCAAGCAATACTTCAAATTATTGTGTTTAATGTAAAAAAACACTTCATAACACAACAGCAACTACAATATAGTAAAATAATAAAACAAGTAAAATATACTTTAAAAAAATAATTTATAGATATGAGATTACTATATACTGTATTATCGTGTCTTTAATAAAACACTCACTCCGCAACCAAAAATGAGCAACAATTAAAATGTTGCATTTAGGTTCCATTCAAGAACAATAATAAGAACAAGTCTGTGATAATACGACGTGAGAACTTACGTTGCTATTTTAAACACCAAAATAAATTAAATAAAAAAAAAAATGTCTCGAAAAGTAATATGGATGAAAAGCTTTTCTGAAGTGTGACGATGTCGGTGGTGCGTCCCAGGTGAAAGTGTGGTTCCAGAACCGGCGCATGAAGTGGCGACACTCCAAGGAGGCGCAGGCCCAGAAGGACAAGGACAAGGAGCAGCCGGACGGGACCAACGAGTCCGCCAGGGACCCCAAAGAGACCGCAGAGTCGGAGTGCGACAGCGACGAGCGCAGCGAGTGCGAGTCCGACGACGCGCCGGACGAGGACAAAACCAACGCCACGCGCGATTTGGACCTTTGTGAGAACAACAAAACCAGCGTGATCATGAACGCCGGCGTGGAGGCGTCCAACTCGGACTCCGTTTCTTCTTCTTCTTCTTCCTCTTCTTCTTCTTCTTCTCCCCCCCAGCTGCTAATATGAAGCGTTTCAAGCTCGTGGACTCCTGCGTGCATCCATGCATGTACTTCTTGGAGCCAAGTGATTTGATCATGACGGACACAATTCAAGCAGGCTTTCCCTGAAAGAAGCTTACCCCCCTCCCACCCCCATTCGACTTCAGCTTGTATGATGCTTTCCTCAGAGGGTTAAAAAAAAAGAGAGAGAAAGAAGACAAAGAGTAAAATAAGAAATTGTAAATGTTATTGTGCAAGCACTCCTTTCTTTCACGTGGTGTAAATGAAATCTCAGAATACACACAGTGTACATGTCCTTTTGTGTGTTGTGCTATTTTGGTAATATAATTTGCACTGAAAATATTGTAAATAAAAGGTTTTTTTTCTCCATTCTTGGTGCTTTATTCTGATTAACGTGCCTTTTTTCCATTTACCCATTTATATTTTATTATATCCCTGTACATATTATACTTTAAAATGTATATTATTTTAATCTTTTTTTTTGTATGGCTTAAAAACGCATTTTCACAGATATGCATCCAAATGAACTGATTATCCTTTCGGCAGTTTAATCATCATGATCGACTAAAATATTCAAATAAGCATTGACTAAAGTAATGCGTGTAGAAATTTTTAAGTATACTGAAATGAGGGGGGGGGGTCTTTTACACCGCGTATCAGGGTATGAGGGTTTTACCTCAATCACATGATTCCGATGCTCTTGCAGCAGAGAGGGAGAGAGAGTTAAAAAAAATCAGCAAATTTATAGTTTGTATACGTTCAACTGCTCCAGATAGCAGCAGTGACCTCAGTGAGTATATTTTATTTATCCAGACGCAGTTACAAGCCTTCATTCCAGCTCATCCATTTATAGTGCTGCTCTCACGCCATGCATGCAGCCTCACATGTATAAAACTAAGATGGCAAAATAGATATTCCCTATAATCACAGCTTTTCCAATGAGAATTCATACAAAAAATAAAAATGATTGCTGTTGTAATAAGTGCAGTTAACCTGTTGCACGAAGTCTTTTTTATTATTATTTAAAAAAAAAATGTTTACATGTCAATTTCATAAATCTTTTACTGGAGTTCCCTTTTTCCCACCTGAACTCCAACGAAGAAGTTCATAATAGATCATCTGAATTTAAACAACCGACGCTTAAGTTTATTTTTTTATTTTTTTATTGTTGGGAGTAATGAGCGATAAAGACTTTTCAACACTGTGTAATTTTGTAAAAAAAATAAAAATAAAATAAATCTACATTGTGCAAGTGAGAGACACACTCAAATGTACACCCATTTTCACAAGTACAATAAAATTAGAAGTTCACTGATTTTTGAAAATATTGACTTTAATTATATTTTCCCCCAAAACTTTATTGAATAATTGTTTTTTTTGTATTTGTTGTATTTGTATTATTTACACATATATCATATATTATAAGCAATATCTTAAACTTCAGGGTAACAAATTAATAAGTGCACACCATAAAAAGTGTAATATTTTCCTGAAATTCTGCATATTCATCCACCTTCATTTTTAACAGACTTATTTCATATCATCACCTGTGTTAAAGGTACGCTATGGAAAAACATGATAGTGTGTAGCGTGACGACTGGCTAAAAACAGCAGCATCAATAGTGAGTGACCCCAAACCTGGACCACCGCAAACTTTCACTACCACAGGGTCCACTTTCCTCTCTCCCCCGGAAAAAAAGAGGACACAGACCCCCAGGAAAGACGCACTTTTTCCTTTCCCATCTTGAATTTCACTTTTCATTTTTCCTCTCCTGAGTATTGCCTTTTTTTTTTGTTTTGTTTTTTTCTCGGTGAAATTCTGCCCTGGAAGCTATCAGCAATGTGTCGTGCAATGCTTGTGAAGTTTGGTCAAAATCTTTGCGCTTCATTTGTGCTGCATGAAAAACGGTTTCATATAAGCCGAAATACATATAAAGACATCTATATGTAAGACGTCTGGGTGGGTTGAGGCTGTACTTTTTCTCGAAAAGCTATAAATTACAGGCGTATTTGCAAATGTACTATAACAATAACAACCCAAACGCTTAACATAATAGTGCGAGGCCTTGATTTGTGAACTGTCTTAAGAACTTTTATGAGCAGGATAGGAGAAAGTCCATCTGGTGAGTATTTAATGTCAGCCTTTCAGCCACCATTAAAAGCTGTCCCATACGTCCCTTTTGGCAACCAGGACAGGGCAAGCCGTAAAGCAAACCAGCTTTGCAGATTCACCAATATTTGACACTTCGGCTTAAAAAAAAACAAACATGCAAAGTGTAAAAACAAATGACCTATGGTGGAGTAAAAAGGGGGGGGGGGGTTCAGTCTCGGCGAGGGGATTAACGTGACTAAAAGCTGAAGCGTCTCCAGCACTTCAAGGCTTTATCTGCATGAGAACTTGTTTGATAGGCTGATGGAGACGTTCCTGTTGTAGTTAAGTATCCGAGGAGGACTTAAAAGTGTCGAGGAGGAAGAGGAGGGGATTTAAAAAAAAATGAGCACAGCATAAGTCAGCACGTGCTTAACAACAGCTCAGTGATAAATGGAAGTGTAAATAGGTGACGCAGGTTTAGCATTACTTGCATAGTAGCACAACTATTGGGATCTTTAAAGAGCCTGCAAAATGAATTCAAAGATTTCTTTCTAAATACATTATATATACATGGTTTAGGAAAACTGACTTTGGACTATGAGAAAATTACTTTTTATACTTAACTACAGTAAAATGTCAGACAGATACTGTACTTTCAGACTTTTACTGAAGTTCTACAAGGTTATCGTAACTTGTACCAAAGTTCTTTTCTGTTAACATCGTTGTACTTTTACTCAAGTATCACTTTCAGGTACTGGATAATGGCAAGACTTCGCCCACAGCCTTGCTGCCAAGTCATGGGCGGAGAATCTTATTGTGTGCTCGGTTACTATAATATTAGCATAATTGTGACATCATAATTCAGAAAACATCACCACGCCTCCCTTACAGACACATTTTCATAAATAGGCAGATAACAAAACATTTTCCCGAGTGCTTCATTCCACATTTGATGGGTGGGCAGGCACAGAGGCCTATTTCTGTACAAAGTTAATTTTCCCTAAAATGTCCTCTTGAACGGCTTCCATTGGGTAATATTCTCCGATGTGATACTTTCATACTTTGCTGCGGTATGACTAATAATTCATGAAGCTATAAGTACATTTTTGTTGCATTCGATGGAGCTGAATTCCCGTCAGGTGGAAACTTTCAAAGTGCAAAACATGGGGTCATTTAGCAATATTTTAACATTTCAGACATAAAGGGCTCCACGGCAAGCAGATGTGTCACTTTCGGGATCATGAGCACTATATTTTATAGCCAAATGTGTTCGTCATCGATGGAGCATTTCATTTATTCATCGCAGCAAGGTTCAGTGAACGTGGACGCTCTGGAAAGCGACTTGTCTTCCTTCTGAGGTATGTTTGTTCCATCCAATGATGATTTACGACTTCAACTGTCTAAAAGGAGCTCTCAATCATCCGCACGAGGGATGACTTCCTCCAGAGAGCCACAAAATATCATTACATGGTCAGAACCTTTAATTTGCTATCAGGCCAAGAGGTTTCCAGTCACCCAGTCACATTTATATCAACTTCACCGGAGAAGCTCTCTCTCTCTGTCTTTTCTAGACTTAGTTACGAAAATACTGCTTCTTACACTTTACCTTTGTTAAATGTAACTTTGACTAACAACCAATGTGTTTCTGAACATTGTACAGCCTCATATGTAGCAACCATGCTTATTGGCACAGAAAGTCTAGCCCGTAGTACATAAACTGTCACCACATTTGCAAAAAAAAGCCACATTATTGAGTGCTTTTTTAACATGGGTGCAGTTGCCAAGCATGTTGGCAATGCTTTCAGCAACAACAACAGAAAAAAAAAGTTGGGAGTGGAACAAAAAAAAAAAAAAGAAATGCATCTCAAGTTAAATTTAAAGATGTGTTGCTCTTGGAAGCCCGGCTACACCGCCATAAACCAAGGGAGACATTTTCATGCTCCACATTTTTCATGGTTTCTCTCCGAGTTTCCTCCCTTCCTCTCTCCCCGCTCCACCTTGGCTTTGGACTCACCTACTGCTGCTGCACCGGCTGCGGCGGCCCGGCCAGCGACGCGCACTGGGGTGCTGTGGGGTGGCCGGCTCCAGATGCTTCTGGTTTTCCTTGGATGGCTCTCAGAGGGGGAGAATCCCTCGGAGAACCCGCCACCTGTACAGCACTACTTAAGCGCTCTTTCAGCACACTTCTCAAATATTGCACGGCCTACACACACACACGCCGATGGCCAGCAGCGATCAGTTATACGCTACAAGTCGTCTGACCTACCGCCCTGTGTTTTAATGTGGCGCGCATGAAGGAACCGTTTTATTGCTGCCTGCAGACTATTGACTTGTGCCAACTTTGTGTGGTAAAGGTTATAATTTGTGGACCGGTTTGGATTAATTAGCTGCCCGCCCTTTTCCACTGAGGCCAAAGTTTACTGAGCGATGAACATACAGAGAGGAGTATGGCCGCCCTCCGGATACCCACAGAGAAGCAAACACAAAAGAGAAAATGTGAAAAAGTGCTTTAATTTCACGTGACCTGTCATCAACGGCACATTTTCACTCTGCTTTGTGAACTGGTGGACTGCCTGCAGTGTGATGTACGCGCCACATGTTCAAAGTATTTTATTTTTTTTTCAAAAAGAATATTTTCCAACTCAATTACTTTTTAAAGACATCTCTAGCCACGTGAAAACACATTTGCAGGGCTGTAAAGAGCATGGCAAAGCAACAGGTGGCGCTATAACTCACAAATCATAACGCAATTTTAGCAAAGAAGGTCACTTATGGAAAGGAAACCAAACAATGGCAAAATCGAGGAAAACAGCTATCGTATGTGTTGACTGAAATGGAGTTACTCCTGTAAATAATACTTGAACTTAACAGAACAGAAATGCGGATAATGTGTGCAGATTATGTGAAAACCTTTGACCTGGCCAACCAATCAGTGGCCAGAAAAATGCTGATGTTATTATGGGCCCGCTAGTTGAGGCGAATTTGAAAGCTCTAGTAAAAGAAACAGTCCCATTGCTAAAAGTTTTGATGTTACATCGGCCAGCACTGCTGATACTGAAGGCCCTGGGAAGATTAGATTGACATGGCGGCACATAGGGGGCTGAAATCTGATTGGACAAGAAAGAATAATAATAATCATAAAAAATAAACCTAACATACTGCACGTACATGAAACAGCGGTGCCAAGAGACATTTTACCGAATGAAGAGAAAAAACTGTTGAAAATAAATTAATACAACTTCATGGAACAAATAATAGAATTTAGCTTATACATTTAAGTCTGTGCTTCTGATAGTGTTTAGGCCAGAGGATGTGCTGTGCTACAAATGAGACAGCAGTTTTCAGTTAACCAAAATTAGTTTGCTAGGGAGCGAAAGTAAAAAAAAAATAAATAAATAAAGCATAAGGTGCTAACTCAGTTCTGTTAAGCTTCTAAGTTTGAAAATAGTCTACTGCAAATGGCTATGAAGAGTCTTTATTAACAAAACGTGTTGCAGTCTTTCACAACCCGATGTGTGGTGCAATTGCAGTCACCTGTGTGCAGAAAAAGGTCAAGACTGCCTGGCTTAGTCTGAGGTTTCCATATTTCCCCTTTTTGGTGCTTATCAAGGCTCACAGATGCTCGCTAAAACTTAACACCACTGCGTGACAGACAAAGGCTTTTTGTCTGTTAATTCACTGTGTGACATGTTCTCTCTTTATTGAATTACATTGTATTCTTGAGGTCCAGGTCAAGCTCTTTAACCATGATTAACATATTCTTGTAATTCTTTATTGGATGAGTAGCCTCAACAAGGCAATTTAAGAGAAGAACGTGAGTAGAGAAGAACAATTGACACTGGAAATAATGTGAAGTAAGCAGGAAGACTCCAGTGCCACCCTTTGAATCATCACTTGTTATTTAAGTCTTCTGTTGTTTTTACATTTTACAGTAGGATGTTGTGTGTGAGTCTTTTGTTGTTTTTACTGTTCGTCTTAATGCTAACTCATTTTGAAACTTTTATGACAGTTAAAAGAGTTGTCAGCCAACTGTGGTTGAGAGGCGGGCTACACCCTGGACTGGTCTCCACTCAATCGCAGGTCACATATGAGTCATTTTCATATAATCTGATCAATAATGGTAAAGAGACTTGTAGAGAAAAAAAATCTAATTTAGTGATTTTTTTCTTATTTTCTTTTGCTGCTTTAGTTTTGTCTGGGTAAAGGTCTCCCATGCTTAAACGCCTACGCATAAAAGTCTTATTTTCAAAACGTTTGTGGTGATTTAAAAATGTAAGCAGTCATAGCAAAGGGTATCCTTACTTAATGACAGAGAAAATGGATGCGGCCCACTGAAATACACTTCTTGCATAACGGTAAAGACAAAAGTGCATAACGGAAGAAAAAAAAACATTTACGTGTTGCCCTTCAAACTCTGCAGATACAAGCGGAATAAAGATCCTAACTACTCATTAAACCCATTAAACGCGTCTTAATGCAATCGTAATAATGATAAAGACATGCCATAGTTCCAACACTTTCACAAATTCATTCATATCTCAAAAATAAGACCATTTATTTTGCTGTCTGCTGCTTTGTGAATGCAAAATGGCCGCCTCATCCTGGCACTTCAGCTCACAGATCCCTCTGGTGTCTTGCAACACGCTAAAGACAGCTTGAGTGAAAAAGATGGACCATTTTTAAAACAAAATTTTAATTTAAAATTTAAAAAAAGGAACCCCAAAGACACTAAGATGCATTTGTGTTAGTTTTCATGGAGAAATGCATATTAAGCAATGAGAAAAATCCAACATAAAAAGAAATCATGAAACTTCATGACACATAACTGTATTTTGTATAAATATTTGCAATGTTTTGTTCCGAATTCGGCAGCACGGTGGACGACTGGTTAGGTTTTCTCCGGCCACACAGGTTTCCTCCCACATCCCAAAAACATGCGTGGTAGGTGAATTGAAGACTCTAAATTGCCCGTAGGTGTGAATGTGAATGGTTGTTTGTATGTGCCCTGCGATTGGCTGGCAACCAGTTCAGGGTGTACCCCGCCTCCTGCCCGATGATAGCTGGGTTAGGCTCCAGCACGCCCGCGACCCTAGTGAGGAGAAGCAGCTCAGGAAATGGATGGATGGATGGATGGATGGATGTTCTGAATTCTTGCTGACTCGTGCTAGGTGCCAGTGTCCTAAAGACGCCAAAGCACTACCTACTCGTAAAGTTCATGTTTTTCAGGCTTAAAGTGATAATGCATAAACCGGAAATTACGGTTATTTTCCTCGTCTTATATCTGAGAAGATGTTCTCAAAGTCATGGTTGTTTTCTTGACCTGCAGTATTTGGACCACCCTGCCCTGAGGACCACAAATTTAATCAAGCATGTCACTTGGTTCATCGCTCATGAAACCCTCCACCCACCCACTGCTGCCCTGTTATCTGATGGTGCCCCTTTCTTTTTTCTTTTTTTATTATCAGTCTTAGTGTTATTGTATTCAACCTGGTCACTCTCCATTATGTAGAATGTGCATGGTGTCAACACCCTAAAGAACACACACTTCAGACCGATACTGACAGATTACCAGGGAATTCTTCTTCACGGCTCTGCTTGTTAGGGGAGGAGAGGGCAAGAGCTGGAAAATAAATAAGACGTCACTTGGGTTTGTCTTGTTCTTGTTCCAAAATAAACAGAGCCAGGCGCAGGGAACTCCGGGAGGCTTTGCGATGCGAATGCTACGTATTTCCAGCTCCTTTGATCGAAAACAATGGGGATGGCGAGAGTGCTATGCGCCCGTTACCACAGCAACCAAGCGAGTGTGAACAGGTGATTTAGAAAAACTGCTTGCCAGTTTCACATCCTTAAATTCAACTTCCTTTTAACTGATTTAGCCGACAGTTTCGGACGCGGACGGGAGATCATAATTACCGTCCTTATTTGCATCAGTGTGGTTACGCTGAGACCATAATGGTAGCGCTTGGGATTTGGTGTCTCTGTAAAAAGGCCTGCTGTGCAGAATGTCTGAGAGCTCTGAAACCGACATGTGCGAGGGGTGAGGGTTCAGGTCTCACTGGGGTTTGTTTAGGAATACATGACACTGCACAGCTGGACTATCATCCATGCATATTTGACTATTAAACTTTACACAGCCAGCTGCTTTATCTGAGGAAAGGAAGTTATTCCCACTAGTGTTGGGAATTGCTCCACTTGTTCTACTGTAAGGAATATTTAGTTTGTTTGCGCTTTATTGCGTACAGGCTGTTACATTTTACGACAGTGTTTAAAGCCCAGGTCATCCTCAGCATGCTGAAATGTTTATGGTACAGTTTTTAAATAAGGCGTTAATCCACTGTAATGTAAACACCTGTAAAAAATCACCTGCAACAACACAGAGGGCTGGAAAAAAAAATGCGAAAAAACAAAGATGTCTGTGTAGATTCTCAGTCATCCGGGCCCATGGTAGCACATAAGTTGAATCTCGAAGGCAACTGGAGTTCGTCTTGGTTGTTGAAGACATTCCACCTTTAATCCAAACACTTTCTTGCAAGGGGATTCTCCCACCGGGAGGGGCATATTTATAACTTTGGAGGTCCAAGGCAAACCCTGTCATGGGTTTTCTGCAATGATTTTGAATATTATTATGATCAACTAAAAAGTGTGAATTTGAGAAAATTCTCTTATTTCCTGAGCTGGATGAAATCCTTAAAATCCTTGTTGAGGAATATTATCGAACAAGTGCACACTTTTCGTGTAATTGATGAGAAACATTTAATGTAGTTTACCATTTCTACCACTTCTTCGTAATGAAACGCGTCTCTTACGTAACTCTACTTCATCTCTACTGCACCCTCCTTGGCTGACACTGACAGCAGTGCTACTGCAACTGGCTAGAGCGTCTGGCTTTGGCTGTTGTCAGTTATGAACATTTGGTGTCGCTGTGGAAATGTTGAACTTGTTGGTAGTTTCTAAATAAATAAACCAAAAACAAAAAAAACCCTCTTCTCTGCTTACTCTGCTTTTGCTACCCTCTTCCTGAATCAAGTCTGTACATGCGCATTAAGACGTTGGAATAGTCCATTGCACGAGAAGGGACGGGAAGAACTCTAAACGAGAAGCATTTTTCTTTTCAGTACGTGATTTAAGACTATAAACAATGAGCATCAAGTTAATGTAAATGTGCAGCTTCCTTGCTTAAAAGAGTTTGATTTATCTATCTTCTCTTTCATGTGGACTTCACTCAATGACCCAAGTTTTAAATATACAGTCAGCCTTAAAGTACAAAAAAAAGGTACTTTGTCGCATGTCCAATCCATCGATCCGTTCTCTACGCTGCTTATCTTCACCAGGGTCGCAAGTGAGCCGAAGCCAATTGACCGTTCTTCCTTTCGTCCTCTCAGGCCCCTCGTCCTTTCCCTGCCCTCTTCCGACACCCAGTTGACCTCACAGCTCACGGCGTTCATCACGAGCTGGAGTAGCAACCTTCAAGCGCCTCATCCTTGCATTAAACCAGCAGTCAAACACATTTATCCCCTCAAAACTCAAACCGTCGCTTTCAAAATGTTTCTCTTGACAACAGCTCAGGAATTGAGACGTGCAGCGACCCTTGTCAGGTCACAGCAAACGCAATCGCTTCAATTGCCACTTCAGGTTATTTATTTGGATGTTTTTTTTCCCCTTTTCTTCATGGGAATGCCTTTCCTCCATCACTCCTTGAACCCCCCTTGAGAAGAAACACGCCTGACGTGTCATTTAGCTTGTTGAGCCTGCAAGGAGGGAGCCCGCACCCCCCCCCCCCCATCTCCCCCACACACACCTCCTTCTCCTCAAACAGGCCACATGGTACATCTAATTAGTTCATCTCACTCTTGACAAACTTTGAATTTGTTTGCAACACAGACACATCACTCCCTCACAGATTTTCCTCCCAACAACCCGTCTGAGAGGCGAGACCAAGAGAAATTCGTGAGGCCATTGATTTTGGGCTTTAAACAGACATCTGGCTTCCATTATGGCCTGCGATGGGAAACAGCGCTCTTCAGCAAACGACAGCGTCGGCCCCGCGATGCACAGACACACGTTGCGTGGTCTGTAATATAGCCGACCGAGAGGATGCTTAGAGGGGAGGGAAGAGTTTTGTTGCTCCCCTTTAAAAGCCGAAACAGGTTTATTGTGGATTTTCCATTTTCAGAAGTCAACTGCCCAATAATGCATCTTAAACTGTACAACCGCTGAATGACTTCATTAGGTCATTATAGACCCCTGACGAGATGCCGTGCCTTTGTTTATAAGTTACGGCAAAAATGGTATGTCTTGTGTAAATGAAAACCATTTGTAAAAAGCTGACAACGTTTTTTTTTTTGGTGATTTCACGGTGGAGTCGAATTTGAGAGTGACGGACAAAATGCAGCAGGGAAGCACATTTACCATGAGACTCCCTTTGCCATCTGTAAACAAAAACAGCTGTAGCTCCAACAGAGTCATCGAAGAACAGCAAATAACTTCCAGATGGAATCCTTCAAATTAAAATATAAAACATATCACTGCTTTATTTTATATACAGGCCTTTTTTACATGTCATGGAAAATAAAATTTACGATTGTAGATGACCAAAATGTCTCCCATCTGATTTCTATATACCGTTAAGCCTAAAACCCAAATTTTAAGTTGGATTGGTATCTTCTTCCAAGGAAAGACATACTGTAAGTCAATGGTAAAAGAAATCACAAATTCAGTATACAATGAGGCATGACATCAATCCATCCATTTTCCTACAGGACTTGTCCTCATTAGCGTCACTAATTGGAGTTGATCCCTGCTGACTTTGAGCGAGAGGGGGGATTACACCTAGTCGCCTACCAATCGCAGGGCGCAAAGAGACAAACAACCATTCACACGAACATATACACTTATGGACAGTTTAGAGTATTCATTGAACCTATTTTGCATGTTTTTGGAATGTGGGAGAAACCTGGAGTACCCGGAAGAAACATGAAAACCCACGCAAGCATGGTGACAACATGCAAACTCCATGCGAAGAGGCATATAACAGTAATTTTTTTTTTGGGGGGGGGGATCACTTTTTTATCACTTTTTTTAGTTTTTTCTTTTGGTCCATTTTTGTCATTGATCAAAATATATATGTCAACAACTGCATATTATATAATAGCAAGCACATACATGGGGAAGGGTTAAGTGGTACTGTGAGGTAGACGAGCCAACCAACCAGAATACCATCCATCCATTTTCTGAGCCGCTTCTCCTCACTAGGGTCGCGGGCGTGCTGGAGCCTATCCCAGCTGTCATCGGGCAGGAGGCGGGGTACACCCTGAACTGGTTGCCAGCCAATCGCAGGGCACATAGAAACTAACAACCATTCGCACTCACAGTCATGCCTACGGGCAATTTAGAGTCTCCAATTAATGCATGTTTTTGGGATGTGGGAGGAAACCGGAGTGCCCGGAGAAAACCCACGCAGGCACGGGGAGAACATGCAAACTCCACACAGGCGGGGACGGGGATTGAACCCCGCACCTCAGAACTGTGAGGCTGATGCTCTAACCAGTCGGCCACTGTGCCGCCCCAACCAGAATATATATACATATATATATATACATATATATATATATATATATATATATATATATATATATATATATATATATATATATATATATATATATATATATATATATATATATATATATATATATATATATATATATATATATATATATATATATATATATATATATATAGTGGAACCTCAATTTAATGTATTTCAGATATATTCCAAAAACAGAACAGTTGGAACTCAAAAATCACGCCTTACATGTACCAGTGAGGTAAGTTTGGATCAACTTTAAAACTTTTGAAACGTTCTAAAGCAACTTTGTATTCATTTACAATAATTTCGTACTGCACAAGGTGTTTTTAGCGCACAAATAAAGTAAAAGACAATTTTGTACTGCACTGGGATGACACAAGAAAAAGTGCTTCAATTCAACAGACAAGCCGATATAATGGACGCCCCCTCATAACAATATTGAAGCACAAACTGAACTGGGCCTTTTTCATGTTTATAAGTGCAATGTCGCTCACAATTCTTTAAGAGTTAACTATCTCACCCTCTTTTTTTTTTGTTTTATTCATCATTCATTTAATTTAAAAAAAAATATTATTCCAATTGCTTTTGCAGCTCTTTGCACATCATTTCATTTTCATTTGCACACTATAGACTTGTGTCTACCCACTGAGTACCATTCCAATTTGGTTGTGTACAACAATGACAATAAAGGCTATTCTATTCTATTCTACTTTTGGCCACAACTGTACTATTTTAACAGCACTTTCTGCACATTCATATGGAAGACATTCACTTTAACTTTAAGCCATTCATCTGTTTTCTATACTGATTATACAGTATACTGATATGTGCATTGTGGAGGGGAGCTGGAGGCTATCCCAGCTGACTTTGGGCGGAAATCAGACTACAACCTGGACTCGTCACTGGTCAAATGTAGAACACACATATAGAGACAATCATTCACTTTCACATTCACACCGTCACTGTGTGGGAACTGTACCCAATTGCCTGCACCCTAGTGAGGTGAATGTATGTACCACAAAAAAAATAACTGATAAAATATTGGCACAGGATGACTGATTTAAGTGGTCTAAACATCAACAACGAGTGATTTAAGGCTCTTATCAGACACCAAGGTGTGCTTATTTAACTTAACCTGGTGTGTTATGAGACGACACATTATTTATGCTCACAGGGATGCGAGACAACAGGACGAAACAGTGTCGTGACTTGAATGTGATTGTTTGTGGTAGTGGGGGCGCGTCGAGTCGCGTCACGCTGGTGAGTAACACTAACAGTGCTAAATCACCTCTGGAGTTTGACTAATCAGACGTTGAACGCACAGACGCATATCATGACTGTGTGAGTGCACAGTCAACACAATGTTGGCTGTTACCGAGGGAACGAGTTGTGGTTAGTCAAGGTTTGTAAGGAAAAATTCACCAGAGTGAAAACGCTGCCTTCATAAAGGTCATGCAACTGAACCACACAAGGCAATCATTCGAGTATGCTCCCTGAGCCTGCCTGCTGGTACTGATGGATGCTGACGGGTGCCGAGATGGAGCGTTGCAGATAGGGAGTGACCAGAGAGGAGCCTGATTAAAAGTCGTGGAGCGCGGCGGTGGGTGATAACCCCGATTTAGCGGTGATGAATCCACTCTGGACGGGCCGCTGTCTCATTAGACTCGAGCCTCAGCCAGACAACCGCGTGTCCAAATAAACGCCGCAACAATCCGGCTTTTATCAGCAGGATTAGGATTTGTTTTCCTTTCGGCGGCTTCACTTGTGTGGGCTCGTATGGAGCATCCTCCCCCTTGATGGGTCTCTATAAACCTGAAGTGTGATTCACTGGCCCCTGACTTCACTGTGTTTACACTAATGTGGGTCTATCTCTGCTGCAAATTAATGAGAGCAGCAACATCATTAGGCAAGGAGTTTTGTGGAGCCTGTGTGAAACAGTGAGAAAAGGCTGAAATAATCTGCCCCTTATTTGTCATAACATAAACATCAGAGTTGTTTAAAAGGCTGATAACATTAAATATTGGTCCGAGGGAGGCGGTAGTTTACATTTTCACTGGACTAGTCTTGATAACAGGCCAGAGGCAATGTGAAGGCCTTTAAATATGCGGATTAGTGTAATTTATTGGACTCTTGCAAGCGCTGCTCGTCCTGCAACAACAACAACAAAAAACAGGCCAAGGTTCAGCAAAGGAGAGAAAGAGCAACCACTCCTGATAATCTCATAAAACTACGAAGGAGTATTGGGGAGTAATAGTAAAATGATGTGAAAAATGTCATAGTAAAAAAAAGCCATGAATAAAGGAAGGTCTAAATTCCCACGCGAACCTAAATGCAATAGTTTGAGACCAGTAGCCACTGGTATCTCATATATTCACCAAGTAATACAGAGACAATTTAATGTACTTTAATGGCCTCACATGTGGGCAAGGAAAGCCGACGCCCATTCAGCCGTTCATTGAACGGGACAAACAGTCGAAGGCACAAATACAAAATGAGAACAGTCGCAAGGAGCTGCTGCAGTCCACAACTCACCCTCACACGCAGATGAACCTGCTCCAGCTCCTGACATCACTTTCTACGCAACGCAAAGGCACACACCCAACACACAAATACTACAGTATGTACAGTAATTACACTTTGTAAAAACCTTTTTTTTTTTGTTACCTTGTCTTTTATTATGTGTTTTTATACAATACAGTGCTATTTTTCTTTATTAAAACAATCAAAATGAGGTGATTGGGGGTGGCGAGGTGGCGGGCTGGAACAGATCATTGTCATTTCAATGGGGAAAATTGATTTGATATACAAGTCAATTGAGTTATGCAGTCAAGGTACGACTGTATAATTTTCTGCTAAAATTCTTGGTTAGATAACAGGTGTCAAACTGGTGACCCAGGGGCCAGATCCGGCCCCCAACATCATTTTATGTGCCCCGCGAAAGCAAATCATGTGAGGCGACTTGATGTTTCTTGTGAAAATACCAAAATTGGTGTCTTTATTTGCATAATGTTGAGATATTGCAAGCATTTTATGTTACAATTACCTTTTTGGAATAAATGTAATAATTTTTTTTTTGCTTCTGATTATAAAACTTATCCATCAATTTGTTTTGTATATGTCATTATATGAGACAATATTTTATATAGGTTCACAGTCATAACGGCCCTCCGAGGGAAGCCATAACTACAATGTGGCCCGTGACAAAAATCCGTTTGACACCCCTGGGTTAGATGATCAAACAAATTTGTGTATTTCTTTATCAGGAACAGACATTTCCACAATCACATTAAACTGTTGATGTGCTAATTTTATTGTTTGCGAAACTTGGATGAAAGTGTAAACTTGACAAGATCCTCAACAACAGTCCTCATGTTAATACACATTATCAGAATCAGAATCATCTTTATTTGCCGAGTATGTCCAAAACACACAAGGAATTTGTTGGAGCCGCTCTAGTACAACAGACAGTCAATTTACAGAACACTTTGGAGACAAAGACATTGACAAAAAACAATTGTGCAAAAAGATGCAGAGTCCTCTAGCACTTAGAGCAGTTCGAATGACTAATATTGCAATAGTCCGGTGCAATGACCATTGTGCAAGGGGCGCTGAGACTTCAAGGAGTGCATGCGGTTTAAAGTGACGAGTAGTGCGATAATCTGGGACAATGTTGGTTGTGCAAATGTTACAGATACTCCTCAATCAGTGTGCAAATGGAGCAGATGCTACTCTGGCATGAGTGGCCAGTATATGCAAATAGTGCATAAACGATAAACGATAAACTGTTGATGATGTGTATTGCATTTCATTATTTATAAAACTTATACTAAAAGATTCTCAAAATCTGCTCAAAATTTAATTCAATATTTTCTCTTTCAAATATTTTTCAAAGAGATTTACGCATGATAACATGATCATTTATTATTATTATTTATTTATTTTACTATTTCCAGTGTGGTACCTTTGCTGCCTAATAACGCAAAATGTTCCACTGGCCTCCTCCCCTCTGATCCGGATTTAGCAACTCCTCCGTGCAGAGGCGAATGATTTATTCTGCCGCGCTGAGGAAATCAGCAACGAAGTGCTGCTATGAGGAGACTCGGAAAGGGTGGGGCCAATGATTTCATAACTATTTGTGTATGTCTGGAAGTCGTCCACGCATTGCGATTTTGAACCGATTTATGTCCAAACGGAATGACCCTGGGAATTAATGAGGCTCTGGCTGTGAGTTCCAGCACCAGCAAGGTCAAGTAAATCATAGTTTAGGGCTCCAGTCCTCCCCACTCTGCTCCCTCTCTCACCCAAAGCCCATATCTTGTGATAAGCCAAAGACAAGGGGCCTGAGAAATACCACCTCATCGACACTTGTGTCCATCCAGTCAGACATATTTTAAAAGGCAAGCGCCAAGCGGCTGTAACGATTGCTTTTAGTGCAGACTCCGAACTGATGGATGGAAGTGGGGTAAAAGCAATGGGACAAGAGGTCACTTTCTTCATTTTACATTTTACAGACAGGACTGTTGATGTTATACACATTTCTCTCTCCAGGGGATTTTTTCCCCCTCTACTGTGCCTTTGTTTTATTGGGACATTATAAAGCGCTTATATTTGATTTAGCAGTACCATTTCCCTTTGAAAGGATAAATGTCAGAGCACTTGCACACGTGGGAAAGGATGACATCATTCGCCATAACATGGTGTAACCGAAGAGAGTAACACCCAACTAATGAGCACTGCAAATCAGTCAACTCGTTTTATGAGGAAAAATAATTTGTCTTTTCATTTGATAGCTGTTAAATCACCCCAGGTTTTATGCGCGTGTTTAGTGTTTCATACTAGCAAGTTAAGAAGAGTGACAACATTTTTAAACAACCGTGAAATTGGAGAGCAGCCCTCCGCTCATGCAACATGGTGGAGACAGGTTGTTATGGAGACTGGTTGTTATGGCTATATTACCACAACCAAGATATATAGATCTCTGAGATGAATTGTCTGCAAACACATACAGTTAGTAATCATATTACAGTGAGCATTACAAATACATAACGGTTCTCCATCGTTTTAGTTGTAAGTACTCACTTAAATAAAGGCTTCATCCAAACACAGGCCTCCTTTTTTCCCCTCAGGAAAAAAAAACAAAAAAAAAAACTGGTGGTAACTAATTACCTCGGTTCATGGTTGCTATTGTTCACCCACGGACATTAAAGAGGTAATTGCTGAGTCTAGCCGAACTCCATCGCAAATCAAAACAGCAGCACCTACAGAAACACGTTAACAATATTTCAGATGTGTGCGGCCTTACTGCAGCCCCTCGAAGGTTGCAAATGAGTATTAAAAATAATCTTACATTCCAATATGCATCTGTTCAGCCTGTCAAGGTTCTTGCCGCTATTGTTTTAAACTTCAGTTTTACTTGACAATTGTTAATAAACATGATTTTTATCATCAAAAATGATAAAACATAGGCAGCACGGTGGTGAAGTAGCGAGTCTGTCTGACAATCTCGAACTCGTGGGGTCCAATGTGAGTCCCAGTTTTTGGAACCTACTTTAGGAACACAGAAGGCACTGAAGTGTCACACAGCTGCTGCTCCTTAAATAACATACACTACATCACTGATACGATTTCGACAAATCGAGAGACCGACCGTCACCATGCATTCAACTCCACATTCCTTCCATCCAATGTTACCTTGTTTATAGGATAATGCTCGCGGTAACAGTTAACTTCATGTTTGAATTAGAACAGCGGATGGCAGCTCCAAATAAATCTGCGTTGTCTGTGATTATGGCCATTACATACTTCAGGCTTTGTCCAAACAAACAAGGTTATGATGTCAGAAGTCCATGTCAGAGCGGCTGAGGAGAAGCAGTCTCTTCTCTTCGACGAGCACCTCGATGGCCGTAATTACTGTCATGTTCTGAAGGAGATGAGAGATACCAGAGGTCCAAATAAAACCCAAAACGCTTTTGATATGATGGATTTCAAGTTTGTTTACAGATCCCTTAAGTTGTCCATTGAGGGAAAGGAACATCGGAGCACTAAGGTTGGCCCTACAGATTTGTAATCTTTTTATCATCATGGATGGACACATTTTACAAATTCTGCATTTAGATTGTTCTTCCTCAAGTTGATTGAACCGGTCTGCTTTTGGCGAGCGTCTGCTGTGCCTGTGCGTGTTTACGTTCTGCTTAATGCACTCGCAGAGTTCTGAATCTAAACATATTCACGCAGACGTTCCCCTCTGCTCCACTTTACTGGCACATTCCAAGCAGGCGCATCGACGTCAGCGCAGCTGGATTCAAAAGTGAACTTTCTCCCAGCTAAGCAAAGCAGCCCACAAAGGCTTGAATTATGTTGTTTGAAACAAAAGGAATTTTTATTGTCTGAGTGGTTTCTGCAGTCTTGCAACTTCGACTGAAGAAAACGCATACCACATACAAAAATATCAGCAAGGTTATTGTACGAAAAAGTCAAATAAAATTGTGAGTTGATAATCTGTGTTGACAGATCCTTGCAAAAATGGAAGCAGTCTTAGGGCCCCAGTGAACAATATGCCATGAAATGAAAGTCATAATATCACAAGAATAAAGTCGTTATTATTTTAAATTTTTTTATGAATTTTTTTTTTTAATGTAACGAAATTAAAGTAAAAATTTAACAAGAAAGAAAATTATCATGACTTTATCCTTTCAGAGTGACCTTTCGTACAATATTGTGGAAAAGGGTCACTGGTCAGAAACACAGCCCAATGTCTTCTAGGTGTTAAAGTGCAATTCATGTGAAGTTTTTATTATTGTTATAACCATCACGGGGTCAATTTAAATTTATTTTCCAAGAGAAACCATGCCAGGATGTACGAGAATACGTACACCATAAATATCACCAGTAAACTTAAAGCAAGGAATGAAAAAACACATTAGACAATCAACAACACACCCTGTGAGATGTTATTGGATTCGATGAAGAACTAATGGAGTAGTTCTCTCCATGTCATCGTGGTTCTCCTAGAAAGTACATCTCATAAATATAAAAAATGTGGCCCCCGCAAGAGCAGTATATTTTTTTTCATAGGCTGCTATATGTAGACAGGTGTATCATTTAGGGTAATTCCTTGGAAAGTCATCAGACAATTGTTTTGTTCTGACAAACTGCAGTTTAGTGAATCACATCCACATCAAGAGCACAACAAGATTCTCTCAGCCTCTGTGCTGCAGGATTCATCACACAAGTGAGATAAAAATCACATTTTTGAAAATGGGATCAAGTGCACATACAAAAATAAGTAGAGGGATGAATGGGCTCACTGTGTTAAACAAAAAAATATGTACCCGATAGTCCCTGTGTGGTTTTTGCCCGGTAATATTCCTATAAATGGTGGTCGGCCTTGAGCCGCCTCGAAAAATGGAGGATATAAAAAAATATTTAGTACTGAAGTGGGATTCGTTATTTGAGCCAAGCTACTGTTGAAGGTCGGTTGTCAAAATAAAAATCTCTATTGTGAGACAACTGCCCATGGCCAGAATCTCTACAGGCCAATATGAGAATGTATTGCATAAAATATGGAATCTTGGAGAAGTTGGAGAAAAAAAAGCAGAAATCATCATATATGAGACTGAGCATCCCTTTTCAAAACCACGTGAATGATTTAGTGTGTAGGGACGCCCGCCGGTGTGAAACCAAAATAGGAAAAAAATGAAGGTAGCTTCATCCAACATAACCTGGGTGGCCTGAACAGGGTGTCCTATGGTTTCTGATGTTAATGTCATTGTTTTGAAGGTTTGACATGACTTCACTGCAGGCATGCTTTAGGTCAGACAGACCGTGATAGCAGGATATGGCTCTATATTTCAAAATACAAGACAAATCTGGGTATACTTTAACACTCCAGTTCTATTCAATTGTTGCACCCTTCCAGAAATTGGAAACCGCACAATGAATTAGGGGTAGTGGACATTATGAAATGCTTCACTCCAACATGATGAGTTCTTCCTTATGCAGCTCACAGACCTGTTTCATAGTGGTTTGAACACTTTGCTTAGATAAGTGGATTGTTAACATATATATCGCCAAATTTGCTTAAGACACCCCTTTGCCGTGTTTTCTTCTCATTTGACCTCCATATTTGGTTCCTGGTCTTCGTAATTGTTTCTCCTCTGAGGAGAAACAATATGAAGGCAATCAAAGATTCTTGGTTCAAATATGTCTGGAGTTTCCATGTTCTCCTTTCCGCATGTGTGCTTTTTACAGCTTATTCTCACATTGCAATAACATTCATGCCAGGTTCATTGAAGACTAAATTGCCCATAGGTGTGAATGTGAGTTTGACTGGTTGTTTGTCTCAAGGTCTACATTATGTGCCCTGCGATTGACGGTCTTGAGGCTCTAGCTCACCCGTGAACCTAACAGGATAGCGCTTTTGAAAATGATTGGATGGATGGATGGTAAATGATACATTAAAGTCTTAAGAGCTATGCAATGGAGCAGTTTTTGCACAATTTTCGAGGCATATTTCTCCAGATATTTGTTTTTGAACTGTAAATTTAGTGCACACAATTTTCACTGTATATGTTTAAGAAATAGGTTTCATGCACAATCACCTGCAGCTTAGATTGAGTGTCATTTTACAGTGGACAAGTGCCAGAACAGACAAACAAATCCAGGCAGTTAAAGTAAGTGTGAACAGAATGGGTGGTTTTGGCTATTCCATGTGCTATAGCTGACAGCATGGATCCTCCATTATTTGTTTTCTCTAATAACATAAGATTCAAGGTCCATTGCTCTAAATACGGAGTGTTGTGGCAGGGGCTGCGGAGGCGAGTGGAGCCTTTTGTAAATCTTGTGTCACTAAAACCACGGCAAGCAGGATGAATGTGTTTCAGTGGCCAACAGGATATCCCCTTAGACTTTGCTCATTGCGTCGCTGATGAGAATAACAGAGGGCACATTATTTTTGCTCAACAGCTCAGGAAGGTGATAAAGGACTCCCAGAACCTCTCACAGGGCTGTACCGTGGCACACGTGCATTTTTTCACGTAGATTTTCCTGACTTCATGGAGATTCTCTCATTTGAATTCAGTAAAGATGAGGGTGTGGTTAAAAAAAGATGTAGCTGCTAAGACAACTTCAAATATTTAACTGGCTTATGAATGAAAACTTAAAACATAGTTTGAATAAACTTTTAATCATGTCAACATTTTTTTTTTGCTTAAAGGGTATACTGTATGAATCAACTGGAATAGCACTCAACAAAGTATTAGGTGAAGAAAAAAACATTTTGATAAAGTTATGGGTTGAGCAGTAAATAGCGTGAGGGTTCACAAGGACAAGCGACTTGTCAGTATAACCTCTGAAATTTTTCAAAATGTATTGGAAACAATTTACACAAGAGAAACCCGATTGTTTCTTCTGCTCCGGTGATCAAGAGGAATGATTGTTGTGACTACAAGTCCAGGTTTATTTCTCTTATGAACACGAACAAATGTAAATACTTGTGTCTTCTGTTTAAATCAGAGTTGGATTCCCCTGAATATAATTTTTTCTAAACTGGTTTCACCTACAACTGAAGCTGTTATGAACATATTCACATGCATACAGTACATGCTTCTGTAATAACTTTTCCTGGCTACTTTGCAGAAGAAGAAGTGACTTTACAGAGCGGAAGAGACCAGGTGAAACTAATATATAAAGGAGCTGCAAGAAAAATAGGGGGAGGGATATATTTTCAAAATCCAATTTTTCATTCAGGAACGAGCTGGAGCTTTTCCCAGCCAACTTTGGGGCGAGAAGTGCGGTACACCATAGACTGATCGCCAATCAATCACAGGACAATGAACTCAAAGTTGCAAACTTAAATCACGAATCCTCACAGTGAACAAACCAAACAAAATCCTCAAGTCCGGAAACAGAAAATCATTCATCATGGCTATAATTTCTTTGACTTGTTGAAGGGAGCTATACTTAATTATAGTGCAGGTGAAAACAACATACAATGGATCACTTATACAGTGGGTATGGAAAGTTTCAGACCCCCTTAAATTTTTCACTTTTTTTTTATATTTCAGCCATTTGCTAAAATCATTTAAGTTAATTTTTTTTCCACATTAATGTACACACAGTACCCCATATTGACAGAAGAAAAAAAACTGAATTGTTGAAATTTTTGCAGATTTATTAAAAAAGAAAAACTGAAATATCACAGGCTTTTGAGCTAATACAGCCATGAGTCTTTTTGGGAATGATGTCACTGAGTTGTTCTGAAACCACTCCTTCGATATTTCAGCTGTGTGCTTAAGGTCATTGTCTTGTTTGAAGATGAACCTTCGACCCAGTCTGAGGTTCTGAGCACTCTGGAGAAGGTTTTCGTCCTGTACTGTACTGTACTTGGCCGCATTCATCTTTCCTTCGATTGCAACCAGTCTCCCTGTCCCTGCAGCTGAAAAACACCCCTAGAGCATGACGCTGCCACCGCCATGTTTCACTGTTGGGACTGTATTGGACAGGTGACATAGACAGGTGTGTGGCTTTCCTAATCAAGTCCAATCAATATAATCAAACACAGCTGGACTCCAATGAAGGTGTAGAACCATTTGAAGGAGGATCAGAAGAAATGGACAGCACCTGAGTTAAATATATGAGTGCCACAGCAAAGGGTCTGAATACGTATGGCTGTGTGATATTTCAGTTTTTTTTTTTAATAAATCAGCAAAAATTTCAACAATATGGGGTGTTGTGTGTACATTAATGAGGAAAAAAATGAACTTCAATGATTTTAACAAATGGCTGCAATATAACAAAGAGTGAAAAATTTAAGGGGGTCTGAAAACTTTCTGTACCCACCGTAACTCTCAAATCATTTAACAGCTTCTGGCAGCAGTGGCATAATTTTAAGCTTGAGAGTGAGGTTGTCCATTAAAACACATAAACATACATGCTTAGGACTGGGATGTGATATTGTGTTACCATCCTTGCAAAGGAGCATATGTAATATGTGGTTTGGCATTAGCCGTATGGAGTTTTGCATCCTCACATGCTTGACGGCAACTTTTGGACAAGTGATGAGAGTGAACCCACTCGCCATGTTCTTCATAGACCTGGGGTTGGTCAGAACCATAAAAAAAAACTTGTTACGCTGCAGGATTGTTTGCACTATTGTTAATACATCTACCAAGCCATCCATCTCATTTCGATATCACTTGCCCTCACTAGAGTTGTGGGTGAGCTGGTCGCCAGCCAATCACAGGGCACATACACTGTCCATACGTAACTGATGGAGTCCTAATAACAAGATAAATGCCTTTCCTTACTCAAAGAAAAAAAAAACTTTAAGACCATATTTGTGAATATGACCCAATGTTTTACATATGTTTTTCAAATAAAAAATCTTCTTGTTTCTAAAAGTATCATACTATTGCTTAAGAATAATAAAACATATAGTGTATATAAAGCTGTAACTGACACTAAATTACAAAAGCGCCAAACCCGCTGAAATGTTATTTTGCAACATGTGAGGTGCTCAGGAGCGACGAAACAGCTTGAGAAAAATAATGAAAATAATTTCTTTTTAAAGCTGCACAAGTAACTTTAGCTATATGAAAGCCAAAATGCCCTCGCATTTCTCTGAAAGGTGGCTCACCGTCCCCCACTTTCAAAACCCCTGCTCAGGACTAAACCATCAAATTGTTGCACTATAAATAAACCTTTAATCATCCCCATTATCCCCTCTAAGATTCGAACAGCTCAGGAGTGGTGGTCAATAATGGGTATTTCTGTTAGTTCAAATTGTAGTCAATCCATCAAAGCTTTATTTCGGTTGGCCAGAGCACACGGCAACAGGGTCTGCCTTTAGTCAATGTGGGCAACACAACTGCTTCGAAATGTGATGCTTTCAACACTGCAATACCATTTTCCTTTTTATAATTCAATGTGAAAATACATTGGATTTGACATTGTGCATTTTACAGGTGCTGCGACCAAAGCGTCGGCTTTGTTGAGGCCCGAGCCAAATGATGCACAGCCTGAAGTTTCACCTACACGGGGTCAAATGTATGGCAGCCCAGTAAGGTTGTTAGTGGGACCCTGAAGACCAGAAAGAATAATATTTGGCCCTGTGGCTGCTTGCATGTAGAACACATCTTTCTCCTTGAAGGAACACATAACAAAGCATGCTGAGAATGCAGTGGTGGCAAGTAGTGATGTACAAATATTTTGTTATTGTACTTAAGTAGATTTTTTGGGGGGGTATCTGTGCTTTACTTGAGTAGAGTAATTATTTTTCTGGCAACCTTTTCATTTGATTCACTTACTCAAAAACTCAAGCAAGTAAGATGTATTTTTTTTTCTGTTTTTCTCATTAGCTAATTTAGCATTGTTTGTTAATCAGTTCACAAAGCTATGGAAACGTGATAACATAAAAGCCTGAGCAAACGCTAGCTACAATACTTAGCTTGTGGTTTGGAAAAAAAAAAGTTTTTCTCTTTTACCAAGTTATCAAAATTGGTATTGTCTATAATTGACAGTAAAAACTATAGTTTTATTTTTTACTTTGAATATGTTTGAATGTCTTTATTTATTTTTTTAACTTTCACTTACTGTAAGTAAAGCAGATCGATTCAGTACTTCTACTTTTACCAGAGACTGTTTTACATAACTAGCTGTACTTCTACAAATGTCATAAAAACACACCTGTAGCCTCATTTGATGATGTCTTGTGTGCAAAATAAAAAACACATTTTCACGGCAATTTGTGTGATTACACCCATACTTATTTTTGGAGTCGTATGGTACAGACAATTCTACTGCAGTAAACAAGTGTTTGGTGGGCCATTGTGCTGGTAATATTAAAACAGGAAATGGTCACAATGTGTCATTGATAGAATGGGGAAGTAAAGATGCTGTGGTATCATTATAGCTTTCTGATGAAATTATAAGTGGCAAACCATTGGCTAAGTGACCCAAACATGCGGACGTGGACAGCAAAGTGGTTCAATACATTTCTTCTTACCTGCCAGCGTGTCTCTGATGACATTGCCATCCCATACTATTGCAACACACGAGGGTTTTTATTCATAAGAATAACAAATACTGTACAGTCTAAAAAAGTGGAAGTATCATTTTTATTTCCCTGTTACATGAACCTTGGAACCTGCACCATCCAGCTGCTCCAGGAGTCAAAATGGTTTCACTTCTCTAAGCTCCACATTTTCGTTTAAGTTGCAACATACCTGGTGAGTTCTGTACATTTACTCGTACTCCCCCACTATGTGTGTGTGTGTGTGTATGTCTGTGTGCACGTGTGTGTGTATGTTCTTGTCTTTCTATCTTTTTGCAGCACAACCCGTCACTTGATCTTTATATGCTAGCATGAGCTCCTTTGACCTCATTAAACTTTGGAGTGGACCCCCAACAGATTATTTATTGAGAAGCCTGGCCGTGTTTGTACTATTTCAACAATCCCTTCACTGTGGCTTTTGCAACATTTTGAGTATAAATGAACCACAAATGAAGCTTCTCAGGAGATCCATTATGAAGTTAAGCAACAATATAGACACCAAAATTATTATTGCATTGCACACTTCTCTAAAACGATGACTCACTTTGGTTTTTCAACGGCCACAAACACTTTTGCCTTCGAACACTTGCAAAACTCAAGCACTCAGCAAGCTTTGAGCGTCAATAATGATAGTGAGAAGAAGTGGAATATGCAATATATCCACCTTAAAATACTTGCTACAAAGTTATTTTTGATGGCACACAACCTAAAAATGAGAACACCTGTTTTTATCAACATTGATTCTGATAACGGTGATGGACCTGCCTGGACACATATCATTCATACATTGCCTTGAAAGTTTATCTTTGAAATTCCCATAATTAGTACAAAAGCTAAACCAAAGGCAAAACAACACAAAGCACAATAAACTGTAAGAAACTGCCCTTCTAAACCTGAATGGAAAATAATTCTTATTAATGTCATGGCAAATCTTGTATCTATCCTATCACAATGGTATCTCAAAGAACGTACAACTTTGGAAAAATCAATCATATTTTGGGGAAATATGCAAAAAAAAATAAAAGTCATTTCAAAAAATTCAAGCATTTGTATAACCATCATGTATGACATCATGTTAGACAATATATCATGCTAAACTGAGCAAATCACTCGGGGTCGTTTCAGAGAGTATTAAAAAAAGTAACTTCACGCATGTTTGGCTCTTTGTGTCTTTTTTAATTCAGCAATTTCAAACTAACAACCAGACTCAACGAAGGGTGCAAAGAGAAGAAAAAGAATATGAACCGGAATTTTTTTTTAAGTCAGCCCTCCTCATTTGTTATTAATATAAGTGTGTTTTATTTATATATAAAAATAGAAATGTTATCGTAAAATGTTACTTTGACTATGACCTGTACAGTTAAAGGTTTTATAATAGTAATGATTTATATTATTTCTCATTAGGAAAAATTATGTTAAAATCCAAATAAAATCAGATGTTGAAAATAATAGCCCTACACCTAGCCTTTCTTGCTGTACTTTATACACAGGGTGCTTAAGAAATATACATACAAAATTTTAAATATGAACATGTGAGTAACTGCATGAAATAAGCTTCCTGTCGAAAAAGAAAAGACTGATCAAAATTCCAAATACAACTGGATACAGATTTTATAACCAATTACACAAAACTTCACAAAACAACACTGGGTTTCCATTTTGCCTCACTCTTTCAATTGTATTGTCCATATTTGCTTTATTGTTGGTGTATTTGTATTCAATATTTCGTTTCACTATGTTCGCGCATATTCTAATACAGAACAAACTAAATATTGCTAGTGAATGTCATTCTTCACTCCGGGAATAAATTTAAAAAAACTTGAACTTAACTTTTAACATCTCACCAAACCCTGTATAGTCCTTGCTTGCAAAACGTTATGTTTAGATTTTTAATATACATCTAGATCACTTACTTGAAACACCGCATAAACAGTTTTAGGGTAAATTTTCATCACACTTTCAAATGGCCTAGCATTTTTATTCGACTCAATAACAATCAGTAGTTTGGCAGCAAAAAAAAAGTAGGATGATGGACAGATGATTAAGTGGAATGAACCCACATGGAACCTCCACTCGCAGTGCATAGTTTGGACTAGTGTGTGTGTGTGTGTGTGTGTGCGCGCGCGCCTCTGTAAGTGTGAGCATGGTGGTTTGGAGCGAGTGTTGGAAAGCGCACGAGCTTCCAACTGCATCAATGTAGCACATTAGTCAATGTCACAGACGACACACTAATTTGTAGCACAGCTGTTTCCTTATATGATGTGTTGAAACGCTCAATCAGAAAAATTAAGCTGGACCGGCTCGTGTCTCCGGCTCATAAGAATGCCCCATTGAGAAGGTAACCAGCCTGAGGCCCCCCAAGCCCTTAGCCCCCACCCCACTGCATGAAGTAGCAGTAAACCTCAGCTGCTCTAATTTGTAAACTCGCCAAGAATTAAGTGTGTGTGGCAGCGCATATGGCAGGGCGAAGGACCGTCGAGGGCCACATGTTCCCAACTGATGATGACTGAATTAAACGCAGTAGCAGAAAGTGAGTGTGTGTGTGTGTGTGCGTGTGTGCACTGAGGCGTTTGACAGTGACAAGGAAAACCTCACTGGAGCTAGGACAGGCAGCACGTATCAATTAGTGATGACCCGTTACACCAAAGAGCACATTTTCGACTGCACTCTTGGAAAATGAAACTCGCTTGGAAATCCGTTTAAAATGAGCACGGATGACTATCTCCCTGAGTGTTGTTTGTACTTGTGGTTTGTGAAAAATACAGCTTACTTTGGCTTCTTTTGAACTGTCAGAAGACATTGGATCTTCCCACGAATGGAAAGACTTGAAATGGAACGTTTGAAAATAATAGTGCTCCCCTCCATATGTCGCGGTTCATCGTTTTTTTTCAGCAATCGTTTTTTGTTTTATTTTATTTCAGCACGGAGGTCTACTAGAAGATATGTAGCATAATGTAGAGCAAGATGAAGAGGCAGAGAAGGTCCCCTACTAAGATGAAGGAATAGTCTGTTTCCAGAGAGCAGAGAGAATATTTTCTTTATGTGTCGCTGCTACATATGTGTTAAAGTAGCAATTGTTTGAAGGTTGATAATTACCATAACATAATTTCCGTGATCCCGTCTACGGCGGCATAGCACCAAATTCTTGCCCCCCATGCGTAAGCCTTCTGAAGGGTCCTCCACCCCACCCTAAAGCCAACCCTGCACTCACACACACACACACACACAAAGTAGACTACAATAAACAAAACTATTATAATTTTTTACCCACTGGTTGCTAAAAATAATTGCTAACTGATAAATGTGCCCGTTCCTTTAGAAATTAACATAATTAATGGCATAAGTAGCAGCTAGGTATCCTAGCAGCTAGGATACCAATGCCATTAACAAGATTTTTAAATTATTATCAGCAACAATATTGTCAACAATAACTAATAAGCGTGTTTTAAAAATAAGTAGGTTAACAGAAATAGCCGTTTATTTTGCCTCCAATCAAGAGCTTGGATGTGTTAATGGGTTCAAAGCAGTGAATTAAAACCAGACCTCTCAAGTCTCATGCGGTGGAATGGTTGGGTCAGGTTTAGGAGGGGGCCATTTTGGTCAACAACAGCCAGTGTCAGAATATGGGAAAAGGTTTTATTTGCATTAGTTCAATTTTTTATTCTATAATATTTTATATCTTGTTTTGAGTGTTTTTACTATTTTCTGCTTACACAAACACACACAGACACATTGACGCCCCTGCCTGTCTATGGCGTTTTGGATTATATGTTAGCATTAAGCTAATTGTACGCTTTTTGGTGTATTTACAATAATTAATTCTCTATTGTTTTATGTGTCAGTTGTACAGTAAATTTCAACTGGGGGCGAAGCAAGCACGCTGTGCCTCTTACTTGGAAAACTGGCCAAGTGAGAGAAAGAAAAGGTGCTACAGAATTCTTAAAAGTGTGTTTTAATGTGTTTGTATCTGTTTTTTAAATATTATCTTCTTATGGATGATTTTCAACCATTGCAGGTGGGTCTGGAAGGTATCCCCCCCCCCCCCAAAAAAAAGGTTACACTGTAATAATAAAAGAAGGGTAGTGGGACTATGATCTCAAATGGTACATCAGCAATTGACAATGGGCAGCACAATGATTTCCTCATAGGCGTGCGCGTCCTGGTTCCAGCTGGCTTTGACATTAACACCAGGTTGTGACTGACAGGGGCCCTGGCCCTGAGCTGGGCTCCGGGGGCCTCCACAGTACATTCAGCCCTCCTTTTAGCCTGTTGATTTACTGTCCCCGGTGGCCACTCGCTGATCCATTTCCCCTTTCAGTTTGCTCACAGGGCACCCCGAAACTGTCCTCCAGCAATATATTTGCTTTATGATTTCCTGAAGAAAAACAAGCCCGCGCTCGCTGCACCTGCTCCAGTTAATGTGCGGCCTCCTCTGGTCTCGGCGACTGGGGAAACGCAAAGGGCCGCCGTGTCACATGCTCCATGTGGATCTTCCATTTTCCCCCGGAAAAGCAAAGGGGATAGATGGCGTATTGTGCGTGTGTGTGTTTAACACACGCAGGTCAAATGGGGCCCACATCAAGTCGCTGCTGCGTGTGTCTAATGAACATGTGTGTGGGTGTTTATGCAGCTCAGCGCCCAACACAAAGCGGACGTTAATAAGAGAAAGTGATGGGAACTTATGTCATTTTAGATGACATACAGATGTGCATGAATATGAATGCAATGTCTAAGCCATATTTTATTTGCATAATGATGAGTTTGCTGTTTGTCTTTGCCAAAGTAGCAGAAACAAAATCCCCAGATTTATTTATTAGTAGACTAAATGTATTTTGGAAATGCTGGCATGACTCAGGGAAGCCCGTGACAACATAACTAATACATCAACGCTTCCTTGACATTAAGTTCAGTTTTTTTTTGTTTCCTCATTCATCATGTGGGATGGTCTCTTTTCATCCCCTTTCAACATCGCCGTCATTTATTGGAAAATGTGTTCTCCGTCTTTCTCAACTAAAATGTAAAGAATTTAACACTACATATATCTAGCTGGAGTGTAATTACTGTAGGTATCTCCCCTTAGAGTTATGATTGATTAATAAAGATTATTAAAAGGCATGGAGTTACTATTTAACGAATATCCATTATTTCATGTACACTTAAAACATGAGATTGATATGTTGTCAATCATCTTTAGCTTTAAGGTTTTTGTTTTTTTTTAATTAGTTTTATTTTTACTCTCATGTTC
The DNA here is from genome assembly GCF_024500385.1 of Phyllopteryx taeniolatus. Taxonomy (NCBI): domain Eukaryota; kingdom Metazoa; phylum Chordata; class Actinopteri; order Syngnathiformes; family Syngnathidae; genus Phyllopteryx; species Phyllopteryx taeniolatus. The sequence goes on from NC_084519.1 coordinate 10,985,751, forward strand.
TCCATAGAGTCATTTACTTTTTATCACCTACAATAAATGGCCATTGGTTAACCGTCAAAAGCATAGAAAAAATGTATATGGTTTAAAGTGCGGGTTTTTTGTAGTGTTTTGGTTTTGTGGTCTTCATGCGCCTCCTACAGTGATTTTCGATTAATCAGTAAGCATGCTTTGATTAATTGGCAAAGACATGATCCAAAATATAAGTAAAGTAATAATTCATTTATTTATCCATCGTTTAAATGGGCAGTGGTTAGCACATCCGCCTCACAGTTCTGCGGTTCAGGGTTTGCTCCCGCCTCCCAATGTGGAATTTATATGTTCTCCTTGCACTTGTGTGTGTGTTTTCTCTGGGTACTCCGCCTTCCTCCCACTTTCCAAAAACATGCCTGCTAGGGTTAACTGAAGACTCTAAATTGTCCTTTTGAATGTCTTTATTCTCTGTGCCCTGCGATTGGCTGACGACTAGGCTTGCTTGGGAGAGGCTCCAGCTCACCCGTGACCCTAATGAGAATAAGAGCAGTAGAAAATAAACAGATGGATGGTCCTCCTGCAGTTATCCAGTGTAATTTACCTTTAATAATAAGGTAAATGTACGTACATTAGCCAACACAGACAGAATGAGAGGCTAATGACGTTTTTTATAAATATAGAAAATACAATTTTTCTTAAAATATGTCAATTGTGGTAGGTCTATTAAATGGCTGCTTTTTGGAAGAGAGGCATAATACATACAATCATCAAAAAATGGAAATCAATTCCATGTGGTCATGTCACTGTTGTAATTAGCTGGCGTCAAGACAATTATGAGGCTAAGAGTGGGAGCAGGCCTCACTTTTCTGTGTACATGGCCGATAGCAGCAATAGTCCATCTGAAAGCTGTCAACTGCCTCGCCGGCCCAGTTCTTCCTGTTTCCTTGGAAGCGGCTCGGCGCTAAAGTGGCCCAGTGGCTTTTGGGTCAAGAAGAAGGTGAACAGAATTATGAGGGGAAGCATGCATGTGGCAGTGTCTGCCTTTCTCACTCATGTGTGTTTAAGCGTTAACCTGACAGAGCAAACGTATCCCAGAGCGCCTTTTTTTTTTCCATCTTAACTCAAGTTGTCTTCCTGATGGCAGATGCATTGAAGCTCAGCCTTGCGTGTAGTTGCTGAGTGTGTGTGAGTCCTTGTGCTTTTCCTTATGTTGTTCTCCCCCCCCCCAAGCTTAAACAGTGTGTTAACCACCAGATCCCATTGCTATCAATCTTAATGGAGGTGGGTCAACGTAAAACGCACACGTGCATGCTCTTTCTGCAAGCTGCAGTTGAAGAATAATTCCCCTCTTGGAGGAAAAAAAAAAAGAGTGGGGAAGTAGTCGAGGGGGTGTATTCTGGCCCCATTAACAAAATTGGTGCTTAGAAAACACCACAGCCGGCCGGAGCAATCTCTACTTCCTCAGCTTTTCCACTTCATTGATAGTTATGGGAGTTAAAACAACGAGCTTAATGGAGACTCCGGGCCCTCCAGGGACTAATCATAGCCACGTGACTTCCTCTGGGGCTTCCATGAAAATAACTCCATTACAATGGCCTGTGATATTAATATCGGCTTTGGGAAAGTCAGGCCCGGGATCCGCAGGGAGGAGCGAGTATGAGCAAACAAAGAGGAATGTGCGGCATCTGATGGAGAGAGAGAGCGAGAGGGAGAAGCAAATAGGCCCATTTGTGATGAGTGATCGCATATTGCACGGTCAATCACTTTAACTTTTCCTAAATGTCTTTGCTGTACTTTTCCAAGCTTGAATTGATTGATAGAAACGTGTAGTTCTACTCTCGCGGGTCGCATGTGTCGACGGATAATCTCTTCCATGCAACTACATTCATCGCTTACTTGGCAGAAAACTTACAATGTGCGTCAATACTAATACGTATGGTAGGCAAAGGTCGGCAAACATACAATATGTCCAACTGACTTGTTTGTCAGTCACGCTCCGTAATACTGAAACATGCTCTTGCTTTGGATGAAGAATAGGTTGGATTATTGTCAACAAACTGGTTCAAATCAGAACTCTTCACAGGAATATGTGTGTATAGTCTTTGGAGCTTTTGTCTGTGGTGATTACCTCCACCAAGCAAGGAAGGGAGGTTTTGCTTCCAGGAAAGTTTTGTGAGTTTGCGTCATTTTGTGGAGATATGGACTAAGGACCCTTAAAATTGATGTGCTGATACAGATAAAACTTTCATCATTTAATATTTTGATCCCATTTTCAACAGTAGTCGGTATGTATGAGCCTTAAAGACTTTATATGGTGAACGCCGCTCTGGCCTGGCAATTTTAGAGCGCCTCGACTCCAAGTGTCACCCAGGTAGGCAGAAGTATGAGAAAAGGACAACATTTATTTTTGTAAAGAAAAGTCTGACTTGAAAGCCAGCATGTGGATAAGGGCTTTGGGTTGCCGTGGCCCGTTTAGAGCACCTCATTGTTGGCCATGAGTGCATGGAGAGAAGGCGGAAGAGCAAGGGGGAAAAAAATAGGCCCAGCCAGCATATTGACAGTTACCACTATGTCTTACAGTCTTTTTTGATGCGTTTCTTCATTTCCATCTTAGGATACATGTACCCAGAGTGTCTTGCTAAACTATAAATCTCTGATGTTGTACAATTGTTTGCGGTTGATAAAATTCTGTCTTCTTTGCTCTGTGTGTGCATTTTATGCACTTTCAATTATACTCAAAACTTCAAAAACGTACTGAGGAGAAATAATTGTTTTTTTGTAACAACAATTCTTGTCCCAATACCTTTAAAGGGCTTGGATTTCTTGTTTGGTTTAGTTTCAAGATCAATTAATGAGACTAGTTTGAGTCATAGTACAAAAGGGTTTGTGTCAGTATTTTTAAGCATTATATTTTCCATCTGTGAAAGTGCAGGTCTGCATGAAAAGATAGATGGTCAGTTGTCTTCCCTGTTCTTTTCTGTTTTTAAATCTCATGTGAGGAGCATATGCGCTGTAAAAACAGATACACAAGACACATTTTTAAGACATTTCGGACCATCCCCGCCAATGATTTCATTTTTTTCCCCCCATTTTGGACAAGCATATATAGTTTTACTATCAGTTCCTCCTCCCTATAAACCTGCCATGCTGTCATTCTGCCGTCCGTGGATGCAGTAAGTCATCACCAGCTGCATTCACAACACTTCGATCTCAATGGAGAGGTCACCCACCTTGGAGCGCAATACCTGCGGTGGACCCCATTTCTTCAAGAATTCAAGTGCACCCGAGGGTGAGGGACATCTTGCAGAGCAGCTGAACTTTCTTATAAGCCATTACTTGTAAAGAAATATTTCGGGTTCACGGGATTATGAGACATGCACGTTTTCCTCTAGGTCTTCCTCTTGTGGGAGATTTATTGAATGAAATAACACAGGCTTGACTCTTAGCCTGGCTTTTAGGAATAGGTGTATATTGTTTTAACAGCACTTTTCTGTTTCCTCCTACGCTCATGTTGGGGTCACTGCTCGGCCCTCACTTCTCTGACGACCCATTACTGTATGATAAAAGTTCATTAGTAGAATCTATTTGTCCTGGATGGACCTTTGGGTTTATGTACAGTAAATCTATGGAAATGGTGTAACTAAAGAAATATTCAGGTATGATGAGCTGAGGTATTTTGCTGTTGCTATAACAAAGTTATAAGGAGTTATAAGGAGGATTTGCTCCCTTACAAAAAATCTAGAAAAAAATATTTGTAAATTGTTTTGGAAATATATACTGTTTAGTAACTGCACCTAATAAAAATATAATAAAATCCAGAGCATAACTTTATTAATCCTGTTACATTTTTTTTTAGTACGCCAAAAATGTTTCTTGATCAATGTGACCCTCTGCATGTTTAACCATCAAAAAAATCTGAACACACAGCAACACCAAAAAACTATTTTTTGTGAATATTGGATAATATAGATAGGCGGCACGGTGAATTAGGCGGCACGGTGGGCGACTGGTTAGCACATCTGCCTCAGAGTTTTCTAAAGACTCTAAATTGGAATAGGTGTATATTGGATGGATATAATTTGAATTAGTGTAAAATATTTGTTGTATTTGTATACAAGATTGGATGAAGTAGACATTTCTGCCTCCCTTTGAGTCATATGTACTAATATTTTATATTAAAAATATTTTATATATTATATATATTTTATATATGATATATGATATATATATGATAACAAAAATAATGGAATACGTATATAAACTGAAACAGAGAAAAAATTAGGCCAGACACCAAATTTTGTATATTTAAAAAGAATATTTGTGTCTGGAGTTTTACATTTTTAAATTAGATCAACTTATTATTATTATTATTATTATTATTATTATTAATAAAAAATTGACTCGAGGTATTTATTCATGATTAAAAATAGAGCATGATGTACAGTATGTTATGCATGTTCCCCATCCAAGCTGAAAAAAGAGAATGCATTTGAATAATTGGGAATTTATAAGTTTAGCCTCAAACACACTGCGGGCTTACACATTGTCCAAGTAAAATATTAGATAGCAGTAGCCAAGCCAAAGAAAAGTTCCTTCTCCAGGGTCTAAATAATTACAAGACTGCCATAACAGATCAAACATTATTTCTTTGACCTTGTCTCCAGCTTGAGGAACAGCTCTGACTTTTTGGGCCAGAAAAAAAAAAATTCTCTGTGGCTGAAGGAGGTTTGATTTCACAGGTTTGGTGTTTAAACTGAACCATTCTTCTGAATGGACTCAATGGCAGGAATGGATTTTGCTCCACAATAACTAGGGATGGCTGCACATACAGTATAGCTTCAAAAATGAGGGGGGGGGGAAACCGACTGCATACTGCGAAACACACGCAAGCCACTACACAGACAACACAAATTCTATTTTCACACATGGAGGCAGCAATTAAACACCAGCCTATAGAATTTCACTTGTCAATTAATGTGTCGATCCGTGTATGTGGCGCTTGGAGCAGACGCATCGCCAAACACGTAAACCCCCGCCTACTACTGTGGACTACTTCACTGATTAATCAAGTATGTGCCGTTTATCATGAGCTAAAACTGTTAGCAAATGAAACTGTAGGGGGAGCTTGGGTGTAACAACTAATTCAGATCCAACGTCTATTACAAGGGTAGCCACTATTTGAGCAAATGCAGGGTCTTCGTCGCATTTGACCTCCCTTCGAGACACTGAAAGCTGCGACGTCAGTAGTGGCATAGCCCCAGATATGTATCGTTAAATGACGTGTAATGCCTAACAAAGATGAGGTCCACTTTAACTCATTTTACACCACAATATTTTCCATGTGTCTGACAGAACTTTTGTTACTTCAGGTTTTCCTGTCATGTGTGACCTCATCGGTTCTACTTGATTTAATGATTTAATTTCAGGAAATACAGTCAGTTAAGAAGGCAAAACTCAAAATTATTGAGCCTTCTTGGAATGTCCGTAGTGTGGGAATAGAAAATTACTCTCTGGTCCCATAATTCACACTGGTGAACCCCATTTGGAGCTGAACTTTCCCCGTTTGGCCTGCAGGCAGTCACACCTTATGACACTTAACCTAATGTCCTCTCAGACTATAGAGGGGAGGATAAAATGTAACACACTCAACTGCTTACAGCTGGAAGAAACACACCTGGCTTTTGAGAACATACTATATATACGATTTCTCTTAGTTTGAACCTTTTTCTTCTTCTTTTATTCCCTTAAGCTTCACCGACTAAATTTGAAGCATTTAGATTCAATGTTTCGAAAGCGGGAAACAAAATATCCACCGGAACATATTTTACTGTTTATTTGTCCACAATATTCCCAATTTACAAAGGACTTTTTCCTGTGTCTCCAAGTAGCAAGAGATAATGTGAATGTGTCTCTAATTTTGGATACAGTGGTGCCTTGAGAGTTTCATTGGTTTTGTGATGACACTCATAACTAAAAAAAATTCAGATCTTAAATTATCTTTCTCTAATGAGATGAATGAAAATGCCATTCATCTGTTCCAATCTCATTCAGTACAAAACAACATGCATTAATGACATAATTAAATAGAATGTATGTTATTAAACTGTTTTTGCCACATTTCTACTTCAATTCAATAGATATTCTGTATAACGTGCAACTCGGCTCAATAAAGGTTGGGAAACATTCCCTTAAGCTAAAGCATATTAAGAGAAAAGCCATCAGGTCCATTTTTGTTGTTGTTTGTTTTGGGGTTTCCACACCTCTGTCATCACTTCCGCCACCTGTCAGCTGAACAGCAGCGCAAAACTGACTCACAAAGGATCTTCTTACTCACTCGGGATATGACAGATGCATGCTTTAATGTTGATGCCATTGTCCCATGCGGACTTGTGTCCATTCTGAGAAAAAGGCTGAAAACTCAGACACAATCCATTGACTCGTCACGGATTTTGAGCTTTATGGAGTATATTAAAGGGGACATATTTTGCCAAACCAACTTGTTCTAGTATTTGGGATGTAATATTGTCTCTATGGTGCCTCAGTAAACGTGAAATATGAATGAAAACCGTCCACGCATTCCTGAGTTCCAGACGTTTTTCTGCCAAGAGACCTGAAATCAGGACATTGTCATTTCTCGAGTTTATCTACGTCACTAGCGAAGATCTCCGCCTTCCCTTTCTGCTACAGAACCACTGCTGTCAGCATAAAAACCTCTACACGGAGGGAACCAATCAGAGGAAAGGGGGCGGTCTTTGGCAAATAAGGACAAAGAGGATACAAAACTGGGTCAAACAGAAATAGCTGTCAGAGGGGCCTTTCCTGGACACCTGTATGACAAAACCAAGGTGTTGTTTTTAATGAACTTGACACTTTTATACTAAGTCCATGTTAGAGAGTCACTCTGTGGAGGTCTAAATACCCAAAATACGGAACCTTCAACAAGCATGGTCTACAAATGTGCATTGCAGTGCTAATGTAGAGTGATTAAAAACCCCAAAGTTAATTGAAAATGAAGTATAGTTATTGGATAAATCACAAACAAGCATGTCCATGTGGCATTTGACAGTCTCACATGGCAATCATTATACCTCTTCAAATTTTATCATTAAGAAAGAAGAAAATCACTTTGTGTCATAATAAAAATATTTTTTTCATGTTTTCTTTAATTTGTCATAATCACATACAAAATCAACACAAAATGCCATGAATTATATCTTATTGAGGGACTCACACGCCGCTTCTTTTCAATGCTCATTTCAGAGTCTGTACATGATTTACGCCATTTCCCGGCAATTACAGCAAAAAGAGAGCAGCGGGCTTGATTGATGAGCCATATGAAACTAAATTACAATAGTTTTGCCAGTCTTTTTGGAATATCTTTCTCTCTTCCCTGTCAATTGATATTCCTCCCTGACCCCGTGCAGTTGCCTCTGGGCATCATGAGAAAGCCTCCGCAGGGAGCCGTAAAGGGTTTTAAACGCTCAATTTGACGGCTTGACGCGTCAGCGGGAGAATTCGAGAGAGATGAAGAGAAGAAAATGGCACATTCTGAAGAAAAACAGGAACATTTCCTTCCTTGTGTCAGAACATTAAAAAGGAAAAGGGGAAAAAACAAAAACTTAAGTACATGTTAATTCATCGCTGGCCTTAACGGCTCGTCGATGATCCATAACTCATTCTGACCAGAACTCCCTTGTCCCCTTCCACGTTGGATTTTCAATGCTTTTCCATGTTTTAATGACTTAATTATAGGCAACTCTACATTGTCCAATAAAAATGATTTCACTCTGATTTGTGATCCATGTTATGACTCACACATGTTATAATATCTGTGTTAAATACGGTAACGGAATTGAGGTCAAATGTTAAGATGAAAGTTGCGCAAATGAAAATCAGGAAATGGAAGCTGATAAGTTGAACACATTTAAATAACGAAAAACGCAAAGTTAGAAGAAGGTGTTGATCCTTCTCCCAATGTGTTTAAGTTTTATATCAGTTTGAATTCCTAACAGACAAGACACAAAAGTGTATCAGTGCTGTCATGTGTCTTGGGGCAACAAGCGCGGGAGACATATGGAAACTTCATTTTGGACACACTTTGCTTCAGTAGATTCCTGAACGTTATCTGTTTCTGTCATTTCTCATCTCCTTCTATTCCATGTGGACAGCATGGCGTGTACTGTATATATATATATATATATATATATATATATATATATATTGTGTGCAGAGACAGGCAGGCAGCATACAAAAACACATAAGCATCCATCTCGGCCTTTGTACTCTTTTCTGCTTTCAAACTGTGGCAAAAATCACCCAAAATGTGAGACAATGGTAGCATTTACAACCACTTTCATAAAGATGAACTTCATTGGCAATATCCTTTGGAAACTGGAGCCATAAATTTGATCACTATTAAATGTTTCTAAAGGGAGTTGACGAATAGTTGAATGGAATTGATTTCCCCCTCCCGCTCTTGGCGCGGACGTGCAAAGGAAAATTCCCTTTCTTCACCAAGAAAAAAAAAAAATGTAGCGCTGCCAATAAATTCATCTTGATGCTGCCGGAGTGTCATTTCAGCCTTTTTAAAATGACTAAAAATACAATGTGTTTGAGGGCAGTTACAATTATTTTACGAGCACAATAAAGTTGTCAGAGCATATGGATTAGATGGATGTTGATATATGTTTAGTGTTTTTCATGGGTGTTTATAGCACAAGTGTTACGTCTGCTGCTGCTGAAGGACTGTCGGCTGAAAAAATGACTACACAGGCGTAAATATTGACTGAAATATTACTAAAATCCAGATACACATCTGCAAGATTAACTGTGGGAATGAAGTTTGAATACACAAACTAAACATTTGTTGAAAGCCTCCACAAACTGAAAAGCCTGTCATGCCTTTTCAACAATAACCAGACATGTCAGCATTTGTCAGTGTTTGGCTTTTCAAAAAAGAGCAACAGCTCAACTTTGGAGTACGCAGGTAAACGCACAAATTATAAAATTCTGGCTTAATACTAAGATTGACAGTGTAGCTACTGTATATAATGTAAGATGAGACATGCTGTCATGCTAAATCGTGTTTTGCTCTTCTGCAATAATGACAATGCAATCATTAGCCCCTTTCACTCATTTTCACAGCTTTTTCTCAGCTCAGTGTCCTGTGTGAAATGTACTAATACGAAAATGTGAGTTTGCAGGTTTCTGACATAGTAACAGAGACAGAACAGTGCCCGTATGGGCATAGTGGAAAGCCGCAACCAGGGTGTGAGGTTAGGGTTGGGGTTAGGGTTAGGGTTAGGGTTAGAGCCACTGCAGACCCGTCAACATCATCAGATCAGATCAGATCTGCAGATCCACTGCCAATGCCCCTTAGCGATGAGATGCGCTGGCACCAATGTCAGCACATATCTGATTTTCCAAATGCATGAAGCTGCATTGGCTGTGTTGAATGCACATTACAGACATGGGAATATTTTGTTTGGGCTACTTATGTCTTAAAGGCATGAAGAAATAAACACCATCTCTCCTGTTTCACTGCTCAAGCGCCTGGTTTGTGTATAGGTAGTGTGAAAGGTGCTATATTCTTATATTAAAGGCTCATTTCTACCCAACTGTCAGTACAGAGCCACAGATATTTTGTGGCCACAAGTTAGCATTTTGTGCACACGTTATATTTATAGTGCAGCCACAATAAAAAAATTAGAAAGAAAATTAACATGATTAAAAATGTGAATTATGGAGCAAAATCACTCCAATATTAAAAGTCAGTTTTAGTTTACCAATACTGTTGTAAACTGCATACCTGCCTTGCAAGAAAAGACTAACCCTAACCCAACTAACCCTAACCTACCCCGATTTGTAACTATTTGAGATAAAATACAATATTTTAGAGTACCATACTTATCATTACCAAGGTTTATTAAAGGTTCAATCGGGAAGAGATGTTATTATACTGCTTTGATGGGTTACACCAAGATGGATATCCAGTATTAAGTGAATAATGGTCAATATCCTTGGACTGCCAGTGGTAAGATATTTGATCAAAGGACACTGGAAAAGCAGAAACATCAGGATTATCTGTTCATTCTCTTGTGTTTATTTCATCTAGTTGAGTTGCTGACAATCAGACGCAATAGGATTAAAATGTAATTATTGTAGCGTCCCAAAAGAAGTTCTGAGAACATCTTTCCAGAAGGTTTATTTGGAAAGCACAACTGTCGGTCGGAACATACCCCAACAGCAAAAACAGGCTATCTTTTGTCCCACGGGTGGGGCTGCAAGCTAGCTTCCTCAGTTCCTGGTTCTCCACCAATCAACAGCCACTGTCTCACCCAGCCACTGTGCATTCAGGGGCACATAACCGCATTATGAACTAGCCAAACATGGAGCAATAACAACAATAGCCCATAAGTACAACTGTAAACATCCACCCTGTATGTTACAGCATTGTTTGATATTCTTAAGTGGACCGACCAAATTGAAGTTAAAAAAAAGCAACACCTGAAAAGCACACTTTTTGCAGGTCACCCATGGGGAATGAGCTGTGAAAGTGGGTGTCCATGATACACCAACTCATGAACCTGTTTTGCTTGTTTTTAAATAACTGACTTGCAGGATCTCACAAAAGGTTCCCATCATTTATTGAGAGCAAAGGAACAATCTGGGAATACTCTTAATGTCCTCCATTGGCCATGTAGTCATCTAACCACAAGATGATTCTGTGGAGGGGGGTGGGGGGAATTTCCCTGCCATCGCTGAGGGTGATTTACTGACATGTTTACAGATGTCTTTCAGATGAACCCTTTCACTGTCTTTCACTATTAGTTCCCAAAAGAATTACCAGTGGACAAATACAAGGATGTCTCTCTGGATCGGGGCTATTTTATTGAGGTTGCGCATCACTGCAAACCTCTTCTATCCTCCCCAAAGCAAGGAAGCAATAACAGATGGTCAATTGGAACATCATTTTGTGAAAAATGTTTTTATGTTTGTTTTTTAGCACGTTCGGTTAATATCTTTTTTAGTCATTGTTGCATTCATATTTCTTTCCCTTCATTTCTGAGGAAATGAGTGGCATCCATAAAAAATATTTGTATAGTCAAAAACATGCAAGAGAAAATGGATGGTCTCAGCTTCTTCAGCCTCTTTTCTTGATTTGAATTGTAGTTTTTGAGATTCCTCATCCTGAAGCAATTCACTGCACGGGTTTATGCCACACTTTCTTTTATTTTCCATTCTGCTAGCCAGCTGCTAACACTCAAGTGTGTTTATTTGAATCAAGTTAAAATAAATGAACTAGTCAGATTAAAGCAGATGTGTAAATATTGTGAAACACGTGTTCATCGGCTCACAGAGACCCGGTGATTTCCTTTAACTACAAAATAATGAAGCGACCGCTATTGAGGTTTTCCCATTTTTGTTTGCTCGACACCGCGGGGAAACAATGTTGATTTGAAAGCTTCTCCCCACATTCTGCAACTTACTTTTGCAATTGGTTCCATGAAGCACTCAGTGGTGTTTTGGATACCATCAACACTTGATGACACTCATATTCATCTTGCCATGACAAGCGCTTAGAGTGCAGCAGATGGATGTTTTATCCCCTTTAAAAGACACACCCGGACAGTGATTACTAAGCTAAAGCATGGCAGTCACATGGGGCTATGTAGGGAAAGCCCTCAAGATCGTTAAGATTCGAGGCACATCATTTTTTGCCTGTCAGGGTGCGACCATTCATTTTATTTTCAAATCTTTTTTCAATGCCATGTCCTGTGAGTGCATGTTCCCCTGGAGCCACGGGATCATTTGCATCGGGATAATTTAAGGTAAAAACAAATAAGCATACAACTTCTCTGTTTTTTTTTTGTTTTGTTTTTTTTTAGAACTAGACCAGTTAATAATAATAATAATAATAATAATAATAATGATTAAAAAAGACAAAACAAAATAATAATTTAAAAAATAATACAAGCAGAAGGCACTGGTGTCATGTTCAATAGGAGTAGGAAGAAGTAAAAAAAAACTTACTTGAGTTGAATTTAAATCACATAAAACCATATGGGTACCCTTGAAAGTCCTCTCATTGTTTAATTTTGAACCTTGAACATTACAAGTTGCACCCATCGACTTGGTCCATTACAGTCAACTAAGTGAAGACCGCAAGAGAACCCTCTGGTTTTAAATGCACTATTTAAGGTTGCAAATTGGCCCGACAACTAAAGTCCTAAAATACAGCCGGCAGCTTAAAACCTATCGAGTGCATGATGTTTCATCAGGAGGAGCTCTGTTTTTTAAAGCGGGCGAGTGTTATTTCATCATTATAGCTTCCCGCCTGGCTAAATTTAAACTAAACGCCTGCGCCTTTACATTGTGTGGCTGGAAGATTACTCTCTGGAGACAAAAGGCAAGGGGCCTGGACATACTTATCTTTAAGTTTTTCACCTGTCCTAAGATACTATTTCCGTTTTAAGTCTTGCAGCAGGGATTTACTGGGCTGCTTCCTTCCGGGACCCCGTGGAATACAACATTTAACTGCAGGGAGGAGAGAAAAGCTGTGGTGTGCGTTTGAAAAAAAAAAAAAAAGAGAGAGAAGTTATGTGAAAACCATTTTCCCCTTCCTGTAGTTTTTCCCCAAGTAATCCTCTAAGGGCTTGAGAACATTACAAGACAGTTTATATGAATGGGCACTAACAGACCTTTTCACCATCTTGATATTTCTACATTTTGCAGGCATATCCTGTGGTCCATCAGGTACAGCCTTAGATTCAATTTAATGCCTCCCAGTGGAGCCCTGTCTTCCTATTTCAGATAGATTTTTATCTCTATGCACTAACTGCTTCAAAGCAGGGGATATTTTGCTTTCTACTGGGGAAACAGTAAGTACAAGGTAACATTTTGATTTCTGGATCCAAAAGCAAGCTGTCTTTCCAACGGGAACTTCAGTAAAATAAGTCAAAAAGATAAATAATACATACATCAACATCAACAGAAATTACATTTAAAGTGACTGTGTTTAAAAGAGAAAGAGCACTTGTATTTTCATTCGAGTAGACCCGCCTTATGCACACACTGTAAAGTGCTGGACACTTGTCAACTTGTCAACTGAATTATCACTGTAGGTCTGAGGAACAGCCGTGTGCCTCATAAATTTGGGCCATGAATTTTTGCGTGAGGAAGAAATACTTCAAAATGAAGTCAACGAAAAGGACAATTAGCAAAAGATTTTTCACAGAAAAAAAAGTCTGCAAGGAACATTTATTAGAATTTTCCCCAGGAGGGTTAACAATTGCTTCAGCCAGTTAGTATAAAATAGTCACACCATAACCTCACCTCACAGAGAGATATTAGGTCGCTATAAACCTGATAAATGAAAGGCAATAGCCCTGAATCCGTTTGTAGCTGTCTGGTATTGTTTAAAAGAACCATCCATACATTTTGATAATGTTGTTTAGGCAGAGAGACCAATCGTTTTTATTCTGTGATTGAGCAAAGGGTGTTAATGTTGACTCAAAATGAATAAAACATTACATGTATCTCATGACAAGCCTCACTAGAACAAGCACAAGGACAAAGACCACCAACAAGGAAACAAAAATGATTGAAGCCTCAGCCAAGAGACTAAAATACAAACAAAGACAAATCACACAAGAAACAGCTGAGTAGCACACATGAGGAGGCAATAAACTGATTGGCAGGTGTTAAACCAAACCATGCTCATACTATACACTTTTTATGATAAGGTGATGAACCTAAAATGCACTGTAACCTTTCTCAGATGAACTTCAAGGACTTCTCTAAATGTGTGAACGCGCATGTCCAGCTGTTGAATGTTTCTGCGCTTTTTGCACAACTTCTCTAACAAGGAGCTGCATGGCAAAATTCACAAAAGCTTTGATCCATGTAAAAAATTGCCAAGGACGTCCATCTCTCTGCCTTTCTGTGACTCTTCCAGTCTCTCTGTAGCTTCCCTCTGAGGACATCCTGTTTGAAGCCTCGCAATGGTGAGCTATTGTTGCTCAATTGTTAGCGGTCAGATGCTTACTTTTCTATCTTTAATTGTGTCAAAAATATATATAATGTATTCCAGCTCTCACACATTCCCCCCAAAAAAACTGCATGTTCATTGGAGATTTAATTCTTATGAGTGAATGTAAATGTAAATGGTTGTTTATCTATATGTGCCGTGCGATTGGCTGGCATCCAGTCCTGGCTGTATCCTGCCTCTCGCCAGAAGTCAGCCGGGATAGGCTCCAGCTCAACCATAACAGAGGAAAAGCAGGATACAAAATAGGCACATGGATAGATGGATGGTTATATATTGTTTTTTTTATTATTATTTTATTCATTATGCAGTGTGCCAAAACACAGTTGAAACGAGGATATTGGTAATTATGTGTGTTAGGCAAATAAAATGATAAATCAAAATTCAACAATATATTCATTCCAAGCGCCAAGAAGCAGAAAGGCAGACTAGTTCAGGGTTTACTCAAAAATATATTTTCAAAAACATAGAAAATGAATCAACAAATTCCAAAACAAAATCTAAATTCAAAGTAGCAATGAAACACGAGGAAACAAAAACCTGGACGAAGAAAACATGATTTCAAACAACAATGCACCAACACAGACTAAAAAAAGGGAGGGAACTAAATACAGACAAAGTGAGGAAACAACAAGGAACACCTGGACGAGACACAAGTGGCTGGAGGGAGCTGATTGGTTGACATAAACGACTGGGCTGACGAGAACAGGTGGAAACAAAAAAAACCTAACGAGCAAGCCAAGACATGAGCATGGGTCACAAGAAAACAAGCCATAACATGAAACTAAATTAAATATAATATAAACCACAAAAATACAGATCATGACGATTCAAATGGATATACATTTGAAACTAACATGAAACATGAGTGAAGATTTGAGATCATTTGAGCAACAATTGGATAGTTATTAAGTCTACAAAAAAAAAAATACACTGTGTGTATTATCATGTGTTGCTTTTTTTTATGCCCTACAAAGTCTAGAACACTTGTGGCCCATTTCGTGGTAAGTTCTAGTAATCATATCTGCCACAGCTGCCGCTTCATCAGAGATCCTGGGATGACTGGATTCCTGGAAGTAAACACGCCACTGGGACAGCCTTTGCTGAGTGACAATTCTGCCCACGGTTGCAGTTTAGAAATCCACTCGAATAGAGGAAACTCCGGTCTCAACAAACAATGTGGTATTTTGATGCTTTTTGAAGTTGTTTATCTATAGTGTCTTAAATAACAAGGATCTACCACAGACACAAAGATTAGTCCAACCAGCAGCGGCGATGACCTCACATGATCATACTACATAGCGCTTTAGTTCTCCTGCACATCCATGTCAGATCCCTTTTCAGCAATTAGCCTTGAACTAGGAAAGACGATCCGCTCCGGTTTCCCAGTGCTGCGGCCCTCGTCGTGCCGGAGTGCTCTGCATGGTTGCCCCCCTGCGTCCTAATTAAGACCTTAATGCTACCTCCCTCGAGGAGGCGAATTCCCCGCTGCTACCCGTCGCATTCCATCTGTGGCGATCAAAACTGTTATGATCATTGTCAGCTTTGCACAGGTGCAAAGTGTTTATGTTTGGTCTTCTCTCAATTTAACAACTGAGCATCAAAGCATCATGATTTCTGGTCGTGAGTATTATATTTGTTTTAAATGACGTTACGGCGTTTGTGAATAAAACCTGTCTACCCTTAGCAGTACAATGACTTTGAACTTTGCCGAACCGTCTGATACATACCTTTGTGTATCAAGTCACAACAAACTCTTTACTTTATATTCTGTGTATCCAATGTGCTCGAAAGACGCGGTATTTGAGAAAACAGTGGATGCTAATGACACTTCTCTAGTGAGTCGATCCGGTGAAATGTGGCACACAGCAATGCTTATTTGAGCCACCCACCATTTTATGGAACTGGAATGTACCCACATTATATTTACACATTTTTGGGGCAGTTAAAGCGCTAAAAATGTTCTGTATGTTCATTTTCCTGCTGTTGTAAATAGATAAGGAAGTTAACCGGTAACTATTTTGCTGTTCACCAACGAGATCGGAAATACATCAGTGACCTGGTGCACATAGTCCATCCATCCATCCATTTTCTGAGCCGCTTCTCCTCACTAGGGTTGCGGGCGTGCTGGAGCCTATCCCAGCTGTCATCGGGCAGGAGGCGGGGTACACCCTGAACTGGTTGCCAGCCAATCGCAGGGCACATAGAAACAAACAACCATTCGCACTCACAGTCATGCCTACGGGCAATTTAGAGTCTCCAAATAATGCATGTTTTTGGGATATGGGAGGAAACCGGAGTGCCCGGAGAAAACCCACGCAGGCACGGGGAGAACATGCAAACTCCACACAGGCGGGGACGGGGATTGAACACCACACCTCAGAACTGTGAGGCTGACGCTCTAACCAGTCATCCACCGTGCCGCCACATAGTCCATTGGCAAGCTAAAAATAAAAACTGATGATTTTCTTACTTGTTTTTTTTATCTCTCTCTCTCTCTCTCTCTCTCTCTCTCTCTCTCTCTCTCTCTCTCTCTCTCTCACACACACACACACATATATAAATAGAATAAAAAAGCCTGATTTTTCATATTTAAATTTTAGGCTCTAATAAAAAAAAATACAAAATGGAAAAATGTGCCACGGGACTGAATTTGAATTTAATAATTTAATTGTT
Source organism: Phyllopteryx taeniolatus (assembly GCF_024500385.1). Taxonomy (NCBI): domain Eukaryota; kingdom Metazoa; phylum Chordata; class Actinopteri; order Syngnathiformes; family Syngnathidae; genus Phyllopteryx; species Phyllopteryx taeniolatus. The sequence goes on from NC_084519.1 coordinate 11,002,444, forward strand.
CAGGTTTATGCAACACAGACATTTGATGACCAGCCTTAATAATGATATATTAGCTTGTTCCAAGAGGAGAGCTTGTTAGCTGTGAAAATCAGTCCGGACTACCATCACGATCCATCAATTGATTCATCAGCCATTTCCTATCAAGGACAAATGTGTTTGAAGCGTCATTTGTAATCGGCTTTATTCATTCCGTTTGAAATGGAAGATATGCTTTTATCACTTTTCGTTCTCCCATTTGCATTGTTTTCCGCTCATTCATGTCACTTCAACGATTTTCATTCTTCTTTCAGGCATTGTGCAATGATACGCAAGGAACCGCGTTTATGTCCCAGTCGACTGATTGTGGCAGCCAACAAGTTAATGTATGTTTATTAATCGTTACCAAAACTCCAGGTGACATACCATAATAACACCAGATTAAATCTAAACCAGACTCAGTCCTGAAGCCTGTTTCTATTGCGTATTTTTGATTTGGGCCCGAAATGTAATCATGAAAAATCAATAATTTGTGTTATTGCCAAGTGAAAAATCTTGACCTTCCGATGAGTTGGACTAGTTCTGCATAATGTGCAATAAGCTGCCTAAAGCATTTTACAAACAACCTGACATTGAAAGAGAGCTGTCATTAGGATGGGCTTTAACATGCCAGCCTGCACAAGTTGGCCGCAAGCCCGGCAGGCAAATGGTACCAGCTCAAGAAAAGAATTGCAGGGGCCAAATCAGGGGGGCCGTGGGGGATAATTAGACAGTTTTATCCTGGCTTGTTGATATAAATGTGGCCGGGTGAGCCCTCTACGCTCCTTGCACCGTGGTAATGATCATGTCTAACAGGTGGCAGCTAAACAGACAGGGCCATGAAATGGATATCTTGCTTCCTGACTGAGTCTCCTTTTTTTGTTTTGTTTGGTTTTCCGGCCCAATCGGAGTCCTCCTCTTCTCCGTTGTGGTTTGCGTACCGGATCGTCAGTGTGAGGGAGTGTTGGATATTTGTCACCATCTCATCACATTCTAGCTAATCTCAACCTCCCCCGGGGGACTCGAGGGGCCTGGGGGGCGGGGTGGGGGGCACTGAGCACCAGCCCTGCAGAGGCTATTGCAACACTCACCAAAACATCCTCAAGTAAAGAGCAAAGGGGGAAAAAAAGTTGTTCTTAAATAAAGTGTTGTTGAAATATTTTATTCTGTGTGTAGTCTTTGGAGCTCAAACCTGAGTTTTGGGGCGTTTCGAGCTTCTTTATTAAGTCATCTCCAACATGGAGTCTGAGCATAACACCAACCCTCCGGTATCCTGGCCAGATGGAGGCATGCTGCTGAGGCATGCGCATGATGGGACATTGGAGACCACTCAACTCCAGCTTCCAGATCCACTGTCATAGAATGCATCATTGAGGGCAGAAAGAACCAGAAACATATGTATTGACAGTCACTTCCTTCCCAGATATGTGTAGAACAGATCTTGGCCCGTCGGCATTGCTCAATTTCCCCTCCAAATGTGTTTTAATTTAGACAACCTTGTAAAGAAAGAAATGTGTCATTATTTCGATTTAAGTCAGTTAAGTGGATTTGTCAAAGGTCTGTTCGGCAAGCGAGGAGGGAAAGCAGTAAATCATTAGAAGGCCTGCGCTTCCTGGCTCGGTTTGTGGTCTATTGTCTGCAGCAGTGTGGGGGCAGCTGCAGTTTCGAGAGGTTGATACTCAGTGATCATCGGGCAGATGGATTTTGTTATGTTCATCTCTCAAATGGTTGTCAAAGTTACCTCCAACCTATTGTTGTAGCAGGCCTAAAACCAGAATTTTGCCATTTTATTAAAGGACTAGTATGTACTGTATGTATGCAGTATATATATTTTTTAGGTCTTGTAAGTGTTTTGGCTGAGAAGAGTAGTAATGCAGCATGGGAAATAACCCACATTTATGTTTGTTTTAAAACACTGAAGTGATGCAAACAGGCCCTTGATTCGTCGTTTGGTGCCATGAAGACAGAAGATGAACAAAACAAGGGATTGGTCCTTTGCGAATCAAACAATTTATTGTGGTTTATATTACTTTTGCCACTTTTGGATATGTTATGTCTCGTTTGGGATGAATTTAACAGTTTGCTTCAACAATTTGCTTAGTTTTTCCTGTAGAGCAGAATACATGGATGAAAAGGTATTTGTCAAAAACAGATTAGTTAATATTACAATAGATAAGAGTTGTAATACTCAAAAAGAAATGTGTTTTGTGGAGGAAAATTGTCAAAACTGACAAAGTCATAAGCTTACGCATATAAAGTTGTAATATCTGAAAAAATTGTTTGTAGATGACGATTGTCAGAAGTCACAAGAAAAAAAGTTAATGTGATGCAAGTACTGTAAACACTATAAAGTTTCAAATGAAGTCACTCAAATGAAGTGGTAATATTACAAGTGAAACCTTGTGTTTTTATGTCAAAATGACAAGAAAAAAAAGTTATAAAGTTGGACAAATTAAAAGAAAAGTTCTGTTTTGAAATAAATGCATACTCTTACGAAGCATATATAATATTGTTTTTTATTCATCTACATATTTCCCATACTACTTATCCTGGTAAAGGGTTAAAAGAGTCGACACAACAGTCTGAGACGAGTTATCCTTGTAATTTTATTCTCAAAGGTCTGTGACTTTTTTCCAGTGTGGTCCTTTGTATAGATACCACTTGTTGAATTTCCCATTAAGAAAAATGAAAAAAAAAAGCTGAGATTTTCTTCCCACTATGTTTAAAAGCCATTAAACATAGTACAAGTACTTTCTGTTAATACAGCTGTTGAATATGTGTCAAACCGCAGATGTACCATTGGTTTCTCAAGTATTCATATGTTCATTTGTTGACTGAAAACTCATAAATTCAATTCTGTGTCCAATGAAATGTCTCTGACCCAAGGATGACCGAGATGGTTCCCATTTAAGGATGTAAAACTGGCACCTGCCCAAAAGCTTTGACGTCTCTAAACTGCAAAGAATATTTTCATTGTCTAAGACTGCTGGCAAGACGTTTATTTTTAGGCAGACTTCTTTCCGCACGCACGGCCACACAAACACGTGCATACAAACACTATAAGGTGCGATGGAAACACACTTTAACCCATAAACCTATGATTTCTCACCATCATCTTGCAATCTAAAAGTTATTTTTTTCCTATTGTGGCTTCGACCAAAATAATCTTGTCACAGTTGAGCTGTTCACAATGGGTTGAAGCCTTGTAGAATTGTTAGAATTCCTTATCAGTACATTAATATAAGGGACTAATCAAAACACAATCAGGGAAAATGATACGTTAACTTCACCTATATGGAAAATGTAATCAGAAACTCAACACACAAAGATGCCTGTTTTCCGCAGATTTTTGTTGGACTATTTATTGAACAAAATTGTGACACTTTCTAGGGGTTATTTTAAAGGAGGATTTGTCGTTTTGTGAATGAATTACAAAAAGAATATGTCTGCATTAAAATTATGTTAAAAGATAGCATTTTAGGGGACTTGTGTTGAGCCCCCTAATTTTCTACTTTGAACCTACTGACTTTGTTTATCAGTTCTTCGATTTGTTCTGTTTTCTATTCCTGTCTCTGTCTCATGCTGCTCATTGTCGGCTGACCTTGTGCCATTTTCAGTTGTCTCTGGTTTTGATCTGTTTGGTCCCTGTCAGACAGGCTTGTGCTTTGGTCATTATATCTTCTTTTGGACCTATTTTTTGTTTATTTTGGTCATTTTATTATCCTACTGAGCATTGTCTTGTCTTTTGCCTCCGCCCTTTCTGATACCGATTTTAACCTCTCAACACATTTTTAGATTGCGAAAGGGTTCCACACGAGTCTTCTTAAGCCATTAACACACGGAGGGACACGACCAAAAGCAACTGAATTTTTCAGTTGCGTTGCACATTAAAAATAAAATACAGCTTCCTCACCAGAGATGCTAATTATTAAACGTATCAATTATTGACGTGTTTTCCAATTCGAACTGAGGACATGAAAATGCTGACGTTACTGTGAGGAATTTGAAGCCTAATTGGTTAAAGAAACTGTCCCAATCCTAATATAGTTTAAATTATAGAGATTCTGAAGGCTCTGGGTAGATTACATTGACATGCCACCACAGAGAGGCTGAAATCTAATTGGACCAAAAATTTTTTACTTGTGCATACGAGTGGGAGAAGCAATGCAGCCAAGAGAAATGCTGCAAATTGAAGAGAATAGACTGTTTGGGAATCAATTCATACACTTTCATGGAAGAAATATTAAAATTGTCCCGACAGCTCACCGCTGTATAATAATGTGTTTTCGCACCGTCCACCATGTCTGCGGAGTGTGTTGCAGTTGAACTCACTCTTTGGAGCCAAGTGACACTTGCGTTATCTCGAGCTCATGATTGCAACATTTGAATTTCTCATGAGAATACATTGCACAAAAGCAGAACTACGGGGACACGCTTACACTTCCGACGACCTTGTTCGGGCCTTTATTGTAGCAGCTGTCCAAGGGACCCCGTGCCACATGTGTTCATTTAAATCAATGTTGTCCAGGTGACCCACATGCGCCTAAAATACAAACACCATTTCCAGTAGTGGGAAGGGTCCGTGCGGAGCCGTTCTGTTTTATTTAATGACTATTATTAAATTTCATCAGAATCTAAAGGTCAAACTGGAGATGTTGTTTCATCCACTCACAGCAAGAGAATCGCTGCGCCTGCTGCCAAAAGGAGGTTAACAAAGACAGGAAGATTAAATAATACATTCATCACATGGTGAGGGGCGGAGGGCCAAGTTCATGTCAAATCCATAACAAGCAAAGTATCCTCGGCCCAGCTCATTTCCCCGCACGCACGTCACACACCGCTGGAAATCTACGAAGAGGATGTATTGATCTTGCTGGCGCTTCCTTTCTCACAAAGTCACAAACAGAGCCGCCGTATCACAAAACAAGCCCCCCTCCCACCTCCCAACCCCATAAAACGAAATAATAAACTCACCGTTTGCCAAAATAATCCGGCGACCTTTGTGTGTGTGCGTGCAGCCTGTGCTTAGGCAGTGTTATTGCCTTCCCTTTGATTCAATAGATTAAAATATCCTGTGGTTGTGTTGGGAAAGGCGTCGCATTTTCTCACGTGGCTCTTTACTGCCACAAAGTAAACAATAACACAACAGGGGTAAATGGTTAGGGTTTTTTAAAAAGCAGCTTATTTGTGTACTCTTGTATTAGTCCATTTATTGAATCACAACTTGTTTCTAGCCACTGCTGAATCTGTTCCTAGTAAAACACCTGTTGGGGTTTTATTAAAAACCTTTTAACACATTCATGACTTCTCAAAAAACAAAACAAAACAAAAAAACTATGTGCCCTACCTGTTTTTAAATGATCTTTTTTTGAATCTTCATTTATTATCTTGGAAAGAGCGAGCCATGCTGACTGGAGCATTGCCACTGTGGTAAACGCTAACTTGATTAAACACAGCATGAGCTGGTGATAACCACTGATGACTTAAATATGTCTGCGGACCTCATCAATCTATCCCCACCCGTGCACGATCGTTGGTACACGTGCATCAATCCCCGCTCCCTCATAGCTGGTCAGTGGTGCTGATTTAAAGAAATAAAAATGGGATAATAATGATGATGCTGAATGAAATGCTTTCTACAATGATTCAGGGGGTTCAATGTCCGGTGTTCAAATATTTATGAATGAAATATGACTGATCCATCCCACATGTCCTCGGAACTCGTGCACCATCTGCCCACTCTACAATGAGGTGGGCTAGACCCGGTTTTGGTACTTTCGTTGACCGGTGTACCCCCAGCCCATTTAAAACGGGATGTCTACGCAAGTGTGGGCATCACGTCAGCCGGCTTAAATCCTCTCCGATCAACGCGGGTCGTTCCATACCCTTTAAAAGCGGCGCAAATAGTCTCGCATGGTGACGTCATATATTCGGAAGAGGACTCAGCGACCCGCGAGAGACTGAAGCATTGAACGTTAGCGGGATTCCCTTATTAAATACAGAATGAGCTGGTGAACAGTCACTGGCAACTTAAATGTGTCGGCGGACATCATTGATGTGAAGCAACAGGGCATATTTGAAATTAGGACATATGGGACTGAAGACATTAGGATGAGACCAACCTGGATTCCACCTTTTATCCCATGCACCTATATGTGTATTCAGGGAAAGAACAGCAAAGGTCTTTTTTTTAAAGAGTTGCGGTTTTCCTCATGCACATCACTGTGGTTCAATGATCTCCTGATGGTGGACTCATGAACGTTAGCCAATGTCAGAGAGGCCTTGATGTTACCCTGGGGTTCTCTGCAACCTTCCCCATCATTAAACGCCTTGCCCTTGGAGTGGTCTTTGTCAGTCGACCACTCTCGGGGAGGGTAATGGCAGTGTCGAATTTCCCGTGCTTGTACAAGACCTGCCTGACAGTGGAAAAGTGCAATCCAAAACTTATTTGTAACCCTTAACATCTCCGTGAGCGTCAACATCAGCTCCTTTGAGTCCCCAGAAGTCTTCTATTTTTTCAAGTGTTGACAGGCAGACCCAGTTTTGAGTACAGTGCTTCACGCTTTGTCTCGGTTCACCTACAGAGGCCCCGCTACATCCAAGATTTTTTTGTGGAACCTATCTACTATTTTTTTCTTACTTTGACCTTTCAATATGCGGAAAATTATTACACAATACAGAGTTTCAAGACATTTTACGGGATAAAAGACTGAAAATAGTTAATTTTTTGAATTTGAAGCATTAGGAGCTCATATTGACTGAAATCAAACGCTATTTCAATCAAAAACATCATAAAAAAATAAAGTTACTATGACCAAGGGCCCCTTATTTGGTAGAAGATTCACAATTATTTCATCCATTCGACTTGTGACTTTTTAGAGAATGTCTTTGAGATGGTGCATTGTCATGCTTTAAGATGATTTTGTTCATGAAAGCACAGTTCCACTTTTGAGACCATGGAAGAAAGTGGTCAGTCAGAAACGTCACTTACTTTTCAGAGTTTACTTTCACACCTTCCACGTAAGGTGATTAAACAATATTATAATCAAAAATCAGGGTTGAATACCTTAAGGGACTGAAATTGATGGACCTTGTCACTGCTTTTAAGTCAAAAGATGTCAGATAGCCAGAGGAAAAAAAATCTTTTAAAATTGCCAAACGTGCTTCTGGCGAATGAGTAGAGGACTACTTTGTGGAAAACGACCCTTGACGAATGTGGCAGGTCATGATCACTGTGAGCTCTTACAAACCCAGAAACCACAGCACATTAGCCTCTGACCATCTTCTCCCAAAGCAAATCAATCATTTCTTCTCCACATTTGAAGCTGTAAATACAGAAGCTGCTGTTTTAGTCCGTCTAATTCTATTCCATTTGTGTCTCATGATGTGGTTTTCCGAGGTCCTGTCCAGGACCGAGGTAAGGAAAGCCGTCCGACCTGATTATGCTCTGATCAGCTTGCCCGTGTGCGCCACTGTTGTTCTCTCTCTGTCCTTATGATTGTTCTGCCCCTCAACAAAATGATCTGATCGTAAAGTATGCCGATGACACGACTGTCATTGGGTGTCTAGAGTCTAACGAATACTCTCACTACAGATCTGAAGTGCTAAAACTAGTCAAGTGGAGTGTGGCAAACAATATTATGAAGAAGCTAGGCATTGCTTTTAGCCATAAGAAGGCATCCTGTTTCAATTTAACCAATTATGGCAGTGAGGTGTAGATGGTGAGTAGTTTGAAATATTTCGGTGCTACCATTACAGATGATCTTAATTGGCACCTTAACACCAGTATCATAGTTAAAAAGTCACTGCAACTGTTTTTTTTTCCAACCTAAACTGAAGGAATGCACTCTGATTGTCATATATTCATCATTTGTATTGATGTATAATTGAGCGCGTCCTGTCCAGCTCGATCTTTGTGTGGTTTGTTATTGTAGACGGCCCTACAGTTCATCCTGCTGCCAGCCTATTTGTTATCCTTCCTTCAAGCAAACGTTTCCATTCTATTAAATGCGCCACCTCTCGTTTTGCTAAGAGTTTTTTTTCCCTTGTGCCATGTGCGGCCTGAACAACTGAAATAAAAAAAATTAAATGATGTGCCTATTGTTTGGCACTTGCACCATGTCAGGTACTTTAAACATGAATGTTTTTTTTTATGGTAACACATTTTGTACAGTAATTATCCTTTTGTGAGGTTATTCTTGGCCTTTTCAACATGCAGACACGTTTTCGCCATCCTTGTTTTACTGTTGTTGTATGTTGCTGAGCTCTTGCAGCTGTTTTCCAATTTGGTGTTTCCACAAATGGAAAATAATTTCATTGTGATTCCAATTTTGATCACGGAAACCCCTGCTATATTGCAGAAACCTGCTATTTATAGCCATCGTTTTTGTTTGTTTGTTTTTTTGTTATGGCTTTTTAAAAACTTTCTTTCTTTATATAATGCCCTGGTCAGTCAAAACTCGTTTTTTTAGAAATACAGTAAAATAATAATTATTACAGTCAATTGTAAATTTGTAATAAAACCCTTCTAGGCATTCTGAACATTGAAACCATTGAGACAGTCATAAACCGAGGACCCTGTGTAGTTGTTTTTTTCAGCCTAAAGATCTCATTTTTATTGAGATTTCCTTGGACTCCACATTGGTAGCTTGAATCAAAAAGGTTTGCAAACAACAAATCAACTTCAAACTTTTATTTTTATTTTATTATTGTTTTTGAAGCAGCAATCGAATGGACCACATCTGTGGGACCTTTATCACACACAATGTTTGGCTCAAGCTCTGACATTGTGGAGTTGAGTTATTGGACTTCTGTGTTTTATAGTCATCCAGTCAGCAAACTTCGCCGTCATGCGACACCCACACGCAAAATGATGAAACGTCTTAAAATTTTGGCAATTCAATTCCACGCAGCTGTCTAGTATGTGGTTTACATTTGCTAGTAAGAATTGTAGGACAAGTTCATTTTTGAAGTACCCTGGGATGCCGGCGAGAACCCGACCAGAAATAAATTTTTACCATGATGAATATCGTTTTCATCATTTAGCCCTTGTACCCCAGGTGGCGGCAATGAAGTTGCTCCATGTCGCTCTGTCCTTGGCCATCACCTCTGTCTGGATCCAGGAAAGACAGCGTTGACTGGCTTTTTTGTTGGATTGACCTCCTCCAAGATGTCTTTGGTCTTCTTTGGCCATTTTTTCCTTGTGGATTCCACTTTTTTGCAAGATGTGCCATGTTTGTTGCTTGTTTCCGAAGTTTCCGTCCTATCCATCAGCACGATAATGTGTGAATATCCCCATGCTCTTGCTCTGTTTTCTTACAAACTTCTTCATTGGTATTTTCATTAAACCATCTGATGTGAAGATTTTGTCTCAGGAATCTACTACTGACTGTCTTTTTGTAATTATTTTAGTGGTGTGTCATGTCTCACAGGCAGACAAAAGGAGTGTTTGCGTTGAAAGTGCATGTTTTTTTTTATTATTTCTTGTTTTCAAAGTGTTCCCAAGGTCCTGAATTCTGCTGCTGCCCCCTTGCCGATTCTGATGTCCTAGTCTGTTCTTCCCGTTTTGCTTACTAACCCCTCCTAAGGAAGAAAAAAGTGATGATGCAAATTTTGGTGAGAGTTTGAGAATGGGAAAGCCCTCAAAAAGAGGATTCAAGTGGCCAAAGAGCAAAAAATGAAGACATTTCATGCGGGCCTGAAAAGTACAAAAAACTAATTTACTGATGGTGTTAAACTTCTAATAAAAAAAGATGTTTTTCTGAATGCTCGAAAGTCCATTTGATCGCTGACTCAAGCGTTCCCCCTTTTGTATTGGCAGCCATCGTCAAGCATGCATTCATGAGTTCCTGCCTCTGCAGAAGGTCAAGACAGCTGTGTGTGGTCCTCCATTTTTGCTGGGCTTAGACCAACTGGCTAGTTAGCATGAAACCGGTCCAAGAAGCATGGGGGGGTTTATGGATAGTAACTCTCCTTTTTCTTCGGATGTGAACTGGAATAACGTCAATTACAATTACAATTAATGGAGTTCAGTCGGGGATCCTTCTCTGCCTCTTATTCTTCCACTTAATTTACTTTATTTTAGACCTTAGTGCTGGCCCGCATGTTCAAATTCGGACTTGCTTGTACTGTATACTGTAAAAACCCATAAAAATGATCACTTAAAATTAAAACACTGTATGCTGTTATGCAAAAACAGGGTGGAAGTTCAAAAGGACTCACTCACTGACATATTTACAAATGGACAGAAAACAACCGAGATTTACATGCTTGTTTAATTTCACACTTGATGGGTGGGCAGGTTCTACAGAGTTGAAATTATTTGTATACAAAGAATTAAAAAGTAAATTTTCCATACTATGTCCTCGTTAAAGGTTATGTCCGAGCAGGGAATCATTAAACCCAGATAAACACTTTTGAGATTCCCTCATCTTCGTCATTATCAATATGTTCCGAGTGTTCCTGCCAGTAAGGACAGGCGCTGGCCTTTTGGAACTAAAACATTTTGCGCTGTAACTGTTGATTAACGCCAAAGCCTTGGCGCAGTTGCATTAGTTGCCAGCCTCCAGTGGCTCTTTTGGCTAAGTGATAATGGAGTACTGAGTTACGTGGTGCCCTAAAAAAAAAAAAAAAAAAAAAGCAGGAGATATTCAGCTGTGATCACATCTTCCACCACTCTTCTCTCTCTAAACTGCATCTGCTGCAGTAGAATCCCTCCGGCTATCAAGTTACGGGGCTGCCTGGCTGCGTAGGAACGCTGCGAACAGGGAGTATCACATGCTGTAATATGGAAATTCTTCTGTAACCAGGACGCCGAGGGATTTTTCGATTACTCAATTCATTTAGTAAATGTTACAGTTTTGCCAAAATTATGTCAAGGAAAAAGAGGTGAGTGCGTGTGTCTGTGTGTGGACAACAAAAGGGCAATTTAGATAAATTCACTACGATTGGTCACACAAGCCACGTCGATGTGCCCTGCCATGTCCTATAGCTCCATCGGCCTTGCACTTGCAGCTTTTACCATTGCTTTAAAATCACTTGAGCAGTATTTTATTTGTCGAGCAAAGTACCCACGCACCTCCTGATTGGAAATTATGCTCCCGAGATAACAGATAGAAATTCCCCACACTTTGTGGGCAGAGTAACACTGATAAAGGAAGTCAGATTCCAGAAGAGGGAAGCTCATTCTGGTGAGACTCTTGTTGAAAGAACTCATACTCGCTGTAAATAACTTGGCTGTATGATGTTGCGATTTCTTTTAATACATAATTGAACTGATTTCTTGGTCTGATCATTAACTCCCTCCACAAGCTTATCAACAAAAGAACTGGGGGAAAAAAATACAATGTCCACACAATGCTTGTCGCCACAAAATACTCAATTGTGGCCACAAAGGTATCGTATAACATACACAAGAAAAACTAATCTGCGGTCAGGAAATAGATATAACACACGTACAAAATACTCATTTGTCGGTTTGTTGGAAGATGGCTGTCACAGAAGGATGTGCGGCAACGCTATGTGAGCCAGTGACGGCTTCCACAGTATACTGAAGTAAACGGAAGTACAAACTAGGCCTCAGTAGCACCAGGTCAGTTTAAAATCTCCAGTTTCATGTGTCCGGTGAAGAAACCATTAAGAAAGGACACAAGAGCCCACAAGGCCCTCCAGTCATCCCCTCTGATTTGTGGCCCCTGACATTTTAATTCAGTGGAAAACACAAGTCAAGGCCCAGGAGTTAAGTAAGTCCATTAACACCATGAAGAAGTAATGCTTTCCAGTGGCGTGCCACAGCCCTGCCACCCAGTGCGATCATGCGGGGGAACCCCTGTTAGTCTGGCGGGTGGGTCGACATTTTCTCAACATTTGACACTTTAGCCAGTTACTCGAGCCTCTGCAACTGAAATAGGTAACATTACTGTATTATTCAGCTTGCTTTTTTTTCTCTCAGTTAATGGCAATAACCTCTAATATCCAATGACGCTTCAAGTTTGTGCTGTTCATTAACAGCAATCTTTTCATCCCGCTCAACTCAGTGCAGCGATGCTAACAGAATTTTCAGAAATCGTCAGATAACCAAAGATTTACTTGTTTGTCTGTAATTTCACACTTGATGGGTAAGTAGGCACTTCAGAGACCCAACTATTTGATTACGCGCAATTAAAAAGTCCCTTTTCCTTACTACATCCCCTTTAATTATTTATATTATACACCCGCAGTGATCTAAATTGGGGGGACAATACACACATTACATTCAATAAGCACACAAATCATCAGAGATGATAAATCACTCTAGCTACCTCCAAAACAGTTTTTAGAATTAATCTCAGATGAGATGATGTAATCTTCCCTCGCGCTCACAAAATCTGTCTGTATTTTTAACAGGACATACAAGCCATGATGCATTTCATCAGCTGTCATATTCATTGGATCCATCAATGTCCCTAAAGGCTTTTCTTGCTTTTAAAAAAAAAAAAAAAAAAGAAACATTTCATTGTCCACATGTCCATTACGTTGGGTATGATGTCAGTTTAGCATCAAATGAGCAAAGGGCTGAGGAATGGAACGAGTTGGATCCAACATTCAAGCACAATGGAAAAAGGTTGAGTTGAAAAGCAGCTAAAACGATATGACAGATTTGATGCACTCGACAATGTGGAACAGAATTGTGAATTTGGCAAGCAGGCCAGTTGAATCCATCATTCTGTTCTCCTAACAGCAGGACAGAGGACATTAGCGGCCTTCACTTCTGCAGCCAATTAAGCTGATCTGTTTTTTTTAACAGTTTTTTTATTGTTTGAAACTTTGCCGTGCCACCCCATGGATACGCCACACATAATCATAATGCGTTCCGATTGATACAAATTTTGAACTATTTTTTTTTCAGAATCTCAGTGTTGGGAAAAATCATCTTGGGAAGAATTCCACTACCATAAACCGCTTTTGAAATTAAGTAAAGGACCCGGGAGCAGAAAGTTTGATAATCAAGTTTAAATACAGTGACTTTTATTTTTTATTTTTGTAATATCAATGATATTTTTTTCTGCATACAACTATCATCTTTAAACTTTTTAAAATATATATTTGCAATTGAAAGTATCACGAAGAAGAGGTTGTATAAAGTTGATCGTTTTTTTAGCTTTGTTTTAGTAGTAGTGGTATTTGTCGGTTTTATTATTATTGATGACACAAAACCCAAACAAATCATTTTAAATTGAATCAATGCATATTGTCCAATGTAATGTAACAATTTTCTTAAATCCCAATATTACCTATTTTGAATTTACACCAGGGCCACTTGAGCATTCCAATATAATAGCAATAAAACATTCTGTTCAATAATAAAAACTTAATTTTGACAGAGCACTATAGTACATAATAAGCCTTATCTTTGTTTTCGCTTTCATATGTTTTGTTTCATAGTGCTGTGAGTGAATCTCAGGGGGGTATCTACAGGAGCTTCAGAGGTCTAGGTTTTTACTGCACAGCGGTTCACAAGGTGACCCTCAGGTCAATGACTGCAGTTTGTCATGTGAAGATTTACATTCCTCTCTATTAAATGTTTTACAAGCTCACCAGGAGAAAGGTACAAAGGATGGCAGAGAGTGGGAAAGCAAGGATGATAAATATTGTGTGTGGGTGGTGGCGGGGGGTTAAATAACAGTACTAATCCTGTGCAAAAATACACATTTTTTTTCTAAACCATGAGTATGCACTTTAATTATATATGCACTTATCTAGGAAACAATGAGGAAGTACGCACGGATGGACTCGAGGTGAATTGTCACCAACTGCAAGGTGAACCTCTTAGCTGTATTTACCTTGCAGTGCTCCCATTGTGCACAAGAGGGCGTTTGTGCTCTTCACTATATTGCACAATCGGATCTTTTGTGCTCTAAATACAAGAGTTGTTCTGTATGTTATGTATATATATGCAGTTGTTATTGTTTCAAAGAAAAGTGATATATACAGTGACATTTTTCACACTTTTAATACCAAAATGTCTTTACCGTTACGTGTAAAGCAACTTGTTTTCTGAAGATGCATGTTTACATGCTCGGATGAACAGTATAGGATATTTTCCCCCCTATTAATTAATATTTCCACGAAGACTAACCCAGATGCATGTTAGTGTCTTAAGAGTTATATGTTTTGTTCTTTTACAAATGGTCCTTCTACTGAATGTCACTCAAGCTATCTTTGCCGTTAATGCCACTGGAGGGAACCTCATTATGTTGTTGTAATACACCATAGGTACATGTGATCTGAAGGGCCAGGATGTAGCAGCCATTTTGCATTCGCACAATAGCAGTAAGCAAAATAGGTTTTAGATATTATGAATTTGTGAAAGTTTCACAACAATTCTGTCTTTACCGTTGTAATAAATGTATAAAGACAAGAGTGATGGATGTATGAGAGTACAAGAGTGAATTGGTTTAATGAGTAGTAAGTATCACTTATGCAAACATTTTGCATCTGCAGAGTTTGAAGGGCAACACGTAAAATGTGCAATTCACACAGTTGCTATGAAACTTTTATTCTGTGGCAGAATTTAAAGCGGGATAAGATTGATGCATACATTCTAAGGGATGGATTTTCTTTCATCACTGTATTACTACAACCCCAATTTCCTCCCACATCCCAAAAACATGCGTAGTAGGTTGATTGAAGACTCTAAATTGCCCGTAGCTGTGACTAGCTGTGACTTCGTTTGTATGTGCCCTGCGATTGGCTGGCAACCAGTTCTGGGTTAACCCCGCCTCCTGCCCGATGATAGCTGGGTTCGGCTCCAGCACTCCTGCGACCCTTGTGAGGATAAGCGGCTCAGAAAATGGATGGATGGATGTATTCTGTTTTTATTTATGTTTAACACAACGTCCCAACTTCATTGGAAATGGGGTTGTAGTTTGAATAGCTAAGTCACACAATTACTTTGGTTATTGTTCAAAGTATAATGCTATACAGTAAATTATCATGATTTGTGATTTTTCTCCCATTCAAGTTTAAGGGAAAAAAACATTATGGTTTCGCTGTCTTGTTTTTATTCATGCATTAAGGCAATGTTTTTGTCTGACTCATCCACTTGTAAATGTGTGCATAAATAGCAGAAAAAGGTTTCAAAGTATGTCATCCGAGTCACAATATTTCCCCCCAACTTCCTGCAGCCTTTCACCCCCGCTCGAATCAGGACCTGTGACTGCTGGCTGAACTGTGGGCTCCAAAGATGAATGCTCATTTGGTGAAGATGTACACTCCGAAGGGTGAATCAGAAGTCACGCAGAGGAGTAAAGAGTTCAACAGCCTCTGTTTGCGAAGCAATCAAGGCAGGCATACGACTGTCTTGTCCTCCCACCTAAGCCCCCACAGAGAAATGGTGTTTGTCAAAGTAATAAAGCTGTCCCATAACCCCATAACCTCAGTAATATTCATGATCCAACCTCTCCGGGCCCGAACGCAAAGTTTGTGCTTCACAAAGCAGCTTGATCAGTGTTCAAGCGTCGTCTGTTCCCAGGCCCAACCATAACAAGCGCGTTGTCTACCTGGCTTACGAAGTGCCGAGCTAGTCCAGACACAAGACAAGGCGCTCCTCATTGGTCCAGCTCTGTCGCTCATGAAGAGCTCGCCTGCTCTGTTTACTGATGTCACCGGCTAGATGGAGCCCATAATAGGCAATGGCTCATCTCAACATTACAAGCTGTTTATAGAGGAGGTGAAAAATGACACTTTTATTGCACATTGCAGCATCCCTTTGTCCTGCTGTGGCCCAACAATTCCCCCCTCCCCGGCCTGTCATACCTTTTCACGTTATATCCGTTAATATCAACGTCAAGGAGAGCAAATGGCAAGAACAATTATACGCAGCTTCACTTGTTTTGCATGCAAGTTGGAGTGGAAGACACCGATAATTTGCACTTTGCGTGCATTCAAGACCTTCACGGCTGCCTTGACAGTTTACGCTGCGCTGTTACCACAATAACAAGAAAGGCATGGCTGCAGATGACCACAATGTGTCCAATAGACATCTTCAAGATTTTTGCACCTGACACACTTCCATTGGAAAATACAGTTAATACCAGGTAATACACATGCTATAATTAGCATACCCTGTTGTTGTTGTTGTTCCTTAGCTGTGGCCATTGCAGTATTATACTCCTCAGTTTCCACTTTGCTGCAGTGTTCCGTTTTCTTGCTGTGCTTTGGGATAAAATTTGTCATCTTACCATGACCAACAGCTATATCCATCCATTTTCTGAGCCGCTTCTCCTCACTAGGGTCGCGGGCGTGCTGGAGCCAATCCCAGCTGTCATCGGGCAGGAGGCGGGGTACACCATGAACTGGTTGCCAGCCAATCGCAGGGCACGTAGGAACAACCAACCATTCGCACTCACAGTCATGCCTACGGGCAATTTAGAGTCTCCAATTCATGCATGTTTTTGGGATGTGGGAGGAAAACCAGAGTACCCGGAGAAAACCCACGCAGGCAGGGGGAGAACATGCAAACTCCACACAGGTGGGGCCGGGGATTGAACCCGGGTCCTCAGAACTGTGAGGCTGACGCTCTAACCAGTCGGCCACCGTGCCGCCACCAACACTTATATGCCGAAACGTAAATACAGACGACACGCGTTGTCCTCCACTTAGTCTGAGTCAATGATGTGGTCAATGCAAATCTTTTTTTTTATTTAAGTTTCCTGCAATATGACTGCCCACAAGTCAAGCCCGCCCTCACTATAGAAATAAATTTCAGCTAAGCTTAGGATAATTTCGACTAAGAGCTCCTAAATATACTGTAATACTATGGCATCTAAAACTATAAAATAAAACAGCAGTATGCTTGTGATGACCCATCACCATTCCAGCAAGAACTATAATAGTAATTAATATTACTGTACTTTATACTTGTTCCCCTTACCAGCTGCATCCAGAGTGCAACTACAGTACAGTGCCTCACTATGTTGTCCACAAGAGTGCAGCAGCTTCCAACATTTTATGTGGTTAGGAGTTGTTGTGCCTTCACAGCCACTTTGAGTTATTTATAAAAAGCCCTGAATCAGCTCCACTCATGTCTCCTCTCTGGTAATAATTTAAAAAAAAAAAAAAAACATGGCACCAAAACAAACAAAAGGATCATAAGTCACTCTCAGAGAAAGTCCCACATGTTAAGTACTCTGTGTTTCGTGGAATGTCATTCAGTCCTGTTCTTGTCTGTAATGTATTCTTTATAAGGCCTTCATCTGTCGCTTTCTTTTACTCAAAATGTGGCCCACACATTGGGGTTGAAACACAATACAAAATACATTGATATACGATTTTGTTGAAGTGGATGCTGCCGAACCCGACTGAACTCCCACAGTATGTAGGATTCGGCAACTAGTTTTCATTAGTGGCCGACGGTGGGCAACTGGTTCGAAACTTAAATCGCCATAGCATGAGGTCGCAACGTCGCAGATGTTGCAGCCAATCAAAAGGCACGCATGCTTTCGCACACACAAAGAAAACATTTCCGGGTTTTAAGCTTGCGAGACCCATCCAGTCGTCGCACTGGCGGCAAGCCATACAAATACAGTATATAAAGTATATTTAGCGTACGTTCCACAACCATACTTAAGTATATTTATAATTTCATATGCACCTAATAACTAAATACCAAAATGCATCCGAGCAATGTAAGTAGTGCGTTGGGTACCGTCAGTGAATCAAGACACGGCAACCTCTCAAAATGACCACACTGTGTCATTTATTGTCGGCCTCATCCTCTCTTTGTAGCAACCCGCTTCTTCCTTGACCATCACACTACGGTTTTATGGTTGAATAAAAGTGATGAAGTACAATATAATGTATGTGGAGCGTCAAAAGTCTATCAATCAATAGATCAAATCGCTCAAAGTGCCGGTGTGATGGTCCGTTACAGTCGTGGTTTGTCCGTGTCGCGCGGTGTGCGGCAGGCCTCATATGTTCCGTGTAAGAACTCAGTATGGTACAGAGGCAAACAGGATACGAAAACATACCGAAGTAATAATATTTCTGATGCTTGCCTTTCAAAATAATTTGATTATCCAAATAAAAGGAAAGCCCAACCAGGGATGCACGTTAAATATTTCACTGTAAAAGGTGTCTTTAATTTACAACAGAGTTCCAATCCTTAGTCAACATAACCCGAATGTGTACGTCAGAACACGCCATCGTCTAACACAGTACTAAGTCATAATTACAGTGAATATTTGGATGAAAATCTCATTCAGGCCGTAAACAATCCAATGAAAAATAATAAATACATCGGTAACTGAGTGTGCCTTTTTGTGCCACTTCACGACATATTCTAATGACGCTAGGCAAACTCGGTCGTCGTGCGCTGTTCTTAACATCGAAATGTCAAATGCCGGTACTGCCACGCATAATTGTCCGTGACCCACTTTTGCCCCCTGACCCACGAGTTGAGAATCACCGCTTTAGTCCACTTTATGATTCCTTCTCCCTCATGCAAGTGTGTCAGGTGATACAAGCAGGGTAGCCCGAGATAGCAAGAGTGAGACATAGACAGAGAGAGCGAGGGACAGGCAGTCTTGGCCTATTTCACGCTGTGCAAAAAGATTACAGATGGCATGACACCAGGGCAATGTCTCTGTAAATATGTAGATCTGACATGTACAGTGGTGCTGAAGACTAAGAAAGGGCAAACCATTGCAGGATCAGAATGAGTTCAAACCCCAGGCTCCGCACAAGATCAAAATCCACCACTGCTGAGTCGAATGAAGGCTCGCTGTCGCACATTTGCGGAGCACCGAGGGCTTTGTTTTGAATATGAGTCACGACTGCACGACACAGAACACAACTCAGTGTGGTGACGCCCGACCATATGTCACGTAGACTTGCTGCGCTGCCGTGTTTAGGATTAGGTGGCGTGAGCTGAAGCACCTCCTGCTTCCTCCAGTGACTTTATAGCAATGTTACACATCTCGTTCACACACGTGCACGTATGCATACACAGAGCTGCAGTTACTGCTTCTAATTTGCCTCATGAATCATGAGGTGAATGTTTCAACGGCGTGTTGAGACCTAAATATGGCTGCTTACCAGCGTACATGTTGTCAGACTAACATTTAATTGTGTCATCAATCAATTTCAAATGTGATGATTGGATGTAGTTTTTATATATAACTACCCCATGACATCTGCGGTCATCATGTGCTTTATTCTTAGAGTATTGACCTTTAGCTAGCCTCTTTTTGGGCAGTGGGGCACAGTAACAGGAGTGGCAAAAAATATATAATATATAATAATATATATACGGCACCAAGAATGGAGCAGATCACCGCCAAGGCAGGAGCAATTCCCAATTTTGATCAGCACCCAATTGCACACCATCACAGATAAACACGTGCTTGAATTTTGTCAAACAGTAACATTTCCGTAAAAAAAAAAAAAAAAAAAAAAAAAAAAAACCTCAGCCACAAAATCTGTGAATAATGATACTGCACATTGTTGTGTTCTTCGTCTTCTGCTCCAGAGACATTATTTTAACTACTGGCCTCATTTTGCTTTAACGCCTCAAATCACACAAATGCATGTGCACACACAACCAGTGTTGGTTCAGGCTTAAACCTGAGGGAAATCACAAGGGGTACTCGTGTTGCATTATTTCACCAAATGGCATGTTACATGGGAAAAGCAGATTCACTCACTCATCTTAAACCATTTGCTTCACTCAGATCCACAAATCCTAAACACTAACTTCTATAGGTTTCCACAGTGAAAAAAATGTAATTCCACCAAAAATTTTAAAATAATTTGCGTGCATGTGCATGAGACCAAGAAAGAGAAAAAGGGAGAGAGAGAGATACCATTCCCTCTTCCTACTCATTGTATCTACTTTGTACACTAATAAAGGCCCGCACAGTCGCGACGTAATGTCACACTCACGCCATCGATTATATTTGCGCTAAAAACAATAATCTACAACCCATTTAGTGGCACATATAGCTACTAGGGATGAGACAGTAGGCCTACTCGTGACGGGACAAGACTCCCTTATGGACCATGGTTTTCGGTTTTGTTTTCCACTTTGCATTGACGCTGTGTGTTTGTGTGTGTGTGTGTTTGTGTGTGTGTGTGTGTGTGTGAACATGCCTGTCTCGCACGTTCACCTACTCGCACTTGTAACTGTATCCGGCTTCAAAGTGCAGCTCACGAACACGGTAAAACCTAACACCAGCTTCGTTCAAATATCTGGTGTGGATTCATTTTGGTTTCATCGTTGAATACAATAAAAGCGAAACAAAAAGTGTCTTGCTTTTGAACACACCTACCGTACCACCGAAGATAAACACAAGAAAATACCTTTTTCCGTTTATTAACCGTTTATTAATAAAGATTTGCAGCTATTTTCCTGTGGTCGAAGATGTGTGAGTAGGTACCATTAATGAAAACGCTCGACCTGCGTTGTGTTCAGCAATGTCTTAACTTCCAACCTCTGAAGTTAGTGTAACAGTTAGATTAAGTGTGGGTTGATTGGTCATGCCTGCAAAGTGGGTTGCAGATATGACCATTTGACCTAAACTGAATCCAATTGTTACACAGCCAGCGTTTCTGTTTACATTTTTGCATATTTTAATTTGTTACACTCAACGGTGAAAGCCATGCTACTTCCCAGCATGCCTTGCAGTCTTCTTACAGTATGTTAATAGTTGTAGTTATACAATCTAAACGTTGCTTTTTTCTTGCCTTTGTTTCTGACCACATTGTTAAGATTTGTCAAGTGTGAGTCTCAGTGAAATGTCGGGCTAGTTGGTATGCGGGCGTTTTTCTTTGATGAAACACTGACTGTGTGTTGGTGTGTGACGGTTTTAAAATAATTTTGAGTGAAAAAAATAAATTGTTCTCTTTATGCAAGAAACACGTACTGAAAATGTACCAGACTGTGGCCCAAAAACCGAAGTACGGACTGTAATGTGGGTTACCTGTACTGTCCCAGTCCTGGTAGCTATTGACTGAACTTATTTCATTTGTGCCTGATGAACTTAATTGAGAACGCGCTCATTCTGGTGTCAAAGAACGACTTTCAAACATAAGTTCATTTTCATTCAAGAGTGCCCGGTTTTGTCAGGGACTTCCTGGAAAAAACAGTCTGAACACACGAAAAAGAAGATTTCATGTCGGCGGATAAACTCTGTATTTGGCAATGATTCTTTCCAGCCTCGGCCGCCATTCACGGCAGGCACGTCGCAGCTGCGTGAGAATGCGAGGTGAACTCCGTAAATGGGAGTGAATGTGTTCTTCGGTGGTGCTTTTGTAATACAGTACATAATTGAAAAAATCGATTACTAGGAAAATTATTATTTGTGTCAGAATGCTTTACTTAAAACTCTGTACGATCACACTGTCATGATATGGAATGTATTTTGTTTTGTCGTATAAGAATAGATAAAAATCAATATTTTGTTTGTTAGTCAGCCAGAGCTGCGAAGAATGCAAAGTCATTGACGTCCTTTCACCATCGTTCCTGTTATACTATGTTGTGTGTGTTTTTGACAAATGTCCTGGGTTTTTTTTCAGTCAAGCAACACACTTTTCATCATATTTTTGAGATTGTAGAGTGAAAGCTGCAGCTGGCTACTAGTGTGGATGGGTGGCAACATTGAGAAAATGAAATGCCAATATTATAAGGGGAATAGCCCATCAGCAACATATTGAAAAAAAACAAAAAAAATAACTTTGAACTAGTTAATTTTTGGAGTGTAATTGACCTTAGAAGTAGCTCATGTAGAAAATGAACTTTCCCAACACTGGCTACTGAACGAGTATTCAAACCCACTTATTGTTTGCTCTGAATGAGAATTTCCACCAAAATGCTCTCATCACATGTGAGTGTTTGAAAAAAAAAAACTGAATTATATATGTATTTATAAGTAAGCTTTTATGGCTGTAGTGGGACAAATAGCTTGGGAATGCTCCTGTGTGTATTAACAGATTCTGACCTTTTAGCGGCGCATGCATGTACGCCGGGCATACACATCCAGTCCACATGCAGTAACTCATAATTCCTCATGGCTAGTCAGTGTGTCGCAGACTAGTGTACAGACAGCGAGCTGTAGTACAAAGTTGAGCCTATATTAGTGTGACTGACTTCCCCAAATGGAGGTTTCATATGTACCATCATGTAACTCAATAGGGCCATTAATTACCTCTGTTTCCTAGGTGACCTCACAAACAACAGCTGCACAGTTATCTGTCATCTTGCGACACTCTCCTCCAAACGTAGCGGAGCAGTGTGGCCAATTTCTTTATCTTTGCAGCAGACTGCAAACATTTGGGTATGACAGCAAATGATGAACCTGAGACAAGAGATCGACTCAATTTCAGATTCTATTTCCGGGTACATGAAACGCAACTTGGAAGACAACATGATTTGAAATGAAACACCAATTTTAAGAGAGAGACACTTTAAAATGATTGACGTGACTTAATATTTAGTTACAAATCTGTCGTTTGCAATAACTACAACATCTGGTTTTCATGTTGGTTTCGCCTCTAACTGTAAGTGTAGCCTGTAAGGGAAAAATCCAAATCTGAAAATGATCCATCTCATATATCTACCTAGTTGTTATTTTGATAACTGGTGTATTAAGCTGCAGTCTTCGTGACATGTTATGATACTTTTTTTCCATGGTAACTGGAACCTCATTCAAGACTCTGTCCTTGAACACATCAGATGATGTCTCGCTTCTTTCAGAGCCGATTTGATTCACTGGTCTTCATCCACACACGTTCCCGCTCAGTTCTTTATTTAGATGCATGCGTGCACAGCAAACGAAACTCGGTGATAAAAAAACAAAATGCACAACAGACGTGACACAGAGAAAACCCAGGTGGGCTCCCACAGTTCTCACCTAAACAATCTTAAAGGTAAACGCATGAACAATAACCACAACGGCACTCAGCAGAGCGCAAACATGATCCAAAGTGGAAAAATCGCTATTAATATAATATATTTGCAGCTTATTCCCAAAAGCTCTTATTATTGCATAGCAGATGGCAGTAAATGACGAGCATGAATGGCATGATGTTAATCAGTTGGTTGGTAATTGTTGGGTGGGGGAGATTGGCCCAACCACAATAATAAACATACGATCATATGTAATTAATAAAGTTTTAAATAGTGGACGACATAGTTCGCTCATCAGTCAAATGAAAACGTTTCCCAACACGACTCGGGTGCGCTGTTAATTACGTCATTGCTGCTGCATAATTACCTGATCAACATCAGCTGATGGCCCTTCTGTAATAAATATTTAATAAATTAATAAAATGTAGTAAAATAATTTCCTGTTAAGCTGAGTGTATTATACTGAACTAATACAAACAAAGCACTTTATGAACATTTGTATGATTTCTCCAGCTGCTGCGCTCATCTGACTCTGTCTGCCATTTTTATCATATTTTTTCTGTATCAACGCAATGCATCATGGGATTGTTGCCTTTCTAGTGACCATGGGTGGTTCATGACTTTTTAACATGCATTGTGGGATACATTGATACTGCTTTATAGGCGATAACCTATACTCACTTCACATAGCTCACTGCAGTATACTGTACAGTGGCTAGGGATTGGTTTTGAACGCAACCGTTGTGTTAAAGCGCAAAGTGAGGCTGCGGCGGCATTTAGTTGGCGATGTCGTGCGAGTGAGTCTTCCTGTGACAAAGGGGGCTGCTTTGATGATAACCAGTGCGGCCGTCCTCGGGCTCACACAGCTCCTCTGTTTCATTTCACCGCCTCCTCTTCTGTTGTGAGGTCATGCGCACACTTGTGTGTATGCGCATGTGCTGTGTGTGTTTAGGAAAAGGTAGGCCCTCCTCTCGAGCCCGTTTTGCCTAATACGTCCATGTGGGGCTCGCTGGAAAGATCAGTTCTATTCTGGTGCTGCCAGCCTGCCCAGTGCTGATAGGGAAGGATTAATGAGGCGGGGCTCTCATCAACTCGTAATTAGAAACAACGCTAACCACTATTTTTGTGCCTGTTCCTATGGTGGGATCTTGACCCCTGCGCCCCTTCCCTACTGCCTGAATAAATATAGGCCCGGCAGCTACGTGACACATGTTCCAAAAAGAGGAGAGCGCAGATAATTCTCAAGTCTGGCTGTTAAACGCTCACATTTCACAAGGATGATATCGCTTTCTCTTAAAATACATGCTGTCACATTTGTTTTGTTGTTATTGACGCTTACGGTGTTTGGAAATGTCCCGCATCTTGGAAGCGGCACCACCTTTGTACGTACATATCAGTAATTGCCCCCCCCCCCCCCCCATCCCCACCCACTAAACACGCTTAGACAATGTATTCCAGTGGAACCTCTAAAGTCAAACGCCACTGAGGTTGAATTGTCCACAATTTTCTTAAAAATATGCCTTTATACAGGTGTATCTCAAGAAAATATATTTTAAAAAACCAAATTTTTATTTAAAAAGATTATATATCGCAATCTCCATTTGTTTATATAAGAAACAACCAAAATAATTTGTAATATACGAATGAGGTAAGAATTGGCCCTCTGGAAAGTATTTTTATGTAAAGTATGAATCCGCATACTGTATTACAGTTTCACTTTTTTGATTGACTTACTGAAATAATTGAACTTTTCTACAATATATTTCACGAGATGCCCCCCTAGTTGCACAAAACTTCATGCCTCGAGCTGTTGTCTTGTAGGTAATCACAAGAGATCTCGCAGAACCTCAGTTGAGTGCGCACGAAAGGATCTACTTTTGCCTTTTAGACCTTTTTGTAACAAAAATCTTCCTCGACAAAAAGAATACACACTGCAAGAAAGAATGACGCCACATCACGTTATCAAAGCTAAGGTGCGAAATAAAAAAAATCAAAGGTCCACCACTGTCCCTATTTGGATTGTTGAGTTTCCACTGTACTTGTTTGAGACATTTTTAATACTTTAATGCACTTTCATATTCGTGGGAGTTTAGAGAAGCCCCTTTGTCTGTTCCGACTGCACAAAAAGGAAGATCCATAAAAGAATACTAGCAAGCACCATTGCAATAAGCCACATAAAGACCGCAGTTTGGTACAGACTGTCGTAACAGAGTTGATCATTTAAAAAAAAAATAAAAAATGAACCAAACTCGAAGCCTCCCTGTTTATTTTCAAATCTCACAAGTAGAGATTACAAAATTACAGTGCTTCAGTGGTAACTGTTCAAGGAGTAGCGATAGTAGAAGAGGGATGACAGACGAGTTGAAGAGCAAGTCATGCATAAAGGTGAGGGAGAAGGCCTCCATTAGAATAGCACCCTTTGTGGAGAAAAATAAATCCATCTGTCCATAGGTCAGTGCAAAAATAGTCCTAATATAATGTATGCATACAAAGAAAAAATATATATATTTAAATATATTCACGTGTTGTACTGTATATACTTGACAGTTGATAAGAGACACAAAGAAAAAATATATAGAATTATAAATCATTCTAATGGAGCCTCTGAGCCCAGAGCAGAGACTCTACATGATATTGTTGTAATCCATGAAAAGAAACACTACAATAACTTAAAAAAAATAAAAAATAAAAAGCAGTGTGGGAAATAGACAGCACCAGATGGACTGCAAGAGTCCTTCACACACCAGGAGCGAATGGCATGCTACATTTTCTCAAGCAGAGAGCAATGTACACTACTACACTGTTTACATTGTCTTATATATCAGTGCATACAAAAAAGCCATGTGTAGCAAAAAGAAAAACATACATTATTTGTAACATTGGCTCAGGTGGCAAGCTCCCGTTTTTGTTTTTGTTTTGTTTTTTTGCCCGAGGCTAATCGCTGAATACAAATGCAGAAGCTACAAACGTGCTAAATGGTTACAAGTTACACAGCACCAGTTGACACAGACACAATGATACATGTGAGGACATGTCAGCACACTTGAATTCAAAAAATACAAAATAAAAAGTCATCCACACTGATTGCAAACTCTCATTAATGCTCCAAAGAGTTGCAGCAATATCCCCTCAAAACAATGACTAGTTTTGTAAAAACAACCTGCAACATTTTCATTTGCATAGCATGATTTCTTTTCACCAGGGAAATATGGAATTTACTGTCACTCTTCTTCACATCATCTCATACTTTTCCATGTGATGCCTTTTTTTAGCAAGGGTATTCAAAATATGCAGTACTTAAAAATGTATTAGACAGCCACCTAATGAGGTTTATGTCAAAGTTGAACTAAATTAAGAGCCTTCTTTTTATGTTTCTGGAATGGTTAATACACATCCGAAGAAGCTATTTAAGTTAAATGATTTTAATACTAAAATATACTATTTATGAATTTTCAAATTTACCTAAAAAAAACTAAAATAATTGACTAGTAAACAAGTTGTTGACAAAACAGAGCAGTTTTAGTGATTGAATGTTATGCTATTAATTTCTGACCACTGAGCAAGATCAGTTATAGTGAATTCTGCTTTAAATTCTTCAGTCCTGTACAAAATTGTCAATTGAAATGGAAAGAGTCCACATTCATGATGGTACTTGGTACCCTTTCTTTTTTCTTTTTTTTGTGACAGCTGGTCTAATAAATTTGTTAAGCACTGTACATCCCTGTACTTTGTTTATGCATTTGTTTTCATGCAAATGAAAATAAACAGTGGAGAAGCATGAGAACAGAAAACAACACTTGTAAGAATTGTGTCAGTGTGTTCAGTATTTTACATTAAAAGCCTTTAAAATGTGACCATCTTTTTTTTTTTAAATCTTTTTTAATCATCAACATTCTCATCATCTCCAGTAATTATCTAACCAAACGGGAAGTAAGTAAAAGCTGATGCACAATGTGTCAATGAGTGTGAAAATTTAGATGGAGTAGGCTGAGGGTAAACTCTGTGTGTGGGTGTATTATTTTTAAACTATTTAGCATGGAGATGCATTTACAGGTTATGTTTTTTTTTATCTCAATGACTCACAGTTACGTGCAGTTCAGCCCAAAGTGATTCATATCATGGCCACATTTGAAATTGTTCTTCTGACTGGAAATGACAAAAGACAAATTATACAAAGTTGTGTTAGAAATACCCATGAACATTCTTCGCCATAGCCATTGTTTTTTTTTCAACATGAAAATAATTAATATTCCTAATCTTATCAGACAATTTTGAGGAACCGCAATCTTATGCACCATTCTAAAGGATCCTGGTAACATTTTGTCTATATATATTTGTCTTTGCATGTATTGACAAAGGATACTATTGATTTTCTTTTTGTCAAATTCCATTTAAAATAATAATAAAATAAAAACACTATATATTATCACACAAATATTCAGTATCTTTTCTTCATCTTAATTGTTTTGCTACTTTCTCTTGTCACCTCAAACTTTGGCCAGGGTATGAACAACTGGGCTTAACAGCAACCTATTTTTTTTCCCGTCACAGCATATTTACCAACAGAAATCAGAATAATTTCATATAAAATGGCAACAAGAACAGCGTGTCTCCACTTGTGAGAGCTCTCTGTAGCAGCACATCCCCAAAACAATGGCAGAGAGCTGCCAAAAATGTCATTTTGCCACAAGATTTCTCCCCATGACTTGTGGTAAAAGTGGTTCAGTTTTGTTTTTATAACTTGAAACTAAAGATTGTTCAAGTCACCATCAAAAAATCCTTTTTCTACTAATTACAGTGCACTTTTTTTTTCTTTTTTTTCTGAAATCAGATTCTCACCAGGCTCCATTTGAATGCAGTTTTCTGAACCTCCAAAGGAATAAATGATTTCTGGTTGTACATATTCTCTTTGATGTCAAAGAGAGCAAACCAGCAGGCCCTGGTACGACTTCACTGTGGTCTGCATTCGTCTGCAAGTTATGTTGCCGTGCGCAGGCTCGGTGGTGACGCGAGAGTTAAGGCATTGAACGAGGCACTAGAAACAGCACGTGAAAGCGAAACTTTGCCTACGCCAGGCAGAAATGCTCACTCGGCTGTAGCTTAGTGTCAAGAGTTGAAAGGTCACGACACACTTGCCGGAGAAGGGTGCCTGCATTTGAGGTGTGTGCCTCTGCTACCATGTATTACCATAGCTCATAATGACAGGGGTTAAAAGACATATTGGGCTATATAGCCACACACACGGTAAAAACATGTTACAATATAGCTAGCACAGAGATGAAGAGAAGCAAAAAGTAGAGATGAGAAAAGCAGGCAGTGAAATATGTGTTCTGTTTCATTAAAGTATCACCAGTAGCCCTGTTTTATGTTGTTGCTGTTCAGTGTTTTTTTGACTATGCATGGTTCTGTTGATTTGGGCAAAAGATGCAAAAGTGACTCAACTTGTGGGTCGGGACCGAAAAGTGGGTTGCAGACTAAAACGTTACACATATAGTATAGTGGTACCTTGACTTAAGAGTTTAATTTGTTCCGTGACGAAGCTACCAGTCAAAAGATATAAAAACCCCATTTTTCTTTTTTTTAATTTAAATTCATGTCGTTCAATAACTCATTAAAGTAGCCATCTTTGGCAGATATAGCAGCTGCACACATGTGCCATTCTTTCCACATTGCCAATCAAATATTCTTCAGAAAGTTCTTCCCATTTTTGCAGAAGGTTGCTTTTCTTTCACATTTTGTCCAGTTCATCCCAAACCAGCTCAATAGGGTTTAAGTCTGGAGACTGTGCCTTTGTTATAATTCTGAAATGTACATTATTAATTAGTTTTGGAAAACCTTACCTGGTTATTGTTTAACCTCTAGCAGTTCACCACTTATCTTAGTTTGTACCTTTTCAAGCAATCAATTAGATTTGAACTTCTATACTTTGATTTTTTTTTTTTAAATGAAAGGGTGTTCTAAAACTTTTGACCAATAGTGTATCTCAAATTGTGAGTAAAACGTGGGATGCTGGCAAATGAATACGGCATATCTGAATACGCTCGAATCTCAAAAGTTGTCTCGCAACACAAAGCAAAAAAAATTAAAATAGAAATAAATCACCCTCGCGAGGGCTTGTAACTCAGAAAACTCCTCCTTTTAAGTCAAGGTACAGTGCTACTGTATTTGTATTTTTCGGACCGGGTTTCTACACGAAGATATTAGATTGGGCAAGGGGCTGGAAGTGTGCCTTGCATTCTTAGCCACAAATACACTCGGTAAACAAATACAGTACAGCTCAGCCTCTGGCTATCTGATATAATGGCCAACGATAAGCTTTTGGCCGTAGGTAAAACTCATTAGAAATGGTGTTTAAAAATATAATATACATATGTTTTCAGAGGCTATTTTTAAACATTTTCTTTATTGTTCTCGAAAACTGAGTCGCGACTTTGCAATAATGCAGGTCCCGGGATGACAACAGTTGAGAACCACTGCTCTTAAAGATCTGCTCCTATTGCTATTAGGGATGGGCATAATAATGGATTAATCGACTAATTTCAAGAATTGGGTTGAACTCTTGAACTCGTTTAGTTTATCTTGTATTGAGTCAATTGATGAAAAATGTAGTACACTACTTGGCCGCAACCAGCAATTGCTGTCAATTCAGTCTAGTTTGCCATCTAAAGAACACAACGTCAGCAGCATGATTCTGGCATTGAAACTGGGGTCCGAACATTCAGCGATATTGTCCCCTCCCATTGAAAATATTAATTCAATTGATGACTTTCCAATAGTCAACAAGAAAATGTAACACCCATCCCTAATAAGTATTATACCCGGAACATAAACGTAATGCACAAAACAGTATTAATTACATTACACCAATATTCAGCAAAGAGCTGGAAATGTTTCCAATATATACACATAAGATGAAGGTTCCATTCCATTCAGAAATTATTGCACAGTAAGCCATCGTGGACTTGTAATGGTCACCCCTGTATAAAAATAGAACACCAGACATGTCTTCAACTGTTTATTTTCTTTTTCTTTAACTGGCACCACCATTTGCCAGCCCCGCCAAGATGTGTGCCACAGTGTGAAGTGTGAACTTCTCCTGTCTCACACTTGCTCCTCTACAGTCCCACATGGAACTTTTCCAAGCAAGCACATTCTCACTCCCTCTGTCTCAACATCTCAAACTCATGCTCTCCTCCAGGACGTCGGCCAGGTCCAAACAGTCGTGATATTTTGGCATTCCTCATCAGTTCTGACCCACAGATTTGCTGACCCACAGCTTTGGCACTCTGCAGAGTCCAAGACGAGCACAGACGGGGAGATTCAGAACAAAAAAAAAACGGGAAAAAAAGGGGCTTACTCACATTCCATTCTCAATACCCAGTGAGTGATGCGAGCAGTTCAGACAATAGTTTCCACACCCATCAGCTTTGGCGTGAGGATCCGTGGCGTGATTCCGTTGTTGAGGTCTTCCTCGAACTCCAGCAGCTGGCCCATGAAGTTGAGGTTGGGGGAAATAATGGGCCGCCTGGTTTTGACGAACTTGTAGGCGTCCGTCATGGTCATCCAGGTGTGCTTCATCAAGTAGGCGATGACAATAGTGGCGGAACGAGACACGCCGGCCTGGCAGTGGATCAGAAGGCCCATACCAGCTTGGTGTGCTTCCTCTGAAACACAGTATAATAAAAATCGGGAAAAAAATCTGTCACATCCATTTTCTATAGCGCTTATCCTGGTTAGGGTTGTGGAGAGCTGGATCCTATCCCAGGTGACTAGGCGAAACCTGAATTGGTCATCAGTCAATCACAGGGCACATACAGTATAGAGACAGGCAACCAGTCACACCCACATTTAAAGTGCCTATTTCATTGGCCGAGAGACTACTGTAATTGGCAACTTCATGGCAACTCGAGTCTCCGCTGGTTGCGGAGATCCGCAACGTATCCTGTAGACAAGTCACCAGGGAGTAGCGGTGAATTTCAATGTTCTGTTCTATTTCAACAGAGAGCTTTTGGAGACTCATTCTGTTCACAACTGGGGAGACATTTCCGTGAGGTCTCCGCGACCTACTGGAGACTGAGGAGACATCACGGAGACATCTCCGCGACTTGCTGAATTGCGTTAGGAGGTTTGGCTTTGTTATCAGCAAACATGGACTCACAGGGGAATTTGTAAGGAAATTCATCAATTCATTTTCTATAGCGCTTGTTCTCATTATGGTCATGGGTCAATTGGAGCCTATCCCAGCTGACTTTGGACAAGAGGCTGGGTACACCCGGAACTGGTCAACAGTCAAGCACAGGGCACATATAGACCAACAACCATTCACACACATTCACAACTACAATATCGAGTGTTTAATTTGCCTAACATGCATGTTTATAGAATGTGGCAGGAAGCTGAAGTAATTGGAGAACACCAATGCAAGCCAGGGGAGAACATGCAAACAGAGAAAGTCAGAATTGTGAGGTAAACGTGCTAACCACTAAGCTACCATGTTGCCTCAATGGACAATTAGACAACAAAATTTGAGGTTGTTTTAGCAATGTTATAACATGTCCATATATACTGTAACTAGAATGCCACTCAAGCGCAACAGAAAATGGATGTTAAGCTTTGTTAAGCTTATTTGTAGCTAAATATGTAGCACAATATAAATACGACAATGTTTTCCTACCAATAAATTCAAATGCCTCCTCGAAGTACTGGCGAAGGTTCTGCTTGTTGCTGTCGGTGGCAGGCAGGCGCTTGTAGATGAACAGGCCAGTGTCATAGTGAAAAAGCGGAAGGTGGGTGGTGACATTTAGGATGTATCCGACGTTCAAGTGTTGCAGCAAGTTGATGTCCTGAGCGTCACGCTCATTGCCCAGGTAGAGGAAGGGCAGCACGGGCGTCACGTCTGCGTTCTCGATGTCCGGAGTGGAGGGCAGGGTGTGAGGTAGCGCCCCCGAGAGGCCGGCAGTTGCGCCCGAGTCCAGACCTTCATGAAGGTGCAGCGAGTGTTCGCACAGGTTCTCGTGGCTCTGCCTGAAGCAGCTAAGGCCTCCTGCAAACACAAGCACTCAGATTACAGGTCATGAGCTAGACAAAAGTGCCTTAATGCTGGAAAAACATTCTGTTACAGATACTAGTACAAATTAAAAAGACTGAGTAGGACAACTGTAGTTGATATACAGGGTCTTCATAAAGTCTCTTTATAGTTTGGAAATTTTCCACTCCACTGTACACAGTGGTTATCCGTTTTTAAGTGAGTAAGTTTTAAATCACATTGTATTGTTGTGTTTCACGCATCCTGTTGATGGAAGTGGCATCCTTTTGAATGGCACCATGTGTATCATGGTTTCCTGAGACAAAATCGGATACGCAGACATTCACTTTGGGACTATCTCGCTGAACTTTTCTAGTCACGTGGGGGTGTTCTGATTCCCAGATTCTCATATTGT
The DNA here is from genome assembly GCF_024500385.1 of Phyllopteryx taeniolatus. Classification (NCBI taxonomy): domain Eukaryota; kingdom Metazoa; phylum Chordata; class Actinopteri; order Syngnathiformes; family Syngnathidae; genus Phyllopteryx; species Phyllopteryx taeniolatus. The sequence goes on from NC_084519.1 coordinate 11,034,781, forward strand.
CTTTCTTTACTTTCCATGAAACATGAAGTGGGTTTGTTTTAATGATGAATCAACCTTTCATGTATAGACAAGACATAAGATAAGATAGATTACATAATTAAATAGAATTTTAAAGAAAGAATTTAACAGTTTTTTCATCAAGATTTCATGCTTCAATTCAGCGGGCACTATAATACAGACATAGTACACATAGATTTGATGATGGAACACAGAAGACCATCGCAACTAAGATACAATAATAGAGGATAAAGAATGCATGCTTTCGTTAAGTGGCTTGGTGTAATTTTTGTACTTTTAGTTTTACAATAAAATTCAGCTGGGAACGGCAATAAACACCTTCAAGCAAGCACTTGGCCTCTTTTTTGAAGAATTGTTCACTTTCTGCTGCTTGTTGTGAAGTTCGCTCCCGATTTCCCAATTTTATGGAATGCATCACACTTGGTGCTAAGCTAGGAGTGAGGAATTGACCACAATATGGCATTATTTTATGACACAACACACACACACACACAGAGACATTATATTGTCTTGGCAGTGGCCTGTTGAGCTTAATAAATAGTGGAAACTTTACCACAATAGCTACAGTATGAGACAATAGCTAATACAGACTCATTTTTTTTATTACCCCTCTCAGTGAACTTTTGCCCCCTATATAACTGGTTTGCACCTGTCACCCGTAATGCCGTTAAGTTGTGTGGAAACACACACACACACACACACACATTGTCAGTGCACATATTGTTCACAGAGCGATAGTCAATGCATGATTTAATGTGAGGTCATTGCACAGCCTTGCAGCTTCCCCTTTTGGTCCCTGGGTAGGTGGAGAGTTATTTCATGATTGGCATACATCTCTCTCACGCTATCACTCACTCACATCACCTGATAATTGGGGTGGAACATCATACAATATTATTGCAGTAGTTTGTCCACAATATCAATAACAGTTTTAGCGGTTCATAACACACTTTGTCTGATACAAAGTTGTTCAATTGCTGTTGTTTTTTCAGTAGCAATACAAAAAAAAAATTCATAGACAAGCATTTAATTATAAAAAAAAATACACACACACACACACAATTTAGTAGGAGAACTGTTTTGTTTTTTTTTACCTGCGTTCAATCTGTGCTCTTTGTTGTACATTTTACTCTTTATAATGTTAATGCTGACTGACATAGTACGTAATAAACTGTAACATAATAAATTATATTTTCATTGGTTGCTTAGATATGCGGTTATGACAATTTGTGGAGAAGAATGCTGAGGTTCACATTCCAGTAAAACACAAATAGTGTCATAAATTGTCTATTCAGTCCTTGCACACTGGGCCTCCATCTTATGGATATTTGACGCTTGTAATCAGATACATTGCAATATCGAAGACCCCCCCCCCCCCCCCCACCACCCCACCCCGCCCCCTATTTTTGAAGGGGGAGCAATGCATCAAACCACAGCAAATATTTTAAGAGGGCATTTCATAAAAGTGAGCGTTCGTGTTTAATTTTAGCCTCATGTGAATCTCATTGCTGCGATTTGGACAGCAAATGATGAACAGAGCTCTTTGGCCTAAAAAAAAACAAAAACAAGTTTACAACAGAGGCAGCTGAGTGCCCTGCGTCCCATGTCAAGTCTTTGATAGAGAATAGTCGATTAGTTGAAGGCTAGGTCAAAAACCGGTCAACCAGGATGTAATTTGGTTGCCTACGGTGTTGCCGTGAAAGCAGTGTAGCAGTACAGGACGATTGCATGCCTGTTGGTGACCCCTGCTATATGGAATAGTAATGATGCTTCACGGCCTCAGTACAAATGCTCAGTTCTGAGCATTCCCATATCTAGTCAGTGACTAGTAGACGTGCAAAGAACACTGACAGCCAAACCTTCGGCACAACATGTTGCTCTAGCAACACACACGCACGCACACGCGCCAATGGTGGAAAACAGCAGCCATTCAACATTCTGCCTTAACTAACAGCAGCTTTGCCCATCCTGCATAGTACTCTGTATTTATGTCAATAAGTCATTTTACGCTGCGCTTTTTCACATGATTAAACAAGCAATTTGCCGACAGGGCAGGTCAGCTGATCAAAACAATAAAGGTCAAAGTTTAACAGGCTTTACACAAACACTGCACACTATTATGCAACCTCTCACGGTTTCCTCTCAGTTGATATTGGCGCTAAAGCTCCTAGCGCTGCGAAACCGCTCATTGCTCTCAGATGTCTAGAATGATTTACTGCCTCCAGAGTCAAACTAAGGCGCATGAAATTGCACTTTCTATCCCTTAATATGCTGGAAAGCCCCCTTTCCATTTCCAACCCATCATGCTTTTGTATTAGCCACGCCTTGACAGATTCACTCACCTTTGAGAATGATGGGGTCTTTTCCCTCCCTCCTTAGCGACTCCAGGACCACGTGGAGAGGCTGCGAGGGCGCCAGCCTGTTGGGGTCCGAGGTGCTGTCGTCGTAGACCACGATTTCTTTGGAGAAGATGCCCTTAAATGAGTCCTTGCCCTCCCGGCAGGAGATGAGGTCCAGAACAGTGATCTTTCCCTGCTGCAGCCTCCGCCGGCTGATCTTGTCAGAGCAGTTGATGTGCACCGCCCCCCGGATGTGGCTCTTGTTGTACTCCGTGAAGGCTCGGCAGTCGATGATGACCGGCACGGGCCCGATGGGGTGACCCATGGGGCAGCAGGTCACCCGCTTTGCCAGCTCATTGGGGTGGATGACTCTCACAGTGGTGGACGGGTGCGCCTTGGGTGCGCCCTGGGCGAGGCTGGAGGCGCTCAATGCTTCGTGGTTGCTGAGCATAGGGGGTCCGGCATAGCTGAGGTTGGGGCTGCTGGCACTCACCTGACTGTGGTTCAGGCTCGGGCTGTCCTTCTCATAGGTGGTCACCGAGCAGCAGCTGGCACTGCTGCATCCACACGACAAAGAGCGCGTGGAACCCTTGGATGAGGGCATATACGTCACAAGATTGGCCGTCGCCCGAATCTTCACCACGGTGGTGCTGATGACCGTATTGTCGCTGCTGGTGGAGGCGATGGAGTCCAGGTAGCTGGTGTCCAGTCGCAGTTGGAGTTCCTGAGGTCGGATCGGCCTTGGCAGCGCCACCACAATTCTGTCGTCAAGGGGAGATGGAGGCATGGGGAGGCCGAGGGCTGGACGTCTTCGGAGAACTCAACACGCCGCTCTGAGATGAGAAGGAAAAGATTTTCAAGGCCTTGCTCGGTTCAAAGAATTGTGCATTCGCACAGTGCGATCAAGACTGTGAATCAACACACGTCTGTTTGATCAACAGCAGCTCCTGTAGCCAAATATTGCAAGTGGCAACACCCACACTAATCACAAAAACAAACAGTGTCTTTCAAGTGAATCACTTCAAGGTAATTCAATTTGAATCATCCTCTTGTTACTATAATGCTTTTTAAATGTGGCCAATTCTGATGAATGTCTTCATCCAAAGCTCTTACTTGGAGAGAAAACGCCAGAAAATACTGCAACACTGCAGTTTGATCTCTCCCACAAGTGAAAAGACGTAAGGATGGACGGCAAATTTCTTTCAAATACAAGCGTTTTCAGAGCATGTCATCCTGGAATGTTATGTAAGGACCACCGCCATGCATGCATGCATGCACTCTGCCTGCCGTGGTCATCCTCCAGCACAGCAAAGGGAAATCATTCATGGACAAATTCATTGAAGAAACTCGGCATGAGGACGTGCTGTGAATATAACGTGGGAGTCACAGTGAGGTGAGCACGTAAGCCTCGTCCACTATATCTAATTTTAAAAAATAAATGAAAAAAAATCAATATCCGCAATGCTTGCATTAGAAACTTAAAAAGCAGCATGTTAACATCATAAAATAATATCAAAATGGTTGCACCAGGATGTTTCATTAATTATGGACAAACGTGAAATCTCGTCGATAGTGTGTTCCTTCCATCAACTTGTAATTACCCAACTTGCTTTGAATTTCTGCTTACCGGTGTGTGTGTTGCTGTCTTTGGCCCAGGAATGCACGATCTCCGCTCGATGACAGGGCTGCCTCCATTCAGCCAGTCGCCGCGCAGTGGGTCGGCAACATTTTTGGGGGGCTACTTTTTCTTTTTACCCCGTTACGCAGAAATAATGTTGAAGGAAGTCCGCCAGCCTCCAGTAGTCGCGCAGCGGGACTGACGCGAGTTGGAGCCAATTCGCCAGTTCATTAATATTAAATGTGTCTTTTGGGTACAGTGAGGTACCGCCCTGCAGTGGGCGTGGTTTTAGCCGGGACGTCTGGTTCTGAGCCAGGGGGGAGGACGAGGGAGGGGAACGGATCGGGTGGGAGTGTCTGTTGCTTTAAAAGCGCGGCTTCAAACCGCTTTCAGCCGCATGTACGAGCAGCGATGATGTCACGGGCAGCCAATCAGCAGTCACGTGGAGAATCAAGGAAGAAGCCGCGGTGCTTTCACGTCCTGCTCGGCAGTGTGGGAACACAAGCGGCAGTGCATTCACTTACAGCTCGTTAAAGATGGTGGTTAGTTTAAAAAGTGTTTCCACAGGGCCTTAAAAGTATTTGAATAGTGTCGGTTCTTTGCGTCGGCGTGAAAATGTTTGAAATAACTTATTTTCCATAGTGTTAGATTGAAAACAATCTAAATGTGGTATATATCTACGCCTGTACAGTACGGTATAACTATTGTATATAAAACGTTATTTTCCTTCCTATTCATAGCTATTTTTATTTTTTATTTTTTTTTGGAGTAATACCATCTTGAACAAAGCAATACAGTAATTAAGTGAAAATGTAGTCTGATTTACCACAGATGTATTGTGCCAAAAAAAAACTTGAAAATTGATTGGATAATTACAAGCGTTAAAATTACTGAAGTTCTTTTGGTAATATACATATCCAAAACTGTAATTTCCAAGAAAAGTTTGTTCATTTCATATATTATGCAAATACACTAAACACATTAAACTACTTTTTTGAAAGCCAATTCCTAATTTCAATTTAAATCATTTTTATCATTTATTATATATTACAATATCCAGACAAGGTGTTTTTTTTCCTTGGTGCCCCCCCTACCTATAATCCCCACCTATTTTCTTCTTTGTATGGTCTATCTATAAGATACATGAGTTTCACCTTTTGAACTACTGAAATAAATTCACAATTTTCTAATCTATTGAGATGCACCTGTATACCTTATTCTATTCATGAAGTAAGTTATTAAGAGTGCCTGTAAGTGACTGTCAACAAATGTCACTGGCAGATGCTCTATGTAATTATCCATCCATCCATTTTCTGTACCGCTTATCCTCACGAGGGTCGCGGGCATGCTGCAGCCTATCCCAGCTTTTGATCCAAATTCTAGGTGGCCACCATTAAACCGTTTTGCTGCAAACGTCATTTAACAGCACGTGTAAATTACAGACAGTATCAGGTTTCATACAACTGTTTGGTCTCGGGGCATTGGTGATGTTCATGCTAACGTGGGAATGTCATTTGTATTGCATGATGTATAATATACCTCGTCATATCTGTATATACTGTGTATATATGTGTATATACTGTATGTATATGTCATAGCATATTATGCTTGACAAAATGTGCTTGCTTAGGTCTCTTACAACACACTTTATTCATTTAAATGTTTAACTACACTATCTTGACTTTAAAAAAAAAAAGTCTGGATCTGGAAAGAATGCATGTTAAGAATACATCAAACTTTTTTCAATAGAATGGTGGTCTCTGCAGGAAGTAATATGAATTATGAAATATTCATATTTTTCCATTGCTGACATCTGATATATTCATGCTTTATCTATTTTTCAAACATATAGTCATGTGAAAGCAATGTGGGTTGAGAGCATAAACAATGTATACTTCTATTACAGGAAAGCTTGGTATTGTTTATTCCACTTTTTATGTCTCATCTGTATTTTTAGAGATATGAAATGTCCTACTTTTTTTCAAACAACTCTCTCTTTTGCATATTTTACAACACAAGAAAAGTGGACACAACAGAGACAATACAAGGATGTGTGTCAATACTATTATAAAATGTTAATGGGTATAAGTAATCCATGTTATGTGCCTGAAAGAACCAAATAAAACTTAAGAGAACTTTCAGTGATAGTTAAGCAACATTAAGGTAACAATGCTACTAATTTTATGTTTTTGGCCGAAGTGTCAATTAGCAACAGCCTATTAGGCTGACGACATTTTCAAATATGAAAGGCCGCATGCTGGGTCTTTCTGGCTATAAACCCTAAATATACTCCGAGCTCTCTTTTTATCCTCAGCTGCAACCCGAAACAATGCTGGGCATTTATTGTTGCTGTTATTATTAGTGCACTGTGCACTTATTTATAAATGGACACAAGCCTATTTGAATTGGATTGCCAGCTCCTCTTGTAACACTTCGTGATGAAGGTGTGTGACCCTCGCTTAGGCAACAGATGTTCTGCTGATTTGTTTATACAGGCCCAGTCATCTGATCATATACAGTGGATACGGAAAGTATTCCCTTAAATTTTTCACATTTTTTTATATTGCAGCCATTTGCTAAAATCATTTAAGTACTCCATATTGACAGGGGGGAAAAACGGAATTGTTAACATTTTTGCAGATTTATTAAAAAAAAAAACAAATACATATCACACAGCCATAAGTATTCAGACCCTTTGCTCAGTATTTAGTAGAAGCACCCTTTTGAGGTAATACTGCCATGAGTCTTTTTGGGAATGATGCAACAAGTTTTTCACACCTAGATTTGGGGATCCTCTGCCATTCCTCCTTGCAGATCCTCTCAAGTTCTGTCAGGTTGTATGGTGAACCTTGCAACCATTTTCAGGTCTTTCCAGAGATGCTCAATTGGTTTTAAGTCAGGGCTCTTCTCCCCCAATTGCTCAGTTTGGCCGGACGGCCAGCTCTAGGAAGGGGAAATTTAAGGCGGTATGAAAACTTTCCGTACCCACTGTAGATCTGAGGTGTGTCCAAAAATAGTTACAGGATTGGTGTTTCCAAAATATATAGTTCAAACCCAGACTACATACTGTATTTGCTCTCTGCAGCCATTGAACATTTTTTTCACCCACATGCTTTTATATACATACCCTGTGTCAGGCAGAGTAAAAATAAAATAAAATATGAAACATAATTGCAATGTATCCATGAATATAAATGACTAGAAAGCATCAAGTAAATGAGATGAAATCTTCTATATCAAGTCAAGTATTATTTTACTTGTCTGGAATAAATCCAAATGCATGATTGACCGTCGCATTGTGACAACGCTTTCTCTAAGACCTTTGGTTTCCAACAGACCACTTTTAATTATGTAAGACAACCCTTTCCCAAAAGCAAAATGCTTTATGCAGTGGTATTGATCAACAAAGAGGTCTAACTTTCCTTGACCAATGACGTTTCACATTTGTCGTGTATATAGTTGCTTGCTGTTGTAATAAATTGTCTGGGTTATAGTAATGCATTATATATTTATATTATATATATATATATATAAGAAAGTTTGGTTCCTGGGAGAGAACCACCACCATTTCTAATAGGTTTAAATATACAGTACTTTGTATAGATTGTTCTACCTTTATGTTTTAGCCACATGTCAAATATACACAAAACACCCACACTGATGACCACATGCACAATGATATCCAATACAAGAGTTCCGTCAAATAGTGAGGTATTTTTTAACAATTTTTTATATTGTGGTGGTTGAAGTCTACAGTGGTGTATAACTGTATTGCATCTTACTTAGAACTGCTCCCAATATTTCTTACTCTCTCATTGAAGTAACATAAATATTAAACACAGCTCTCATTATGATACAGTCCAGCTATACAACACTATAAACTACCACAAACACAATAATAAGCATTTTAAATGAATACCACTCTGACAGTGTTAATCAAAACTAAGTATTAAGACCTTTGTAAAGGCAAAAGTATTGATACGTCTGTATTGGATATCAATATATTGTGGAAGGAGTCATAATGTTGTGGGGAGTTTGTGTAAATTGATGGTGGTAATAAACAAGCATTTGACAATAGCTACGTTAAAGAAGCCAAACTAATTATGTGTCCTTCAAAAATAGATATAAAGATACATTCATCCTTATTACAACGCAGTGTGGAGTTGCTTTCAATAACCCTACAGTAGTAGAGGAGCGATAGCAAGGTGGCACTTTTGAAACAAGGTGTCAAAATGATGACTGAGCAGTTATGTAAATTCAACTAGTTCTGCCTGTACGACTGGTTTCATCAGGCTAACGTCAAACTGAAAAGATAATACTGTATTGTCCCATTCTGATGTGTACGTTCAGCATTCTCTTAGCGACATGTCAATGTCTTTCTGTCTCCAAAGTGTTCTGTAAATTGTAAATTGTTCTGTAAATTGACTTCTCTGTTGTCGTACTAGAGCGGCTCCAACTACCGGAGACAAATTCCTTGTGTGTTTTTGGACATACTTGGCAAATAAAGATGATTCTGATTCTGATTCTGATGTAGCTGAAGAAATAAAGCCCATGAAAGTGCATCAGGGGCTGGGTCACAGAAGACGCAATACGTATTATTTAGCAAAAGTCAATATAATAATAAAAGGCATCAGTGAGTGATTTTCTAGGAAGCAAAAGGTTTTGATAAGGATCCTTTGACTTTCCAAAGGGTCATGTCAGTGATCTTTTCAAGGAACAATAAAGCACAATTCTGATTTGATCGGTTACCTGGAACCGCCGCTGGTTCCTGGAAGAATTCGGTCATTATTCAACGTGGAAAAATGATTGTATTTTGAATGTTGATTGTTGACAGGCAGCGCAACATTTTTTTTGTTCTGGTGCAAACTGTTTTATGTTTCATATAATAAAGAATATTGCAAATATCGTAGTTCCCTCACCGAAACGGTCAGATGTTTCAAGTAATTCATTTTTAGTGAGATTGTGCTTTTTTTTTTTTTTTTTTTTTTTTTTTACTTTTGCCAGAGCACATTAGAGCTTACAGAAATGTCAGTCAGCGGAAAACATGAGTGATTGTGGTTTTCTATATCACACCAATATGAGATCATGACAAATACTTAGTCAAATACATAGTCAAATACTGTCAAGTTGTTCGTTTTTGGCGGGGGGTGGGGGGGTTTAAGCGTGGAAAATGAGACTGATGCCGACATGTTATTTGCTGGCCCAGAAGAAAGACACAAACCACTTCCTGCCTTTGACAAGGTACAGACTTAATGTCACATTCAAAGCAGCATGAGGGGATATTAAAATAAGCTTGAGAACCAGTTATAATCCATAAATGCATTTGGCAAAAGTCATTGAGAATGGGGCTGAATTACCAGTGTATCGGTTTACTAATTTAGGTTTTTAGTCCTTAATGTGTATTTTATGTAATTGACTGGGCGCTTGTTTGCAGTACTTCGCCCTATCTGGTGAACCACTGCATCAATCCTTGAGCGTAGGAGGGACATATGAGGCACAGATGGGCCTACTGAAATCCCAACAGCCTGAAAAGCAACATGTTCACCAAAAGCGAGGCAGGACATTACCAAAGATTCAACAGCATGTCACTGTATGCAGTCTTAAATTCTCTCCATTTGGCATCACAGGTGGCTCCGCCTGTGAAACTTGTCTCAAGAGTTAAAAGTCCTATCATTTGAAAACTAGACCCATTAGCCAGCTTTCATTCCAATAGCCAGAAAATATCGGACCGATTTGACAAAAGTATTTTTTGTTTTGTTTTTTTAGTGTGTTATTTTTTTTTGGGGGGGGGGGGGGGTTATTTTATTAGACTGACAATAATTACATCTAGAGATCAAAGAAGTCACTCAACCAGATCGATCGATTCACTGGTAGCACCATGAATTCAACCTACGTTTTGAGAAAATACATTTGCGAATCCAGAACCATTGTCATGCAGCGCCACATGCGAGACATGAGCATCTGTCGTAGAAGAAGAAAAGGGTAATGAGCATGTAAATAGAACAATTTTCTCAGCTCAGTGGATGAAGAAAGGATTAACTCCTCAAGTGTGTTTTGCTTTTTGTTTGTGATTATGCATTCCAAATGCAGCGGTGGCAAGCAAAAGTGAAAAAATGTGACAATAACCAGGGAACCTGGAAATGAAACTTAAGGCAGCATGAGAAAGATGCACGCCTTTCTGTCACGGCTGCTCAGTACAATCTGGCTAAGTTGCCAATAATAACGAAAATGCAAAATGAGATACGTGATGGTGATGGGGATTCACCTTGGCAGTTAACCTCCCTTTTCACTTCCCCATACATTTGTCATAAAAAAAAATAGGATCCCTTTGTCAAAATAATTGAATATTAATTCCATTTGTTCCCATGGTGACCTCAGACCTTATATAGCCATGACAGTACACGGCATTAAAATATCCTAATATTATTTTTCATAATTGATTCAAATGGTTAAACAAAAATGATTCACATTTGTTTCTGGTCTCATTATTCACTGGCTTTCACTGGTTACATAACGACGGAGAGTAGATTTATCTGTTTCTCTTCAACTTTAGTGTTGCTTCTCCAAGATGGGTGACACATGAACGAAACAAAAGTCCTCTTACCATAACATCTCCATCTCTGAACTAATAACAAACCTATTTATCCTGAGCTGAGCTGGCGTGCTCAGTATTATTCAATCACGTTGGCATGTCCCTTCCTTCCCTAAGGGAAGGGCTGAATCATCCATGTGGTTACCAAGCAACTCGTAAATATTGTATAGTTGATGATCCCAACATTTATACGTGCACATACAATTGTTATGCATTAAGGCAAAACCCCATCATTGATATTGGTCATCCGTGCACTCAATATCTTGATTTAATGCTTCATCGTCAGTGAAATGTGCGATAATGATCTCAAGAATAGCAAAATATTGTCATCCTGCCTGGGGTGGGAGGCCAATTTAATTGTGACCTTCTCCCAGAATGGAAGCATTATCACACACAGACGAATTGGGGCGTATTGGATAATGTCTGATGGTGTTTATACTCCCACAGTGAGCACATTAGGGTTGCATTGTATACCAGTACTAGAAAAGTACCGCAATACCGCACCGCCAAAAGAGAAACACTACTACTACTATTACACAATATCAGTACCAGTGCTTCTGTGCAGTTCAGCAGATAGAATCTTTTTGGAGAACTGTTCATTCCCTAAGTGTGTTTGCTTCAAACTGTTTATTAGACACTCCCATAACATACGTACAGAATTTGTATGGGGAAAGAACGAAATACGTTTCAGCTCTAATAATTTCACCACTCCAAGGTATTTTCCAATTACTTGGATTGCTAAGATTCATTAGCTCTTTTATCTTTTACTAACTGACACGTCATTGCTAATAAAGCCTGATGACATCATCCATCAATCCATTTTCTGAGCCGCTTATCCTCACAAGGGTCGCGGTAGTGCTGGAGCCTATCCCAGCTATCTTCGGGCAGCAGGTGGGGTACACCCTGAACTGGTTACCAGCCAATGGCAAGGCACATACAAACAAACAACAATTCACACTCACATTCACACCTACGGGCAATTTAGATTTTTCAATTAACCTACCATGCATGTTTTTGGGTTGTGGGAGGAAACCGGAGTACCCGGAGAAAACCCACGCAGGCACGGGGAGAACATGCAAACTCCACACAGGCGGGGCTCTGGATTGAACCCCGGTCCTCAGAATTGTGAGGCAGACGCTCTAACCAGTCGTTCTCCGTGCCGCCCTGATGACATCATGTTATTCGTCAGACAGGTAACAGATGTGTATGTCTATATGTGTCCCGTGATTGGCTGGCAACCAGTCCTGGGTGTACCCCGCCCTTCGCCCAAAGTAAGCTGGGCTTCAGCTCACCCGCAATCCTGAGGATAAGCAGTATAGAAAATGGATGATATAATAATTTCATTTAATACACTCCACTGGCGGACGACTGGTTAGAGCGTCTGCCTTACAGTTCTGAGGACTGGGGTTGAATCCCTGGCCCCGCCTGTGTGGAGTTTGCATGTTCTCCCCGTGCCTGCTGATAGCTGGGATAGGCTCCAGCACGCCCGCGACCCTAGTGAGGAGAAGCGGCTCAGAAAATGGATGGATGGACGCTCCACTGCCCCATATTTCTTTTTTTGGTGGGGGGCGGGGGGGAATACAAAGAATTTGAAATTCCAAGTTTTGTCATCTATGAGTCAATTGCTTTTAGTGACGTTCCAGGTTTTTGCCATAGTATCGGTATCACTATCGAGGTACTTGATGCTTAATCGGTCAGAATTTTGGCATCGTAACAACACTACATTTTGTGTTTCATAAACAAAAACTTTTATAGCAACTTTAACTGCGCTCCAACCGAGCATCTCATCAGAATATACTTGCTGCTTTCCACCTCTGACACAAACAAACGGCTCAAATATAAATAACAATGACTCCCCAAGTGCCCGTTGTTAATCGCGTGTAGCAACTGTTTCCAGGACAGGGGGGTCACCTGCTGCATGTCTGTGTGGGAGCGTGGGACTGTCCCACAAGGGACTGCGACTTGGCGTTGTGATTGATTTGCATCTCGACAGTGATATTATTGCAAATTAATGAGGGGACAATATATAGAACTATTGCAATACTAGCTCAGCACAAAATGTTTTGCATTGCTGTAAAGTGTGATTTGGTGACTTTGATAGGCTGTCTTCAGTCTTGTTCTGCTGTCTCTGCAGCCACTGTGTTCTTTCTGTTGAGGCTAACTCCCTAGAAAATTCGACACAAGCTGTCACAAATGTGAAACGCTTCACTTCCTATGACAGAGATGGAGGATGGAGGAGGACAGCAGGTGCATGGAATAGCACAATAAAAGCTTTTTGTGAATAAGTGTTATTGACAATTAGCGCTTCAAAAAGTGCCTATAAATCAAACCCGTTTTCAGTTTGCCTCCATTAAAGGATAGGTTACACACAAGAGTAAATGTATCACACAGTTAATAAATACTTATTTCAATAGAGATGTAAACTTTTAGGGTCCTATGTTTACATGTATGTATACAGTGCTAATGTAATCCGAATTTGCACGGAAAGTCGGAATGTGCCATATTCGAACCTACACTAATGCGGAAGTAAAATAATACTTTAGTTAATCCAATGAAAAACAGTAAATACGGAAGTAACTGAGCATATGTCTTCTTGTGCCACGTGACAACAGTGTTTAAGGCCACAAAAAAAGTTCATTGTGTGACGTTCGTAATCTTGAAATTTCACAATTACAGTAAATATTTGTAGGAAAAACACTTCTCAGCCATGAATATAAAACATCCATCTATCCATTATCTGTAATGCTTAGCCTCACAAGGGTCGCGGGTGTGCTGGAGCCTATCCGAGCTGACTTTGGGCGAGAGGCGGGGTACCCCCTAATCTGGTCGCCAGCCAATCGCAGGACACATATAGACAACCATTCAAACTCACAACTACGGACAATTTAGAGTCTTCAATTAACCTGTCATGAATGGCAAAGCAGGTTTTTGGAGTGTGGGCGGAAACCAGAGTACGTACGTACGTCAGGCCGTTGGAAACCGAGGAACCCCTGAACTGAGGGTCCATAGTTATTTGGGGAGGAAAAACTAAAACAAATTATAACTGTATATATACACCTGTACAGAAGAACACTGAAAAAAAATATCCTTTGAATTTCTGTAATTCAAACATGTACATCGGTTGCACATGATTTTATTTTCATGGAAAAGAAAGTAAAAAAAAATATTTAAAAAAGTGTAATTATGTTCCATACTATATAACTGATACCTTGGATGTAGGTAGTGAAACGCGAGCAAAACAAGTCACCTTACCATACAAGGGGTGTGGCTTAGTGAGTGACGTTAGGTGCTGGAGCAGGTTAGTTAAGTGTGAGCGTATGGAGTTTTAGCCTGCAGTGCTCCTTATTTTGTAGTGTTTGTGCCATTAAAAAAAATATATATATTATTTTTTTTTTTTAAATAAATGACGGTGACTGTCCTGTCCCACATGTGAGGGCATTACAGTAGTTAATTGCATAATTTTTTTTTTCCACTTCACACGAGCAGCGGCGTATACGAAGCTCGCTCGTGTCGTAACTCAATTTGACACAAGCAAGAAGGGTGAAAGGGTCAAAAAGCACTAAATTTAAAAGTTTTAAGATGTCAAACTTACACAGTGCAGCAAAAACAAAAATGTCAGTGTGTAATGATTACCTTAACGATTAATGAAACTGTTGACACCAAAAAAGCAACAAGATTTTCTGTGCACAAAGAATAATCAAAACTGCCTACACGATTGTAATATATTATTATATTACTAATAAATAGGCAACAGTAAAATGATCTCCATAGTAAAGGTAATCTACATACTGCTTTGACCCGGCACAAATTGGATTTGGTATCATGCAGGGAAATGTTCTGTGTGAGCATATCAATGACTTGCTATCAGTCCATCATTCCCTCAAGTGCACATCTTGGGTTGAACCTTGTCATTTCCATTCAGTGTGACTACCATCAAGGGTTAGCCTGCTATTAATGTTGCATTGAAATGTCAATCCACTGAATTCACACACAAAGAAAAGTTTACCAGTCATGCATGCAGAACAAGGGGGAGAACAGTAGTTAAGTTTCCCTACCTAATTTCCTCATTATTATTGAACAGAAAAGCTCACTCGTTGCCTTTAGAAAAGTCATTTGAAAAAACTAATTTTGTCACCAAAATACTTTTAAAATATTCAGATAAATTGAATTTATGTTGATTTTTGTTTGTTTGTGTATTAAATCAACTATTAAACCAACTGTCTTAAAAAAAATACCCTCTCATTTCTCTGTTATACTCTCCCTTTATCCGAGTCTCCTTGGTAAATGAATGTTTTTTTCTGTGACAGAAGCCGACAATACATGAAAGCTAATGAGGTCATTAGTGACCTACGAAAAGTAGAGAAAACGAAAACCAAAACAGACAGGAGAGAGATGTGTGTCACTTGGTGATGTCATCCATCCGAGCGTCCAGTGTGACAGAGACGGCGGCAACAGCCTGAGTCAGAGGATGACATCAACGCTACAAGCTGTCAGACAGGTCGTGAAAGGCCTTTGTCCCATGCTCCCATTGTCCTCTGGTTAATGCAGTCATTCAGCCCGCCACCGGCCTTAACATTTGTTAATCTGACCTAACACACATCTAGCTACACATCAGGACAAAGAAACACAAACAGCACATTTAAAAGCTGGCGTAGACCAAAGCCAGCACAAAAGACCAGCATTTTGATTGAGGTCAGGCAATGAAAACTGACCATTAGACAGATTCACTGGAAGGCAGAAGGATTTAAATGACTGGATGGCTTGTTGGTTGCTCTACTATCAACCCTAATTTAGTTGTTTTTATCTAAAACCAGCAGATGCTTGGTTATTTATTTGCATGCTGCCTCATCAGGTAGAGCCAATTCCTCATTTTTCATTCACATGAATAACTCTGCAGCTGCCAATTATCCAGCCATCAGTGTCATTTCACGTTGACGTGTTAAATTAAAAAGAACACGCAGGGCATAGGCAACGTAGGCGGTCGCCGAGGGCGCCATCTGCTGG
This sequence comes from Phyllopteryx taeniolatus, assembly GCF_024500385.1. NCBI lineage: Eukaryota > Metazoa > Chordata > Actinopteri > Syngnathiformes > Syngnathidae > Phyllopteryx > Phyllopteryx taeniolatus. The sequence continues at coordinate 11,050,352 of NC_084519.1, forward strand.
AGGACCGCACTACCAGCGCCCTCCTCATCGGGAAAAATAGCTTAATAAAATCATAAAATAATTTGTGACGCCCACTGGTGTTTCTGTTTTGAAAATAACAAATAAAATTACAAAATAAACTAAAGTAGCCATGTTTGTCACTTGGCAAGTCACGTCGAACCAGCGATCCGTTAGAACAGGACAGGCGATTTTAGTTACAATTTTTTTTCCATCATGAAAAGGACTGCTAAGCCCTCAGGTGCACAGTTCCACAAAAGAAGAAAAGCGAAGGAGGAAAAGAAGTCAAAATATAAAGGTAACGTTATGTCAACATATTTTTTTTAAATAGCGTTTTGTGTAAAGAACATGTTTTAGCTAGCTAGCTTGAAATAAAGCAAGCATTAGCTTAACACGCTGATGTCGGGTGACCAGACGTCCTCTTTTTTGAGACCTAAAAACGTGTCTGGCCGAAATTTCAAACTAGTCAGGGATTCTCGAAGTACTACGAGCGGTTGGTACCGCCGCTTATGCTGTAATTAAGTGACCAATTTGAACAAATAATTACTTGGGCATGTGTAACAATTACTCTCTTTTTGATTAGTAATGGATAATCACAGCTAGACAATAATAATCTTATGTAGAATAATTTAGGGTTAGAAGGAAGCAAAACCTGAATGATTTCATGTTAAACTAAGTTAAAACAACAGTGACCTTATTTGCTGTGGAGAAAATTGAAAACGTTAGTAAATCTAAGGCTCGAACATGACAGAAATGATAAATTTGTGTAATATCTCTCTCCTAACCACTTATTCACAATAACATATTTTCTCGTACTTTTGTAGGTATTTCTCAAAATCCTAAATATAATTAAAATGCAGATGCCAGTGCACTTACAAGCACCTCATTGCTAGAGACAAAGGTAAAGAATGAAATTTCTTGAGGAACTGTCAAACTACTCAATGTAAAATTAAAATGAGACAAAACGAAAATGTTTCTTGGTCACTGAGTAAAATCCAGATGAAATCTTCCATCGCTGAATCAATCTCTTTGAAGTGGGGAAGCGGCACTTATTTGCAATAACTTGAAAACTACCTTTGAACATGGAAAAACATATACAACATGGATTCAAATGTCAAGAAATGCCCAATTTATATGATTACATATGATAATAGCAAATACTCCCTCCTCTGGCGTATTGGTACTACTACTCTGTTGGGGTAGGGGCAAATTTATTAACGTCACCCCAGAGAACTCTGCAAACGTCAAAATGACCAAAAATGTCCAGAACACAGGGAAGAAGAAAAAAAAGAGGGGGGGGGATGGGAGAATGACAGATCAAGTTGTTGCAACTTTTGGTTTGTCCCATTAGCTGTCGTAACAGCCATTACTCGCATGATTTGTATGGCAGTAATCAAATGAGGAAAATGTTCTATTTTATATTTTAAATTGTATGCCATGTTATCTTATAAATTAAAGGCAATGTTAAAAACTATTTGTATTCGACTTTTTGAAAGCTTATTTAAGTCATTGATAGAGGGGGGCGCCGTATAAAATCTCGCCTTGGGCACCACATTGGCAAGGGCCGGCCCTGACAACACACATGGTTTTCTTTAGGGATTGTTGACAGTAGTACAAATCAGTACGTAATCTATCAATCTGGTGCCATCATGTCAATAATTTGGTTTGTGTAAGCACAAGATTGTTTAGATTTCTGTAACTTTTTTATTCAAGATGTAAAAAGAATTAAAGGGTTGAGTTTGCAGTTTTGAAACTGCTAGCAAGATTTGAATGTACACAAGACGTAACGTGCATTTCAAACAAGCCAACGTTAGCCACGGCTGCTACATTGATAGGATGCCTTATTCGTGATAGTGTTACTGCAACACCAAATGTTATCGGTTTGAAGTTTTATCATTAAAATAGCACATTAACTTAAGCACTTTAGCACTAAAACACACATTATATTATTCTATAATCATTGCTATAATCCAATTCATTGATCAATCAATTACATAATTTATTATTAAATACTAATTCTATTAATGAAATCACTGACAGATGTCAAAATATACTGGAGTGATTTTCTCTGCAAGGATTATAAATACATTAATTTTTAAAAAGGCATCCAATAATTGACTTACAAAATAATTGATAGCAAAAGCTCCATTTGGAAGACTTAACCGTCACATATTGTAGTTCACTCATATGTCACAAAGTAAAGAAGGACTTAAATATATGACAAATGTAGAGTTTTTACAGAAAAAGAGCGGAAAAAAGAGAGGTGGAAACACACTCCCACGCTCATGCAAAATAGAAAATACATGTGGCTTTGTAACATTTTCCAACCATTGAATTTCCCACTGTGACCACAAGGGTCAGGTTACACATATGCTTAACCAAAAGTAGAGAAAAGGTACAGTGACAGTGGGTGTACCTAATGGTACCTTGGTTACAGAGAGGAAACATACTTCATACAAAAAGAACATTTGTTCCAAATGATTGAAAAAGTGATGCACAAATCAAGAAAAAGAGCAGGCGGCAAGGTACTTTGGGGATATTTTTAAAATTTTTGTCATTCTAATATGTTAACATTAAATTCAACAACAAATTTAAACCACAGGTATTTAGCCAATCCGGAGGCCTGTGGAATCTTAAAATTTCATATCGGCCTGGAATTCTGTTCTGCTTCCATCTTCATTTTTTATTTTTTTTATTTAAATAATTTCCCCTCCATGTGCTCTATGTTGTAATACATTCATAAAATCACAAGATTTGAATTGCCACTTATCATACCCTGGAATGCAATAGATTACATCTCTAAGCCTTAGGTGAGCGCTGTTGGATGAGGCACTTTGCATTTTACAGTCACGCCACTAATGCACAGCACTGCAGTGTTTGTCCACTCTGCTGTGATGCCATACAGCGGTTTGACTACAACTCTTCAGTACATATCTTCTTCAACATTAGAGCCACTGGGCTTTTTAGCCACAGGTACTATTATTGACATAGGTAAGTACTTTTTTACAAACAATATTATACATACATATATATATATATATATATATATATATATATATATATATATTATTTTTTTTATATATATATATATATATACATACATACATATATATATACATACATAAACATACATATATATATATACATACATAAACATACATATATAAACATACATATATATATATATATATATATATATATATATATATATACACACACACACACGTATACATACACACACACTCTCTCATACTATTGAATGAGAAACCGTGTTCAAACCTTTGACTGGTAGTCTAGTGTATAGATAGTATTTATTGGTACGGCTTGGTTGCGGCAGGCTGGATATCGTTCTTACCTATTAACTTTTGAAAGGTCATGTGATATAACCTGGTAATTTTGATTGGTCGGCAACATCTGTGGTTTTGCAACACCATTCACATGCGTTTCAACATTTGAAACTACATACATTGCGCGATGTGACTGAATAGTTCAGTTGCCTTAGGGCTCATGTGCACTTGTCTTAACACATTACACTTGTTTAAAGTTTTCAACTGTCACACAATTAGAGAAAGTTCACCTGTATTAACAGTGAAATTTAAAAAGCCTCAAACACCTAACAACAATAATCCAAGCAATTGATCAAAATCTGCTAGCAAGCGAAAATTGCATTTTGGTAGTGAAGTTCATGTGGTTTCTGTGTAGTTTGGTACAGAGAAAACTGGAGTACAATAAAACCAAGACTTAAATTTGAATCAAAACGGACAACACATTTGGTCTACTCGAACGGTCCTTATTCATCTGGAAAAAGTGTTGTACACAAATCTAAAGAAAACCAAAGAAAAAGCAAAACCAAGGGTTGGTCCTTTGATACTGGCTAAACTAAGGTCTTGCAAGATTTCCTGTGTGATGGTGGTTGTTCAACAAATGCTGAATTATATGATCTTGGGAGCATTCTGATTTAAATGTTCCAGTGTTTATAGCGCGTGATAGAAGCATATTCATTATTTCTTGGAGCCAGTATGCAGCATAAAACAAATCTCTAATCCTAGCCCACCACAGCAGAGCTCCCTAGAAAATCAGCTCAGTTGTTATTCCTCCAATACATTATTGAAAGCTATTTTTTGCACTTGGAGAACAAAGCTATTGTAGTTGTCAACTTTCAACTTCACAGTAAGGGGGAGGGGGGATATTTTGGGAATCTTTTTTCTCTCCTACTCCCAGAAGTTCCACAAGACATGTCTCCCCTCAAGCAATTTCGTCTTAGCATCTGCCAGTATTGAGTGTGTTGCAAGCTTCCAAGAGTCAACTGTCCAAGAGGGCCATCATGTAAGACTTAGCTCTGATTCCTCTTAATTCTGACTTCTGATGGATTTTCAGTTGACTTATCTTTCCTAGTTTGATCCCCTGTCGTGTTTTGAAGATTCTGGCAGCAGCCTGATGTTTTACTTTAAGGTTCTCCTTTGTAGCATGCAGCCCTGCCAAGCACATCAGTATGTTAAGCCCCAGTTGCAAGGCAGAATTAAGACGTTTTCACCCTCCACATCTCCTTTAACACCCTGCACTCCCTAAACGTACAACACTTGAAATGTTGTGCAGTTGCTGAGAGGTTGTGCTGTCACAGTCTAGATTTTAGGTTACAAACCCATTGAGCCACGGCTAAGCAAGAATCAGAATACAAACTGCTGTTTTGTTTTGTTTTTGTTTTCCCTGTGTCGGGAAGATGAGGTGGAAGTGTAAGAAGGGGAAGGGGAAATTCAATTAATGTCAAACTCGCACAACAAAGAAATACACAGTGCCTTTCCAGGCCTAGAAATGAATAAAAATAATAATAATTCTCATCACAGTGACCTTGAAACCTGCTCTGATAGTTTAAAAAAAATGCTCCCAAAAGTGTTACAATTTAGAGTTAAACAAACAATCTGGAACAATATAAAAATGTCAACGCTATTAACAAATGTCATGAGACCACTAATAATAATCATGTGTACAGCGTGTTGGACTGACATTGAGTGACATTTAGGGAGTGTGCAAGTCACGGGATTTGGTGGCTAAAGGGCTTTTTACAGGTGTACATATAATGACACGGGGGTGAGCTTCCTTTATGGTTTCCTGTAAACGAGGCAGAAGGCATTGAGATGGTTGAGTTTGTTTGCTTTTGTTTATGTTTTCACTGTGTTGTTTTTTTAGGTAATGTTGTATGACTGGGTATTTTATCCAAAGGAAAATTGCTTCTTTGTTGACAATGATTGGTTTATTGTATATTGTCAGGTTAATATTGGGATTGGATGGCAATTAGCTGAAGAGTATGGATTTGCATTAGGCTACAACAATGGGAAAAATGAACAATCAGTTAATTGATAAATTATCTAAGGGGGATACAGTAAAGACCCACCCACCCACAGGGAAAATCTTTCTCTAGTTTTGCCCCTCACATGCTTTAATTTAAACGTATTACAACACACTTTTTAAACACAATGCAAACATATTGGAAGACAAAAAAAAATACTGTGCATATAGTAGTGTCTGTGTTAGGTATATGAATGTGCGTTTAAGAGGCAGGGCCTGGTGTGATATTGGCGAGTCTTTGGTGGGCTGTGGTCAACAGCAGCTTCGACTTGAGTGCGAATATTGTGCTTTATTCTCCCTGTGTTCAATAAAACAAGTGTTTCCCAACCTTTATTCAGCTAACGCACTCATTTCACAATAGAAATATTTCACGGCAAACTGTCAAACAAAAATGTCACGGGAATATTAATACTTAATGATGTTCTAATCTCAATCAACTCACAAATTGAGTTAGTGTGAAATCTGGGCCTGTTTAATTAAAGACAAAGATGATATACTCGCAGGAAGCCATGACTTATTCTGTTGTTTGACATGCAACAGATGGGTATGCACGACTCCAAAATAGTTCAGACTGAATCAAGAGCACCCCTGTGGGTTGCAGCTAAAAACTGCACTCCAGTTTACCTCAATTGCTTCAAAACATGATCAATCAATAAATTAATTCTGCTCAGTTGACTTATCCAGCCATCCATTTTCTGAGCCGCTTCTCCTCACTAGGTTCGCGGGCGTGCTGGAGCCTATCGCAGCTATCATCGGGCAGGAGGCGGGGTACACCCTGAACTGGTTGCCAGCCAATCGCAGGGCACATAGAAACAAACAACCATTCGCACTCACATTCACACCTACGGGCAATTTAGAGTTGTCAATTAACCTACAATTGCATGTATTTGGGATGTGGGAGGAAACCGGAGTGCCCGGAGAAAACCCACGCAGGCACGGGGAGAACATGCAAACTCCACACAGGTGGGGCCGGGGATTGAACCCCAGTCTTCAGAACTGTGAGGCACACGCTCTAACCAGTTGTCCACCGTGCTGCTGCTCAGTTGATTTATGATTATGATAATTTATTCCAAAGAAGACATTGCATTTTGGCTGACTCGCCCCGCATTATAGTGGAAATAGAGTATGCAGTTTTTGCATAATATTTACAGACTAATAAACATCCATCCATCCATTTTCTGAGCCGCTTCTCCTCACTAGGGTCGCGGGCGTGCTGGAGCCTATCCCAGCTATCATCGGGCAGGAGGCGGGTACACCCTGAACTGGTTGCCAGCCAATCGCAGGGCACATACAAACAAACAACCATTCGCACTCACAGTCACACCTACAGGCAATTTTAGAGTCTCCAATTAATGCATGTTTTTGGGATGTGGGAGGAAACCGGAGTGCCCGGAGAAAACCCACGCAGGCACAGGGAGAACATGCAAACTCCACACAGGCGGGGCCGGGGATTGAACCCAGGTCCTCAGAACTGTGAGGCTGACGCTCTAACCAGTCATCCACCGTGCCGCCGACTAAGAAACAGAAAGACAAAATATACCGGTAACCTCCTTGGTAATTATTTCAAGTTCTGAATGTGGATGGGACTCCATGAGGAAGCGGAGTTTGGTTATGTAACCCGGTCTAGCTAAACCTTAAGGTGCATCTGTGACATCATAGTGACAATGTCATATTTGTGTAATCCAAGGATTTCAGTGTAGTGTTAATAATGGACAGTAACACACCATTTTCCATTTAAAAATATTAAGCATGACACAATTTCAAGTGGTTAATGTTTGGAGTTCTAAGTTTTTAAATGACATGCGACTTGTATTCTCAGATCTCTTCAGCAGCTGCTTCTATGGTCAGGCAAGTGCTCTGGGCTTTTGGTTTATGTAATGACTGCAAAGCAACACACACACAAACACACACCCACAAACACACACACGCTGCACAGCCAACATTGTGGCAAGCCGAATCAAGTAAGCAGAATCATTACAAAACACTTGCATTTATTAAATTGGCATGCTGCCCCATACAGACTTTTATTTCACGGTTTGGTGCAAAGGACCCAGAGTAAACAGAATGTCGGGAAAGCCATGAGTGATATTGCCATACAATGATATACAATTTAAGAAAATGTACATTACAAAAGACGACAAGAGACTGGGTGATATTGACCATTAATCAATGTGTGTACTAAACAGCACATATACTGTGCTACCTAATTAACCAAAATTTCAAACCGCCCTTTAATTTTAAGTTGTTTATGACCGCTATTGTTACTACACACATGGGGCTGTCCACAATCTGTCATGCTAGTCCAAATTAATGCACGCTGGGTTGTTGTGAGGTCTGCACTGGTTGAGTAATCTCTCATGACAACAGAGCTAACAGAGGCTGTGTGTGTTGTGTGTGTACACGCAGACTTGTAGCACCAGTGGTGCAGCAAAAGTCAGCCAAGGACAGAAGAATACTTCTAACAAAATGCTACAAAAAACATAAACCATAAAATACCCATGAGGGCTGGCTCAGAGCTAAATTTGCTTTCTGTCCAGAAAAGGTGGTCATCACAACCACCTATTCAAGCTAAATACAGTGCAAGCGCACCCCATGGTGGAAAAAGTGGGTACTACCTTGTCTTGCTCTAAAAGAAAAAAAAAACCTCAGTAACACTCTAGATCATCGCCGAGTGAATTGATTAAACCAATTATTTGTGGTCCTCAGATCCTCTCATCTCTGATTATTTGTCCAGCAGAGTAGGTGAGCGTTATTTCTGGAAGTACAAAATTAACAATGAGCTGTACAACAAAGTAGACAATGTAAAATTTGTTGCATCTTATTCAGAAATATTTATATAAAACAACACATTTGCAACTTTAGTCATTGTTTGTTTAAAACGTTTTACCTTTTTAATACAGAAAGATTTTTTTTTGTTTTACTTACTTTACTTTTTTCATATCCCAAGGGCAATTAGTTTTGACCATAAAGATGGCTTTGATATTATGAACAAAAGAAAGCATTTGCAATTGTAACTGCTTTCAAAGTCTACATTGGTATTGAATATACTGTTAATACCTTTCAGTTGTATTCTGACCGCTATGTGGAAATGTTTCAATCTATATTTAATGAACCATCAGATTCTTGTTCTCCACTGAGAGGAAAATGAATAATAAATCAAGTCACTGGGACGCACCACTGACATGCAGTGCTTTCACATGAACATTTCCTACAATAGTCAACCGTGATAGTGTCCAATTTGAATTGAAAAAGCAAAACCGTCGCTTGTCAGGTCACAAGAACCAAGAAAATCATTTGATTTAGAACTGATTGAAATTGATGTAAAAAATAAACACTATGGTATTATCTTACCCGGACAGAAGATTTTGGTGAGTGATGATTTCACCTCCATCAGCTGTGGTCTTTGCAGGGCATCCTCAGTAGCAAGTAACCTTGTGAAGTGCAGTGCAGGCCACCATTCTTTTCTTGCTGCCATCTTTTCAGCAACATCATCCTTCCAGTCACCACTGTTTTGACACACACAATGGAGATAGATGACAGTTGAAGCTCACATTGACACAACCCTTTTGGCATTATGTGAATGCAATGTCTTTAGAACAGTAGCATACTGTAACTGTAACTTGTCAATAACATCTTTTAAACATTTCCACACATCCAAGCTTGTCCTCCAGCAGGCATAGTCCAGCATATCAAGGACAACTCCAAGAGCCTTTTGGATGTCTCCCGTTTTCTCTGAAAAAAAAGAAGGGATATCATATTTAACACTACTTTTATATACTTCATGTTTTTGCTAACATTCAAACAAGCTACTGCAGTACAAAATTCTTAACCAGTTTAAAGAATGATAATAGGAAATCAGCTATAGGAAGTTGACAATGGATTATTTGTTTGCCTGAGGGCTGTATGAGTACGTTTTTGTTTTTTCATGTCAAAATACCTGATCGAAGCAGAAAGTAACTGTAGTCCAACATCAGCTCATGGCTTGGAACTAAATAATGGAGGACCTAAGGGTGATTAGGAAGATAGGAAGATTTACATACATAATAATCAGCCTAGAGTTGCTTTGTGCTTCCTTGCAAGACTATTTATAAGAACTTCTGATCACACTGTGGCATATAACTCTGTGGCTTTACCTTTAAAACTTTCATCAATTTCGTCTTTGATGTGTCGTGTCTCTGCAAGAACTGATACAAATAGACAAGTGCATTCGGATTCGCGGGGAACGTGCTGTCATACGCATAGTCTTCCAGGACTTTCTTTGCCTCTTCCTGAGCGCCATAGAATTCGAGCATCTGTCCCAAAAATGTTCACATGCACAAGATTTTCAATGGAGCTAAATTTAAGATTTACAATTGCATGTATAGCTCTTACTATGAAGGGTATTTTTTAATCAAGGCAGAAATGTAGAGGGCACTTGTTTACCTCGACGTAACTCAGTATGAAGGGATCCCAGACACCAGGATGTTTTATAATCTCCTTTAGATTGACTGCAGCCTGTCTAAAGTACTTGTGCATTTCTTGGTTGCTTCCAGGGTCTGTAAAATCTTGAAAATAGAAAACAACTGATAATTGTACATTAAATTAAAAGACTAACATTGGGCCAAGAGGTGGAATACAGACTGGACTGGTCACCAGTCCCACCTTTCGGTAAATTAGAGTATTTAAATAAACATGCATGTTGGAAGTGTGAGAAAGCCAGAGTACCTGCCAAAAACCCACAAAAGCACAGGGAGAACAAACTACTCCACACAGAAAGGCCCGAGATATAAAAGTCGATCCTCTTGACTGTGAGGTAGACATGCTTGCTACATGTTCCACTGTGTCTGTAGCAGATACACCTAAATAATACATGTTAGCAGTGTTGCCTTACTGCTTTTGCCAGGTGCATTTTTCTTGTCGCACCAGATAATGTAGTCCAGCAAACTGCTGTAGGCCTGGATCAGTTTAGCCTTCTGATGCTGACGTGCCGACTCTTTGCCATACCTCCAGCTTTGAGCGGCCGAGAGCTGACGTTTTGCATTCTCGAACTGGCCGTTGAGCAGCAGGTGGAAGATATGTTCCAGACATATCTAGAAATGCGAAGATGTAAACAATTTTAGTACAGTAAAAAGTTTCAGTACAGGGGTTCATGTGTGAGACAGTTGTGATGTTGATGTACCATCAAGTATTGTGTAACTCCTGAATGTTTCATTTGCTCATAGATGACGTTATAGTCGTCCATGTTTGAGTTGGGGTGGTGATGGAAGATTTCAATGCTGATTCTCCTAATCATCTGAAAAGCAAATACCATCCATTATGTTTTTTCTTCATCAAGTTAGTCACGCTTTTTAATCTTTTAGTACCGAATTGTTTTTTTTTTAAAGCCCAAATGTACCTCTTTGTCGCACACGTCCCGGCGAAGATTCCTGTCCTGTAACATTTGGGGATAACACGCCATGTATTCTGCAGCCTCCTGCCATCTGTGATGCAGCATTGCCCCTCTGATTCTCTCGAGACAAAGCCTTGTGGTTCGGTCAAGACTTGTTTTAATTGGAGGCGCTGAAATTGCAAGCAAAGAACAACTTTATTGCAAATACCTACCACTCATAGTAGAGAAGCAGAATATAATGAGATCCAAAATAAGTATCTCAAAAATCTGTATGGCTTAAAAATAAAAAAAAACTCAGACCCCATCCATCCAAACTAAGCAATATTAAATTTCTCAAGGGTGTATTTTTTTTGTAATACAGCCCTCTGTACTGAACATACTGAAATTAGAAAGTGCAGGTATGCCTAATGTTGTTAATGGGAAGTGCATGTTCTACTCACCAGGCATGAATGGTTCAGCCAGTGGCAACCTTGAACGTTTCTTTTTTTGGGTCACAGTGTTGTCTAATGAATCATTGTGCTCATTAAACTGTACTGGGGGCCGAAGCTCATTTTCCAGGTCGTCCATTGTAAGCACAGCGGTTATTCTTCTTGTAAATAGATACTATGTAGTACCTTCACCTGAGGTTTGACAGAGACAAAAAAACTAGTTGACAGATTGGTCAAAGTGACAAAAGTACTGGCTTTAATTCTATCTTGTAAAGTAAATGTTGGAGAAACTTCCTGAGACACTGTGAACATGCTTATAATAATATATAATATATTCATAATATAATACTTTATGCACAAAGGAATACATCCATGCATTGTATTGCATGTATAAGATAATGTTGGCTCTTTTGTCGCTGTTAACGTTCTTACGAAACCATCTTTTGACAGTAAGTAGCAAAAATTGGCGTTTTTTAAGTCCAGAAAGAAACTGGATCCTACCTGCTCGAAGAGATGCGAGCTCTTCGAATACCAGGTTCATCCACGTGAAAGTAAAAATGTACTCAGTTAGCGTTTACAGTTGTTGAAAACAAATACAACTCCACAAAAAACGCTTTTCGTGCGCATGAGGATCTTCTTCTTCGCCTCATCTGTTTTTGGCAGGTAATAATTCAAATTGTACAATGCTTCCCTCTACAGGTCCAATTCGGGAAGTGCCGCATGTGACATTGTGGCAAATGCTATACCATTCTGACTGTGCTGTACACAGTACAATAATTCCTTGCTCCAAATCTGCAAAATAGGTCATTTATATGTTGACGCTGAAACATTTAAAATGACACGTGTTAAAATTCAAGCTGAAGTAGTTTAGCAGTATTGTTTTATTTTATATCTATCGATTAGTTTGTCATGATTTTTTTATTTTTTATTATTTTATTTTTTTTTATGTTTTAGGTAACTGCTGTAGCACCTGAATTTCCCCTCTGGGGAGCAATAAAGAATATTGTATTTTACTTGTGAGGGAATAGTAAATTCACATTAAACATGTTACTTTTTGTTTGTTTACTCTTTTTCGCTTTGTATGATAAACCTGGTGGTTATTTCAGGTCATTGAGGTCAGGGACAACATACATCGGTAACAGTTAGAAGTGGGGTTGCAAGAAATATATCATAAATGAGAAAGTAAAGAAAAGATACATCATTGACTCATGTAAGGAAGTATTTCTCCTCAATTATGATCTAAGTTGTCAGTATTTGGATGCTGTTATCATCACAGCTCCAGCAGTCACAGTGTGGTTAAACACACTGCTGGAGCTTGTGATATTGACTCTTCTGTGGGAATTCCCACAGATGGGTCAATATTACTATAAAGTGCCGATGATGTCCTCATCAGAATCACTGAGTCATCATGAAAATGTAGCAGAATAATGAAAATATGAGGTCTCATTATTATTATTATTGGCCAAACATTTGCACATATAGCAGTACAATAATAAGTATGGTAAATTGTGTTTACTTAATTTTATACATTTGTTTCCATTGGATGCAAGTGATTTTGGCATGCACTGCTGTGCTAGCTACAGTCTGTGTAATAAATGGTTAAATGATACTAAATAAAAACAAAACATGGTTTTTATTGTCCACAACAGGTTATTGGATAAAATGAGTCGTTTTGATCATGCATGTTATAATTTCATGAACATATTCAAAAATTAGTACGTGCCCCTTTGATGTTTTCAGTGACATTATGACAAGCATTTTCTTTTCTTTTTTCCCAATGGAGGCTTGAAACAGTGGCTAGGTGCAGAGTAAATATTTTCACAATTGTTTTGTAATTCTCATGATATTATGAGTGTAGTCGGTCGGATGTTGTGTCCATCTCTGTTACAGAGAAATCTCAATTGATATGAAAAGCTTTTCATCAGTTTAACAGGTTGTCGTTAACTGAATCATGTTGCAATGCAAATGTCCAGTCAAACGTCCACCCTGTCATTGTCCACTCTGTCAGCAAGCTCCCATATTTTGCTGTTTGCATGTCCACTGTCTGCTTGCAGTCAATCACATTTCTAACAGCATAACCTCTACTGAATGCAGTGTCTATTAAGCTCGACGGAAAAGCTCAGGTTTTGGGGGGTGAAATGGGAAAGTCTCAAATGCAACTTATGGTGATATTGACTCGGATATGAGCGAACAAAACAGCCAAAGTGAACCGGGCAGCACGCAATGAAAACGGAGCCGTGTTGCCTACACCCAGCCGGATCTGATCTGCTGACGTGTCGCCTCCCAGTGCTCCTGCTCACCACTAAACCTGCCAGCATGGCAGCCAAACACTTTTATCGAAAAGGCTTTTTATTACTTTTATTTAATTTTATCTCAACCGCCGCCTTGGAGAAGCGATTCTCCGACTTTAAGAGATGCGCCGACGAGGAGTGCAGCAGTAAGTTTTTGTGTTGATAGTTAACCTCGGGGATGCTTCCTTATCCATCCCCAAGCAGCTAGCCATAAACTGAGCCTTATCTCTTGACCTGTTGACACTCGATATTTGCGACTGTGATAACTGCTGCTGTTGTTTTATCCTTGCGACAACTTTTCTTTTGCTGGCTAGTTCGCTAAAGTGAATGTTTGTCCGATCGCTGGTAAAGGTTATTCGCCTTGAAGCAGCCTTCGTTGGCCGGTTGTCTGGTAGCTCCTGCGGCCTGCATTGTTGGCTACCTTATGCTAGCAGCTAATGGATAATAGTACCACAAACAAAACAAATACCTGGTCAAACGATATGTAACAGCGGCTGATTTTAGCACGGGTTTTGTCAACAACAGCTAACGTTAGCACACGTTTTGTTAGCGATGTTGTTAAGCAAAACTTTCTTAATTTATTAGATGTATTAGCTAAACACAACTGCAGCGGAAGCTACTCGCCTTAGGGGAAAAAACACTAATAAAGTTTTCTCTTTTTTTTTTTACAAGAAAAAAAAATCATTTATTATATATATTACTATTATATTAAAGTGTACAACGGCCGTTTAAACGTCACCAGAGGTTTATTGAATAAAGTAATGTTTACTGAAATCGCAAATCACTGTCTTAGTTGTATAAGAAAATCAAAAGCGTAAAAGGATCTCAGCCCAACATTTTATATAGGGTTTCCCTGAAGGCTGGGCACAGGGGCAAAAATGCATATTTGCAAAGAAATTACATTTTCAACTGGCAGCACTGGGATATAGTGGCTAGCACGGTTGCCTCACAGTTCTGGGCTTTGGGGTTCAAATTTCTGTCTTCTCGTGTCCCCATGCTTTCTGTGGGTACTCACTCCCATCTTTTTTCCAAATTCCAATAAAGCATGTTAAGGTCATTGTTCAATTGTATACAGGTGTAGGGGTGTGTACTGTGCAATATATGCACTAGATAGTACAAATGATAACATTTAGGCCTATGGTAGAGATTTGGACTCTACTGACCAATCTCGATAACACTTATTGGTGACGTTATCGTATATGTGACAATTGCTTCAAACACAGAGACCAGGGTGCAGGAAGAGCTGGTTAAGAAAATCGATGCTAAGTCAGTGATTTAGACTTGGTCCGGATTTAAAAAGTTGCAGTGGAAATTCAGACACTGCTTGAGGCTCAAGCTTTATCTGCCACAGAGTCACCCCCACAAACAAGTATGGCAGCTTCTGGTGGAGTTGAGGAGAAAGAGAGCCTATGAAGGTGAAATTGAGTTTTTTTTTTTTTTTTTTTTTTTTTCAAGAAAAAAAAAAAACATCCACTCACCCTGGCCCAGCTGCTCTATCTGACAGAGGCCATTGAAGTGGAAATAAAAAGTTACCTTCAGTCACAGGAGGCTGATGGCAAAGCTAAGCACGAGACTGGTGAAGGCTGCACCAGGCTAATTTTCCAAGGGTGACAAGTCTGGCAAATAAATATCTTTGCATTCCTTCCACCATCAGAGAGGGCCTAAAGGACTGGTGGCAACATTGTCACATGCCACTTGTTTGCGTTAAAGCCAGAAACTGTGGGCAAGTTTGTGTTCCCGGATAACAATCTATAAAATAAGTGAACTGGAGGGAACACTAAAGTTTAGTGTTTGTGTTTGCAGCTTGAGTTTAAGTGTTTTCTTCACTGAAAAGATGCTGAGTGCCTTGTAAATATTTATTTATTTAAAAAAAAAAAAAAATTACAACTTGAAAAATTGGGTCTTGATTATCAGTTTAGCACTATAGACCAAAAGCCGGTACTTTAAGTATTTAGACTAGAGTTTTTTTTTTGTTTGTTTTTTTTTGCACCATTTATGCTTAACAGAAAACCTGTTGTACTGGAAATACTGTTTGCAATATCTAGTTTGTTATTGTGCTCTTGAATTGAGAAATGATTGTTGTTTTGAATTCACTGCTTTTGCCATTTGCGTCATAGAAACCCTCTCGTTTGAAGTGATGTTCACAAAATCCACTTTAGTTTTGTGTTCTTGAAGACCTGAGAAATTGTTGCCAACATTTTGCTATTTTTCATTATTGAAACAGCCTGTTGTACTGTTTTTATTTAAAATATCGGCTAGGTTATTTGTGTTCATTTGCACTATTTTGCAACATAGATTGCTCAGTTTAATTTTTTTTTATTGAGATCTGCACAATAAATGTTCTCAATATTACATGATATCTTAGTGTTGTTTTTATTTATTAGCAATTTACCTTTGCTAATGGGACTATATAACCCATGCAGAAACACTTCTATTATAATTTTTACACTTAATTTATATCGCTAAATATGCCATTACTGCGAAGAGATTCAGTTTATAGAGTGATGGGAATTTTCGGTCATGTCATCCAGCCTTACATAGGTATTAATGGTTGTTTGTCGATACACTATGTGCCACGCAATTGGCGGCCAGTTCACTGTGTACCCCGCCTCTTGCCCAAAATCAATTAGTTAGTCAGTTAACTGTTACCCTCATGAGGGCAAGTGGTATAGAAAATGAATAGATAAGACATTTTCAACATTGTATTCATTTGAAACGTCAACAAATGTCTTCACAATGATATCCATCATTTGACGCAAAGTTTGATGCACTTTGCGAGAGTCACGTGAACTCGATGCAGTTGCTCCACATTGCTGTCAATTGCACATGTTCAGACTTTAGGGACACCCAGTCCAACATAGTTGAACTAATGTGGCGTATTGAATTTTTATGTTTCATTTCCAACTTTGGGAAGTCTTGCAAGGCTGTATTTATATACTTTAGTAACACAAAACACACATTTCTCTTTCATCATTGCTTCGTTTGTAAAAGCGATAACAATGGGATTGATAAGGATGAACTGTACAAATTGCCCGTGTATGTTTTTAGAAAAACCTCTTTTGACACTTTTTTTGAACACTCCTAAATCTACACACTTTCTTTTTTCAGTGCTCCTGTGTCGTGGGAAAGCAGTGGAAGATTTCTCAGGACCAGACTGTCGATTCTTGTCGTTCAAGAAATCAGAAACGGTCTATGTATACTACAAATTGTCAGGAAGAAGGGCTGACATGTGGGCTGGGAGTGTGAGTATATTGTACTCTCTGATTAATTGTGCAGTACAATTCTGTCAATTCATTGGTGTACCTCTATTCCACAGGTTGGAAGTCACTTTGGTTATTTTCCAATGGACCTCCTGGCTGTCAACCATGTTTATACAGATAAAGAAGTTGAAGTTCCAACAGAGGTAGAGCATGTTAAGATAAACAGTCCTGATCTTATTTATTTATTTTTAAATTTACATTATTTGCATTTGAGTTTGTTTGAAAAGCAGTGATGCTGGAAATTTATTTTCTTCTGTCTGCTTTGCAGGAAACCGATTTTGTCTGTTTCGACACAGGACTTGACCAATTTGACAACTATGAGATAGATTCATTGTTGGGTTTTTCAACTGAGGAGATTAATGATGAAAATAAAAGGAATTCAGACCAACCCGAAGTGCCACAGGACACCGTGAAAGACACAAGCCCGCCAGAGGAGACGATGGTGACTGGTGATGAAATAGGAGCTGAGTATATTGGCATGGCCCCAGATGATCAAAGTGCCTCTTTTCTTCAACTTGATTTGGAAAATGAATCTCAAGAAGAAGTGCCTGACACAGAAGTTACACATGATGGCACAGATAATGCTGCTGAAGACAAAATGAATGAGCAAATAACCACCGTAGACTCTTTTCTTGAAGATGTGGAGTTTGAGAAGCGTAAAACCCACGATGTTCACAAAGAACTTGAGGAAGAATCACTACCCAAAGATGATCCTGTGTCAGAGCACATTACAGTCTCAACTTCTGAAGGAGAGAAAATCTCTAAATTAAAAACTACCTTCGGATCAACTTTTGATGCTGTTACCACAAATGCTGAAGCTACCACTAAAGTCACTCCATATGAACACGAAGAGAATGAAGTATTTGAAGGTCATTCAGAACAACACAGTGATGCTGACAAGAGATCTTTTTCAGAGGAAGAAGCTGACACTTCTACGGTTGGACAAAAGGACAACTCAAAACCTGATGATGAGAAGGTCGTATCAATGCCAATTGATGACAGTTTTTCTGATGTGAGTGATACACAGTGGACTGAGCAAGAAATAAGTTCAGAAGATTGGGAGGAAGAGCAAGGTTTTGAAATACCTCTGAGATATGAAGAACCACAAGAAGACATAGCACCAGAGAATGTCGATCCAGTCCTTGGTGATTCAGAATTTGTACAACCTAAAGAAAATGAGGACACAGAGAACATAGATCCATTCCATACATGGTCACTAGATTCTCTTTCTGAACATCCTAGAGATCCCACAGTGCTAGAGAACCTAGGTCGAATCCGTACAGATTCACCAGATTCTCTTTATGTAGATCCTAGAGAAACAGTGGTTGAGGAACTCTTGTTTGATCTTGAGGATGATGGCGGTGGCCTAACAATCAAGCATGAGGACACTGAAGGTGAAACACCACAACCTACTGATGAGCCAGTACATCAAGGGGAGAGTACAGTTCACAGTAAATTTGATCCTCTATCGCACGAGGTACCTCAGGCTCAATTGCACAAGAAATTAACAGACAGACACAGTGTGAACAAGGAGGTGACCAAAGAAGTCAGGGTCGCTAAAGAAGATAGACATGACAGGAGCGTTGTAATGGAGGATAAGGACGACTTGAAAGAAGCTTTAGGTGAAAATAAAACTGAAATGCATGAAGAATTCATCGCTCCTGAAACGAACCATGATGTTCCTTCAAAGGAGACACCATCCCTTGAATCATTTAGCAAGCCTGATGATAAGACAGCAGGAGATGGCGTCCTACTCCATGAGCATTTACGCACAGATTTTGAAAGCGATCATCAACAGGTTGAGCCACATATTGATGAGGAATCACTCAATGTGAATACAGAAAACCCAGAGATGGGTAAAGAGGGATATGAGGGAAAAGAAGACCTACTTGAAGATGAAAATGCACTTTCTTTCTCGCAGTCATATGATGCTGACACTGTCAACTCTGTGTCACCTCCAAGTCCATATGTTACCTCAATTCCTGAGCAGGTCTACAGCGATAGTGTGCTGAGGCTGACTCTGCTGCAGGGTTATTACACTGAAGAGAAGATGCTGCGTTTGCAGAAGTTTCTGGGTCTCAAGAATCTCTACAAAGTGGAGTCTATGTTCTCGGACATGGACACTGAGTTACAGGCTACCCGTCGCACACATTCAGGGACAGTGCAAGACCTCGAAGATGCGCTCGAGAACATCTTGGAAACCTCGGAAAACACCATCTTGGATGAAGTTGAAAAGATGCTGGATAGCCGGCACTCAAAGTATGACGATGAGCAGCGAAGGGATATGATAGATGACGAAACGGAAATACTGGATGACTTCCAAGAGCTGGCATTTAGTCTAAGGCAGAAGTATTCTGCAATAAGGGATAGCACACCTTTGGCAGAAGAGAAAACAGAAGTTAATAATGACCAGGGTATGCCTCTATTTTTACTTCAAATTTGTTTTGGGATGTATGGGTATTTGACATTTCGTTGATCGACTGTGGGTCAAATGAATAATAATTCATAGATGTTAGATTGTACCAGTGTTGTATTGAGCAGAATATTGTTGTCATAGCGGAGGAATGTGTGAACTTCTCGCATCTTCGCATAGCTGATGTCATTTTTTTTTTTCTTTAGACTACATACTAGTTGAGACTAAATCAAAATCTAAGTAGTGCTTCAAGACATGTTTAACAATCAATAACACACAATTGACTAAATTCGAAATGGTCAATTAATGGATTATGATGATCTTTCGTTATATTTCTCAAGATAGAATTGATACGCCACCCTAGCTTTCCCTAATTATCTCTATTCTAAAACTGCCATGTTTTTCAGACATTGCAGACCAACCTGACATGAGTGTCAAAGATAATTTGCCTCACATTGTCGAAGTGGAGAAGGAACCTGACGATTTGCCTCACATTGTCAAAGTGGAGACTAATGCTGACTTGCCAGAGATGAGTGATGACAACCATACAGTAACAGAACTTCAAAAACAGGTTGCAGAGATTGAAAAAGAAGTGCAGATCTTGGATGAAGGGCTTACTAGACCAGATGTGGAGGAAGATGCTGGACGCGTCAATAAAAACAAAGAAAACCAGCCGAGTTTCAGCACGTCAGACGAGTTGCAAAAGTTTCCTCTAGCCACTTTGGAAAGTCCCTTCGAGAAGGGCCTTGGCGATGTGGACCACTCATTTTCAGGTTGGTCATCCAAAGTCCAAGGCACTTCGACAAGAGATGTTCTATCAATTTAATATTTGTTGTAAAACTAAAATTGCATGGTAGTAGTCAACCATAATGTATCCCACCACATATTTTGTTTGTTATACCTTCCAACACACAAGGTTAATGCACTACTAGATGTTAAACTGCAGTAGTTTCATCAACCCTTTGTAAACTCACATGAACATTTGTGGAAACTGAGCAACTAACGGGACGGACTCAGGATTGTGTCTGCCAAAGTGGAAAAATTGCCATGCAGTAATTTTGTGTTCTGAGAGCGGTACAATGCAGGCAAAATGACAGACACCAAGGAGAACTTCACCACTCGTGTAAACAGTTTTGAAATGCCAGAAATAAAAATTATCGCGACATTTATATTGTCTATTCATCAATGCGTTTTGGAGCTTCTGAATGACCTAAGGACTGACTTGGAGCCAGTCACAAGGACTTTCGTATGCCATATTCTAGAACAAAACTCCTTTTAACTCAACATTTCCTTGCATCTGGGTCATTTCAGTGGACAGTGACAATTGGTGATGGAGTCTCCCAGAGTAGTTTTTTAGGTGTGCTGTCTCAAGTCTTAAATGCAGTGTTACATAGGACTAGCACATACGTCTAATACCCAGTCACTGGGGATGAGTAAATCAGACAAAACATGACTTTTGTCTCATCGCACCATTTGTTAGAGTGGGTGAACACACAATTTAGCGCCCACTATTTTGGGTCATAGCAAAAGGTTGCAATCTTAGATCATGTGCAACAAGCCCACTAACAGCACTGGGGACACAATTTAGCGCCTGCTGTTTGGGATCTTCGTAAATCAGGCCCTATGGCTTTGCGTTAAAATATTATGGGTATCTCCAAGCAACTGAATCATTTCTTTATATAGGGTCTTTGGACTCCATGGAGCCGCCGTCTGAATTTCATGAGGAAGACGTAGGATTCCTCACAGATGTGTTCACTTTTATGGGTTGTGCTGCTGCAATGATCAAGGCTAGAGTTGCAGAGTGGACCATTCTTGTAAGTATCAAAGCCAAACACTTGTTTTATCAGTGTGTTCCCTTTACTCCATAGAAGTAACAAAAAAATGATTCTAATAGTTATATCATAGCTTCTATTTACTTATAACATCTACACAATGGACCATTAAATGTATTTTTTCCATTACCTATGGCTGTTTAATATTTTCTTATAATATTAGACAATATTTTCTTTATGTAGTGTAGTTACATTGAACAGTAAATGCAAATGAAGTGTTGATCCAAGTCTCGCCTCAGAAATATGAAATACAGCTTATTTTAATATGCAATATATTGATCTCCCAAAGCAGAAAAATACAGTAATATGTTGCATTGATATTACCTTGCGCTCACTTGAATTGACACGCTGGGGTGGCTATTTACATTTGTAGATATATTTTACTTTTGTGAGCAAGCTTGTATGTTTTGGGTGTCACTCTTACAGCAGTTGGACAATATGTAGATTAAATCCATCTACATTTACACTGTCTAATGTCCCACTTGCTACTGTATCAGGCACAGACCCTCCTGTGGAAGTAGATGTAAGAAAAAGTACACAGTGATAAAGGAAAAGGAAACTGGGAGCAAGTAGCCGAGCAGAGACTTAAAAACAACACATGCATTTTTACACCACTGTTTTTACTGATGGTTCAAAAGATATTGGGAATGGAAGAACAGCGTTTGCATGTGTCATACCAGATTTAAATATAAACATTCGGGAACGGACATCAGATCACTTAGTAGTATTTACAGTGGAATTGCTTGCAATCATGATGGCACTACAGTTGATTGAACAAAACAGGTTTAAGCATGTTATAGTCTGTTCAAATTCATTCTTCAGCATTATTGTCCTTAAGTAACATTACAAAGTAGGTCAGATGTGTTTTTTGAAATTCATGAGCTATTGTGTAGATTAATTAGAGACGAGTGTCAGGCTTATGTGGGTTCCAGCACCTAAAGGAATAAAGGGAAATGAAAATGCGGATTAATTTGCAAAACAAGCACTTAAACGAAAAGAATGGTTGAGAATATCCTTTGGGATGGGTGAGGTCAAGGCTCATGTTAAAAAAAACAAAATCAAAACAGAATGGCCACCAACAAACAAGAAGAAGCAACGTGAGTAAATGAGACGAATTTCCGAGTACCACTGAACGTCTCACGTATCCCCTCCCCCTGTCTTGTTGACTGGCGGTGAGGCTGAAGTTCAACACAGCCGGTGCTTAGCTGCTGGCTAGCAGAAAACGCTGAGGCTTCTTTTTGGATGGATAATCATCTTGACACTCATCCATATGCCTACAACAACCTTCTTTTTCTTTTTTAATGTAGGGTGGTACTAGTTCGCTTTTCGTAGTTGGAACCTGTCCAGGTTTCCTTGCCATCTTCGCGATACGTGTTTGATGTGTTCGATGTTAATTGCCGTTATCTCAGCTGCCGTTTCCGTCCAATTGTACAGTAATTTCGATTTATTTAGCCCTATTTTATTCTCACACGTAGGCCTGTAACGTTGGTTGCTTTGTAGGATCATAGTCCCATGTTCAGTTTAACCCGCTAGCAAACTCGCATACTTGGGCTAGTTGAATTAGTATAAAGAATAAATAGCGACATGGAGAGCTATATGCTGACACGACCTGTCATGGAACTGGAGCATGTATACATGTGCTTTCTAAAGGAACTTCAACATGTAAGTATTTTAAAAAACTTTAAAGAAAAAAAAAAAAAAAAAACATTACATATGCCCATGACAGACAAGACGTGATGTTGTCATGATGCGCTGACGTGTTCACGTCCCCTCTTTGGCTAATGATTTTCACACCGAAGAACTTGACTGGATTTTTCACTTCCATTATGTATTTTATCTTGTTGATGTGCAGAACGGACAACTATTTGGTCGTTGAAAATTATGCTCCTACATTTTGCAATACTAGAGAGTGATTGAAGCAGTGAGTGATTATTCGTTAGGATTTAAGCGGTTAATTTGTGATGCAGCTTGTTTGTAACTTTCAAGACTGCCACGTGGACTGTTCAAAGCCACTTGTTAATCATTGTAGTTTCTGTAGTAAGGGTACCATAATCAATATGGTGCTCTGTCATTTGCGGGAAAGCCGTTTGATAGCTTGGTGTCATCTTGTGTGTGTGTGCTATTTACTTGTGAGACACTTGATGCTTTAGCATGAGTTTCTCTGGCTCGTATTCAGCAGTCTTCCTCTGACCTTTTCGCCCCAGTCCTCCTTATTAATCCCCTTAACTACATTGTTGTATTCTCAGATGATTTCACTCCTCCCAGAAGAGTGGAAGCCTGGGGAAACCTTGTTTGGCTGTCCTTGGCAGGCTGTCATCGTCACTGCTGTGGTTGGCGTACTGACCTTCACCATCTTCTTCTGGAAAACTGTGCTAGCGGTAATTATTTTTGTCCAATGTCAGTGAGGCTCATTGATTTTTCAGTGCTATCAGTACAATATTTACATTGGATACATCCCTGCTGAACACTAGCATGAGCATGATTGTGTTACAGATAAACCACTGACTTTTAGTAATTTCTTTGCAGGTAAAGAGGAAGAAATATCTTGGTAAGTTTCATTTAATTTTTCACAAGAAAGACAAACTGTGATAGATTACAGTCATTTATAGCTAACTGATATATTTCCTTGAAGTGGATGAAAAACACCTGGCCGATCAAATCCAAGCACTTAAACAAGAGAAAAATGATGCATTGACCCGAATGTCTGAACTCCAGAAACAGGTAAGCTTGGAAGAAAATGTCCACATGGCACATGCTTTCATAGGACAAATGTCTTATTATATTTGTATTTTCTTAAAAAAAAAAAAAAAACAGACTGAAGACCTGAAAGAAACCCACAAGGAGTCTGCAAAGACTGTTTGTGGTGAAATGAAAAAGACACAAAAATTGGAGGTAACACTTATACCTAATCTTATGTAGCTCACTGTTTAATTACTACAGTAGTTCATTCTATTTTTTTTTCTATATTTCTAGATTCAGGTTTTGGAGGCTGAAAAAAGGTATGAAAGTATGGTGGAAGAAAAGAAGACATACCAAAAATTACTTGATGAAGAAAAAGAAAACTCAGTACAAATTGGAAATCGGGTGTGTTATTTTATTATTATTATTATTACTTCTTAATGTATTATAAACTGTGTCGTTTGATTCACTCTGCAAACTGGTCTTTCAAACAGATTAAAAAATTGGAGAAGTCAAACGAGAAGCTTGAGCTGAGCAGAAAGAAAGTTCAGGAAGCTTTAGCTAAGGTGCAAATAGTTACATAATCTTTTGACCGCATTTGATTTCAAGGGGTCTAATAATAAAATGTTTTTCCCACAGACGACTGTCCTCTTGGATGAGGCCAAGATCCGAGAAGATGCACGCAGTGTTCAGCACAAGTGTCTTGCAAAGGAGTATGCAGGGCTGAAAGAAGAAAATAAAAATGTAAGACCATTCTGTGTGGCTTAAAACCGTTAAGAGCCCTTAATTAGTGTTTCGGGTTTCTTCTGGTTAAGCAAAGTTTTTATGCAACTTATTAGTCTGCAGGTTTTTAAATACTGTAACAGCCTACTTTTAAAACAAATAGGTGTTATTCCAAGAATTTTGCGATTCCATTTTGGTGACACTCCGATCCACATGTTGATGAAATATTATCAAAATTAAAAATAGAAAATTTTGTTCTATCATATAAATGTGTATTTTTGTTAAACAATATCCAATCTTATTAGCCTACCCTATTGCGGTATTATTCTCCACCGTTTCTTGCTGTGGTGGTCCATTTTCTTGCCCTTAGACTCTTCTCAAATCAAATTAATCTTCTTACCATGGCCTACTGCCAATAAATGGTATCCTTGTTCTCCTCCATTGTTGTTTGTTAGCATGACTTATTCTGAGTGATGCCTTCAACCGGCATGGTTTTCACCGTTTCCCGCAGTATTATTTTGTAGTGGAGATGACAATTGATTGCCCCACGCAGAGACAAGTGAAGCAGGAAAAAAAACGCCATTTGATTACAATTTGGATATAGGAATTTGTCCTTTAAGCAATTGAGAAAATTAGAGCTTGTGATTGTTGACTCATAGTTTTTGCATTTGGAAATGTTTCACCCTCAGTGTTCTTGGTTGAACAATGTATTTCTTTTCTCATTTTTCAAGCTTAAAGTAACCATTAAAGAGTGGGAGGACAAACACACGGCACTGAGTGAGCAGATCAAAGTCTACCAGAAGGCTCAGAAAGACCTGGAGGACTCTGTGGTGCTCAAAGATCACAATGTGGAGGTCTGCACTTTGGTTAAATGGATGTTGTGCTGATTCCCCGTCATCAATAAAGCATTTCACCAAATTATCAGCTCACACAAGAAGCTTGTCCTGGCAGGTTTTGTCCGAGCTCCTGGCAGACCTTGACGCCTGTGAGTTGCAAAAAAGCGACGGCAAAGTATTGATGAATGGCGAAGTCGTACCTGGTATGTCAAGCCTAAAACTGACTTTTAGAAACGTATTTTTAATCAAGTGAATACAGTGTCATTCTCATGGCTTGTACAGATAAGAAGACTGCAGTAAAGAACAGAATCAAACAGATGATGGATGTCTCCAGGGTAATAAGACTAATAAAGCTCAGCATATTTCTGTCAGGATTACAAATAATATTTAGGGATAGTACTAAACCATCATTATCATGATTCAGGTCCAGACTACACTCGCAGTGATTGAAGAGGAGCGGGACCGCTTCATGTCCAAACTGCTTAATGTGGAAAAGAGTAGAAAGGCTCTGGAAGGTGTGTGGATCATGGAGAACATGAGGAATGTTGTCACCGAGAACAGTGCTGTAGAGTTTGACCTTGTTGTGCCACAGAAAAACACCAGGAGCTGGAACATGACATCGCAACCCTCAAAAGTGAGAAGAGCCATGTGGAAAACCAGCTCAATATCCTACAGCAGAAGAATGAAATCATGGTGGAAATGCACCAGCAAAAGGAAAATGCGCTGCAGCAGTAAGTTACTTTAATGCTTTCATTTTGTTCTTAAAATGTGTCAAGATATTGCATTAGGGTAAATTATCTGGAGGGTATCAGACTTGCAGTGCGGCATCTTTGTTCAAATGAGCTTTGCAGGTCCCATGTGTGCTTTGCGGACGATGTATGTAGTGGTAGTTGTGTTCTTATGATGTGCTGGTGACCTTTTGTCCAGGTCACCCCTGTTTCTTGTAGTAACCGCAACATGCTTGTAATTACAGCCAGTGTTTTTTTTCCCCATGTTAGAGGTGCACCCACCATCTATTAAAGCACAGGCTTGAGGAAACCTAAAACGTAGCGAGCCAAACACGGGAAATGGCACAGAATATTAGATTGTCTTCATTATTGTCCTTTGTTCACTGTGTCGGGTTATTTTATTCAGTTTATTGGTGAGTTACACTGTGTTGCGATTGTCTCACTATTTATTTAGCCGCCCGTCACAAGCCGTGCGTAGCCAAGCTTTTTTCCCCCCTCAGTTTTTTTTTTTTTTTTGTCTGGCCTCACAGGAGGCTCACCAAGGAAGAGCTTGAGCGTCGCAGCAAAGAGAGCATGTTGTCCGAGGTGGGAGGCAAAGCCGTGGAGGCAGAGGAGCAGGTCAAAGTTCTGCGTCATCGCATTAATGAGATGGAGGAGCAGATGAAGAAGACTGAGGAAGTCTATAAAGATCAGGTAGACTCCCACTAAATTAATAAAGCGCTGTTTTCACACCAACCGTACTAAGCGTTACATTCTTTCCTTTTAGATCAAAGAACAGGAAAACAAGACTCACTCCAACTGGGTAGGCTGCAGAAAGTTTCGTTTTGTAGAGGAATGTATGTAGTATGTCAAGATTTTAATCTTGATTTCATTTTTTTTTAGGTGAACGCTCGTAACGCAGAGCGGGCTTTGAATCAAGAGAAACTTGAATCATCAAAGCTGCGTGAGAAGTAAGTTGACATAATGGCATGTGAAAGATGAGTTTCATTTGTATTTATTTTTGGCAGCATAATATGAAAGTTGACTTTTGTTTTGTTGCGTCCTCCTTCACAGATTGGTTGGACTGACCTTGCAGCTAAATGAGCGCCGCGCTCCTCTCTTCAGACCCAACTCAGGACAAGCTGCTGGCCCTCGCCAAGGTGAGCAGGCCATACATTGTCTTCTCCATGCTACTTTGTCCTGAAGTAATCATATCTGGTATACAAGATTGTTTCTAAAATACTGCGCTAAAATTACATGAAAAACTCACACCATTAGATCCAAGCAAAATGATAATGCCTTTTGAATTTCATCCATACCACTCCATTTGACAAAGCACGTTGATTACATTGCGAGGTGCTGACTCGAGTTAACATCAGCTGAAAATGTTGGCTGGCTCGGGTGTGATTTTGCTTGGCCCACTTTACATTAAGGGGACCCTTAGTCACGCTTTCTACTAGGACTGCACGTTGTGTTGTTTGAGCATCGTCATCCGCAATGTGCGAATGCACAATAGTCACATCACTAGGTCCTGTGATGTAGGAGACAAAAGGACTCAGGTACCCAACATGCACTGTGTGCATCATTCCACCAATCACAATTATACTGTAAATAGTTTGACAGATACCAAAATGTTCTTTTTTCAAGTTGGTTTGTCACTCCTCGCTGTAGTTTATTGTAAAACTGTCACATAAAACAAATAATTAAACAACTGATATCTGCTATCAAGTTCTAGTGTACAGTGATACGAAAAGCTAGACATGCAATAAGATTAGTGTCAATGTTACCGTAAGCCTTCAAACAACGCACGAAGCAACCCAGTTTGTTATATGATAACTATTAATGAGGACACGGAGGAAACAATTTCGCACCTACATTTAATCTACAGCATAGCTCTTTAGAACTCAACGAACAAACGCAAACAATTACAACTTTTTGGGGTGTTGTGCCATGAGATTTTTGGCTCATTAAAGGTTGGGAAACACTGACGTATGTAATTTCAGATGGTTAATGATGACTGCAGGAACAAAGATTTAACAGATCATTATATATACATCATTTATATATATATATATATATATATATATATATATTAATATTATTATAAAGGTTACATTAGCTTGAACTTGCAATATTGTGAGCCAACACTTACTGGTAAAACAGTGATGTCATTGATAACTTGATTAATCATTTACAGTTTATCGCATAATTATTGGCATACTTATTGAAGCCTTAGTATTAAGTTGTAGCATCTGTTTTGTTTCTTAAACGGCTGGTTTGATTACAACAGGCGATTCATACGGGCCCTCCCCAGTGAGTGGGGGGGCGCCCTCTCCGCCGTTAATGATTGAGGGTCCCAGGCGCCCTCCCTCCGCCCCAGTGGGGCGAAGAATTGACTCGTATGGTGAGTTCAGCGGGTTCCTTAGCCCACGTCGATTCCCCCCCCCCCCCCCCCCCCCCCCTGGTCATCCCTCCACTTCAGCCTTGTCTTCAAATTCTCTTCAGCCTTCTCCACTCTTCAGTTCCTCGATTGTGTTGTTCACCTCCTCTTTTGGCACCTTCAACTCTCTACCTCCCCTGTTTCTTAAATCTTTGAAGATTAGTGTTTTGATTTCCTCTTGCGTGTTTCATCGTCGCTTGTGTAATTCTATCTTCTGCATCATAATTCCTGCCTAAATCCCGATCCTCTTTCTACCCCATAAGAGCTTCATTCACTTTCTGCAGGGGGTTTATTGTTCATTCAGTACTCAGCATCTGTGTCGCCCCTCAGGTCCACGCCCTCCATCGGACCCACACAGTCGTTATCCTGGGATGGGTAAGACTCGTGCTCGATTCTGCTGGGATTTACTTATTAAAGTTCTAAACCACTGGTGTCACACTCAAGGCCCGGGGGCTAGATCTGCACAACTTTATGTGGCCCACTAAAGTAAAAAGTGTGTACGTATTGCTAAATAGGTTTGTTGTTAAAATTGCAATTTATCTTCACTTTTATCTATCTGCTATTGCAAGCATTTTTTTTCACCAAATCTTTTCTCAACAGAAATTAAACAATAGTTGCATACTTAAATATTTGTGCGCCACAATTTATATTTATTTCAAACTCAATTTGTAGTTAACAATATACAGTATATAACAATCAGTTGCAAAAATGAGTTTGACACTACTGCTCTAAACTATCACTGACCCTTTATTTCTTCTTCTTTATCAGACATGTCGGGCCCCCGCAGTTCATCACCTTCCAACATGGATGCTTCTGTAAGTCACAATCTCATCTTTTTTTTTTTTGTACAGTTGCTTCCTTTGTGTCTTATTTACGGTTCCTACTATGGATGGGCATAATGAACAGATTTTTTTGGTAATTGAGTTGCACTACCTGGTAGAGGGGTACCTAGAAATAGAGCGAAGTTTAGTGCATAAGTGGAACTTCAAACAAGTCCCGTTGGCTTTTGCATGAGTCGACTTACAAATAAAAAAGAAAAAGAAAAATAGATGAATTGGTTCCAGGGACAAACTGTCGGCATCATAAAACATTTATCAACCTTGCAACATTCGTTGCCACTGTAGAATAAAACACAAAGTAAAACTTCTCAACCTTTGAAGATGACTGTCAGACACTTGAAGAACAGGAACATGTTTTTGTAGTAATACGGGCACCGAGTGGTGCTGTATTGCTGGAATTCATAAAGCCTTGTATGTTTTATGCATTACACGTTTGCCTTATAAATATACCTTGCAATTGATATTGTACTAAGCATCCAGATGCTTTTCCATTTCTGGTGTCATCATGACTGCTTGTGGAGTGAATCTTAAGAGGTTTTCACTGAGCTGAAGTTGCATTTCATTTGATGACTTATGTTGTTCAAATTTTGACTTTTGAAGCAATTTTTTTAAAATTATATTTAGTTATTTTTTTAAAGAACAGTTTGGGCATTTGACTTTTGAGGTTCCAGTGTACCCTATATAACAACAAATTAATGGATAGTGAAGAAAGTGAGCTTCCCCAGGTGGTTGAAGTTAGCGTGTAAATACAGCTCCTTAACTTACTTTCAGCTACCATACTGAACATTGCATGGTACAGCAATATGTTGACTTGCTGATATTCTGTTCATTTACTTGTGTGTAGTATCATGGAAATCCAATTCCTTCTAGGGATAGAGAGATCAGGAATGTGCATTTGTATGTGGCCATCCCTTGTCCCCTTTTTTGACTTCCTTTTGTATATGTCCTTCCTTTGAAGCAGAACCAAGCAGTAGATCCACACATAAAAAGTGAGGCTGAGGCCTCGAAAGAGGCTGCTGAGTCAGTGAGTAAAGAGGCTGTCTGTTGGTCCATGTGAGGGTATATGCAAGAGATAACCCCCCCCCCCCCCCCCATCCTAACTTCACCTGGATTTTGCTTAACAGGCCTGTCTGCATGTTGTGTTTTGAGTGTTTTTAACACAACCACAACAAGCAGCAGCCTAATGACCGTGGTGCTTCTTTCGCTCCCAATAATCATGGTTTTTGGTTAGATTTCAGTGACCTGGCTTTGCCTTTTTATTGGGATTACTGTGTTCTCAATTACTGGCCTCAGTGTCTCAGTTAAAGGAGACGTTCTATGCAATTTCACATTTTAAAACATTTAAGCCGTCCTAATAAAAACTCATGTTCTTCCGTCAAAATAAACAAAGGATGTGTGACAGCCACTTGCCACTGTGGTTCTGTTTATGCAAATGCAGAGTACAGCAATAACAGTTGGTGTCATCAGGTATCTTAATTGCAGCTTGAAGCTTGGTTTGGTTCATTACACCCTTGTGTGGGTAGCATTTCCACCCTGTAAGGCAAGATGCTGAAAGCTCCATGCGCTGAGTAAATAGTGTGACAACATAGCAATAAAAATGTGTAACAAGTCGGTTAAGTCAGAGTTTTATCCTTAATAACCCATAAATAATTGTCCTTTTACTTGACCACATCAAGTTGATCCACATCAGCACACTTATTCTCTGTCGCAGGGTCCTGGATCCTTCCTAGCATCACCCATCAGGGACTCGCCCGGCCCCATGAGTCAAGGACCGCCACCACCTGGTCCTGGACTCCATGAGCCACTCTTCCCGACTGGACCCCATGGCCGCTTGCCCCCCGGTGGTCCCTACAGACCACTGAGACCGCCCCTCTACCATCCAGCACCAGGTCCCCACGGTCATCCTCCGAATGTGCCTCTCCCTCCTCCTGGACCTCCTCTGCCCGCCAATGGGCACCCGGGTATGCCTCTGCCTGGGACGATGGGAGGGGACTTTGGGCCCCGTCCTGCCAACGGACACGCATTCCACCCCAGGCCCGGTCCAGGCAATATCATAGATCCTCGGGGTCCTCCGCCGCCACCGTTCCGTCCGCCTCCGCCCCATCATTTTGGGCCGATGCCACATGGTATGTTCTGTTTTAGTGTCACTCACTGGATTTTTACACCGTATGGTAGAAGTGACACAATTAAGAATATGCGTCGTGGCAGCTTAAATGGGGAAAAAAATCTGAATCAGGCCTCTTCTAAATGTGGATAATGATAGGATGCGTCTCAAATGCGCAGTTCGGATATACCCCTTCAATGCCAGCTTGTTGTAATCGAAACACACCAATTTTTCAAGTATACACACTCATGTCTGCTCAAAAAGCAAACTCTGTAAATCTTTACTATGAACGCCCACCATCCATGGGGATAGGGACCACTGCTGCTAATAGCAAATATCTGAAAATAACTAATGTACCCCCCCCCCCCCACACCCCTGGTTTGTAATTGCATGTAATGCCACAAAATGGCAGCAAAGCTCTTAAAACAGAGACGCTCATAAAGCTATAAAGCAATAACACCATGCTTCTATCATTTGCTCATTATCTTCTTAAGTCGTCAGTATTGTCTTCCATACTAGCCTAAAATAAGATTGCCCAAACCGATGTGACATCACACATGGGCAAACAAATATGCGCACTAGCACTTTAGACAAACGGATTTAAGTAATTAAACCCACCTTTTAGTATTTGCTCACGATTACAAATATTAGGGTATACAGGCAAATAGTAACTGTAAAGTAAATTACCATAGGCTATTAGTTGCTGCACTGGGAGAGAAGCTGTACCACACTTTTTCACTTGACAGTGCATGCGGTGTATTCAAGAACTGCCACCAAAACAGGACATCTCAAAATGGAGATGAAAAAACACCATTAATGAAGTAACCTTAACAACACTACCATTATTCTACTAAATGGCAGCAAAGTAAAACTTAATTGCTTTGCCTAATCACAAAAACAGCAAATAGCCAATATCAAAATCCACGAATACTAAACCATAAATATGTGGGTAGTCACTGTACAATAAAAGCATACAAAGTTAAATATGATACATATACACAGAGGGATGTCGATCATGAAATGATACAAATATTTGATGAATTGAGCCAGTGGAGTACAAACGTTCCCCTGCGCTATATAATATAGTCGTTCACCTACTGCGGCTCTGCTACATCCTGAGTTATTTTTTGTTGTTGTGGAGAACGCATCTACTTTTTGTATCACGAAAATTCTCGCTATATCGCACAAATCTGTGATTTATAGGGAATGGCTTGAATTGATTTTTGCAGTACAGTATACTTATCTGCTAATGTCACACGCCACCCAACCAGGTTCCGCCTCTAAAAAGCCCTTACCTAAATCCTGGACAGTTGCGAACAAATTACAGTACTCCTGGTGATAATCCCTCACACACTTACAAACTCGCTACAACAGAAAACTGTTTCGGTGTTCTTATCGGAGGACATTTTGAGGTGGCATTTATCATTTTATGCCTGCGTGGGTTTTCTCCGGGTACTCCGGTTTCTACCCACCCATGCATTGTAGGTTAATTGAAGATTCTAAATTGCCCTTAGGTGTGAATGTGAGTGTGAAAGGTTGTTTGTTTATATGTGCCCTGCGATTGGCTGGCGACCAGGGTATACCCCGCCTCTCGCCCGAAGATAGCTGGGATAGGCTCCAGCACGCCCGCGACCCCAGTGAGGAGAAGCGGCACGGAAGATGAATGAACCCCTAACAAACATGGTGCAATTGTCAAGAAGTTAAATTCCCTGGCCACTTTCAAGTAAAAAATGCAAAGAGAAGAAAGAAGAGTGTTTCCAATGGTTTTCATTTATTGTGTGTGGGTCTGGAACGTATCCACCACAATAAATGTGGGGGTCACTCCACAGGCATTAAATCAGAATTTGACCATTAGGACCTGCATCTAATTCCTCCCGTAGTCTAACAAAGTGCAATATAAGAAGACTAGAAACAATGTATAATACTGTTTTAGTCTCACTTTTTTTTTTTTGTACCGCCTCCTTATTGCAGGTCCCCGTGGACTTATGGGACCTCGCCCACCATTCCCTCCTGACATGCGCTTCCCAGGACCGCGCGAGCACAGCGGCCCCTCCGCGGACCTGCCTCCGGGTGTCCCGCCACACCTTGGTCACAACGACGCCTTTGGTCAGCCTCTAGCTGGCGCCCGCCACATCTCGGCAGGAGGCCCACCCCCAAAGCAGGAGGCCTCTGTGAGGCCAGCCATGGTCGAGCCTTAAAAAAATGAATGAAAAGAAAAATGCCACCACCTGTGGCAGTGGACTTGAACACTCCCCAAAAACATGTCATGTTAGCCAATATTAAGTCCATATATACCATAACTTTCAGATTTCAGCCATTAAATAAAAACTGAAATGTTATTTATAAAACATGGTCCTTAAATGAAAGCATCATCAATGATTGCATGGAAAATTCCAAGTACTCGAGCTGAAAGGGTTGCCACTTTTATTTTTGAACATCTTTTTGTGCAATAATTAATTGTATGTCAGAGGATTTGCATTTTAAAACTATATATAGCAATGGTTTTTAAAGATTTTTCAATGTAATTTCCTGTGGAAATTATTTTTTAAAAGCGGGAATAGATAGGTTTAGCTTCTAGCATTTCACGATCAAAACGTTTTTTCCAAAAGTTTCCTCTGGAGCCGACTGTAAAGCAAATGTGTAATTTGATGGCCAGATGTATAACTTATTTTACTATGTTGGTAGAAATCTTTTTTTCATAATAAAGAATGGAAAAACTGTTGGTGTGACTGACATGGGCTAAGTACAATTTACCTACGAGAAACTATTTTACATGCTTTCAAATACAACTTCTTACTGTGACTGAGGGTACTCAAATTTGCTAAAATAGTTGAGAAATGGAGGATGTCAAGCAACTCTGGCATTGTAAAATAACATGTCCGGCTCAGCTTCCAACAGGAAATATCTCCAAACATATATGATTATTTTATCCAGGATATCACTTTGTCCGTGTGCATGTATTCAAATTGACAAAATACAAATTAATTCACTAAAATGCCTTTTCTGTTTATTAGAAATGAATGTATTGATCATATTACCTTGTCAGTCTTATCAGTCCAGGCATACGTGTCACACTTTCACACATACAGTTACTGCATCTTCATCAGTTAGTGTGTCTGGTCATTTATAGTCCTGGACCTTACAAAAATAAAATCTAAAAATCAAGTATTGCAATCAAAATGAATGAAGACCATAATATTAGATGACAAATTTATAAAAAAAAAAAAAAAAAAATGTGGGGAAAAATGTCCAAATCCAAACCTCGTTGCATCCATTTGACTGCCTGTGCACCCCTCACACTTTCAGTTGCAGGATGTGAGGCCAAAACACATCTTGTGCATACAAATGTGACATTCAAATTAAGTGCAACAAAAGTTAACGCAAATATGTTATTACTCTGCCAATGTCACCCGACATGAGCAGGAAGGTCAGAGTGACGAGTGAGTGAATAACTACTTAATCCAAATGTCATTCAAAGTGTCTGGAGGGGGACACCAAAACATTTAACTAAATGCTGAATTTATTTGTTCATATGGGTAGCTCCAGTCAAATAGCTGCCAAATGTCAAACTCAATAACTGATACCAATCTGTTTTATCTGTTTGTTTGTCTTCAGTCGGTCAATTGTCCAAATATTTTGAAAAACAGAGGTACTTTGCATAAAATGGCTGTAATTCCTAAATGGTTGATAGGAAAATATTTTTGTGAAACATGTTAAATTAAAGCTAAGCTGTCTACACTTCAATCACATCTTGATTTGATGGCAAAATCATAAGTATTCATCATTATGCAAATAGGTTTGGAGCTAAAAGGTAATTTTAATTACATTTTTTAGGTTACTTATTTTGTATTTGATTCATTTTTATTAGTAGTAATGTACAGCATATCACATTTGGTCAAGGGCTTAGCTTGAACTAGGGCTTTTATTTAATCAAAACTAATCATTTAAATATTTAGGGGGCTTGAAACGAAGTATTAATAAAAACGAAACCATCCTTTTTCTATACCGCTTATGTTCACAAGGGTTGTATATTAGTGCTTTGTCTTTTGTTTCTCTCTACCTTCTAGAAACTTTGTTCTGTTCGACTGATCAAGTCTGATTCTCAATAAACCTCAATTATAATACCACAGTGGAAGCTTAAAAACTCCCGTGACACAGTAAAACTGTTCCGGCATAAAAGGGTTACAGATTTTCCATTCTGCTTGACCTAAGAGCCGAACAGGACAAAAAAAAAAGGATAGAAACCATGAAAATAAAACAAGGGTTGTATGTGAGTTGGAGCCTACCCAATCATTTATTACAATATAATTACTATATTTTAGATGCGCTTATTATTAGTTATTTTAAATTATTAGTCATTTTATAAATGTAAAATTCAGCGAAGGTGCGGAGCTTGAACCGGGAATACTATTCAAATGATTTTGAGGGAATTACTTTTTATGATTAGCTCATGCTGTATTTTCATTATTAGTAATTTGAATATTTACTAGAGTTGAAGCAGCAGCTGGAACCAGGAGGTGTTCAAATTAATTATTTTTAAGGAATTACAATTTGTTTTATTTTATATGTTGTATTTTACTTTGCGGCGGCACGGTGGCCGACTGGTTAGAGCGTCAGCCTCACAGTTCTGAGGTGCGGGGTTCAATCCCCGTCCCCGCCTGTGTGGAGTTTGCATGTTCTCCCCGTGCCTGCGTGGGTTTTCTCCGGGCACTCCGGTTTCCTCCCACATCCCAAAAACATGCATTAATTGGAGACTCTAAATTGCCCGTAGGCATGACTGTGAGTGCGAATGGTTGTTAGTTTCTATGTGCCCTGCGATTGGCTGGCAACCAGTTCAGGGTGTACCCCGCCTCCTGCCCGATGACAGCTGGGATAGGCTCCAGCACGCCCGCGACCCTAGTAAGGAGAAGCGGCTCAGAAAATGGATGGATGGATGGATTTTACTTTGCAGTAATTATATGATTGTTTGGTTAAATGGTGAAGCTTCAACAAGGAAATTATTCTTTTTATTTACAGTTAAGTTTTTTTTATTGCAAAATTTTACATACACTGTATAGATGTTAGTAATTTTGTCGTCATACAATTTGGTGAAGGGGCAGATCTTGTATTTATGGATTAATTGATTTTAAGAGTTGGTGAAAACAAAAATTCTGCATGCCCAACTTCCACTTACATTATTCAAATTACTTTAAATTGAACAATAACTAATATCTGAAAAGATGTTACTAAGCACCAAAATGTCTCCGCGTGGACTCTTATTAGAGATGTGCTTTGTTGTTAGTGTCTGCCTTTTAAATGATTCAGTAAATGTCCCAGTTTAATGAATATTTGCTACACATGGCGTCAGCTTTTTGGCAGCATGTTTTGCACACTTCTGTTTCAAGGTCCAACAGTGCAAACAGAGACAGGTGAGCACCGCATATTGACACAACCTTGCGTGGAGTCCCGACGCAACACGTTGAGTTCCAAAGTGTTGCAGCATGAAACATGTCCTCCAAATAGTCCAAAATATGGGTTTTACCAGGGTATGCACTTAAAAAAAAAATAAAAAATTATAAAGGAAAGAAATGTGTGGATGCCACCAACTTGTGGCTCAGTTCCCTTTACTCTGTTAATATAGCCACGGAGAAAAAAATACTATGATTTAGTAGTGCTATATTGCATGTGAGGGCGTCTTAGCTGTCCTTGTGCAAGGTTTGATGAAGATGAAGATAAAGGGGCTTCTTTGTGAGAAGTTGAAGTTTCTTCCTCTTGAA
The DNA here is from genome assembly GCF_024500385.1 of Phyllopteryx taeniolatus. Classification (NCBI taxonomy): domain Eukaryota; kingdom Metazoa; phylum Chordata; class Actinopteri; order Syngnathiformes; family Syngnathidae; genus Phyllopteryx; species Phyllopteryx taeniolatus. Next base: position 11,087,371 of record NC_084519.1, read on the forward strand.
GTCAGTGGGCTTCTTGTACCTGAAATTCCAAAATTACGGGGTTTAACTATGGATTGACTTTTTCATTTATTAGTTCATTTATTAATAGATATGTTGAATTGATTGTTGATTAGGCAGCACGATGGCCAAGAGGTTAGCACATCTGCCTCATAGTTCTGTGGTTCTGAGTTCAAATGTCAGTTGCAGTTGGCATGTTCTTCCTGTGCTTGGGTGGGATTTCTCTGGGTATTTAGTTAGGTTCATAATGGTCTATTCCAAAATAAAAAGGTGTAATATGACAGTAAAGTAGGATTATTATTCCTACCTTAAATTTTGTTTCTAACTTTAAAACTTAATCTTTACATAGGATTCAAACTTTTTATTCCAACAAAACTTTTTATAGGTAACAATGGTGCAAAAGGTTTTGAAATGATCTTGGGTCCATTGTTTTAAAACACAAAAACATGGCAGTAGAACAGTGTTCAGACTTTAGAAGACTTTTTTTTCAACGTCATCAACTATAGAAAGTTGAGCGTTGTGACTTACAGCTCAATCACGATGGGTCCAGGCTTGATCTCGTCCATTTCCAAGAAGGCAAAACATTTTGTGCTGGTAAACCTCTTCTTGGGTTTGTAGTGCTTAAATTCAAAGAAAATAGCTGCCCCTGCAGGGTGACAAGTTGACATTTTGAACACTTCATCCTTCACATTTGCAATGTCAAGCTCGAGCGTATTGAGTTATCATTTCAGTTAAGTGTTGAGCTTGGCGCAGAGTCGTCTTTTGAGTCACAACGGATCCGTAACTTCGCCATAGAGTACAAATGGTAGCAAACAAGTCTGTCAATGTAATTTATCCTGAAATAATAAATTGCTTTTTAATGGCTAGTATACAAATACTATAGTTAGGTCTCTCCTTAGCCTGCCCACTTCATCAAGTGGGAAATTAAACAACCAAGCAAACCTTTATTTAGTCGCCCATTTCTGAATATGTGCCTGGCAGTGAGCCATTATGCACTTCTGCCTCACTGTTTGCATACTAACAAGAGGTGGCAAAAGTACTCACACTCTGTACTTACGTAGATGTACAGATAGAATAAAGGACTGACTCAAACTGTCAGAATGTACAGTACATTAGGAAAATGATCTGTAAAAAAAAAAAAAAATCTGCTTCTCTGGCCCCAGAGCTTGTGCCTCATAATGTATATGTTTAAGAAACCACTGCAACCGAGGAAAAACAACCAATCATAGAGAGAAGGTGTGACCGATGAGGTGTCAATCATTTGCCCCACACACACACACACACACACCCGTAGCCTCATCTTTAATGCTTGTAGAAACGGACGCTTGCCGCAATGCATTCGGACAAAAACACAAATCGTGATCTTTCCGCCCCCCCCATTTGTTAACTTGTAATGATAATTTGCGAGTTCAGGACATTTTCCCTCCCACTTTATGTTACCTTTAGGTAGTTTCTCCACATGCCTTTGGATCTCGACGTCCATGCTGAAGTGAATGTAGATGTCTTCCTTTTTGGTGGCCACGGGGGTGTCCTGCACTTGGTTCAAGTCCACCCCGTTCGAATCTGCATGCATAGAAGCAGAGATTGCATGCCAGATTTTTCATGATAAGGATCAAATACAGCAACGCAAATGCTGATAATAATGAGATGAGCGATCGATTGTGTTTTAAGCACCTTTGACACTCATGGTCACGTACGGGTCGATGCATTGCCCGGCATCTTTCAAACCAATTTTTTCTATTCTTATTGTAAGCAGCGTCATTCCAGGTTCGGAGGGTAACCGTGGCAACAAGGTGCCTAGGGAGGACAATGACATCAAAATTCCAAGTTACAAAAACATGTTGAACCAAGATAAAAACTACATTTCCCATTGTGCATTCATGGCATTTGTTGATTTCAGGAAATATAGTTACCAAAATCTAACATTTACTCTATCAACAGCTTCGTATTTGCGTTTCCAGTGAAAATATATTCCCTAACAACACGTCAACCATGCACACAACGACAGAACAAAGAGACTTTGATGATAAGGTCCTACCTTGTGAGGCTGTGAATAAAGCAGGCAGGCGAGAATGAGCGGTGAAGCCATGCAAAACGCCAACAGGACAGGACAGAAAACACAAACGGCCACATCAAATGGGACACTGGAACTCAAGCGGCCAAGCAAACGGGCCCCCGTGTGTGTTTGTTTTGCCTTAAAAGTACCGGGAGCTCTCGGGGGGAACGCTTCTGTGGAACCGGCGACTGCGGCGGCATCTTCTTCCTCGAGCTCCAGGTTCTCCTCTTCACCAGGAGCGAGGATTTTTCTGACGAGGATGTGCACAAAAAAATGAAATAAAAAAATCAGTTAGACACAATAAGTCATTTTAACTCACCAGAAAAAAACATTAAGTGAACCAGCGGGATTCATAGAGTACAGTACAGCATCTACCTGTATCTATCTCCATCTACTCTATCAAATGTAAAGTCAAAAAATAACTGAATAAAGATCTATGGAACCTAATCAGGAAGAATAATACATGACTGAATACAATCTTAAACAAGAAAAATACTGAAAGATCCTTATTACCTTAAGGGCACCGGCTGGACGTCGAAGGGAAATTCTTTGTTGTAAGTCAATAAGTTCTTGATGACTACAGACGAAAAGGACATGGTACACATTTGTTAGAATGATGAGAAGTGACAGTAAACACCAAACACATGGCGGTAAAAGACTCACTGCTTTCCACTTTCTTTAAGTCTTCCAATTTGAACTCCTCTGTCGACTGTGTGCACTGAACACACAACACAGAATTACAAACAAACCCCTTTCCAATGCTGATGTCATACTTATACACGCATCCAAATGAATAAAATCAGAAGTGGATTTATTTTTTGGGAAGACCCCAGTCAGAGCAAAGACCTAAACTGTTTGGAAATCTGTGAGGAGATACCCACACCATTTGACACAATATGGAGCACTTTTGTAAGCATGATTTCTAGATAACGTATTTGTGCATGATATTCTGCCCTGCGTAACATTTTACAAAGGCTTGCTGTCTTTACATCTGCACTGTATAGTATGTTAATTTATTCTATTAAGGAACTATGATTTGACCCATATGTAGCACCATATAAAAAAAAACAAAAAAACAACACTTCAAATCATCTTTGATTCCATTCATTCAGTCAGCCTCCGTTACTCTCTTCCCTGTGATTTGGTTTTCTGATAATGTCCCGCCTTCCTGCGGGCATGAAAGTCAGCTGGGATGGGCTCCAGTTCGCCCACGACCCAAATAAGGACATGCGCTATAGAAAATGGATGGATATTATCGTTTGTAAGCGCTCGGTACTTTGACATTGTATTTAAGTCAAATGTCATGTTTAAGAATTCCACAGTTGCATTGGTGAAAGTAATGCAAAATTAATGTAAAATAGTGGAAGACATTATTACAATGCAGAGAGAAATATTGTAAATCAACTCAATCCTTTCAAATGTCAGTAAAAAGCATTATAATGCATCTGGAAAAGTATTCACAGCACTTCACGTTTTTTCCACATTTTGTTATATCACAGCCAAAAGGGAATGAATCGGTTTTCATGGCCAACATGTTTAAAAAAAAATTAAATAATAAAATAATAATAATTTTTAAAAATGTATTGACATTTTCGCAAAAGTATGTAAAATTGAAAAAAAAAACCCTAAGAAATCATATGGACATAAGTATAATTGATGCACCCTTTGGCATTTTGCCATAATAGGGCGTTGTGTATAGAATTTTGAGGGGGAAATAATAAATTACGGTAATCCATTTTACAATAAGGCTTTCAGAAATGTACTTTATATTACATTGTAGAAGTAACTTGCCCAACACTCCCTACATGGCTGCAAATATTGTTACTCGTCACACAAACCTGCAAACTGACACTCCTCATCTCCAGGCATGTTGCAATCTTCCCTAAATGTTTCTAAAATGGAAAAGGAAACATGTTAAGTCTATGATAAAGACATGACTTTTTTTTGTTTACACAAACCACTAAAATGTCTACCTTCTGCTCTTCTGTGAAGTCTGTTGAGTTTGATGACTGCACTTCTTTTTGCAACTGCCTCGCAAGACTAGAGATTAAAGAGAATTTAAAAAATAAATAAATAAATAAAAAGGTATTAAATAAAGTAACAGAATGTGCGGTGCACATTTCCACCCCCTGGTGTTGAAAGAGAAATGCGTCACAATCTCAAACCTTACAATTTCTGTATTCCTGCAATTTTACGCTTACTTGCGGGGGGAATGATTACGATTTATTTTCCTTTTCCTAAGGGATGGGTCCTTTTTTTTTATTCTCAAGTATTTCCTCTTAGACCACAGGAAACCCACCCATAACAATGAGAGGGTGTGGCTGATATTTCTCAATACTCTGAGGAATATTGTTGGTGAATTTCTGCACAGAGCAACGCAAGGCAACACGCACACACACGCGCGCACAATGGAAGACAGTACAACACGCACAGAACAATTGCCACATCACCTCACGTCATGGCATGTGTGGGAAGGATTCATTTAAATGTTCCCAATCGTCTGAATGACAGCTCGGGGGCCAACTTGTTTGTGCTCCCGGGTGACTCCCACCGATGGAGGGCTGCCTGTGTGCGTGCGTGCGTGCGCGCGCGTGCATGCATGTGAGTGGCAAGACACACACTTACATTTGGTACTCGTCTATCGCCTCCACTAATTGTCCCCACGAGTCAAAGTCTGTGCCTTTTCTGAAACTGGCGTGCCATTTCTGCAGAGTCTTGTTGACATCAGACATGTTGGCAGGGCGGGTACCACACCGGCGGCGCTCTCAGGGCAGCATAGCCGAGGACGACGTTCATCTACGGGGGGTGGGGGGCTTCTTCGGGGCTGGAACACCTCCGCCGCCCGGGCTGTCTGCGGCAGTTCGGAGCCGCGCTGACGCACACACCGACCGGTGACACCCAGAACGTTACCGGAACGGACCAAACCCTTTCTGTCTCCTCACTAACCCTCACTGAAGTCCCATCCGCGAAGAGGAAAACTCGCCGGAAGTCCCGCCTGGTGCTACGGGGGCGCTCGATTTAAGACACGGGGATGCCCGGGTGGGGCGGAAAGAGGAACTCCGGATTGTTTGAATGGAAGTGGAAGAAATCAAAACAGAGTATAGTACAGTGCTGTACTGTAATTATTTAATACAATAATATGTATTATTATTATTATTGTTGTTGTTATCCATCCATCCATTTTCTGTACCACTTATCCGTTATTATTATTATTAATATTAGTAGTAGTAGTCATCAGTGGCACAGCCAAAAAATGTTCTGTGATCGCCAAGGCGAATGGAATTGTTCACATTATTCCTTGGTGTCTTGTGGCTCTTTGCGAAATTCGCACAGTCATGTTGGAACAGGAAGGGGCCATCTCCAAACTGTTCAGTCAAACACTTTGGGAATTACCCCTTCCTGTTCCAACATGTCTGTGCACCAGTGCACAAAACAAGGTCCATAAAGACATGGATGAACATGATGAACTTGACTGGCCTGCGCATAGTCCTGCCGGAAACCCGATAGAACATCTTTGGGTTGATTTCGAGTGGACATTGAGCCAGGCCTTCTCAGTGTGCGAGCGAACAAATATGCTCCTGGAAGAATGGGCAAAAATTCCCATAAACCCACTTGTTGAAAGCCTCCCCACAAGGGTTGAAGCTGTTATAGCTGCAAAGGGTAGACCGACATTATATTAAACCATATGGATTTAGAATGGGATATCACTTAAAATCATATATATATGTGAGTCAAGGCAGGTGAGCGAATACTTTCGGCAATGTAGTGTGTATGAACTCCTTCCATCACATCCATCTGATATGCTTTTGTCTTGAAAGTTGAAAATATCCCAGACCGTTTCCGGTGCTGTAAATGTCGTAGCTTTACTATACAGAGCCGTGACAACCTTGCTACGTCAGCTACGGGACGGACACGCTGCAAATAAGCAACAGCAATGAGGCGCCAGATGAGATAAAGATGGATAAAGTCACGACAGACTCTTCCGTGATTCCTGAGGAAGAAAGTTTGGACTCAGAAGTTACATGTTTGATGAGAGTCGACAGGAATTCAGACTGGCTTCGCTTGTTAGAAAACACAGAGGTACGGACACTTTGCTACTAGCTTCGTTAGCTAGCTAATCAAAACAACCTGTTGTCATTTAGTATTTTGAGTCCCCCTTTCGCTCCACACACATACAAAATGAAACTCAAAGTGCCAGTATGCAGCTACCATGACTGACAAAGAGTTACCGTGTTACTGAGTGGTACCATACTTGTTTAGGTGACCATTGGCCGGGGTTTTGAGGTGACCTACCAGCTCCTGTCTCCAAGTTGCCCCTTAATGATTTCCAGGCTGCACTGTACGTTCTCTCAAAGGGAAGATGGACACTGGACCGTCAGAGACAACAAGGTATCCAGTAGTGGGACTGGACTGTTTAATAGAGTCACATTTGTAGAATAAAATGCACAGTATAGAACCAAATCACACACATGCAGGTATGCAAGGTGAGACGTCAGACTGATGAGGCAGGGTTGGCACTTAGTCATGAAGGCTATTAGTCAATGTGGCTCAACAGTTTAAAAATCTCCTAGCCACACTTCTTTGTAGTAAGCCACAACATCACGTGTAAAACCTTTAGCCACACTTAGCCAGTCCTCGTCACTGGGAAGCTGATAATCTTTAACAATTAAAATGACCTAGTCATCAATCAGGAGTAGGGCTGAACGATTTGGGGGAATAATCTTAATTGCAAGGAAATTTTGTTGTTGTTGTTTCTTTTAAACAAATATTGCGATTGCAATTTAGCATGCCATTTTTTTTCGGGAGGAACTTTATCTTTAGTATTATTCACTAAACACAGTAAATAAATCATTCTGTAGTATGACCAACACAACATTGGATATACCCAACAAATAACTCTTGCCTGTATCCATCCATCCATCCATCTATCCATTTTCTGAGCCGCTTCTCCTCACTAGGGTCGCGGGCGTGCTGGAGCCTATCCCAGCTGTCATCGGGCAGGAGGCGGGCACAATCGCAGGGCACATAGGAACAAACAACCATTCGCACTCACAGTCATGCCTACGGGCAATTTAGAGTCTCCAATTCATGCATGTTTTTGGGATGTGGGAGGAAACCGGAGTACCCGGAGAAAACCCACGCAGGCACGGGGAGAACATGCAAACTCCACACAGGCGGGGCCGGGGATTGAACCCGGGTCCTCAGAACTGTGAGGCTGACGCTCTAACCAGTCGGCCGCCTCTTGCCTGTAGGCCAGGCCTAAATGTTGTGATGAATTGATATGAAGAACAAATCATTTTACAAAGAATTGTAAAAAGAAAAACCTTCAATCACAGTACAATATTGACTTATTGTTTTAACTACATACCTAATAAAAACTAAACCATTAACACCGTTCACAACTTCACACATGGCAGAATGAGCTCTCTCACTTTTATCTGGAAGGGCTTTTGATTTTTGATGCAGGGAATTTTGATTCGCCGGCCTGGCGAACATGGGCAGTAGTCGCTTCGCCACATCCTGTTTCACTTAGCCATTGGCGAGGTCGCGAACGGGCACCGCACACCCTGATGAAGGGTGTGGATGGTGCCTTGCTCCAGGACACCTTGAGGTTAACGAATAGTTGGCAGTTTTACATTTTTTTTACACACACGTAGTCCAATGAAATACAACAAAGGAAAATGAAGAAGCAAAATAGGGATGCACTAACTTACTATCTGCTCTTTATAGACTTGAAATACCAGAGTAAAACAAATCAATTTGAGAAAAAGAAGATTGAGACAATCAAAGCTAATATATAATAAAATCAGAAGTCAACACTAGTAAAATGACATAAGAATATGAAGCAGCAGCCCTTATCCCACACGGCATACTGCTTGACCAGTGGCATTTACAGCTTTTCATTACCATACCGTAGCATAGTATGGCTCGAGGTTCGACTGTACAAAATAAGACTTAAAGCCATGTTGTTTGTGATGTATGAAATATTTGTTTCCTTTTTGTGATCACTGTCAGAGTCTCAATGGTGTGTGGGTGAATGGAATCCGCATACCCGCTCAAGAAGCCCACCTGCTTAAACTTGGAGACTCCATACAACTTGGTGTTCCTGTCATGGGGTCCAAAGTGGAGTATGACTACATGCTTGTACGGCGGTCCCTCAGAGAAATTAAACACAACTTGGCAAAAAGGCAGAAAGAGGCCTCAAAAGCAGTGCACATACCCAATAAGTCCAAGAGGAAGCTGACGGGGGAAGAAATGGAGCCATCCACCTCAAAGGCCAAATTGTACCGCTGCTCGTACACAGACAAGCCATTTGCGCACCCATGCCCTTTTCCTCCAGCCAAGTACCACCAGCGCCGCAGTTGCCCTCAGCTGGAGGAGACTGCTCCCAATCCATGTGTGGAAGAAGCATACAGGAGCTGGGCTGGTGTAGATGTCCCCTGTGACCTGGACAACTTGCAGATGTACGTGTGTGTTTCTCATTTGTCATATAACCAAGCCTCAGTGTTGGGTAGCTGCAATAAGCCCTTCAAAGTGCAGACTGAAGCAGCAAAAGACTAAGTCAGCATTGTGACAAAAAAATGTGTAAACCTGTAGGCTACTGGTGTCAAACCATTTGCTTAAATCATGTGTACTTATCCTCACTCCAGTAGTTGTAAAACCGTGATCCAGCACAACAAAATTTATTAAATTCTGGCTTCGATGCACATGTTCTGTTACTATAAATATCACCTTAGACCTCGCCGTTGTCTGTTTCACAGGTACAGCCAGAATATATTGATGCTCAGGGAGCAGGTGGACAGCACACAGAGACAGGTCGCCTCGCTGGAGGCTGGATCCCGATCGGTCGACCCGTTCAGGGAAGAGCAGATCAAGGAGTTACAGCGGCAGCTGCAGACTCTCCGAGCCAAGATGCAGCAAATGGAGAGACTTGAGAGGTCTTTCAGTGAAACGAAAAGACAGCAAGAGGTGAAAGCTTGTTGTGCTTAAAAGGGGAAATAAACCCACGGATGTTTTTGTTTTTGAAAGAATACATTATGTGCCACCACAAATCACAGCAAGGTATTCTGCCTGATATTGGGTTTGCGGAATAAGAATAAAACAGAATAATTCATCAATCTCTAGCAAACTCAGGGCGTGGCCATTTTAGGCAAGTTCACCCTCTGCTGATGACCGAAATTAACGTCACACCTCGGATTGGTTATGCACGTCACATGACCAAACCCGGAAAACAGGTTCGCAAACTTGTGTGTATCCTTCGGGTTGCTGACGTGATTGTTTGAACCTTAAATTGCTACAGTGTTATTCAAACTACCAACACCTGCAACATGCACAGGGAGTCTGCTGACAACAGGTTTGCAGACTTTTTGCGGATGCTTCCGGGTTTGATCACGTGATGTACGCGGGGAAATAAACGCCACTCTTATCCCTGGATTTGTGACGTAATAAGTTACTCATTAATCAAGGACCTGCCCCCTTTGTGGTTGCTACACGCCCACTCGTCTCAGGAAAAATTATTGAGTGACAACACGGCTGCGTCATGTGCAACGCTTTGCACCTGCCAAACTCGGACGAGGTGAGGAATAAATGGTTTCAATTTATTTCTGGAGAAATTCCTAAGGATTTCGGAACCAGATTTGTGCTATGTTCGGGCCCATTTCACGGAGGATGGCTTCGTAAAACAGTTTTCACACACTACTGGAAGCGCATGCTTGGGTTTGGAGCGAGTGAGATAGCTGGGCAGCCGCTACCAAGCCATGCAAATACTAAAAGCATACATGTTGTTTTTCACAACAATACTTAACTGTATAGCGTTGAATGTAACTGTAGATTAAATAGCAACGCTTGCAGCCAGTGTCGCCACAATGTGCACAAGATGAATGCCATGAGCCGGTTATGTTGATTGATTGTTAAAATTTCTTCCTCTCTTTTACTTCACCCATGTGAAACTTCCCTCTGCTCTATAGGGTTGTGTGTAGTGGGTGAACAATCCAATGGTTGGTGAATTGAGCTTCACAATGATAGTAAGATGCCACGTTGAATATACAAACACAAGGTCGCTATGAATGCTTGGCCCGGCCGCCGAGATATCGCCAACAGCCAATTAGAGTAAAACAGTTTTCCATATTTCCAATGGAAAGAAGAGCAAATCAATCAGAGCAAAGCTTATTTATGTTGTATCCGAGAAATCCGCCATGTCAACTGCCAGGCGAGAAAAGATCAACTCGAATAGCTTGAAAAAGGACATTCTGGGCATTTTCAACCCAAATTATCTCGCAAACTCGATAAAAGGACATCAAAGATATAAAAAAAAAGAAAAATGGACGGGGACCTTTAAGTAAATATCATCCTTTTGTTCTCAGAGATCAAATGCCTTGGTTTGAAAGAGGACAAGGTGTCGGGAGATGTCATGTAAGACACAGATAACGAGCAATACAACACATTGAAAACATAATTGTACCTTCATGGTCATTTTCCATGAACTACGTTTGAACTAGAACTGCTAAAAAGGATGTGCTCAACTTCTTAGGGAGATGAGGGGGTATCACATCCACATTTTAATCGTTTTCTGTGTTGTTGTTTTTTCCTCTTATGGATTTATAGGCTCAGAAAACACAGCAGCAGAAGGAGATGATGAAAAAACAGTTGGACGGCGCCTTGCAGGAGGTAAGAACCAAATAACACATGTCACGCTACTGAGTAATGCATTTCGTGTTGGATTTTTTTCATTGCTCAGTTTTATTGCTCAACACCCATTAGCAGAGGAAAATAATGGATGAACTTGCACTCTCCCGGAGAAGATTCGAGGAGATTCTGTTGGCCAAAAACAAAGAGCTTGCAGTAACTAAGGTGGGTTGCTACACCAATAGTATCTTCAACGCACTGTTTTTTAGAGCATCAAACTATTTCTGTTCTTAGGAGGAGAAGGAAAAGGCGAAGGCACAAAAGGAGGAAGTTGTCACACAAGTAACCGAGGTTCTGGAAAACGAGCTTCAGTGTATCATCTGCTCGGAGCTCTTTATTGAGGTGCTAGTCAGTAGAACCTGCTCACGTTTGATTTAGCGTATCAACGAACACCAAACAAAAAGATAAACTTTTTCTTATTTGTATCTTCAGGCTGTCATCCTGAACTGTGCTCACAGCTTCTGCTGCCATTGCATCAAGCAATGGCGCAAAAAGAAAGAGGAGTGCCCCATCTGCCGACAGGCCATCAAGTCCCAGACACGATGTCTGGCACTGGACAACTGCATCGACAGCATGGTGGAGAACCTCAGTTTGGAAATGAAAGCCAGACGCCAGACGCTCATCTCTGAGCGGAAAGGAGAGATGTGCGTTAATTTGCTCCACGATGGAGACCCCAAAACCTCAACATAATGCTTTTTTGCTCTGCTGAAGGGAATAACATGTTTACATAGTTTCTTAAGTCTGAAAGGCAATACCTGTTGGGATGACAGTGACGGTAATGATAATAATAGTGACAGTATTGATAATAAATAACTTTATTCCAAATTACAGCATTACATTTGGTCTTTTTTCGCTGTCATCATTACCCAGTCGTGTACATTACCACTACAATCTTTTTGACCATAGATGAGTCAAGGGAAATGGAGAGTAGATTGCAGTGTAAAAAACCTCCTTGTACTCCTGCAACATCAAAGCATTAAAAACGTACCGGTATTTAGAAATTGTGCGACTTTGATTTAATAAGAAATTAATTAATGCAAGACAATGTTCAATGATAAAAAGACTTTGTTGCCAAATCACTCTGCTCATGATTTCCCTGGATTGAAAAATGCCAATTTTGGTTTTGAAATGGAATGTTACACTATATTGCCAAAAGTATTCGATCACCTGCCTTGACTCAATAAGATTTTAAGTAATATCCCATTCTAAATCCATATGGTTTAATATGATGTTGGTCTCCCCATTGCAGCTATAACAGCTCAACTCTTGTGGGAAGGCTTTCAACAAGGTTTAGGAGTGAGTATATGTGAATTTTTAACATTTTTCCAGAAGCAAATTTGTGAGGCCACACACTGAGGCTTATTGTCCACTCGAAATCAACCCAAAGTTGTTCTATCAGGTTGAGGGCAAGCCAATCAAGTTCATCCATACTGAATTCTCTCGTCCATGTCTTTATGGATCTTGCTTTGTGTACTGGTGAACAGACATGATGGAACGGGAATGGGTAATCCCCAAACTGTTTGACTGTCCAAAATCTATACTGAAGCATTCAGAGTTCCTTAGGGGCTAATATTTTGGACATTTCCAGCTTTGTGGGAACAGTTTAGAAATGGCCCCTTCCTATTCCAACATGGCTGTCCATCAGTGCACAAATCAAGGTTCATAAAAACATGGATGAGAGAGTTTGACGTGGGTGAACTTGACTGGCCTGCACAATCCTGACCTCTACCCTATAGAACATTTTGGGATGAATTAGAGTGCAGACTGAGAGTCAGGCCTTCTCTTCCAACATCAGTGTGTAACCTCACAAATGCGCTTCTGGAAAAATGGTCATAAATTCCCATAAAGATACAACCTTTTGGAAAAACTTTAAGATGTTATAACTGTAGAGGGTGGTCTGATGTCATATTAAACCCTATGGATTAAGACTGGGATTTCACTTTAACTAATATCTTAATTAAGACAGGTGAGCGAATATAGTGTATGTCAGGATAGCGGAACTTCAACATATGAATACGCTAAAATTCACACAGTAACTCTGCACATTTCATGAGCAATATTTTTTCCCGTTAGTTTGTCAGCGGCTTCTCCTGCACATGTGAGAGTGAGCCAAGATGAGGAGAGCAGCAGCAGTGATAGCAGTAGCAATGGCAGCAGCTCTACAGACTCTGTGGAGACCACCAACATCACCCTCTGGGCCTCTAGACGTCTTCGCAGCAGTTCCTCTCATCGTGAGTTTGAAATTCATTAGCTTGTGATGAGGATTCACTTTCTTTTGGGGGCATTTTGTTTGATACAAAATGACCTCACCAAGGTTAGGGTTAAGATTCCAGTGTTTTTTTGTTGTTGTTTCTTTTTTAAATACTGATCCTCAACAAAATGTTAATCTCACAGCATTTTACAGACAAGGCAGTCACTTAAAGAACATAATGATAGAAAGTGAACCCTCAATGTTCCAAACCCATCTGCAATAAAATCTTTGAGACCATATAAATTTTTTCATTTAAAAGAGGTGTGGCCAGGTGGGGGTGGTGTGTGATGTCGGCGAGCTGATTGGAGGTTGGCCCTGTCTGCGTTTGTGTCTGGGGTGAGCGCTGGCCGACAGCAGTTGCTGCGCGAGTGTGTTCACTGTGCTTGTGTTTTACTCTTCTCCCGGTGGCCTTGCGATCAGTTCCCGGTGTACTTCTCCTCTCGTCCAAAATCAGCTGATGTAGGCTTCAGCTCACCTACGACCCTAATGAGGATAAGCGGTATAGAAAATTGATGTTCTCCCAGTGTTCAATAAACTGCTGAACAGAGCTATGGTGACTTTGGCTCACCTTTCCCACATAAAAACACATTACAGTAAATGTTCTCTTAAAAAAAATAAGATTTGGAAAAACAATGATTATAATTTCCTTTGTTGAACCAGGTAAGGCACTTCAGAACAATTAAGCTTCACTGTCATCCACTCACACATAAATCACGATTTGAACTACCGACCCTTCGGTCACTGGATGACCCGCTCTAACTGCCACGGCCGCTCCGTAAATATAGCAGAGATTTTTCGATAGACAACTGGATGCCTTCCACAAAATCGGCGATCGGTGAACCACAATATTCTGAAGAAACACTTTAAAGCATTATAAAATGCAGTACAGTGGACCATCACAATTCTGTTAAAACAAAACAAAACAAAAAAAAAAAAAGACAGCTCAGTACAATATGGTCAACTTGAGGGAAAAAAATGAAATGTAAGCTCCAAAGGATGTGTAAATGAGCTAGATGCAATGCGTCTATATTGCCAACAACACAATATTCCTATTTGTAAAGGTATGCGATTTGATATATGCTTTGCTCCAATTAAAATGAAACGTGTGAAACAATTCGATACATACAGCCCCAGTACACCAGCGGATAGCATTTCTGTGTCACAGTCAAAAGATCTGGGTTCAAATCTCCATTGGAACACATCTGTTGGGAGGTTGTATGTTCTCCCCTGTGCTTGTGTGGGTTTTCTTCTTGTACTTCGGCTTCCTCCCACATTCCTCAAAACTAGCCAGAGGAGTTTATGTTAATGTCATAAAAGATTTAGTTTTTTCTATTTTGCAGATGTGTCGAGGATCCAAGATGTGGAGCGCACCAGCACCAGCAGCAGCAGCAGCAGCAGCAGCAGTAGTAGTAGTGCTGATAGCGACAGCGATAGCAGCAGTTCTGAAGACACTGTAGAAATTCCGAACAGGACGCAGCGTGCCTCCAGACCTCTTGGCAGCAGTTCCCATTACAGTAAGTGTACTGCTGAAGGCTTGACTCTGAATTGGTCTTATTTATTTTTTTAACATGCCAGTGGTTTTTGTATGTGTATTAATCCCACAAAGATCTGAAAAAGTCAGATAAGTTATAGTTAAGTGCAATACTCAAATGGGAGGAATATTAGGCTTGCAGGTTACGTTTCAGGATAAACCTAAAATGCATTAAACCTTTACAGGTGAACTTTTGACATCCTCTAAACCTTTGAATGCACATGCCCAGCTGTTCAATGTTTTAGTACTTTTTCCACAAGTTGCTGTTCTGTAATAAAATGCCCTACAGGTTTTTGATCCATGAATCAAGGGGGGTCTAGTAGAGGGACATTACATTCCCCTGCAGGGTCTGGTGCTACACTACAAAATCGTTGCCAATCCAGGCACTAAATCTCCCAGCATGCCTCACAACCATAGGCACATCCCGATATGGGCAGCCGCCATTCTGCGAGGGGTGGCACTCGTCCCTCTGTCATCAGAGTTAATGGGCAGTACACACTTTGTTTGTCGTTGTACTACTTGGGGGTAAACAATTTTTTTTATTTTAAGTTTTGTTTTTGTTTTTTAAACGCTTGTGTTACATATAATCTTTGTAGTGGAAGATCAACCCCATTAAACAAATGATTTTTTGTTATGCTTTGCAGATGTGAGGGCCATCTATCATGAGGAAAACAGCGATTAGTAACAAAAGACGGTGTCCATAACGGCAGCCTCAGCTCTGTGAACACCCACTTACTCGGATTGCTGTCTTTTAACAGTAATTCATTTCAATTGAAGCATTTCGCCAGGATGTTGCTGGGACCTTTTTAGAAGCACATGTAGTTAAGTTTTAGTTTCTAAAAATGTTTTTCAACCAAAAGAATAAAAAGTTTGTGTATGCATATAATCTCTGCTGCACTGATATGTTTTTTTTGGATTCACTAATTCTTTTGTCCATTTGTTGCTGCCAATTTCTTGGTTGGCTGGTTTTGAGTTTCCCGATGCTCAGGCGTTGCATTTCTCCTACCATCCTGCGGGTGGCAGCATTTTGTTCATCCATTGGCTGAAAAGCGTTCGGTAACTATGGAAACGCATGGCTCACCGGGACCGCAGACGGTAAAAAAATAAGATTTTATTTGATTATGGTGTAACAAATTATATTACTATGAGTATTGACCCATGTAATCGGTAGAAGGGCTAAAATTAGCGTTAAAGGTCGGCTTTTGTTATAGTGTAAAGTGTGTTTTAGGATGACTAACTCATTAACTACTAGCGAGACAGAAATGTCTAAACTAAAGTCATCCATATTTGCTTTTTTTGTGTGTGAGTAATGTATTGCAGGTGTGATTCCGGACAGTGATTAGAGATTTTATTTAATAGTTTATTATGCGAATTTTGCCCCATTAAAATATTATTTTTTTAAATCCTATAACCGTTCTAGTTTTATTTGTTAAACGATGGAAGCCGTTGTCCAGGCTCCTGAATCCTCACCAGAGAGATGAGAACAGCCGAATAATGACCTCAATTGTAAAAGGAAAAAAACACCTTTCCAAGATATTAAATTTTGTACACCATTGTTATTATGTTGTCAATTCAGAGGTCGAACAGGAAGTTGTAGCCTGTAACTTTCATCATTCAAATATCATCATAAAGCTTTAATATTGCACACTAAGCCCTTGTCAGTTTTAGCCTTTTTGGACATTTTCATGACATAATGTGTATTGATACTATCTTTCGTGTCAGTAGTGTGAAGAAAGATGAGAGAAGGTGAACGAATCATGCCGAAATCAACTGCTCAATCTGTGTGAGGTGTTTCATCGAAAATCAAACGAGGCTGGAATCTCAAAGCAGCACTGCAAGACACTAAAACATTTATACTGCAGGTGAGTTAATAATTTCACTAATAAATGTTACTTTTCTTTTTTTGGTCTGTTTTATGTGTTATGGTTAGGATGTCTGCCTTTTATTTTTGAGGTTCTGGTTTTGGATCTTGGCTCTGGCCTTCCTATGCAGAATTGGCATATTCAGAATCAGAATCATCTTTATTTGCCAAGTATGTCCAAAACACACAAGGAATTTGTCTCCGGTAGTTGGAGCCGCTCTAGTACAACAGACAGTCAATTTACAGAACACTTTGGAGACAAAGACATTGACAAAAAACAATTGTGCAAAAAGATGCAGAGTCCTCTAGCACTTAGAGCAGTTCGAATGACTAATATTGCAATAGACCGGTGCAATGACCATTGTGCAAGGGGCGCTGAGACTTCAAGGAGTGTATGCGGTTTAAAGTGACGAGTAGTGCGATAATCTGGGACAATGTTGGTTGTGCAAATGTTACAGATACTCCTCAAACAGTGTGCAATGGAGCAGATGCTACTCTGGCAAGAGTGGCCAGTATATGCAAATAGTGCAGCATGGCGAGACAACTACAGTGAGTGCACGAGTAATACATAATTGGCCCCACAGAAATGTGACAAAGAAGTAAAAAAATTGCCAGCATGTTGTAATGGAATTGTAGGTCAGGTGTTTAAGAAGTTGATCGCAAGAGGGAAGAAGCTGTTGGAATGTCTACTAGTTCTAGTTTGCATTGATCGGTAGCGCCTACCTGAGGGAAGGAGCTCCCTGTGCTTAAGGTTTCACTGGAGAATGGAGACTCTGAACTGTCCAAAAGTGTGAATGTGAGGATAGTGGTATGTTCCCTGCGATTTACTGGCAACCAGTCCAGGGTGTACTCCGCCTCTTACCCAAAGTCAGCAGGGGTAGGCTCAATCTCACCCATTACCCTAATGAGGACACGTATTACAGATAATGGATGGATGGGCAAGAGTAATTGTGTTATGATGATAACCATTTTCCACAGTGCTTGCGCGTGAGCTGGAACCTACTCCAGGTGACTTTGGGTGTGGCAGGGTAACCTTCAGAAATGGAAGTCACTGCGACACGCATTATTTAACTTAGTCCACAATTTAACTTCAATACCCATAAAATTAGTTGACGATATTATTCTGCAAACACGTTTCTGTCCCATCTCCATTACACGTCTCTTCAAAGGGTGAGTACATTCACTTGTTAGTTTAATTTCGTCTTATTATTCAGTCAACGACAGTTGGTGCAAAAATGTAAAGAAAAACTTGGAAAACAGATGCAGTCCCAGCTATTTACCATCTTAACTATATACCATCGTCATAGTAACAGCAATATACGTGCCACCTGTTGCTAATGCTATCTTAGCCATGGGTGGGCCACACAAAGCAAAAAGAAGCCATCAGAAGTCTTCCTCAGAGTTCATCAGCATATTGCAACAAGGGGTCAAAATACACTGGATAAAGCCAAAAGCAACATTCCAAAAGGCTTAACGAGCAACCCCTCTACCACACCTTGATTTGTCAACCTGTGTTCCCCCCTTGTGGGTCACATGCTGCAGGATTGTTTTGAGACTGGACTGTATTTGAACCAGGAGGCGCATACATCATTTGTGCTGTCTTTTAATAACTTCTGTGTCGACAGTATCACTGTGGAAAAATGGCTCTGGATGTATTCTAACAAGAATCCCTGGATGACTAACAAGTACCATGTCCAGCTAAGGCAATGTGACGTCGCTTTCAGATCTGGTGATAATACACAGTACAGCGCAGCCAGAGCCGACCTGAAAAGAGGCAAGAGGCCAAGACAGCACACACACGAGGGGGATTGAGCACCATTTCACTAATAACAGGGCACTGCAGATGTGACAGGAAGTCCAGCACCTAACCCACTACAAGACCAGCAACAATATTGGCTGAGGGTGACTCTGTACTCGCGGGGTAGCTGAACCACTTCTTTGCACACTTTGAGGTTGAAGGACAAAAGGCAGCCTTTGCTCCAACACCGGACTACAACAGCTCCTGTCTCACGGTGCAGGAGCATGAGGCTGCTGGACTCAAATAATGTGCAGACCCAAGCCAGGATCTTCCCAAAGATATTAAATGCATCAATGTCCCATTCTTTATCCCACCATGCCTGAAGTTGGCTGCGGTTTTCTCGCTGCCCAAAAAGAACAGCATCAGCAGCCTAAATGACTACGCACCAGTCGCTCTGACAACAATTATCACAACGTGTTTTGAGAATTGATTCCACTGCACATCTTGTCCTGTTTCCCACCCATATTTTAACCACATCGGTTTGCATACAGAGCTAACAGATTGACAGACAATGTCATGGTCATGGCACTCCACACTGTCATCTCTCACCTGGAACAGCAGGGGCGCTATACTAGCCTGCTCTTTGTAGACTTTGGATCTGTTTTAACACAATACTCCCAGACAGACTAACAATAAAATTACTGGACATCGGACATGGTCTCATCACCCACTGCTGCATCAGAGACTTTCTCTCTGACAGTGTCAGGGTGAGTCCCCATCTCCCCGCAGCCCTAAGCTTCAACACCGGCTCCCCTCAGGGGTGCGTGCCTACTGTACACACATGACTGTGTCAACACCTGCACAGACAATAATAAATTCAGCAACGCACCATAATATTTCTCATCTCTGGTGACAGTGAGATGATATACAGGGATAAGTTCGGTGGGGTGGTGTGAGGACAACAACTTGGTCCTTAACACCGCTTAGCCCAAAGAACCGATTGTCGATTTTAGGAGGCGGCTGTCCGAAGTTACAGCCCATCACCATCAACGTGGAGTGTGTGCAGAGGGAGTCCAGCTTTAAGTTCCTGGGCATGCACATGACCTCCAGTGGAGCACGAACACCTCGACACTTATGAAGAAGGTCAGGAGGGTCAATCTAAGGAGGAAGCTGCTGACCATCTTCTATCGCTGCTCCGTTGAGAGTCTGCTGACGTACTGCATCGCTGTGTGGTTCACCAGCTCCACCATGGCAAACAAGAAGGAACTACACAGGGTCATTAACACAGCCCCAAAAATCATTTGCCACCCTCTCCGCTTCTTGAAGGACCTCCACAGCCCCCTTTGTCTCAAAAGGGCACGCAGCATCCTCCAAGACCACACACACACTCAGGACACTGGGGAATGTAAGCTGCTGCCTTCTGGCAGGATATACAGGGTGGTGACGTCATGGACAAACAGACTCAGGGACAGCTTCACAATGACAAATGAAACATCAGATTCTGCAATAACATAATACATGGTACAGTACCCCAATTTTGTTTATATTTCCAAGATAAAGGATGGTTTTTTTTTTTTCTTTTCTTAAACATTGCCCACAAGTTTAATAAAGGTGTTGATGATGGTGACAGATTGATTCTGGTACAAATAATTCACTTTACAGTGTTTCTTATGTATTCATAAAACCCATATATTTTAAGCTAAGAATATAACATTTTGGTATAACAGATAACACTAGCAGGGGCCTTGTCACTGACTAGTCTAAAATAAAAGCTGTGGTTTACAATCATGTTTCCATAAAATGCATGATAATTTTATGTACTTTTTAAAAATGTAGTCCTCCATAACCCACCTGCAATCATGTCGAGGCTCACTGGAGGCCCGACCATGCTGACTGTGGAAAGCAGGAGATTGAGGAGGATCATTGCTGAAAATCCAAACTGGTCCTTGGCCCTTGTGCCCTTTTTATCAACCCTATGCCTCGAATGTATTGTGAGAAACTTTGAGGGTATGTCATTATTTTACTAGCATCCATCATACTGTACTACATGATTTTATAGTCACTAACTTACCGCTCCATCTGTGGCAGAAACCCCCATCTATGAGGAGCTTACACCCAGCCAGAGAGACTTTGTGCAGGAGAGGCTGTCGCCCTCTCTGCCCCTTCCTGTGACGGCCAACTTGGTTGATGATGGCGTCTACTGGCGGCGGTGCTGTGAGCAACGGTGGGACATTTGTGACGTGTCTCACTACGGCCACAGCTGGAAGCGAATGTTCTTCGAGAGGCACCTGGAAAATATGATCGAACACTTCATCCCAGAGACAACCCCCCTTAAGACAGTCGCCGATGAGATCCCGCTGTGCGAGGCTTACGTGAAGAGGCTGGACATTTCCCAAATGCTGCCGCCCATCAAGGAGGCCAAGGTGGGAATCGGAGAAAACGTAGACTGGCTAAGCGAAACCGACTCGGACGCAGCTCACATGGAACACTATGACTTCCGCAACCTCCTGAGCATGTTGAGATGCTTGGAGGAGTTCCACTTGACCTACTGGGTCAAACAGTGTGGAATGAACTTTGAATGGAAGATGTTTGAGATGGCTGAACGAGACTGTGAGACTCTCTCCATGGCTCTTGAATGCTGCAAGACCTTAAAGGTACAGTGGATAAACAAGTCTATGCACCCCTAAACTGCTAGGTTTTTGTGTTGGGGGGGAAAAAAGAGACCAAGATTATTTCAGAACTTTCATCCATGCATTTTCGACAGTCCTTGTCCTCATTAGCATCACTCATGAGTTGGAGTCTATTTCAGCCGACTTTGGGTAATAAGCAGGGTACACAGAGGACCAGTCGCGAGCCATTCATAGGGCACCTATAGACAAATAACCATTCACCCTCACATTTACACCTACAGACACATTAGGGTCGTTATTGAACTTAACATGCATGTTTTTGTAATGTGGGAGGTAGACCCATGCAAGCACAAGAATGTGCAAATGCCACACAGGTGGACCAGAGCTGAGGTTTGAACCCACAATCAAGTCTACCTCACAACTTGCTAACTACTCTTACACAATACAACTATTACTTGTACAAAATAGTTAGGGGGGAAAGGCTAAAACTATATTGTAAAATAAAGTGGTTGCATAGGTCTGCACACCCTCTTATGACTGGGATTGTTGTTGTTACCGAGGTAACAATAGGGCGTACTGGGTATGATGGTAAGACGGACCGGGGGGCTGCAAAGAAGCCTGCATCAGCATTGAAGGATCCACAGAAATTTCTGGCATCTGTTGGCTGCTTCCTACATGTTACAACAACCTTGTGTAATCTTAACATGGGTGGGAAATTGGGTTGGTTGCTTAGATGGAAGCATTTTTTATGACAATTTAGCTAAGCTTGGCAAAATTTTGCCAAAAACACATGACGTCTCTGTGAAACTGTTGGTCAGGCAGAACAATTAAATGGTATTCCACTAGACACAAGGTATAATTGACCTGTTTATCCCCCTTGTTGCCATTCATACAATAGAATAGTAGCTTTGTGTGCAACGAAACAGGCCCAGATTTCATACTGTTGTATATTGTAAGTAAATTGAGATGAGATCATTATTTCATATATATTGCTGGAGACATTTCTGTTTGGTGGCATGCTGTGACATTTTCTATAGTACATTTACCTTGACTCAATAAATGTTTGAAAACAAATCTTACAAATACAATTAATGTGCCCCGATAGTCACTTGAAAACACAGTTCTCCTAATCTGGTTACTATTTCTGCAGGTAGTACGACTCTATGAAAGTCACATTGATGATGAAAAGTGTAAGTTGCTGGCTAAACACCTAGTGGAGCACTCCTCCCTGAGAGAGCTCAACCTTTCCCACAACGTGATTGGAGACAGGGGGGCCAAGGCTGTCGGCAAGTTGCTCAGCAGTAGCAAACTGGAGATCCTCAACATGAGCGACAACATTATTCGAGACGTGGGAGCCAACGCCATTGCTGACGCCTTGTCCAATAACTGCACCCTTTTGTCCCTCAACTTAAGAATCAACCGTGTGAGCGACGAGGGGGGGCAGGCCATCAGCAAGGCCTTACTGAACAATAGCATCCTGCTTCATTTGCACCTGGGAGCCAACCTCTTGACTGGCCCCACTGCCATCACGCTGTCAGAAGTGCTGGCTAAAAATCAAACGCTAAAAACCATCAACCTCTCCTGCAACAAACTGGGTGTGGTGAGTATTGTACATTTCTCCTTCCTAAGCTAAACGCCAAACTACAAACCACCCAACCCGCCATTGCGCTCCGTTCGCATTTGCCAGCATGGCTCCACAGCAGAGCTCCACCATTTTCCTGCACATTTTTGCACAAACCAATCATATGATATTTTTTTTTCCAAATAAGTCTATCATGACAGGCACTCCAGGAAAACAACACCTAAAGAAAGCCAGTGCCAGCCAACCCATCATTCATTATCTTCCTCTGCTGCCAGCATTGTGCCCAGATTTTCCTGCAGATTGATTCATAGTTTATATTTTGGTCCAAATCAATCCTATGATTTAAAAAATAAGCCTGTATTGACCACCAGTGTCCCAAAAAAAGGCCCAGGTGTTTAAAGCCAGCTAGCCATCCTCCTCTTTTGCCAGCATAGTTCCACTAATTTCTTCCACATTTTGCACTTGTACTATTAACTTTTAAAATGGAAGAGATAACAGAATCAAATGTAGAGCAATACCCAATTAATATTACTGCAAATGATAACACCAGCCCACGCCCCCGACCCCAGTCATTTTCATCCTAAGTTTAAAACTTGGCTATATATCGGACTGTTAACCCTCGTTTGTTGTGTTACAGTTCAAATGGTCTTTGAGCATGCCAATTGTTATACATTTTACATTAGCGTTAAAGTACAAATGATCATTAATACTCCATAACTTAGCATTCCCACATGCAATAATAAACCATATTAAACTGCATTTAACTATGTACGTCTTCTCTGCATCTGCAAATCAACATTTCACTGTAATGACGATAGAGTTCAATGTAATCTAATATGCATATCAAAAGAAATATAGTCTATTATACATCATAGTAGACATGTATCTTTAGGTTTTTCCTTTTTATTTTACATAAGAATTTAATCATTTTAATTTTATGTTTTAAATTGGGCGACATCTTGTTATAGTCATCTTGGGTTAGAGTTGGGTTAACCCTTACCCCAACCCCCGAACACTAATGCTGACAATGATAAAAAGATTGCTATCCGATTTCTTTTGTAAGTGTATGTAAACTGCTGATGGAGGTGCCAAAGAAAATCTTGCCAAGGGCGCCACATCACATCGCTCTATGCGTCAAGAACACAAACACTTTAGGATGAGGGGCTCTTTGCCCTAATTGCACTGCATTTGTTTCCTTTTTGTCTGTCTACATGTGAGCAGGATGGAGGCAAAGCTCTGGAGGAGGCCATAACTCAAAACAGCTGCTTGAGAGAATGCGACGTCCGTCTGACAGAGGTGGACGAGCAGAGCGCCTCCATCATCAACCAGGTGGTTTGCAACAATAAGAGTGCCTCAGTCACCAACCAGGTGGTTTGCACCAATGAGAGCACTTCCTTCATCAACCCGGTGGTTTGCACCAATGAGAGCTTAGAGCAAGAGGAACAACCACTGGATGACGAGGTACAACCACAAGACGACGAGGTACAGTAGACGTCAGCCATGTAAAGGCTCTTTTATTCTCTTAAACTTCTTAACTGCTTTACTGTTGTACAATTTTGCAATCCTGTGAACACAAAAAAGCAAAACGTGCTTTCTCTTTTTGCAGGCACCATCTGAAGCCCCCACTTCCACCAACAGTACCTGATGTTTTTAGGTAGATGTACTTTGTTTCATTTTGTTGAATATTTTGATGCACCATTTTGGTGATAACTATTAACCAACCAAGTGAATACAACTCCTAAAAAAATACTATAAAAATAAACTTTATCAAAGGGTTCATAACTCACAAATATTTTCCTGGAAACTATATATATAAACAGTACAAGTCATGGTAATTTTAACTCTGCAAGGGGTAATTAATCTAACTGGGAAAATTGTATTCAGATGGAGACAACAAAGGTTGCAAATTTATTAAGCTTTATTATTTTTTCACTAAGTAAAACAATGTTAATTACAAAAGATTTGGATCAATACATCTATTTCCTATAAATTCCATTTCCATTCATTCACATTGGAAGTTCAGAAATGTCTAGTTACCCTCATTTAGTAGTATAATAATTAGACTTCATTCATGCTCAAATAAGAGATATCAAAACTTTTAAAACGTGTATTGTCATTTGAATCACCAGTTAATAATGATTAAAAAAGAAACCTTTCCATCAAGGATGATTTAAATTTACTGCTGGAAAGCTGACTCTGTTGTAGCCTAGTTTGCCATATGGCTTTTAAAAAATACCATAATTTTCAATGTATTTATGTTTATCATGATCTTTTCTGAATATGTACAATGGATCATCAATGCATTGATCATTTAAACATAAGTGCTTCCATCTAGCCTCTTAAGTGATGTCTTTATTTTAGTACAATTGTCACATTGAACACTCCCCTCTGTCTTATGCACAGTGGCCTGACAGTCTCCAGACAGAGTAAACAGTATTACATAAAAAAGACAAACTGAAGTGAAGTTTGACAAGAACAATCAAATTGAGTTATTACATGGTAAAGGGTTCAGTGTCTTTGCTAACAGTCATACATATCATCAAGGAAACACTTTCCAGTCTTTTATAAACTGTTCTGGTAGATATTTTGGTACTTGTAGCTTATTGCAGTTGGATACATGACTGTATTTATGTTGCAAAACAGCTGTACAAAAATGAGCCCAAAAAAATGTTAGTCGTCTTTATGTATAAAAATGCAAGCATATAGTTAGATTAAATATCCATG
This sequence comes from Phyllopteryx taeniolatus, assembly GCF_024500385.1. NCBI lineage: Eukaryota > Metazoa > Chordata > Actinopteri > Syngnathiformes > Syngnathidae > Phyllopteryx > Phyllopteryx taeniolatus. The sequence goes on from NC_084519.1 coordinate 11,112,426, forward strand.
TGAACATTACTAATTATTTTCTTACACCGATTCTAGAAATGCAAGGGATGATAAACACTCATCCAGTACATATTTCTTCTGGATGACACAGACACACCTCAACGTGTTGCATAAAGTGGTCCCAGAAGAGTGGAAACTGTTATAGCTCCAAAGGGGAGTCAACTATTTTCTTCAATTTTCACCCCTAGGTGTCCCCAAAACCTCTGACCACCAACACTTAACATTATTGTTGGTGTTTTTTTGTTTTTTTTACCCTTCACATTCAAACTGATAACAATGCAAATAGTTTAAACAAGAAAACTAGATGTTACTACTTATTTACCCACTATAACTGTCTGGTTTTACTACTAAGTGCTAATACCTAAAGTCAATGCAGAAATCATGTATAAAATTAGACTGGCCGGTGTGTATGCAATGAGAGTACTGTAATTTAAAAAAATAAAAAATAAATCTAACATTAAACACCTTAAAATAACCCACGTCAGTTATGCAAATAATGTGGCTTTAGTCATTTCCCACACAGTTTTGTGAAAATAAGTTCAACATGAATGCTCAAAAGTGGCCTATATTACTATACTCAATCATATGATATATACAGGGTGATTTAAAAAACAGAAAAACATCAATTATCCTTTAAAAAATGAGTAACTACATATCCAGGGATTAAACATTATTTTTTCACAAATTCTTACATAAAATTTGAGATCATTTGAACAAGATGTCCTCAGTCTACAAAATTATGTACCAAAAAAAAAAGTGTATTATATAGCCTATTAGGCAATATTGCCACAGTACTATGGTCTTTGCGAAAAGTAGGGATGGGAATAATAATCTATTTATTGATCGTTACAAATGTAGTTGCTTGTGTGGAATTGATTGTTCAATGATCATGTCTTGAAGCAGTAAATGCAAAATTGGAGGAATACTAGAAGCAGCCGAAGCGCTGTTGATTTAGTTGAGCTACTGTACATCCAAGCTATGGCAACTTCTCTGGGAAGCATTATTGTGCTTAATATGACAGAGGCATGAAAACAGAAATTCAGAACATTCAGAGAAATTCTCACACCCCATCAAAATACTGCATTTATTTCAAAATAAAATCACTATCGATTAATTGTTAATTTACCACATCAATGAATTTTAAATGTTGTGCAAACTCTGTCATATGGACTTACTGTATCAAGCTAAACCTCATTTTAACTCTGAGAACAATGTCTTACTTCATATCTGTTTAAAAAGCAGTGGCACTCCTGATTTTCATGAACATTCCCTTTGGAACTTGCGAGCGAACTCGGCCTGACATCCGCATCGCAGTTCTCAGTTCTTTAAAGCCAGCTTCTCGCATTATTACATGTGACACAATCAGTAGTGAGTGCAGGGCCCCTGCCTATTTTCAGCGTCTTTGAGAGCCAGCTCTCTGCTTGTCTCTCTGATATGCATCAGGAGCTGCAGCGGAATCCAGCTACGCCTGCCACAGCTCCATTACAACATCAGAAAGACAGAAAAAAATGTCATTGTATCCTAAACAATAAAAAGGGGACATGCACACAGACACACACCAGCGTAAACTAGATTTAGAGGAAAGAGGACAAGATGTTTGTTGGTAATAGCTCAATCGCAAGGCACTTAAATAAAGAGGTAGGCTGAATTGAAAAATAATAATATTGCCAAGTATTAAATTCAACATTGAACTAGTTGACAGTTTTGTTATTCCAAGGTTTTAATAGTGTGTTATTGGCATTTATACAAAATTTCGAGTCAGTGTGAAAGCCTTGAAGAAATGAGTGTAGTGCTTGTGTCCTTTAGTGCTCCTCTGCTGAATTATTAATACTGCGTGTTGCTATATTTACCAAGCCAGGAAGTAATATGTCATCGCAACTGAGCCATTTCTGCTAATGGGATATTTCTGTATCGCTATCAGCAATTAGGAAACGTTTTGATGTCACACCAGCTTTGTCATTCCTGCATTAAATTTGTTTCCCTTTGCCAATGAATATGTCAAAGAAGTGATTTTTCCCAGTATTTTCAGGCATCCATTCACTGTGACACTGTGGAACCTCAAAATTGGTACAGTTCAAAATGTGTTTAAATTGGTGAAAAACAACACCTCTAAAGTTGCACAAACATCACATTGAGATGTTAGCATATCGACAATAGTTCAGTTCAGCAAGCATCAAAATGAGGCGTTTTCTTTGGCTTTTATTGACCCGTTATTAAATGTTATCAAAAGGTGATTGCTTTAGTTTTTTTTACAGTGGTGACAATTAAGAACGTTAAAAAAGCGAGTAGCCTTTGCATTATGCTTTTGTCATTCATCCTTAATGTTAAGACCTTTTTTTGTGTAACAGTTAAGTTAAAATGTTGCTTATAACATTGCGTATATCAGTGATTCCCAACCACTGTGTCGCAGCTCATTAGTGTGTTGTGAAAATTAGTTGTACAGTACTGCGGGAAATTGCCCAGTTTCTCTTAATTGAAAATGATTATTTATTCATGACAAATATTGTATCTTTTTTCATCTATCTATGCCACCGATGTATATTGACAGTCAGAACAACTGAATGGTCATCCACTAGATGGCAGAAGGTACAATTAACCTGTGTTTCCACCTGTTGCCATTCATACATCATAATAGAAAGAAAACTAAACAGGCCCGGATTTCACACGTAGAAAGGAAATTGAGTAAATTAAGACAAGGTTATCATTATTTGGAAACACTGGCCTATACAGTTTTAAAAAAGGCTTTATGATGACAGTGTGATCCCTGAAGGGATTACTGCACAATTATGCTTTTAGCCATGACTGCATAAAAAGACATGCTTTTTTTCCTGACTGTCTGACATGAAATCAGACTAAAATGTACCTGTTTTAGGTCAATTAGGATTACCAAAATTATTTCTATTTCCTAATGCCAGAATAATGAAAAAAGGATTTTTGGGGCCCGAAAAAAAAAAAAATATATATATATATATATATATATATATAAAATCGACAGTGCCAATATTTTTGAGCATGATTGTATTTTGATTAATTTCCAGGAAAATTTGTTTCCAAATCCATACATCTCAAAAGTCAACCAGTCTCTTTGTTTGTATTCACCCTATAGAGGTTCCACTGAATTTATTTTCTTGTAAATGTTTTAGACTTAAGTGCTATTCATTTGATAAATATCACAACTGTTTAGTGCATCTTAGTTATTTGATTATTGTCTTTACAGTTCAGTAGATGCCGTTACCTGACAAAATGGCTTCTTAAGCCACAGTATCTGAACCAACAATAACGTCATATCAGGTTCCCTTGCATTGTATTTTTCAGCATAATCCCGTTGGAGGGTTATAGCGACGTCTCCACGCAGGAGCCGTTTCTGTGTAGGGAGCGATGGTCATGATTGAGGCAGCCTTCGTTGTTGTGTACGATGAGCACGGGAAAGTAGAACGCATCCTGGTATGCTGGAGGGCTCTCCTCACTGCTGTGCTGGCCCGAAAGGCAGCGTGTGCTTTCCGTGAGGTGGCTAGGAGGCTCGTTCAGACTCCCGCTGCTCCTCCACAGGCAGCTCCGCCTGGAGCCATAAAGCCGGCCCAGCGAGAAGCGACTGGCGCTGAAGGGCAGGCGCGGGCTCGCCGTGTTGCAGATGCTCAGCGCGCTGCGAGAGAAGATGGAGGAGCTGCTGATGGCGCGGTGGCACCGCTGGCAGTTCTGCCTGTAGCTGCCGTAGCGTTGACAAACAGAGTAGTTCTGGCAGCTGCCCGAGAGTTGGGCCAGGTCCATTAGAACTGCCTCGGAGTAGCTAGGCACCAGTTGCTGGTTGGAGCGGATGTGCCACTCCAGCTCCGTGCTGTCGATCGTGTTGACACGTGGGATGTGCCTGCAACAAGGATGCTCCTCAGAAGGAGTTACCGGCACATAGTCGAAGCCGAAGAGCTTCTCCACGTGGTAGTGGACACAGGCGGTTCGATACTCAGTCAGCACCCGTAAAGGCCAGGAGAGAGTCAAAGCAGCCGCTGTCCAGAAAGTGGAATGTGATGCGTACCAGGGAAGTTGATGTGGGTTAGAGAAGGCAATCATATATTCCTTAAAGTCTACATTCTTAAGGTGCATGCCCTCACGGGCCTCCATGTAGTCGTCCAGGCCCTCGTTCTCTGTGAAAAACCTGGCTCGCTGCGTCAGGTAAGAGTTTTCCGATTCCACATTTGCAAAGCTGAAGCACTTGGTGAACCTCAGCTTAGTAATTGCGAAGCACTCCAGGCCCTGCAGGTGCTTTGAGATGTCCTTCACCCCGCAGTTCCCGTAGTCAAACTCTGCTTCGGCCACGTGCGTGTTGACCCTCTCGTGGTAGACCTGGGTGGTGGTGTATGTGTCTCCATTACGGTAGCGCGTCACCTGCCGTGTCCTCCTTACGTAGTGGTAGCTGATGGCCTTCCACCAGATGCACGGCGTGGCCTGCTTCATCCTCTGGACACGATCGGCCACATTTCCCACGTCCACTTTGAACTGCATCTCGTTCCTGATGTAGCAGTGCCAGCACTCCACCAGGTAGACCACGTAGAGCATGACCAAGAAAGCGAGGGGGATGTAGATGTACCCATTGGAACAGGGACTGTCGTGGTACATCATTGATTTGCCCTTGTAGGCGCTGTCGAAGGAGAGGCGTGTGATGATGGTCACCTGGCACCAGGTCATGGTACCCACACAGCCGTACATGAGCAGGGAGAGCAGCAGGCATTTCCAGTGTGTCTCCTGACACAAGGACTTCAGCAGGGACTGTTTCTGAGGCCGCAGCTGCACACAGAAGAGACGGCGACCACAGTCAGTCGATGACATATGTTATCTTGTGTATGTATCAATAGCTTTTTCTGTTAACACATCTCTTGAACTAAGACAGTGGTAACCTCAACAATACATCTGTGTTTCCCCAACAACTGTTCCACTGACAAAAAGTATGCCTCAAAAGACAAAACTTGGCAGTTCATACCATCATCGAACCTCAGCACATCTTCCGAAATTTGTTTCATCTTTTTTTGGTGTTATTTGTGATGCCATGACAGGAGCGAGTGTACCAAGCATAGTCATAGAGCCAGAAATGTAATGCAGTGATTCCCAAGCACTTTCCACAGCACGTTAGTATGCCGTGAGCTAAATAATCCAATTTCACTTTTGTCCATTTTATTTTTTATTTTTCTACATGCATCTTATACAGTAATGTGTAAGATGTACAGTAGTGTTTAGGATATATTTAATGTATCATATAGTGACAGTCAGAACAAATAAATGCTCTTCCACTAGATGGCAGAAGGCGCAGTCAACCTGTGTATCCACCTGTTGCCATTCATACAACAAAATGATAGCTTTGTGTTCCAATAAACGGCCCAGATGAAGTATAATGATAATCATCCATCCATCCATCAATTTTCCTGCCCCTATTAGGGTCAGGGGTGAGCAGGAGCCTATCCCAGCTGACTTTGGCCGTGATGCCGGATACACCCTGGACTGTTTGCTAGCCATTTGCAGGACACATACAATGAGTCACACTCACATTACAATCTATGCACAATTTAGAATCTTCATTTAACCTACCATGCATGTTTTTGGGAGGAAGTCGAAGTATCTGAAGGAAGGCAACACAAGCACGATGAGAACATACAAACTATACGGGAAGGCCAGAGCTGAGATGTGAACCCCAAACCTCAGAACTCTGAGGCAACCACGCCGGCTGATACAAAATACCGACATCTGGAAAAATATGTTCCCACACCCTCAAAATTCTGAGGTTTGGAATACGTATTTCGGCCTTCCTGTGTGGAATTGGTCATAACTCTGACTGTGAGTGTGAGTAGTTTGTATATGTGCCCTGCCCTATTTTATGACACCCATCAAGATGTGGTAAAGGTAATGTCCTTGAAAGAATACTAACCTATTATATAAATCTAGGTTGATGCATATTTAAAAAAAAAAAAAAAAAAAAAAGGTACCCAGGAAGTTGAACACAGAAACAGGCAACAAAGATATACAAACCAGTGATAATATGAAGCATTAAAAAAAAGAACCGATTAGCTGTGGCATAGTTGGAGAAAATATCTCTACAAAGCTAAAAATGGCTCAAAATCAGAGACTCGTGCATGTGAAATATTCAGTCAAATATTCAGTGGTCTAAGTGCTTCATAGTTTATGCATGAGTGGTCGAACTTGTCACTGTTTGTGCTTATGACAAGAAAGAGACTAACGCATGATAAAGTAAAAGTATCCTGTTGGTACACAAGTACATTGTGTGTGTCTGACTTTGCATGTTGTATGAAGTCAATGTGCATGCTAGTTTAAATCCATATTCAATGCAAAGCCTGTGATAGTGGGGGGGGGGGGGGGGGGGGGGGGGGCTGTGTAGCGTAAAGCTGGTGGTGCCCTTCATCACCTCAGGGAAAAGCGAGCCCCGTGCCTGGATTATGAGTTAGTCATGCTTTTTTGGGAAGGCTGCCATGCAAACCTGGCAATGAGTCAAAAGTCCCAAAAAGGACGGATTATTCAACAGTAACGCCGAGCTGGTGATAAGGGGTTTAAGGTTTAAAAAAAATAAACAAGGTTCATGTGAACAAAAGGTTATTTAGTGTCTGGATCTTTTCCATAGGTCAAACCCTGCATCGGAGTGGACACAATAGTCAGCATCACTGCATTGATGTATTGATTCCATCATCTCATTAGCACTTCAAGTGACAGGCGAGCATCAATAATACATGTTAAACTTGAGGCCTCTCACTTCCACCTTGGCCACATGTACACACCACAGTGGGGATTAACGTTCAAATTCCCCATTGAGACGGTGAGACCACTGCATTTGCTTACTGGTATCTGTGCATGCTGTACAAGTACAATCAATACAAACATGACACAGTTTATGGCTCATGTTACTCTCTACTGGCTCTATTGAAGCAGCGAGAATAATAATACACTGTGATATCCATTGAGTATTGTAATATCATTGGCAGACTATTAAAATTACCTTCATAAGACAGGAGGAAGTGTGAGAAGTGACGATTTAATGGAAAAAGGCTGTCACCAGATTGTCTGGTCACAGAAATGCACCTACCGGTATGTCTAACAGCATCTTAAAACAATAAATTTGAAGTTCAATGGAAAAATCACATCTCAAAGGCCCCTTATGGTCATATAGACGCACCAAATGGACAATTTAGACTTCAAATAACCTGAAAGATTTTAAATCCACACAGCACGAATGTTTTATAAAAGATACATGTTCCCCTCAAAACCTTACAATGGTGTGCAATCCAAGTGCCGCTCTCACACTCATAGAGACTTTGTCTTGACATAATAAGACCGCTATGTTATATAAAAAGCTTCTTGTGTGATGGATATGTTGTGGTTAAAAGTTTGACTGAGCCATCATTCTATATTTGATTAACTTATATGCTCAGTCAGATGAGTACAACATACGCCTCTGGTTATGATCTGGAGACAGAATTATTGTTTATTTTTGGGAGATAAATCGGGACAGCATGGTGTATGGTGATTAGTATGTCTGCAAATGTTTTTTTTATCTACATATTATATCCATACATCCTTTTTTATACCACTTATCCTTCACTTCGCGGATGAGCTGGAGCCTACCCCAGCTGACTGAGCGAGAGGCCAGGTACACCCTGCTGCACACCATACGCCTCTAGTTATGATCTGGAGACAGAATTATTGTTTATTTTTGGGAGATAAATCGGGACAGCATGGTGTATGGTGATTAGTATGTCTGCAAATGTTTTTTTATCTACATATTATATCCATACATCCTTTTTTATACCACTTATCCTTCACTTCACGGATGAGCTGGAGCCTACCCCAGCTGACTGAGCGAGAGGCCAGGTACACCCTGCTGCACACTGTTGATTTTTTTTTTTTTTTTTTTGTCTTGAGAATTTGAGGTATCAGTTGATGGCAGTAATGCACCATTAAGTCAGTTTGCCTACCTAGTTTGTGCTTGGCATTTTTAGTGTTTGCAGGCTATCTGGAGAGCAAATATTATTCCTGTGTGTTTGTGTACAAAAAATACTGGTTAATGCATTTTTTTAAAATGAAAATACACATTTGAAAAAAAGAATTTGGGGATTTTTCTTAGTGTGGCTGTCATGTCTTAATTGCATTTCCATTCAACAAGGTGAGTGTTTGGAGATATGTGCGTGGTCATGGAACAAATTAAACTCACGTGTAAATCACGTTCATGTAGACTTGGATAAACAAGCCATTGTTCCACAGTTCTATCGAGCCTGGAAGAGGTCCCAGACCCTTATTTTGGAGACCAGAAATGCTGTTAAAATTCACCAGTTACTTCTCAATGTGATTATTGTGATCAGATTATGTGGAGCAGTGTGATCACACCAATTACAGACTTTAAATTGCCCTCCATGTAATCCAAACACGACTAACCCTAGCAACTCACCTCAAGTCTGGGGCTGTCCGGCCCCGGTCCCGGCCCCGGCCCCGGTCCCGGCTCCTCTTCGGGGGCGACGGTGCAGGTGCTGCTTTCACTGGCCGCCGCGGCCGATGCTGGGGACATATTGACAAAAGAAGGCGTACATGGAGCTCCGGTTGGGATGGGGCGAAGGGGGTGTGGGTGGTGTTCCAAAAATCTAAACACGTGTGGAAGCCACCTGACAAAGCGGCCCAGCCAGGGGAATCCCGAGGCTAAACGGAAACATCTTCCAGGTGGGAAGGGAAGACGAAAACCGTGGCGGGGGTGGGGTGGGGGCACCGCCGAGATACCGAACAACGCGACGTATGGACGCCGAGAGCACTTCAAGGGATGCTCGGAAACTGACAAAGGCGGCGGCGCTGGTCGGGCCAGCTTCCGGTTGCAGGTAGTGTCCGTGAAGAGGGACAAAGAAGGCGTGTGGGCAGACGTCTCCACGCCACCTAGCAACGTTGTGCGTGCACGTCTTCTCGCGCATCCGCGCGGGGGCGGAGCCACCACAGCGTAACTGACCCGCCCCCCACACAACCACACGCCCCCTAATTTGTCACCCTCTTACCTGCATGTACCATGCACCTTTCAATCGTTCATTTTCAAACGTTTAAATGCCTTTAAACGACAAAAAAATATTATTGTCCAAGAATTAGTCATACCCTAGCAAAGTTTGGAGGTAAGGTGATTATTAAAAAATATATGTATAGATATACAGTATTTATTTTGGGCTGAAATTGACAAAAAACGATAAAACAGCGATTCTTAAAAGTGTGGTAAGAGTACCACTAGTTATGAGTACGTAAAAGTTTCACTGATTTTTTAAAAAATATATGTATGTTGAATTATATTAATACATATAGGCTTATCCATAATTGTATTATAAGTATTGTTTAGGTAATTTGAGATTTAGTGGTGCCATATTTTACCAAACCAACTTTTTCTAGTATTTTGGGGTGTAATACTGGCTCTATGGTGCCTCAGTAATTATGTGAAATATTAATTAGCCAAATATTGTAAAAATAAATACTGTTTACCTGTACTTATATATTTTTAAAATCACCTTTATTCCCAACTTTGCTATGGTATGACTAATTGTATGTAAATGTTACCATAATGGTTATGTTAATACTGTTGTGTCACTTGTGTGTGCCCATGTAGCACATGTTACATAGCATTTAAAATGTATAATATTGTTTAGGGTCGAAGATGTTTAAAAAACTGGATTTTGGTGTCTGGGCGTTTCACATGGCGGTTTCATAACAGTGTTCATGAGTCTGGCAGCTTTTGGAAAGACGCTGTTATAGAACCCCAAGGTTCTGGAAGTGATGTAGCCGTACCTTTTACCTTATGGCAGAAAGGCAAACAGATTGTGTGAGGTGTAAGGAATCAATTTATTTTTGCCGATCAGGGGTCCCGTAATGCGGAAAGATGACAATGTCTGGCGGCCCTGTTGCTGATCCTGAGTTGTGTGAGCAAGAACAACACTAAAAATGCGTGGTTTATGTTTTATATGTGCAGAATATCACCTCCTTTAGTGTGAACACTGGATGGACTCTTGGCATGAAATGAAATTAGCCAGCATAACTGTGGATAAAAACAGATGGTGGTTGTTGGCAGCAATAATGTTTCCTCTCTGACAGTCAATATTTGGGATAAATCTGGCTCCCTTAGTATGACTGTGTAAGTGAGCCCTCTAAAGGCCAAACCACAATTAGCATTTTCAAGCAAGAACAGGAAATAAGTGCATGGAAGTTGTTATTCCTGAGACTTTGGGATGGGAGAATTGTGGACTCACACAGATTTCCCAATCCCATTGACAAGACTGAAAAGTAATATATAATTTCGGTGACAATCTAAACGTGTAATATACTCAGCAATACTGGAGTGTTCAATGTTCACCTTCATATTAAACATTTTATAAACCCCAATTCCATTGAAGTTGGGATGTTGTGTAAAACGTAAATAAAACACAGCACAATGATTTGCAAATCCTTTTCAACCTATATTCAAGATATTTAATGGTCAAGCTGATAAACCTTTTTGTTGTTGTAAATATCCTCTCATTTTGAATTTGATGCCAGCAGCGCGTTCCCCCCCCCCCCCCCCCCAAAAAAAAGGGGCAACAAAGGACTGGGAAAGTTGAGGAATGCTCAAGAAAACACCTGTTTGGAACATGTTATTTGGAATGTCATGTCATGATTGGGCATAAAAGGAGCATCCCAGAAAGGCTCAGTTTTTACGTTGCTATGTGCTAACCACTCTTTCAGCGTGCCCAGTGAAGGTCCAGGTACTAAATGCACGGTCTGCCTGCCACTGCAGTATGAGCATGGATGTACACTATTGTGTGCAGAGATGTTTTATTTCCCCTTTGGGCCAAGTTATCAAAATGGGTACTGTATATAGTTGACAGTAAAAATTAATTTGTACTTTCACTCACAATTTTTTTTTTTAACTTAAGTAAAGGAGTTGAATGAGTACTGAACAAGTTCAAGCACAAACCTAGTATCGGTACTCGCCCGTCCCTAGTTGCAATCAAATGGATTGACCAGATCTCGAGGATAGCAGCAACAAAGGAAGATAAATGATTGTGCAACCAAGGGATTTAAGCATTAATTTAAGTTTTAGGGTTAGTTCAAGAGACAATATTTCTAGCACACTCACCACCTATTATTTTCATTCACAAAGCATACTGCCATTTCAGTGTAATTTTAAAGGTGTGTGAAAATTTGGGACTTATCTGTTTTTGAAGACAGTTATTTTGTTGAACTTGACTGGCTTTGGGATGCAATGACATCAGACCTCTTTGAAAGACTTTCAATAAAAGTTTGGATTTTTTTCTTTCAAAATTAGCTTATTAATTGCTTAATTTATAGTAACTTAGAATATCCTAAATAAAAAAATATTAACTTTAACCTAGAACCAGAAATAATCTCCTTATACTTAATTCACACACAAAAAAGAGATTTTTATTTATGTATTTATTTATTTTTAATACATGTACCTGTACTGTGCTTAAGTACAGAGCATGAGTACAATTGCCACCTCTGAGGATAAGAAGTAACAAAGTCCAAATGTAGCATCAGTAGAGTAACGTGACAAGAAGTTTCTGGTAATAGTGCGCATGCGCAGTTGTACATGAGTTTTTTTTTTCTTCTCTCTCTTTCGAGTCCTCTCGCACCGGGGATTCCCCCGCGTGACAAAAACAGCTCAACTCTTCCCCTTCTCGCATTGCTCATATGCTCCCCGCCCGGAGGACCTCGCGTCGCTACCGGATAACTTGACGACAGACAACCGCTTGGCTCTCCTCTCGCGTCCATAATGAGCGTCGACATTTTCCAAGGCGACAGCGCAACACGTCACAGCCGAGTAACCGTAGCCTTTGACCAACGTCGTTAGTCGTCCAATGGCATGAAAGGCACCAGCTCTTGCCCTCGGCTCTTTCCACAAGCGGCCATCTCTTCGTCCTCGGAGTCCCGGTCTTCCTTTGAATTATATCCGGAAATTCGTTGGGGGCGAGTCGGGGAGCCCCACTATGGCGAGCGGCGATTGTCGCAAAGATGGTTTTCTGGAGGAGAGTCGCGTGGACTCGGGCATTGACTCTTACCGCTCCATGCTGAAGTCAGAGGAGCAACAGCGGGAGCCCGGCGCCGAGCTCAGCGGGCCGAGGGACAAGTTTTCGGCTGTGGAAGAGCGCTTGGATTCGGCCTACGGTTCGTCGTCTCTGACGGCGGAGAGCCTGGCAGAAATAGTGGAGGGCTGTTCGATTGCCACCGAGGAGGCACCGGCGACCGGCACTGGAATCGCAGAACACGAGGAGAACCTTATCACGTCCATCACTGAAGATGGAGATACGTAAGTTGACATTAAAAAAAAAAAAAGTTAACTTTTTTTTGGGGGGGGGATGAATGAGAATATTCACCTACACGTGGCGTTAATGAGAAGGTGAAAAAAATTGCTATGAAGCATTACGTTGAAACAGTTAAACACATTTCTTTGCCCAAATATTACTCAACAATAGTAACTCAAACACATGCTAATGACAACTTCAAGGATGTGAAAATGTAATTTCCCCCTCATTTTTCTTTAAACAGTTTGAAAGTGCAAACTTAAATAATATAGTACCAGAAAACATACAAGATTAGCTCATGCAAATAATGTATTGGCATTGCAGGTCGATCATGAGTGAGCGTCCAATCAGATTGCTCAGATGGAAAGCCTGTACTGCTCACTGCCCTCAAGTGGTTAGGTTACAATACAGGCTCAGAGTTATGACACTTGGTCGAATTATTTATGCATATTTTTCTCTGTTGCAAAAAAAAAAAAAAATGGACCAGCTAAGGTACTGCAATGCCCTTGCTTATGGGCAAGGAGAGCAACTGTCTCCGATGGACTTTCAGATGTTTATTGAGCGGGACAAACAGTCAAACACACAAATACAAAATGGGATCAGTACCAATGCGTTTGTGTTCTTATGGAATGAAGTGCTACTTTGCGTAATTAAAAACATATAGCAAAAAAAAAAATGCTTTTGGGGGGTGACCGCGATGGATTCATGGCATTTCAATTAATTTCAACGGGGAAAATTTATTTGACGTGAGTAAATTTAATTATGAGCTTGCTCTTGGAACAAATTTAACACGTAAGTCAAGGTCCTATTTTACTATTATTTTAACATTCACCTCCTAAATAATTATGTATAAGGTGGTGCCTTGAGATACAAGTGACCCACCTTACGAGTTTTTCAAGGTTTGAGCCATTGATGAGATGATTTTATTTAGTTATTTATTTATTTTTGCTTTGACTTGCGAGTGCTGTATTGTGGCAGGGGTATCAACTCACTTCACCACAAGCAGCAGTTTGGCAGATAATATTCGTAAATATTCTTCAAAAAGAGGCTCAAGCAGTTTATTGCCAGTCCCAGCTGAAGGTTACTGTCAAACTAAACATAAAACAAAGAGAATTGCACCTCGTGTACTATACGACTACATAGCCTCAGCTTAATGCTAACATACAATGGGAAACACCGTAGGCACACGGGCTAACAATTAGCATCTATATAGCGGTGTTGTTACCCTTTATCAATGGACATTTGAACACAAACAGTGCAACAACACATGTAGATAGATAATTTAACAATAGTCATATTCATTATCCTTTGTGAAGAACAACTACTAGTACTGCTGTACTGAGAAGCCGGAGAAGAGCAGAGTCTTCAGTACAGTATATCTGCCGTATACTGCCCCCAGGTGGCCGAGGCGCACACACCACAATGAGCAGCACAATTTTTCATTAAAAAACACATTACAAAATTTTTCTGTTGGTCTTTTGGCTGGAACAGATTGATGGCATTTCCCTTCATTTCAGCGGGGAAAGATGATCAAATTAAACTCATATCTCAAGGCACCACTGTATCAGCAAACAACACATTTTACAAGCAAGTATGCTATAGAGAGAACATTGAATTTGCCACCTATGCTGGTATTGTAGGGGGATTTCATATAACTTGTGGACTTTTCTTGCATGCAGACAGACTGCAACGCGGCACTTGAGTGAGAAAACAGAAGTGAAAGAGAGAGGCCTGGACTTCCCCACGCAGCACAGACAAAGCATGCGCTGTGAGGGTGGCGTGGCGTGGCGTGTTTTTTTTGTTTTTTAATCTAAGAAACTTGTTCGTCAGGATAGCACAGTACCGATGATGTAACCCCCCCCCCCCCCCCCCCCCCCCCTTTTAATTTTTTTTTTTTTTTTTACGATTATTATTATTGGTGGATGCTGTCATTCTGTTGTTGCCACCCTGCTAGAGGAGGCTTGCAACTTGTTTGAGTCAGAGTGTCATTGTGCCACTCTGCACCTTTTCAATTTGACACAGACACAGCGTGACATTCCAGTTGTGGGCCTGTGTGCGTGTCATCCATCACTGTTGCCATGTCACCAGTTTGCCTTGATTGACATTGCAGACTTTGCTCCAGCAATCAATGTAGTAGTTGCAGAATTGCTGCTGTGCGTCTGACCTCGTTTTGTTTCCGCTGGATGCTCGTCAGTTATGATGCATACTAAAGTGTCAATATTTGCGAGGGGAAGGAGAAGCATGAAGCGCGCAAATGTGCTGCAACTCAGATTCAAGGAGAACTCCGCAGACTTGAGTTTTCCTCTGTGGGTTTTTTTCTTAGTACTTATTCATCCAATGCTGACTCAAACTAGGAAGTCATGCCTTTACACAGACGTTATGCTCGCGCGGCTGACCCACTCGTCTGCGGTATTTTAATTGTAATGCATTAGCCATAAATTTGACTTAGTTTGTCAAATGTGTTTGATGTGGATGGGTTTAAAGTGTCAACTTCAAAATAACGCTGACCACATCATACGCAATAGAAACCACTGTGGCAACTGCCCTACAAATGAGCAAAACTTGAACAAATTTGAACGCAACTGAAAAACATCAAGGTACAACTCATGATTTGGTGCATTTTTTAATTTGGGCATGCACCATTGCTGAATTGAAACGCTAAATAATAATAATAATAAAAAACAATAGTTGCAACTAGACTTGCTATATTGTTAGTACTGTAACAGGTATTTGGCTCATGGAAGTTTTGCAGAAAAATATTTTTGCAAGTGTGTGTCACAAACTTAGTCTAAACTGTTCTTAGTCTAAATTAAGCTCTAATGCTTGGTTACATTTCCTGTCTTTTGCACACAACAACTCAACATTTAATTTGTTACAACTTCCCCTTCAGGGTTTGAGGTTACTCTGTCGCTTTGCTATTAAGTGTTATTTTTTCTCCCTTGTATTAAACGTTTATGCTGCTTGTTAAGCGTTTGAATGAGTGAGAAGATTTGACAAGTCATTTGTCAAACATGTTTTTGCCTGCATTAAGAATGCATCTTTTACTACTTGGGACTTGTGTAGAATCCTGCACCTGGCCATCATCCATGAGGACGCATTCATTGCAAAACAGTTGATCCAACTATTCCCAAAAGAGGTCCTGGACATCCAGAACAATTTGTATCAGGTAAGTTCTACCAGGAAATTACTTTGATCAACAATGGAAGCTTCCAGTGGGTGGCTGCTGGGTTATCATGTGGATTGTGGAAGTTGTTTTTCATTTTGAATTTTTTTTTAAGCTGTATACTTGCAGAGAACTATTGTTCCTCTTTTTTTTATCCACTCAGGACCAGCCTCCCTTTGGGGCGTCCTTGTAGGTAATTCCAGTGTTGGCTCACTAGTGGCTTTCAGTGGAAACTCCCTTGCTCTTTCTTACGTGGAAGAAATAGAACTGTTGCATGCTGCACAGTGAATTGTTACAGCCCTACAAGCTGTCTGATCAGGTTGTTGCCTGTAGTTAAAGCTGAAGTGTAAATGGAGCAAAGCGACACAACTTGTCAGTGGAAACCTCAGAAGAGGCAAAGTTAATACTCAGCAATGACTCACTTAGCTCTCTTCTCTTACCCAGTCCTCTTGGCTTGCCTAATTTCCTCTTGGTAGTCATTCGAAGACATTCTAACATTTGTACACTGAAAAAAATCAGCCTGCGTGTTTTTTTTTTTTCTTTTAAATAACATCCACCCCCGTACGTTGCCTAGTTATGCTGTCTTAACTGCATGATCCTTCATGTTTTTGATATGGTGTTGACAATGTCGGCACATCCATCAAAAACACTTACTGTTTCACTGTACTTTGTCTTTGTTGGTCAAATGTCGCCAAATAGAATTGTGGAGTAAACCATTGATGTCAAAAGTTGCTGATTGATTGCTTAATTTTGCAGAGTCCTTTGCATCTGGCCACTTATTTGAACCTGACAGAAGTGGTCAAGAGCCTGGTGGGCAAAAGGGTTGGCATTGAGCTGCAGGACCAGGATGGAAATACAGCGCTCCATGTCGCCTGCCATCACGGCCTGACCATGTGTGCCACGGAGATGGCCAGTGAGATGTCCCCCAGCAGGCTGGCACTGGTCCTGGAAACCCAAAACTGGAGAGGTGAGGTAAAACCCAAAACTGCTGCACGGCCTCAGCAGTCATTTCTGTTGTCGTCGCTTATACTTACCTGCTGATGTAGCTCATCACGTTGCTGTTTGCTTTTTGTTATTTCGGAAAACCACTAACATCACGTCTCTGATGTTCCACATCTCAAACCACAAAAATCCACTTACAGGTCTTGCCTGTCTTCACGTAGCAGCGCTCAGCAGGCAGCACCAGATTATGAAACTCTTGATGATGAAGGGCGCAGACCTTAATATCCAGGTTAGTGTAACCAGTGGCTTCTTGTTTGGCTGCATAAAGATCTATTTTTGGTTTTAGTGGTTTATCCACACTTATTTTCTAACCGGCATCAGTCACCTAATATCTATAATGTGCAGGTAACAAACTGGGAATTGTAACCGTTTTTTTTACTCCATTTGAACTGTAACAGAATTTGATGCACAGAAAAGGTTAGTGGAAGAAAGTGATTGTCTTTCAATACAGTAGACTCCAGCTCTTCAGTGAGGTATCTGGACCAAGCCTGACTGCGAATAATTGACGTAACCCTAAAAGTGATTATAATTGCCTGTGTTAATAGCTTAAACCATAAATACTGTATATAGTACTGCAAACTATGATCCCGAAACACTTGAAGGCCATTTTAAACTCTTACAAACATTTACAAACATTGCTGTACCCTTGAAAATAGAGTACATTAAACGGCTTACAGGTTATCATGTCAACGATTATGATGATGGTGATGTATTACTGCAGTAAAGTACAAGAATGAGCATTTGACTGCACAGCAAAGCGCAAGAGTTACATCGATGGTGCCGCCCCGACACCACAGGGCGGCCTGTGCTGGTGGAAAACGCTGCTGTTACATAGGCAGAGGTTCTGTAGAAGGGCTGGGGCTTTGATGTTTACTGATTCGAAGCCGCTGGATCCACAGAGTGACAACACTAACTGCCAATCGTAGATGCTGTAGGTTTAACAATGTTCCGTTGACCTGTTCTTCTGGATTCCACTGGTTTTGATGCCGTGTGTAGTCCTAGTTTTGGCGACACTATCGTGAGCCAAAGCAGACATGGTCGCCCCCATGAACGGTCTCGATCCTCTCTCGATGACTGTCAATCACGAATCTAACACTGCTGCTCTTAGATTTGTGATTACATGTGTGAACCGTTTGAGTTCTGACCCGGACGTTTAGTTAAGTGGAGAACTAGTCCTTTTTTGGGGCGTGGCTACTGAGGACAGTAGCTGTTTATTGTCTCAATTAAAGCGACACCTACAATGCAATACATGTTGAATGTGGACAATATTTTGCCATGGAAGGAAAAAGATGATTTTCAGACTTTTTGACATGTAACAAAGTTCTTATGCGAGTAATGCAGGATAGGCCACTGTATGCCTTGACATCTATGAACGCAACCAGTATTTTTAGACTAATTAAAACTGTCCCTTTTGCAGCCTGTTTTCTGGTCATTGCATGTAAACCTGCTGCACTTGTTTAATGCTGATAATGATATGATGGAAGGGAGTTCAGAAACTACACCAGCCCTTGCTTTAACCTTTTGACACTAGGGTTGTCAATATCGAATATTTAGCAAAATAATTTTTACGATTAATTTATTAGGTATTTAATGATTAAACTAAACCAAATAAACAACAATTAAACAATATCACAGGTGACGTACTCACCGCCGTTTTTTAAACTGAGAGCTACTGCATGGGTACTGATTAATGCGAAGGGTTACTAGTTTGATATACACGTCTGAGGCAGCTTCATGTTGAACTACGTTAGTTACAGCCTGGTTAATTACACTGCAACTGCAAGTAAGCATTATTCTTGAAATAGATTAAACAGTCTATTAATTATTTTCCCCCATAAATTAATTATAGTCTAGTTACTGGTTTGGTCTGTAACATGTCAGAAAATAGGGAAAAATGTTGATCATTGTTTTCCAAAGTAAATAAAATGTTTTCAAAAGATAATCAATCTGCATTCATGAAGGACTACAGAAATCAAAATATTTAGTTGAGAGGCTGATATCAGGATTTGGACAATTTTAAGTTAAACAGTGACTCTAAACGATTGTCGATTAAATTTGACGTCTCTAATGCACTCTGCTCGCTACAGGAGGGAACTAGCGGCAAAACAGCGCTCCATCTTGCTGTTGAGATGCACGACGCCACCTCGGTGAAGCTGCTGCTCAGCAGTGGAGCCAACGTGGACGCCGCCATGTTCAACGGCTGCACACCGCTCCATCTTGCTGTGGGGAGGCAGGACACGGCCATCGCCAATCTCCTCTGCCAGTCTGGTGCTGACACCATGCTACGGAACTTGGAGGACGAGACGGCGTTGGACCTCGCCGATGGCAACAATGATGTAAGCTATCATCAAGGCGACAAAATGCGTCCATTAACAATGCTGTATTGCTGTAACACTACATTGTGTGTTTTTTTTTTTTTTTTCCAGATTCTGGCTTTATTTCCATTTGATGACATTCACATCTCGGGGAGGTCAGTGGTTGGTGTCAACTTTTGAGCTACTGTGCAGAGCTGCATCACAAGGTCATGAAGATGAATCAGAGCCTTACTGTACATCAGCTACAACCTTTTGTTAGCAAGACTGTTTCAACTGTACAATTTGTAGTACTCTGTGGTCAAATATATATTTATATGTTTTGTGGAGAAACGCTTGCATCACAACCTTTGTCTCTGTCACAAAGGTGCTAATCTGCTTAAACATCTTTGACTTGAACACTGAAAAAACAATCAGTTTAACACACTGCTCCTTACGGTCACTTTGCATCATCACATCCATTAACATCTCTTAGAAGATCTACCTCTTTCTCAGCAAGACTTTTACTATCTAGAAATCCAAAATTCAAATAGCCTTTTCTTGTTTCTAAAATTTCACCAGTGCTGTATTTTTCTTTTAAATAAAAGCACAGCTTTTTGCTATAGCCATTGCAAGACTAAATAACCCCACATGGAATTGTAATCTTTGACATCACATTGTTTGGAGTTTAGATATCTGCTTTACTCTTTGGTGTTAATTGCACTGGCTTAACTAGTTCATAAGTGATTTCATGCTCATTTATTTTGTAATAAAATTGATTAAAAGATAATTGCATAATGTTCCTTTTGTTCCTTCAAAGACTCCTTACATGTGACGCTGTACAATATCAGCTTGAGGAAGCGCACCATACTGTTTCATAACATTTATATGGCGATTGTGCTACAAGACTTCTTGAACTATAATCATGTACAGTAGATATAAAAGTCAACACAATGCTGTTCAAAAGTTGGGGTTTTTGTGATATACAATTTGAGACTTAAGATAAACAATTTTGATATATAAGAGGGTGTGCACACTTGTGCAACCACATTATCCCAGTTGCTTTCTTTCCATGAAAAGATTATATTATTTTTCAGTTAAATTGTTCAGGTTTTGGTCACAATGCTGGAAAAAGATTTAAAAGTATTTAACTTAGTGTAAAAAAAAATTTATATCACATAACCTGCCATTTGAACATCAGTGTGTAGACTTTATATCCAATGTAGGTGCATTCAAAATGTATATACTTTTTTAAACTTTATTTCCTTCAGTAGATGCATTCAAACCATAATTCCACTTGTGGCCTTCCAGATCACACGAGATTTCAACACAGTATATTGTTAGAAAAAAGTTAATATTTTCTATTAGAGAATGAATTTTAAAATATGTACTGTATGTTGAAGTAACTATGTGCTGAAAAAAATAAAAGTAACAGCAAACAAGACATATACCAAATGTCAAATGAAATCAATTCATGACGTGTGAGTTCTTGATATCCAGGGTGGGTAAAGTGTGGTCCTAGATTACCGCCTGCGTTCTTTAATCCAGCCTTCTGAGCATTTACATGATCAAGGGTCCTGTATTTTGCAGTGGAACTCATTAAATTACTATTGAATTGATTAATTGTAAATTATGAAAAAATAAAATGTTATTTTATTGAATAAATGCGATACAATTATTTTTATGTTTGACTTGTATATTTTACGTTTTTTGTTCCCCCCCTGACCTCGGTGGACGACTGGTTAGCACATCTGCCTCACAGTTCTGAGGACGTGGGTTCAAATCCGGCCTCGCCTGTGTGGAGTTTGCATGTTCTCCCCGTGCCTGCGTGGGTTTTCTCCCACATCCCAAAAACATGCATGGTAGGTTAATTGAGGAATACATTTCGGTGGTAATGGTTGGTTGTGCTCTGCGATTGGCTGGCGACCAGTTCAGGGTGTACCCCGCCTCTCGCCCAAAGATGGCTGGGATAGGCTCCAGCACGTCCGCGACCATAGTGAGGATAAGCGGTACGGAAAACGGATGGAGGGACTGGTCTCACGTTTTAAAAAGTAAACGTGACGTCAGCCGTGAGTACCAATGATGCAGTAACTACTCCAGGACGAACGGGGGAGCTAGGTAAAGGCTGCCGTAGTGTCATCCCCATCCCGCGGTGTTGAGACGGTTGTCATTCCTTTTCGGTTCGAGGGAACACATCATCTTTTCACGAGCACAACTTGCAAGCTAGCAGGCTAAAGGCAGCTCGTCTCGGAGCAAACCCTCCCATCGGGTTATCTTCCCGACGGACCGACTTTATGCGCCGTTTTATCCGAGGCGTTTGAGTGTGTCGGCGCTGGACCAGGCGTCGGTGGGAAAATGTCCTCTTTTTCACAGAGGTAATGTATAATTGGAGCGAATGTTTTAATTTAGCAAAGAGCGGTTACCGGTGCTAAGTTTAGTCCGTCGCCGTTGACGAGCTAAATACACATTATTTTGACGTTTTAGTAACTTTTTCCCGTCATTGGTTTTGCTGAGAACCGGCTAATAATTATCGCTGTTCGGATCTATATATGATGATTATATGCTCAAGATGTTTCTCATTCTCATCATGCACATGTAGTGTAGATTTTCCACTGCTGTCTGTATTTGTAATGATGTGAGGTTTATTGTCCAAACCAATCCCTCAATCCTCATGAGATGCCAGTAATAAAAACCCCCCCAAAACAACAATGCCGTATTTTAACCCTTGGTATTGGTATGATTATGAGATTAGAAGGTGCTGGTGCTGGAATTTTGCAACAGTGTTTCAAAGAAACACAAAATGTCCCCACTTGGAACAGAACCTTTACAGTACTACAGTATTGTGAAATAAATGTGTTGAAAAATGTGTTCTGATAGCTGGTCTTGATCATACAAAATGAGCCAAGGACTTGGAAAAATAATCTTACTTCTATTCATTTTCTTTAATAAGAAATGAAAGCAGGTCCCACAAACAAGGACACTTTTCAATCTGTTAAACAGGTACCCTTCACGAGCAGTCCAAGCCTGTACTCCCTCTCTGTGTCTTATGTGACTTGTTGTGCACAGCATTCCTGCATGCAATCGACTGCTTGTTCAGGTCCAGGTCTTGCTGCAGTGAGCTCCTGTCAGTGCAGGCCACAGCCCACTCCCACACAAAGACGGTCTGTGTGAGTCAGACACGGCGGGCTTCCAGCGGGAGGCCTGACCTCACCCTGAATGGGAGGCCACGGAGGCAAAGGAGCACACCTTCTTCATTCATGTGCAGTGAGCTAGGGTTTCATCAACAAAGCGCTTGAGTCATCTGTGTCACCTAATCAGTTGGAAAGGATTGATTGTATTTTAATGAATACAATGTTGTTACTATTTTTGTAGTAAAAAGTTTTTCTGTGCAATTTTGCAAATCTAGAAAACCAATGTAGACTATCAGTGGTTCAAATTTGTCATCTGTAGTGGACATTTGTAAATTTGAATATCTGAATATCAATATATATTGCCATCTACAGAGGATGTTTAGAGCATTTCAATGATACCAAATTTGAAGGGGTCGGGTTTTCGTACCTACCTCTTTGTCATTATGGAAAATGGTGATCATCAGTGCAAGCGCATTTAATGAGAACAGGAAAAGTAAGCGAATGCCTTTTACTGAGCAAATTTTGGCTTGAAATGTTGGCATATTTTAAATAGAAACAAGCCCCTCGTGACAAAAGTAAGGCAAGGATGTCTGAATTTGTGCAATGACGAGCTAACGCTTCGATTTACTGGTCGTTTCCCAGTGTGCAAATATGTACCAGGATAACATACCCAACTAGATCAAAAGGTGTGTATTTTAGCTGCACAAACTGGTCTGGCCTTAAGACTTTGTGTTCTACCAAGGCAAAACTACCTTCAGTTACAGGTGGAAAGGGCTTTGGAGAACAAGCTGTTCTTCATTTGGCCAAGTCTGTTCCCCAAGGAACCCACCTGTTCTTTACAACAGTCAACCTCCTCGACTCCCTCATGACAGGGTTCACAATGAGTGCAAGATTATAGGGGATCAGCCCTTCAAAAAGAAAGGAAGAAGGGCATCAGAGATGGTAGTGAGACAAAGCCCTTCTGAACATGCCAACAAAGGGGTAAGGTATTCATTTGTGTTTTAAAGAATTGCATAACAAAAGAAAAACAAAACAAAAGTGATGATGGACAGCACCCTATGTTCACGTTGGGACATTTCCTTTGGGACTAACTGATTGCCATCTAGGTTGTTTTGCATGTATGGTGTTTCGATGTCCACTGTACTGGACATGTAATATCTTAAAAAATAAAAACTTTTTTTTTCTCAAAAATGTTTTCGGTATTCTAATTACCTCACAAAGATTGGGGAGTTTAAAAAAAAATGGCGATTTTATATTTTTTTTCTCTGGTAGTCAGGAGGCTATAGCTACAGCTGCCACGGCAATCCATTTCTTCCTTGAGAATTGCGCCATGTTGTTTGTGGTTCAATTAAAAAATAATTTGGTTAAGTTTATATAAAACCTCAAAATTTTGGCCTAGGTATGTTGCTGTACGGCGGGTTTTCGCCTACTTTGTATTGGTTCGCAATTGTTCAGTCTTGTTCAGTTGTGTCGCTTGGTGTGCGATGGCCCTTTTATTGGAGCGAATAATGTCTTCTTTTCCTTTGGGCTTGTCCCGTTAGGGGAAATCAAGGAAATGTGAGATGAAATGAGAAATTGTTTTCTTCCCCTCATAAATCGTACAATGCAGGCACAGGCCGTGTCATTTGTTAATTTTAGTATACTGTATGTCGTGGGTTGTAGTTGGGACACCCCTGCTCTAAATTGCCCACAGTTAAGAATGTGAGTGAGGCTTGTTGTTTGTTTATACTACAGTTGCCTTGGGACCGAACCACGGTGTGTCCCGCCTCTCGCATAAAGCTGGGATAGGCTCCAGCTCATCCGCAACCTATGGAAAATGGATTGATGAATTGACTTTGGATAAACCACTGTAATTTTTCTTCCACTTTTTCTTGGACAGTATTGCCTTATGTATGATTGCCTCACAGGATTTCTCCTGCCCTGGTGTTGCTTCTCTTCTCATCTGCCGTCGCAGCGCAAGAAGAGTCCTTCCTGCTGGATGGGTGGCGTGATGTGTGGCTTTTTCGTTTCCTGGTAAACGTTCTGGGATACTCGACCATCATTATCCCTGGCTACCTCCTGATCCGCTACCTAAAGCGCACCAACTACTTAGACACTGGTATGGCTGTATCTCTGGTTTGCCGTGAACCCGCACCACTTTGAATCTACACCTAATGTGGTTCTTCACTTATTTTTCAGGTAGTGGCTGCTGCTATCCAGTCATCAAGTCCTGCGTGTTTGGAACTGAAGCAAAGACGGGCCTGTTAGATGATGTGTCCGTCACCTCCAGGCACGAGGGGGATTCGGGCTCGTCGCTCCGACAGGCCGTTCACCTGATCTTTTGTGCTGGTGGACTTCAGGTGAGAATCCTCCCATTAAATACACAAGCATATTATGTAAACTGAAAAATGTGCCAGTTGTGACCTAATCCTTTTATGATCCTGGAATCCTTATCCTTCTTGTATTTGCACAGATACAGGGAGGATTGTTTAATGTTTGTTTCAGCTAAGAGTGAGCTCACCGGCAGTTTGGTAATAGGTCATTTGCTTATTTTAGATGAAAATAAATGTATTTTATTAGAGGAAATCCGTGAAGCCCTGGAAAAGAGTTGAAAAATGTTTCTGTTGTGAAAAAGGCATTAAAATATTGTTGTATTGAGAGGCAAATTAGAGTGGGTACGGAAAGTATTCAGACATTTTTCACTCTGTTATATTGCAGCCATTTGCTCAAATCATTTTTTTTCCTCATTAATGTCTGAGATTAACATCTGTGCCTTGTCACAATTCTGTCTCTGAGCTCTTCAGGCTGTTGCTTTGACCTCATGATTCTCATTTGCTCTGACATGCACTGTGAGCTGTAAGGTATTATATAGACAGTTGTGTGGCTTTCCTAATCAAGTTCAGTCAGTATAATCAAACACAGCTCGACTCCAATGAAGGTATAGAACCATCTCAAGGATGATCAAAAGAAATGGACAGCACCCGAGTTAAATATGAGTGTCACAGGAAAGGGTCTGAATACTTATGGCTGTGTGATATTTCAGTTTTTCTTTTTTAATAAATCTGCACAAAAAAAAAAGTTTCTGCGACGTAGTGCCACCTAAATTGCTCAATTATTATTATTTTTTCATTTCACTGGTGCTGTGGAAGTTCTGAAGCGCACTTGTAACTCATTCTGTAGCACGTATCTGGAAAATTTATTAGTTGAGGGACTCGTAAATAAAGGAAACTCTGTATAAGTATTGTATGAATGGCAACAGCTTAATTGTACCTTCTGCCATTTAGTGGATGAGCATTTGATTGTTCTGCCTGTCACTGTTTAACGATTAATTAAAATCTACTAACTATTGTGAATTATTAAATTAACTAACACAATACGTCACTGACATAGAGATGCATTGTTTGTAGTAAATAAATAATTTTCAAACCAATTTAATTAAATTGGATGAGAAAGATTTGCAAAGATTTTGCGACACACTGTGCTGCGGCACAGCGGTTGGAAATCACTGGTCTAGCTAAGTGACCAAATGATATTTATTAAAAAAAAGTACATCATTGATGCTTCACACCTACCTCCAGCTCACTGTGATGTTTTGGTGTGCCAGGCGTCATACCTGACATGGGGAGTCCTACAGGAGAGGGTCATGACCCGTTCCTACGGCGCCTCAACTCCAGAGGAGGAAGGCGAGCGATTCAAGGACTCTCAGTTTTTGGTCTTCATGAACCGGATTTTGGCCCTGACCGTTTCGGGCCTTTGGTGTCTCCTGTTCAAGCAGCCCCGCCACGGCACGCCCATGTACAAGTACTCCTTCGCCTCACTCTCCAACATCATGAGTAGCTGGTGCCAGTATGAGGCGCTCAAGTACATCAGCTTCCCCACTCAGGTCCTGGCAAAGGCCTCCAAGGTCATTCCTGTCATGCTCATGGGTAAGGTCATTTCTCAGAAGAGCTACGAGTACTGGGAGTACCTGACAGCTGCGCTTATCTCCGTGGGCGTCAGCATGTTCCTGCTGTCCAGCACTGTCAGCAAGCACTCGTCCACCGTCACCACCTTCAGTGGTGTGGTCATCCTGGGGGGCTACATCATCTTCGACAGCTTCACCTCCAACTGGCAGGACAACCTGTTCAAGTACAAGATGTCGTCAGTCCAAATGATGTTTGGGGTCAACTTGTTCTCGTGCCTCTTCACCATGGGCTCGCTGCTGGAACAGGGCGCCTTCTTCGACTCGGTGGCGTTCATGGCACGCCACTCAGAGTTCGCCTTTCACGCCGTGCTGCTGTCCGTCTGCTCGGCGTGCGGCCAGCTCTTCATCTTTTACACCATCAACCAGTTCGGCGCCGCTGTCTTCACCATCATCATGACCCTGCGCCAAGCCATCGCCATTCTCCTTTCCTGTTTCCTTTATGGACACGCCGTCACAGTGGTTGGCAACTTTGGCGTCGCCGTGGTGTTTTTCGCTCTATTTTTGCGGGTGTACGCCCGTAGTCGGATGAAGTCGGGGCGGCGACAGGCGCAGCCGCTGGCGCAGAAGGTGTAGGATTTGCACCGAACTGAGAACTTAGACCACGTTTTCTGTGGTCCTTTTTTTCAAATGGCTCACATGTATTGTTTTTGTGTCTATTAGGTAATGAAAGGGATTTTTTTGGTCTTTTTGTGCCTCCAAGGGGTCCATGTGATTTGAAAGCTGTTTCACGACCTGCCTCTACAGTCACAAGATGTCCTTCTCCCTTAACAGCCACGTGTGGTCACTGCTAGTTACTGAGAATACACTACTCACTCAGTTATGGATATTTGTCTTTCTGGTGAAAATTCAGGATGAACCCAAAATGTGCTATAACCTCAACAGGCAAACTTTTGAGTACCCAAACGCAGCATACCTACCGGAATTGTTGGAAATTACTTGAATAATCACTTTATTAGCAACTGTGACGGGTCACCTCAAAGCCATGATACAGAGCAGTCAGCTTCACAGTTGAGAGGGTGAGGCCTTGAGGACTTGAAATTTTCTAGGGCCAAAATCGTGCAATACTCCATAATCCAAAGATAGTAGGTCAAGAATCTTAATTCTCAATTCACAGACAGAAGGACAGGGAAACGCTCACTTTGTTGTCTTTGTAGCAGAATCCACAACAGCCAGGGGGACCGGGAAACAAACATGCTAAAGCAGAACTCGAGGTCAGAGGTAGAAGGCTGGGGTAACAGCCACAGGAACAGGCAAACTTGATATGGTAGAACTCGTGGTCAGGGGTGGATTCGCAGGGTAGCGTCTTGCATGGATGGCACTCGAACACTGACAATGATTGCGTCATCAATAAAGCCTTAAATAGGGGGGTGTAGCTGACTGTGGCGGACAGATTGTGATTGGCTGACAGATTGGCTGTCTTGGTAGACTGTGACATCACTATTCGCCCGAAATCAGCTCACCCATGACCATAGTGAGGATAAGCAGTATAGAAAATGGATGGGTGAGTGTCCAACTGTTCAATGTTGAAGTACTTTTTGGGTCTGGGTCGAAATGCAAACAGCATGACGAAGAGGATTGTTTAAATACCAATTGTAATTGGACCGAAAAATGTATTGGTCCATTCATGGATCAAATACCTGCCATTCAGCCCTTTTGAAAAGCGCATGTTGTCCAAAAAATTACTGAAACATTAGACATTTAAAAGTTAAAATAAGGTCAAATTAAGTTCACCTGTGAAAGTTATTGGTTTTAGTTTCATCCTTTAAATTTCACTCAAAAGCCGAATAGCCATTTTCGTGAGTAGTGTATGTGAGCTTTATGGCTAAAACAGTTAAAAAGTTAATGACATTGCCCTTACTTTACTTCATACTGAACATTTAAACAAGATGGTCAATATCATAAAATACTGTCTTTCTGTCACAGTCGCCAGATGTGCTTCCCATATGGAGAGTGAGTGGTCTTTTGCGTCATAAGGTGGGATTTTATACTATAAAACTGCACTATAGCTTGAACATACTACACATACTCAATTGATACTTTATTACAGGTGTAAATACAACTACACGATCTAGTGCAGAATTCTTTTTTGCTCTATGTTGTGGGCCCCGAGCCTCTGTGTGCCCACTAATTGGTACAATTCTGGGCCCTTGATGTGACCAAAAGTTTTAAGTTATTTTTACGCTGCATTATTTTTAAGACACTTTTTTTTTTTTTCTTTAAAATTGTCTTCACAATACAGTCAACTTCAAATTATTTTAATATATCTTTAAAGCTAATTATAGCCACCTTGACTGTTGCACTGCATCCTCTGTGTTCAACCTCTCCATGCGAATGATTATGATCAATATGTGGGGACAAACCTCAAAACACATTCAAGGGGTAATACAGTGTAATGTTCTGTTACTAATGGTAAGTGGATTATTAATAAAATACCTATTAATATATAATGCCGTTCTCTTTAATTTATAAAGAATGGGATCCTAAACCTGCCGTTGTTGGGTATTGACACGTTACAGTATAAATAAGGAAGCACAACATGGATAACAAGGTAAACTGAAAGGCTATTTCAACACTGCTGGTGGAATGAAATATTCAAATTGAAAATCTTTATTAATTCAATTATTGTGTATGGCCTCCGTGTGCCTGAAATGGCAGTGGTAAAGAAACAACAACAATGCAATTGGATTTCTTTTGTAAGCATACGTAAATGAACGACATAGAAGGGACTATATAAAATGTTGCGTAGGTCGCCACATTAGTTAGGGCTGGATCTGGATACTGCAGATGTATATTAGCTGCTGTTGTGGTTGGCTGAAGCATTTAGAGAGGGGGAGGAAAAAAAACTGGTAACATTTGACAATAATGTGAATGACATAATAGTTACATAAATAGTAATAGTAAGCAAGAAACTGATATCCTGGAAGTCTGCTGATTATGTGTTGTCCTTTTAAAAAAAAAAAACACTTTTTTTTATTTTAAGCAGTATAATCACACCCTTTGCTGACTCACAAACCTCAATACGTCTTATGATTCTCTGCATCAACCTGAAGGCCGCGTTTTGACTATCATATGCGGGAATTCGCTACCCGCCTTCTTCGTCCTTCATACAGCTGCTCACTATGGGGAATTTCCTGGCTGGCACGTGTTAAATTACTGTATCAGCATTACAACACAGTATAGAGTACCATGGCATCTTGAGTAAAAGAGTGCTAGAACCGGATGGAGTTCCACAAACCTCGCCAAACTTGAGTTTCAGAAGCCTCTGTGGTCTTCTCATAGAGGCTCTGAATTTAATAATTCATTGGTGCTAAAGATGCTGCATTCCGGCGATGGCAAGTAAGAAACTACAAATACTTCTTTTCCTTTTTATTTTCTGATGACTTTACTTTTACTCTCTCCATTTACAAAAAGATGCTGTTATCACTTGGCCCATTTCTACCACTACGGTGAGCAGTTAGCTAGAAAAATACATTTTCTCTGGATGCCACTATTTACAGAACAGCTCAGTTTTATTATTTAAATTCCCAAGTGTTCTGTATTTTGTGTTAGTCAGGATTCGGTAAGTTGTTGGAACGCAAAGTGTTGTGGGTATATATAAATAGGAACTATGTGCTGGAATGTCTGTCATGTGAGCCACAAGTTAAATAACGTGTGCCGTTGGGTTTAATCAACAGTGTACTTTCCCTTTGTTCTCTCTATTGTGGACCCACACAGACACAAATAAGTGAGGAGTGATGAGCCCCGGTTAGCTTGTGAGCTAGCTTGCGAGCTAGCTGGTGGCTAGCTCCTCTTTCATCGTCGTATAGAAAACCCTGTGATGATGCGCTGGGATATATTCCAGTCACGGCTCAAACTTGTAAGAATGTGTGGGCATCAAGAAAGACGTGTGGTATGTGATAGTTGACAATTGAGCGTGGGTTTTAGCATATTCAGGGGACTCACCCCCAAAGTTTGAGAGGAGAGGTGCTGGATTTATTCATGATTTTGGAGCCTCATTTTATATACATACAGTATTTGCTTTCTTTTGTTTTGTTTTTTCAATCATTCAAATTTGGCATGGTTGTTTTTATACCAAGGACCTGCTAATAAAATGGCATGTACAGTAGCTGAAAGCATAATGGCTAAAGACTAGCATGGATATGAGCAGAGAAGCTTGTTAGTGTAATGTCTTCAAATGGTAGTTTAATAGTTACTTTAATGGTTAATAGTCAGTCACTGTATTTCACTTTTATATAGTTAACTTATCTTTATAGGTGCATGACAATTATGAATTACCTGTAAAGTTATTAAAGGTAATGATGGCAGTTGGAGCCTGGAATGGATTCATTCACTTCACATTATTTCTTATGTCTGTCTGTTTTGAAATTAGAACTTGAAATACGTCAAGATTGGTGGTCCGCATTTCCAGTTTTGAGTGACTGAGGAAGCGTGTGGCCCACCAGCTGATGCATTTTCAGCAGACAAAGGTCAGACAGCAACCAGATGCGCCAGGCCGCAAAGGTCAGCCAAAGGTGCGACACAGCCCACTGATGAAACACTGAGGAACCCCCCCTCACTAAATTAGGGCATTTGTGGGTGGAGAGCATTTGATAATAGTCAAATGTTTCCACAGGATGTATTAAGTTCAGTCACGTGAATATTTCGATGCTCATCAAGGCATCTTGCACTCAATTGATTTATTTATAAGAGCACTACGACAGACGTATTAGCTGAATATTCGTTTTATAAAACCTATTTGCTCATTTAAATAAGCAACTTAAATTATGAAAAACGTAGAGGTGCATCTCAATAATTACAATACTGTAGGAGTTACTGTTTCAGTAGGTCAATTCAAAAAGTGAAGCTCATATTACAATATAGTACAGTATACACGTTTGTGAAACAAATTTCCCGTAATTTCTATATCACTGATCATTTTGATTCTTTTTTCCTCTAAAATTTCATGTTAAATTTTGCATTTTCATTAGCTGTGAGCTATGCCAATCAAAATCATAACTAAATGAAATATTTCACTGTAGTAAATATATCAGTCACTTTTTTTAATTTCACTTTTCTAATTTGAGCTCATGAACTTTGGGTTTTTGTTAGTTTTAAGTTATAACCAAAAAAATATATTTTATTGAATAAGAATTTCACTTTAACTAGTGAAATAAGTTGTCGCAGGATATTCTAATTTATTGAGATAAACTTGATAATTATAAACCATATGGGGACATTTGTGCTATTAGGCTCAATACCTCTCTTCATTGGCTTATAGGTGTGGCTCATTAATTTGGGTGTGTGCTCAAATCTGTTCCGTAAAGTACAGTATTTGTAGGGAAATGTATTAGAGGATGTTGGAAATGTTTCTTGATAACTTAAGTTCCTTCTGTACAATGACTGAAAGTGTTTGTCAAGGACACTCCCACAGCAAGAAGTCATTTCGACCACCTCAAAGGCTGTACAGTACAACAAAAGGCAAACTGACATTCTCATCTGAATGAAGCTTTTAAATGTCAGATTGTCAATTTAAAAAAAAAAAAAAAACCCCGTTCACTTAGACATCCTATACACTAAAAAGAACTCATTTACTCCAGAAACCCATCCAAAAGGACACATGGTACACTGAAATTTTTTACTTTATGACCTAAAAATTGCACTGACATCCAGTGTTAAAATTACTTTGGAAATGTAGTTTTTTTTACAATTACATTACTCTGTTGAAAATGTAAGTCATGTAACTACATTTTTCAAAGTAAAATAATTACATTTGATTTCTTAATTTTGAATGACTGCATCAGGACTCTTGGTTGTTTCTTTTTAAGCAAAACATGTAACAAAAAAAATTTAAAAATAAAATAAAAAAAGTTGCATTTACAGCATGTGTAAGACCACCATAGCATGGTGACCTGATGACGTGTGCACAAACGCAGATAAGCTAATGGTCCACAATAGTTCCAAATGAAAGAGCAAAAGGTTTTAAAAAAAATACAAAAAAATAAACCTCATGTTCAAGTGTAACAGAGTCAAACCTGTCAAAATCTCAAACTAGATTGCACCACAAGGTGACACTTCTAGGTCATAGTGAGACCAGCTTCATACATTGCTTAATTGTTCTGTAGTACAAGTTGCCCACCTAGTGGTTAATAAAGGAAACGCACGAGTGTTGTGACATTAAGGTAAATGAGATTAAGCCAGACTTTTGTGAGTTAAGTATTGCAGGTTTAATTTTTTTGCAAAACAATACTTTAAGACAGACAAGCCTGGACTCAGGCAAAGGAATCTTATAGTCAGTCCTCTTTCTCCATGCAGCGTGCAGTGTGGCCGATGAACAGAACTCACCCAAACCTTCAGACCTGATAATGGAATGTACCATTCCCATGTTCACTCCCATATTTAAAACTCAGTGCAACAGGGTACTCTAAGACGCAATGTGCAGTCACCAACTTTTACAGCAAAAAAACAAACCGCTTCTCTTTAGGGGGGAGGGTCTTGCAGATAAATGCTCCACAACAAGAGCAACACTGGTCCACCAAACAACATGAATGACTATTTGTTTTAAAGTTACTGCAGTTTAAAGGATGAACCATAGAAATCTGGAGGGGTGTTTAATCAACTTCTTCCATGCGTGAAGCATCATCCTCACCATCACCTTCTAGTGGAGGAATCTCATCTGGGGCCGATGTGGAAGTAGCCTCCTCAGTGGGGACGTCTTCATCGTCAATACCTGAGGAAGGGATTGACTAGGAATCAGCTTCAAGGACCACACCACTATACCCATCCATTTTCTATACCGCTGATGCTCAATGCAGATTTTTCTGTTAAAATAAAACTTGACAATCTGTTTAAAGTGTTTCTGAAGATATTTAAATGTCAAGTATGTGGGAGGGGTATTTAAAGCCTTAAACTAGAAAAATGTTACATTTCCTATTCAGTTCTGCTTCCCCCCCCCCTCTTGTATTCAAATAGTGTGGAACGGGCACTTAATTGCATTAACCCTTACATATTTTCTATACAAACTGTTCAAATATGTCAGTGTTTAAGAGTGCTTGACTATTTAAATGTGGAAGGGTTAGGATTAAGGCTTTAAAGGTCCCATATTTTGGCTATTTAGACTTCTATAAAGTGACACCAATATGGACTTAGAGTAAATGTCAATTTTATTTAAAAGCAAAAACACCTTGGCTTTGTCACGAGGCCACAAAAGGCAGCTCTGACAGGTACTTCTGTTTGACCCAGTTTTGTATCCACTTTCCTCTGAATGGTTGCCTCTGCAGGCTACCCAACTCTCACTACTTATGAGCACATACCTATGCTGGCTCAGGGGCAGAGATCTTCACTAGTGACTTAGATAAAACTTGAATGACATGATTTCAGGCCTCTTTGCAGCAAAATATCTGGAACTCAAGAATGCGTGGATATGTCAAATGTTTACTGTGGCATGATAGAGCCAATATAACATAAAATAATGGGACCTTTAAAATGTGAAACTTTTTAAAATTTCATTAATGCATAGTTTTATTAGGGTTGCACCAATTTAATGATTTTCCAAATCAAAAAAGTAAGTTGCAGGTATTTTTTCATCCACTTGGGATCACCATCCTCTGCTGTAGAATCCAAGTGTGGCTTGGAAAGGTGGGCCCTGGCCTGCAAGTGACATGGGTGTCATTTGCTCCTATCAGACCAAGGATGTCAAACTATGTTAGGGCTTCTAAGATTATCCTTGGTCAGAACTGTGTTAAGAGGGGATTTGTCCCTATAATTTAAAAATATTATACATGTTCATTATTTATGACCAAATGTCTGTGCGCGTGTGGACAGCAGACTACTCCAGTGTCATGATGCTGTGAAATGTACTGTGAAACAGAAAATGTAGCAAATCAAAAAAGCCGTGAAATCGAATGTAGCCAATCAAAGAAGCGCTGACAGGGTCAACAACGAAGTGGCCCTAAAGAAAAACAAGCACGCATTACCCAATGCTGCAACATACAATGACCAAAACTGTTAAATGCCTAATTTTATCTTCATGTGTGGAGTCTGTCACCCATTTAATAATATTTTTTTTTTTTTAAATGATCTGAAAAATGCTTGTGTACCAGTCCTTACTCAGCGCAAGTTGTGGCCATTAGCAGCTTGTGAATTAATGTGCTTATTGAGAGTTTGTGCAATTGAAAGTGCACTGGCAGCTGTCTCTTCTTGACCCTTGAGGGGCATTGCAATATGTTCCAACTAGCGATGGTAGACTATATATTAACCAACATTGATACGTTACCATCCGTTTTGGTGATTATAGATGTGCATTTGTGGTACCCGCACTTTTAAGTGTGAAAAGATCCTAAACTTCAGACCTTCTCTGCCTATCACAAACTTTCCAACGACGTGGGTACGTGCAACTGCAGTAACTTCGAGGTATACATTTTGGAATAATTATTCCAATAATCATTGCAGCCCTAGTTTCTATACACAAAAATACATTGCATCGTTAAAGATGGGAGGGTCTGGATTATTCCCACCATATTAGAAGAATCTGGATGTTCTTACCAAGTCCAAGTTTGATCATTCTGTAGATGCGGTTGGAGTGAGTCTGTGGATCGTCCAGGGAGAAGCCAGAAGACAGCAAGGCCGTCTCGAACAGCAGGATGACCAGGTCCTTGACCGCCTTGTCGTTCTTGTCGGCCTCAGCCTTCTGCCGCAGGGTTTCCACGATGGGGTGGTCAGGGTTGATCTCCAGGTGCTTCTTGGCCATCATGTAGCCCATGGTGGAGTTGTCCCTGAGGGCCTGGGCCTTCATGATCCTCTCCATGTTGGCCGTCCAGCCATACGTGCTGGTCACGATACAGCAGGGTGATGACACCAGACGGTTGGAAACTGTCACCTGCGTTGGAGAATCACAAGGTTTTCCGGCATGCGCAGTTTCAAATGGCAGACGTATGAAGGAAAGTCACATGCAATTTGACAATTGCTAGATTTTCTAGACTCACGTAAAACCAAATGTTCAACCCAGGCAATGTTAAGTGACATTCACGAGTTAGGTTGTCAAAATGCATTCGGATCTACTCAAAACTCCCCAGGGTTGACTCACCAGAATACAAGAAATGGTCAACTAGGCACCTGTTGTAACAACATAACGACGGTTGAGGATAGTCCAAATGCTTCAGCATTGAGGCAAATTAAAACGCAGTTCCATCTGTGCCTACCTTCTCCACTTTTTTGTCCAGGATCTCCTTCATGAGCTTGCAGAGGCTCTCAAACTTGGCCTTGTCCTCCTCCATCTTTTTCTTCTCCTCTTCATCCTCAGGGAGCTCCAGGCCCTCCTTGGTGACAGAGACCAGGCTCTTGCCATCAAACTCCTTCAGCTGCTGAACACAGTACTCGTCGATGGGCTCTGTCATGTACAGGACCTCAAAGCCGCGCTTGCGGACGCGCTCCACGAAGGCAGAGTTGGCCACCTGGTCCTTGCTCTCACCTTGGAGAATCATTCATTTGATGGTCAGTAAAAACCAGAGCAATGTCTCAAAAGAAGTGCTTTTGAAGCCAAGCTGAAGACTGACCAGTGATGTAGTAGATTGACTTCTGGTTGTCCTTCATGCGGGTGAGGTATTCTGTGAGGGAGGTGGTCTCTTCTCCAGACTGGGAGCTGTGGTAGCGAAGCAACTCTGACAGCTTCTTGCGGTTTTGGGAATCCTCATGGATGCCCAGCTACATTAGACAAAAATGACCCATTTGTCAAAAACCTCAGTCTACTACCAAAATAATGTAGTGCACAATTGATATTACTTTTACAACAGCATTTGACAAGTTACCTTTATGTTCTTGGAGAAGCCTTCATAGAACTTCTTGTAGTTCTCCTTGTCCTCGGCCAGTTCGGCGAAGAGCTCAAGACACTTCTTGACAATGTTCTTGCGGATGACCTTCAGGATCTTGCTTTGCTGCAGCATTTCTCTGGAGATGTTGAGGGGCAAGTCCTCAGAGTCCACCACACCACGGACAAAGTCTGGAGGCGAACAGACACGACATTCCATTAGGCCCTCAGGAGCAGAGCGGCCCAGCAGACCTCCTTGACACTCGACAGAAGAGCAAACTTACTGAGGTACTCCGGGATGAGCTCTTCACAGTTGTCCATGATAAAGACTCTCCTGACGTACAACTTAATGTTATTCTTCTTTTTCTTGTTCTCAAAGAGGTCGAAAGGCGCACGACGAGGAATGAAGAGCAAGGCCCGGAACTCGAGCTGACCCTCCACAGAGAAGTGCTGCAAGGAGATGATGGTGAACAACTGCTCTCCAAATCATGTCAGCATTGCAGTTTACCTTCACAGCCAGGTGATCCTCCCAGTCATTAGTCAGACTCTTGTAGAACTCCCCGTACTCCTCGTTTGTGATGTCATCTGGGTTTCTGGTCCAGATGGGCTTGGTCTTGTTGAGCTCCTCCTGGTCAATGTACTTCTCCTTGATCTTCTTTTTCTTCTTCTTGTCCTTGTCTTTGGAGTCGTCCTCTTCATCCTCGTCGACATCTTCAATCTTGGGCATATCCTCGGCTTCCTCTTTTTCTTCCTTCTCCTCCGCTTTCTCCTCCTCGGCCTCGTCGTCACTGATCTCCTTGTCGCGCTCCTTCTCCACCTATGCGCCACACAGAGCCGGTCAATTGAGTGAGGCTGCCCTCTCTATACAAAAAACACAAAGCCAGCAATACTTACAAAGAGGGTGATGGGGTAGCCAATGAACTGAGAGTGCTTCTTCACAATTTCCTTGACTCTCTTCTCCTCAATGTACTCAGTCTGGTCCTCCTTCAAATGCAGGATGATCTTTGTTCCGCGGCCAATAGGCTCTCCTGTGGAGAGTTGCAAAACCGTGAATACACCACGTTCCAACGGGCTGCCAAATTGGATCAAGTAAACAACTGCAGGTGTCAGGCCAGCTGAGATTTCCCAATTTACCCCCCCCCCCCCCCACGAGCAGACTGGCGGCATACCACTGTCGACGGCAACTGTGAAAGAGCCACCGGCGGAGGACTCCCAGGCGTACTGCTCGTCATCATTGTGTTTGGTGATTACGACCACTTTCTCAGCTACGAGGTAGGCGGAGTAGAAACCCACGCCAAACTGACCAATCATGGAGATATCAGCTCCAGCCTGAAAGAAAAATTCAGTTCCAAAATTGGCATATGGTAGTTACATCTCTAAAGCACCTTTGAAAATGACAACTTCCTATTGTAAGTGCATTATGGACTACAAAACTGGAGCCAAAGAACCAATGAAATTAGCAGTTAAAAAGAATCACCATGTGTCCTTCAAAACATTTCCAATTCAGACCGCACTTGTATTTGTGTTGAGGATGCAATTTGCTCGTTTTTAAAAGAACCAAGTGTCAAACTTTGACTTAACCCATGGTTCTTTCGGGTCAAAAGTGTATCAATGTTATGATATGCAAAATGTAAAGGCACACTGACATAAGCTTTGTGCTATTCATTGTTGCAAGTTGAGGAACTTAACATATCCATACAGCTGTAGACAAGATGTATGAATTTCTCAATATCACATGTACACTTACAGTGATAGCTGTTAAAATATATCCATTTCTGATTTAAAGTCCATGTCATTTGGTGCATTTATGAAATTTGTTTTTCAGACCGCAACGAATGGCAAAAATTTGGACACTAATTACTGTTAACAGCATTAATTCCTTTTGGCAGTTTTCTTCCATTTTGAAGCACAACATTACACAGGGTCTGTCCTTGTATTTACCATTTGACCATTTTTATATTTATCGCCTAAAAATTTTACCCCCTAACGCATTACTGCAAGTATGACTTTACAACTGAACTAGCATAGATTATTGACAGACTACAGCACACACACAACAAAAACTCCCTGGCTGGACATAATTTCTCTTATTGCAATAGCCCTAGCTTCTTGACGCTTCAACTCCAACCTGAAATTGTTCTCATGCCACCATAATGGGCATCTCAATTGTCTTAAATACACATTGAGGGGTCAGGATCGAGTAGGTTGCATGGAAGAGCTCCAACAGAGGAAACCACTGATGTTTCCTCTCCAAATGTCTTGGCTCCTTGACAGTGAGAGGGACAAGGGGCATGTAACCAGCTGGATCGTAACAAATAAACTTAAAATTAGCTTTAAGTTTTGTCATTGTTTGGTCATTTTACAACTGCTGTATTTAGGCTCGCTTGTGGGATTATCTACATTTACTACCATGACGACCAGGAAAATACTGTAAATCAAAAATGTTAATTGGTCTGGCATCATCTGTCTGTTGAGGTCCCTTCATCTATCGACCGCAAGCTCATATACCTGCAGGGCCTCCATGAAGGCCTTTGTGCCAGACTTGGCGATGGTTCCCAGGTTGTTGATCAGGTCAGCCTTGGTCATGCCAATGCCAGTGTCGATGATGGTGAGGGTGCGATCGACTTTGTTAGGAATGATGTCAATCTTCAGATCCTTGCCGCTGTCCATCTTTGTCGGGTCAGTCAAGCTTTCGTAGCGAATTTTATCCAAAGCCTAATTAGCAAGGCAACGTGAATGTTACTATTACTTCACATAACTCGGCAATCCCAAGACCTGGCAGACTTACATCAGAGGCATTAGAGATCAACTCCCTGAGGAAGATCTCCTTGTTGGAGTAGAATGTGTTGATGATCAGGGACATCAACTGAGCAATCTCTGCCTGGAAGGCAAAGGTCTCAATCTCTTGTTGCATTTCTTCAGGCATCTGCAATATCAAGACAGACATTTAATTCAGTTATTTGCAGCCAGCAATAAGAGGATTTTTCTTGGCTCAAATTGAGTCAGAGGTGGCATCACTGATCACTCACTCACACATGCCACACACACCACTGGCTTAAAAAAAAAACAAAAAAAAAACTTATTGGGTCAAGGTTTTCTTTTATGTTGCGAGTGAGCTTCAGATAGTTACATGGTGAAAAAAAAGGAAGCGCCAGTTGCTGAATCACTTTCAGCTGTTAACTGAACAGGCCAAACAAAATGAGAACGCTGGCAAAGAGGCCAAAACTGACACTGCCAAATTCCTGACTTTACTCACTAGGCCACGCCTCTTTAAGGCACATGAAAAATATATTTTGAAGGTTTAAGGATGAACTACTATTACGGCAAAAAAAACAAAAACAAAAAAACGTAAAAAGGCATATCAGCCGTTCAGCTTGTGATTGGAAGCCAACGAGATGTCCAATACTAAAAAGATTTTCTCAACGGTTTCTCAAACTTTGGGCAATCGCCCTCGTGCTGCTCCAGATGGCGGAAGTTGGCCTTTAACAAACATGGCGTCCACACACACAGACAATGGCTCAGGAGAGCACGTGCTTACCCAAGGAAACGACATAGAAAATAATTCATTGAAAATATGCGATACATGCCCACCTTACACCACACAAAATACACGCTATTACAACGGTAAATCTCGCCTTGCTATCGTGTGGCCGAAACACACTGCTCATTCCCCTCACCCAGCAATAACGTCGAAAGTATTAATTCGAAATAGCACAATTTAAGCGAATGATAGTCAAATTAACGAATCGTGTATGACCGTTGACACAATTGTTTGGCGATTAAAAAATATATACATTAAAAATAATAATAATTTAATGCAAAAGCGCTGCCATTATGATGAATTGAACGCGTAGCCCCATTACGACCTTGTCTCGTGCCAACAGCACAAATATTAGCTCAATAGCGACCATCACGACCACCAACACCACACCTGCTTTTATGCAACCAAAGCGCGACCCAACGCCTCGGTCTGCAGTGGTGCATCCTAAACACCGTCCGACAATGCGCCGAAACGCTAAATTAACATTCGGTGACACTATATCGCGCGCATTTTATATATTTTAAGGACAAAAGTACGACTTAGCAGAAAAATGATGCAAAGGGTATCGTCGTGACTCATCACAATTGACACAAAAATCCTTGCCAAAAAAATACAAAAAACCCGATCCACTAATAGAGGAGCGAGCGAGTGGAAGGATGTCCACCAACCTTGATTGTTGTGTTGACTTTTCTTGAATAAAATGCAAACAAATAAATGTCCCCCTCTGCTCTCTGAGATGCAGGGAAAAGGAAAGGGACGTCCTTTTGATAGACCGGAATCTTTATACACATGCGTTTACATATCCATCCGCGGTGCACTCTGTACCATTGAAACCATTACTGGCTGTTTGTTTAGCTACTTTGCGTAGAAAAGTCTCATAAACGACGACTGTGATTCTTTTTACATGCACTCAGATGAATATATACATAACTAACTTGGACATATTGTAAAAGTAAAGAACCAATTTTATCGGTTGTTTTAAGTGCTCTCTACATTCGGTTTATGTGCAATTCAGTCCTCATAGTCCAAGTTCGCATACTTTGAAATTAAACTATGTTGAATTGTTTCTAGTACATCTACTCTACATGTAACCTTGTACAATTTATACTGCCATTACGTATTACATAAAGTCAATTGTGTCAAATGTGTTGCTGCCATCTTGTGGTATCACAGATTATTACCCTTCGAGACCGTTTTTTTGGGGAGACGAACTAGTCCTTAAATACTGTCGACGTTAGTGTTCTAAACAAAATTCTTTTAATTATCACAAGAAATATACTTGGAAAAAAAATCTGTTATAACGTAGTTTATTTTGGAATAAGTGAAAAAACATACACCAGGACCTTTTTAATCGGACGTAGGGATACTACAGACGACGAGGGTGTGCTTTGTTTCTTCCAGCACTTTCTACAATGAAAAAAAAGAGAAAAAAACCCGCGCCTGGAATGACGTCACATGCTTGTCAACTGCAGCCCTCGCTACACAGATGCGACCGACCCAACGCAAACACCATGGCAACCTTTTTTTGTGATGCATTAAAGTAGCCACTTTCCCTTTGTTTCAACAAATTGCACAGTTAAGAGAACAGTAATTGGTAAGGTTTGTAACTAACGACAGTGTGTCAGGATATCTTCTCATTTTTTGTTTTGAGGGGGAGAACATCCAAAACATACAATAAATCATAATAATTTATTAACGCTTAAATAATTTCCATGTATGTACATATGGTTGTATGTGTCCCAATACACCTCAAGACATGAATCCATTACAATGTCGATACTTTATTCATCCACAAGGGAAATTCGCCGCTATTCACAAATGATACATTATGACAAGTGCTGATGAATCACGGTGCTAGCCGAACCTTTACGTCCGAGTGTATAACTATCCATCCATCCATCCATTTTCAACACCGCTTATCCTGGTTAGGGTCGCGGGACGCTGGAGCCTATCCCAGCTGACTTCGGGCGAAAGGCGGACTACACCCTGAACTGGTCGCCAGTCAGTCGCAGGGCACATATAGACACGGACAACCATTCGCACTCACATTCACACCGAGTGGGAACTGAACCCACGCTGCCTGCACCAAAGTCAGGCGAGTGTACCACTACACCATCAGTGACTAGTGTATAACTAACAAATTGCAATTACGTGGGCTTGTTAACCTAACAAAACTCGTTTTCCAGCAGCGGACAATGACACGTGCATGAAGTGACGTAATTCTTGAATGATTCTTTGTGTGTACACGTGAGAACATGTGAACTCAGTGGGCCAAGAAATATCAAAAGTTAAAGCATTAAATTGTTTGTTGTTGGCTTTCCACGGGCATCCATTTTTATTTTCTGACTGCGCTTGCAATTCGAGTGTGACGTCACCCCCCATCCTCAAATACAGACTTCCGGGGTAATTGGCGCCCATGTACAAGTTTGGTCGCTTCAATCAATTCCAATTAATAATAATAATTAATCCTTAAACCCACTATGATTGAGATTTTATTGTATGGAAAAATGTACAAACATCACCAAATACAAAGTAATACATTTACGAGCGCCACTATTAACATACCCAGCCATATTAGGTTTGTTCGATATTATCAAATGTTCTGCTTTTTACTGAGTGCTGCACGGAGTTTACTGTAGCTCCGTCCGCCGGCGACATCCCGGAACTAAAACCACGCGCTCCTCACTACCTCTCCTTAGGCCTTTGCATTTGTTATAGCGGGCCGGCAGCTAGCTATTGTGCTAATCCAGCTACCGCAGCGTTAGAAAGATTTTCACACTTAAAGGCCAAGTTTTAGCCACTTTGGTACATTAAGCCAATAACTATTTCGGGGTAGGTATTCTTAAATTGTCTTTTTTTTTGCGCTATTTTGTACGCTAAACTCTTAACGCTTCGTAGCCAAAGTAGCTTGCGTATTTTAGCCATGCCGGGTAAGATGGCGTGGTTAGTAGTCGCTTAACCTTTTTGCTTGGCATCGTCGTTTTAGTTGTTATGAATGCTGTAGTCGGAAATAAGCAGTTTGAAAGCGACAGAGCCTTTTGAATCTGTTTTCACGCAACCGCTGGACTTTTACACCCAGCTACTGGTCTATTTCCTTAGCACAATTCCCAACTGTTCTGGGGTCGTTGAACGACGATAGCCAACATACTAAACTTACAGGTTGCAACAAGTTCCACTCACTCTCCCTTTCCTAAAACACTCTTCTTATTCTTAGTATCAAACGTATCTTTTGTTCAATAGTTGGGGTAAAACGTAATGTATGTTTGTCACTACTCCACACCAGGTCGATCCGATTGAGCCCCACGATGTCCTTCCCCCCACATTTAAACCGGCCACTGTTGCCCCCTCCTGGGATACCCCCTCAGTATGCTGGCTTCCCTGCAGGTAAGACCGCGAAGGATTTATTTGCTCTCACTCATTTAATCTAAAGCGGAGTACAATTTTTTTTAACATCTTAACCAATTTCTAAAATGTGAGAGACTCCACACATGATGAGGAAGAAAAATGCAACGTGTGTTCTTACTGGTGTTATAGTCTGAGGTGTACTCAACGAACACGTCATGTCATAATAATATCTGTGGGTCGACCAAACGCAATTTGACTTTTATCGCAATGCTCAAATTAGGCCTGATTGTTAGTATGTGTGTGTACCCCGCTTAAGATGTATAAACTGACCAAAAAAATGACAGCATTTTCATGAATAATAAATACAGTAGTAGTCATGCACAGTTTTCTTATTGCAGGACCGCCGATGATCCCAGTTCACATGGGGATCATGACCCCCAATCCCGTAATTGTGTCGTCTCTACCTGTGGTCAGTAAACCTCCAGTCCATCGGAAGGACGTTTTTCTCCGAGCCAAAGATGACGAGGCCGGCCCCACCACCACAGTGTTTGTGGGCAACATATCTGAAAAAGCCTCAGACATGCTGATCCGACAGCTGCTAGCGGTAAGGGACATGGTCCTATGATGATCTGCAATACCAACACTTATTATTCCTAAATGTAACCAGTGTAAAGTCTCGCATTTGATCGCCTGAGTTAAAGTTACTTGGTGGAACTTATAAATCTTGTGCTCTTGTTACAGAAGTGTGGAATAGTCCTGAGCTGGAAAAGAGTTCAGGGAGCATCAGGCAAGCTACAAGGTAAACCGTGATGAATTACACTGGCACCTCTAAGTTTGAACGCAAACTGCAGTGCTTATGGAACTTTAATTCTATTTTGATTTCAGTTTTTTTCAACTTTTCCCAAAGGACATCATGGACGTTTAATTACTCTATACCAGAGTCAAACTTTGACCGTAATAAAAGCTTTATTACATGTATAGGCTCTGTTTTGAGAAAACATTTTAACATTAAATGTCATGTCTGTAAAAAATAAATTAACCCCTGTATATAGTAGGACTTAAAAACGGCAACAATTGTGTACCCAGCCTTAACTTTAATGATGTGTGAGAGTGTTGCTGCAGGCCAATCAACTTTATACATTGCAGTTTATAATGTTCTTAAGTGTAAAAAGAAGGTAACTACTCCTAAAACCTTATGAAGTTTAGTCTGAAGAGAAATAAAAATATTACAAGGGCTCCTCGGTTTATGACCGAGTTTGGTTCATATGGCGGTGACATAAACTGAATTTGTGCACAAGTGGGAATTTGTATACAAAAAATAATTGAAGGCCATAGATATAAAACAATCAAATACAAAACTGTAATCAGACTAGTTAATTGGGCACCGTTCGTAATGTAGAAACCTTGCATGCCCTGACAGTCGTAAACTGACGTCTTTAGAACTTCTATTGTGATTATAGTGCTTCATTAAGAAAAATTTCAGTCAGCTGGACTTTGTAAATATTCTCATGTTTGTCTATTGGCAGCATTCGGGTTTTGTGAGTACAAAGAACCAGATTCCACACTACGAGCCCTGCGGCTTCTTCATGACCTCCCAATTGGTGACAAAAACCTTCTTGTGAGAGTGGATCCCAAAACAGAAGCACAGCTAGATGAGTGGAAGGCCAAGAAGAAGAGTACTAATGGGGTAAGAATTTTTTGTTTCCAGGAATTTTGGTCTTGAACATTATGCTGCAGTTTTCACTTAATTGTTGTTGTCTGTGTTGCCAGAAAGTGGACTCAAACAATGGAGATGATCAAGAGGAGGTTCTGGATGCGGACACACAGAAGAAGGATCAGGTCGTCAAAGGTTCTATTGATGGATTAATGCGGGAATATGCTGATGAGCTCAGCGCGCCTTCCCAGGATGAAGATGCCCTGCGCCGAAAGAGAAAAAAGGATAAAAAGGATGAGGTACGTCAAATTCATCTTTAAGAATTTTAGCATAAAGCAATGTGAGAAATGACACTTTACTTAATCCACAGGATGACTTGAATACAATCGATATGGAGGATGACAAGAGAGACCTGATTACCAGAGAGATTAGTAAATTTCGAGACACTCACAAGGTAAACTCACTTTTTTGATCCTCGAGTTGACATTACAGGTTTTTGGACAGCAGCTGATCACGTAGTTCACTCCTGTAGCTTGCACACTCAAGAAACAGTTGACACATTTTACCAACATCAAGACTCCACCATAAATTGGATGTCATTAAAATACACCCCGCGATTAGTTTACTTCACACTTAGTGCTATATTTCATGTTGACTGTTGAGTCACCTTAAAAGAATTGTGTAGTGAATCTATTTAGGTGTGACAAATATAGATTCTGCATTTATCTCACAGACACACACACACACACAAACAATGCATGGAGACGATGTAAAGTTACTTAAAAGCTAATCTAT
The DNA here is from genome assembly GCF_024500385.1 of Phyllopteryx taeniolatus. Classification (NCBI taxonomy): domain Eukaryota; kingdom Metazoa; phylum Chordata; class Actinopteri; order Syngnathiformes; family Syngnathidae; genus Phyllopteryx; species Phyllopteryx taeniolatus. The sequence goes on from NC_084519.1 coordinate 11,157,380, forward strand.
TCATTAAACCCCACCATTATGATAGTGATCATATGGTGACTAAAGCAAGATGAATCACAGAGCTTTGGAAAAAGTTGCGAGGATAGGATGTAAGTATGAGCCTTCCTTTACTTTCTACATAAACTGGGTGCCCCCCTCTTGAGGACTTGCAGAGGGGCAACTGCACTGCACTTTGGCCTGTTTGACCAGCGTCCTTGCCCAGTTTGACCACACTCTATTTTGCGCCCATTATTGGTGCCCCCGAAGGCCGAAGAGTGTGTGAACCTTTGCGAGTCTTCTGGATACTGTTGTCGTGATAATAATGGTTATGTTTAAAGGACAAACCTTAGTCAATAACCGCTGCAGTAACTGTGGCCCTAGTCTTGAATCTGATGCATAAGTACGGGGTAATGAGAGAGGGGGGTGCCCTCTTCACAGCAGCACAGTGATCTGAAGACTTTGAAGGTACGTGCCTCTGCATGTGGTGATGTTTTGAGGTGTCGTTTCCATCTCTTGTTGTCTTTCAGTGCCCTGCTCGCTCTGCCTTAGCATTAATAACATTATACTGAGCATGCACATAATGAGTCAGTCAAGTGTTCTACAATTATCCAAGAAGGAAGAGCAGAAAAAACAAAATCTCAGTCTTGACATTTTAGGGAGACAAAGGCAGTGACATTTGATCTTAAATATGCTTTTGTTTTAGTATCTCCGCTAAGACAGATGTTCAAACCAACAAAGTTGAACAGAAACTGAGCATTAAAATAATAATGCATTTGTCATACTACTTCATCTCCTCAAATAGTGACCAGTGGTGTTCATTTACTCAACTGCAGAAATCACTGGACAGAGGTAAGATGTTTAATCAGACAAGAGGCCTTCATTGTACAAATGCATTTTGCATGGTTTATATGATAAAGTATCTCCTCAAATAGCGACAAGTGTAGAAAGTACCAGGCATTTAATGAATCTAAGATGGTCAATTGGAGATGAGGCAATATAGAAAAATGGAATGTATATTTTATAGTTTCGCTGTATTATACTGGTGTATTGTGAGAATATATTACCAGGAAATGCATTTCATAATGAATAAGTCACGATCTAAAACTCCAAACCGTGTTAAATTAGATGTTTGTTTACTGTGACATGTCATTGTCATATATAGTAAAGGTAATTTCCTGAGGGGGTAAAGCAGCCGTCTGTTTCCTCAATTCCATGACTCATCTCGTGACTTAATTTGAGTCATGCTGTCCATTAGCATAGAGGTCACTCTTTGAGGAAATATGTTAATTAGTTGTTTTGTTTCGACTGGGATCATTGTTCCTGTATTGTAGGGAGGTAAGTAGAATACAGTAACACTAAGCTGATGTGCTATGACTAAAATAATAACACATTTTCATCAATTTTGTACAATAACTTAATAACTAGTTTTTATCCTTGTTTAGCACTACATTAGACCCAAGGCTTGTCCATCACAGCTTCTCACCATGATTGTGTGTCAGCTTGTTCACTCATTCTGGGTTGTGCTGTCCTCAGTTTAATCAAAACTATTCCCATCAAAAGCCTTGTGTGTAATGCCCTTAAAGGCAGAGTTGGTATCTCTGTGTGTGTGAGTATGTGTGCGTGCGTGCGCGTGTATCTTGGGTCGCCAAGAGCTGCCATAGACTTCTGCAAGGGGTAAGACAGCTTCTACAATACTTTTATTTCATCTGTGCAGAAATATTCCTGATGTTCTTGCCAGAATGCCAATGTACTCATTGAAATAAAATAAGGTTGTTTCTGTTGTTGATGCTGAAGCAAAACAAAATCCCATATATAATGTTTCCCTTGTATACCGTGTGACCTTATTTCCTCCCAGGCCTAACTTAAAAGGCTTGTAGGGGCAGCGAAGCGCTGAGTCCATAGTTCATCACCTGTAAGTCCCAAACAACTAGTTCAAGCAAAGACTGACGTCTGTTCTTTGTTTTTGTATTTCCTTGTGCTGAGAGAGGCACTCATAAGGAGAATGAAAAAGCAGTCTCTTGCGACGCCTTTTTTTCCCCCCCTTGTCGTTTTTCCTGTGTGCTTTCCAATTACATCTATGCTAAACTTTACCCTTTGTAGCGGAAGTAAGCTTGAGGATTTGTAGCCATTTGCATGGACGAATAAGAGCGTACGAAAGCTCCTCGTCTGTCGTCACAGTCTGGAAAACCATTGAAGCAAGTTGAGTGTCAACGCTATCCTCAGTCCACGCAGTCCTCTGAACCTCTGTGTGTTTTCCTCCGGCAGAAAAGGGAGGAGGAGAAGGACAAGCGGGAGAAGGAGCGTCTGGAATTTGAGCGAGAGAAACGCGAGCGAGAAAAGGAGCGCGAGCGCGAAAGAGAGCGGCGGGACCGTGAGAAGGAGAAGGAGCGCGAGAGGGAACGGGAGCGGGAACGAGAGCGAGAGCGGGACCGAGACAAAGACCGCGAGCGCAGGACCAGAGAACGCGAGCGTGACTGGGAGAGGGACAGAAGCCGAGACAAAAGTGCTGCTCGCAGCCACTCAAGGTGAAATAAAAGATCACTTTTATATATGCACGGGCTACAAACAACACTTTCACTGAGACCCACAATGAACATATTTGTCTGATTACATGCATTTTTTTTCTGTTTGCTGACGTGCATATCCAAATTGTTCCAGCCTAATAGCCGCTGTGCCCTAATTAGTTGCTGGGTGCATCCTCCACTAAAAACTCCATGAGACTCCTTCCTTTTCCCATTAGGGGGAAGAAAAAAAAATGTCGTAGCTGTATTTACCTTAGTTCATAGATGCCAAATTGTTGACGTGCAAACATTGTCGTCCACAAAACGTGACATAAACCAACTTTTTGAGGTCTGCTGGTTAAAGGCAAACAAATGCAGCACTTCTTTTTGTCACAGGGAGAAGAGCCGGGATCAAGAGCGAGAAAAGAAACGAGACCAAGCCGATGAAGAGGAGGTGCATGAACGGAGGAGGCTGGAGCGGAAGCTCCGAGACAAAGAAGCAGCCTATCAGGAGGTAGCAATGGACTTATAGGATGTGGCGCTTTCATGCACAACTTTCGTGTTTGTTGTTGTGGCTGGTCTGACATGATTTTGATGACAGCGCTTAAAAAACTGGGAGCTCAGGGAGAGGAAGAAAGCACGGGACTACGCCAAAGATGTCGAGAGGGAAGATGCGCGCCGACGAGAGATGGTGAGAGAGGGATTTTGCTACTTGACTATGCCTAAATCAAGTAAAAATGTCAACTTCTCTATTTCTTCTTCTTTCCTTGGACCTGTATTTTCTTCTTACTAAAGACTACGCTTTTAACGATTATATCCCACCAGGCTTTGGATTCACAGTTGTTCATCTGTCTCTCATGTAGAGTTTTTTATCACATTACAACACACTTTTGTCAAATATTTTGTTTTTTCAGCATGGACCCTCTATTTCCTCTTTCACTTTGCTTAAAAAGACACAAAGCTTTCAAATCCCAAGTAACCATTATTTGGCAGCTAGCCAGTTGGTGGCTAGTTGAAGAAGCTAATGTAACAGCCTATATCTTTACTATACTTGTCAAGCAGCATGAACAGATGAGACTGATTGGAGGTACTGTGTGATTGGTGTCATGCATTTCAGTCCTTTGTTCACAAAAAATTGGTCTGTACCCATGACGACTGAGCGTCCTATCATGAACATGGGAATGGGAACAAACGGTGGAAAAGTTGCTTCATGAAACTGATAACAGCAGAAATACATGTGTGCTCAGTCATCCACATGAATACTGAATGATATCTACTTTTGGTGGAAAAACATTTGTTGGAGTCTTTTGTGTTTTAAATGTTGGCACTTAGTTTACAGGAACTTAAGATGGCTATTCTTCTTTTCTTTTTGCATTAATTTGCCTGAATTTTGATCTTATGTAATATGCTGACTCTGCATATTATGAAAGATTTAAGGCCTAATTTTTATTATTGCTGTTAGGTAATGCTATAGTTAAAACTCATTTTAAGGTCTTCCCATTTAATTTCGTTTCTGTGTCAGATGAAGGAAGGCAAACGGCTAAAAGAGTTCCTGGAAGACTACGATGATGACAGGGATGACCCCAAATATTACAGGTAGGAGGCATAAAAGCCCATGTACAGTAGTTTGTCACAAAGGATATGCTCACATTGCAGGTCAGTTATGACCCCCCCCCCCCCTATGTGGCATGTATCCTAGTTTTTCATGACAATGTGAACAGTCAAATTTTTAAACCCATTCCCCCCCCCCCCAAATTGCAATGATAATGGGTGTCAATTATCCACATATTTTCACTGTTGCAGTGAAAATGGTCCCTATCCCCCACAAATAGCGGTGGTCGATTATACATGAAATAAATCAAAATAAACGGATGTAGGCAATGGCGTCAAATCGAAATTGGGCTCTTGGACCTGCACTCTAAATCCAGCTGTTTTTGAGTCTAGAAACAATGTATAGTACTGCCTTTTTATACCCACACAAGCTAATTCAAAAATGGGTTTCTTACTTTAAAAAGATAATTATGCTCAGTTTTGAATGAGTCTTTCAGACAGATGATTTAAAAATGATTTCATAATAATAAGAGATGTTTCCAATATTTTAGTTAATAATTTCTTTTTTAGCTACATGAGAGGCACACCACTGCCAACAGCAAACAGTTTGTCTTCTGTGCCTCTGTTTGGAATCATTCACTTATTCCCTACTCCTTAATGTCATTGTGTAGGGATTTTTATACATCATTGGATATATTTGATTTCCTACTGACCATCATTGTTCACTACTTTTCACGATGCGTTGTGGGGTACATTGAGGGCAATATAGGGTATAACATCTAATCACTACATTTTTTAACAGCCTGTGCTTATAAACTCCAGATATGTAGTAGATTTCTAGCTGTAGCACACAAGCTTCTAACTCTTCAATACAGAAAATTTATTTTGACATTTCGTACCTACTTATGCATATCATTGTCTTCTTGTTCTTTTGCTCCCATAAGGATTATTCACAGTTAAAAAAAAAAAAAAAAAAAAAAGACTCCGTGGCCTACATTTGCATTCTCGTGGCAGACATGCAAAGAAAAAAAAAAAAAAAACCTGCAGCCATTGTTCTGAAGCTTGTCATTGCCGGTTGCGGCCACTAGGGGCAGTGCACTGCAGAAGCGCCTCAGAGACAGAGAGAAGGAGGTGGAGGCGGATGAGCGTGACAGGAAGAGAGAGAAGGAGGAGCTGGAGAAAATCAGACAGCGGCTGCTAGACGAGGGACATCCAGACCCAGACGCAGAGCTACGCAGGGTAAACGCTGCTCTCTGACAACATTATTCATGTGCGTGTGTGTGAGAGTCTGCATGTGTGTGTGAGCGTGCGTGAGCATTGTCTCTGTGAAGGTCACGTCATCATTCCTTGCACGTTGATCCATGTCACTGGTGTTCACCTCCGGCACATTCTATTGGTCCAGATGGAGGAGGAAGAGGAGGAGCGACTGAGACGCCCCCCTGTCGTCCGAGAGCCGGAACCTGAGGAGCCGCGGGAACAGCGCCACAGGGCGTCACGGGACCACAGAGGGGACCACCGGGACCACAGAGAAAACCACAGCGGGCACCAAGACAGACCGGACCATCGTCCGCACCCCGCCCGCTCGGAGGACGAGGACGTGGAGGAGGGCGAAGATGATGGTTATGACGAGGAAGACAACCCTGAAGTCAAACCCTGCCTCAAGCCCACCATGAGGCCCATCACGGCGGCGCCATCCGTGTCGTCGGCCAGCGGCAACGCGTCTCCCGACACGCCCGGCAACGAGTCGCCGTGCGGCATCATCATCCCGCACGAGAACTCGCCCCCTGACGCGCTGCCTCCGGACGAGAACAGACCCAAGATTGGCCTCAGCCTCAAACTGGGTGAGCGGATTTCACTCCTTTCAGAAATATGAGTGGGACGTCTCATTCATCATTCAGTTTGCAAAAGGTGGAACATTTATGGAAAATTTCCATGGGACGTTTTTGAAATAATCAGCATAAATATAAAGATTAAGACAGCAGTGCAAAATATTACAAATTAATGAAATGTAAAATGTTTTTAATTTATTCAACAATCTATTCTTTCATTGAATAACAAAAACACAAATGTTGAATGAATGGAATTTTACAATCCTGTTCAAGTACGAGACTGAACCCTCGCTATTAGCTGGAGATGGGGAGCAAGATCCACTGCAGCAAATAGCGAAACTAGTAGACACCCCATGCCCCCACCCCTAAACAAAATGTTTGAAATTGCTTGTAGCGTGTATCCCGGCTTTTCGTGGTGGATAGGGACTGAGCACAACCGCGAATAGCGAAAATATGCAAATAATTAAGCAACGGATCGAGTCAAAAACCTGCAAATAACGGAAGGTAGGTTACACAAAAAAAAATCAGCAAATGCCAAACCGCGATTATCCAATCTACTACAGTGGTATCTTGACTTCAGAGTGTGGCAACTTAAGTCTTCAGAGCAGTGGTTCTTAAAGTAGGTTTGATTGAACCCCAGCGGTTCAATGAGTAAGTCTCAAGGCAATTCTTTTAGAGGATGGTAGACAAAAAAATGAAAAGGAACAGACTTGGTTTCAAAAATTGTATGAGTGGCACTTGCCAAGGTGAAGCCAAGCATTCCTAAACTTATCTCTGTAAGCCAACAGCAAGTTACATAGATTTGCAGTAAATATTCTTTAGTTTTGTTTTTGTGAAACTTGTTTTGTTTTTTCTTTGAACACAGTGATTTTGCGAGCAACTGATGCATGGTTGACTTTGTGTTCTAATACAATATATACCTATGTTTTGAATATGAAAAGAATATATATTTTTTTCATATACGAAGGGTTCATTGAATGCACGAATGAAACTTTTGGGGTTTAGTACCACCACCAAGTGTATTTCTTTTCCTGTGAATTGTGAGCCAAAATATATATTGTATATAATAATGTCATAGCAAAATCTCCCAGATGTGTGAAAGCGTTATATTTCGATGAAACCACTGTTGAACTTATTGGCCTTATTTACAAAAGGTGTGTTTGGTACAAATCCACACCACTCATCACCCAAGAAAACATACATAGAGTTTGACCAAGTAAACGTTCTGGCAGGTTTATATGTCAGAGTTAATCTCCTAACACAGGTACAACCGGCAGTCCCAGCCAGCCCAACGCAGGCAAGAGGAAGAAGCTGCCCGTCGACAGCGTCTTCGGCAAGTTCGACGAGGAGGAGGCGGACGAGCAGCCACGCAAGAGGAAACTGGTGCCTCTGGACTACGACGATGACAAGAGCCTGGGAGTGGACGGCGCCAAGGGGCCCAACTCAGAGGAGAAGCGCAAACACATCAAGAGCCTCATCGAAAAGATTCCCACGGCCAAGCCCGACCTGTTCTCCTACCCTCTGGATTGGTCCATGGTGGACACGGTAAGCAGTCCTGTATAAGGTACTTGAGTAAAAGTACAGAAATATAAATACTGAAGGACCGATTTGTGAAAGGTTTACTAAGTGCAGTTACAAAGTGTTTGCACTCTGTTACAACCCCAATTCCAATGAAGTTGGGACGTTGGATTAAACATAAATAAAAATAGAATACAATGATTTGCAAATCATGTTCAACCTATATGTAATTGAACACACTATAAAGACAGGATATTGAGCTTTACTGTTTTTACCAAATAATCATTAACTTAGAATTTTATGGCTGCAACATGTTCCAAAAAAGCTGGGACAGGTGGGGAAAAAGGTTTTAGTGCCAATGGCATGGGTAACTTACACATCTGTGAAGGCACCAATAATGCTGAACGGTACATACAGATTTTGGAGAAACATGTGCTGCCATCCAAGCAACGTCTTTTTCATGGACGCCCCTGCTTATTTCAGCAAGACAATGCCAAACCACAGTCTGCACGTTACAACAGCGTGGCTTCGTAGTAAAAGAGTGCGGGTACTAAACTGACCTGCCTGCAGTCCAGACCTGTCCCCCATTGAAAATGTGTGGCGCATTATGAAGTGTAAAATAAGACAACGGAGACCCCGGACTGTTGAACAGCTGAAGCTGTACATCAAGCAAGAATGGGAAAGAATTCCACCTACAAAGCTTCAACAATTAGTGTCCTCAGTTCCCAAACATTTATTGAATATTGTTAAAAGAAAAGGTGACACAGTGGTAACCATGACCCTGTCCCAGCTTTTTTGTTAATGTTAATGATTATTTGCTAAAAACAATAAAGTTGATCAGTTTTAACATTAAATGTCTTTGTAGTGTATTCAATTAAATATAGGTTGAACATGATTTGCAAATCATTGTATTCTGTTTTTTTGTTTAACAAAATGTCCCAACTTCGTTGGAATTGGGATTGTACATTACAAAACTGACGATGAGCACGCACATCCAGATTGAGTGACCGGTGTTCACGCCACTCTTCTTCTGGCTTTCTCTGCAGACATTAATGGAACGACGTGTGCGGCCGTGGATCAATAAAAAGATTATCGAGTACATCGGCGAGGAGGAGCCCACATTAGTGGACTTTGTCTGCTCCAAGGTATTGATGGCCAACCCTGGTCACTTATTTCCAGTCGCACCACAAATGCACTCACGCTTGTGTGCTTGCAGGTGATGGCTCACGGAACCCCACAGGGCATCTTGGATGATGTCGCTATGGTGAGTCATTGACACGGGCGGACATTTTGTTTTGCACCAAGGTCATGGGAAATAGTGTTAAGTGTGAACTCCTGTCTTCAGATTCAAAACCACTCCTTATCCACTATATAGTGAGTTTGCCGTTTTTTTTTTAGTGCTGTTTGATGTATCGTGAGTATAGGATGCACACTGCAATTTGGAAAGTAGTGAACAACCCATGGTCACTAGAAAACCTGTCTCGTGATGCATTCCACCGATGCAGAAAAAAGCTTTTCTGTTTCCCAGGTATTGTCTGATTTTCGGCACGAGGCATATTCATGAGTTGTGGTGCGAACATATCTTTAAAATAAGTAGAGCAACACGGATGAACATAGTGTTTTGTATTAATTTTGTAAAGTACACTTGTCTTTAAACAATGTAATTTGTTCAAAATTTATCACAGAAGGTAAACCAGCCTATGTTAATCCAGTACATTGTAATTATGTGACAGCAATGTTGTTTTGTGTTTCAAAATGTTTTAATTTTCACTGGACAAAAATTCCTGTTGGGTGATTAGGGAACAATTGACATATTCCAAATAGCCATAGATGTGTTAAGGCCTCTTATGACTCATTTCCATGCAATTGAAAATACATACAGATGTAATGCATATTTAATGCACCATCAAATGGTGCTGCTGCATTTTTCTAATGATGAATTCATAATTTTCTCCTGGGCTGCTGTTTGTAGGTTCTTGATGAAGAGGCTGAAGTCTTCATTGTGAAGATGTGGAGGTTACTTATCTATGAGACAGAAGCCAAGAAGATTGGCCTGGTAAAATAGGTGCAAATAAAGATTACTTTTCTTTCTTCTAATGTACAATAGATTTAGGAGAGTTCTGTCATCACCCTTATACATAGTAACTTGTCCTTAAATCTGCTGCTCCCCATCTTTGTTGTAAATAATGTCATTCTTTGGTCAGTTATTTGCTTCCAGGACCATTTGCTTGTTTTTAAATCAGCTTACTTAAACTTCATGTTGTGGGGAAGTTAACGGCGCAGAGTTGCCTTCAACATGTCATCTGAATGTGGGTTGCTTAGTTAGTGTGCACACCTACAGCTAGAAATTTTTTGGGGGGTGGGGGGGGTTGGAGACATTGGTTCCATAATCTCTTGTGAAAACCACTAGCTACAGGAAAATGTTACAGTTAAGATACTCTCCATTGTTTTTTTTTGTATTGAACATTTCAATAAAAAATGTTTTGTAATACTTGTGATTTGTGACTTTTTATTTCTGACTTTGTAAAAACACAATTCAGTGATATGTGTCAATTCTTGGAAATGAAACAGCTGATGACACAAATTGAGATCCAAGATTTTTTATTGATGCCAAGCACTGAGTGATGTTCGTATGGCAGAGCCTGCATAATTTCGTCCTATCACGTTAAGTGACAATATCACGGATACTTGTCTGAAGGGTCACTGCGATGTCATTAAAAATAGAAGCATGTCGCGTCCTTGAACACAACTCTGTGTTGATTACCTTCTTTAAACACGTGGGATAAACGGTCAAAACTGCTGTTAAAAGTCCCAAAGTAGCACTTCTAACAGCAGTTCATGTTTGCTGGATAGACATTCCCCATGTTTCTCTAGTCTTCTGTTTTGGCCTCCATCTCCTCTGCGTCGTCATCTCCGTCCACCTCTGCGTTTTCCCTCTCTAGTCGCTCCAGCTGCCGGGCCAGCTCTGTCTCATCGGTGTCTGTCACCACCTTGGGCTGAAGGGCAATATTTTAATTAATACTAACAGACTTTTTCCTAATGTTCGTCAACAATATGTGGTCGGGTTCAAGGTAGAAGAAAATCTGGACTGACACTTCACACATTCAAACTACGACTGTCAAGAAGAAGGCTCAAATCTTCAAGCCTTTTTTTCGTAATTGGTCCGTCGCTTGAGCTTTTGCCACCCGGAGGTACTTGTGACATGGTGAAAAGGTCTATAAACCACAACACCAATACCGTAGCTCACCTCCATTTGGATGTTAAAGACGCCCCTCTTTTCCTCGATTTTCTCCTTGATGGCCGCCATGGCCTGGTTGAGGACTGACAGGCCCTCTGTGCGCTCTAGAGTGGTGGTGGTCATCACGTAGCGGGGAGGTGCGATTAGGTTGATCTGTTGGGGAATACTTTTTTTTTTTTTAATTGGTCTCATTTACATGGATATTGCTACAGCACACTCATTGTATTCATTATGATAATGAAATGTAAAAGGTCTATTTACATGAATGAACATAATTGTATTTCAACTTTGTATATGGGGTTACATGGCCGCCGTAGGAACAGAACTCCATTGTACACAGAGGACTCCCTGTACTTCCATGTTACCTTAATGGGCATGGCCTCTGTAGAGCAGCCCAGTCCCGCCCTCAGTGCTTCCTTCACGGCGTCGATGCCCTCGTAGCCGTAACACGCCACTTCAATGTCTGCCATCGAGACAAGAAGAGACGTGTTGTTTTTTTTCTTCAGTCATCACAAATCCATGCGGTATTATCCCCAAAAAAATGTTCTCACCTGCTCGGATCTTGACAGCCTGTGGAGTGAGTCGCCTGTTGATGTTGTCAATAAGCACGGCGCGCTCTTCTTCTGTCAGGTCCAACTCTCCCAGGATTGAAGGATCACTGCACCAAGGGAACATACGTTACCGCATCAAATTGTTAAGCAGAGATCCAATTTGTCACAAATACTCCTTACTTCAACCTACAGTATGTATGCCAGCGGTGTTAGTCCACATGAACAAAAACTTCTATCCCTGTCATCGTAATCATTTTATGTACATTTCATGGGGTTTTGTATTCACTTTAGTTATTGCCGTGAAACAATTTCTGTCAGAAAGTACATAGGGTTGCTGATTTTATTTTTTGTGTTGAAATGCTTTCGGCTGTCAGTGTTTATCCGATGTTTTTGTGTAACACCGTGACAACGATAATCATGATTATGCGGGTCATAATAATCGTGATTATGACATCTTCATACCGTTTCATCTCTAGCAGACAGCGCGACAAGCAGCCCACATATATGCACTGTGGTGACGAATTATTATGATTATTTTTTTTTAAATCAACTTTTTTCTTTGTCAATACACTTATAATCGCTGTCAATTATTTGCAGATTGTCACTATTTGCGTTCAGGCCTGGTCCTTATCCCCCACAAATAATGGTGTTCCACTGTATTCCAAACGACAACCACGATAAAGTGAGCGACCTGAAAACAAGGTGCGAGCTTGTACGTCTACGTCCGGATGGCAGAACTTACGACACGGCCTGTTTGAAGACGTCGTAAGCGCCGTATCCCGGCCGCTTGTACTTCTCGTCAAAGACCCAGGCGGTGCGCTGGTACAAGCTCTCCAGCTGCTCGTCTTTACTGTACTCCAGCACTTCGGCCACGTGTCGCAGGATGCTGTACACCTGCGCACACAGCGGCATGTTGGTCATTATCACCTCGCTGGGCAAAAGTTGTAAAGGGTGTTATATACTTCAGTATGAACAGTCTGTGAGTGTATTAACACACACGAATACAGTGGAAGCTGAAAATCTGTACCTACAAAGCCAGTTGTGACAAGTTCTCCTTTCAAAATGATTTTCCCCATGAGAAATAATGTAAAGTGATGTGTCACGCTGAATGCCACTCACAGTTTTAGATTTGGTGAATTTATCTTCACACTTGATGGCCTCCTCTGGCGAAACTCTTCTTTTTGATAGATCAATGTATCCTGGTGGGGAAGTCGCAGACACGCGGTTGACACACTTTCTACTAACCAACACGAAAAGCTCGTGGCTCAGGACGCACGGCCGAAGCGCTCACCTTTCTCTTTGTCTACTCGGATGACCACCACGCACTCGTTGCGTCCGATGCGGATAAGCTTGTTGATGGAGCGAATACGCCGACGCGACAGCTCGCTCAGGAGGATCATGCCCTCGATGTTGTTGTACTCCAGGAGGCTGACGTAGGCGCCCATCTCGGCGATGGACCGCACGTTCACCATGACCACGTCCTCCACTTCTGGAAAGCGGTGCTGGTAGAATCGACAGCTGAGGCCCGGCATTGCTGTTTAGGACATCAAGAGGCTAACCTTAGATATTTGTATAACATTGAACAAAAATATGACCTCCTCCTCCCAATTTTTTAACCTAACAAACAACTCTTCAGACATTTTTGTGCTTTTTCCGTACCGCACTAAGACGCCACCTCAAACGTCAAAGGTAATGTTGTAATATGAGTTTGAAATTGTATTAATGTGTTTTGGGATTATTGTTTAAGGTTTCAACTTAATATAGGCAGTTAAAACATTTTTTGGGGGGTGTCGTTCACTCATAAAATTTCACTATTCACGTCAGGGCTTGGTCACTAACATAATGTTAGTAAAGTTTTATATTGATGGATTTAGTGTCATTTTCACAAGCAGCATCTGTAGGTTGCTTTTTCCATCAGATTCCCTCTACATGCAAGTGTACAAAACAAGTTTACACCTTTCGATTCAATTAAATACATTATCCTTACTATTAAGTCTTAAGGATAGACTGATTATTGAAATTTTGGAAAACTTTGTTTACTGTAGAAACCTTTTGGGAGCCATTTATTCGTTTAAGTTTTCATTTACCGTTACAAGACATGCTGCTGAGACTGGGAAGTCTATTGCCTAAGCAAATTGAAAAGCTGTTTAATTAACGTATATGAAGTCTTATGGTTTTTGTATTATTAAAAACTTCAACAAAGATATTTCCCCTTTTACAGCAAATGAATATCGGCTCCAAATATCGATTATCGACTTCCTTGACTACTAAAAAAATGTAAAAATAACGCTCTCTCTATTAAGTTCCACTACAGTATAGTCAATTTGAAAGGTTTTGCACACAATAAATTCAATGCTAACACAGCAATCCCTTAAATGAAGGATTTAACTGTTAGTGTAGATCATATTTCAGTACAATAAGTACTGTATATACTCATACACATATGTATATTCGCATTTGGTCATTTCAAGGTAAATATTTGTCAAATATGGCTTTCCAACCAAACTATGACTACATAAGAGGATCCAAATTGTCATAATTTATAAATTGTAGCGTTGTAAAGAAGTTTTTCTTTTCCTGGTTTTATGGTAAAAGAACCTCAGAGTGGTCGAACAGAATACTTATGAGCATAAACCACAGATGGTAACATTATTGTTGACTACATGTATCATTCGCACTTTTTGTCCGACAGAAAATGATGCAACAGAAAAGGGCTAAATGCGTTCACTTTCATATGTTAACAAAAAAATAATCTCAAATACGAACATGCATATATATAAACATACGCGGAACATATGATGTCATATTAAGACATATTAGCACAATGCGAGTTTAAAGGCGAGGGTGGGTGGGAAGAGAAGAGAAGGAGAATAAATAAATAAATAATGCTAATATAGCACGACTAGCTCGGAGCTAGAAGCCGGGCGCCCGGCTCACATGCGCCGCGTGTGAGGGAGCATGGCCCACTTGCCACGAAAATGTCAGCTTTCTCTCTTAAAACTCACCTGTGTCATGTGTTTGGAGAAGAACAGCCTTGAAAGCAACTCACTGCGTGTTGAAATTTGGTCGCCCTTTGGGTTCGTTTGAGTGACTGGCAATTAGCATCTGTTAGCTCCTATTCACGGCTGTGCTAAATTCTTGACCCGGAAAAGATCGTCGCCTGGTGTCTTTGCGCATGCGCAGAGGCTCAGCATGTGTCACGTGACTGGAGGTCACCTGATCCGCTCGGCCGGGAGAGTCTGACGAGATCATCTCAACCTGTGGTTGAAATACCGCACGAACAACATTTGATCTGTACCTGGACTACACAAATTGGGAAAATAACGTCTTCTTGTTGCAAATAATCAGCAGAACGCCGACAAGATGTCTGGAAAGGACAGGATCGACGTTTTCCCATCCAGAATGTAAGCTGGTTTGAAAGCTACGCTCGCTAACACTGTTGAGCATCAAACAGCGATTTCATTATTTCTGCTTCCTTCTTTGTGTATACATGCTTTACATTCACTTCTCGGTTCGAATCTTATTCGCAACTTTGTTTAATTTAAAAGAGGAACAGTCGTTGTCATGTGACGTTTTCTAAAAATAGCTGTCGCTACTGCATAAACGTCTTCTTGGGCAATAATTAGATTAAATTGTTGTATTATTTGTTTCATGTACTAGGCACTTTTCTCTAATAGCTTTGCATGGAAGGACTAAATTTCGTAACTACAAAAGAACACCATCTATAAATTATGTTGTTGCACTTGGTAGTAGTAAGCAAGGAAATGTGACTCGAAAAGCCTACTAGAACATCTGAACTTTAATTAATCGGAGTCACTTTAAATGGCGACAATTGTGGGCTGGCTCCCATTTAGCATGAGTTTAAATGTGATTGGTTAATTCTGAACACAGCCACACCCCTTGTTATGAGGGTGTGTACACTTGTGCAACACCATTATCTCAGTTGTTTACATCCCTCGCTGAAAGATTGTTTTTTTTTTCCCGATTTGGTCACAATAATATATAATATATTACAAAAACGTGGCATTTGAACAGGGGTTTGTAAGACCTTTTATATCCACTGTGTAATGTATACAGCATAAAGTTGACTGTGACATTGTGTAGTTTTATGGTAATGCCAAAATCACTGTGTTGACTTTGTGTGTACTACCATTTTCCTTTTTAGGGGCCTTTTCACTTTTTAGAAAGTCCATTGAGGGCAGTACTAAAATGTATAGATTTTTTGTTTTGTTTTGTCACCACAGTTCCTCTGTGGTTTTGTTTTTCGAATTGCACAGCAGGCCAGATCAAATGCTTTTCCAGGTTGTGTCGTTTCCCACTTCTGCTCGAGTGTCATCTTGATGCGGTGCGTTTCGTTCGGCAGGGCTCAGACCATCATGAAGGCTCGTATGAGAGGCGCGCAAACGGGTCGCAACCTGCTCAAGAAGAAGTCGGACGCGCTCTCAATGCGATTCCGTCAAATCCTTCGCAAGATTATCGAAGTCAGTTGTTATATGTTAAAATATTGAACCAGAAAAAAAGGACTCTAAAATGTTGTTTTGAAGTGTGTTAGTTAAGGACTTATTAGATGTGTTTTCTTTCTTCAGACAAAGACCAAGATGGGGGAGGTGATGAGAGAGGCGGCTTTCTCTTTGGCTGAAGCCAAATTTGCAGCTGGTGACTTCAGGTAAGAGTTGTGTGTAAAATAACTATTTTGTGTGGAAACTCATGTGTGTCATTGTGTCTACAGCACTACTGTCATCCAGAATGTCAACAAAGCTCAGGTGAAGGTGCGTGCCAAAAAAGACAATGTGGCAGGTGTGACTCTCCCCGTTTTTGAGCACTACCAAGAAGGCGGGGACAGTAAGTATCATAATATTTGGATTAAGTTTCCTCAAGTGGATAGTTATTACCCCCTTTTTGCGATTGTCAGGCTATGAGCTGACTGGTCTGGCCAGAGGAGGAGAGCAGCTCTCCAGGTTGAAGAGGAACTATGCCAGAGCTGTGGAACTACTAGTGGAGTTGGCCTCTCTGCAGGTAGGTGGGGCACGCTTTCAAAAACATCATCGCTAACTCAATCATGGCTAATTGGTCATCTACAAGCTGACATGAGTAACACACCAAAAGAGAAATTCTATTCACGTTGTGCCCAGACATCTTTTGTCACTCTGGATGAGGCCATAAAGATCACCAACCGCCGTGTGAATGCAATTGAGCATGGTAAGCTTTAACAATTGATTCCAAATTGTAGATTTTATTTTATATATATTTTTTAAAAAGGACAGACTGTCTCTTTCAGTTATTATCCCTCGGATCGACCGCACCTTGACTTACATCATTACGGAGCTGGATGAGAGGGAACGAGAGGAGTTCTACAGGTCAGTGTCCTCAGTCAATAGTTCCTCATTCGGTCATTTCTCGCAATCTCACGGATGTGTCTCATCGGTCATCCTCTCAGGCTGAAGAAGATCCAGGAGAAGAAGAAGCAACTGAGAGAGAAGACTGAGAAGGAGATCGCCGCCCGTCTGGCCAAGTTGGGTCCCATTGCAGAGCCCGCCAACATGATGACAGAAGAGACGGATGAAGACTTGCTCTTCGAGTAAACATCATGTTGCCAAGGCAACCCTTAAACCTATTTATTCCATGCCTATCAGGGCCGTGTCCAAGTCTTCTCGTGAAGGCAATTGTTTGTGTGTTGTGATTTGTTCTGTTGTGTCAATACCGGAAAGAATCATACATTTCTGTCTTTGTACAGAACTACAAGGCAGTTAAAATATAAAGAGCAAGTAAATTGTGATTAATAGAAGTTTCTCCTCACATTGTATGCTGTAAATTTTAAAATGGTTGATGTGTGAGTGCCATTACCTCATTTATAAGATGTTTACCTAATGAGACCCTTGCTATAACACATACATTTAAACATGTCCTCAAATAAAAAGGCGTACTCAGTACTCAAACGTTGTCTTGGCGTCAACGTGTCATCCAAAAGATCTGAGCTGGATCCTAGTGGCCATTTTGCACCACACTGTTACATTTAACACATTTTGCTCATGAATTCAGTCACAGTGTCACAGTAAGTGGGGGGGAAAGACCATTCTGCAGTATAATATACTGTTTAATAATAACCAGTCATCATAGACGTGTTTGTCAATAGAACACAAACAAAATAAAACAAAATTACACTGATTGCGGTAAGAAGAAATAACTGCATGTCTATCAACAAATGGACAATTATATAATTTTGACACTCCCATTGTACACATACAATTTAGAAGTAAAATGTTTACATTTTTTCTAGAAAATCTGTATTTACAATTATAAATATTAAGATATGTCTATGTTTCATAAATGGCTAAAGCAGAGGAAAACCAAAAACAAACATCACACACAAAAGAGACACAGACAAAAAGAAACCAGAGTCCATCTCTTTAGAACAAACGAGGAAATGTGCAAATTAACTGTACCGTCTTGTCCTTCAACTGCAGCCTTCAGGAACGTGCATGTGGCCCCCTTAGCAGAGCCAGGAGGTGGGCACCCACTGAGGCTCGGTGTCCAGCTTCTCAATGAGCTTGCGCAATTCGAAGAAAGCCTCGTTTGGCTCCGCATTCACGATGGTGGCGTCAAAAGCGTGGCCGAAGTCCTGCTCCATCTCGCGAGCCTTCTCGATGACCTCCTTGAGCTCCTCCGGCTGTGCAGGGCACCAAATTTGACAACATCAAAGAACAGAAATATGTCAAAGGTTTTGTTGACATTTAATACCAGTTCATCATGTCATTTGGGACACATTCCCACCACATAGCCAGGATAAACAAGACTATTTAGTACCTTAGGTGTTTTTCCCTCGGTAGCCAGCAGGGTGCGCAGTCGTTCTTGAGAAGGAGGAGCAATGAAAATGACGAAGGGCTTGAGGTTGGAGGACCTCAGCACCTTCAACGACTGTTGAGAAGGAGTCAAAGTATTAGACACAAAAAGTAAGGTTTTCACCACTCACCATTAGAATGCATTTTCTCGTAAGAAATAATAGCGGCAGCGTGGGGTGACCTAGTGGTAGTACATCTGCCACACAATTCTGATGTTCAGAGTTCAACTCTTAGGTCAGGCCCTCCTGTGTGGAGGAGATTCCAAATTGTCCATAGATGTGAATTCAAGAATCAATTGTTGTTTATTTACAGTGTTTGTGCCCTGCAATTGACTTGCGAGCAGTTTAGCCCGCCTCTTGCGTCCCTTGTTGTGCTGCGTTACATGCATGCGCCATTTGTAACCTCAAAATGTTTGGACCGTCGTATTGAGAGCATACGTTTCAAAGTAATCAACATTTCAGACTAGAAAACAATCTCATGCGTGAATGAATGAATGAAGATGAGCACGCTACCGTACCCTGGTGTGCAGGCAGAGCAAACAGATACGTCCAGAGTTGACCACGTGTCGCACAGAGTCCGTGCTGGTTCCGTAAAGGTTCTTCTCGTACTCGCCGGACTCGATGAACTTCCCCGCGGACAAGTCGGCCTCGAAGCCGGCTCGACTCACAAAGTGGTACTCGCGCCCGTTTCGCTCGTGTATCCTCGTGCTTCTGGTCGTGTCTACGCGAGCAAAGAGTACCAATGATATCACAACTAGTTTTTTTTTTTTTTTTTTTTTTAAGTAAATTTTGGTAACTCACGTGGGACGGCAACGGCAAACTTTTCTGGTTCAATGGCGAGTAACCTGCGACGCAACTCGTCGTGACCGCTGTTCGTCGGAGCGATCAGAGCGATGGGACGTTTGCGAGTGGCAGGCTGGTGATAGAGAGACATCTCCTCATAGGTCAGGACGTCATCGCATTCTGAGCAGATAGATGGGAGAGCGAGTCAAGGTCAACATTAATGTCATGACTAACAGGAACCAGCACAGTGGGCGATCTATTCAGGCCCTCAATTTTATTTGCTGCTTTTTATGTGCAGCTTTGGCCAAAGATCTGCTTCTTATCCACAGCAGGGCAGACAAATCACACAAATTCAGGCATTAAGCAGCACCGGTCGCATGTGTGTGTCTGTGTCGCAAAGTGTGCGCCACATGACATCACAGGGGCTGTGCAAGCCATTTAGGTCCCTGCTGGGCACCTGTTGGTGCCTCCTCTGATCCCGTCTGTGAGGAGACGACTAATCTGAGCCAAGCGGAGGCCAGGTCATGTCAGCTGTAGCTAGAGCAGTTTGTGATGCATCTAAGCAGACAATGTTTGCACACTGACAAAAGCTGCTCTGGTTTGACAGACAGACAGTGAGAGTAGAGAGAGGGTGTCGATTAAAGAAAATTTTACCAGTGTTCTTGCTCAGAGGAGATGTGCTTTTCTTCTTCTGTTTCTTGTTTTTCTTCACATACCAACGTTTCCCTGAAAAAGAATGCAAGGTTATTTGTGATTGCAAAATCCTGTCTTGCCCATGTTGTAACCTTCAGTGTACAGCAACATGATCTTCTTACCTTGTTGTTCTCTACTCCTGTCTGGTGCAGTTCTCTTCAAGGTCTCTCTCTGTTGCTGGAAGCACTTCCCTGACAAATACAATGAAAGACAGTTTGTTCCATTTCAAAATGTTGTGTTCTTCGCTTATTTTTCTGTCAATATTATTTCCAACTTTCCATTTCCACTGCTTAACCTCCTTTTCTAGCGGGCACAAGCTTGGGTCAAAGAGTAATCTTAATTAATTCTCAGGTGTTTGATTTAATCTTCTGGACTCGCCAGATGGGTGGGGCTTTCCTCCTGGGATGGCTGACATAGTGCCAGGTTAGTAGCTTGCCACAATGTATTGTTTTTATTTCCATACCACCAGTCGGATGGGGCAAATACTAATTTTCCCAATCGTAGCTGTCGGGTGGAATCCTCGCATCTCCAAAATCACTACTTTTCAGGAAAAAATAAAAAAATTATCTTGCTTGCTTGACAACCATTATTCAAGTTGGTATTATACCTCTTATTGCTATCAGATACTGTTGCACACAGACATCACAAAAGCATTAATTTAATATGATTTAAAACAACAACAACACTGATTTAGTAGGCTGTCACTGAATAAAATTTGCCAGCCAGCCACAAAAGCAAATGACTGCAAATGCCATCTTCTTCCCAAACTCTTTTTCAAATATCTTAGGTCTGCACCGTAGCATTACAGTGACCCATTGTGAACAAAAAGGGTCACTCATGTGCATCTAACCTACATATTTTCACTTTTTGTATTTAAAAAAATAAATAATAATAAATAAAAAATCCACTTTGAATCTTGGTGACAGAATGCCACGTGGCTCACGCGAAGTGAGGAAGAGGTGGAATTTTACGACACTTCACACAAAGTTCAAGAGTTAACAGAGTTCTCAAGCTGTTTTCAACACTTTAAA
The DNA here is from genome assembly GCF_024500385.1 of Phyllopteryx taeniolatus. NCBI lineage: Eukaryota > Metazoa > Chordata > Actinopteri > Syngnathiformes > Syngnathidae > Phyllopteryx > Phyllopteryx taeniolatus. Next base: position 11,177,892 of record NC_084519.1, read on the forward strand.
TTGCTTAATAATGTCTAAAAAATAACAGACAATGTGAGGACAGACCAACAGCATCGATTTATGGAAAAAATAAGAAATTGACCAAATGTTGACATTTGGGGTTTCCACCCAACAGTGACGACATCAAGTATATAGTGGGTGTTTTTTTATTTTATGTAACAATGAAGCTGTTTAGGGTGTTTGTGCAGTCATGTTTTTGCCTTACTAAGGAAAACAAAGTAAAAAAAAAAAAAACTATACATATTGATGATCGGCCCTGGTATAATCCTAACCTGGAATGAGTCCAGCCAATAACTGGTTTTCCTCATCTCTATCCCTGTAGGCTTGCCACCAGTTAGGGTCATCCTGGCTGATGACGTGGAGAATATCCCCTTTCTGGAAAGACAGGCCCAGCTCCCGACATGGCACGAAAGGGTCATCCGAGGGGTTGTAGTCAAAGTAAGCTCGTACATGCATCTATGGAAGAGGGGGCGGGACAGGGAGAGCGAGGGTTTTACACGGTCTTTGCTGCTCTTGCTTGCATGCGTGTGCAGACGGGCCGCACAGGTCCATGTTAGAGACTTACCACAGTCTGTCTGTGTGGGGCAGGTTTAATATGAGAGCTCGGGATGAGGAGGAAGGTCAAAGTGCCATGCATTTGTTGCTGATGGACAGGATGAGAAGAGATAAACTTCTACAACAACATTAAGTCATTATTCCCCTAAAAATGTATACGTACAACAATGATGAATTGCTAAAAATATAGTTAGCAGGATATATACTCACTGAACAAAACATGAGATCCACCTGCCAAACTCAAATGAGCTCAAATATTGATCTGACATGCTGTGATATATGAACCTGCATTAAACAAGTAATCTTCATTTGATGTGTAAATGTCTTAGGGACCTTAAATTGGTTCTTCTAGCAATGTGTATTCTGTAACCAGAAAAGCTGAACTGTTGACAAACATTAACAGAAAATACATTCATGTATTTGTACCTTTAACTTTATAAGATTGAATGGGTCAGAAACATCCAGCAGAAAATTAGATTTTTATAAAAATGTTGCACTTATTGGTGAGAGGGCAACAAAAGCCCTGTTGTGGTATGTAGTAGCAAAAGAATAATAAATGTGCTATAAATATGGGTAGTTAGATAAGCATCATGAAAAATATGACAACACCTGGTCTAATGTAATAATTTGAATCACACACATTGAGTACTCCAAACGTACCGTCATTTCTCGTGTATAATGTGCACCCATGTATAATACGCACCCCCAAAGTTGACCTCAAAATTCTGGAAAACCCTTCTATGTATAACGCATTTTTAGAATGCATGATTTTTCCTATATTTTACCTATATGATCAAAACATGAAGTATTATCTGTATTTTGTTAGTTTTTTTCTCAAATAATTATTCTGAAGTTAAGCACTTTATTTGAACACGTAATCCTTTTTTTTTTTTTTTTTTTTACTTGCTCTTATTTTGAAATTAACAGCCCTACTTTTATTTAGTAAATTAGAAAACACACAGTTGTGCTCATGTTTGATTACCCAGGCAGAATTTGTAAGATGGGTACACTTCTTTAAAGAAAACATGAAGGACCATGTGAACACACATTTTATTTTAATGGGATTCAAATTAAACAGTCAAGCATTTCAGAAAAGCATTATCATTAAACAAAACATAACTATAAAGAAATTAATGATCGTTGTTGTTCAGTTAGTCATACTTAAAAAAAACAATATTTCAAAATTTTTGCCAGGGTGTGTAAACCTATGAGCACAACTGTACATATATCCAGTCATACATTCCCCTGTCATATTGGAATGAAAAAAAAAAAAAGTGTAGGCTACACTTTTTTTATAACCACTAAGTGGCGGTGGCATTTTGGAATGAAAGTGTACATCTTTTTCATAACCACTAGATGGCGACATACATTTATAAAACGAGAACGTTTTTTCCATTTGCCGCTATACCCATGTATAATGCGAACTATTGATTAATGACAATTTTTTGGGGGAGAAAAATGTGCATTATAGACGAGAAATTACAGTAGTTCCCCATTCATTGTAATGAAGTTATTTCCCATTATCAGCTGAAGGTCCAACAGACGAAGTTCTCACCAGTAAGTCGTGAACTTCGTTGACGTGCTTCCCGCGAACGGAAACGCCGTTAATCTCCAGGATCTCGTCCCCCTCGTTGAGCAGGCCACTTCGCTCCGCAGTGCCCCCTTTCACCACACGGCTCACCACCACGCTGTCCATGTCATTACGCACGGTCGCACCCTGGTGGCATACGCAAGCAGTGTACATATTAAGTTATGGCGATAAAATGTATTTCGGCACAAGTGTATTCAAGAGTGAAAAGGACCCTAATAAGTGGAACCTCTATATTTGAAAATCCTTGGTGTTATTTTTTATTTAAGAGGTTACCATTGCCTCTTAAGTTAAACATTCAAGAATGTGGATGGCCTCTCACCAGTGGAGTGTCACGGGTCTTATGCAACCGCACCATTTTGACACTTTCTCCAAGATACTGGATCACATTGTCCTCTGCCATTTCCTGCACAGCCAAGCTGTCATGTGCCTGCATCAGCGCCTGGGCACACAAAGCAAACAGGATGCATCCTTACAATCAGATCATGCATCGACAACACCATCAAACTGATAATTGTACCTTCCTCTTTACGGTACTAAATAGTTAAAAGTTACAGGTGAAACAAAGTATCTGAAGGTTGATGGAAGCCAAATTAAAGACCGACAACAGCTACCCAAGACTTTGCACTCATGAGATGTGACAATTAGGAGTTGGGATACAGGTTAATTCCTCGCATCCAACAATTTTCTCGACAGTTTATCCTGTTCAGGGCAGAGGGGAGTTGGTGTCTATACAATTTGACTGCAGGAATGGAGAACACCTCAGCCAGATGAACACAATGACATTTTTATGACCGTCGAATGGCGTATTGACTGACTAGGTGTAATTCTTTAAATATTAAGACCTTCATTTTGGAAAATTGGATTTATGATTTTTTAAATCGATCCAAAAGGGGACTCCCATGTTCCCTACAACATATGACAACACTTTTTGGCAAATCACATCACACTGGGCCTGATTTACTAACATTTTCCATGTGCAAAAATGGGCGCAAACTTGACTGTTCATGCAGTGGCTGATTTTGATTCTTTAAATACTGCATCTGAAAGGCAGGTGAGGTTAAAAAGTAAACAAGTGAACTTACCTGGAGATGAGGGTTGGTGAGCAGAGCCCTGAGCTCCAAGCCTTCCCTCTGTTGGCTGGACTGCAGGATCTTCTGGACCTGAATACGCACACACACAACAGTAAGGTCTCATGATGATTTATCTGAAATACAGAGGGAAGATCTTTGTGTAATAAGAAGTGTTTTTCCCACCAGCTGCCCACGTATTCTTATATACAATATGATTACAATCTTAACAGGGCACTAAAGCCTCATTGCAAAAGACACAGTAGAATAAGATATAGCTAGTACAGCGACATGTTAACCCTAAAAATGTAGCTGACATAAGATCTGCTTGGGTTAGTCCTTTATGAGTGCCACAGTAAGGTGATTCACAACATAAGCAGTATATTCATACAAAACACATTAGTAGCTTGCTTTATAAATAAGCATATCAATATTTCACATACCGTGTCTAAATCTTAATGCAATTTCACACTCTAGAGAAAAGGGCCCTTACATTTGTCCTGCTATAAAACAACTTTTTGAGTTTTTTAGTGCAAATGGTCCCTGACAAGCATTCAAAGCAATTTTCTGCTATGGAAAAGAGACGTCCACTCGATTTCCGTTTGGCTTATTCAATCTCTTGGTCACAAGACTGTTTGAATCAGTTGTGCTGTGTCATCTGGTAGGAAGATTTGCTTCTTCCAACAAAAAATTTCTCTACACATCGATGGCATTAATCAACCTGAAAAGATATTGACAGCCTGGTATGTGCATCTTGCTGTACCTACAACCCCCAAACATGAGCCATCAGAAGCCTTTGAGGGAAAGGAAACAACAACAACAATTATCAATCATGTAAGGGAAGGTCAAGTGTAGAGTGAGAGTGTCACGAATGAATAAACATATTGTGTATGCTGTATAGAGTTTGCGGCATGGTGGCCGACTGGTTAGAGCGTCAGCCTCAAAGTTCTGAGGTGCGGGGTTCAATCCCCGTCCCCGCCTGTGTGGAGTTTGCATGTTCTCCCCGTGCCTGCGTGGGTTTTCTCCGGGCACTCCGGTTTCCTCCCACATCCCAAAAACATGCATTAATTGGAGACTCTAAATTGCCCGTAGGCATGACTGTGAGTGCGAATGGTTGTTTGTTTCTATGTGCCCTGCGATTGGCTGGCAACCAGTTCAGGGTGTACCCCGCCTCCTGCCCGATGACAGCTGGGATAGGCTCCAGCACGCCCGCGACCCTAGTGAGGAGAAGCGGCTCAGATAATGGATGGATGGATGTATAGAGTTTGCATGCTCTCTGCATGCATACTTACTTGGATTTTCTTACTTGGAACTCCAACTTCCTCCCACATTCCATAAACCTGGATGTCAATGCTAAATTAAGACAATTTTTTCCTTATTTGAGAATGTGAGTGTGGACGTTTGTTTGTCTAGATGTATCTGGTGATTGGCTGGCAACCAGTCCGTTTGAAGCTTGCCCCGCACCCAAAGTCAGCTGGGATAGGCTCCAGAACTATCGCGAAAACTGATATATTCTAATAATGCATTTGTACAAATAAACGCCTTAGCCTAAATAGACACCTTGTACTTTTGGTATTTGAGTAAACAAATGCCCTATGGCCACTACATGTACGTAGTTTGCTTTTAATGTTCTTTATTTGTTTACTTAATTCATTTATTATTTGTAAAAATGTAATTTACTGTGTACTGTGATGATAGATTTTCCATCAACTGTTCACACAAAAGGTGACAACGGAGTCTTGAAAAATGTGTCAGTTTCCGTGGGCCTTAATCAAACTTTGCTTGTGAAAATAGCATTAAAAACATTCCTTGGCGTCTTGTTAAGAGTCTGTTGTGTCCATTACACTAATCAAGCTCACCAACAAGGTGACGCACTTCTCCCCCCTCCATCCCTCGTTGATGCTGCTCCTCCAACCACACTACAGTAAGCTGCTGGAGTTTCTTTTTCTGGCCTGCTCCCTGCTGCACTGTGCTGCACCGCGGGCCGCTCGGAGATTAGTTTATCCAACGGGAGCGTCTAACGCGGGCCCGGCCACGGCTATTAGGCGTTGTTAAAGCGCTTCGGGATCTGTGCCCGGTGTGTGAGAGCACACACCGGTTTACTGCACACAGGAGGACGACACGATGCCATGTCTGAGAACAAAATAGATCGGCTCGGTCGGGTTGTCTCAAGGCAAGACTGGAATAGCGGCGGTGGTGCTCGGTGGACTTTGAATGAACTTTACACACCACATGGCTGCCTGTTTCATCACTATTAAGGCTGATTCTGCCACACTGGTTACTGCCTTTTCCCCCTCATTCCTATTATGGACTTGATACAACACCCAGCGGAGGGCCTGTGCAACTATATACCAGCAAAGCATGTTACAATGCATGTCTCTGGTTCTGTGTGACAGGAAACAACCCAGGCTCAACTGTGCAGGGACATAAGTCAATTACTGCTGCTTTGCTTTAGGACTGACTGCCTTGTGTTTGTGCTGCCAAAACAACCTGTTCTGTACCACCCTGTAAAAAAAGAGCAGACTTAAAGGTTGACATCTACTTCTGCTTCCCAAATGAAGCACATGACTTCATTCACTGACTGGACTATTTTATTTTCTAGGTACACCCTGGTAGTACTGGGTTGTCTTAAACTCAATTTGTTTGTGGCCGATACAAACGCATACAGTGGTATTTGCTCTCTCATCAGCCATGGCATGTCTTAATCATCTTTTTAGACTATAACTGCTTTTGCACGCAGTGTAGTGGTCAGAGACACTAGGCAAGTGAGGAACCAAGGGATTCAAATTCATTCAATAAATTAGATTAAGTTAAAATGAAAGTATACCATTGACTGTTAGACATGATTGAACAGGTAGTGGTTGAACTAATTGAACTTAAACCAAAAACGTTAAAGAAAAGAAAAATGGTCAAAAAATTCCAAATAAAAAGTTTCACTTCTAGATTCTTGTGAAATTGTGATTTTTAGGGTAACAGGAAAACAGTAATAATGTCAGTAAAACACAGAAAGCATCCATCCATCGTCTATAGCACTTGCCCTATATACTAAATACTGACAGCAAAAAAGATTCAGTCGCTTTACCATGATGAGAGTCACGTGCAAGATGAGGCATACCTCTTGGCAAAGCTCTTGAGCTTGCACCGTGAGGGGCGAGGTGGGGTTGACTCGGTTCATCTTTTGGGACACAACAGTGTAGATGCTGTAGGCGCACTTGAAGTCGTCCTGCGCAAGCAGCTGGAGCAGCAGCTCCGCATCCTGCTGGCTCTGAGCGTCAGTCACGCACTGCTGCACCCACTTGACGGCCTGCAGCAGCTCCTCCGGCTCTGATGGAGATGGACACACAAAACACGTCGGATGGATAATTTTACCCATTTTCTAATGTCATTTGGCTCCCTTAAAAGGTTCACTTCATATGTCGCACACCCTGGGAAATTTGATTAATACCACAGTGTGATTTAGGCTAATCGTGTTTCATCCATGACTTGAGATCAGAACTGTAACGCCATTCAAACTGCTACTAAAAGGGCACATTAACAACTACTGAATCTTAAATTTTCATCTGATCCCATGCATTTTGGATAATTCTATGCTTCCAAGTTCTAACTTCGTGGGAACAGTTTGGGGAAGGTCCCTTCCTGCTCCAGTAAGACTGAAAGCAATGTCCTTAAAGGCATGCTTGGGTGAGTTTGGAGTGGAAGAATGTGACTCAACCCATTGAAACTCCTTTGGGGTGGACAGAGATCGTCAGCCAACACAAGTGCTCTTCATGGTGAATGGACTGAAATTCCCCCAAACACGGCAACATATTGTAGAAAATCAATGAAGAGTGGGGTTCGTCCGTTTACGACGTGACCAAAATGTGAGGTTTCGGGGTTACGAATGGTGCACACTAGTTTGTGCAGTGGCGTAAGAATACCTGTACGTCATCATGCGAACAAGGCGGTACACATGGTTACCAACATACTTACCGTTTTTCATTGGCTTATTTTTTAATGGCCTAGAAGTGTTTCTCAAACAAATAATCAAATTATGTCTTTATGTCTTTACTAGTGTGTTAGCATAGTTTAGTAATAGACGATGGCACATTTTGACGAGTATAATTCAGGGACAGCAGTAATGTTGAGGAACGTGAACCAGGAAGCCTTAATGACGAAAAGGAAGCTATTCCCCATACAAGGTAGTATTTAGGATTTTTTTATATTGTCAGCTACAAGAATGATTCGTGGAGATAAGAGTCTTGTGTCAGCCTAAAAAACACACGCTTCTGCTATTCAAAATATAAAAGTACGCAAGTAAATGAGCTAATTAAGCAACGCTATCGGAATATGTTTCAACGCTAGCTAGCTCTTAAGCAACGTGCATCATGTAATGCGATTTTTTTTTTTTCTCAATGCGGGCACAATATAACTTAATAAAAGGGGCAAACTATTTTGTGAGAAGTCTTTCTTTCCCCCATTTTGCCAAGTAATTAAACGGGTATTGTATATTAATTGGAAGTAAAAATTTATTTTTACTTTTAGTCATAAGTACTTTTCAGGGTGTATACTTTTTACTTTCAACTTTTATCCATCCTTTACTTTACTTTTACATTAAGTGAATATATTTCAACTTTAGTATAGAGTGGTTTTGCCCCCTGCGGGAAGATGTGCTCACAGTGCTGCCCTGGCAGCATTCAACTTAAATTTATGGTTCTTTGTCCCTTTAACAACAGCAGCCACTTCCATGCCTGCCCTCTGCTCTGTCTACTCAATAGTCATTGTTTGGACTCCTGTTGTTTATAGTTGTCTCTCCCAATAGCTCACAACTTCCCATTCTTCCTTGAAGTCTGCATTTCTCTGTAAAAACCCCACGATATCTATTCACATCAACTCACCAGCAAGCAGAGCCTGGGAATGTGCGTCTTCGGTAGCATTCTCCTTCCCCTCGAAGGTGGGATTGTCAACGCCCACTTTTGGGTTCTGCGCCAGCTTCTTGAGCCTCAGTGAAGCGTCGGGGTCGATGTCGCGCTTCCCCCGGCCATCCTCTTCCCTCCTCTTCCTCAGCTCGTCCTGGTAGTGCTGAATTCTCTCCATTTGGGCGCTGCAGTGCGCAGGCTTGACGAGGCAGCTCTCGTCGCCAGGACAGTCCACCGCCCGCTCCCTGTGGCCGGCGGCCTGGCCAGAGCCCTCCTGCACATAACCGTTCATGTGGGACGTGATCATCACTGCCCCCCAGCATACAGCTCAGACCACCTCAGTCCTGGCTGAGCTCTGCTTGGCTGTTAAGAGGAATTGGCGCAGAGACTCTCATCAGTGGCCATTTTACTCCAACAGGAGATGTAGACCTACGATGTGCAAACATTCATCCTGCAATACATGAAGAAGGGGTATAAATACCCAAATACAAGCAGAAACCATTTTATTTTTGGTCTCATAAAATATCAACAGACTTGTCACATGCGCAATTTAAATAGCATAGTTCCTCAAATATGACAGTCCTTGCTCGAACAGACACTGTATACAATTAATCCCCTGGCGACAAATATTTTATTTTATTCTGAAAACAGTAGTGACTTGACAAATTATTTTCCACAAATTCATTCTTCCTCAAATAGTGGGCTTTGCCCCAATAGATGCCGTGCTCCAAATAATCCTCTGGTAAAATAAATAAAAATAATAAATAAATAAATGCATTCTGCTAAATCCATATCCACGTCACAAACGCTCTAGAGTTTTCCACAAATCGTGGCAATCACACTTAACAGATGTCATTCCCCATTTACTTATCAAGTGTGTTGCCACATGAATGAATAAATATGGCACACACTAAGCGGTTGTAAATAAATGTTATTATGATTGCTATATCTTTACCACAACACATCATGCAGGCATGGCATCTGTAAAGCTGATGTTTACAGTGGAGTTTTAAGTGAGATGCTAAGCATTTCAATACTGACCCAAAAAGAAATAGGAATGGGGAAAAAACAATACCATTATTATTATTATAATAATAGGAAAAATAGTTAACTGTCATTAATTGTGAAAAATTATACGAGATGTAATATTATTATACAAACTACATGAAATAAATAAGAGCTCCTCCCCACCAGCAACAAATGCCTTTCTCCTAATAGATGCCTGGCACTCTCTGCAGTTGATGAAAATCAATCAGGGATAGGTTCCAGCATGCACACGACCCTAGTGAGGATAATTTGTACAGAAAATGGATGGATGTATAATGTCATTTAATGGAGGTTATTTAAATAGGTTGCCATGCATTTAGGCACACCTGCACAATATGATGAAATCCAACATTAAAGCAGTACCAAAACATCCCCTTTAATTTGGAATTGATGTAGATGCACACTGCATCATCTGTAACGAACATGTTGCCGCTCTCTGTGGATAAATAAGATGACCAAAACATCAAATTAAAAATGATTGTTACATGAATACTACTCTTAAAGTGTCAACCAGAACTGAGCAATACTAATTTTGCGATACAGCACTTGTATTGGATCTCAAAAAAATATTGTAACAAACTAAGCAAAAAATAAAAGTAAATATTGTATTATGTGTATTAAAATTTAACCTAATACTCGCTACGCTGATTTACCGTGGCTGACGGTTGCTCTTACCTTCTTGCGCTAATCTAGACTCTCAACATGGAAAGCTCTCCGGCCTCGATCATCTGAAATCCCTCATCCAGAACTCTACATGATGTCCCTGATCTGCTTCATGAAAATGCATCCAACCCTAATATGATGTCTTTCTAGACACGCATCATCTTCAAATATGCTTAATATATTTTTACACGATGACATCGTAAACCATCACGAGCCCCTTTTCTAAAATGCAAATGCTCAGCTACATAAGGCTTATTTTTGCCAATTACAGACGTAGTTTTTTTTTTTTTTAGCGCTGGCTAGTAGTACAACTTATAGGTATGTACATAGCCGGCAAGGTCAATTTTTAATGTTTATGTCCAATAGCCATTTATATCAGACTCCTGGCAGCCCTCCCCCTTTACCCTTGACTTGCCTCAGCTAATCACAATTGGCAGGACTGGCTCACACCCCCCGCCACAGCTCTTGCTCCAAGCTCTGGAAGCATTTATCTCCGTTTAGACTGGCGGCTGACAAACAGCGGAGACTTCGAGAGGGCCATCTGTTGCCACAGCCTTAACTAATCCTTGGATATCTCAGCAGGCCGAGGTACCTGAACAGGACAGTCATATACGATACATATACTGTATAGGATAGAATAAGGGGGTGAAATGGTCAAATATGATCTGATCATACGACCAAGGCATGAATTCAAAATACTACAAAAAAATAAAAATAAATTCTGACAATATCTTGAGATGAACTTCAAATACATGCAAGCATGAATGCATCACATGAACATGAGCAAGCATCCACTCCAAGGATAGCTTGTGCTCTCCATTTAGCATGTAACACAAAAAAAGACTCCCCCAAAAGTGTCAACATTGTTATACACACTCACCTCTTATTAAAATACCACACTAAATATAACATCTCATGCGGCATCTCTCGTTTGAACGTCTCAGCGACTACCAAATTAGGGAATTCCAAATTTGGGGACAGGCATTTTTATTATTATTATTTTTTTTAATCAGGACCTCGATGATGAGAGTAAATCGTAGCACTGTTTTTGAATGATCATCAATCAAGGGGCAGATTTTTTCCCCCCTTCAATACATTGATCAGTTATTAGCTCATTTATAAAATGTGACGTTTGAAATAAGTTTGGGTCCTAATTTGGGTTTCAACTTAATATTTTTGGTGAAACCCTACTGCAACGTAATTAAGTGATACAAGTGTAACTCTTTGGGAAGTGATGAAAAGTGGCTGAGACGTAGCTAAATTGTTAGCATAACATCAAAATTGACATTTTGACATACATGAGTGTTTAAACTATACTCAGGCTTTACCACCCAATGACACCTCTAGAGGTGGAAATAATTCTATAGTTAGTCGCTATAGCGAGTGTTTGAGTTTACAAATAGATAGCTGCTGCTTTGCGAAGAGATTAGTTTAAACAGCCGTCACGTGTAACTATTTAGCGATTACAGAGACGTAAAATGTCCAGTTTTGGCGATACTACACACAAAAAACAGCTTCAGTATAGCCATTTAAAGTATTAATATCAGGCCAATTGTGGTTAAAACGTCGCATTTGGGTTTATAAATGAAGTTTAAATGGCACAAATTAGCTTCGTATCAGGGTGCCGCTAACTCTCAAGTCAACTACGTAGCCGTGTCCAGTGAACGGCGGGGACTACTCACCGCTTCAGCGTCTGTGAATACGGCTTAAGAAAAGCCTGCTGCTCCCTTCGTCTTCGACTTTTTTTATTTTTTAAATCCACCGCCGCTTCTTTTACAACCCCCCCCCCCAAAAAAAAAAACAAAGGAAAAAGTCACGGTAAAGGGTCAGAGCAAAAGCACACGTTGTGTGTCTTGGGGTCTCGGTGGTCTCCGTCCTGCCTGTTGAAGTGAGAGTTGCGTTCAGGAACTCGTGAAGCCATTGAAGACGTGCACGAGGTGTTTTTATGCGGTCTCCCTTGGCAACACCGAGGCACCACAGCGACACCAATCGGTCAGAGGCACAATTGCACTACGACGGAGGCCATCTGGAACAAAAGTGTTGGGACTTGCGGCCATTGCATCGGGCACCAGAGGTCACATTTAAGGTCCCTATAATATGTCTTCTAAATTTCCATTGTTGTTAACAAACCTACCAAATATGAATGATTAAAAAAATAAATAAATAAATAAAATAATCGCCAAGTATATAAAATGAGGCTTTGAAAGCATGAAAAATCAAGCCATTCTCCTAAATTTCATGGAAAAGATGTTGAAACAGTAACAGCTTAAATCTTTTATTTTTAGGAGAGCACAGCATCTATAGTTTCTCTCCTATTTAGGAAAAGAATGACAGACAAGTGCAGCAGTAACAGTTAGAACAGTTATTTATTATGTGATAAAAAGTGGTGCGGCATCAGGGTCAGCGAGGCCTTCTCTGGTGTCCTATCAGAAGCATATAACCTAAATTGTAATATTTGTTATCGGTATGTTTAATGATATTGTTTTATTCCCAACAGTGTATTTGCTTCATTTTTTTCTGTCCAAGATTGTTTGGTCAGAGCAAAACTTGTTACAGCCAATTTTGACTAGCAAAACACATCTGTAGCGATCTTACCACATTAAAACATTCAATAATCAGAATGTCTGGTATGATGTAATTTTGTTGTTGTCATGTTATTAGATAATTATTGATTCCGATCTGCTCCAGATGATGTATGTGGCACAGTTGCATGTTGTATTGCGTTTTCGGACAGTATTGATGGCTTTTATAGTTGCGACATGATAGTGGTGGTATTAAGTTATACTTCTTATCCCTCACCTAATGCTCTGTGTGGAAAGTCTAATAATAGCGGCATGATATTACATGCTGTAATTTTCCCTGCGTTTGGTTATCATTTTATGGCTAGTTCTGAATAGAAGTCAAAGAAGAAAAATGTGTCAAGCTTTCGTGGTGCAACATAAACTGATGTTTAGGGCTGGATCCGGCCACAGGCCTTGAGTTTGAGACAAATGTGAAAAGAACAAAATAAATAAAAATCAGAATTACAACAATTAACATTGTTCTTTTAAAAATGTTGGTGTCGAATTGCACTGCATTTTACCAAGGTGTGTTTGTCATAATTTTCATAAACTCAATTTCGTGTATTGGGCAGGTATCTAATAAAGTGATTGGTGGGTGTTGTAGATGTGATGTGTGCGCATGCATGTGTTGGTGTGCGGCCTTGCACGCGTTGGTGAGCATTAAGAATTAAGACACTCTATAATGCCCATAAATATTGCATTACCCCTCCTGTTGTTTTTTTTTCCTTTTGTGCACCAGTAATGTTCATGGGTCAAAGTGACCCACTGCATGTTTAATCATCCAAAAATAGACACATTAATGAAAATATAATAAAAATACAGTAACAAAATATACAGTATAAGTTTGCACACTCAAAAATAATAAAAATATAAGCAAAGAAATATGAATACATAATAAAAGGAAAAAAGGACAAAATTGAAGACAACAGAAGTATTATTTTTATGTTTGTACATATTAAATAAATAAATAAATAAATAAATCTTAAAAGATCCTGAAACTTTAAAAGCTTTCAATTTAACATAATAGGAGGCTTGAATAAAAGTGGCATTTTCTTTTTATTGTAGATAGATGGAATATGTAACATCATGCTGTAGAATACTGTAGATCTGTAAGCAATGCTATGATGATGCTTTCATTTATTAATTATCATGTTGCTTGTTTAAAGTGACTGTGTATATATGAAATATATATATATATTATTATTTTATGAATATATAAAATTGAAAAAGCCAAAAATGTCAAAAGAAAATGGGATGAATGGAGTTTTCAAACAGAATATTGTTTTCATAAAGGCTGCAAATGTACACTCAGTTAATGCGCTGTTGATGCCTTTTGGATCCTTCCTAGTTTTTAATGGCAATCTCCATGCTAATCCCTTTACACCCAAATGACGCTCTTGCTCGTTAAGATGAATTGGAAGCAAGTTGACAGTGCTATGAATCATCACAAGTTAATGGGATCTTGTGCCATTTCACCTTGCAGAGCAGAGAAGAAGACCTAATCTCCTCACACTGCTTCTGAAATATCTCCACCACAGCTTGGAGCAGCTGTTTTAAAATTATTATTATTATTTTTTTTAAATGTAATCCTTAACCTCTTTATTGCTCTCTATGCTTACTCATGCCAGCATATCATTGAATGCTTCCTGAAAAGACACACATTGCATTTGCATTTTTCAAACATAGTCGTGTGTTTCGAAAAGCAGACATTTCAAGGACTGGCCTGGTAAACAAATGTAAAACATAGTCAATCTATAATTATGATCTAGTTTGAGTGGGTCCAACACTGCAACAAGCCAATGACCTCCAGAGATTCAAACATCAGTCTAAAGCAGACTGCACACATCCCGAAAATCAGGCTAAATTTGAGCATTTTCCCTCTCTTGTGATCAAGGTCAGCATAGGAATGATCATCGCACGTCTCTGATAGATTTCCTGAGAAATTATGTGGTGCAAGGTGTTAAAAAAACTGTCAGACTTGGTCTTGGTCTTGGGGGGGGTGTCGTCCAGTGTAATATTAACATTGGACAATGCAAACCTTTTCTTGGGACATCCACCCACGTCGCCATTGTGTCTCTTTTGTCCCAAGCAACTGAGAAAGATGGTCAGTCTTATAACAATTTCCTCATCGTGGTTTACCTCACAAAGTATTGCTTGCTCACAACAACTGGTTTGGATGGGTCGCACAATGTGAAGAACATGGCCCTTGTCTGCTCTATAAGAATTATGCTTTGATATCACGTCTGATGCAATTTGGTGCTAATTAAATAAAATATAATCACATTTTGAGACACCCGTCGCTCAATCAAAAGTTCCCTTCTTCTTATACATCGAAATAAATTTAGTTCTCTTGTAGTTGTTTAGATATAATTTATTAAAAAAGGAAACCCAACAATAACCTTGTGTGTGTTTATTATTATTATTTTTTTTACATAATGATCAAGGATTTTTATTATCGTAGTCTCTTTCATCAGTTTCAGCATCATTACAGAAAACGTTTATAGTACAGCGTTGTTCAATGTCTCCTCATTGCTTAATAATAATATTAACTTCCTTAGGAGTGCTGGTCACATATCTGTACAATATGGTTCTATTTTTTTTCTTTAATCTGTACAATTTTGTGAAGTCGGTTAAAAAGGCCATCAGCAATTAAAGAAGCTGCTTCTTCTCTTGCTTCTTTTTTTTTTTTTTTTTTTAATTTTCCCTTAAATAGTTGCTCAAATAAAATATATTTCACCTCCCCCCCAAGCTTATCCCTGGGTAGGGGTTTGTAGTAGGGGTGGTGGGCGGGGTAGGAGCAAATATTCCACCTGGTCACCGCAAATTTAAGGAAGCTTCATTGCCCTACACCCCGCCTCCCCCACCCAGGCATTTGGCACCGCGCACATAAACAAGACTCACAAGATAAACGACAAGCAAAGCTCTTTGTGAAGCCAATATGATGCATACTAACGAGAGAAAAAGTGTCACCTTGAAGGGCGCTCAAAAGAGAAAAAGACCTCGATGTGTCCCCCTTTTCCTCCTAACTGCAGCACCATGGGAAATCTGGAGTCCTCATCAGTATTTTACTTCATTTTCAAAAAACAAACAAAAACAAAAAAATGGCTAAGGGTATTTTTTTTTTTTACACTAAAGGTGAGAAAATAATCTTTTTTTTTTTTTTTCTGTCCTGGCAGGCACCTACAGCTGTCTATTAAAATGCTACTGCTATAGATAAGGTCTAGCATTGAACACACAAAGCAATTGCAATGAAAGGAACAAAGTTGCCTTAATATAATAATGATAAGAAGAATAATCATAATAATAAGAAGAATAATCATAATAATATATTACAGAATAAATCTCTTTTTATAATTAGATTTTTTTTCCATTAAAAGTTATATTTTCTTTCTTTGAAATACTATAATCTTCTTAAATCAATGTTTTCTTATACAGTATATCTAGGCTGTGATCGAGATGTCGACAATACCTCAATGTTCTCCAAATCAACAAAAACTAGCTGTGCCGTTGCATATTACAGAATAGTCAATGATATGTGGACATGCACTGTGAACCGCCGTTACGACCCTCGCTAGAAATGACGGCGACCCTTCGACCCCCCCCCCCCCTCCCCCCCGCGGCCATGACATCATAGCCGGCCGATGACCATGACGTCCACCACCTCGCCCTTGTGCAGCTCCACATATTGCTCTGTTTTGGGAGGTAGCATCAGGAGCCCGTTGGCACTGCGCATGCTCATCAGTCTGCTGCTCACCTGGTTCCCTGCGGGGTGTACAAGGAAGCACAAAAAGAAAGGAGATATTTTCAGATGAGCTTAGATGGGAAAAGTATTTATTCTCACTGTAGTCTGCCACATCCACTGATTTTCATGAAACTTTGGAGACTGGTGGCATGTATCAAGTAATCAGAGCCGGTCTGAGGAATACTGTAAGAGAGCTAAGTGGATTCTTGAGGCCCCTAAAAACCATGAGGATTTTAAACTAACATGGATTCATAGATGTTCAGCCTTGGCGGGGACCTGAATTCTAGTATAGTTAGTATTTAATATATATGCATGTTAGTATTTAATATATATGCAACTAAAGGGGGTCCTTGGTTTTGGGTATTTTGAGGTTAAGAGCGTTATACGGCAGAATAATACGTTGTCACATGGGATAACACGAAATGCTCAATTACTCCCACATCTTTTTCTTTTGATTGTTTTATGTGTATGGCCTACAGGTGTTTTGCATACAAATATTTTTGGAAATAATGACTTTACTACTGTGTTAGCGTAAGTTAATGATGAACTATGTCATGTGCTGACTTTCGTACAAATTCTTGGTTAAGTCGCCACCATAGGAATAGAGCTCAAGTGTAAACGGAGGACCCCCCTGTACTTGCAAAAGCTTATGTTTTTAAACAAACAAAATGAAAATAAAAATAATGTTGCCTCATCATTAGGGTCTCTGCAGTTAAGTGCAGTTTTACCTTGTGCTGTGAAAAAAACAAGAGTGGCAGGTAAATGTAATCTCAGTCTATGTTCCTCCACCTCCAGTATAGTCACAAATCTGGGTAGTGACCAAAAAGGCAGAGATTCCTGGTGGAAATGATTTTGCATCACATTGCAACATAGTGAGGAGTTGAGATGGCTCAGGCATCTGCGACGACATAGCTAACTCCTGGATACATCCTTGGTGAGGTGTTCCAGGCATGTCTAAACCAATAAGAGGCCTTAGGGCAAACACTAAAGGGAGAGATTGTGTCACATGACTGGCCGAGAAACGCTTCGGGTGTCACCTGTGCTCTGTGCCCACGGCAGAGGCTCCTGGTGATGCCAAGTCAGGATGCAGCGGTGGTATTCAGGGCGAGGATCCAGCTTCACATCACAAGATAACTGCGACAAAACCAAGTAGTGCCATCAGAAGTGCCATTTAGCAAAGAAAAATATTATTGTACAGTGCATATACAGTATCTATAATTATTTAAGACCTTTCTTAGTCTCTATTATATTGTGTATTATTGTGCTTTCATTCTGATAGAAATGACCACCTTCGTTAATTGCTTCGAGATAGCAAAGCTGTACTTGATTACTTGGTGAAGTTGGCAATGTGGTGGGGCTGGGAGTGTATTTGTGTTTGGTGATGTGTCCACTGGCACATGGTTTGCTGCAGCCTTCATGTGGTGAATAGAATCAATGCATTATTTGCAGGGCCTCACATGTTAACAAAATCCATACTCGCCATTGGCTCAGTAGTGTGTAGGGTAGGATGAGAGCTGGCTCACTTGCATGAGGCAAGGGTGCACGCTCAAGTGGGCTAATTTCAGCAAGACAAAGAATAGGGTGAGTAAAGCGTACTACAATTTCTGATTGTTTGATTATTTTGATGAGAGCATGTCACGGACGTGTTATGAAGATACCTAGGAACTGTTTTAAATTATGAAATTGCATAACATGTTTCATTTAAGTGTCTTTTAACATTGAATATATGACTTGGTCCACATCAGTGTTTAAGTAAACGTGTGAATGAAGCATGTAGGAGCATCACATATTCAATGATTCAAGACAGCAATGACACCATACCTGGTAGTTTAAACAGAAAACGTTGAAACCTGCTCCAACGGTGCTTACCCTCGCTTTGATGATAGTTGGCCTTGGGTCCAAAATACCCTGCATCTTCCTCAAGGCGGGGATGACAAAAAGATTACAGGTGACGACAGCGGATACGGGGTTTCCTAGGACAGAAGGACGGGTGGAAAGATGGACGGACAGAGGGGACAGCGAGAGGGGAGATACAGTATATGAAGACCACCTCCTCATAAAAGCAAAGTAAATCAAGTCTTTCTCTCAACTTCACACACTACCTGGGAGGGCAAAGATGAGTTTGCGAGCACCGTCGATATCCAGCGTGGCAAAGGTGGTTGGGAGCCTGCAAGAAAACAAAAAAACAAAAAAAACAGCAGATGTTGAATGATATTTTGTCAATCCACCGCAATCGAACATACTTTACAGAACCTGCTGGTTACCCTGGTTTCATGAAGACCCGGCCAAAATGGATCTGAGCATGAAGATCTATATCCAGCACTTGCTTAAGGTAGTCCTGCAAATCCAATGTTTTTTAAAATACCTTTATACCGGGAGAAAATTACATTTGTGCTTCGTGGTTGTTAATTAATGCTGCAGTTTATATTTTTTACCACAACGTGTCAGTAAAACACAGCAGCAGCCCTGAGTGAATTGCCGCCTTACCTTCTCTCCCATGGATACTCCGCCTGAGGTGATAATGACATCAGCACGGCTGATGCCTTCATTCAGAGCATTGAGAAGGTCATCGGGGCTGTGGGATGCACACAAACGCGCCGCCGGTGTTGAATAGCAACTCCCAGGGGGAAAGTCTAATATGAAAACCGATGATGTTTAAAGAGAGAGATAAATGGAGGTATACTTGTCTCCCACAATGCCCAGATTGATGGTCGGGTAGCCATGTTCCTGGATGGTGGCCAGCAGGGTGGAGCGATTGCTGTCCCTGATTTTCCCAGGATGGAGGTCATCCTCTGGGTTCAGCAGCTACACGAGAAGAAAAAAAATACAATATGTATGTATAAAAACTGCAGCACAAAGAATATACAGTATAAATAAACAGGTTGTTAGGTGTTTTGTGAAAGGATATGCTAATTCATATAAGAAATGGAATTTAATCTCAGTTGTATCAATAATTAGGATGGTAGGCTTTTGGTGCTATACAGGAATAGGGGTCGAAAACTGTTCTACATTTCTAATGACCTGCTTCTATAACAAAAGATGCACCTGCTTCTGACAAGTGAACAACTCAGAGATTGAATTGTGTTCTTTCTGAATTTAGCGGTCAAAGCAGACAGCGATGACTGTGCATAAACATGAGCACGGCTCGCTGCCAAAATAACTGACACACTGCTTTTTGCAGAAGAGGCTTTTTCTAAATACAGATGATGTGCTTTTATTCTCGTAGACTGAGGTATAATCCTCCCTAATGAAAATCGAATTCATTATGACCTACCTCATTTCCCGTCGACATGACAGCCACTACGGGGAATTTCTGGACCTCCACCTCCGTGACTCCCACCGTGGCCAGGAGGCCGATCTCAGAGGGGCCCATGTGGGTGCCCTTGGCCAGCACACACTCGCCGCGCTTGATGTCATGACCGATAGGCCTGATGGAATACACGTGACAGAAAATGCCTCGTAGGCTGACAAATCGATGCGGAATCAAGGATACAAGGGGGCATACGATAGTAGTAATCTGAACAAAGGATACCAAATAGGATTTTTTACTGTATGTTGTTGTTGTTGTTTCTGCAACATTTGGCTCGCAAAAGTGAGTCATGGACAGTCAAATTACAAAAGTGGTATAAAAAAAAAAATAGAACGGCATGCATCTAATTTATGTGTGAGTTCAAGTTCAATTGTGTCTCTCGTTTTTTAAAGATGGACATTTGTTTCTGGGAACTAACCTGATATCCTGGCCTGGCCGAGCCTGGACTAGAATTCGTACTTCCAGCTCCTCTGTGCCCTGAAAGACAAACTAGTTGACAGAAGTATTTTATAACTAATATATGCTGCTTTTCTACTACACAGTACCATCTTAGCTCAGGTTAATCCCACAAATTGGGGTGGACAGTTTTTCCCATTGAAAATATAGTGTTGCAGCTTCTGAATATACTGGTGAATCCAAATACTATATTATGCATGTCAGTATTGTTGTATCCACTGTTTGTATTTGTTAATGCTATGTGTGTCTGAAGCTGTCTGAAGGTTTATAATTATTGAAAATCGATGCTTGTTTTTGATAGCCTGCCTATGGCGTTTCACATTATTTGCTTGAATTAAGATTGGAGACTTTGGTAAAGTGAAATTATAAGGCATGTTTGAACAATTTGGTGTTTAAATATACAACGTTTAATTCATTTTTCTCCTATGTTCCAGTTTTACAGTTAACTTCAACTAGGAGTGGAAAAAAAAAGAACTGTGAGTGAGAAAAGCGGGAGGGTGAGAACAAGTGTCAAGGAATACTTGAAAAGCTTAAGCACACCCCAAAATGGGGTAGAAACGCCAATGGGTCCGCTGCAGCCAAGTGGAGACTGTGGAGTATAATATGGCAGCGTCCAGAGCTAAGGCACAACAACAGGCTAGGCTAACATTAGTATGTGATGTGTACATTTCTATTATTTCTAGCTTGTGTATCCTCAAATGTGACAATGATACAGCGATGATGAATCAGATTTTGCCAAAGGTACTAAAAACAGTACCTTATAATGGATCAATAGAACTGTGGCGAGCTTAGTAGGTACCAGAAAAAGGGGGTGTTAGTAGACACTGTTTAGGCTGAGGTTGACATTCCCTTCCATTCGAGTCAGACTTACATCTTCGGACTCGCGGAGGAGCTCGGTGTCTTCCACCTGAACGACGGCGTCAGCCCCGCAGGGGATAGGAGCGCCGGTTGTCACCCTCATCACCTGCCCAGGCATCACGGTGTGGGTGGGCTGTATGAAGACACAAAAGCACAAGCCAGGGTACAGATATACACTGACTGTGAGGTAATGGTCGTCATTGTACATGTGAATGTCTTTCTTACCTTAAATGTCATTCAAAAATAAAGGAACACATACTAGAAGGAATGTGAATACTGAGGCAAGCATTCATACCAATGCAAAAATTTCAGTGTTTTTTTTAATTATAAATTGTGATTAATAGCAGCACCATTGATTAACAGCTATTAATAAAACAACCAAATGGGCTGTTTGCTTGGAACTCATCTATGACTTTTCTAAGCCAAAACTCTTTTATTTCTGCAAGACCTTTAAAGGCGAGAATATGGACACAAAAATAGTAATGACCCACACTGCGTTTAGCCTCTAGCGCCCTATTTGCATGGAGGATTGCTATGATATGCTGTAATGTATTAGCCTACATTAAATGCTCTTATTAAATTCTCTGGCATGTTGACACGGCAGCAGTACGACTGAGATGATGGACAAAAAGTAACACATTTTTCAGGCAAGCTATGTGGGTGCTTTCGTGATGGAAACTGATGCGTGTTCGTGATAAGCGTGCCTATAAGTGCTCACCTGCTCGCCTGCTTGGGACTCTCCGATGATGAAGCGGTCGCCCGGGCCGTCGGCGGCTAAAACAGGAAGAAAAAGTATCAATCAACTGTGTGTTCTGAGACTTGGAGTGTGGGAGTGTGTAATTTACGTGAGTCATTGTGTTTCAGTGGGCTACAGAATGAACAATCAAGAGGACAGTGAATGTGCGTTTACTGAATTATATATCTTGTAGAAATCCAATTTTTTTTTTGTGTGTAGTGTGATCTAACCTGATTGCGGAATACTAAACCCTGTGATTTGAAAAAAAAAAAAATAATTTTTGTATGCCATGAAATCCAGCCTGAGGTGCACAGACACAGTTTTGTTCCTTCTACCGTCACCATCCAAGCACTAAAATCAGTGCACATGAATGCCTGTGCCGGACGTCAGGACAGATGCATAAAACACAGAGAGGACCTGTTGTGTACAGTTTCTCATCTCTACCAGGAAGCACTAACAGCAGATGCTCCATAGAAGAGTTGTATTTTTTTATTTCCAGGTGCCTGGAGCCAACAAGCTGCTGCCCTGTTCACCAGGTTTGTTGTTGCTCCGCTCGAACCTGAATGTATTTGGGACTTTCATGGAAACACCTCAGGTGAAGTTTAAACATACTCTTTGAGGGAGATTTGTAAAAAAAAAAAAAAAAAAAGTGTAATGAGAGGATTAGTGTGTGTCTGGAAGGCAAGTCTGTTCACATTAAGACAAAACCTATGACTTATACTGACTGCTTCTTCTTTAAGTTAAGTAAACGTATTGTTGCTCATATTGTGATAAGCAGCCAGAACAGAGCTGTTTGTGTACTGTTTTTACTGTTTTCTAGTTCACAAGACGTTACAATATCATTGCACATCATTATTCTTTGCCATCACCGGTACCCTTATGTGGTGGCATAACACAAAACAAAAAAAACACAGAATCCCAAAGGAAAATAAAAACATATTTATAGAGATAATGCTTTAGGTTAGCCCGAGGTTATATAGTGTAAACACGGACTGCTTGAAGTTATCTAGTGGAGACTGCTGGAAGTTATACAGTCCATGCTGTGTGAAGTAACATGAACTACTGGAGGTTATACATTGCAAACATGGACTGGTGGAGGTTATACGCTGTAAAATTTACTAAACATCTTTAGTAAACATGGACTCCTGGAGATGACACACATGTGCATCTGAAAAACAAAAACAATATCACGGAAGTACATTTTAGGTTGTTCAAGTCAAAACTGCAATGCATAAAAATGCTTTAAGAATCCTTGATAAAAACAAAACAATCTCCCACTATGGCCACAAATCACACAATTTTAGTGTTCAGTCACTACTGTTTTGTGACAGGGAAAGAAGTGCGAGAGAACCAGAAATCAACTGCATTACCTCTCACAGCATAGCCATCCTTGACAGAGGCAGGGAAGGGTGGGAGGTTGTCTTTGGCATAAACGTCCTGAGCTAGGACTCGACCCATCCCGTCTGTGAACAACAACAACATCGCCATTATTTTTACATGACAACAGAAAACGTGTGTTTATCATGTTAGTTCAACTTGAACTAGATTTCCAAAATATTGTACATACGGGAAAAAAGAATTTAGAATTACAGTATTAGGGTAAGTGGCTGGCAGACAAACGTACACACATTAGCATGAAGCTACACTGAGACAGCATCATCTGAAAGAAATAAAGCGAAGCAAAGGAAGACAGAACACGAGAGGACGAGTGGATGGACAAGAAAAAAAAATACCATCAGAAAAATACCAAAAGCTGCTGTGCTTGGCTATATATAGACTGCATCTCATTTCTCCGAGCATCTATGCAAATGCTGCAACAGCTGGTGTTAACATGAACATATGATTACTGATACCAGTGAGAAGATGTACATCCACATGATACTCGGCTGTAAATATCCGCATGTCAGTCTTCGATGGCCACAAAAGCTGGTGATTACCCCCATTTTCATTTAATGGCACAATTTCAACAGCATTTCCAAACAGTGGCACAGACTTGGGAATGTAAATACTGTAGCTCAACAGTTTTTGGAGATGAAGCCGTTAGGTGTGTTTGATAAGATTTCAAGAAACTTTTCAAATAAGCTTTTTGTTCACTGTTTCACAGCTGTCAACCAAGGGAAAATGATAAGTTTGGAATAAGATTAACAAGATGCACATCATTAGTTACATATTAAATCATTCCCAGACCAGTATGGCACATAGTGACGTCTTTTCAAAACCACAAATACAAGCATGCATGTTTGCACCCTTAAAGAAATATGTATCGACATACTGCCTCCTTAGTCACACTCACTCCTAAATCTTAACTATTTCTCTTACCAAGACATTTTGGAAATGCTTCTCATTGAGCAGGAACAGTCCATAAAGTCGGTTTGGATGAGTTTGGTGTGGAAATCAACCCTATCAAACATCTTCAGGGTGACAACAGAGGTGACAAAAATTCCTACAAACACATTTCGAAATCATGTAGAATGTCCTAGAAGCTGGTGACACTATCAAGTGGGTAAGTTGCCAATACTTTTGTCTCTCTGGACAGATAGACATTTTTTTTATGGAGGGTTTAAAAAAACAACAACAACAACATAATTTAAAACAGTCTTAACAGCATAACTAAAATGATTTTGCCAAAATACTCCAAGGATCAAGATTGATTTACACTTTACACACCCTTTTTCTTGAAATTGAAATTAGCCCCGCCGTATACAGTATATGGCTGGGCCAATGCAAATGACAGATTCTGTTACCACGACGACTGGTTCTGACGGTATGGGATTGAACAGACGAGCAAACGTCTTCAATTTACAGAAGCAGAGCCCACAACAACAAAAAAAAGCAAGCGCCCGTAAATAAAATCTAATCATTTTCACTCATGGAGGCAGAAGTTCATATGCTGCACTGTGTGTATGTGGCGGAGGGACACGTCGGCAAACACAAACATCGCGCTAGCGCCACCAGCTCGACAACATCACCAAGCAACCAAGTGTGTACTGTGAATTTAAGTTGTTATGATTATTATATGATGTGACATACACGCACATGCGCACACACACACTCGCACAGACACACCGTATTCCAGCAGGGTAGCTGCTCCAGCTGTTGCCTGTCTAAATATTTCATCTTTCAAATCCCCTCTTCCTCACTGCACTGTCGCCTCAGCAGCTGTGCTCCTGCAAATCCAGCGGATACCCCGCTCCGCCCTCCTAAAAACACGAAACCCTACAACATACCTGGTGGAGGGGGTTGGGGGGAGAGGCTAATTCCCTTTGTAGCACCACATTGAGCTTAAATCAGACATTACTATTCAGACACGATTAGAAAGGCAGGATGAGGACATTGTGACCCAGCACTGTCTTGTCCTCAAGATGCTGAATTTTGATATTCTAATAATTGATATTCAACATGTTAGGAAGTTGCTTGAGTTTCCTGTCTAGTCCACATTTGTGTGTGTGTGAATTGTGCAGATAAAGTGCTGCTTCAGCAGGGTGCCCGAATGTGTTTAAAAGCCGTCATGTGGACTTAGCGTTATCGTGTTGCTACAACACCCTGAGAGGTGTGACAGCAAACATCCAAGCATGCTCAAGAGTCAGCCAGGAATGTGCAAAGAAACATTGCACATGACAGGGGGGAGTAGACAGTTTTTAAAAAAAAAATTTAAGTTGGTTAGCTGTTTAAAACAAAACTCCATGCATGGTGCTCACCTCTGTAGTTGATGATCTCAGTGCCCAGGACGGCGGTCATCTCCAGCACAGTGATGAAGGCCTTGTCCATGGAGGTGAGGGGGAAAGGGGACATGCGGTGTCGCCGGGCCACCTTGGTAATGTCCACAGCACTGTGACCTGAGATTAACAAGTGTGACATCCGTTTTGACCTTTGACCCCTCAATCCCCTAATGACTGAAAAACTCAAAACAAATGCATCTAACTAAAAATTAGAACATTGCAGAAAACGTAATTTATTTCAGTAGATTAATTAGCCTTTTGTCTTGATGAAAACTGCATTTTAGGTCTTTAAAACCACATGACACTCCTAGGATCTCCTATCCAGTGTGTGCTGAATTTCAACACAATCACTTCCTCAGTTACAGTATATTTGGGCGTCCACACTTGGGCAACCGCATTATCTCAATTGTTTATTTTTACATCCCCTCATGAAGAGATTTCACCCCCCACCCCAATAATGTACGATTTAACCTGGGTCTCATCTTTTTACATCAGCAAAAATCTTTGAACAGGGGTGTGTAGACTTTTATATCCACTTTATATTCTTAGCACTTTGAAAGAGAATGATTTTATTTCTTTTTGAGGATATTCCCTTTTCAATCAAAGTAGAGCTTGAGAATAATAATAAAAAGAAAGAGATAAACTGCAACTTATTATAAAAGCACCTAATATCACATTGTTAAACACAGCTTGAGCTCTAGACTGAATTTCAGCATGAAAGTGGTTTTATCAAGAAGAAAATAACGACAGGTATTTTTTTTTTCTTCAAGTGCATGAGTCACTTTGAATCCAGGTGTCATACTCATTTTTGTCATGGGCCATATTGTATAATGTTTAATCACTGCATAATATTATTACAGATACACAACAAATTGATGGATTAAAAATGTAAACAATAGTTTTGAAATCCAAAGTCAAGGAAACTATTTGGAGTTTGGTATCAAAATATGCTTGCAATATCTCATTGTAATTAATAGTGAAGCAAATTTGCAATTTTTGTACAGATTTTGATAAGAAGCTTTAGCCGGCCCCATCAAATGATGGCTGACTACCAGGCCTTGAGTTTGACACCTGTGCTTTAAAGTTTCAATTTTTTTTGATTCTGTCATCAAACCTGCCAGTAGAGATCAAATTCCAGATAAATACGTAACTTAATATTCCTTCACTGGCTGAATTTGAGTATGCTTTTGCTGCATATACAAGGCTAACACAAAGCAGCTGGATGAGGTTTGGAGGTGCTTGATAGCATCCATGTTTGTCTAATAACAGCCTGCTAATGATAGCAAAGGTAAAAAAAGAACAAAGAAGGTGGAACTAATATGTAATCTGCGCTTTCTTCCCTTTCGCTCTCCTCCTGCTCGCTCTCTCCTTCTCGCTGCCTCACAGCGAAAAATCGGCGCAACGCTTTGATTTGCCTTGACCCAATTTCTTGCCTTTAAACATACACTTACGCTTCCGGAGAACATTTCGCTGCTCAACACGAGGCTTAACAACCTCCTGGAAAAACATCACATAGGCGAGAGACACGCACGCGTAAACGCGGCGTAACAAACCCACAAAATTACGCATTGCTTGTCGCATCACAAGCTCAAATAAAAGCAGAGAGTACACGCAGCGATAAAAAGCAACATGTTCTCACGCGCAATTTGTGCTGGATCTAACGGAAAAAAAAATTGTGAGATCCATGTGCGGGCGCTGAACATGTTGGACTTGGTTTAAAGCAGCGAGGCTACAATTTAACATAATTTATCAAGATTGTGGAAGCTACAACATGAAACGCCCTGAACGTGGTACAATTTGAGGTTCAACAAAAAATTCCTGGAGAAAATATGCCTTAAAAATTAAAAATCTGTTTGACTTTGGAGATTCTGCTGTATTTCACAATTAATATTCAAAAGTAAGCCAAACAATACCAAACTTTCTAGTATTTTTACGACTTTTCATTATTCAGCTTTAGAGAACAGGCCACACAAATGAGTGACAGCGACTCTGAAGTGGAAACATTGGCACTCACTTGATCTTAGGATATTCTCTTTGCTGCTGCATCGTGACTGCACCTAGAGATTGAGAGGGGGATTGGGGGAGAGAGACACAGAGGACACAAGGAGAGAGAGAGAGAGCATGAGAGAGAGAGAGAAAGAGAGAGAGAGAGAGAGCAGTGGAAATTGGAGATAAACAGTGGTGCTGCTATTTTGACACGCTTGAGGCGACAAAGTGTCATGTCACAATACAGTCTGCCCTTTGTCCTGCTTGTTGGGAGACGGCTGCATCTCCATCATGATCAGTGGCTTACTGCAGCGCTTACTGTGCACCGCATCATCAATCTTTAGTCTCATTGATAAATGCGCGCATGATATGTGACAATACTATTGCATTGCACTGTGAGGACAAAGGCAGCAACATACGGTGACATTAAATGTATGACAGTCATTAAAAGTGTGCCACAGTGTGAGATTAAAATGTGGAGTTGCGTTCAGATTGAGGCTACAATGCATATGACGGGGAGGAGAGTAGCGTAGGTCACAATATTTTGTTGTCATTCATTTTCTCTCGACAGTTTAATGTAATTAAAAGTAGCAACATAGTAGAAACCTCATTTTTGATTGTGCAAAAAACAATAAAATGAGTACGGTAAATACATTTGTGAGCCGAATCAGATGAGATCATCATTATTTCAGTGTTCAGGTATATTCTTTTTGTGACATTTTGGTTTGGTGGTGTGTGTGTAAAATATGTTCCTTGGCTCAATTAAGGGTTGGAAACGCTGCTATAATAGCACCTGTGTTCCAATTAGTTGCCAGGTACGTCCTCCACTTAAGAAACATACACATCATGTGATCACATTATACACTAGTCCATGTTTATGCATTCATCCATTTGAATCGGTTTTCACCATCTCTTTTTCTCTGCATTTTGCCATAATAGTCATTTTTAAATTTAGTTTCAAACTCCACTTTCATGTGGAATAAATTGTAATGTAACAGTGATACAGAGTGAAAATTACAATGTACATATACATATGTTCCTGGCCACTATTTGCGGATATACGGTAAGTACAATTTTAACTGGTGCCAATGCTTCTAATTTGTAGGTGCAATACAAGTGATTGAACATTGTATAAAATAAAAATTAATAATAAATAAAATAAAGCCACTTACCATGTGAATTAAGATTTTTTTGTAATATACCAATTCCATAATGATACAATAAGTATAGCTACACCAATCACATCCATCTACCACAATGCACTTCATCTTCATCACTCAAAGTAGATTTAATCTTGTTGAAATTGATTTACAATTAATATATATATATATATATATATATATATATAAAATAAAAAATAAAATTCTTATATCATCCTCAACTATTGGTGATCCAAAACAATTTGTAGAATATGCTTAATCCTCTTGCACATCTTCATGCGTAGAGCCAATCACAATATTGCACATATTATAAAATACAGAATGTTGAAAATGGCTCATAAAGCTAAAATAAATTATTCTTATTATTATTCTAACATCTTTGGAGAAGCTATTGGTAATTTATATGTTTGTATTAAATTAACCTTGCGAGACACTTACTTACCAGTACTACATTGCTTTAGTATGTTTCGTATGTCATCCTCTTACCACACGTTGACGAGAGTTGTCTCTCATACAAAATTTTCACTTGTGCAAAACCTCCCTGGACTGACATCAACAGTATGAGTCAGAGAATGAAGTGTGTGGTGTATTTGTTCTTCTAAATCAGCCCTTTACCTCTCCTCCCCTCCCTCACCGCCATCATACTGGGCAGCAAACAGCCAAGGTGAGTGGGGGGGAGGATGGCTGGGATGATGGATGAAAGGTCATGGATAGACACAGACATACTGTAAGAAGGGTCGGGTGACGGAATGAGCATGATTTGGCCCTACAGCCCCGTAGAGTTAAATAAATAAAGGAACATAAACAGGAAGCACAGACTGGACAGACTTGGCTAAACTACAGAGCCGAGACATTGCAGTAAGAAGTGAAAAGAGGAATAAACAAAGACTACTAGAGCGACCTGATGGCATCTACTTGACAGACATCCAACACAGCAGACATTGGTAGTGAAAGCGGACTCATGTTAACCGCGGAGACAGATGGACAAAGCAAACAAAGAGACAGACAGACTTTGCATGGAGAGAAAAGAAGGAACTGACAGAATGAGAACAAGGAAGAGGAGGAGGAGGGTTGGTGCAGGACAACAGAGGGAAAACAAAAGAAGGAATAGTGAGAGAGAGAGAGAGAGTAAAAAAAAAAAAGGGCACACAGAGCGGGGCGTTTGTTTTGCGCGCTCCTCGCAGGAGGGTGAGGCAAAGGGCAGCGGGGCGGGTGGGGGCGGGATAGTTACTCGAGAGCTGAAGGTCCTCCTGCGATCATCTTTAAGCCCCTCCAACCTACACTGGAGCTAGTGGAGATAAAGCATCGAATCACAGGCATCAGTGCATCTGTCCCGGCAACCGCAGCGCCACACACAGACAGGCAGATGGACACACAGACAGGCGGACAGGCAGACAGACGGTTCAACCCTATAGCAGGAGCAACAAAGATGAAGGAGTGAAGGTAGGAAGAAGGAGACGGAGGAGTGGGCTGGACTGGGCGGCTTGACTGCTCACGTGTGGCGCGTCATATAATAATTAGAACAGTGCTTAGCGATTATTTAATACAGTAAATAGTTCATTATTGCAACTAGAAATACAATGGCCGCAGATGACCACAATGTAGCCTACCGTGCACACACAAATTTTGGGCCTGATTTACTCAAGGTTTGGGCGTGCAAAAACGGGCATACACTTAATTGTATAACGTAAATGATGGAAGCTGATACAAAATGCGCTGGCTGATTTTACACTTTTAATAGCGCATCTGAAAGGCCAGTGCAAACCAGGCGCAAAGCGATGCCAGCGTAGCAGAGACAAAATGATTATTCCACCATGCCCCAATTAAATAAATACTGCATCCTCAAACAGATGCCCCCCCCCCCCGCCTCCCGGAAAATGTGCGAACATGGCGAAGCATTTTTCATTTACACAATTATTCCCCCCCCCCTCCCCACCCCACCCCCACAAAAACATACATACCCTTTTTTTTTTTTTTTTTTTTTAAAGTAAGTTTTGAACTACACTTTTGAAGTTATGAACAGCATGTATTGAATTTGTTTCTGCGGGGATTGAGAATACGTCACGCAGCACAGCAAGGGATGATTAGTAACTGCCAGTAATACTGTGTTTCATTTGATTGCTTTATAATAATACCCTAGGAGTATTTTTCATACACATATTTACTGACATAATGACTTTACTATCGCGCTGGTGTAGGTTAGAGATTACCGACTACATCTTGTTCCGACTTACGTACAAAGTTGGGAATGGAATGGAAATGGAACTCCGTCATAAACTGAGAACCTCCTGTAAAGGTTTCTCAATATTTTTGAAACAATGACTATTTTCCATTAAACGCTACCACAACATCTCGAGAGCACGTTTAAGAAGAATGTATGTATGAAATTCTATAGTCATTGCAGTGTATTTATGAACTCCCACTCGTCCAACTGTCACTACACTGACATATACCTAAGTTCATGATACTTATTTACCAGTTGAATGCTAATATCTCCCGTTGTTGTTTATTTTCACGTCATACCAGCACAGTCCGCAAAGAGTGAGGAGACAGTGAATGGAAGGAGGATTTGGGGGAGCTAAAAACGTTAAAAGCGACACACAGATCAAATTTGCAAACACTAAGAAGCACGTATGAAAACTAACTGTTGACAGCTATAGACATGGTCACACACGTTGCGCTCCACGGCGACAACATGGAGCAATTGCATCGGAAACAGACTCACTATAAGATCTACTCTAGCAAGCAACTTCATACATCCCTCGTGGTATCAGAAAGTCAATCCTGCGGCTGGACTACGGCAAGAAACCTCAGTGCACGTGTGATGTGATGAAACAAACAAAGAAAACAAAAGCACTGTAGAGAAAACTGCGGAAACCGAGAGTCATGAAAGGGGGAAGACAGTTTGCATATGACAATGAACACAGTGGTCAAATATGGCGTGTTGTTGTGACGATGTGATGTTGGACGTGAAGAGAGGAGGAACAAAAAAAAGGACTACTTCCACGCTTGTTTCAAATTTACCC
This sequence comes from Phyllopteryx taeniolatus, assembly GCF_024500385.1. Classification (NCBI taxonomy): domain Eukaryota; kingdom Metazoa; phylum Chordata; class Actinopteri; order Syngnathiformes; family Syngnathidae; genus Phyllopteryx; species Phyllopteryx taeniolatus. The sequence continues at coordinate 11,209,264 of NC_084519.1, forward strand.
AGCAGCCCTCCACATGATATCTGGCATACAGTTCAATAAAGTGTCAGAGAAGATAGTGAAGATGCAAATGTGAACACACGCACACATCATGCACACACAAAAAAAAGCAGTGAACAAGTGAGCAAAATATGAATACAAATCACTGGAAGCAGATATTTGATTGAGACAATGCTCAGGTCCGGTACCCTGTATTCATGGGATGCTGCAGTGTTTTTGTAATGCTAAGGTACACATGTGCACACAAACACTAATCCCTCAACATGTCAACCTCAATCGTTGCTGCAGAAAGAGCCCAACGGTGGCTAAAGACTTTCGACCTTCAATACCGGGCGCCATTAACTATTTCTTCTTCAGATTTGCCCTTTACAGCCTCCTTGTAGAATACAAAACAGCGAGCGTGGCCAGGTCAGCGAGATGGGGGTGGGCCAGGCTCCACAGGAAATCGATAGCGCTAATAACCATCCGAGTGAGGAGACGCTGCAGGAAATGAGATGTAACCGCCGCGGTGCTAAGCTCAGCACAAAATTAAAGGGGCTGTTCAACACATTATGCAAAAAAAGGGGGAAGTTATCTGTTTGCTCCTGAGGAAGAGGAGGCCTATGTGTGACAATACAGGAAGCGCTCTTTCGAAGCGGCCTCGTCTCCAGAGACGGCGCGATGGAGGGTAGAAGGTGTCTACAGTGAACAATATGCAGCCAAGTTGTCCACCCTGGGGAGTGGAAGCAACAGCGCGGGTGTGCAAACAACTCAAACTAAACTATAGGACAGAAGAGATGCTTGATGCACTCATCATCTGCAGAAAGGACAGCAACCGAATGGTGATGGGAGATGAATGAAAATAAATGAGTACGAGGAGAGATACACCATATGGACAAAATGATCAGATTTTGAGCAATGTATTGATAAATAACCGTTATGCTGCTTTTCCACTGTGCAAGACTGGCTCGGTTTAGCTCTGCTCACCTCTGCTTATTAGTAGGACTAAGGCAGGAAACTGTGGAACGATACACGCTAACGAACAGCAGAAGACGGTCTCCTAGTATCTCCAGTGAGGAGACATTTTATTTCAGAGGAGACTGAGGGCAGCAAGAAAATGGAAATATATATAGTATATATGCATTTAATCATATTCATTTATGCATCGTTCAGAGCTAAGACATAACAATGGGCTAAGTCACCAAAAGCATGCGTGTTTATTTTGGTCATATCTGGTTAACCAGCAGTGGTTTTTGTCACCTATATGCTCGGCTTGGAAATAGACCATGCTAGTAATAGAAAAGCAGCAATAGCGAGTTGATACCGTTCTGTGGAAAAGGGGCATCAGGTCTAACTAAATTCTTTATCTTACCAGGAAATCTTTGACAATTCTGATATCTATTGTGTTTCGGCCCCGCACACAAAACAAGTTCTGTAAGGACAGGAATAACATCATAGTCCAAATACTTTTGTCCATGTAGTGTATTTGTAATGACAGGCCCTGGGAAGGAGTGTTGTTGAACACGAAAGGTGGAGATGCACATGACAGCTTTGAGAAAAAAAGAATCTATATAAAGGGCTGCATTTCTTGAACTTTTTCTTGCAATTCCTGTTGACCTAATTGCCATGTGTATCACCAGTGAAAACACACACCTCCCTCTGTGATGTGTATTGTGAAAAACTCTCCAATTAAACCTTGTGTTAACTTGCGCATCTGGATGCAAAAACTCAAGAACAACACCTCCAGATCACATGTTAACAGCAGGTGAAAGTACAGTAAAGCTGCTCATGTTACAACCACGGGATATGATTTTGACTGACATTCTGTCTACCAAAGTCAATAAACAACTAAATTAGATACTTAATTTCTTTGTAAATGAGCTAACTTACAAATTCAGCAGTGGACCGTATAATTATTTCCCCCACTGGAGATGCTAAATGCTGCATCAGTGCGTGTTATGATCATGGTCAGGCACTATGTGGGATGCCGGTGGCCTGCATGCCGGTCGATTGGATAAGAGTTTGGTAGAAGGTTAGCGGGTTTACCTGGTCCAAGGTAGAGTACCTTGACTTGAGCGTGATGACCTCATCCAGGTGAGCCCTGAATTCTCTCCGTGAGGCCTGGGGGAAGCCACATGATAGTCACTCACCTTCATGCCACAAACACAATCACACACAGACAAGCAGGGGACAAGCGTGCATGACCGCTTGCGGCCTTGACAACATACAGTACCTGCTACTAAATCGTCTGATATAAAGTTGAACACACGGCTGCTTTTTAAAACACGGGCGTACATATACTGAACATACTGTACAACCTCCATTAAAATCAGGAAGAATACAAAAAAATGAGGGCGAACCAGTCGCCAATAATAAGCACCACACCACAGCAAACAGAACCAGGATCGTGTTTCTTGGCTTGACCGTGTGCAAGCGGGGGCTCATTTGGGACTGCATTTGTGTCAGACAACATGTTCTATGATTGGCCGCACGGGAGAAGATGGAGAGTCTGCGCTCACAAGATTTCATTCAAAAACAAACAAAATAAAACTAATAAATATTTGGGTTCCTGAAAATGTCCTTTTCCTAATGTTGATCACACTCAAAGTTGTAAAATTCAGAATTTGACCAAAATGCTCCGGAAAAATACGCCTCTAGAGTCCCACAAATTTGAGAGAGCGAGTTCAAACCGACGCTTTGCATGATATCAAACAAGACCTCAGGTCAGTCAGCGACAAAGGCTTAACTCTGTTTTCTTATTTTATTTTTTGGGGGAACAAGTAGCAGCCTCAACAAAGGTTAACTTTTTAACAGAAGAGGAATAATAATATACACTCAAATCTATGTGAAGGAGACTGATATTTAAAGCAGAAAAGACCATTGTCACCATATGTGCTGTCCATCCATCCATCCATTTTCCAAACTGCTTATCCTCACTCGGGTCGCGGATATGTGCTGTCATTTCGAAATAAACTTTCAGTGGAGTGTGTTTTATTGTAGCTATAATAGCTATGGTACCAGTGGATAGCTCATGTTTACATTGGTAGTCAATTAAAAATGCTTATATAGTCATAAAAGGTTTGACGACGGCGACCCTGCAATGGATTATTTCTATTTTGACCATTTCCAGATCTGAACAAATTGGGGGTCAACCAGCATGCTGGAATGAATTGTGTTCGACCTCAGAGGAATTGCTGAATTGGAATTCTGTACCATGATAGCTACACGCCACAACCCAAATCCCAAACAGGTTTTAAATCATAGTGAAATTGCATTTTATGAATGGTATATTGCTGGTTTTGGAGTGCACTGCTGTATAACATAATAGAGTGCACAACATTTTATGCAATGTTCTGCTTAACCGCAATGTAAGCAATTTTTCTGTGTTTTTGTTCATTAAATCAATTTTGCCATTATCAACCATTATTCATAGCTGAACACATAGTGCCTGTGATAGCAAAGTAATTAAATTCTAAACTCGGTTGGATCCAAAGTCTCCTTATCGCGCGACAACAGAAAATCAATGCATTGTGATACTATATTGGACAAGTGTTTTGTCACAGGAGTGCCTTTATCAGCTACGGATCACAATCACCAGGCCTCAGGCCAGAGTCATACGCACTGACGAGCTGCTAAACACTTCCGGCACTGGCACCGAGCTGCTCTTTGGCTTTGAGAGAGCGGAGTGTGCACACGTGAGAAAGTCGCTTTGTTCAAGCAATAGTCAACATTCAAACATCATTTAACTTCATTCCCGAGGTTCGAGATGTGCTGTGGATGGATGTACAGGCAGCCCTCGGTTTATGACGGAGTTTGGTTCCTGTGGCGGCGACGTAACCCGAATTTGTACGCGCTGATGTATGCTAACCATTGGCAAGCGGTAAGGGCCAGCAAAGCCTTCTCCAAACACAATCAGAAGTACTGATCTACATTTTCAATTCTAACATTTTGTTCCATGAAATTGTAATAATTTATTCCCAACAGTCTAGTCTTTTCATTTTGTAATGTGTCCCTTGGCTGCACTGCTTTCAGTATATGTATGTTGGGTTTTTATTATTCAATCAGATTTCAGCCTCTACGTGCTGCCATGTCAATCTAATCTGCTCAGGGCCTTCAGAATCCGTAGTGCTGGCCAATGTAATTTTGACTATTAGCAATGCGAATTTTTCCTTAACCAATCAGATTTCAAATTTGCCTCAGAGGACCAGGTAGCTGGCCCAAAATAACATCAGCCTTTTTCCAACCTCTGATTGGTTGGCCAGAGCAAGCCAATTTCAACTTGCAAATCATGTCTGTAGTCATCTGCACACATTAATACTCTACATTTAATAATCACAATTTCTGATAAGTACAGTATAATTTATTTAATTTACATTTAATATTTTTTTCATGTTGTTGCACTCTGAACTGTTCCAGATGATGTACGTGGCACAGTTGCGTGCCGTTATTTTGCGTTTTTTATTTTTTTGGTAGAGTTTGATGATTTCTGTAATTCTGACGTGATAGTGGGGTATTCGGAGGTGGATTTCGTCGGGTAATTCCCCAGTGAAGGCCTAGGTACCAATATGTACTGCCCGCCATTTAACAATCAAATGAAAAAGAATAAATATGACGCTAACTGAGTGTGTCTTCTTGTGCCACGTGATCATGTATTCTCCTGCCGCTGCACGAACCAATTTTTTTTAGCGCCGCTTGTAACCTTGAAATTTTGCACATCAGGACCATCATAAACCAAGGACCCACTGAATGTTTAGTTGGAAGCTGTGAAAGGGCGGAGAACAAGGCAAGTTAGTTTGTACCAGAAAGAGGCCAGAAGGAGATTTAATATTGTCTCCACACAAAAACAAAAGAGGTACAGTCACACTTATGGAAAGTCAACAAACAAGCAGGACAGCACACACAGTTGAGGACTGAAGGAGAGGGGGGAAAAAAACTCATGCCAGGCAGATGTGATCTTGGAGAAGGAGATTAGAGATGATGAAGCCCCGTAACGATGCATCCGAACACATGCAGGAGTACCTCAGCAATGCTTAGGGTAGATGAACAGGAGGGGAGCCGCGCCTGGTGCGACACAAAAAAAAAAGGAGGGGGAGAAGAGAAAGAGGGTTAACGGACCCAAAGGCGGGTTTAGCAGGTGGGGACAGAGGTAGACAGAGACTGACGTGTACAGTGAGGAGCGCCAACCTCCCCCCGTCTTTCAGGAGGGATAATCGGTCTCTGTGTGACTGTCTCAGATGGGCCAAGGCAGCCAAGTGTGCGACAGACTGGACAGGACAGGAAAAGAGATAGGATAGAGGGGGTCAGGTCAGGACAGCAGGTAGGAGCGGAACGGGGGTCTCACGCCCAACATGTTTTGCATCCAATTCCCACCATGTCTCATGTGCAATTAAAGCCGCACAATAAACCTGAACAAAACCTTTACTTGTAAACTTTATCTATGAAAATTTCCACTGATGTCCACTTCTATGCTTAGACTGGACTCTCAGTTGCAACCTGCCGGTGACACTTGGCGACACGAAGTTCGGGGGCCACTTCCTGTTTGAAGCCACTCAATTGATCAGTTGTTAGGTGTTGTTTTGGTCTTGTGATGTCAGAATGGGAACAGCATGATGAAGAGGACCGTTTAAATACCAATTCTATTTGAACCAGGAACTGCATTTGTCGATTCATGGATCAGACACCTGTTGTGAATTTTGACATTCAGCTTCTTGCTGTTGGAGGACAGCAAGTTGTACTGAAACGCTGAACAGTTGGAAGGTCAAATTAAGTTCACTGGTAAAGGTTGAGTGCCCTTCAGGTTCAACTTGAAATTTCACCCGCAAGCTGAATGTCCCTAACATTTTGTGAGTAGTTGATGTACTAATGTTACTTAAAATCACTGAAATAATTATCAAGCCCTCTATTGGGATATATAGCCACCCTGGATCACACACGTTAGCGTGTCTGTAATATTGGCGGACCAGCCAGGAAGCTCTAGCGTTGGTGCTAATGTTACCATTCAGAGTTGTTTGCTGTGCTTGGGCAAACCTGACGATGAGGCATTTTTTATTTAAAACACAAACTTATAAAATTCACTATGTTGGCTTCAAGTTTCAAATCACCATCGTAGTAAATGTTCACGGCTTTAGTGGAGCCTTAATTTCAATTAAATACATGCATAAATAATTACATATAATTAGTAAAGAAAAGAAACAAGTAATACATATAAATATATAATTCAAACTACAATAAGTATAATAGATAATGATATTTGTGTAGAAATTTGTGGGAATGCTGAAGAACTGATGCGGAACTTAAATGCTGGAAAGAATCGAGTCGTTGAATGTGAGACTTGTAGTTGGAATGGTTTCACTCATGGAGGGGGAGGTAGGTAAAGACGTAGAATAAAATATGTTTTCATTTGGGAATTTACTTGTTAAATATGCAATTAGAGGAAACTTGTAATTTTTGGAATGTGAAGAATAGTAGCCTGGACGTTGATGATAATATTAGACGTTTGAATGGTGTGAATACGTGATAGTATGTCCAAGTCAAATGGCTTACAAAAATGAGGAACTTTTTTGATGAATGCCACTTGAATTGAAACTTGAATGTTTTTTTTCCCCCCCAAGGAAGTTTTGGAATTGTGGTAAAACTGGGAATTTTTGGAATGTGAAAAATAGTAGCCTGGACGTTGATGATAATATTAGACGTTTGAATGGTTTGAATAGGACAAGTGAAAGGACGAGTGAAAGGACAGAAAAGTGGGCGAAATAATAAAAATAAAGAATTTTGGTACAAAATAATGTGTGTGACGCTCTTCAGCCTTCACACAATTCGGTTCCAAAAATTATTCTATAAATCATGTGAGTCTATGCACATTCTATGTCTCTATCTTGGTAAACCAGAGATTTAGAATCATCATTTTACTTCATCTATTCATGATAGAGAAAATGTGCCAAGTTTGTTCTAAAAAAACAAAAAACAAAACCAACAACATACCGCTCTGTAGTATAAATATTGCTGGACAGCTCACACGCCTATCACCATTTAGTGACAGATTGTACGTTCATGACAGGTGCTAAGTGACATTTAATTAAAAAAATAAATAAATAAAAAGGCTTCTGCAAGGCATCTGCTAGTCTCATAAACCACCTTCTTCAAAACCTGACATAATCTTGGCACATACAAAAGAAAATACCACATCTACTTCCAGCAAAATAATAGCTGCCGCAGACGGCAAACTCATTTTGAATTATTACGAAAGCAATGAGTTAAAACCAACGCTTTCATTATGACAGTCGCATTTTAGATTATATAACAAATTACTTTAATAAAATGGTGCTGTCAAGGAGATAAGAATCGCTCTCCCCCAAATTAAAATGCTGTGAATTGTCAAGTTGTCCCCGTCAAGCTCAGATAAAATGACACTGGCGGAAAATCATCAGGAAGTCGTTAACCTAACTACACAAAAAAACAGAAAAATCTGGATAAACATCTAGCAAATGTGTGTGGATTTACCACATGCTTCATTTAAATGTTCTCTTCCCGCAAACCACCACAAATTAAAAATCCCCTCTTGGCACAGCTCACACCACAAGATAATCTATCAGTGTCATCGCACATAATCAGACTGTTGGTGACGTTGGTCGCAGAGGTGGAAACTTTATGCTGCACTGTTGCTGGGCTTCAGAAATGGAAAAGCGACATGTTGAATTGTTTTTATACATATAGTCACAATACAAATGGCACAATAGAACATTACAAGAAGACTTGCCAAGAAATTGCCACTGCCATGGAGTTGTCTGACAAGCAGATAGCTTCTTTTTCTAAGAGACTACTACTATCTGGACACATTCAATACATTTGATAATCAGCATCTCTGGCGAGTATGATGTACTTTGTTTAAATATTTGATGTTTTTGTTATTTTACATGGCACAGTTGCGTGCTGTTATATTGCTTTTGTATAGTCTTGATGGTTTCTATAATTGCAACGTGATAATGGCGGTATTAAGAAGTGGATTAAGTTGGGTAAAACCCCACCGAAGGCCCAGGTGCCAAATGCACGGCTAGCACTGCTACTGTGACTACTACGACGACTATGACAACTACTACTAGTACTACTACTACTACTACGATCGATGATAACCCTTGACCAAACCACTTCGACTACGACGGCTAAAACTTCGACAACTACTTATTCTTTACATTCCTGGCAGTCGGGATGCCCTGTGGCACATGCCTGCCTCTCACAGCTCAGTCCAGGTTCTATGTAAGGTTAATTTCAAACACCAGACTTTTGGTTTGGTGTACTGTTTTGGTTGTCTCGAGTACACCATATATTATAAGAACAGAAAGAACACGTAGTATTTTTTTTTAAATTGTCACATAGAGTCTTTTAATATTTAAAAAATCTGTCCTTTTAAAGAAAAGAATACCTCTCGCCTTTGTACTTTCATGGCAGAGGTACAGTAAATACAGCAGTTGTAGGTAAGCCAAGCAAACCAAGAACCAAAGCTGACGAGGCACAAGTGCTTTATCCTCCAGCACCTTGATTCATCACGGGTCTCCCATGGCTGTCTCCACGTCCCAACGTATTAGAGGGAAGTTAGAAAATAGAAATTAATGAGCTCCTGAGCGACTTTGCCAGCGTTGGCGGAGAGTGGGAGCGAACACAGCACATTTGACAGGCTCGCCGGTCTCACCCCACTTGCCATCACAGACCACATGGCCAATGAGCACCCTCCGTCCAGCTGGTCAGACGCTCTCATACGGTCCTCTTTCATTTCCTGTCTATCCCTCCAGCGCCTCATTCTTTTCCTTTTTCACCACTCACTATTCATACTTCCTCCCATTCTCTCTCTCCAACCTGCCTCGCGGGTTTGGGTTCAGCTGCTACAGCGTGAGTAACATCGCACAGACACATGCAAAGCTAACACACACGTGCACGGTCACCGTCTATTTATAAAGATGCAATTACATCAAAAACACTCTGACATTTACAAGTACATAAAATATCTGTTTACTTTTGTAAGAAAACACAAAGTCACTGAAGTGCACAGTTATGAATGAGGACACAGTTATTTGCACTTGAAGCCCAAAGCAACTTGACCCCAATGGTCTTTCTCGTATGAGCCAGACAAGGGAAGGAGCACACAAAAAGCCTGATTCTTCTTTTTCCCTTCAAATTAACAATATTTTAAGAGAAAAACATCCTGCTGCAACTAACATTTCCTAAAAATGATACTGGAATGATTCCTTTTATATAAAGCTGCAGATTTGACAAGTAACAAATAAGCGCTTCACTTTGACATTTTCTGTGCAGAGATGAAAAATGAAATCTAGAGACAGAAAAATATCCTTTGTTAATTTTCATTTGGACAGTATTTAAATGTTATTGGCTTAAAAAAGGAGAAAACACAGCCCACCAATTTCACCAACCATTTCCTCAATAATGTTATTGAGAGATTTATTTTCCACTTGAATGAATAGTTAGTCATGGTGCTAGGTGATAATAGTAATGCTAAAACTATTTTAATTACACTTTACATTGTGTCCCATGTTTTTTTTCCTACTATTTCAATACCTGTATCTGCATACCCAATGCTCTAAATGTATAAATGATTAGAACACTCGAGGTCTGTGAGTCTCAATTCGTGGGGTCAGGATCCAAAATGGACACAGCGAGTACATTATTTAATGCGCATCCAATGTTGGACTGATCATTTTCTTCATCAACCAATTCAACCAACATAAAACATCACTTTAACTAAAAATTGGCCTGGCTATGAATAATTGTGAACTTAACTGGATATACTATATGATGTATATATTTCCACTCCCAAGTTATCATTATTTCCCTAAATAAAATGCATTTTTCCGTTTCAAGAACACCAAAAAATCCACAGGAGAAGAGCAGAACTGTGTAAAATCATCAGGTTATACAAGTAGCATCACGTCAGCTTTGTAATGCCCCCGCAAATATGCTCGTTTGCTTGCTTGCCAAATAGGTCATATTCATATTCATATATTACGACCACATTGGCCTCATGGCAAGACAGGTGACAAATGCCAGGAAACGCCAACAGCTTGCCAAGAAATAGTCCCATGTGTTATGTTCTCTATAATCTGAATAAAGAATAAATATTATTTGCAAGCTATGAATATGACCTCAGCATAAACGGACGCAGAGAGAATGAGATGCATGAACAAGCTCGAATGGATCGATGTTAAACACAACCTGCGTGTGTAAAAGCATTGATAAAGCTCATATTGAGGAAGGTGTCACTGCATCTCTCTGTCACTTTCCCCTGCAACATCAATATTACCTTGCTTGTCAACTGATTCAAGCAATCATGGACCCTACACGTGCCGCTTTGACACTTTTTTTTTAAAGCTATATTGGGGGTGATCAGCTTAATGATGAGCATAAGGAACCCAAAAACAGCTTATCCCATGACAAAAAAAACACACACAACAAATGGATGCCCACACTACAACAGAAAAAGTCACTATAGTAAGAGATTTCAGTATTATATTTTACACCATTTCAAACTACAATTGTGATAACTACTACTGTTAAATGTAGCACTTGCGTCTCTGGAACGCCTTCCGACCCATAAAGTGTGTTTATTTCTTAAAATGTCGCTAATTTACATATCCGTAACTGCCCCCCACAGCATTTCTGACATGGCCATGACATGATAAGATAGGCTGGGTGAAGATCCACTTTAAAGTGACAGCCACTGGGGCTATGTCGTCTGAAGGCCTATCATGCAGAAAAGCCTACATTCGCCACAGGTGCGATGCCCCGGCAATCATGTCAAAGCAAGTAGGTAAGCAGAGCTGCGCTGGGTTTTCTTGTATTCACAGGTTAGCATTGGAATCTGATGACCAGAAAATTGAATGTTATCGCTCCTTATTTGGCTCTACCAAAAAACAATTCCTGCTATTGGTAGAAAAAAGGTTCAGTGCTCTGTTTCATATTCATCATTTGATTTTTGTAATTTTGTCACATTGGTGACTTACAGCTAATGCTCGACAAAATGATCTTTGCTTCAAAAATAATGTCAACTGTATGACAATACTGACAAACACTCACATACATTTTTTTTTCCCACGTGAAAAACCTCGGGAGAGTGAGGTAGAAATTGACCGACTGACAGATTAGGTGTCAGGGTGTTGACCACTCCTGCTCTGTATCTATTGACTCTTTTGTAATTAAAGGCTATATAAATGAAGTTGACTCGATGAACCATCCATCCATCTATTTTCTATATCGTTTGTCCTCATTAGCGATGCGGGTGAGCTGGAGCCTATCCCAACCGACTGTGGGCGAGAGCTGATGTACACCCTGGAATGGACATCTATTGACAATTTAGTCTCCAATTAATGTAACATGCTTCTTGGTTCCCAAACTCCGTACTAGCCGTGACGCTGATGCATGAAACTCTTGACAGCGAGACACGCACTGTGCTGCCCAGCAACACAAATCAGTAGAGCTGCATAAGAAAGACGGAAAAATAAAGATCATCATCATCATCCTGCAGCCGGTTTGGTCCACAGTTACATTACTCAATCTGCTTCCTCTGACTCAGGCCCTGCAAACATCAACCCCCCGCCACTTTAGGGCATCATCATTAGCATCATCACAACACAAATTTGTATTTAAATTTGGTTTACCAAGCAAACTATGTACATGCAATGCACTCAGCATCGTGCGTACTTGGGTAATAGTTCAAAATCCATCACTACTTGCACATGCAACACAAACTCGACTGCACATATCTGCATACTTAAAAAAACAACAACTTGTAAACCGTCTCCATGCTATGCAGCATGATAAACACCACTTACCATCTTCTGCCTGGAGTCGAGACAGAATGAGCTCGGCGGTGGCACACACGCACCAGGAGGACGCGCGCATGCTTTACAGCAAGAGGGCGAGTGCGCATGGCCGAGCGAGGGGGGGGTATGGAGAGAGAGAGAGCGACAGCAGGAGTGCTGGAGGGGAAGCGACGGCGCACAAAAGGGCGAAAAAGCTACGACAGAAAATCAGAGCGGTTCTAGCTGCGCATGAGTGGTCTCGTGTCTGTACAGTACATGAGGGACGGATGTGGCTTTGTTTCATTTTCCTTCATGATGTGAGGTGACTAATACACTGAGAGGTGAGCTAGTTGACTCATCACAGACAGACCAAACCTCCGTCTGCATTACTTCCATCTTTGTTCCCATCACTCTCCCCTGGATTACCTCCTTCCTTCCCTCGTCCTCACTACGTCGTTAACTCTCGACCACGTTCTCTCCTTCTTTTTTCTTCCCATCTCGTAAATCCTCTCCAACTCCAGCAGGCCAGGAGACAAGCGAGCCGCTTTACGGGCCCAGGAAAACAACACTAACACGCGCACTAGTTCGTCTACCTTGTTCACCACACAAACACAACACAGAGACAGCCAAAGAGATCAATACTGTCAGGACAAAAACAAACGTGACATTACTTCAGCACAAACACACAAGCATCTAACAGCTGCCATTTCCGTTTCAAAAGGGGGATAAACCTTCAAGGTGACGACACAAAAAAATTAAAATTCAAATAAAGATGGATCCCTTAAATCAGGGGTGGGGAACCGATCAAGGACCACCTATCAAGCATTTGATCTAACCCTTCATGTAATTGTAAAAACAAATAAGTGGAAGTGTTGTAAAAAAACTCAAAACATTTAACCCAGGTTTTTTTACTACTTATGAAATTGCAAGGCGTAAACCTCAGGTTAATTAAAACTTCTCACATCATGAAAACTGTTATTATGTGAACAGTGTTGCACTATTTGGGTGTCATTTTTTTAACTGCAATTGCGGTGTTCCGCCGACACGCTGGCACTGTGTCAGAAACATTTGTAAGCCACTCTTAAAACCGTCCGCGAAGAACAGAAGAGCCGCTAATATCCGATGCATGAATGTTCAGAATGGTACCGCTTCTGCCTTAATCTGAGACAGAAAAAAATGTGATTTAACCTACAAATTGTCAAAATATTTACCATAATAAGAAACCTGCATCATCTATCCAACCATCAATCCATTTCCTACTGCCTCCGTTCAGGATCGCAGGGCATTACAACCTCAGTGACTTATTGGATCATATTTTTTCATAAATGAATCATGGCAAAAATCGAAAAGTTTTAGCCTTAAATGACACCCAAACTTTGTGCTATCACTCCCAAGTCCGTCCCATGTGCATGCTCAGTAAACTTCATTTTATGCAAAAGGGAATGTATTGTAAATAGACAGAAAGCACACCCTTTGAAGCTACTACTAATTTGATCAGCAGCCAGTCCAGGGTGTACCCCGCTAAATTTGAGTAAAGACAATTATGTTCCTGGAACTGGACAATTTTTTTTAATGTAATATTTTGCTGAAGATTTTTTGCTTAAAAAAAAAAAAAATCCACTTTTTTTTGTACTGTATCTCCTCACAAAACACACACACACAAACCCACATGCTTGGTCCACAAAGCAGTAACCTGCAACGTGCTGTTAAATTCCCAGAATCCTTTGAACACTTGAATTCTTGTCAATCAATTTAATTTTCTTCCATAATTACAGTTTCAAATACTCATAAAAGAAGAAAACTGATTGCTTCCTAGAATTAAAAGACATTGGGAAAACATTTTTAATGGCTGGTATACAAATGCTTGCCCAACCATCAGGCGTGAAATTTAACAACCAAATCCTGCAAATTTTTTGTTATCGGCCTATTTCTGAAAATGTACTCTATCTAAAACAGTATCATGTATAACCAAATTGTGTCTGTGAGCAATACGCTCTGAATTTTGCCAAATTGAGACATTACACATCAGCTAATTTACATAATAACCGCCCCCGCACTGAGTTTCTCCAGGAATGATTGAGATGTTAGGTTGTTGACGTGGGGGGTGTTTTCTGCACGGATCCAAAAAACGAATTCATGAGGTGAAATTTGTCGACTTGATGATGAAATGCTGCCTCCACATATGAAAATGCAATCATATCTTTATGGGCACTCGCTTTATCGAAGCGGGATGGATATGGTTAGATTAACTAGTGGTATCTTCGCGCAAGCGCCATTCATTTACAGTCTGGACGCGAACCAGTGACCATCTATTCCGGTGGGATTCTCAGAGTTTCTAGAAGTCTTCGATAAAACCTTGTGGTCGCTAGCTTTTTGGAAAGGAAAGTTGCTGGAGGTGTTGGAAATTTTGGCAAGTTTGTAATAACAATGAAGTCCAACAAAAAGGCAAATCAAGGTATGTGGTTATGTGATTCATGTCAAAACAATCTACATTCATTGCAATATGATGCTTTAGCACGGAATAAACCTATGCAGGTAAATAGAGGTTTAACGCCAATACCAAACATTTATGCAATCAGTTTATAGTTTGCAATAGTTTGCAATCAGGTGAGCATGATGCCCTCGCTCGTCCGCTGACTGTGACCAGAATGGAAATAAATTGTCAAGGAAGGTCACACAAGTGACGAGGGCAGAATTGCACCAGTGCACTGAGTGCACTGAGTGCACTCAGTGCACAGTGACTCACTTGCTGTATTAAGGCAGAAAAGGGAGGAACTCATTTCCATAGGCCTTAATCTCAGTTCTGAGGCCAAACATGAAGTCATTAATAATTATAAACAACTGGTCCTGCGTCACAGTTCTGAGGACCGGGGTTCAAATCCCGGCCCTGCCTGTGCAGAGTTTGCATGTTCTCCCTGTGCCTGCGTGGGTTTTCTCCAGGCACTCCGATTTCCTCCCACATCCCATAAACATGCATGGTGGGTTGATTGAAGACTGTGAATGTGTGCGCGACTGGTTCTTTGTTTGTATGTGCCCTGCGATTGGCTTCATGGCGTACCCCGCCTCCCGAGCGAAGTTAGCCGGGATAGACTCCAGTACGCCCGCAACCCTGGTGAGGATAAAGCGGTACAGAAAATGGATGGATAGATGCATTAAAGTTGAATTCTCAGCTCAAATGTGAGCATTGATCAAAAGGCCAAGAGGCGTGTGTCATTATTCTTTTACACTGACATCAATATTTACTAAGTACAACTACTACTGAAAGCTGTCTTTCCCCACAGCATGGAGGAATTCTCTTATAAAAATTTGAAAGATACATTTACAGAAGCGGTTAGTTAGTGTGTTGTCTATTCGTTTACAAGTTATGCTTAAGGCGCTTAGCGGGAAGGTCACCTAAATGAAGAAAAAAGGACTATGAGTTCATTCGATCCAACACTGATAAAAAGACAAAACAAAATGTCCAACACTCTAAGCAGTTTTGTAAATTTGGACCAAAGTCCTCATCCAAATATCACACTAGAGACCCTGAAACTGACTCACGATATGAATGACTTTTAAAATGTTTATGTCCTACCCATAGCATCGTCATGCCGCCGACCATCCTGAGTCCGAGCCATCTCTACCCATATGCTTCATTAATCCAAACTCACTATTACGTAACTGTTCTAAATGCTAACAAGAGTGGAAGGGCACAACCACCATCCGTCCTCCGACAAAGAAAACGGTTTTACATGAATGGGTGTAAAGCTGCTGTGCTTGTAATCCTCCATGTTTTTTGTTAGCATACATTTGTGCTTGCGGGTATGCGTGTGTATCTGTGATCGTTGAAAATGCACACATGCACACACAGACAATCTTTACGCACACAGTTACATGACAAATACAAAACGCAGCAGTATTGCACTTGTTCCCGAGCCTGACCCTGGTTTTAGAACTTTGTGTATTGGCAATGTAGCACAAGGCCTGGAGTTGCCAAGACCGTCTCGTCTTGAAGAACCCATGTACAGAACAAAAAAAAAAAAATAATAATAATAATAAGACAGCTCAAGGTGGCACACCAAATGCATCAGTGAACAACGAGGATACTTGTGTCTCTGGGGACATTTTGCACACACTGTAAGCAGCAGCAGCTTGCAATGTGGAAATTTTCAACGAACATATGTCAAGCTTGTTGCGGTGATTAAAAAGAAAGAAAAAACCCAAACAAATAAGCTGGGAGCTATATTTGCAAAAGCCTTTTAGCTGTCTGTTGTCAAGCAAGCACCGTCACACGCATGGCCACACACAAATACACGGACGCACGCTATGTCAGAAGCCGAGTTGGGCCATGTCCCCCGTGACAGCAGCTCCTGTATGAGTGTGCTCATTGTGTTTTCCTGTTCTCCTGGCATTCAATAAATGGCTGAAAAGTGCATAGACTGTGGCTGTCCTTTCCTAACTCCAATGACATTACAGAATGTAGGTATACACTAAATAAAACATAACAAAAATCACTATGAACAATACATTTCTGCACTGCAGTGGGGATTTCCACGAGGATGGCTCAGACACATTGCACAAACACCCCTATAGTCAATTCCTTTAAATGCACACCATCCTTTTTCCATCAGTAAAAATCAGTGGGTGTAACTGTAATTATCTCAGTTCTTAGATGATAGAGATATTGTTCATACACGGAAATTAAAGAGTTACTGCAAATGCAGAGCCCAGTTAAACACCCAACGGAAAACCTGCGGACAGATTTGAAGCGCTGAGTTTCTGTATTACATAATCTACTCCTCACTTGACGCCATCTGAACCAAAAGTGGTTATTTTTGTCTCTGATCGGACGAGCCAAAAGTCACAAAAAGAACAACAGTAACAATGTCAACATCAGACCATGGGACATGATTCAAGTAAACCATCTTCTTAAGGAAAGAAAATGGAATTTAGACATTTTCACTTAGGGGTGCACTCACTTTTGTTGCCAGCGGTTTAGATATTTATGGCTGTGTTGAATTATCTTGTGGGGACATTAAATTTACACCCTTATAAAAATTGTACACTGACTACTTTATATTATAGAAAAGTGCTATCCAATGAAAGATATCAAGAAAGTGCTTACAAAAATGTGAGGGGTGCACTCACTTTTGTTAGACAGACTGCTTGCTGTTAACCACTCCCAACTGTGGAAACAGAGAAACAGATCCCTCTCCTAGCTGCCTTCTGTCGCACGACCCACACACCCTCACTCTACTAACATTCCGTTCCTATGGTAACCCCCACTTCCATTCCCACGGCACCTGCCTGCTGTCCGGCAGACACATGGCGGCGTGACACTGACACATGAGGTGAAAAAGAGAGAAACAAGGACAGAGAGTGAGAAAGAGGGAATGCCCATCGGCTGTTTCTTTCTTTTTTTTTTTTTTTTATCCTGTAGGAGAAATCTGTTATCATGTCAACATCTTGTTTTCATTAGGAAGCTCATTACTGTATATGATTCAAAATGTTATTTGACTTATCAACGATCAATTTCTAACATGTTGAGATGCATGTTGTAATGACAAGTGTACTTGTTTTACATGTAGTTTGGGCATGGTAACTTGTGATGAACACCCTCTAACATGGCTGTAAGTGTGTGAGAGTGCAGTCCGTGTGTGTGTGTGTGTGTGTTTACATACTTTGGGAGTGGGACAGGACGCGGTAGAGAGCCGCGAGGTGGCCTGTGCCCGGGGCGACTCCGAGGGAGTGGTGCTGAGAGAGGCCGTGTCCCTGGGCAACACCTGCACACCCCGCGAAATAATGGAGTCTGGGATCTGAGATCACACACACACACACACATGCACACACATATTATATATACTGATGGTGAAAATTCTTTAGGAAAGACTTAGCATACTGTATTTCCGCCAATAGTAGTCATCCTGCTAATAGACAACATGCCCCAATTAGGAACAAATAAACTCCTTCCTCAAATAGACGCATTCTTGGCATTGTGCTCGCATTTCTCCATAATAATCCTTTTTGAAATGTTATTTTCCATCTCAATTACACTTGACAAATAAAACTTGCCCTCTAACAGACACTTCTCGCCCTTCGCAGTTGACAAAATGAACACCCCTGGCCACCAGTTGGAGAAATACAACAAATGAAACATACATTAATTTCCCCACAATGTTAGATGTCAAACTTGTAGACTCACAAGACTTCAACAAATGACAAAAAAGACAAAATATTGATGTAGCTGTATGGAGGGGGTGACGGAGTCTTACCATCCATCCATTAGTGACTGGAAATTGAGGTGGAATGTTTGCCTGACAAAAGAGCCCTAAAGCAAGTTCTGCAACAGGGTGGGGTTATGGAAATGGAGAGATACTGTATGTTACGTGTCTTATGTGTGGACAAAAAACAAAAAGCATGCAAACACACACACACACACACACACACACAATGTATGACGCTGACACAGGGCTACATGATGACTTCATGTTGACAGATTTGCTGTTTTTAATGTTTGTGGAATCCAAACTGCCTTTGAAGGTGGCTAGTGAAGTGACTTGCTGTCTTTAAATTGAAACAGTGAAGTTCATCAAAGTTTGATAATGCATGTAATTAAATTATACCTACACACATATACCCTTTTACGGTTAGTATTTTTTTTATTTAAAACATCCATTATGTATGATGGGACAAATCTCAAATCAGCAGTTTAATATTCAGTTCCAAAATATGTGTGACTTATTTTGAGGTTGCACACTTGGAAGCACTTAAAAAATGTTACATTATTTTTCGAGAATAAAATCTGTAATAATAAAAACAAAATTCCATTTAGTCTCGTGAATAATAAAACAAATATTTTTATATTATACTGTTAAAATAGGTCACTTTTTGTATAATATTGTACAAAACCTTACAATTCTCCATTCCTTGAAATGCTTGCTTGTCAAAAATACAGTGCGAATGGCAAATGGAAACACAAAATATCACAGCCAGAATCCAACATCTTGCTGCCCGTATTTGTACCTTGGCAGCAATGGATGCTGCGGTGATGTGGGAGGAGGAGCTGTCCTCCGTGGATGCCACGCCGCTGTCCTTCTTCTCTTCGTCCTCATCCTCGCACTGCACGCCCTTGTCCTCCGTCTGACGCCGTGGCGAACTGTTGGGCAGCGGGGAGAGAGGCTGTGGCGGCGACGGCAGGTCTTCCAGCTCATCCGCCGCCTCCTTAACCTTCACCACGGCGTCGCGCAGGAGGTCGATGGCGTGCGGCAGCGCCGGCAGGATGAACTGGAAGCATTCCTGTCATGGACACCACAAGGAAGTTGTACAGTGGATCCCCGTTTTATAGCGCTTCATTTTTCGCACACGTCTATGGCATTTCGCTTTATATGTTAGCATAAAGGTAGCAGTCTTTATGACAACGCTGTATGGTTTGGAGGTACATTTTGGTGCATCCATCCATCCATTTTCTGAGCCGCTTCTCCTCACTAGGGTCGCGGGCGTGCTGGAGCCTATCCCAGCTGTCATCGGGCAGGAGGCGGGGTACACCCTGAACTGGTTGCCAGCCAATCGCAGGGCACATAGGAACAAACAACCATTCGCACTCACAGTCATGCCTACGGGCAATTTAGAGTCTCCAATTCATGCATGTTTTTGGGATGTGGGAGGAAACCGGAGTACCCGGAGAAAACCCACGCAGGCACGGGGAGAACATGCAAACGCCACACAGGCGGGGCCGGGGATTGAACCCGGGTCCTCAGAACTGTGAGGCTGACGCTCTAACCAGTCGGTCACCGTGCCGCGTGCTTCAACATACAACGTTTATTTCTCTTTTGTTCTATGAGTCAGTTGTATAGTAAACTTCAACTGTGACAAATAAACAGCTTGAAGTTAGCAAGTTTTCCCATATTTTCCCATATGGTTTCTCTATATCGCACATTTTCACTTGTTGCAAGGAGGTCTGGATATGCATGGACGGGGGTTGACTGTAGTTCACGAAAATTAGAGCATACCGGATGTATTGTTAGGTGGGTAGGCACGTAGCATATCCAGCTTACCTCTCCTATTATGTTCATTTCTAAGACACCAATTCATGTTTCCGGGTAATTTGGACCCGGAGTGCATTTAATCATCCAAAGATGTCAGAAAGGAAACATTTCCAACAAATGTTTCATGATTAATTCCATTACTAACCATTTCAGTCAATATTTAGTGCATTGCCAGATCATGGTTAAAGGAGGATAGTTAGTTTGTTCTTCATTTCGAAATGCATGTTCAAATTTATCTAATGTACAAATACGTAAAATGACACATTTCTATTGCATATGTTGATATGAAGCAC
This sequence comes from Phyllopteryx taeniolatus, assembly GCF_024500385.1. NCBI lineage: Eukaryota > Metazoa > Chordata > Actinopteri > Syngnathiformes > Syngnathidae > Phyllopteryx > Phyllopteryx taeniolatus. The sequence continues at coordinate 11,229,364 of NC_084519.1, forward strand.
TGAAACTATGTAGAGGAAGTTTCATACCGGCAATGGTGGCTAAAGTACGGAAACTGCACTTAAGTAGAAGTACTGATTCAAGTCTTTCAGTCAAAGTAAAAATAAATAAAAATGCAGACTCTAAAATGTACTTAAGTATAAAGGTGCAAAGTAAAAAAATATTTTTACTATCAATTATCTGAAAATTCTATTTAATAACTTGACACAAAGAAGAAAAATGCATATGCTGGGTGTAAATACTTCAGTAAAATGTAGATACCTAAATAGAAAATCTATCTAAAATCTTTTCCTTTGCTTTCTGGTCTCTCACTCTTTAGTATGTCAGTGTGCCTTTGGCTCCTCCGCTATGCTAAACGACACAAGACAAGAGCTAATGTGTGAAATTATTTATCTTCTTGGATATTTTAAGCACTGAAAAGATACATTATTAATCAAGCCAAAGCTTTACTGTATCTACACCACTTGCAAAATGGTCTTCCACAACATCATTTTACAGCATAGTCTTATTAGCAGTCATGATGAATGTAACCTTGATTTAAATGTGCTGCTGTCTGAACATTTGTGCAAAAAGAATGAAGGTGTCCTGTCTGGAGTGAAGCAAAAGGAGTACAGACAGTGTCAAAAGCAGGAGATGTTCCTCCTCTCACATTTTGTGTTTTTACGGCATGCTGAGGTGTCTTGTGAGTACCTCTGTTTTGTCCTGGAGGTGAGCAACTGTCAAGAACACTAAAGAGCAGAATCCCTAGATATTGCGCCAGTGAACTAAATTCTGGGCTGAAGCAACGATTTTTGTCCTATTTCCTATTCAGTTATGGTGCACATAACCAATTGTATCTTTCCAGGCATCATGAAATATGTAGGGATGATGATGCCGTTGAAAAATACCTTATACTGTTTTGTTATTCTGAGATGGCAGGTAAGGGGAAAGCGTGACAACCTTCAATATCTTAAGTGAACCCCTGATAGAGTATATCGCAATTCATTATTTGCGCCGGTGCCATATAGCAGATTTTTAAGTGATTGTTTTTATGGATTATTTACTGTATACAAGCAAGTCCGAATGTCCGAGTTACTTGCCTTCAGTGTATGACCACGCTGTGTCACAACATGCCGGACAGCACTGAGATCGACTAGAAGAAATGCAGCGTAATTAAGAGCAAGAAGAAGCGGCACAGAGGGGCCCCAACTAATCTCTGTCATTGTTCCCAAAGAGCAAAGCAAACATATGCCTATTAATGTTGTTGTATGTCCATGTGTGTTAAAGTAGCAGTTGTGTTACGGTGTATAATTACCAGAGGTGGGCGTAAGTAGCAAGTAAGTCTCAAGTCTTAACCTTCAAGTTTCAAGCAAGTCCCACGTGACATTACTGTGGCAAAAATAAAGCAAGTTGAGTCCCCACTAGGGGCTTGCACGACTGAAGACTTTTAAATACTAATGTGATGGTAGGTTAATTGACAACTCTAAATTGCCCGTAAGTGTGCACGTGAGTGCAAATGGTTGTTTGTTTGTATGAGCCCTGCGATTGGCTGGCAACCAGTTCAGGGTGTACCCCGCCCCCTGCCCGTTGATAGCTGGGTAGGGCTCCAGAATGCCCGCGACCCTAGTGAGGAGAAGCGGCCTCAGAAAATGGATGTATGGTTACTAATGTGATGTAAGTCGAGTCGACGTCGATTAGTGGCTGATTGAGGTTTTTTTCAGTACAGTATTTTAATAAAGAAAATCACAAGAGGAAGGAAAGCGCTGCAATAATCTATACACACCAAGAATGGACAACTCAAACACAGAATTTCAGTACAATGAGATTGATGCCCCAAAATAAAAAAAACATAGTTAGCCGTCACTGATGTGCTTGGCTTCGTCTGGCTAGACCTCTGTTTTCAATTTGAAAGCTGATCAGCGTAATGAAACCTTGCCGTGTACTGCTTGCGTTGTTAACTTTTAAGATGATGAAGGAGACGCTAATATGGCAGCACATGAGAGGGGGAGGGGTTGTGAGTCATTGATTAACAGCAATAGTAAAAATTGATTGGGAGGTGTGCGTGTGTGTGTGTGCGTGCGTGAGCACGCGTGTGCAATGAGACGCAAACAGATGGTGTGGTCAGCACAGTGGAGAGGGAGATGGATGGAGGAAAAAATAAAGACGAGTGGGCGGAAAACAGGCTCTTACACATACACGCATCAGAGACATCACAAGCAAAATACGAGCCCACACGTGCTGTGATCTATGCCTTTGTAGATAACAGTCAATGAATCAGTCCAGTGCACACGCAAGGACACACACTCACACGCGCTCTTCAAATCCATATGAAGTTACTGACTCGAGCGGGGTACGCACATACCGACAATCGGGCTGAATTTGAGCATTAAGACCCCCCTTCCGATCAAAGTCAGCAGATGGGTCAATTAACCGACGCCTGTAAAGGATTATCTTGCCGATTATCCTGTGGTACGGTGTGTAAGAGTGATTTTACTTCGGTTGGGGCCGACAATCGTAAATGCAATAAATATTTCTGTGAATGGTCAACACTGAGTTTGTCTGAGCTTCAGACTTTGCAATTGCGAGCCGAATTGGACCGCTAGCCAATTAGGAAGCTCGCTGAAGCATGCACTGCTGGAGGATACAAATAGAGGCAACCAATCCTACCTGGGAGCCTTTCTTGCTTCCTGGTAAATTAATGATGAGGGTCTTCCCTCGGATTCCGCACACAGGTCTGCAAACACACAAACATACAGGCCAAATATGAGCAAAAAGGAATGTAAGAAGCACAGACCTCCAACTGGCATACAAAATTTCAGTTGCAGACACGCACATTCAGTGGACTCTGGTGATTTCGCAGGGGATAGGGACCAGGCCGGACTGTGAATAGCAACCAATAAGCATTTTTGGAGTTGGTTCCCCTCCAAAAGAGAAAAACAAAAAAGAAAACCCAAACCAAAAATTGTAATAAATAAATAAAACATCCGCAGACAGGTGAATCCACAGGTGCCAAACTGTGAGTATGCTGTACTGCTCTTATAGGTAAAATAGCTAATTTTAAACATTTTACAGAACTTCTAATTACTGAAATACTGCTAAATACTGTACAACATGGGGAATAAAATGACTTTTATTATAATTATGATTAATATTACTACTACTACTACGACATCAGGCGTGGCTTCTTACCAAAGTGTAAGGCGTGCTTGCTAGGAAGAACACCTATAATCTAGGTTGGAAGGTGCCCACAAACAGACCCATGCTGATGCAAACATAATTGCCTTGGCAAAAGTACAGTAGTAATAAAGAAAGTCAGCCAAATGCCTGTCTGACCTGGAGAGCATGCCTAGTGGTGTGACGTTGAGAGATCCCATCAACATCGCCAGCGACATGCCTGGAGCCTCACGCTCAATCACCTCCTTTGTGGCCTGGAGAAATGATATGAGTATAGATGGATCATCATTTAGCACACTGTGAGTCTAAGTTCATCCCAAGTCTGCTAAGAACTAAGCACAAAACCAAGCCGCTGTGAGTTTAATTTACCAGCCGTCACAAATATGCACAATGGAATGTCAGAAGTGGTCCAATTCCGAGCTGAAGCAACATTTAATGGAAAACCAATTTGCCTCAAAAGTAAGACAGAATTAGGATATTGAACAGCCATCATGGTTGTCAGCAAATCCTGTGAGAGTTCAGTTCTGGTACCACCACATAAGTTTTGGCCATGAGGTTGATGATAACCGTACACCCATCTATTTTCTGCAGCACTTCAGCACCTCATTCGGGCCGCGGGTGAGCTGGAGCCTCTCCCAGCTGAATTTGGGTATGAGAAGCGTGCACATTGGACTGCTTGTAAACATTTGAAATGCCAGAAACCAAAATAATTTTCATCAATGTAATTTTGGAGCTTTTGAACGATCTAAGGGCTTGGAACCAGTCACAAGAAGGGGCTCATGCCATATCACCTATGACAAAACTCCTTTCAACTGTAAACTTCTTTTTCTTCCTTGGTGCTGGCCTCTCCCAGATCCGTTTCTCGGGTGTGCTGTCCCAAGTTTTTTAAGCGCAATGTTACTCAGGATGGGCATACACTGTATATCGAATTCCCATGCAAAGTTTTTTTTTTCTTTTTTTTTTCTATTATATATTTGTTTGCCTCTTCCACTTTCATCCATCATTCCATCATTTCAAACTTCATTTTGGGCTTGCGGTGCGTCCAGTATCAGACATACTTAATGCGCAAATCCTCTTTTAAATACAACGGTTTGCACCACTTTTATATCGGCGCAATCTTTGTGCAACACGCTCAGTCACCAACAGAGCGCAATTTGTTAGAGTGAACACAATTTAGCGCCTGCTATTTGGGATTTATAGAGATGTCTAAAATTGTAGCTCAAACTTGTGACCTTCAAAAGTGGATTTCACAATTCCACATCATCCACTGTCAACTGTCTCGAGACGAAAAATATTTGCATGACCTCCCCATTTTCATCTCTCATTCACAATCAAGATTGATTAAATCTTTAAACTCAATCTGGGCATGTGCACGTACCTTGACCGGCCTATAATTAAACAACTTAATGAGACCTCAGGTCTGTTACTGTAGGATCTTCTGCACATCTTCCTCACAGATCTGAGGTTCGCTGCTTGAATCTTGGTTGTGGCATTTGTATTTTGCCCCCGTACTCCAAAAACATATTTCTTGGGTTAACTGTAGACTCTAAATTGTCCATAGGTGTGAATGTTGAGTCTAAATGGTTGTCTGTCGATAAGTATGTGCCCTGCGACACCTCTCGCCCAAAGTCAACTTGGATAGGCGCTCGCTCAGAGTGACTCTAAGGAGGAGAAGCAGTATTGAAAATAGATGGGTGGATGGATTTAAAAACGATAACCGGTTCGGATATGTTTATTTCCAGCACCTTTAAGATAAATGTCAAAGAAACAAGGAGGTCCTGTAAGTTTTTTTGTTATCAATCAAGGCCTAATAAAGTCACGTGGTGCGTCGTAAACCCTTGGATGAAGAGCCTCGATGAAGAGACGTGTTCGTCGACAGCGTACAGGGTTAAATCAGATAGAAGGTATTATCAGTTCCTCTACTCCCCTCTTCCTTCTTGCCATCCTTCCAGGAAGATTGCTGCTGTCTAACGGGATTGATGAGGGCCAGTGATACTGCTGAAGCTCAGCTACTGCCAAATTATGTGTGCGGGCGTAAGTGTGTGTGTTTGTGTGCGAGTGAGTGAAATCAAGGATATTGTAAGAGTTAGCAGAGCATTGTGCAAGGTGCTGCAGTTTTGGTTAGCAACAGAGTCCACAGGTGAACAATGGCATCTATAAACTGATGATAAGAGTTTTTTTTTCTGTTGGGAAAAAGTCTATTACTCTCGTCATCTTGTCATGTGTATCTCGCCAGCGAGTGTGTGTTGCAGTCGGCTGCTTACTTCTATTGGCGGAAGCAGAGCCCAGAATGTTGGGGGGGGGGGGGGGGGGGGGGGGGGGGGGAGCGCGCGCCCGTGAAGACGATAAAAGCATTAACTAATGGTGGCAGCAGTTGATACAGTACATTGTCTATATGGGGCAAATTGACACATTACCATCGTGTATATATTGTGTGTATTTTGAAAAAAGAAATGCTATGTAACTCCATAAGAGTGCCAAACCAAACATGTATAAATTATCATCTTTAACCTGAATGAGAGCACAGACCTCCACCAAGGTTGAACAATTCTATTTTGGATCAGAGCAAAACTAAACTGTCTGAAGTTTGATATTAAGAGTCATGTATTATTCATAGAGAAATAAAAGAAGACATTTTTGAAAAAATACGCTGGTCCCATTTTTTTAATGCTGATGACGAACAAACAAACGCAATCTCCTAAGCAGAAGACAAATACAAAAAATGCTCGACACACATACTGACACCTGCCAGCCATTATCTCTTAATTGCTTACAAGATCCCACATTAAGAAAAAAAAAAAAAAAGAGAATCAGTAAGGATTTGACTTCAGCCTCTTTATTTCCCACAAGACTGTGGGGCTAATTACACTGTATGTTAATCATTGTTCACACAGACACACACGCACACACACACATTTGTGTCAGCAAAATGCTAAAAAGACAAAAGCTTCGAGACATTTGTCTGTCTTTGCTTGTTTGAAACAAAAGCGGAATGTTTTTTTAGTGGAGTTGTCTACAAACACCCATTTAAAGTTGCACAGAATTTGCATGCATGATGACATCACGTGAGACTTCAGTGCACCTCACAAGAGTTCAGCTGCGCCAGCATCAAACGATTAACTTTGTGTTTTGCTTAAACTTTGGTTACAACTTTTGGTGGCTTTTTTTCCTAGATAGCCAAGGACTGGGATTTACATCACGTGAGGGGACTCACATTTGAATTTTTTATCAAAAGAATGTTTTATTTTGTTCTTTTATCAGGAACAGTGGTTAACTTAATTTTACACGTGTGACAATTTAGATTGTTAAAAAGTGAGATGCATGACATGACTGAACCTTACGTAATGGTTTCAGCATTTTTGTTAAGTATTAGAGAAGAAAAGACATGCACAGATAAACACAATGAAGTCGTTTTGGGTTGTGTCAGTTTAACTCTGTTTATCCTCATTTGGGTCGCGGGTGAGCCGGAACCTATCCCAGCTGACTTTGAGCGAGAGGACGGGTACACCCTGGGCTGGTTACCAGCCAATCACGTGACACATAGAGATAAACAACCATTTATTCATACCATTTAGAGTCTTGAATGAACCAATTGTTTTTGGAATGTGGGAAGAAGTTGGAGTACCCAGAGAAATTTTAACACAGAACCTCAGAACTGTGAGGCAGTTGTCCTAACCCCTAGGTCACCATGCTGCCACACAATAATTTTCCATCCATCTGTTTTCCGTACTGCTTGTCGTCATTAGGGTTAGTGTCGCCTGCGTCCTATATCAACCGATTTTGGGCAAGAGGCTTGATTTTAAGCCCAACAAATCAATGGTGTACCAGCATCTCAGGAAGAGATTGTGTGTGAGTTCAGAGGTTCCACTGTATTTTAAACGACATAATCTCCCCTCTAATGACAAAAAAAGTGAACCCACCTCCGGTGTGACGTCTCTTGGAGCAAAGCCGGTACCTCCGGTGGTTAAAATGAGGTTAAGCTCCTTTTCGTCGCACCAGTCCATCAGAGTCTCCTGTTAATATGCCAGCGTGCACACATACAGGAGTTAACATATGAGTGTGTGTGTGTGTGTGTTGGGGGGAATTGGTGTAAATGATGGGATAAATAATAGTGTACCTTGATTTCATCTATTTCATCTGGCAATATTTTGTAGGCCACAATCATACCACCCAACCTGAAAGGAAGAAATAAAAAGTCAGTGCAACATCCTCCTGTCGCGATGCTAACTGCATTTCACTGACTGTGTACATGTACGCCGCACAGTGATGATGAGGATGTCGACTCTAATGGAATTGCTAATCTCTGTCTTTTGATGATAGCATTTATCCATCCATCCATTTTCCATACAGCTTCTCCTCACTAGGGTCGCGGGCGTGCTGGAGCCTATCCCAGCTAGCTTTGGGCGAGAGGCGGGTTACACCCTAAACTGGTCGCCAGCCAATCGCAGATGATAGCATTTAGTATATCCTATTGTATAAATACAAGATTTCTACAAATAGTGTCCTGGACTGCAGATGGATGGGAAAGCGTTTATTTGTATGCATTTTCCAATCAATACTAAACAACGTTACGGGTATATTGCAATTTATGTCAAGCAAAACTGAAATTTAAACTGGACTATGAAGAAATGAAGAGAACCGGCCAGAACTGGGCGGAATCTCTCCCCGGAAAGTTAAACACGGACACACCCGACATTGTGGAGCGATCACATGTCAGCGTTTAACGGAGATCATTTACTTACTTCAGTAGGTGCTGTTGTTCTGGTTAGCCACAGAGTTCGAATGGGCTCAATGGGTTCAATACAGAACCAAGGCAAACTGTGCAGGACAAATACGTCTTCCCGGAATATAAACAGCGCCAGGACATATTACAATCTGTCTTAGTTTACTGGCAGGATTTTATAAAAGGAACTTGAGGACATGGATGGAGAAAGCATTATTGTAAGCAACACAAAAGTGTGTTGAAAAAATAAAATATGCAGGTATGGTATAGAAAACTAAAAGACTAAGACACAGGAGATGAGAGACAGAATGCCCTTGAACACGCCCTCCTGGAAGGACTTTCCACAGGACAGCCCACTGAAGAGGAAACTGCTGCTGCTGTCGAGCCCTGGCGACCTCCAGTGGTCAAATCGAGTATGACACCTCCACCCCAAAACAACCCGAGGCTCCAGGTGAAGCCTCCGCACAGACACCTCTTATGCAAACTCCCTCCAATCTATTTTTTTGAAGAGATCTATTTAGGGAAGAGATATGCATCATGTTTCCCCTCTGTGACAGCCACTTAAACGCCATGATACCAACCAACTCTGGGAACATTCATTTTTAAGCCTTTTAGACGGTTTCACCCACTCACAGGCTGACTTGTCACAAGAGTCGCAAGAGTAAAATCTGCACACTGAAAGTAACATTTAAGGTGTACAGTATAATTTCGTTAAACGTGACACTTTCCTGATTGTACATACTGTAGCTACATGGCTAAACAAGCACCCCCCCCCCCCCCCCCCCCCCCCCCCCCCCCCCCCCCCCCCCCCCCCCCCCCCCCCCCACACACACACCCCTGCTGACATTTCAGTGATGACACGAGTGATTTACTTCTTCTGCTATGCTTGCGATGGTTTTCGCCATCTCTGTACTTATGTTTGTGTGCAGCTGAGCGTGTGCACGTGCATTTACACTAGTTATATCACGTGTGTATGCGTGTGCACGTGTGTGTGTATGTATGTGTGTTACACCTTAGGAGAGTAAAAGAACTGTCAAGACAAATCACCTCTCTCCATCTCTTGTTTTTTTTTATGGCGCTCTGTTTCAGCCCAAATGAAAATATGCTCAACACAAACAACGAGGGTTCCTTCCCACTGTTTCCTAGGCAACCCGTCCTGTCTGAAGCCTCTACTTGCTGCGCCGTTCATCATGAGCATGTGTGTACATGTGTATGAGAGTTTATGTGCATCGCTGAATGTTTACAATTCCGAGTTGTTGTTTGACTTGCGATCAAAGATGGTATTTTTGGGCGAGGAGGTTGCCGACTGGACTGCACGTTTAGCTTGTACAACAATGTGATCATTGGAAGAGCTGCTGCGTAATTAAGATTAAGAAAAGGCAGAAGAGGTTCCCAACTAACCTCCAGTAATAGTCATTGTCATTGCAACTGTGCGCCAGAGGCATGTTAGACCGGTGTTTGATATTTTCGTATGTGAGCGTAAGCCGGCGGAGCTGAGAGTGGGCTGGTTGCGCCGCTGTGGGGTTTGTTTACAGCCAACTTCAGTCGCCGCCAATCAAAGTGGCTCCTCTCATTCCCTTTAAATGTGGCTCAACTGACAGTCTTGATGGAGACATGACACCGCATTCTCTGTGCGGAAGAGGACGATGCGTAATCGCAGCGATCCATGCATATGGAGCAGTGTCACCATTCTTGGCCGGTGTGGCAAGAGACAATGTGAGCGAGTACCCTCATTAAATCCAGATTACATTAAATCCAGTTTAAGAAGTCACACACTGGTACATGCAGTCGAGTAATGTACCATGCTAATTTATCCATTTTCTATACCATTTATCCTGTTCACAGATGCCTGGAGCTGGAGCCTGGCCCATCCAACTTCGGGCAAAAGACAGCTACATCCTGGACAGATCACCGGCCAATCACAGGGCATAATCTAATATACCTACAGTCATTTGCAGTTGCATCTACTAATTACAGTGGATTACTTACTCGTGACAATTCAACAAATATGTCATACACACACCTGAGGTTGCACAATTCAGAATTTGCCAAGCTTTTTATCTTTGAGTTTGACTGACCCACTGTTGTGTGTCAGCTGTATAAAATCTCTCTTTACTGAAATTCATCCATAAGAATAAGACATCAACTAAAGCTCATGTGGCAGTCTTTTAGCCGGCGGTCTGTGCAAAAAATAAATACATTTAAAAAACACAAAAACAAATTCTGACAGGGAGAGTAAGGAAAAGTTTGAGATTTCAATGAGAGGCGTGTGTTTGAGGGGGGGGGGGGGGGGGGTCTAGTACGATAGTAGCCTGGGCCTGAAAGCCTGGACGTCCAAATGTTACTATGAATAAAAGACGAGAAGCGTGAGAGGATAAAGGCAGAATGAGACACCGAGAGTAAAAGGAGTGAGAGCATCAAGAAATACACCATCAGGGGTACACTAACTGAGAGGAAAGTGTGTGCGTGTGTGTGTATGTATTTATGTGTGTGGGTGCGCATACTGCAAATCTCTGTGGTAGAGGGACACTTTTAAGATGAAACCCATCTGCCTGGGTGATTTTATTAATAATAAACAAGCTTTCAGCACAGGGCACTCACTCACGTTCGCTTTCTTTCCCCTTCACTTGCAAGACACAGTGCATTGTGGGGGCACACACACACCCACACCCACAGGAGGCTCCTCGTTGTGGCATGGAGCCCATTACAGCCCATCCATATGTTGGGGAGCTCTCAAGGGGCCAGCGCTTGACTGATGGAGAGATGGTGGAGGGGCCTGACAACAAGCCCTCCTCTTTAAATCTCTGACGAGCTTTGAGTACTCAGCGAGGGGTTCCATTCCCACTATTCCACACTACAAGGAGCTAGGAAATATATAATATATTTTATTTGTTGACCAATAAACCAAACATTGTCTACTTAAAAAAAGAAAATCAAAAATTGTTTGAATCAAGTTCCAGATGTATCTTCAGTGTATTTTAAGATCCTAATTCTGGGTGTAAAATACTCTTAGCATTAGCAATTAAGTAGGTTATCAAAGAAGACCTGTTATGGATTTTGTATTTTTTTAAATTTCATTTATTTATTTATTTACACAATTTGAAATAGTTGCCAGGGTTTATGTCTGTGATCTCCTCTCCAAGCATTATTACGCTTTACACATCCTATTTCTTGTCTTGCTGAAATCAGCCTATTTTTAGGGGCCTGCCCTATTCCGTGCAAGCAAACACATGCAAAACCCGCCTCATATGCTGCTGGGCCAGTGGTGAGTCCAGCTTTTGCTACCATGACGACCGGAGGAAGAGCCTGAAGCCCTCTTTATACTCCCGACAACGCCCTCATTGCATCACGTGACCGACGAATTGGCCCGCGCGGCCCCCCTGCATGGCTTGACGCGCACACGGCAAAAATAGTTGCTGCGCGTAGAATGCCGCAGAGATCATCTCTCGGGATTGGTCCGTTTTAGTCACATGCTGTGATGATGTAATCAGCGTTCCTCCCGGTTCCACATAGCACCTACGCCGCCGCCTTCTCGATTGATTTTGCAGCATAATTAAATGTATCATCTAGTCATCTAGGTCCATTTGTTCTAGCAGACTCTGTTCCATGGTTGCCATTGTTGTTGTTTTGTTCCTTGTTACGGAAAGGAAAGTAAAAACGGCTACCGGAAATGGCCACAAAATGCAGAGGAAACTCCACCCTGTGGCGTCCTAGCCAATACCAGCCGTAGCAGCGACACCCCCGACTTGGAGGAGAACTGCAGCACACTTTGAAAACAGCGTGCGTGGGATGCGTTCGAGTATAAAGGCAAACTGCGTGCGGGATAGCCGCAGTGACATCAGCGCGGTCACCGTCCGCGCGAGCATAAAGAAGCCTTGCTAATCGAGTGGCTTCTATGGGAGCAGAGCCCATAGTGTGTGTGAGTATGTGGCACGTGGACAAATCACAAATAACCCCCACCACCACCGCATCGACAACTTCTGCTGTTAGCTAATGCTAAGCTATGCATCCAACAAAACTCATTGGAGCTCTGCGTACATTTTGCTTTGACGTGATAGCAGCGGCGTCGCACCTGTGGGGGTTGCGGGTGTTTCTGCATGACAGTGTTTCAGACAGAGCAATCAAGCGGTCGGACAAGTCGTTTGATAATGGCTGTGGATCTTCGCCAGTATACCTGATCACAGAGATGGGGGGGACTCGAGTCAAATGACTTGACTCGAGTCGACTCAAGTTGCCAGTTTTATGACTTGCGACTTGCTTGCCAAATACTTAAGAAAGACTTGACTTGACTTTAGACTTGGTAGCCAAGACTTTCACTTGAACTACATGACTTGACAAGTCATCTTGTTTAGAGTTGGAAATGTGCATTTTAATTAAGACAGTTTGCCTTTTTTTGAAAAAGAAAGAAAGAAAGGTTTTGGTGCATCATTCGTGCCAACCTGGCAACACAGTCTACATTGTTGCGCACAAGGGGCTCCAAAGATAATAAAATTTGGATTCCAGGATTATGTTCCCGACGAAGTCTGCAAAAAGAGGATGGCAGCCTGCATGGTGTGCAAATTGCGCATTGAAGACACAACAACAACAACGTGGTACTTCATCCGTCACTACAAAACTCACAAAGACAGGTAAGCTAATTTAACAGTTTAGTACAGTTTTAATACAGCTAAGTAACGTAAGGAGGGGTGGGATGGGTTTATGTTAATTGTCCGAACCTTTCGTTTCGGTTCTTTGGCATGCAAAACGTTTCTCTTTTTTTTTTCTCTCTCTCTCTCGGCCTCTTATTTACTTGTGAGGTGAAGCGGTGTGCACTCTAGAGCAGAAAGTAGCATCTAAAATATAATGCAAACCACTGAATGGCGATGAAGTGAAGCGGCGTTGCTAGCGGTCAGTTGTGGAGACGTTTGCGGGCATGATAAAAGAGTCACACCATAGTACACAGCACAGTTTGTTCAGAAAAAGTATTGAAGTGCAACTTACAATAATTCAGTGGAATAAATTCAATCAATCATAATCTCAGTTGTTGTTCATTTAACTTTTATAAGGTGTGAATAGCTCTGAGACTTGCTTGTGACTTGCACATTCACTATGTGACTTACTCCCAACTCTGCCTGATCATGTCATGGAAGGAAAATCTTGGTGTTAAATAGTGGCAGTAGACGTGCAGAGCATTTTTAGAAACAGATGCATAACAAAACATATAGATGGTTGTTTTATTTCAAACTTAATGGGTGTGAAAGCAAGCCAGATTTCAAATATACAAGCCTTTAAAACGTCAAAAATCACAGTTGGCGACTCACAATCGGACACTGAGCCCTGCGCATCTATCGACAAGCTGCAACGGAAAACTGTGACCCTGTATCAGGTTTTGAGGCTCCACATACGGTACATTGTGCTGCATTACTTTTATTGAACCACAAAAACATGGTGCGATTGTCAAACTGACTATACCCGGCGCTCTTGTGTGCATTTTGGAGACAGAGACGGCACACTTCGCTATTTTAGTACTACTATTTTGCTGATGGACTTTCTCCTGATGGAAATACTGTACATACAACAGGAGGGGACGCTTTTAATGCCCACCCAAACTCGTTTGGATTAACTCCCTTTGAGTTGGATGTGTCTAGTTAAAACTGCTATACACCCCCTTGTCGATGCCCAAATAGCAGAAAGTGTGACATTCACTGACATTAATCAAACATTAGAATCCTTGACCTGAAACATCTCAGCCAGCTGAAATGTGAGTTTGTGTGTGTGTCTGCTAATACAGCAAATCCCTGATTTTCACTAACAGATGGCAGCAACGTAACTCTCCTCTCAACCCCTTTGTCGGGTTTTTCTTAAATCTGTCCTATTGCATTTTCTAGACACTCAAAATATCCAATGTCTACAGCTGTACGAGGCTTAGCGTTTTTCTACATAAACTGGTTATATGGACAAAGCGTTTGCTTACACTAATACCAAACAAACAATGATGTGTTTTCATGCTTTTTATTGGATACACCATGTAAATATTCATTGCAAGGTGGAAAAAGTATGTGAACCCCTAGGCTAATGACTTCTCCAAGAGATAATTGGAGTACCGAGTCCGATCAATGTGATGGTTGGAGGTGTTGGTTAAAGATGGCCTGCCCTACAAAAACACATAGCTGTTTTGAGTTTTTTAATGCTCAATAAATATTGTCCAATGTGAACCATCCTTTGCACAAATAGAGCTTTCAGCATACCTACATTGAAAAATCATTAACTTGCAGAAAGTTGTAAAGGGTCACAAAATTATCTCTGAAAGCACTGATGTTCATCAGTCCATGGTAAGACAGATTGTAGATTTTGTATGTCACCCATCCCTTGTGTTGTTTTTTTTTCATAAACTCTTTGTTTCAGATTCTAAATTTATAATCAGTGAGTCATGAGTTCCTAATCATGAGCTGGGGATCGGTCTAGCATGACAAACGCAACATGGCACAGTCTGCGTCTCACACACAAACATCACATGAGACATGAGCAGCCAAAGTGGACAAGCAGCCAAAGAGATGACAAGAAAGGAGCACTTCAGGGTCCCTCAAGCAGGAGGGCAATGACACTGTGTTGATGCTGACACCCTCGCTCCAGTAAATCAATGGACGTAATGAGAATGACCCGGGCAACAAGAGGGGGAATGTATTGGAAAAAGCAATGTGTGGTGTCTGAATTTTATTCAAAAAGGTCATTTATAAAAATGTGATTTACTGTTACATCTATGTTTTAAACAATGAAACAACAGGCTCAAGTATTTCTTTTTTCAATTGGGACAAACCACAAAAACTTTGACGGTGATTTATATATATATATATATATATATATATATATATATATATATATATATTTTAAATGTTATTTACACTCCTTTTCATGCTCCACATCCTTGTTCATAAAAACAATCGCAAATTTCACCTCCTCTTTGTGAAATTAACGACTCCTGCAGTCACACTGAAAGAGAGGAGCGCTGCGGCTCTTTTGTTGTTGCTGTGCATGCTGGGAATTTCCCTCCACAGGGTGACACTGAGCCCCGACACGTTGCGTTAAAGGGATATTTTTAGTTCCTTTGTTACAGTGCTTCATCAAAAGGCTTCCTCCATCACATGTGTAAAAACATAGAGATATTCAAGTGTTCATTTAAGGTGATAAATTCAAAGGAGTGTGAATCATACCCTTTTTTTTTGGCATCTGTATTGAGTCAACAATGAGGCTCATACTCACAGGGATGGATCATGGACGAGATCTTTGAGGTTGACGCCGCTGCGGTCCTCTGCCAGGTTTCGGTAACAGCTGTCACTCACTGCATAGACAGAGGAAGAGGGAAACTAAAAAAAACTACACATGATACACTACAGAAAAAAGCAACATGCCCATTGGATTACTGTGGAATGCCGTAGCAGCCAGACAATTAAGAGGTTGACAAAATCCATCCATGCATCCATTTTCTGAGCCACTTCTCCTCACTAGGGTCACGGGCGTGCTGGAGCCTATCCCAGCTATCATCGGGCATGAGGCGGGGTACACCCTAAAATTGGCGACCCGAGCCTGACTCTAGTCAAGTCATGTGACTCGAGTACGCCACGTCGGGTAGTTACTGTTCTTCATTTGATTGTTTCATACTTTGGGCCTTGAAGTTTTTTTTTAGACACATATTTACTGTAATTATGACTTCATTAGCATTGGTTAAGTGGTAGACCGTGATACGTTACGACTACAAATTTGGGTTGTGTCACCGCAATAGGAACAGAAGTCATTTAATATACCAACGACCTTGTAAATCAAGGTACCAGTGTAGAACACGGTTGTGCAATTTTATTACCCGAGTATTAGAGTATTCTTCTGGGTGAAAATGTTATTTTTTTACCCTATTGCTTTGTGAATTTATGCTGAGACTCAGTATTAAGAATATGGGAAAATAGGACCATGAGGGTCACACTGTCGTGTTGGCCCTTTATATAAGATAAAGTATTATGACATTTTTGGGCTTTTCAGTCTGTCTCCACTGTATCAATTGTAATATAATCCCACCACCCTGCCTCCCTTTTTAATTTATGATGATACTAACATTTTGCGGTTCCAACACTGCGGAGCAGGTGTGAGCCACGAGTCATCACACGCGACAGCGAGGGAGACGACAATGGCGAGAAAAGAAGACTAAAAGAGACGTGATGACGGGGTGTGGGGGTGAGTGGCGCGACAAGGTGTGCCTGAAGTGTGTACATATGCCAAAAATAGAGGCAAAATGATGCACATTGTGTCGAGAGTGGGCTGAGGATGGTGTAGCAGCAAAAAACCAAACTGTGGGCGAGGCTGCAAATGTCACGATGGTGCTCCAATCGAGCGCCATGATCCATGAAAAGGCGGGGAGGGCTGAGGCTAGAGGGTGCCGACAGGTGAAGTAAGAATGCTGTAAAAGACGGAAACTGCGCGGAGGGAGGGAAGGCGGCGAGTGTGAAAAGGGAGGGCGGGAAGCTATAAAAGAGAAAAGTTATGAAAAATCAAATGAAGGGAGACATTTTTAGGGAGTTGGGGTGGAGGGGGAGCGTGGGGAGCAGCCATGTGGAGGTAAACAAGAGTGTGCAGGATGTTGCTCTGGGCGCTGGCAAATAAACAGGAGAGTGCTGACATTTGCACACTGGGCCAGCTTGGAAAGGAGGACACGTAAAGAGAGGGAGAGATAGAGGAAGAACAAAAGAGGTGAGAAAGGAGAGGAAAAAGGGGGAATCGTGTGTGTACAGGGGGAACTTCCTACATGACTGCAGTAGTCTTCACACACACACACACACACACACACATGCGCACGCACACACACACACACACACACACACACAAATTACCCTTCCTCAGTCTCTCTCTCCCAGCTACCCCTTGATCTAAAAATAGCCATTCCTTTTTCCTACAAGAGGCAGCAACCATTCTGAACCAATCAACGTGTTCTGTCAAAGGCATGCGTGCCCACAACCCCTCCACGTGTGCAACAAGGAGAACCCCTGGCTGAGGCGATGAAATTGAGCCCCCCCTCCATCCCCTCCAAACCATCATCTCTTCTTCACTGCTGGCAGCCATTTGTAGAAGTTGTGTAAAGCCGATCCCTTCTTGGGAAAACAATGGCACAAGAAAAAGGGGGAAAGCTATGCGGGAGCACGGCAGGGGTGTCTCCAGTTGAAAGAGGCTTCAAAGAAATATTAATGTGATTGTTTGCAAAAAGAGGTGAGGCACATGGGGGGAGCGTGAAAGCAGAAGACACAGAGCTTGATGAGGCAGTTTGTCACCCCCTCACTTTTTTCAACCCACCTGTCCCTCGGGTACATTTTGGTCCACAAGTATTTTGACAGTGACAGTGAGTTTTTATCATTTTGCTTTTACACAGCAGCCAACCAGGTTTTAAAACATTGTTAAAGTAGTTTCACAATTGTTGCGTCATTCGTTCGTTCCATTTTCAATTGCCAATCGAAAATCAAAAAAACTAAATTGCTGACTGCAAAACACAGGACTGAGTTTGATTTTTAATATTAAAATTGGTCGGGTTTATGTGACCCTGAAGTTTGGTAACGTGCATTATTGGGAGAGATTATCTTGTTAGCTGACACAACCAGTCAGGACAATCCATCAAAAGATCAATCAGCCATATTCTATCAAGGACTTATGTGTTTGTATCAAGCTCAAGAGTCGAATTGTTCATCAAAGGTATGATTACCTCTGTGTACATCAACACATTTTGAGAACAACCAGATGCTTATTTTGCTAACATCCAAATTGGAGGTATTTATTAGCCAATTGATATGTGATTTCTATCTGCACTACCTATGAGTGTTAATGTATGTGATTGCAGTAGCCTGGATGTCCCCAGGCAATAGCAGTGGGAGGAGAGAAGGAGGCCTGATCGTCAGAAGCGTGATACAGGCCTGAACTGCTCACACAAGATGTAGATTTGCACCGAACAACACAGACATGAGCGCACACTTGCTGTTAAAGGGTTAATCACAGAGCCGCACCAGCGCATGGGAGATCATGGCGCAGGGGAAGAGATCAAGAAATGGCGATGTCTACAAAAAAAAAATAAAAAAATTTGCAAGTGGGGAAAAAAAACAAAAACAAACTGTCATAAATCATGAACACTAGATTCTGTTAATAAGTTAACCTTGTCTAGTTATGACATGCCAAGTTCTGCTATCGTACACTCCACAAATGTAGTGGACATGCTGCACTGGAGGTGTTATTTTCGCCTCCATTTAAACATATCATCAATCCGTATATTATTTCACAAGATTCATTGGTTGGGGGAAAAAAAATTAAAATGGGAGAAAGCCAGTCATTTTTGGCCAACACCAGTGACCTCGAAACATGCTCATTTGATTCCATCAGTCATTGCAACAACAGTGCACCAAGTCCCTTAGAAGCACCTCCAAATACTTTGCAGAAGTGCAACCATTTTAATAACAGCAAATAGGAGATGAACTGTATTTTATACAGTAAAGGAAGTCCTCTGTTTACTATGGTCCTGATGGCATGAGAATATGTCATCATGCAAGTGTTAAGCATCCAAATATTTACTGTAATTACCACATTTTGATTTTATGAATAAGTATTATTTATAACGACTACTTTGTGCAGCGGCGTAAGAATACTGTACTTACTGTACTTTGTTACTGTACGGCACAAGAGTGTATGCTCAGTTGCCGCCGTACTTGTTTTTCATTTGATAGTTTTATAGTTATGGCAGAAGGTGTTTTTGATGCAAATATTTTCTGTGATTATGATTTTACTACTGCGGTAGCGATAGACGACGGCAGATTCCAACAAAACCGTGTCAGGTTGCAGCCTTAGGAATGGAACTCTGTTGCTAAAATCTTTATGCCAGGCCGATGTTTGGCAATGGTATTTTTAAAGAAACACTACGATCTGCTTGTCTTTCCAGGTCCTCTCCAAAAACGCCTTCTGAATGCTGTTTGTCTGTGTATCTGTTGGATTGAAATTAGACCTACTGTAAGTAAATAATGCAATTCCACTGGACACAGTGGTGTCATAAAAGGCATATAAAAACGACGTGGTCCACCATTGTTGTTTTGGTTGTAGTATGCTCACGGATATTACATGAAACATTTAACATCAATGCATATCCTCTGTTTTTAGGTTTACATGGAAACAAAAGGAGTGTCATCTTTAAAACCGTCCGCTTTGAGCCACATCAAATGTTTGCATTTTTTTGGGTCCAAAATGCTGCTGTCATGTTTAGGTCAAAAGTGTCACATGGAACTGGCACAGGCCTGGTTCTACTCGTCCCTTATCCTGCTCTAAATTAGACAGCCCATGTGCTGTCAATCTAGCAGCATTCCTAAACTACGTCCTCCCAACTCCATCATTTCCAGGACATAAAGCAGTCAGCTCTCATTATCTTCCCGAGAACCTACACCAATGGCGTTTTCCCAGGCAAGTAGGCAAGCAACTACACGCACGCACACACATACTGGATGTAGAATGTAAGCACTCAGAAATAAGACAGATGCCATCAACATCTTCTGCACACTTTAGTGGTTGCCCATTATCATTGCATTAATGCGAACTGCTGCTCCTGAAAAGACAAATGCAGAACTTTGTAAGTCTTGTGGTGAGGCATGAAGTTTTGTGAAATGGACACAACCTTTTGGTCCAATTGTTGACAAGTGCATTGTCAAATATCGTATTTCCGTACATATATAGTGCTCAATGTTAAGTGAAGAGTTTAAAATCAAATAAAAATCTCAATGATGGTGAAATGTCAATAAAAGTGAAATAAACAAATAGAAACATACTTGACAGGATGCTAATTCCCAAGACATCTATATTGTTTTTTCACGTCAATTTCCGATTTTTTAAGATTGTGAATGTTTATGTTTTCATTAGCTGTAAGCTATGATCCAATTTCTATAGCGCTTATCCTGCTGAGGGTTGTTTGGACCCAGCTCGCTGACTTTGGGCAAAAGGCAGACTACAGCACACACTGGATTTGTTGTCAGTCAATCTAAGGGGCTAGAATCATCAAAATTATCAAAATATTTAATCATTAAAAGATTACATTTTATTTGTATGGAATATATATAACCCGTAAGCTTCACTTTTTGAACTGAGCTGGTGAAATTAATTTCCAGTTTATTTAGATACAATTGCACACATGCACACAACATTGCCAGATGTCTGGATCTACTGCCATTATAAACACCTAAAATATTAATATAATCTTTTAAGCAGTTTACTGTAATTCGTGAACGCTGGTGACTTTAATCTTAGGTAAGAATATTTACTACCTTGCTTTTTTTGGCACATGAAAAAGGGAAGCATCTATTTGGGAAGTGACATTTATTTGTAAAAGGAGACAACACACGGTACTTGTATTGGAGTCTGGGCCACTATTTGAGGAAATACGGTATCCGTGAAAACTGGCAACCCCGCCGGTGGAGCGGCTGCAGAGCGCTGGCAGCCTCTGTCTCGCCAGCCTACTTCCATTGTTTCTTGTTCTTTATCTGCTAACAGCGGTGCCAATGGCCCTCCAGCCTGGAGAAGCCACTATGGAGGTCAGACATTAGATTGAGATGACATCTGCTGGTAGGAGGGATGACACCTCTCAGCCAAAATGAGATCACTTGTCTGCTTTTCTTCGGGCTTTTTCTGCGCTGAATAGAAACAGTGGGCCGTAGGCCTTAGATTAAATGATGTAATGATAAATGGAGGTATGGATCCGCCTCTAGATTATAATGGGGTGGGGTAGACTTCTAACTAGCGGGCTAAACCCCGACCCCCTCCACACCAGGAGAGCAGAGCAGTACATCTGCATTCCGAGGCAGGTTACATTACTAAATTAATAAAGGTTATACGGTCCTGAGTAAAATATTGCAGCAGCAAAAACAGCAGATGAACTAATCTAATATAAACCCAATGTATCTTAGCAACCTTGTTAATTCTGAGGATCAGCGGGGTAAGCAGCACAAGCGCGGACCCGTCATCAAAGACACACCCAGTACCAACTCACACACCAATTACTCGCAAACCCACGACACCTCACACACACACACACACACACACGCACACACACACACACACACACACACACACACACACACACACACGCTATCGTAGCTGCTACCTCCATGAGAGTGCGATGGAGATGAATGCATCCACGCTCAGATGTTGCCTCCACACACGCACGCACGCAGATCCTACGGCTTACTGTAAGCAGTTGGGGGAAGGGAGGGGGTGCGGAGCGGAACAATGGGATCCTAATCGTCGGGCCGCGTTTCAAAGCCTCTCCTCTCCACAACACGGTTTCTAGATAAGATGTAAGAATGCTATTTATATCTGCGGGGGACCAGCGGCTTGCTTTTCATTTATTTAAAGTTGGATCTAATTTGGGGTAGGGGTGTGAAGTGGGGGGGTTACATAACGCAAGAAGAGCGACACTCCACCTCACCGCTACTGCTACCGGGTCAGCCAATGAAGAACACAATGGAAGGAAACAATAACAACAAAATAAATACCACACTGTCCACACTATTACTTGAGCTAATTATCGATTTAGTACAGGAGGTCCTCGGTTTACGATGGAGTTTCGCTCCGACAGTGGCGAATACAGTTTTAAAGTCATAATGATTGTAAATATTTGTATGACAAACACTTCTAGGCCACAATAGAAAACAATCAATTGAAAAACCATAAGTACGGTGGTAACTGAGCGTGACTTCTTGTGTCACGCGTCGGTGTAATTAGTTCATTGCGCAGTAGTTTAGTTGTAGTTTAGAAAGGTTAGACTTACAACATATATTTGTGTGGAAAACACTAATGGGCCAGAAATACACACACACACACACACACACACACACACGCACACACACACATATATATATATATATATATATATATATAATATAATGAAAATCGGCGGCACGGTGGCCGACTGGTTAGAGCGTCAGCCTCACAGTTCTGAGGACCCGGGTTCAATCCCCGGCCCCGCCTGTGTGGAGTTTGCATGTTCTCCCCGTGCCTGCGTGGGTTTTCTCCGGGTACTCCGGTTTCCTCCCACATCCCAAAAACATGCATGAATTGGAGACTCTAAATTGCCCGTAGGCATGACTGTGAGTGCGAATGGTTGTTTGTTCCAATGTGCCCTGCGATTGGCTGGCAACCAGTTCAGGGTGTACCCCGCCTCCTGCCCGATGATAGCTGGGATAGGCTCCAGCATGCCCGCGACCCTAGTGAGGAGAAGCGGTACAGAAAATGGATGGATGGATGGATGGATAATGAAAATCTGAGTTTGGTGGTAATTGAGTATATTCTCATGCCGCTACACAAACTAGTTCATCATGCACTATGTTGTAAATTCAAAAAGATACTTACACTAAATATTTGTAAGAAACGCAAGAAAGTACGGCGGTCAGTGAGCATGTCTTCGTGTGCCGTGTGACCACATAATCTTACGCCTCACGCCGTTTGTAACGTCAAAATGTCAACTGAAACAGAGGACCCCACTGCAGTCATACTGATACAGTTAGTAGTCTTGAAGGTCAAACATGCCTGAGGGGAAAATATACTGTATGTCTCTTGAATGAAATGCATCCTCAATGAAATGCATACATTGCTTTTTCTTTGGCTTGTTTTCGACAAGGATTCCAACAAAGGAGCAGCCTCAACGAGCGGTGCTAAATAATAACACGAGTTAAGAAGGATATAATGCATACCAGAAACTGTCGGATAGAATCAAGCCAATGATTTATTTGTTAAATATACGCACTGTCAGCAAGTTTGGACAAATTGCGTAATAGTTTTCATTTCAGAGGAAAACACTTTAGTGTGAAACTGCTTTTCCAAATCAAAGGGTGTCCAGCATCTTGGAAGGAATTATGTTCTTAGAAAGGTTTACCTCTCAATCTTTCCAACCTTCATTCAGGCTGAAATCTGGCATCCATACTGAATTTAGTATTTTGGCTTAATTAGTAAGCAGCCTCAACAAGGGTGAATGTGAAGTTATGCTAAGTTAGCAAGCATTTCTCAAGTCAGTTCAGTATATTGTTGTTTTTATCCTTAAGAAAAAAAAGTGTTCGACAATTAGGAATGTTAATGAAGTATTTCAATAGAGAAAATTGTTTCGGAATCAAAGTTTTTGATGAAGGGTCACATTTGATTTCCATTAAAACAGACAGATGAGCCAGGTCATTTGTAGATTAGATAATAATTAAAATGCATGTGTAAAATATGTTTTTTAAATAATTACAAAAAAATCTCACTTTTGAATGGTATTGTTTGTAGTTAGCCCTGTGACTGACCGGAAACCAGCAGAGCCTTTGACCAGAAGTCTCCAGCTCAGGATAAGCGGTATACAAAATAGATGGATGTATGGATATATTGTATTAATCAAACAATAATTAATTAACCAATGTTTGATACAAATTTTTTTTGTTGTTAAATGTAAATTTGATTATTGGACTAATATTTTGCATTTCATTAATTACAATAAATTAACTAATCACTAATTGAGAGATAAATTAATAAAACATAATAATAATAATCTTCATCATCATAA
Organism: Phyllopteryx taeniolatus; assembly: GCF_024500385.1. Classification (NCBI taxonomy): domain Eukaryota; kingdom Metazoa; phylum Chordata; class Actinopteri; order Syngnathiformes; family Syngnathidae; genus Phyllopteryx; species Phyllopteryx taeniolatus. The sequence continues at coordinate 11,252,806 of NC_084519.1, forward strand.
TCATAAATTAATAAATACACAGTTACATTATTGCAACAGTTATTATTATTATTATAATTATTATAAGACAATGATCATTTAAATGCATGGTCAACTGGATTAAAGAACGGAGTGCGGCCCACTGTAGCCCGCGGGCCATACTTTGCCTAATTTGAAGACACCACAAAATGGATTGTGTTCAATCTTTGGGATTCTCTTGCAACACCAAATGAGTCCATCCATTTGGATTCAGCAGTGGCCTGAGACAGATCCCAAGTACCAGGCTGAAATCTGACATCTATGCTACACCTCAGACACACCAGCAAGCCCAGTTCAAGCACACACACATGCACCAGATGTGCAGAGACGGAAAGACAAAGAGGAACAGACAGCTCTGTTCTTCACAGCTGAGTCCCAGGAAAGCGCGTCCGTGGAGAAAAGAGGCAGCTCCGTCCCAGGCTGAGTGGGGGCGAGCGGGCTGGAGGGCTGCTGGGATGGTACAAGTGCAGCTGAGGGAGGTTGCTGTGGAAGCGAACCCTGACATGCTTAAGAGGAGAGCAATTCGTACTGGATGAGAAGAGGGGAAACATTACAGGGGACGCGAGAAGAGGGGCAGCATCGGTGGGAAAAGATTGGAAAGGGGTAAAGGTAGGGAGGGAAGAGGGAGAAAATGCGGGGCAGGGGACTAATAAAAATGTATAGGAGGGGGGAACAAGCAGATGAGAATCGAAGGAAGAATCAGAGCTAGAGAGATGGTAAGAAATTTGAAGGAGGGAGGGCATGACGGAATCAGTGGTTGCATCCTTCACTCATGTTTTCCACCATTTTGATCATTGACATTCATGTGGTAGAACAACAAACATGTTAAATTTCGTTCAACGCAAACCATACATACAGTACATGTCAAACAAAAACACAAGTTGAAGATTCAATTTACCACATTAGGTGCAAAGCTCCCTGTGCTCTTGGATGCTTAATATCTTTAATGTCTTTAAAAAGACGGAGGTGGATGAATATGGGGGCGAGTGTGTGTGTGTGTGTGTGTGTGTGTGTGTGTGTGTGTGTATAGATATATATGCACATGCACGTGAGCTTTCACAGAAAAATGTTTACGGGTTTAAGCGTACGCTAGACAAAGCTGGCCAGTACTATGTTTTACAATAATACTACTAGGATGTGTACTTATAGTTTTATGATTCGCTGGTGTTTGGCCAAAACCTATGTCCAAATTTGGTCAATTTCATATTTTTTCACAAATCGATAATATTGTTGTGGGGACAGTCCCCATTTTTACAAATTATTCACTGATATAAAGTGTTGAAAAAATGGCTTGCACTCTTTGAAAGTGCAATGTTAATAGCTCAACAGACAGGCTGTTTTTTTGTTTGTTACAGGGTGTCAGTTATTCATTTGCAGTGGGTGGTGCGCAATTGCTTGGTGTGCGGTGAAGAGCAACTGTAATTGTTTTCGTGATGATCCACTCCAACCACGTTCAACCATGTGCGGCGAGCCTAATTATGACTTACTACTGCGTTAACGTAGGTTGGTGATAGACTATGACCCTTTCCGTACACTGAACTCCGTCGTAAACCGAGGACCCCACTATACTATATGTACAATCCATGACTTGGAATGTATGTTGGAAAAAAGACTGAGAAGGAATAAAACGAGTGTTCTGACCCTGAGGTTCGCGCGTCCTGCTCCTACCAGCACTCTTTGTTGGGCCGCCATGAATAAAACATGAATGAGGTTGAACCACAGTATCAGCGCATTTACTTGGCACCCTGGCTCAGAAATAAATACAAACTCCACTATCAGTGAATTCATTCAAAATTAACGATCAATCACCCACAAACGAGTCACCCGTACAGGATATGAATTGAGCCTTCCTCTTCAAAAATGTCCTTTGCCTGACCTACCACAGTCCTTTACCGCCATGTTGTGCACAATGCTCACCTGAGCATCCGTCTTTAACAAGCGAACATCCTAACTTTGAGACTGCAACACCCCACAGTTCTTCACAAAGGCCTCTTGATGTTTTATTAATAAGGCCATAAATATTGAAAAGACACTTACTAATGAAGCCAAGCGCAAAGCTCCAGAGAGAATTTACAGCGCGAGGGAATGCAGAGACCTTCAATACGACACCCAGAACTTCTTTCTACACCAGCCCGCTTCCCAATTTCATTTCCCATATCATGACTGGAATTGCCCTGCAGCTTACGAAGCATGTACGCACAATCTACCCCGTAACAACATTCATCAGCTTCATTTATTCATTTATTTTTTTCATGATCAATGGAATCAATGAATTGAAGGGGCTTGATGAGAGGCCACCCCTCTGCAAATATTAATCATGAATCAGGGGCTCTGTGTTTAATGAGGGTTGCTCGAAATGACTAGCGGCATGATGAATGTGCCAGTGGCTCGGCATGGCATTATAACAAAGCCGGGCAAGGGTATGCGTGTGTGCGCATGTAGCGTGTGACGTGTTTCTGTGGCTAATGAACATGAGGTATCGAATCCTTTTCCGCACCTTGTATTACATTTTGATGGCCCACGGCAAGTCAGTGCTTTCTGTTCCTTTCGACAGCTGTTTACACACGCAGACCTAAAGAAAATATGCATGAGGTTTTCTGAGAGCATTCAGTGCAATCATTCATCCTGGGGATAGTTTACCATGAAAGACAAAGTCGACACCATTTTCTCATGTGTCAAAACGTCTGTAACATGTTTTAGTCAAATTACACAAAGGATCAATAATTATAGAATTCTTGTTACCCACTTTTTGGGGAGGGTGGTGGTGGTCCTGTCTCATGCAAATGAGGCACTGTTTACACCCCCCCCCCCCCCCCCCCTCCCCTTGCGTAGTGGCCCAACACAAATGTGGCCTCAACAGAGCTGTTTTGAGCCCCAAATCAGAATTTTTCTTACAAAGAAAATTAACGCAAGCGCCCATAAAGACAGTCAAACTATAGACTGTAGTTTCATTCGTGAAGGCAGCACTTCATCACCAAGCTGCCAAATTACAAGGAGTGCACATAAGTGGTGCGCAGGTGCGCGTGCACACTAAAATATTCAAAATGAACCAGATCCAACAGTGTCTCTGCACATTTTCGTATCAAGCATTTGGCATGTTCTTTTTTGGGGGGAGCAGAGCAGGAGACGAGGCTCGAGTAGATTTGTGTCGTTCGTAAACGGCTCGTTCAAACAAACGACCAGAGAACCAGACCAAAATTGTTATGTGCAGCCCTGCAAATTACACTTTTCAATTAGTGTGCGGATCCGTGCTCATGGTGCATGCAGTGGAAAGATTGCCAAACACAAACACTGTAAACATCAGATTTGGACAAAACCAGCTTGCTTTCACAGACATATTTTTGGGAATTAGGCAGTTCACAAAAATATTGTTGGTTGTCCAATTTCGCACTTGGGCAGGCACTGCAGACACCAAATACAAGCAATTAAAAAAGGTTTTCCATAATATATCCCCTCTAATCTTATAGTGTGGTGCGTATACAAGGTGAAAATGCTTAAGACAAGATAGTTAATGATATGGCTAACAGATGAAGTGACATAAATTCATACCTACCGTCATAGTCTGAGAATTACAATGTCCTACATTTGCTGCGTGTGTGCTATCTGTGGCTGCTCTATTAGTGCACCAGGTACCTTTCTTTTGTTAGAAGCCCAAATGAGCTCGAGAGCAGCTCTATTGATTTAAATACAAAATGTGCTTACACCGGCATCAATACAGCTGCACATTTCTAATACCTCCCTTCCGAGCACTCCCCTTCTCCCTTCACATCCCCTAATCCCTCATCCTCCTCCTCCTCTTTCTCCTTCCTTCCACATGTTTCTTCATCCTACCAAGCTGCTGATACATGGAAACCCACAACAACCACAGCTTAGCTACACATCCTGGTCTGCATCCTTGGACGAGTGGTGTGAATCCACACGGAGAACTCATTTCATTCTCCATTCATTGCGCCTCACTCAAAGGATTAAATCATCAGAGGTACTGGCTAACATTAGCGACATCATCTGCTGGGTGGGTTTACAGTATGTCGTGAAAACATGAGAGTTGAGGTCTAATCAGATCAGGTATTGACCGTCGTCACAGAGGAAACGTAATGTTGTCATGGCTCGCTCAAAGGGACAGAGGGATGGAGGATCCAAAGCGGAAGAGGTCAAGGGTTATGGCATGGTTGCGAGTCTGGCTTAGGAGTCAAGGTTGCCGTGTCGGGCGGCGATCCGAAATCAATGCCGGGCTGCTGATCAAAGGGTCACACACAAGATGACCTAATGGTATTTGTGAAATGGACAAAGGCAAACAACCAATTCTGTTTGGGACGAACAAGTCTCAGTGGGTGGACACTAATCACATTCTTCACTTAGGCTCGATGTGGATTTTATGGTTCAAGTGACCCAATTTTGGTTTATAACAAAAAACCAAAAAAAACGTGCGGCTCAGTTCTTACATTTAATGGGAATGTTTATGTAAAAAAAAAAAAGATCAAAATGAGGCCTTGATTATCAGTGGATAAAAATACAATATGAAGGAGATATCTGCCAGTGCGGCTGCAGTGTAAGTGGAAAGAACCAATGGCGAGATGGCTCAGATCAGGCAAAACTTAACCATAGACTGGGGAGTCCTCGATTTACGACAGTCTCATCATCCGCCAACTGAAGCAGGAAAGGCAAACAATGATTCTCTTTTTTGTTCTTTTTTCCATTTGATTTTTTTTCATGTTAATAGCCTAGTGTAGAAGTGTTATTCATACAAATATTTATTGTAATTATGATTTTACTACTGAGTTAGCATAGGTTAGTGATTTTGTGTTGTGAGATAAATTGTGATGTCGTTGTCGTAGAAATGAAACTTCGTTGTAAACAGAGGACCCCCTCTATGTCATATCTTAATCGTGTATGCTACAAGTATTTCATAAAAACCCATTACAAATACTGCTGTTATAGAGAAACTTAAATCTAACAGAAGTATGCATTTGAAGGAGGGTTGTGGTTGCCAGTAAAAATACATGTATACTGTATTAATTGTTTGTTAGACTACATAGTTTCATGAGGGAATCTCATTATGGGGAATGTTCTCTCATTATTTCAACCAAAATGTTTATTGTCCTGTACTGCTCTACGCTCCTTCTTCACTAACTTAACTCATTCCTTCCTCACTAACTTAACTCCTGTCACTGTTGGTGTCTTGCTGTTGTTGACTATTTTTGTTCTGTTCTCCCTTTGCTCTTTCTGTCTCCTCTCAAAGTTCGTAGTGTCTGGCAGCATTACCAAAATAGACAAATCTCAACGCAAAATGCAACAGAGGGAGTACGTCAGACTCCGCTGTTGCACAGCAACAAAATGAAACAAAAAAATGGTCAAAAAGTGGACTTACAAGGTTGTCATCAGACAGCAATGTGACTTAAATTTCTATTCCAATGTGTTATTTTCCTGGGTTTTGTGTTTGTGTGCCTACGGATAGTTTCAGGTGTTAGGTAACGGAGTGCCCAGTGATATTGGATACGGGTCACTTTAAAGTAGGTGTAAATAGAGTCCAAATATTAGAAATGAGACTTGCTGTGTAAATCCAGCCAAAGTTGGAGAGTTAATCTAAACTGCATTTGCACTCAGGATCCCCATGTGGCAAAAATGGCAGCCTCATCTTGTCTCCGGTTTCACCGACTGACTGCCCTCCCCGTGACCAACTCCTCCGTTCACTGTCCACAAATCCTATTTCATGCCAGCCGAGCAAAACAAAAGCCCGGCCGACACAGCTGAGGTTTCAGAACACTGTGCCGACAATCATTGTAAAATTTGTGGACCAAAGCGAAGCGGAACTCCGTTGCGCCCCGGAATGACGCAAGAACTCTCAGAGGAGAGCGAAGCTTTTCTGACTGTGATGTCTTAGAGCAGATGAAAACTGTGACTACACTTTCCTGAAGGTTACTTCCAAACACAACTCCATTATTAAATACCTCCAGCCGCTGCAGCCTGCAAGGTAATGGAATGCATTGCTTGTCTTTTGTGTTTGCTAGTTAGTAAACAGGATTATGCAAAAATACAATTGTTTTCCATATGCACAGTAATGTCATAATTAAATAGAATGTAAACAGTTATTTGCCGCATTGTTTGCTTCAATTCATTTGACATTGTGCCGCTCCTTCTGGTGTGTGCGCAATGGCCACCTGGGGCACAATAATACAGAGGAAGAGACACGCACACAGAAGAAAAAACTGAATCAGTAGTTATATTTGCAGTTATATTGCAATATGCCCTTGCATGTAGGCAAGGAGAGCCAAAGTCACAGACAAATACAAAATGGCCATGCCCCTTAAAGGCACACATCCAACATGGATACTGCAGTATGGTCGGTAACGTCATAAAACCAATTGATTTCTTTACATTCTCTTTGATAATGTTTTCATAGAATACAATGCTTTTTCTTCAATAAAAACATGACAAAAATGTCTTTCAACCTACAACCCACGAATACTAAGCAGGCAATAATTTTGGACAGCTCAACTTTATAAGTACGAACAATGTATAATTCTCATTAGAAGTACTCAAAGAATCAGCAAAATGGAGTTTAGTGTGGACAGAGCTAACTGAAACACCAAAGCAAATTAGCATGGATTTATCAACAACGCACGACAACGAGTGGATATTTCTCGTCGCATACCAAACAGCTAAGGAACCCGGGATTATATTGCATGAATCAATCAACCGGGGCCAATCAGCTAATGCAAGATTATCTTGCGTGGGCTGTCTGACGTGAAACATGATGCTAAGCTAAAATTACATTGGCTTCACACAATTCTCTGCGCAAGGTTCTACATGATAAATGTGGAATAAAAAAAAAAAAAGTCTACAGCAGGGGTTGAGACCATTTTTCAGCTTTGGTAAAGTCTTCTGGGCCATAGTAAATTCATGAAAAAAATATAATGAAATGATAATTACCATTATTATCAACAATTCTGAGGTTTTATTTGTTTTCAGACTTATATGGCAGACCAGATCAATTGCTCTCGCGTGCTGTGTATGACCCCTGGGGTTTTGAGAGTGACAATAGGTTTATCCATTGTTTGAACTGCTGTATCAAAATGCTAATCTTTTGACTAATCTGACATTTTCAGTTCATTTCAATTTCAGGTAAATACAATTTTTGTTACATAATGCTAAAGCACAACAGAAGTTGTCTCAGGGCACTTTATGCATGAAGCGGGTCTAGAACAACAGCTCACTTTTAAAAAGAAAAGACCCACTGAACCCCACATGAGCAAGCATTTAAATTATATATGCCATTCAGCAGTAGTTTAATAATAGGGTTTGTAAAATAAGTCACAATTCATATGGTGTCATCACATATGCACTGTAGCTCAGTGCAGCAACACTATTGCTCCTTTGTAGCACACTCCCATTTTCTGAAGAGTGGCCTTTGTTGAGAAGACACACAGAGGAAATTTATGGATTAAAGTTACACAAACAACAACAATAACGCTTGTTCCTGTGTGTGTGTTTGTACAAGTCAGTGGGTAGTAATGTGTGTGTGTGTTTTTCCGTGAGCATATGGGTGTGCGTGAACCATTCGGCTCCTCTTATTTCCCAAGATACAGAGTTTTACACACACACGAAAACACACACAAAACACACAAGCAGCGTACCCCAGGCCGGCTTGTACTAATGAAGCAGCATCTTTGCAGCTACCTTCATTACATTCAATTCTCTGGACAATGTCAGCAAGTGTACACATGCGCACGCACCCTCAAGCACACGCATGGGCTCGTGCTTGCACGCATTACTGTCATGAACCTCACTGGGGGACAACCAGTGACGTACTTTAATCTAATCTTGAACATCACTAATGTGTGTGTATTAGGTAAACAGAGCCTAAAGTTTCAAAGGTTTAACTGCGGATATGGGTCTCTTGAAAATGAATGGAAATGCACAGAATAAAAAAAACATTACATAAGCACTAAATTGGAAATGGGAACTTAGACCTGGACACACAAATACTTCTCAAGCTAAATGGTAGCTAAAGCTCACGGAACCCCAAACGAGACACCAGCACCGCCTCTGTGACGTTCCTCTCCACTGCGGCTAGTGGAGTAGTTTGGTGGCCTGCAGGCAAGGGGCCGCCTAATAGAGTGCTCCACTTGCTTTATTTCACACATCCCATCACTTATCCCACTGAGACACACATACATGTACAACCAAGAGGGAAGCCCCTGGAGAGGGAGAGAGCACATTTAGGGTCTTTCTGGCTGGACAGGGAATCAAACCTGTGACCTGGAATGATTGGGCAGATCTGTGTGGACTTCAAATTAGTCATGCTGCCACTACTGTGATGGTACACAGTGGTATCTAATAAAGCGTATACACCAATAATAATAATAATTGCTGATTCATTTCTAAATGAAATGTAGCATTACTGCGTGTATGCATGCATTTCATCTACCCATCCATTTTTGACAGCGCTTATCCTCATTAGGGATGCGGGTGAGCTGGAATCTTTCCCAGCTGACTTTGGGCAAGAGGCACAGTACTCTGGACGAGCGCCAGCCAATCGCAGGGCACATATGGACAAACAACAATTCACACTCACATTCACACCTATGGACAATTTATTCTTCAATTAACCTAATGCGAGATTTTGGAATGTGGGAGGAAGTTGGAGAAAAGCAATGAGAGGCCAGAGCTGAGATTCAAACCCCAAACGTTAGCACTGTGAGGCAGACGTGCTAACCGCTCATTCACTGTGCTGCTCGCATTCCATATAATCTATATACAGTATAGACAATGTACATCTCTTAAAATATTGTTACAATTTGTCTATACTGTTTTGTCCAACCATATCTCTAAAACCCAAAAGGAATTAATAGTGAAATTGAAATCATATATAGCAAATCATATTTAAAACTATTTCTGGCTCCCAGATTCCCCATACAGTTGTGAAGTGTAATCCACTTTAAAGGTACTGGGGTAAATACAAATATGCAGCAGTAAGAAGAAAACCTAACCCTAACCCAATGCAAAGAATGTGCTCGACAAGCAAGAGCTCAGCAGAGGACTTCAGTAATGCAACGACTGACTCGAGCAGACTCCAGAAAATCTGTTTGTTCATGATTAAAACATTCCAGAAAGTTGAGGTGGTGAAAAGCAACGCTATGGTCTATGAGGTTTCCAGGCTCTATGGAACCCGCGTGGACTTGTGAAGACTGTCGCCTTGCTGGCCAGACATTTCGCTTCTTCACGGAACGATTATAGTGGGATGGGTTATCTTTGAGGCGGCACGGTGGCCGACTGGTTAGAGCGTCAGCCTCACAGTTCTGAGGTGCGGGGTTCAATCCCCGTCCCCGCCTGTGTGGAGTTTGCATGTTCTCCCCGTGCCTGCGTGGGTTTTCTCCGGGCACTCCGGTTTCCTCCCACATCCCAAAAACATGCATTAATTGGAGACTCTAAATTGCCCGTAGGCATGACTGTGAGTGCGAATGGTTGTTTGTTTCGATGTGCCCTGCGATTGGCTGGCAACCAGTTCAGGGTGTACCCCGCCTCCTGCCCGATGACAGCTGGGATAGGCTCCAGCACGCCCGCGACCCTAGTGAGGAGAAGCGGCTCAGAAAATGGATGGATGGATGGGTTATCTTTGGCCAGTTGAAAGTCCTCTGTAAATTGTCCGATTGAAAAACGAGTGAACGTGTGAGCGATTAGTTGACGAGTAGTCGACTGTTCAACCCGTAGTGTGTTTGAATTTTTGAATTGAACTCCTGAAATAAATTAAGTTTTCCAAGATATTCTCTTCAAATGAGATGCGCCTTTCTTACGGAGAAGGAGAAGAACGTGCTGACTCATTCTTTCAAAGGTAGACAACGCAGTCATGCGCTCAGATTGAAAAACCTCTTGGAAAATCATGAATGATGCAAAGGGTCAACAAAGCCATTGACCCTGGCCTTTGCCTGTCACTCAAACTGGCTCTTGTGTATATGTGTTACTTGTGCATATGGTTGGGTGTATTAACATTTGGTGCCATGATCTGAAAGGGTTTTGCGGTAGGATCGGTAAAGGTGTGACACTGAATAATTGAGGGAGTGCGGGAGAACACCTTGACCATACACACACACATGGACACATGCACACATACACATGCACGCACGCACTCACGAGGTCGGCCATCAAACACACCTCGTTAGGGAGACGCTGGCCTCCTTCATTACTCACACATACATGCTCCCTTCTTACTGCTCGCTTCCGCTCTTGGCCGCAGAGATGAAATTGAGTGCAGACAGACAGAAAAGGTTAAAAAAAAAAAAAATACAAAAATAAAAACGCGTGAAAGGTGTACTAAAAGAAAGAATGAGAAGTGAGGCAATGGCGACAGAAATAGCAAGTGAGAAAAAGATAAAGATAGATAGATAAAATGGGGAATCCTATGCAGGGGCAATTGTAGCAATGACATGTTATCTCCCTAGTTGTGTGTTGGGATTGGTTCAACTAGATTTTAATCATCATTGATATGGGATTGATTACAGCAACTAATTTTAATAATGTATCATGTGAGCAGACCAATGACTGCAGCAATTACAGTCAATTATGAAGGCAATGAAGGCAATCTCCATAGCAACAGTAAACATTAGAGGGAAAATACACGTGGTTTCCCCTCATTCTCTGCGGAAAAAAACAAGCAATTACATCCTTATCATAGATACAAAAAAAATCCGAATTTGCTTAATGGAATTTCTCATGTTAAATTAAATTGACGCCCAATGCAATCTGGATGAAATCCAGATTAAACTTGGTTTGACATTGTAGCTTCAACACCTGCATACATATTTTGTCCAAATTAGATAACGTTTCACAGCAATATAAATTTCGCCATGACAAAGAGAGCTTGTTGGAAACATTTTGGAACATGGTGTTATAACTGAATGCACCTTATTTGAATGAATACAGATAAGACACTCACACAAGAGAGGGAATACAAGAGAACAGTCACAGATCCAATCAAAGTCATCTCCACAAAAATGTTGGTCAGATAGAGCGCTACCAAGGCAACGTCAATGAGAACAAAAACAGGAAGAAGAAACATCACTTAACGGAAACAACACTGATGACAGTTTGACAGTTTTATGTTTAAGGAATCTTTTTCCAACCACAAATGTCAGTTGTACTCCATATTTTACGAGCTCTAAGGCATTTGATAGTTGACATTCCACTGTACACACATCTGAACATCAAACTTGCACACCTTTCCAAACAAATTAGCCTTTTATTTTCAGACCATGTTTATATGAGACTGATCAAACAGACCAAAATGATGAATCCCAGGAGGCTGCTGTGATCTCATGACACCCCGACTACTTCAACAAAACCGTCTAAATCTCACATGAAAATGATATTAGAGCACTAGACAGAGACAAAAATGTCAGAAAAATATATCCAAGACTACCTGAGGATTAATTTACAGGAATTTTTACCATGACGGAATTAAGGATATATACCGGTAGTTTTGACACAATGTTGAGTAATTGAGTAAAAATAAATTATGTACAAAAAAAAAGATTATTTTTACTGTAGGAACACACGACATGAGCAGTCAGTCTGAATGTGATAGATGATTTGAACCAACCAGGTGAAATCTACTGTGAGATACAACATTTTTTGGCACCTTTTAAATACTGATAACAGCAAAGCATGTGCACGCTCCTCTATCCCGCAACCCCCTCTGACTGCACTCCTCCTCCTGCATTCTCCACCACCTCTATCCCTCCAGGTCTAATTAACACCTCGGCTAAGGACACGGGATCCAGCAGCAGCGGCCGCGGACCACGAGGGAAAGTCATCAGTTGAAACCAAGTGCCGTATCTTTTATCTAAATCTTCATCGCAATCACTCAATGGTTTCTCTGCTCTTGCAGGTTACCGTGAGGGACTGACTGACTAAAACAAATGACTCAATCTTTGTCTGTTCACAGCAACAACAACAACAACAAAACAACGCAGAGGAACAAACAACTATAAACCTCAATTCTCAAACACCTTAAATCGCTTCAAAGTTTGAGAAGCAATGTGAGAGGAGAAGCATATGCAGAGGAAGTTAGTGTGAAGTACGTGGACTAATTAAAGGCCGATAGACTCCTGCGGTGTCCAAGTATTTTGGTCCAGCGTAACCAAGTGCAGGGGACGTCCAGTTTACGGTGGAATTTTGTTTCTACGATGGCGACGTTAGCAAAATTTGTCGGTAAGCCACAACGTGAGAAAGTACACTTTATGAAACATTAATCCATCAATTTAGGTTTTGCATTTATTTTGTTAAGATTTTTTACAAAATTGCAACTCTCTTTTCCCAGATTTCCATCCAGATTTTGCAGTTGTAGAATGCTATTTATGGTTTATCCACAAAATATACGGTTGTTCCACAACCATAACAAGAGATGGAAGTGTGCTACGCATTGTGCATAGAAAATTGCCTTGCGAGATCCCAGTATGTCCAAAATGGCACACTTAATAATTAACCTTGTTGTAATTAACATCTCAACAATAACATGGAGGGAAGCACTAAGAACAGTTACAGTAGCTATGGGAAAAGCTCACCTTATACAGTTAATGCTTTTAAATTAACCATTGTAGATTAGAATAAATACAAATGTGGGCGGAGTACAATGTAGGTCAAAGGTAAACTGATAAGAGGACTCATTAAGACGAAGTGGTGGTGGAGGAATGTAAAACGTACTTATTTATAATAGCCTTCCAGAATGTTCTGCTGTCTGAAAATGTTCGTTCAGACCCACAGGACACTGGTCTGACTCCAATTAATTCAGATTTTAAAAATATCCCATATAAATGGTCCATTCCAGGCTCAGACTCTATCATACAAGTGTACAACTTTCAATGTAAAAACAAACAAATCTCAATGTTAAATAATAAATAAGGTGTAATGTGATGGGCGATTTTCATAACCGAAGTACCTCACGCATGTAAGTTTGAACATTCTTAATTTCTAAAGAAGTTTAAAAATGAGTATATCCCAACTGACTTTGGGCGAGATGCGGGTTAGACGCTAGACTGGTTGCCAGTCAATCACAGGGCACATACAAAGTAGACAACCATTCACAATCACATTCAAACCTTTTAGCTATTTAGCCTCCAATGCCACACGTTGGCCCAACTCCATTAATCTGCTTAACACAAAACTGGGATCAAAACAGGAGTTTAGAACCTTCCAAGAGTGAGTCTCGCATGCGTGCCTTGCTCCTCGCTGAACTGAGGTTTTGTGAGGTATGCAAGCTACTGTATATCTACGCCATGCATGAACTCTGCTCTAACCCCACAGTTTAGTTCAACATGAGAGGCATATTTTACCCGAAAATTCGGGATGTTCAACTTTTAAGAACCCACTGAATTTATAAATGAGAAATGTCTGTGCCTTCCGCTTCCGATGAACAAACATCCATGCTAAGTGATGCCACCATATCACTTATATTAAAAAAGCATCTAGCACCAACTGCCCAATATGTTTTTTTTAATCAATCAAACCATGCCAGGAATTGACACTAAAATGCATCCCGTCATAATTTTGACCTCCTAAGAAGAATATTAAACAACGATTGGAGATGGCAGCTTTACGTTTATCACCACAACTGAAAACAGACTGTTTTCCCCACCTACATGTCCAGTCTTTGTCGCTTTGCAAGGCGGCCGCAACGGAACGCGCCTCTGGAGTCACAAATACCGTCTGCCTCTTGTTCGAGCTCTCGTCCCGATTTACGGTATGGGAGGAGTACTTGCGTGGACTATTGGAGAACAGGGAGAGTGATGGCTGTGTGCTAAGAAGTGGGAGGAGAGGAGGCCTCAATGTTCCCACAACAACAACAACACTCCGCTCCACTCTGGCTGATTCAGCACTGAAAATAATTCCTTTGTGGAGAGGACTTAATTCTTATTCCGTTTGTGTGTCCCTGCTTCGGCATTGTGTATTCTGCCCATGTGGCCGCCCACCTTACTGCTGTCCACTGTGACAGCTGTGTGTGTGTGTGTGTGTGTTTTGTATGCATAGAGAGAGAGGGCACGAGGGAAAGAAGGGTCAGTGTGTGTTCCATGTCTAGTTGCAGTACAAACCCAACCCAATAAGGTCGTTTTTTTTTTTTTTTTTTTTTTTTTAAGCATTTAAAGGGAAGCTCACATTTTGTTGTTATGACTCTTCCAGTGATATAAACTGACTTTATATCTGCATCAAGGTCAACACAGACGGCAATTATGAAATTCAGAGCAAAATCTAACACAGCAAGTGAGACTTTGGAAACGATTCCATTGTCTTGTCAACGTAGCATATTGTTGAACAGATGCCTCTATGTCACTGTGCAGGAAACAGCGCTTCGATGAGATTCACGCATACACAGACACAAGGTGTCAAGGAAGAATGGTTGGAGGGGAAGGAGGCGGGGGGGGGGGGGGAATCGTGCTAGTGGGTAAACAACCACCTTTGCACTCCGAGCACCAGTGATCCAAATGTTATCATCCACTTTTTTCAGGTTTTTTTTTTTAAGCCAGCCGTGATGTCAAGTTTGGCTGTCACTTGGTCGATTATTTGCTTTGGGTTGCGAGCCAAAATTTGAGTTACAGGTAATCCTCATGTCTGCCGCCGATCGAGTGAAGTGAGGAAAACAGCAATTAAGGTACAGTAATCCCCTCTCCCATCGCAGGGGGTTAAGTTCCAGACCACCCTCGCAATAAGTGAAATCCATGCTATAGAGATACGACACAGACAGACTCCAGCTCCTGACAACACTCACTAGGTCACGCCTCCTAAGCCACACATCCAACACACAATTATTACAGTACAGTAAGTTGAACGCCCCCAAATTGCTCACTGAGCAGTGTATTTGAATTATTTTACAACTTTTTTAACAAACACATTAATTCCTGCAATACCTAGGAAACAACATCAAGTAACAGTACCTTTGTGCAAACCCGTTCCTGTTCCCTCACCATTAATTGTCAGTCAGACTTTATTTTAGTTTTATTATACATATACAGGTGCTCTTCAGTTTACTACATCATTCAATTCAATAGCTGCATGCTAAGTGTCATTTGGCAGCTCGGTGATGAAGTACTGCCTCCGCGAGTGAAATTACCATCAATTCTTTGATAAGTGGTCCTCAGGTCACGGCACAGTTTTGTTCCCACGGCGTCGCTTTAACCCAAAATTGAACGCAGTCTATCAACTAAACAAAGCCTATCATTAGCCCACACTAACAGTAACAAATTAATAATTACTTGACATTTTTTGTATGAAAAACAATAAACAGTAAGTGCCTCAAAACACGGTACATAACAGTTTATGTACCCTGTTTTGAGGTAACGTTTGCACAGGCCCAATATATTATACTAAGCTAAATATCATTATGGAGTATTAGTTGTAGACAGCTGACTGGGAAGTGCAAAGACAGTACAAGGAGCGCGCACTATAATATAGCAGTGCCTTGTTTGGGTCACTGTTGTGTAGCTCTGTGAGCATCTGAACATTTAGACAAACTCCAGTGTAAGGTATCTGGAAGAGCAAATAAAATGTTTCACTTGTTTTCTCCGGACTCTGATCACCTCACCAAAGTGAAAGCTTTCATACCGATTGGACAGCTAGTCAAAGCATTAGTTCCAGCTAAGCAGGAGATTGAGTTTACTTACAACGTTGCCCTAATGATGCACGCCTGCAGTGTGTGCCGCAGCCATGCATCATTAGGGCCGGCTTTGGATGGAATGGAACGAGAATCAAGCAGTCATATAATACTGTCCTCACACATACACCATGTATATGTATACATACAACGGAACCTGACGGTTAAGACGGTAAAAACTGCAACGTGTGAGGCACATCTGCAATGATCATCACCCATCGCATTACACCCTTGTCATTAATGGCAGTCATTTTATGCTTAACTGTGCTTAACTTGTTTTTACACTTGTATGCCGTAAGAATGTTAAAATGTTTCTTGAAACATTGCCTATACTGTTAATCAGCGGCGGGCAGTGAATCACATACCTGGGCCTTCAGGGGGGACTAAAGTGACTGAATCCGTCTCTTAATATCGCCACTACCACATGGCAATGTTACAAAATAATATACAAAAACCTTCAAACAACTCCAACGTTAAATAAAATACATTGTACTCATCAGAGATGCTGATTATTTATAGATAATGAAAACCATCCTCCTTTTCTTTGCTCCTCAAAGCTAGTTAGTTAACTAACTGGGAAGTCAGAGCTAGATAGTGGTCGCACTCATACGTGCTGCTCTGGAAGTGCCGAATAAATCCTTTTCCGGGTTGAAACAGGCAAGCCAGCTACGGTGTTGGCCGACCTATTATCGCAATGTCCAGTTGTTCTTGATAAGTCCACCTTGAAAATGAATTTTTCAATAATGTCCGACATTCATCCTCCGCCATCACCAATTGTGCAAATTCCAAGACTATTTAGCTCTGATCAACCAATCAGAGGACGGAAAAATGAAGACGTCACTTTAAGCCTTCGCTAAGGCCAAGTTATGGGAATCTAAAATCTGAAAAAAAACAACAAAAAAAACAGCTATTGCTAATAGTGTGCATGTGTCATGTGACAGCACTCCTGATTCTGAAGGCCCTGGGCAGATAACATTGACATGGCAAAACATACAAGATGAAATCTGATTGTACAAAAAAAATCGAACATACACACTACTGGAAGATGGGCAGCCAAGACACATGCTATGAAATGAAGATAACAGACCATTGGAAATATATCAATACAATTTCATGCAGAACTTGCTGAACTTCTGCTAATAAAGTTGAGTTGAATGATAGCAATAGTAAGACATTGGAACAGATTATTTTGATTTCTATGACTTTCCATAGGGAAAACAATTGGTTCCAACCAGTGTACTGCAACTGATTGGGCATTTAAATAATTTTTTTTCCTAGGTCTCTATCTTTGACAACCTCTCTATGCAACTGTACAACCGCAGGAATAGTCATATTTTAGACAATATAGGACATTGTGGTGATTTTGTTCACTATAGTTGGTGTCCTGTTTAAAGCTCAGTACTAGTGTAAAAATCATGGAGGGAGGCAGGGTGGGAACTATTTGACTGCATCTTTTTCATCTCATGGTAAACTGTACATAGCAAGCCCAGCAAACTGGCAGCTTGACATTTAAAGAATACTACACATATTGTACTGTTCTGTACTATAAATACTCTACATTTGACCTGGAAATGCTATTAATCTTTGGTTCTTTGCAGGTTAAAAACACCTTAAAGTGGTCATATTTTGCCAAACTGACTTTTACTCGTATGTGGTATGCAATAGTGTCTCCAGCCTTAGTAAACATGTGAAATATGAATTAAAATCATCCGCGCATTCCTGAGTTCCAAACGTTTTTTTTGCTGAGAGGCCTGCAATCAGGTCATTCGAATTTCTCAAGCTTATCTCCATAGTGAAGTTCTCCACCTTCCCTTTCTGCTCCTGAGCTAGCGCTGTCAACATAAAGATGTGTGCTCTCACAATTGGGTTTTCTACATGGAAGCAACCAATGAGGGGAAAGGGGGCGGTCTTATCCAAATATGGACAAAGCGGATACAAAACTGGGTCAAACAGAAGTAGCTGTCAGAGGGGCCTTTTCTGCACACTCGTGTGACAATGAAATTGTGTGAATTGAAAAGAAATTGACACTTTTAAACTATGTCCATGTTAGAGAGGTCTAAAGAGTAAAAATACGGGACCTTTAATTTATTGTTGTTTCTCTCCTTCAGCTCACGACATGAAGTGCAGGCCAACAGTCAGGTAACTGAATGTGGAGTTTAGAGCCTGAGGCGGACCCACCCTAATTAAAACTCATATTAAAAGTCAATTAAAAGTCAAGTATAACAATGGGCATCAACACACAGGGAAAAAAGATGAAAAATGGTTTTATCTTCTGCTAAGTAATCTCACATTTTGAGTGTCACATCCTTGACAAATGACAGCATGCTCACCCCAGTTATCCCGCTTCAAGCTCAGCATAACCCCCCGTGAAAATAAATCAACAAACCAAACCTTCTGTTCAAACACGCGGTGATATTCATCCATTATTCGAGCCACGCTCGCCTGTACTGCGTGTCCGGGGTCTAGATAGAAACGTCCCCTGGGCTCCGTGTCACCTGCCTGGAGGGTTGGGGAGGGGCGAAATGATGGAGGAGAGTGAGCCAAGGTCTCATCTCATCCCCTGGTGACTGAATGCAGAAGTGGACAGCTGACCTTTCACCTTTGCGGGAAAGAAGATGGAGCACTGCTCCTGTCCGCTGTCGTGCTCTGCTCACATGTTGCAGATTTTTCACAAGGCCTTCCACTCAACCTGAATACATATTGTTCCCAATTTGAAAGCTTTCCCATAGCAAATTATGAAGAGGGATTTTAAAATGTATCTTAATAGTTATGCTTAGTGTAAAAAGAAGTAAACCTCTTTCAATATTAAACCTCTTTCAATGTAAAAAAACATTGTTTTAACATTCGTAAAACATAAATGCCATCGGCGTAGCAGACGTGCCTCACACATCTAAATTTCTAATATACTTAATTGTCATACAAGTGTAACAAGATGTAAAGCATAAAAAAAAACTATAGCTTAACTTTGATAAATGGAGTGACAATGGAGTCTCACTGCTTTGAATGTACGGCTGTCACGTTCAAATCTTTTTAGAATCAGAATCATCTTTATTTTGCCAAGTATGTCCAAAAAACACACAAGGAATTTGTCTCCGGTAGTTGGAGCCGCTCTAGTACGACAACAGACAGTCAATTGACAGAGAACACTTTTGAGACAAAAAGACATTGAGAAAAACAGTCACTGAGCAATAAAGGGTTGCTAGTTATCTGGTAATGCCAGACAATTGTGCAAAAGATGCAGAGTCCTCGAGCACTTAGAGCAGTTTGAATGACTAATATAGCAATATTCCAGTGCAATAACTATTGTGCAAAGGGCGCCGAGACTTCAAGGAATGTATGGAGTTTAAAGTGACAAGTAGTGTCATAATCTGGGACAATGTTGATTGTGCAAATGTTGCAGATACTCCTCAGTCAGTGTGAAAGTGGTGCAGTTGCTACTCTGGCATGAGTGGCAATCGATTATCGTTGTCGCTGCGCCCCCCCTCAAAAAAAAATCCCTTTTTTTTAAACTACTAATATGCATGTTATTGTCATTTCTGAGGGCTTGACTTCTATCCTTAAACTGCATATGTTGGTACTGAGTATATGGTAAAAACTGCAGAATTTGAGACAACAAAATCAGCCTTTGGTAAATAGTTAGCTTTCACAATTAGTATTAGCATGCTAGGGATTACCATTTTAAGTAAAAAAAAAAAAAAAGCTAACTGATTATCCTCCATCCATCCATTTTCTGTGCCGCTTCTCCTCACTCGGGTCGCGGGCGTGCTGGAGCCTATCCCAGCTGTCATCGGGCAGGAGGCGGGGTACACCCTGAACTGGTTGCCAGCCAATCGCAGGGCACATAGAAACAAACAACCATTCGCACTCACAGTCATGCCTACGGGCAATTTAGAGTCTCCAATTAATGCATGTTTTTTGGGATGTGGGAGGAAACTGGAGTGCCCGGAGAAAACCCACGCAGGCACGGGGAAAACATGCAAACTCCACACAGGTGGGGACGGGGATTGAACCCGGGTCCTCAGAACTGTGAGGCTGACGCTCTAACCAGTCGTCCACCGTGCTTATCATTGTAGGTTATCACCGTGATTATCATTGTAGGTTAAAAAAAAAAAAAAAGGTAACTAACATCACTTATTACACATCTAACAGTGTCTTAAAAATCACTTACAGATGCTCCTCTGTCGTTTTTGGCAAAGCTTATCAGTGGCCCAACAATGCGTCCATCTGCAATAAATGTCCATGTGAAACATTGGTTCTGGCAGCACAAACATCATTCTGGGCGTAACTTTTTTCTTCTTCTTTGTTTTGGGTCCCGGCAGAGCTGCAAGGCAGAAATTCTGCGTCAACCAATTTTTGAAGTTAATTTAGCCAAGCTATTCCATTTTTTTTCCCAGCCCTATTTGAATGTGAATCGCTTATTAATGTCATGTAACTTGTACACTCTCTTCCCTGGTTTTCGGGGGGAATATACGAGGTGAGTCACAAAAGATATATTTCAAATTCAAACTACGAACTACAAGTTTTCCTCTTCAAAGTAATCCCCCTGAAGCTTCACGCCCTTTCTCAGCCTTCTCTGCTACGTCTTCTTGCACTCCTGGAATTGACTAATGTGGGCAGAATGGTGAACTCGCGATTAGCACGTCTACCTCACAGTTGCATACTGCCCCGTGTTTGCGTGAGTTTTCTCTGGGTACACCGGCTTCCTCCAACATCCCCAAAACATCCTCGTTAGGTCCAGTGAAGACTCTAAATCATGCATAGGTGTGAATGTGAGTGTCAATGGTCATTTGTCTATCTATGGCTGCGACTGACAAATAACCAGTCCAGGGTGTACCCTGCCTCTCTCTCTAGTTTTTATGCAGTGTACTTATAATTATGTGTTTTTATTTAAAAAAAAAAAAATAAATCTCACATTTTTTTTATGACTCTTAACGGGTTAAGGGTCATGTGGCAACCCAATCCCACCATGCACTGTTACGCCACCATCATTTCTTTGATGCTTTGTTCCCTGTGACAATGTAAGCCATACTACTCCCTACACACAAATACATCAAGAAGACAAATACGGCTGTCGCTTGCGTCTCAACGTCGCCATATGTATGCAGGAATTGTCAACACAGCACAGCAAGATCAAACCGTCAATCTGTCACCGCGTGTGTTGGAGATCCAGTTGGGGATCTGAGTGACTGATGAGACACACACAAATTAACCCCCTCTGATGTAACGCTGCCATTGATGTAGTGTTAAAAAAAAAAAAAAAGGCAGGGTATACCGAGAATCTCTGGTTGGTGAGAAGGCAAACAGCCACCCACGCATTGAGGAATTAGAACAACACCAACAACGGCCAACAATCCTAATTTGGATCAGAAGAGGAAAAAGCTGAAAAGCGCCTTCTCTCCAACATTGCCAAATGTGAAAATACAATTCCTGTATCTGCAAGGGATCTTCCTTGGCTCATGATCGCCTCCTCCAAAGTTTTTCGGAAACTGGCCAACTATTTTGTATAACTCCGCTTGCTTTAGTGTTCAAAACTGAGTGAAATAATCTATGATCATCGAATCTACACCAAAATGTAACATAAAAACAAACTTACAAACAAACAAGCCTTACCTGCCGCTAAGCTGAAAAAAATTGCAATATGAAACGGTGCAGTATTTACAGTAGCCTATATAGATACACCCTTCCTATATTTTTTTTTAAATGATGAAACCATAATGTATTTTTTGCTGTGTTATTAAGAACAATGCTTAAAAAGGCCCATCTGCTGTGATGGCTAACATTCGGAAAAAAATAAAATAAAATAAAAATACAATGAACTAGAATGTCACTCCGTTTGGTCCAGAGCTCCACCATCTTAGTTTAGATCTGCTGTCAAGTATACACCTTCATAGATATGCAGTGGAACCGCAACTCTCCTACAAATGATTTTTCAATGTCTCTAAAAAGATTGTCCCGAGTGATTATTCTGTGGTGTCGCGCGTAATAAGAATGATTTTTCCTACCCAATCTGCTCAGAAAATAGCGTCAACAATCATAAGTGTTAAACCTGTTCAATATTTTTGTGTGTTGTTAACAACGGACTCCATGACTGTGACATGAAACGAAACGAAAGCCATCTAGGAAGCAATTTGAAGCTGGAGCTGCTGCAGACAGAGAAATAGAAAAGCAACTGGTTGTGTTGATGGTTTGTATAACACTTCTCCCAAGTCATTCAGCACAATAAAACATGACAAGGAGAAGAGTTTGCAACAGAAATGTAGTTACCAGATAAGCACAGTTAGCTTTCTTCTATTTCATCTTCTACTACTACTACTACACTTTCTTCTTCTTTGTATTTTCCGTCAGTTTGAAGCGGAATTGCTCCTTGCAGTTGTAGGTGAGCATTGTAAACAAACAACCCCCCAAAACATTCCGCTACTGTCAATATTCTATGTCAATGAATAGACCTGAAATACTTTAATAGCCAACGCACAAGCGCCTCTTTGATCAACTCAATGAAATATTTTTGGTCGACTCTCTTTACAAAGTACAACCATTTGATAACTTTCTGAAAGTCTCTTTTACAATATTATTAGTATGTGTTGCATATATTGTATGTACAGTACATTCAAACGTAAAGTGCAATATGATGTTTCACCTTCCTTATTGCGCTTGACTTACTACAGGCTCTGTAACTCCGAGTAAGGGGAAAAGTGCTTAAGTCGACGGGAGAATATGCAGAAGACCAGATCTGACAGGTAATGGCCACATTTTAGGGTTAGTACACACATGCTGTTTTTTTCCCCCTCATCATTTGTGGAAACGCTCATGTTTTAAAAATCAGTTGGGACCATAAAAATCGGTATGCGTGTACCCCGCATAACCTGCTTCATTTAAAACAACTCCTGCAGTGTCCAAATTCTTTTGTCCAGTGTCCACCTGGTTGCAGTGTCATGATAGCTGGAAATGGTAACTATGACTGATCATAAAATGTTACTGGTTTCATTGTAGTAGGTTTTTAACTTCTGTTTTTTGTTTTGTTTTTGTTCTCATTCCCATTGGCTTGATAGGACTCTCAGCCGGGGTATTCGAGCAGCAGCAAAAGACTTTGATTTGGATAAAGGACTGTGATTTGGATTCTCTGTGACTGATGCCATGCCTTTGAGTCCATCTGTTGGTGTTGTTCGAAAACAAGGGGCACTCAGTGAAGACATATATTAGCTTCTACTGACAAAGAGTTGCATATGGACAGCACAGTGATGTCACGGTGGGCACGTCTGCCTCACAGTTCTAAGGTTTGGGGTTCAAATCTCGGCTCTGGCCTTCCTGTACAGAGTTTGCATTCCCCCCATATTTTTGCGTGAGTTTTAAGCATGTTACTCTACATTGCCCATATGTGTGAATGTGTAATAGTAAATAGTGGAAACAAAGGACAAATGAACTAAGAGTAGACCGGTTAACGTTTACTTCCACGTGCACGTGTAGTCGAGCGTAGTGTGACTCAGCCAACCAACCAAATCAAGATCAATAAAAACATAACCTACTTGGCCACGGTAATGAAAGCATGTCCAGTAAGCTAAAGCGGATCCAAAGTGAAGCACGGGCGTTTAAGCTGGTCGGCACGGCCGATGCGGCACGAGCATGCTGAGGTCAGTGCAGCCCGATTTCAGCACGGTCGGTCTCTATCCAGCCAGGGGTGGAGGATGGGATGATCATGGGGTGAAGGGCTGTGCTGGTGCTTTTTTGGGGTGAGAGGGGTTCCCTGGCACATTTCAGGACACGGTCATTATCCCTCCGCTCAACCACTGCCGCCACAACTGCATCCATCTGCTGGGAATAAAGTCTGCAGCATGTGAGAGATCTCGCCTTTCATGAAATATGGATCGAGGCAGCCCCACACAGGATGGACAAGCAGGAGTAGAGAGAGAGAGGAAGAGAAGGGAAATGTGGGGGAACGATGGGAGGATATTCCTCTGGACAGCTTTTAATCGTGCATCCACGCCGGTCAGCCGAAATATCATTTCGCTGAGGGGGATCAAGACCGGCCCACTATAACATGACAAAGCAAGGGGCAGGCCAAACATGCATACAAAACCAAGGCCGACGGCGAACAGATCCAACACATCCCTTTCCCAACATTGCCGCGTGAGAGACGCGCAGTCATCGCGTCTGCTGGAGGATTCCCTACGCACGCGCACGCGCACGCACACGCACACACCTATTCTCTATCCGGCATGAAACATGCATGCTGCGTGTTCAGCCACTAGGGAACCAACATGTGTCCTGTGGAAATTCACCTTAGAAGTCTCGATCGCGAGCATTTTGGCACAGGAATAGGCCAAGGATGCCTGCACACATCCTCCACCACCTTGAGCAACACATCCAGCCAAATAAATCATTAAAATAATAATAATAATTAAAAAAAAAAAAAAAAAAACGCTGTGTTTCCACATACATGCATGTCGAACCACACACGCGCGAGCGCGCGCGCGAGCTGAGCTGTAATTTGCAGCTTTGACAAGCAGATCGGCACATGAATTATTCAATACACATAAACCGGCCACCTCTTCCTCCCCTTGAGAGGACTCGACACGAGCCGACACACGGCGACGCCGAGCCCGTGCACCTTGAGCCCCACGCATCCGCGACGCTGGATGCACGCTACCGTGAAATTGGGTCTCCCCAATGCCCCCCCCCCACCCCACCCCACCCCACCACCACCACTTAAGAGATACAAGCAGACACGACAAAGAATTAAAAAAATAATAATAAATGAAAAAAAAAGCCACAAGGATCGCTTTTCGGTCTTTCTCATCTTACCTGTCAGGACTCCGACCCGGATTTGGTGGTCGTGGTTCGTTAAAATCATCCCGTCCGACGCCATGTTCAGCAGCGCTGTCGCCCGCACCGACAACTCACGGCAGGGCCCAGAGCCGATCGCATCGAACTTGCTTGCTGGGGAGAGGGAGCGAGAGGAGGAGGCGGATGAAGCTGGGATGGAGGAAGACGAGAAAGAGGGGGGGCAGGTTGAGGGTGAGGAGGCGTGTTGGGAAGGAGCGAAGAAGGGGGGGGGGGGGGAAGGGGGGGGGGGGGATGGAGCAAAAATGATGGCAGACGAGATGAGTAGAATGTCGAGCAATCACCGCATGAAGGCGTGCATGGCTCAGCTGGCCCACTGACACAGTACCTACCAGAATTAGCTACACACCTTCATCCGGGGAGCATCATTAAAGACGTCTTAAAGACACGATAACCTTTAAGTACCTCCACCAAGGAACAACTTCCTGCACTGAAAAGCTGTCACTCATTTATTTATTTATTTTTAGCATTCCGATTCCTGAACATTTTTATTTATTTATTTTTTTTTACTGTCATTTAAATTGTCAGCTTGGCACCAAACTGAAAAGATTAAATTTTGACCAAAGGATTTGCTTTAATGGAATCAGATTGTGTGGACTTGGACGGAAGGAGCAACTTTGAAATTAGTACGAAAAATGAAGAAACTTAGCGTTTTGGTTAACGTCACAGTTTAAAGTCTTGATGTTTTGAAACACGTATCTGTACTTGACTGGACGTAATATTCAGCCATCAAATCTGACGCATTATTGTTCGGAGCGTGCAGGCCAGGTAGAAGGTAGCTTAGTGGGTACGCGAGAAGCTACTGTTTAAACGCAAATATTTATCTCAGATAAATCAGAAAGACGCCATAAAACATTAAATAACAACTAGAAGCCTGCGCCTTGTGTGAAGCTCGTGTGAGTTTGAGAATGAATATGAGCACTTAAACCTCACTGCCCGTGCTTTTAAATTAAACTAAGCTACGTCAGCAAGAGCTAATGCTTTGGCTAAAACTGGTAGTGTTTGTTCCGACATTCAAAAATGGTTTACATGAAATATACATTTTCAGGTTAAACTTTTAGGATACACTAAATGAATCATTTTCATTGAATCAAGGTTAAAGTCAAGCATTTTGTCTGGCAGTTTCCAGAAAAATGCATCCAAACTAATCGGGAGAAGCTTCATCATGCAACAAGACAGTGACGCAAAACACACTGCCAATACAACAAAGGACTTCATCAGGGGAAAAAAGTAGAAGGTCAAGTCAATCATCGGACCTTAACCCAATAGAGCATGCATGTTACCTCCTGAAGAGTATACTGAAGGGAGAAACCCCCAGAAACAAATAAAGGGTTATGCCACCAAATATTAAACATCATTCACTTTAAGTCAATTAAATAATGTCTGTTCCAATACTTTTGCTCACTTGAAAAGTGGGTGACAAAAAATGACTTATGTTTGGTACAGGGCATCCTCAGTTTACAGCAGAGTTCTTTTCCTACGGCGGCAACATGATTTGCGTGTAAGTCGGAACTGGCTATAGTTGATAACTAACCGACACTAAAGCAGTAGTAAAATAATAATTACAGTAAATATTTGCATATTAAAAACTTCTGGGTCATAAATACAATGAATAAAAGTCCTTTGTCCATCCATCCATCCATCCATTTTCTGAGCCGTTTATCCTCACAAGGGTCGCGGGAGTGCTGGAGCCTATCCCAGCTATCAACGGGCAGGAGGCGGGGTACACCCTGAACTGGTTGCCAGCCAATCGCAGAAAAGTCCTTTGTATTTACTTAATTCAACATGTTCATCGGTTGCAAATATTGTCATTGTTAAATATGCTAAACTAACAAATTGTTTGATTATTTTCAAGGAAAAGAAGGGAAAATTACATTCGTTTACCACATTTAATCACGTGCAACTGAAAATGTCATGCTTACTTTTCAGTGTATTACTTCTTGTGCCATGTGACGTCGTATTCTTATGCCCTTCGCAATCTCTATCGAATGAAATATAAATTCCTACTAATCATCCAAATTCTAAACAATCGATTATTATGCACTGCTTATTGATGATCACAACATATCCCACTGGGAATTCTCCAATTGTTTGTGATACTAATGTTTATTTTCTTTATTTTAAGTACATGAAAGTTGATCAACAAAACAACTAGGTTCTAATTATATGGTCACTTCAAATGAAACTGCTGTCTTTTGAATGACAAAAAAACATCATTATAAAAAAACAGAAGAGAGATACAGGACATAATTTTTGAGATGTGAAGTACTGTCACAAGGACACAATTTGAATGCGATGCAAAGAAAACTGACTTGTTTCTGGTACACCCACACTAAAGAAATGAAGCAGATTGACTGTTATGAATTGAGTGTTTCTCTGATTTCCCCCGGCGGGATACAAAATATCTCACCATCAAATGAAATGTTCTATATGCACAAAGGTATGATGTAAGGTCAGACTGTATGCGAATCCCATCCTGATTGCAGCAATTTACAGTAGTTATAATTTTATAGCATCTTCCACTGATGTCAAATCTCATCAGATCAGGTAGTATTTTTATTGTGCTTATCGTCACTGTCCATTGAAAAACATGCCAAAATTTGTGTGGGTTGTTTGTTTTCTATTTTATCTGAAAAACAATGACTAATATCTATTTGGGTTTTTGGATAAAAAGAAGGAAAATAAACTAGATCCAACCATTCATCCTCTATAGCAAAGGTGTCAAACTCATTTTTGTCGCGGGCCACATTGTAGTTATGGCTTCCCTCGGAAGGCCGTTATGACTGTGAACCCATATAAAATATTGTCTCATATAATGACATATACACAACATATTGATGGATAACTAGTTTTAAAATCAGAGGCCAATAAAAACATTTCACTATTATTACATTTATTCCAAAAAGGTGATTGTAACATAAAATGCTTGCAATATTTCAACATTATACAAGTAAAGACACCAATTTTGGTATTTTCACAAGAACCATGAAGTCGACACACATGATTTGCTTTTGCGGGCCACATAAAATCATGTTGCGGCCCGGATCGGGCCCCCGGGACACCGGTTTGACACCTGTGCGATACAGCAATTATCTTCACTAGGATCGCAGGTGAGCTGGACCCTATCCCAGCTGACTTTGGGCGAAAGGCTGGTATGATTGAAAGATGTCCACTTTTCCTTCCATTGTACTGGGTTCCATTTCCCCCACGTGATGCCCCCCTGCTCTTTCCGTACAGCCGGCATGACCCCAGAAGAAGAGTGTGTGTTGAGTCTCAAAGCAGAGACTTACGGGAGAAGATCACAGTCTGACCTGTAAAAATGTAACCGCATCCCCCGGCTAAAAAAGCTCTGCTGCTATTTATAGACTTGCTGCACGCCTCCACTGTGTATAATTTCTCTTGTTTGTTCTCATGAAAAAAAATGTCCATGCTCTAGCTTCGGTATCAATATAAATAATTCATTATTACACACACACAAACACACATACATGCACGCACATATATATGCACATGGTTTAATGTTTCGCCATGTCTCCTTTTATTATCGATTATCACATGATCGCTGCTTTGACAAAATATCTCAATAATGTTTTATCGCAAGTTACTGATCGTCACCCCAACTATCTTGCTATGACTTGTAGTATTACCCCTTACATTAAATAAAACATGTTAAATGTGTAATGATAATGCATACACAACTTCAGATAAACAGCACAAGTTGTGGGTGGATATCCAAACCTGCTATCCTGCACTTGTGCCATCACTTTACTTCAGGGCACCACTATTCGTAGCTATATTTCTTTTTATATCCCCATCTTTTAGGCATGGAAGCGTGTTGTCAGAGGTTCCTCCAGTCTTTTCTGGGAGGCTCATATTATGGATAGTTCATGTTTGAAGGTAGAATTTGAAGAAAAGGTAGATGGAATGAGTCAAGTGTGTGAGTATGGACGGCATGAGACCTAACACCTACGACCAACAACAAAGACTAAAGAGTAAATACTTCATCAATACACGCTATCCTGAACATGAGCCCATTTCTAATCTAATGCGTTTAAACCAAGGTACAATCGAGAACACATAAACAAACAAACAAATAAATGTACACAGAATTCCCTCGCCGATGCCAAGAGGAACCCCAGCCGGCGTTTTTACAAGGGCCGTGTTGTTGTTGTAGCGTGTGTATATGCCTGTGCACGTGTGCGCGCGCAATGTAATGGCGGAGTAATTACCTCACTGTCAGTTGAGTTGCTTGCGGCTCACGGATAGGTGATGAGGAGGCAAGGGCCATCGCTCTCCCTTTTTCCCTTGCCATCCATCACAATAATAAGGAGAGCCTCCAGCTGACGGAGGAAGCAGTAAACATGCTCTTCCCGCTAGTGATTCACCTCCTTTCCCCTCCACAAGATGCAGATGCAAGGCCAAGGGCAATGAGAGAAGGCCCGATCTATAGGCACGTGGGACACACTGTATGTCAGGGGGCATAATCTCCACAATATACGGGAGGAAGAAAGAGAGGCAAAAAGACTTCGCGGGGGATACAGTAAGTCTCCAAAGTGAAACAACACAAAAGTTAGTTTGGAAAAGAGGATGCTGCAAAAGTCAGCCACAATTTGGAGTTCAAACCATCATCAAGATCATTAGTGAGCATCCAAAAGATCAATAACAAGTGCGTTTTTCTTTTTGTTTTTATTATTATTTTTTTGCATTTTCACCACTGAGAAGAACATTGTAATGTTAGCCACAGAACCAACTTATTGGGGAAAAGGAACAAGTTTGGTTGTTCAGTACAATATGAGCAATATTTATTCATCCATTTGCTACCGCGACTTTTGTACAAGGTCTCTGGTGAGCTGGAGTCCATCCCAGCTGACTTTAGGCAAGACCGAAGTCAATTGCAGGGCACATACAGACAATGATTAACATGAGCTATAGAATGACTTCAACAAATTCCCCAAAATATCTTCTTTTTTGCTATCAGGTTAGGTACAGTATCTTCAACGTGATTACCTTCTGACTTGTATGATATTTAGGAAAGTAAAAATTATACATAACGTTGCCTGTAGGATTAAAAAAAAAAAAAGGTTAAGATGGTGACAGAGTAAGCCCGAAACTAATTTATTCACATTATTTCCTAGGGGAGAAAGGTTTGGGAATCAAAAACAACATGGGAATCAGCAAGCGTCCCAACAGAGAGTGTTTGAGTTTGGAGGTTTCACTGCATTTTACTACAGGGATTATGGGAGATATTTCTGGAAACTGTTCTATGACTTTTCCCCTGTCAGGAGAATGGAGAGAGGTGCATAGCCGCCCATTTTCATAAAACATGCAGGGCATGTCTCCAAAGAGCCACAAGCCTTTACTTCCACCTCACTGAGCAACCATTCCTAAAGGAAAACATCAGGAACCGTGGCGCGTGCAGCTGTAGCTTCC
Organism: Phyllopteryx taeniolatus; assembly: GCF_024500385.1. NCBI lineage: Eukaryota > Metazoa > Chordata > Actinopteri > Syngnathiformes > Syngnathidae > Phyllopteryx > Phyllopteryx taeniolatus. Next base: position 11,282,732 of record NC_084519.1, read on the forward strand.
GCTTTGTTTAACACCTATTTATTGCTTTTAATTTACACATCACATGATTTGTCAAATATGCACATATTCATAGTACTCAGAGTGTGTGAATTTTAGTTGGCCTGCTTATCTGCAGCAGACGATTGGACTTGTTGCCTCTTTAGCCAATCATATGTTGTCTTGGACAGTCGCCCTGCTGATGAGGACAAGCTGTTCTTTAATTAAAATAAGGGGCGGGGGGGAAAGGAAAACAAGAAACAAAGCCTGAGGCTGAGTTGATATTATCCCGCCGATGCCTTCCACGGAACACCTGACTACATTGGTGCCAATGTTAGTGGAGTCGGTGAGTGGGAAAAAAACAATTACCCATCTGTGAATGAGCAGCAGACACTTAATTGCCTGGGCCTCTTGTTTAGAGACAGTAATCAGACACCACAATTCTACCCCGGGACATCCAAGGAGACAGAAAAATGAGATGTGTGTCTGTGTGCGTGTGGGAATCATGACAGACTCACACCACCATTACAACAGTGCACGCCTCCTCTTTGAAATCAACTGCATTTCACGATAGGATATTTCAAATTAATGTTGCATGGACTAAGGGAGATCTTTGACCTCAAAACTAGGAATGGGCATACAATTCGATATGATACAGTCAATTAGTCAAATCTATTGATTGTGTGGGATTGATTGTTGAGTAAATATGCTTTGAAGCATTTGTGGCAAAACGGAGAGCCGTTGATTTAGTCTCAACTTGTTTTGTAAGAACGACATGACATCAGCTGTATGGGAAGCTATGGCACAATGTCAACAGGCAGCGTTAGTTCGCTCAATACAATGCTGGCATGGAAACAAGAGTTAAGAATATTCCATCCAATAATAATAAAAAAATAATAATAATTAAAGAAATAATCAATTATTTTGATTCTCAATTTTCTGCAAAGGCAGACAAGGGAATTTGTGTTGTGTTTTTTCACATAACTGTGTTTGCGGTTGATAAATATTGAATTTTTCCAAAGCTTTCACCATGAAACCATTTTGGTGAAAGCTTTTGAAAGATGACTTGTATTAAATGCTAGCTTGGATTAAAAAAAAGGTCTTATTACACAGTGAGTAATGGCAAAACATAACTGCTGTAGTTGCTGTAGCAAGGCGATATCAGTGGAGCTCTGCGCTCTACTGAGTATTACAGTAGTTTTCACTTATTTACATATCGTAAATAAAGTTTCAATAAAGTGTATTCAAGTGCGAGTTTTGTCAGGATGGACAAGCAATTGTTGTTTTTTCTCTATAAAGTGACATTGCCAGCTACTGGCTTGGCATACGTATTGCACTGTTTTTAGTCTTCATTTTTTTACTGAAACAATCCATCCATCCATTTTCCAAGCCGTTTATCCTCATAAGGGTCGCGGGCGTGCTGGAGCCTATCCCAGGTATCTTCGGGCAGGAGGCGGGGTACACCCTGAACTGGTTGCCAGCCAATCGCAGGGCACACAGAAACAAACAACCATTCACACTCACATTCACACCTAGGGGAAATTTAGAGACATCAATTAACCTACCATGCATGTTTTTGGGATGTGGGAGGAAACCGGAGTACCTGGAGAAAACCCACGCAGGCACGGGGTGACCATGCAAACTCCACACAGGCGGGGCCGGGGATTGAACCCCGGTCCTCAGAACTGTGAGGCAGACGCTCTAACCAGTCGTTCACCGTGCCGCCTACTGAAACAACATATTTGCTAATATATATGGAAGTGTTTACAGATAACGGGTCCTTGTATATTTTCATAAAGTGGCCTTGTAGCATTGCATTTGCATAATTAACAGACTGGCATTTGAGAAGTAGAATGTCAGCCTTAGACACTAAAACTACCACAGGTCAATTTTTCAGCCGTGTAATTGGCTCCTAATGCAGAAGTGTTTAAACTTAGAGATTTTGCCCTTAACACCTCGCCCCAAATAGTCTTTCTGTTAATTGGCCCAGTGTTCCTTTCCATTACATTTCAATCTGAATGTTGATTCTCAGCTTGGAAGATTTAGGAAAATGACCACCCATACACCAGGAATTATTTGTAAACATGTATTTCAAAGGTGTTTTGAAATAAATGTAAAATACACATTGGTTATTGTGGATGTTTTTAATAATCTGACAGATGTGGCTCTCTAGCAGAGTGAGGCTAAGGCATACGTCCATCTTTGCCCTTCTACCTATTTAAAGTGACATGTCTGATGCAATGTTTGTGCACAGGCACAGAGTTGGATGCCTTTACTACATTCTGAGCACATCACAACTGACAGCTACAAACAACCTCAAACAAACTGGCAGTATATAAAATGAAGCCTGTATGTAGGACCGCAGCTGGTACTCTGATTTAGTCCTTGTTTTCCCAGACTTGCTTTGACCCTTATTAATAAAGCTGTAGTTCAGCATATTTTCAGTCATCCAGACCAGTGCTGATTTATCTACTTTCTGCAGGTACCAATATGAATATACAGTGGATATAAAAGTCTACACACCCCTGCTCGAGTGCCAGGTTTTTGTGATGTTTTGTGAGTCCAATATATATTTCTAAACTTTTTTTCCACCATTAATATGACTTATAACCTATTCAACTCAAATGAGGAAAAAAAAAAAAAAAACTCAAGAGGGGAAGTAAAAATTAATAACTGAGATAATTTGGTTGCACAAGTGTGCACACCCTTTTATGAGTGAGTATGCTGCTGTGTTCAGGAGAAACCAATCACATTTAAACTCACATTACATGGGAGTCAGCACACACCTGCCAACCTTTAAAGTGCCTCTGATTAACATCAAATAAATTTCCGCTGCTCTAGTAGGCTTATGTAAATATTTTGTTATTGTAGCTTTCTGCACTTGTGCCATGTGGTTTTGTGCTCACACTGACTGCTATTTTGAACTGTTTATAATTCCCTCCACCTTGACTAAGGTCCCAGTTCAAGAAAAATAGCCACCGCCATACTTGAATTTAGGTATTGTGTTCTTTCGGTGATGCGCAGTGTTGGGTTTCTGCCAAAAATATCTTTTGGAATTATAGCCAAAAAGTTCAACCTTGGTTTCATCGGACCATAACAGCTTCACAACTGCACCATAACTGCCCGATGATAGCTGGGATAGGCTCCAACACTCCTGCGACCCTTGTGAGGATAAGTGGCTCAGAAAATGAATGGATGGATGGATACTATGGGACCATTCAAGTGTCCTTGCATTATTCAAAGTGAATAAAGAAATAGTCTGCAAACTAACGACGAGCCGAACAAAATTTTGTTTCACTTTTGCTTAGGAATGTATTTTGTCTTTTTATTATTTGGTTCACGATCAAAAATGTGTATTGTGTATTATGTCATCCTATAGTAACTCAGAAGTACTTATCCTAACATCGAGATGGACAAAAAAAAATCTGCACATCATTTTCCGCCCCACACTAGTTAACAGCAAAATTTTCTTTAATGATCAAATTTGACAAAAATTCCCCCCCCCAAAAAAACAACCCCATACAGGTTATTATACGTTTGGTACAGAACTCTCTCAGCATGCTGTGGAACCAATTATTCACTCTCTTTGACACACACACAAATGTTCCAGACACACTTTTGGCTGTCTCTTGTCATCACCTCTGACATGGATGTTTGGAAGGGATTAAAAAAAAAAAATAATAATAAATCACACACACAAAACAAATCTTGGGTTTGTCGGACTCCATGTTGCCTTTGGGATGTAATATCTCCTCCACATAATACCTATTAACCAGCAGAGAAGTTGGGAGTGACTTTCAAGCTCCAGTCGGCCCAATGTGGCGTAATGACAGTGTGATTTCAGGTAATCTGGCTCGTCCGTTGCTGGGGCCAAGCTGTCAGCTCTGTAACTGACTAAAAATGGTGGGGATGGTGGTGGCAAAAGGACAGAGAGGCAGGAGGGAAAGAGAGAGAGAGAGAGAGAGAGAGAGCAAGAGAGAGAGAGAGAGAAGAAAGAAAAAAGAGAAGGTGAACCTGACCGGGCATGAGATCAGTGGCAGAGCCTGACTCAATGAGACATATTCCTGCACTAAGCGCTCTCCTGAAGCCCATTACACATCATCACAGTGTCCCAAGAACATGGAGACACGTAAATGCACTCTGATACATCTGCATTTACGCAAGCACGTGTGCAAACACACAACTGCTCTTGGTCCAACATCCGAATTTTTTTTTATCCTGTTCCAACTCTGCTTCCTCCCCCAGCCCCCTTTCCTCTATCCTCCGAGTAATGATGCTGCAGGGAGGAGGAGATGTCCACAGTCAGCCAATACATGACTTATTACTCATCCAAGCCTTCTGGTGGACCTAAGAGCATCATGGAAGCAATGAAGCCCTCTCCTGCCAGTAAGATAGCACTCCATCACTCACTGAAGCGCTCATGCAGTTGTCCATCAAATAGACACAGGTACTGTATATCCCGATGAGCCTCACCTCCACAGAGGAGTCCTATAAGGCAAGCAAGCCGACAACGCTTGGGCTTTACTGTTTCCAGGACAGAGTCCTGAATCATACCAGGGCTGTTTGGCAAAAATGAGTCAGTCATGCAGAAACTATACCAATAGAAACACACCATTCAAGTTCATCAAGGCTGAACGCAGCAATATCACGTCGAAATGTCATGCCTGGCTAGAACAAATAATATCCTGTGGTGAGAATTATGAGGATGCTAACAAAGGTCTATATTCCAACGTGTGGCTTTACATTTTGAGAGCTCAATTTGCTCAATTTATCCATCCATCCATTTTCTGAGCCGCTTCTCCTCACTAGGGTCGCGGGCGTGCTGGAGCCTATCCCAGCTGTCATCGGGCAGGAGGCGGGGTACACCCTGAACTGGTTGCCAGCCAATTGCAGGGCACATACAAACAAACAACCATTCGTACTCACAGTCATGCCTACGGGCAATTTAGAGTCTCCAATTAATGCATGTTTTTGGGATGTGGGAGGAAACCGGAGTGCCCGGAGAAAACCCACGCAGGCAGGGGGAGAACATGCAAACTCCACACAGGCGGGGCCGGGGATTGAACCCGGGTCCTCAGAACTGTGAGGCTGACGCTCTAACCAGTCGGCCACCGTGCCGCCCTGCTCAATTTATGACCACATAAATATAGCAATAATTGAGGGGTCCTCAGTTTCACGGCAGCTTCTGATGTCACCCGATATTTTTACATCAGAGCATTTTACTATCACTAGTCATGAAAACAGTAAATATTTTTATGGAGAGCAATTTTAGGCCATAAATAGAAAATAATAAGTGGAAAAACAGTTACAAAAGTAAGAGAGCAGTCCTTACCTTTACTCCTGTGGTTGTCTTGCACACTGGAAGGGTGGAAACTAGTTCACTGTGCGCATTTCTTTAACAAGGAAACGTTGTAGGTCTCAAGCATCATAACCAAGGAGGACCCTCACTGAAATATCTTTGATGGCCCAAGAGAATAAAGGATGCATTTGCTTTTGGAATGAGGGTTTGTGATCAAACATTCATCTTAGAGATTATATTATGGTCACTCTCAGGGTTTTTTTTGTGAAGTGACAGTAAACTGTTGTCTCAACTCCTCTTCGACTCCTGTCTCTTCAACTACGTCTCCACATTGCTGACCATGATGCGAGTGTTATGTTCAAAAGTCAGCATCTGTGATGGTATTGAGGTGTCTTGGTGCCCATTGCATGGGTAACTTGCGCATATATGAAGGCACCCTTAATTCTGAAAGTTTTGGGGCAACATATGCTGCCATCCAAGCAATTTCTTTTCAGGGATGAGCTGCTGAGAAACCCCACTGGCCTGAATGAGTTAAAAGTATATCTAATGGGTTTGCTGGGGCCAAAGATCAACAGTGAAGTCAGCTGAGCAGAAGCCGAGCACCTTGCCTGTGGTCCACTGTTGCGCAAGGACCCAGGATGCACATGTATAAATTCAGCGGCAACATGCTACATAACTAACTAGTGCATGTTCCATTCAAGATTGACACGATGTTGTTCAGTCAGACCTAAAGTGGATCTATTCTAAGCTGTGGTTTGTGAACCTGAATTTGCAAAGTGCATGACCACCCAGTCATGAAGTTACCCTGGGGATAGGTCACAGCATTCCTTCTGATCCCAGCACCATCTTCTCACGCAAATACAAGACCACACACGCACACACACAAACACATTGAAAGCCTTGCATGACAGCCCGCTATGACATAGTTGACAAAATATCATGAAATCAGTTTAAAAAAATAAAATAAAATTCCAGGACTGAAGTAAGTTCCCCAATTATGAAAGAAGCATTAACTGTACAGGCAATGCTTTGAGTAAGAGAACAAGAATAAAAAAGAGGATGCAATTACTGTATAATAAAACTAAAATAAGGAAAGTGAATGGAAATAGAAAGGTCAGCGAATTGGACTGTATTTGGCTGTTGTTAGCTCAGGTTAACCAGTCCTTAATTGTGGAGTCCCTCGGCATCAGTTGTGGCCATAGCAGCTTGTGTATGAACGTGCTTATATGTTTCCTTTGTTACTGATTGGTCAGTGAAGCGACTGAGGGTGCACCGCCGGCTTTGACCACTTGTGTCGGGGTAGTACAATACGTTCTAACTAGCGGTAGTAAACTAGAATAAATTAGCTATTGATGTTGATGTGTTCTTCGGTAAGCCTGTTCTGCTTTGCAATAGACACATTGCACTTTAACTTATTTTGAAGCGTGAAATGAACCCAAACTTTGGACATTCTCTGTCTTTTAAGATCTCTTTCTATCGGTCTCACGCTTATTGCTACGTGAATCTGCTGTAACATTAGTCCGTGTATAAAAATGATCATGATCAAAACCCCACGATATTACGAAAAATCTGCAATATAAAATGAGATATGTATGAAAAGTCAACCAAGTCCATATATGTGTGTGCGTGTGTGTGTTTGGTGTCTCTCACATTTTAAAAATTTGTTAAGATCGGTTTGATCGCTTGAGGAATGTTGAAATATGTCATCTCTGGCAAAATGAAACATGGAGAGAATGTTTTGTGGAAATAGATTGCTTTTGCATTTTCTCTTCTCATTTGTGGGTGGTGAAAATAATTTAACAAATACAATAGGCGATTAGCCATCATAACCACGTGAACTTCTTCTGACAGACAAACCCTCAGTCAGCAGCACACTGAGTTGCTGGATGATGACAGCAAAGTGCACGACAATAGTGTTGGCACCACACTGTAATGACAACAACGATGACAAAGCTGCGGAGGGAAGGCAGCTTACATAGCGTGCAGTGCATGTCTGAGGACGTGTATTGCAGCTACGAGTGGAGTGTGACCTCCCAAGGACGCAGAGAGGCCAGACTCCTTAACTTACACAGGCAAGCACCAGATACTGTATATTATACGTACAAAAAATAAATAAAAAATAAAGCGAGAGTAGCGGCTTTCGAGTGACGTTGAGAGTCACCCCCTGGCTAGAACAAATAATATCCTGTGGTGCGAGCCTTTCCCTGGCAGACCTTAGTGGCCCACCTGAGAGAATTGCCAGCACGAGAGCAGAGTGTTAAGCTGTTGGCTGTCGCTGTTTCACGTCTGTGTGTTAAGAGGAGGCCCCGTCTGTGCTGTTACTACCGCTGCCGCTGCTATGCTGCTGCTTGCCGCTGTCTCAGGGCTTCTGTGGGATGCGTGTTGCGGTTTGATGAGTGTTTCTTGCTGCAGTGCGTGAAAGAGAGGGAGATGGGGGTGGGGCGGGGTGTTGGGTGGGGGGTAGAGAGAGAGAGAGAGAGAGAGAACATCCCTCCACATCAGAGATTGGCATTTCCCAGCATAAATATATGCACGTGTTTATGTGCAGGCATGCACATGCACACTTACTCTGCCCACTTGTGCAGGAATGCACAAACACTCGTGAGGAAGTGCCTGAGTGACCCAGCGTGGAGAGATAAGGCTTCTCTGCAATTGAGAAATATGCAACCTGCATGTTAACAACCCCGAGAGCGCAGCCTCCCCGGGGTGCTCTTACTCCTCGCTTTCAGCTTCCTCCGTACAGCGCCGCGCTCGCTGCCTCCCGTACACCTCCTCACCAGTCATCCCTCTATCCCACCTCACCTAACCCCACTGCAACAACAAGAGGACAGCGGAGGGGAAAATGGAGGATGTGGAGGAGGCAGCACAGGGGCAAGAGTGCTCGGGCAGGCGAAACACAACATATGGACGACTAATGAGGTTACATTTGGAGGGCTTATCGGGGCAAAAAGTCCAAAAATGAGGAAGTGTGGATGGGGACAGGCCAAACAATCCTAATTTGGATCAATACAGCGTTACATCGATGGTTGACCACAATCCATTAAGTGACGAATGACACATAGGCTACAACGAACTCCCTGAGTTTTTATTGGTTTCTGAATTGAGAGTTGCTCACCTTCAGTGTAGTACCACAATGGCCCGCAATATGCCAGGCTGAGGGATAGGGACAGAGCCCTACTAGCTTTTGATAATCAAGTGACAAGCATACGAGTCTATACTGTAGCTTGCCAACAGCTAGTGCAAAAAGCTATCATAGCAATTTACCTCTTTACTCAGTATGACTTCTTGTCAAACAACCACAAACAGATGCAAACATATGTAATAAAATAGAAACCTAGCAAAATAAACGTCAGCTACATGATTCTGGGCTAAACGACTTGGACGCTTTCGACATCTTTTCTGCTTTGCGCACAGCCTCCTTGGCTACCTGCTTCCGTTGGTTAGGTCTTCCCCTCTCACATTCTTCTTCTTCTCTTAGCACCGTCATTCTTCCATAAAAAAAGTGTCATGAAAAACCACAAAAAGCAAAACACACATGCAGAGTTTATCCTCTGATAGTTGCGCTGACTGCTTGTGTGATATGATGACATCCCGCTGCAAAAACTCAAATCTAAACATTACTTTTTCTTGTTTTTTTTTTTTTTTGATAGCGTAGTTTTTGTAGGGCAGCACGGTGGGTGACTGGTTAGCACATCTGCCTCACAGTTCTGAGGACGGGGTTCAAATCCTGGCCCGGCCTGTGTGGCGTTTGCATGTTCTCCCCGTGCCTGCGTGGGTTTTCTCCGAGGACTCTGGTTTCCTCCCACATCCCAAAAACATGAATGGTGGGTTGACTGAAGACTCCAAATTGCCCTTAGGTGTGAATATCTATGCGATTGATTGCTTGTTTATACGTGCCTTGCGATTGGTTTGGCCAGTTCAGGGTATACCCCGCCTCTCGCCCGAAGATAGCTGGATAGACTCGAGCACGCAACCCTTGTGAGGATAAAGCGGTACAGAAAATGGATGGATGGATGGTTTTTGTAGTGCATGTACATATGAATAATTGTAGGCATGTTTTTTTTCATGAACATTTTTAGCAGAACTTATTCAACTAGTTTCTGGAAGTGAACCATGATAAAGAGAAGAAACTTGAGTTCGCAAAAAATGGCAGGAGAATGTCTACTCTCCGCTCTTTAGTCCCTATTGAGACTGACATGTTCACACGACACATTGACTTGGATACTAATATCAGTCTTTTTTTGTGAGAGGCTGATGAAATTTGCATTTAGATTGAAATGACTCGGGCACGGCCAGGACACCACTGAGGGCCGCAGGAAGGAAAGAGCGAGGCGAGCTTTGAGGGACCGGGAGGCTTCAGCTTTGTTGGCTCATCCCACACTAAAAAGACACAACAGGCAACAGACCATGGCGTGCTCACTCACCCTTGCGAACCATTCGAACAAGTATTCTCCACAAATGTTCGGCCTTGTAAAATATATTTAAAAAGGCTCCCCATCTTAGTGGGCCAAGGACATGCTGCATATCCCCTTTGCCCTATGCTCATACTGAATATGTCTGAATTGCATCCTCATCTGGACACCAAAGGAAGTGGTGGTCACGATGCCTCATTTGTGTCATAGATTACATTTAAAATGCATCCTTAATCATTTGCATAAGTTAACAAGACTCAACAAGCACAGAATAAAGAGGATGATTTAAAAAAAAAATATTCAAAGGCAATCAGTAGTTTCTCTTTACTAGTTTCTTTATTAAGTGCTACTCTGTGCGAATTAGGCACATTTCAAGCCTGATTGATTACAAGTCACCCAACAGCTTTTGAATCGGGGCGATTTTAAAGACCCTGTAGAGTCATTTTTGTGTGTTGTTTCTACATACATTAAATATGTTTGAAGGTAAGTGCCAAGACTGAGAGCAATTTAGTACTGAATTGCTGAGATATAGGGTTAAACTCTTTTTCACCACCTCACTTGTGCGGTTCTTTGGGGTGGGGCTTCTGGCATGAATTGGCCCTCCCCAACTATATAAGTACAGAGCACCTTCAGTGGCTATTTGGCAGGAAATTGTCCAAAGGTGAGGAAATTATTCTCTCTTTACTACAATTAATATATCTTTGTTCATCTATCTATGACAGTGATATATAGTTACAGGCAGAACAATTAAAGGCTCTTCCTTTAGGATACAATAAAATCCACCTGTTGACATTCATACAACAGAATAAGTCACGGCTTCACACTGAGTAAGTGAATGGGTGAGATGAGATTATTATTTTTAGTATGCATGTTTTTTGTGACATTTTTGTTGCGTCGTCGTAAGTTTTTGGTTGGAAAACTGCAATAGGCAACATGGGCAAATGCTAAGGGTACCGTGGCCTCTAGGGGGCGCCATAGAATCGGGAAAACTTTCACCTTCAATACAATTACATTAAAACTAGTAATAGGTATTAACTCTTAAAATGGAAAGGCATACATGGACTTAAATGTAAAGTAATGCTCAGTTAATATTACTGCAAATGATAATACCAAATAAGCCCCCGCCCCACACACAGTTTAGGTCGTTCTGACATGTTTACAAAGTTGTCTGGGCTTTATATTATATGGTGTAAGTTTTTGTACAACTTTCCGTTAAATTCTCATGAGAACATGTCCATGGGAAGGGTAATCATAGTGAAAAATAATTGACAAATTATTCACATCTTACACCCTGATTTCTTTCTTTACAATAATGGCGTTTCTACAGTTGCAAATATTTGTATGCGATGGAAATTATAGGAATTATGTGATTTGCAATCTGAAAGCTTCATTGCCATGCACAAGCCAGCATCAGGGTGACAAGACGCCTTTCTAGAAAACAAGAGCACCACCTTGTGTTAATATTTTATTGAGGCAACAGCGAGAGCCTGATTTGTCCGTGCAGTCAAAAGAGGCGGCCAAGGACAGCTGACTAGACAACAGCTATATTGTAACAAAGCATGAAATTACATATCCGCCAGCTTCTCATTATGTCTCCATAAAAAAAAAAGAAAACAAAACTACAAAAAAAATAGCTGCATCTGTATGAAAGAAGCAAATCAAATTTCCTTCAAGGAAAGTCATTTAGTTATAAGTGTTAAATCAATTTGAGTCCCTAAGCCCACAGCGCAAGAATATTTAAATAATAGTTTTTCCCAAAAAATAAGAGCTATTTCTCCATAATTTTGAGTCACTATAATTAATATTCATACCTGGTCAATATGAAGGTTGGAACAGAGTGACTATGTAGCAGGTATGAAGTTCATCAATGGGATAGAGTCAATAATTATAAGGGGTGCAGCCCGAAAATTAATTTACATTGATTCATTAGGCCTCCTCATTACTAAAATCACAAGCAGAGCTCGCTTTGGGCCATTTCATGGGTCAATAAAGCCTATTTATCAAGTAGTGGATTTCTTTGTCAGTTAGCCATTACAGTATGTTAATTTGCCTTTAGTAGGGGATGGGCTTGCATTAAGAAGTTTATAATTTACAAAGACCCCCCCCCCCCCCAGAAGATTCATAATATTCCGCGTAAGACAATTTAAGCCTCTCTGTCAATATAATCCTGCTGATATTATTATAAAATCCTGTGATGACATGATGATATTACTTTTTTTGCCTCAGAGCCAATAATGTTAATTTACCTGGTGGGAGGTCTTTGTGTGTGTGTGTGTGTGTGTGTGTGCATGTGACATGTGTAAGTGAAGATAGCGAGAGCAAAATGAGTGCTACGAAAGATTACAGGGAGTGCAAAAGGCATTTCAATGATGAATAATCCCCACAGAGGAAATAGCTCTTTACTACTACTTTAAAGTTTAAGAGAGTCAAGATGCAGAGACGCACCATAAGGAGACAAAGAGAGAATTTTACAGGCTACGAATAGACATCTACTTCTTACAGTGGATCCTTTAAAGTCAAATCCAAGCCGCATTCTGTGACACTGATTGACTTCAAAACACATTTCTCATAGGAAATAATCTAAAGTGAATTCATTTGCTCCAGGCTCAAACGACCTTTTAAATAAAATCCTTATTAACTGCACAGGTAGGCTATGTTTTTACTACTTTTGAACACTCCTGCTTGTCAGAAAAGTAAAGAGAAGTTAACTACAGCGAAACATTAAGTAAGACTCAAATAAAGTATAACTACTCATGGTTTTGAGATGTCTGATAGACAAAATGGGGAACAGTAATGTTTTATACTGTATATGTATATACTGTTTGAGTAATACAAAATAGCATCTGCTTGGAAAAAAGGAATTTATAGTGTATGGAAATGACATTTCAAGCAGCGTGGCGGAATAGTGGTTAGCACATCAGCCTCACAGTTCTGAGTTTCAGGGGTTAAAATCTCCATTTTGGCCTTGCAGCGTGGAGCTGAGCTGAGATTTCAACCTGCCAGTTGAAGTCACGCATGATCATTTTAGAAGCGTGGGTGTGTTCAACTCTTTCGGTTCCTCTGTTCTGAAACAATTCTCCCCGCTTAAAAAAAATCCTTAGAAATATTTAAATAAAAAGACATGCAGCAAGTTATAACTAGAGTAGGACACAGCTCTGTGGACACTCTCAGTCTTATTTATTAAAGGCGATGGTGGATTTTGAAAAAAAGAAAAGTGTGTAGCAGTAGGGGAAAGTAGGGCATGACTTCATGTCTTAAGGGAGTTTTTAAGCCACTCTTAAAGGCTTAGCTCTCCCCCATCACACCTAAATAATGGAGCATTTGTATAAAGTCTGGCCCTAATAGGCAAATCAGCATATGAATGTAGCTGCTGAGCGTTTACTTGTGCAACATTTTTGAAATCTTTGCACCAGTGAGTGGACGGCGACAGTGCATGGGTTCAAGCTGAACCTTTGAAGTGCCATCCATAACCAGCAGGTGTCAGTGCAACCCTGAAACCCTGATTTGGAAAAGGATGAGTGCTCGCAGTGCAGAGGGGAGCGGCCTGCAGCGGACTGGCCAGCCAGAGCCGCAGTGCATCAAACACAAGGAGGCTAAATTGCTATTAATACGCAAGAGCAAGCTCCACTGGGCAGTGTGACCTAGCGCCAGATTCATGGACCATCTAGCCGGCGGGCATCTTATAACTCATTCACTAAGATTCATTTTTAATCATCAGCTAGTATCATATACTAGGGGACACACATTTGTTCCACACCATGTGAGCAATGAAAGTGGTGATGAGTCAGACAAACCAATCACGAGGAGCACCTTTTACCCTCGACACGAGGACACAGGGGATCAAAGCAGATTTACAAAAGCAAGCATGGAGAAGAGAGACGCTCACATCTTTGGGGATACACGAGAAATGCAAAACCATACACAGCTCGCACCAGAACACGAGACCTGGCAGGTTCACATAATGATAGATTTTTGCATTGATCATATGCAAACTGGGTTGCATTCTGTTGATGAATGATGGAAAAAAAAAAAAAAAAAAAGTACCAGACTGGTACTTACACTTGCTAAAAGTTCTGAGCAAAATGCTGTCACAATAATATTTGGACAGCAGGAAAAATGAAAGAAACTATCAATCTGAGCAAAATGCTGTCACAATAATATTCGGACAGCAGGCAAAATGAAAGAAACTATCAAAAACTACTATTGAAGTTCATCTCAAATGTTTTGATAGGGTTGATGTCAGTGAGTTTTTCCACAACAAACTCATCTAACCATGCCTTGAGCACACAGAGAAGGAGGACCTTCTCCAAACCATTGCCATAAAGTTTGTATCTTGGTAAGATTAAGAATTAAGATTCACGGAGGATAACGCGAACCTCAATTGGTGTACATTTGACACGCTACAGAGAAGTGTTGTTTGGCAAATTTGAATGATTTAAAAAAAATCAAGTCTCGTAATTTCACGTGTATAATTAATAAAAATTGTCAAAAGTCAATAATGCGCATTATACATGGGTATAGGGCCAAATGGAAAAAAACTTTCAAGTTATAAATGTATGCCGCCATCTAGTGGTTATGAAAAAGCTGTACACTTTCATTCCAAAATGCCACCGCCACCTAGTGGTTATAAAAAAAGTGTAACCTACACTTTCATTCCAATATGACAGGGGTACGTATGACTGCATATATGTATAGTTGTGCCTATAAGTTTACATACACTGGCAGAATTTGTGAAATATTTTATTTTTTTTAATTTTTTTTAAATATGACTGATGACTGAACAACTACCATCATTAATTTCTTTACGGTTATGTTTTGTTTAATGATAATGCTTTTCTGAAATGCTTGACCATTTAATTTGAATCCCATTAAAATAAAATTAAATGTTTCACCTGGTCCATGTTTTCTTTAAAGAATTGTACCCATCTTACAAATTCTGCCTAGGTAATCAAACATAAGAGCACAACTGTGTGTTAAATAATAATAAAAGTGGGGCTGTGAATTTCAAAATAAGAGCAAATAAATAAAAAAAAAAATAAAGTTCAAATAAAGTGCTTCACTTCAGAATAATTATTTGAAAAAAAACTAACAACATACAGATAATACATGTTTTGATCATATGGGTAGAAGCAAAGTCATGCATTGTAAAAATGCAGAATTTTGGTCAACTTTGGGGCTGCGTATTATACATGGGTGCGCATTATACACGAGAAATTATGGTACATAAAATTAGGCTTCAAATTTGTGAAAAATCAATCAGTTGTATCCACTTTCAAAAGCTGTGGACATGACTGCTGAATTTGATTAACCATGCCCCGCTGAAAAATTTATGCTACTTTGTCTAGCACCTTGCTTATGCCTAAGAAAGTTCGTTACCCTAATATCAATATTTGTTGAAAGGAACTGGTGCCAAATGAGTAGCGCGAGTATCGATACAACACTATCGATACACCCATCCCTATCTGACAGTCAAATTGTTGAAATGTTGAAACGTGCTTGTTTACTGGAAAAAGCATCTAGTCAAATTGACTATCCAACCGTCCATTCATCTGATACCATCAGAAGATGTCTATTTTTTGTAGCTGAAGGTTATCAAAAAAGCCGAACAGGAGCAAGAAAATTTCACGTCCATGCATTCGCCATGGAAACATGTTTCCTCCTTATATGTGCAGTGTTACACATACTTCTGCCAGCAAAGTACAATATTAGAAGGTTTGTGAGATTGAGCACCCTGTTAAATCTGAACATTACAAACAGATCTCCATGACACCTTCCAGTGCACAAAGCAGGATAAATACAAAGGCATTGCAGTGAAAAGAGCCTCTCGAAAATTGGGAATATATGCGTGCGTGTGGCCAGGGCACAGTTGCATGACTGATTTACAAAAAACAAAAAAAGAGCAAAACATTACAGGCAGTTTGTGAGAAAATGTTGACAGAGGCAGTGGAGGAAATGGGAAGAGACACCAAGCAGAAAATTGCATGGAGTTAGCGAGTGAAAAGGATGCAGGGAAAATGGAGCAATTAGTGGAGGGAAGGCAGCGAGCGAAGACAGCCTCTCACTGCTGCAATAATTCAATTAAAAAGTAGCAGCTTCAGAATGGCAGACTCTTTTTTGCTTGACAACAGCCAGTGTTTGGGGGTCACGGGTGTGTGGCTGGAGCAGACCTCCTGCGAGGCTGAGCAGAAAGCGCACACCCTCCAAGCAGGAGCATTCACACAAATTCAACATGGCTTCTTGCTATATTTCCACAGCACCATTGATGTTAATGGCAGTATTTGGAATCCTGCCTGAAAGGAAATCAGAGGGAATAATAATGAAGCTGGCTGACTGATCGCGGGTGGAGCACATTAATATGTATCCATACGCAAATGGTGTGTGTACGTGTATCCGCGAAGTGAGAAATACACTTCTCGCATATCCATGTTTGTCTGGCACTGCATTTGATGAAATAGTGATCGCTAATCAAGCTGCTAGCGTGTGAAGTGGACGTCACGCGCAGGCTGGCAGCTGCTGATAAAGTGCAGGTTGCCACATGCTGTAGTATCCCCAGTCTGGGTTCCTCTGCGGGGGCAAAAGTGCCACGCCACAAGTGGAAGCACAATCGCTTCTGAAGAGGGTTTGATCCCGGAAGAACACAGCGGGGTTTGCTGTGACGTCCCGCCATGCAATTACCTGTCCATGTTGCCTTGGTTACAAGCGGGTGGGGTAAAAGATTTGACGATGGTTCGATACATCATGGCGGGCACTTGGCTCGGATCCTGGAGTTTTGCTTCTTATGAAAATATTTGTCCTTGAATGCTTCTTTTTCATAGTGAGTGCAGCAGCCACATATTTTTCTTATCTGCTTGTTTTCAGCATTCATCTCCTACAGCAGTACTTATACTTTAAATGGCTCCATTCACCCATCCATCCAATTTCCAGTTATCTTCATTAGTGAGCGTTAGGGTCCACCTAATATACTACATACATGTTTTTGAAATGTTGGAGGAAACCTGAGTACCAGGAGAATCCCCATGCAAAACATTGAAACTCAACACAAGAAGGCCTAAGCCAGGATTGAAACAAAGCACCACAGAACTGCGAGGTAGACTTGCTAATCAATATTTCATCGAGCTGTCCTGGCCTCATTCACTTAATTATTCTTCAGAAAAGTTTCCATCAGATTCACAACTACAATCACAAAAACTGAGAAGCAAAGTTGTTGAGAATTGACAGGAATTTAAATGAAAAACTTGGTAGGGGGATTTGTGGGGGAACGTTTCCTGTCATATTACGTCAAGACAATATTAAGTGCTTTCCAAAATAAAAAATAAAAAATCAATATACACTGGGAGCCCTTAAATTGAAGATCCTACAATTTGGAATTCTGCCAAAATTTTGACAAAAAGAAAAGCCCATCATGTATTTTATCCTCAGTTCAGATCAAGATCAAAAGATTAATTCAGGGCATGCATTTGACTTCACAATTGTGTGGCTTATTGTTAAAACAAACATGTACTCCAAAAGAAGGACGAGAATATAGACCAGAGCTTTTACATTTGAAACGTTTTTAATCTTATACGACAGCGTGACATACCGTTTTTCAAAGGTTTTTTAGTTTCACAAGTTTGACATATGAACATATTTAAATTGTTTATATGGACAAAAGTTTTCAAAATCCAAACAAATCTGTAGTTGAACAGTGTCAATCATGTGGGCACCCATTTGTTCAGCGAAATCCACATATTTCCTATTTATTAATGTACTTCATGCAACACGTGATTTAATACGATCACTTTCCAGTCATGTTCATGTTTAAGGAGTAAATGTTTATTCAATGTATTGATTTTCCAAGCCAAAACGTACTTAGTCTTATCTTTAGGAGTTAATCAAGATGTGTGCACGATGTCGCCTACCAATCGTTCTCAGTCAATCAAAGTATACATTTTCCTCCATCCTGTGAAGGACTAATCCTACAAACAATCACATTCGGTTTTATGAGATTACTCTGCTACTTTCCCCCCACTGGCTGTAATGGATTAGACCTACTTGTGATAACAAAAAGAAACAGATTCCTGCCTTGCGTCTGATTTACCAAGTCTTCTCTGAGCTCTATTGTGTGGGGGGAAAACCAAAATGGAGGCGAGAAACTCTCCCCTGCAGGGCTGCAAGAGCTTTTCACTGGCTTCCAGACTTAACGAGTTTCAAGCAATGTCCACATATGAGTATTAAAAAAAAAAGAAAGAAAAAACGTTGATTGAGCTTTGGCCCTTCATCCACATGCAAGCTATGTTTTAGATGGCTGGAAACTGACTTTCTCCCATCAGGGTGAAGATTTTTGGAAACCCATATTTCAGCATCAGCATTTAAATCTATAATCTTTTTTGTATCATGTCTGTGGGCGCCATTATTTCCTTATGCAAGTGTTCCAGTTTTTTGTTCTCTGCATTCCAGTGTGACAGTCAGCAGTTCAGTTTTATTGAATTATGTTTTAATGTGTCGCTTTTGATTCAGATCAAATGCATTTTATTAAATTACATTTATCATTGCTTTGAGAGTGAGGCACTAAAAACACTGAAACCTCAAGCCACCATAAAACTCAAAATTTGGAGGGTGGCCATGGCTGAAAGGGGAGATAGTGTTTTCTGGAAAATTGACTTTTTATTGCTGTATACAATTAGTTGGATCTCTGGAGTGCCTCCCCGCCCATAAAGTGTGAAATTACACAATGAAGTAAATCTCTCGTTAGCTGCTTATTTCCCAAAAAGCGTGTGTGAGCAAGCGGTTCCAAATATCAACTTTTTAAATCAACGAAAGTGTGATGTCACAGTAAGAAAATATTTTAAATAAATAATTCCCACTATGGACGTTTCTTGCTCAAAAATGAAACCACAGAACTTCTAAAACTTGAGAGATTCCAAAACAATTTATTATTTTTTAAACTGTATGTCATTTTTAAACTAATGTAGAAATGTGTTAAACCAACCACAATATAGTACTTGAAATAAAATACATCTGCTTGAAAATACCATGAGAATGTAATTCAGTTGAAAGTAGTCAAGTTTTGTTGTTGGCAATACAGTCAGTGTTGTTATTCCTCAACGGGATATTGCATGTCATTTATTTACATTGTGTTGTCTGGTCTGTGGCAGGCTTGTACTTAGCAGAAAACATTTTGTCTGTGTTGCTTCTCATCTCATCCTGATCACATACATCCTGTGTCTCTGTGAGCAAGCCTCCTCCATTGTCAGCAGAGCAATGGCACCAATCTGAGGAGAAATGACAAGTTGAAAATTATTTGGGTCCCATCTCGTGCTTAATTATGTATCTCTGGGTGCTCTTCCAGCAGTAAAACACAACCATCCTGAGCACCTAATCAGAAATCATTGTGACAAGGCAGTGTGTACAGCCAACGGGAGATTAGAGGACTTGCAAAGTGGGCTCAGAAACAGTGCTGAGGAGCGGGCAGCGAGCCAGTTAGCGAGTTAAGGTTTGAGGAGGAAGCGGGGAAGCTCGAGACTTGAGCGGGCTTACAAATGAGCGTGTGGATAAAGGCCAGCTAGCCTGAGATGAGCATGTAGGTGGCACCATGGAAACTGTAGTCCGCAAGCAGGGTCAAAGTGTACAAACAGCAGGGGGCGCTTTCACCCTTAATGCATTTTCATTCCAGGTGTGCGAGAAAGGGAGAGCGTGAGCAAAAGAGAGCGAGAGAAACGTCGCTTGAAGCGCGCTATTGTCTTTCGCCAAGTCGAGCAGAAATATTCCCCAAGTTCTGCTGACACTTGACAAGACAGGTGTGTGAAAACTGATTTGATTTCGAAAACATTGGGGAAAATAATGGTGAAATAGTGAGTGGAGAGCGCCAGACAGTCAAACAAAGCAAAGGCAATAAATGGCATCTGCTGTTTTGCGGAGGCCAAATTTAACACTAAAGACCTTCAAAAGGCCACCTGATTAAATGTAACCCCTTATATCCACAAACTAAGACCACAGCCAGAGACGCCACAACAGGGCAGGCAAGCCTGGCAATTGGCCCATATCAATGACAAAGCACTGCAACATGCATGCAAAAAGAAAACAAAAATCAGAAGAGGATGAAAAGAAAAAAAGTGATGGTAATAACATTCATTTTAGTGTGATAAAGTACGTACGATTTGTACTATACCTTATCCAAAATAACACACACCACAGGGGTACGCTTGATTGCTACGTGTTGCTTTACATTCCATCGACGCGGTGTATCTCCTTCACCACCGTACCTCTGGTGGTGTTACCAAAGAAGTTCATCGGACATTCACCAAATATTACATTTAGTTAAACAGCAGAGCAGCAAATGAACTAGTTGAGACATAACAACATACAGTAGTTTATTTTTTCGTATTTGCTTACGCAGACCTGCTGGATAGCCTATGTCATTACTATGTTGCGTTTGTCGTCAAATGACACCAACCTCAATTTCGCTGTCAGCTTGGTCTGTCCAGTCCAGTAAAGTACTGTACTATTTTGTGTTTGGAATAGACTCTACATTGCATATTATATATCTCCTTGTATGTCCTGGTTAAGGCGAAATGTTACATTAAACAAAAATGTTAACATGAACATTGAGTCACTTCTGTTTGACCATCACCAAAATACATTATACTGTTTTCATTTGTTTGCTTTATGTGTTGATAGTTATTTGTTATTTTATATTTTCATTATTTCATAAAGGATATCTTTGCTTATCCATGATCCAGGTTTTTGTTTTGTGCGGGGGCCTCCATGAAACAGGGGTCTAGAAACGCCCCTGACCACACCAAAGTCATTTTTATCCAAATATTTATTGGAACTGAATGTGTTGAACAATAAACGTCATAATGAAATACGTTGTCCCCTCAAGGAATGTGCCCACAACATTCTGTTTCGCAAATCAATCTTCCCCACACTTCAGTTCAGTGCAGTTCAAATTACCACCATTTTGTGATTCAACATTTACAAGGTTTCACAGCGTATTGTGTATAATTATGCGATTCTACAGCTTTAATTCCCTTTGAGGAGAGTTTAAAGAGCCTCTTTCACAGTGTGCATCAGGCCTCTGAGTCATTGCTTATGCTCTAGTTTTAACCACTTCACAAACGAAGGGTTATCCATTCAGCCAAAACCAAATTTACACTTCCCCAGGCTGGAAGTTTCTGCCAATTTGTATAACTGAAGCTATTCTCCTCCTGCCTTTCAGACACAACCAAATAATTATTGATGACAGTTTGGCCAAAAGGCCAAACAAGAGTGGAACCTTGATTTAACGGACCCCAATTTAACAGACTTTGGATTTAACGGACAGAAAATAATTTCCAGTTGGAACTCAAAATCACCCCCTGCCATGCACCAGCAAAGTTAGTTTGGATAAACTTTAAACTCTTCAAACAATTTAAAGCTTTTTTGTATTTATTTACAATATTTTTTTTAGTAATGTACAGGGTGTTTTTAGGCCACGAAAAAGTACATAACAATAATTTTGTACTGTACTGGTGATTTTAGGCCATGAAAATAAACGGACAATTGGACTCAACGGACGACTCCGCCTTAGTTCGTTAAATAGAGGTTTCACTCTACTTACGATTCAATCAAATTCTTCTTTACAAAGAAAGTATGGCATTGCTGTTTATCCCTTTAAGACATTTGAACCATGGATTGTAAATTTTTGGGATGATTAAGGACTTACATTTTGGAGAAAAACATTTTTAAGGATTCACTGACACGCTGCAATAACATGCTGCCATATAATTTCCACCCATGTTGTTTTCACCTCAGCTCCGAGGGGACAACATAATGACAGCATGAAGAAGCGGCATCTTGCATGTCATTTTAACAAAGAAGGTGCCGCCGATAATCGCGTGACACTAAAATGCTGTTGGCATATTAAAGTTATAAGGGACATCAAAGCATTAGAAGTGACAAGTAACTGCTCACCTTTTGTGTGTGCCATTAATTCCTCACAAGTTGAAATTGCTATCTCGTACAAAAACAAATGGGGCGTGAGTTAATTATTAATGAGTGATGATCAAGGGGAGAGCAGAAAATAGGTTACCTATGAGCTCACACTCCAACTCAGAAAAGACAGATTATTTCATTACAAAGAGAAAACTGGAATATGATCTTGAAATAATATCTAATTGTATTTCAGTAATAAAATTAGCAGCTGCTTTGTCATTTATGTTCAACTTCTCAAGTTGGGTGACCTCTCTTGTTGTTCTGTCCTTTAAAGTAGCAAATATCTCGCTGGTCGCAGCAGGCAGCCGTCATGCAAGAACGGTGTGAGTGACCTTGGCCTGGTTCTGTGGGCTTCAGGGGACACAACGTCTCACAGTGATGCTTTCTTTTCCACCAATCCCGATTAGCGGGCGGGCAGCAGGCAATGGACGGGAACTAAGTGTCGCAGTGCAGAAGGCCATCAAGGATCCAGAGCTACATTTTCTGGCCAGAAGAGGTGTGGGGAGGGGAGGGGAGGGGAGGGGAGGTGGTGGCAGGGGAACCATATCCTGTGGTGCATGCGAGGAGGGTTCGCAGACAAAGATAATGGAGGGACAGTTCAACAGAGGGTCAAGGAGGACAAAGGATCACAACTGATCTCAGCTGGGGAAGAAGACGGAGGTGTATGCAAAATGTACACAAACTAGGCATGGGACTTAAAGATATATTTTAAATTGAATGAAAAATGAACAATTAATTATTGTTGAGAAGCCAAATTCCTTATGTGTTTTTTGGACATACTTGGCAAATAAAGATGATTCTGATTCTGAAGATGGAGTCAAACTAGGGATGGCCATTTGAAGTAATGATCGTGCAGTTATCATTAATCACTTAGCAATTAACTGTCACAAGATTACAGAGTAGCATTTTTAGAAAACAAAATTAAAAAAGAAAATCACACAATGAAATTTTTCAAAATTATATTCCATCACATTCCTGACAAACATTTGGAACGTTGTTAAAACCACACTTCTTGGTACTACTTCGTACTGCCTGTCAAAGCCAGCATTTCCCACTGTGTAGTATCAGAGCCATGATAGAGGCTCCAAGTCCAATCATTATGAACAACATTAACATGCAGTTGGCCCAACAAAAACAAGGCCTTGCTTTTATTCCTATAAGGTATACTCAATATGAGAAGAAAATTAAATGTACCTTTTACAGGTAAAAACCTCACAACAGTGACTTACACCGAAACAGGTCTAGACAATTAAATGCAAATGTATTGTACTTAACGCTTTAATACAACTCAACTGTACTGAACAAATGTAGTGTTATGGATTTAAGAAGAAGTTTAAACTGTTACTTTATGCACAGTTTGAATGTTTTATAATTATGGCCTGAAAGTGTTTTTTAAACAAATATTTCATGTAATTATGACATTTCGAGGTTACGAACGTGCATGCCCCACTTCACTGGTTGCAAAACTCCCCCAGTGATTCCACATTATCACGTGGAGATTCAGAGCACATGCTCCTGTCTATCATGGTATGGCCTAATGGCAGGCACCTTTCCTGTGTCCTTGGCTTCTTCCTCTTATTCCCCCGCACACTTAAAGTAAGTCTTCTCTCTGCTGTAAATCTTTCTCCTCTCCATTCAAATCAATTTCAGCAAACCAGCACCATTTCTTTTTTTTTTTAACCAAATAGAAGCACTGGAAATTTTCTGTGAAGCTCCCTAACTCCATCCAGCCTGCTCCATTTCCCCCCACCTTATAGACACGTTCTTCATCGAGCATGGCCAATCAAGCCCAGTGGTAATCTTTCAGTCTTTCATATTGGCAGTTTATTATTGACTTGGAGTCCTTGTGCTGATAATGGGCCCATCCTCCAGGTGCTGGAGCATGTGGAGAATGTGAGACACTAGTTCATATAAATTTTGTTTGTGCCATTCACTCCACTGGAGCTGCATAAGAAACATTGGAGCGATGAAGCAGTGGTGGATTCCTAGCATCACTATATGCACGCAGCCATAAATGCCTTGAAACAAGAAATACAGCATCATCCCACATGGGTGATTATGCATGTGCAAACTGCTGGACATGCCTATTTGTCAAATTCCCGGGCAATTTTGTGCCAAAAAAAAAACACTGAATAGCTGATACAGATCATGTCACAAAGAATTATTTTTTTCCTCCTGTGGGGCAAGTGGTGTGAAGGCCTCCTCTGTTTATGAGTGCAGCACCCATTGTGAACACACACAAAGATAGTCTCTTTCTCTACAATTAATAAAGACTAGATGAGGGAGAATTTTTTTTTTATGACGTTAATGAAATAGAACTCTTTGACAGACATGATATCCTACGCTCCCTTAAGGCCTCTTTATACTCCTGCGGTCGTGCGGCCGACAACGCCCGCATTGCATCACGTGACCGATGAATTGCCCCGAGCGGCCCTTCTGCGCAGCTTGCCGCGCACACTGCAAAAATAGTTGCTGCGCATCGAATACCCCGGAGATCATCTCTCGTGATTGGTCCGTTTTAGTCACATGCTGTGATGACGAACTCAGCGTGCCCCTTGGTTCAACATACCATCTACGCCGCCGCCTTCACAATCGATTTTGCACCGTAATTAAACGTATCATCTGGTCATCTAGGTCCATTTGTTCTACCAGACACAGTTCCACGGTCGCCATTGTTGTTGCTTTGTTCCTTGTTACTGAAAGGAAAGTAAAAACGGCTACCGGAAATGGCCCAAAAAGAATGCAGAGGAAACTCCACCCTGTGTTTTTTTTTTTTTTTTACTTTGCAATATCTGAAACTAAACTCCGTACAGGAAGGCCAGAGTCCAGATTCAAACCCCCGGCCTCAGAACTGTGAGGTGGATGTGCTCAACACTTATCAATCGTGCCACTGCGATATCGCATGTTTCAACCTACTGTCTTCTGTTGAATCCAGAAACCATCTGCAACCTGAGTATATTACAGTGAAACATAAGTTAGAAAACATACAATCGTACAATTCAGAATTCCACCAAAATGTTTTGGAGAAAACTTAATCATTAACGCTGACATACACAATTTATGATACAAGCTTGCTTATTATTGGTAAGCTTGTTTTTATTTTTAGGCTTACATTCATCAAAAATGTTTGTCGTTAGGTTCTGCTTAGCAATGCAGAAATCCAGTTGCTGGGCGCGGTCTTGAAATGGTCAAAGGTATTAATATTGCCTGCTTGTGCTTTCAAAAAAACCTGAGGATTCAAAAAGTCACAACACTCATTAGTAATCACAATGGGACACATTGTCAAATGACCAAATGGCTTCTACATTAAGCCTCCATCAACAACTTTTATAACCTTGACACTTCCACCCTGGTGTGTAGAATTGATCGCTCCGCACTTCAAATGCCAAAGGTTATAGGTCTAACAGCGACCTGAGCATAAAAACACAGGCAGAGATCAGCGTTTACAACCTACCCTTCGCTATAGCGCTGACACTGTGAAACAAAGTGACGAAGCAAATGAAGCTCTGACTACTAATGCTAGCACTAATTAGGGGCTTGTGAATGTTCTGATGTTGAATGCGCTATACGGGAACAGTGGAGTTGTCCATTATATTTGTGGACTGTACTCCATTGGGACATGTGCAATGACATTTCTTCATCCTCCATTGAAGGGACCTTTTGCTTCCATTCTGATCTATTGTTTGAATTGGAGTTCAAATTGTAAGGAATGGGATGGCAAGCAAGTAGCTGAACTATTCCATTTGTATATGGAGCAGTTTCTCAGTCGCGGAATTTAGATGTGCAAAGCCTATTCATCAATTGAACTGAGCAACGAGCAATGAAAGTCTACTTCGCTCCAGCCCAACAGCTGGGGTGAAAAAGACTAATGCCAAAAAAAAAAAAAAAAAAAAATAGCAAATAGTAAATTGATACAAAACAGCACGGTTCTGAGGAGTGGTTGTTTTTTGACAATTGGCTGGATTTCTTGCGTGTCTGGAGGTGGTCAACAACAGGGTGTTGTTGTTGTTGTGGCCCACTGTGGTTAGTGAAACCAACCTTACATGCCAAGAAATGAAATCACTGACATCCCAAAGGAAAGACGAAAGTATCCCAATTCTACCATCTTACTAGGGAAAATGCACTGTAATCCTCAACACCACGGACGACAAAGAAAAGATGACTCCCCTCCTGGATGACAACAACACGTAGAAAGCTTAACAGCATTCTGTGGATTGTTATACAGTATTGTACTTCTATTTGATTTGTTGGTGGTTAATATTTTTTTTAAATGTTGCCTTTTGTTGAGTTTTTATTTATTAATACTTGTTTTTGTGACCTTTTTTTAAATCTCGCACCTGACTAAACCATCAAAATGTATAAAAACTGAACCAAAGATATTTTTGGGGGGGGAAATGAACACTGACAAACCTGCTCTAAAAAAACAAAATAAAACTAATAGAATTTTAAATACAAAAGAGAAAATGAAATAAAACCTAACTATAATGAAAAATCCCAAACTATTATAACCCTGAGCTAGATTTCTCCTCCGGCAGAGAAAATAAAGAAGAGAAAAGGGCGAGACAAAAGAATCTTGTCACCAGGTTTCCAGATGGTGATCATGCGTCATTTTCAAATGCTTTCATAGATATTTGAGAGGCTGCTGGCAATGACAGCCCCATACATCGACTGCACGGACATGAACTTTCGTACATCCCTTCCGGTGGCAGAAACACTCCATAATGCTACGCTTTTAAGCCAAAGGTACAGGAAATTGTCTTAATATAGTCAACTATTTGGTTAATAATAATATAGTTAACTATAACTACTTTTCGACACATATTGATCTATGATCATGATCTTAATCCACTTTCTCTATATTTGGTGCCTTAATATACGAGTGACCTTTTTTGAGATATGAGCATTAGGCCGACTTTTTACTGCTGTTTAATGCCACTCCCAGTTCAAGCCTCCCTAAAATAGGCCAAGCGAAGCCGCTGGAACAGAGTAACTTGTAATTGTAACTGACTACATTTCCAAAGTAATCTTCCCAAAAATGGCAACTGCAAACTGCGCGATGCGACTGAATTGTTCAGTGGCGTTCGGTCGTGTGTGGCTGGCATGGCTTAAGATCATGAAAACCTAGACTGTAATTAATTTTGTTGACGATGAATACGCATTCCTGACTACTTTATCGTGCTACAGATAAATGTGAACTTTGCATCGCACTGCACCACGCAGGGATCGTTGTTGTTCAACGTTCATGCTTGACAGAGCGCATATTTAGCGTAATGATCCATCGGCTGTGTGTCTAATGAAGATATATATTATATGTGAGCGCTTGCCCACTCCATTGGCTTTTTAATGAGCATATTTGTTTGCACGTGTGGGGGGGGGGGGTGCGTGTGGCCGAGTGTGTGCAAGTGAGTTGAATACACAGCAGGGCCAGTTTTGCCACCCCGGAGAGGTGGGGTTAATGAGCCAATCACAGTTCATTAGGGAGGACGTTAAATTTCCTCGACGAGTTCACTGGTCACTTACTCTGATTTGCGCTTTCTTTTTCCACCAAAACTCACTTTTTTTGCGTTATAATCATACCGCCCGTCCCATCCTCTCCAACTGCCTCCATCCTTCATTTTGCGCTTCACACTCCCCGCAGATTAGCGGTAAGAGGGATATTAGAAACGGCTTCAAACACGGCTTCTTTGCCCCGGATCATTTAGTGAGGTATGTGTCACTTTCTGACTTTCTTTTGAAGCTAATAAGGGCAGCTGAGAGAGAACATCAAAAAGCGTGTAAGAGTTGTGTATGACATGGGCCCGACCGGCAAACAAGTAAAGCGAAATTGCTTCCGGAAGACTTCCATCACAGGTCACATTAGAGGTCATGTCATTTCAGCCAGCCGATTTGGGGAAAGAAAATTCCGGGTGAAATACTGTACTTATGTTCTCTTCCCCACTATGGATGTAATATGGCCCATTTCGGTTGATTACTCATTCAAAGCATTTTCAATGCTATGTTTTGCTTTTTACCACCATTTAAAAAATAAAAAAAAATAATAATAATAATAAAAAAACAAATCCAAGACAATTTGAGGAGAGGTTTGAGTGGTATAATTTATATTTAATGCAGAATGAATAAATAATGAATACACGTCCCATAATCCTTAAAGTGCTTGTTTTGGCTGGGATAGGCCAGTTTTTTCAGTGGTCTCTTGAGGAAGTTATGATTGTGCGCCATGAATGTTAAGTAGCAACAAGAGGTCAGTCAAACGCGTGATGTCACGAGGAAAATAATCCAAATAATTTTGTTTGTGAATTATATGATGTGTTTTGTCCAACTATGCATAACATTTGGCAATGGCGAAAGAGAGACAACTATTAATACTACATACAGGTAGATTCAAATTCTCTTCCATTTTGTTTTAATGATTTAATTAACTGCGATTGGCTGGCAACCAGTTCAGGGTGTACCCCGCCTCCTGCCCGATGATAGCTGGAATAGGCTCCAGCACGCCTGCGGCCCTAGTGACGAGAAGCGGCTCAGAAAATGGATGGATGGATGATTTAATTAAATATAATGGAGGCAAATACATTTGTAATTTATTTTAATCATGGAAATATGGGTCATTGCAAATGGTTTTGAATAAGAATAAGAAATAATAAGAACAAATATGCATCAATTCAAGATGCATAGAGTTGAACTAATAACACAGGGTTACAATTCTTTATTTTCTTTTTGGAAGTTGTCGATGTTTTTTTCAACTGATTTAAGACAATTTTACATCGTTGAATGCAAAAATGAAAATCGTTTCTCTTGTTCAGGTCAGATTTTTATGCCAAGCTGTTACCAGTTTATTAATCAAATGTTACAAACTTTGCTTACATGTAAATTGAATAGTAGACATTGATAAAAGTAAGTACCTGTAAATTGAATGTTACGCCATCATTGTTCAAAATTCAGGGCATGAATCGTTTAATTGAACCTCTAAAGTGAAAGCAACGGTCCATGTTAAAAAACAACAACAGCAAAAAAATAAAAAATAAAAAAATACGTGGCCATAGTTCAAAAACTTGACCTGACTGAGCAAAGCCAATGTGATATTTGGACTCAGCACATCAAAATTGTCCAAAATCAGCGGAATTTATTTTGTGTTAACTAGTGTAATAATAGGTAATGGAATCGCTTTTTCGCTATAACAATAGATTAGTTTTGTATAATGCGCCTCTGGGACTGCTAGTTCAACAAGCACTTCAGATTCACCTTTGCACTGCATAAAAAGAAAACTCACTTGTCATCTACGCTTTCCACATAGCTTGATGCAGCTTGTTGCTGTGGAATAAATCCTGCAGGAGGCTGCTTTGATAAAAGGCTTTACGTCTGCAACTGTGCTCATAAAAAAGGCCGCTAATCAATACTGCACACATCTGCCTGGGTGCAAATAAATTATCACATTCCCCTCTTGACAACCGCTATGCACACAGGCACATCCAGTAGAAACATACACACAGCGCACGTCTTGCACCTGGTGATTGACAAATGAGAAACGTGAGACTGTTGAGCTGAAAAAAATAAATAAATAAATAAAATCAAATAAAAAAATAAAAAAAGGTTTAGTATGAAGTGTTATATTTACTGCAGGGCACCGATTCTAGCATGTCTAGCATGACCTCAAAGTATTTGGATATATGGGCCATTTTCTCCGACCTGGAGAGACAGCAGCATTCCAGCCACACACAAGCCTTTTTACACGCAACGCAGCCACATCAGAGCCCAAACAAAAGATGCGGCAAAGCGCAATATTGCCACAACTGTGTGCACTTTCACACAGCAAAATGGCAACCTGTCAGATTGGCTCCAGCATCTGGTGTGATGTATAAAACACATGTCAGTTGGGCTAGGTGATTATTATTCTAATTTGTTTTTTGTTTAGCAGCTTCAGTTGTTCAAAGCATGTCCCCCGCTGACTTGCGCGGGACAAATGAATAAATGAAAACGTTGAATATGAGGAAAAAAAAAAACTGTTACACTGAACATAATTACAGTTAAGGTGCTTGAAAACAGTTACACTTATTACAACTTGCAGTTTATGGCAGTTCACTTTTATTTAAAAAAAAAAAAAAAAAAGTTTGTATTAATTACATTGTTTATTTCACACATGGTAATTTGGGGGGGGGGAGGAGCACAAATTTCTTATGAACCAAAGCTTGGCAACCACTGACCTACAGTAACAACGGGAGCAAGTTTACAAAAGCACTGTCAGTGTTGCCAACTTAGCGATTCGGTCGCTACATTTAGCAACTTTTCAGACACCTCTAGCAAAGATTTTTCCAAAAAGCAACGAGGGAATTTAATTTCCGCTAAGAAACAGACATCACGAGCGGAATCATTTTCACATCTTTTTCCGTATGACAAGATAGGAGCTCTTTGGACGCGAGGTACATGCTTGTAAGCCACAAACGTTTCACTTGCTTCACTTTGGCTTCGCCTGAATAATTCTACAGGATAAGAGAGAGTGAGACAACTGGCAAAAACTGTACTGAACCACCCAAGCCTATGCTCTTTGACAGTTCATTTTATGACGTGAAAATTAAAATGTTAATTTATTAAGGTTTGTGTTTACAGGTTTTGACTAAATGGCTATTTTCTAAGAGGAAGCATTTATTTTCACATTATCTGTCAAAAAATGTTTTTATTTTTGTGGGTCTTGATGCAAGTTAATGCTGGGAAAAAAATATACAGGAGAAAAACAGTTTCAAATCTCATTTGGTATTAGGAGAAATAAAGCAGAAGGGGGAAAAAAAGCAAGGAAACCTTTTTTTTTTTTTTTAAATGTCTGTCATTGTCACTGATGCACTTTTCAACCATTTATTGAATGCCGGTAAAACAGACAACACATTGAGTACACGCATGCAGGAGCAGCTGTTGTCTACAGCTCACGTCCAGACGCTCACATGGACTCACCGACGTCAGACACCAACCCAGACCCCGCCTCTTAAAAGGCACATAACTGAACAAACAGACACTACAATACCTACAGTATCATATAAACATTTTATCCTTGCAATTTCGTTGTTCAAATACATTTACAATGTGTCGAAAAGTGTGTTTTGATAAGTTTAAATGTGTTTAAAGGATGTGGGAGGAGTAAAACCAAATCAATGTGCTTATATGCTCTCTTTTATATGACTTTCACCTCTGGTGGGTGAGTAGAACGTATCCCCCATGATGAACATGGGTTCAGTGTATCTCCAAAGCACGGAAATTAGCAGCCTAACTTCACCCGACTTCACCCTCATTCTGTGCCGGTTTGAATAACATAACAAACAGCGAAAAAGAGAAAGGGGGCTATTGACACTTGTCCCTAGGCTACATGGAATTTGACTACATTTTAAGGCTACAGTGGCATAAAGATACAAAGAGTGACCAATATATATAGAGATGGATAGATGCACATCTGAGCTGCTCTTTTCGGACACAATAGCCTGCCGCAGCTGGGCTGGCAATGGACATGAGAAGACAGAAACTCATCAAAAAGCAATAATCAGCCAGAGAAGGCACCTGATCTGCTGTGGCATCCCTTCATTATGTAAATCTTGGAACTTAGCTTCCTTCATCATCAAAGACCCTTCCATTGATAAATTAGCTGCTCTCCGTCTGTGGAGAAACAACAGAATAGAAGTGGAAGTTGCTATGGAAACTATGCTAAGAAACCGTTTTAGAGAGAGTGGGCAGCAGCGTTGTGTGTGTGAGATCAGGAGGTGCGTGAGGAGAGCAGCGTTGCCAATCAACAGGTGCAGCGGTAATATCAGGGCCCCCAAATGGGATTGTAAATTAGATTTTTGGATGCTGCCACACTGAACAGTGGATTAGCTTGCCAAATAATCCCGTCGGTGTCAACCAAGACTGAGTATGAAACTGAGGGTGCCTCACTTAGTGTCACTGCTCCATATGGACCCCATTAGTCCATCACTCCCCAGCTCCATGATAAAATAGTCCAGTAAAGGCAATCAGTAAAGTGTGGATCATAGCTGTAGTTGAAAGGGGAGTTTGCAACTAAAAACAATAATTAATAACTTGATAGAAAGACTAATTTGAGGGCATTGCGAGTTTTTTCTGGAAAGTGTAGATATTTGTTAGCTACCTTTACAACGCAAGAGGAAATTTTTTTTTGCAATTTTGGGGGGGGATGGTCTCTTAATGTTATGAACTCCCGTCGCCATGCCAGGGCTGTGGTAAACAGAATAATGCTGCCTGAAAGGTTTAAGCCACAAGGAATTCTGTGTGGATGAAACTCAACTTTCAATTACTGATGTCATCTTGTTCTTTAGACAGAAAGTCCAGCATGCCCACATATATCAACCAACAGCTATAATTTGTAGCTCATGTGGAAATCCTACTTGAGAAGGTGATGACATGATGGATTCAGCCCATCCCTAGTGTCAAGTTGTCTTTTGCTGCAGCTAAAATGGACTTGATAAAAGATGCAAATGTGAGCGAGCGAGCGTACGTTCAAGGGCACATCAAACCCTGACAACGATTCATAAATCAATAATTCTTGTCAGATAAAATGGGATGATAAAGGGTTGTCTCTCCTTTTGGGTCATTTCTGTGTTGACTGGCATAATTTTTAAAATCACTCTGCATGAACCTAAGAATGGGAAACCATACAAGCTTTTTGATGGATTATATTTTCACTCTGGAATTCATGCAGGTTTTCCACCCCAATAAAATTTAGCAAGGTTCTGACAACAAAGCTATATGAGACAAAGGCAAAGGGAGGATAATTATGCTGATTACTGGTTTGAAATTATCTTGATCAAGTAACTTATCTTATCTTTAAACAACACAGGTGTGACAGTTGAAGCTGGCAGACTAAAAGCTGCGACTTTACCTTTGTAACTTCTGAAACAAACATGCAAACACCTGTCCTGTTCACTCTTGATATGAAAAGCTAGGGGGCGTTAACGAAATCAGATTCCAAAGAAATAAATTATCAGGGTGACAGTCACAGTACTGTAATACAATTATCAAAACAAAACTAACTTACATATTACTTACATATATTAGGGAAGGAGAGTCATTAACTTTTTGCACTTTGTAGCAATGTGCTTTCTAATGTTCAGTACATTTGGATGGGGTGGCAGTAACTCAAGTCTGTAAGCACTTTGGCTTTGGAGTCGCAGAGCACGAGTCCAAGTCTCACTGTGGATAAAAATGTAAAAACTTGCAGCCTGCTGGGCTTCTGTCAGGGTGCACGACCCCCACTCAAGTAGCACAGCAACTCTTTAAGGCAAGCGTGTGCTTCCTAATTTGCTCTTGCTCCATTTCACATCACAATCATGCCGTCCGCGGCTCAGTTGAACTGGATGTATTGTTGACCACACACAAGGATTTGTGATCGTAAATTGAATAGGTTTAACATCGGGAAGGGAAAAAAAAAAAAAATAATCACCTTGACACACCACGGGATAATCTTTTAAAGTCTTCAGGGAACTGGGAGAGAGCAGAGGTGGGAGTAAGTCACATATGTGTAAGTCACAAGCCATAACTTTACACTGTAAAGCAAGTCTCAAGTTACTGCAGAAGAAGAAGAAAAAAATGTTATGAAATTAAATTCAATTTAAAAAGTCAAGCGAGTTAAGTCATTCCAGAGTTCAAGTGACTCTTGCTCAGTCAGAATTTGGGACTAATAGTTAAATGTTTTTCCACTGATCATAACACAAAAAAGTACATTTACACCTGTAAAAATTTAATGAATGCACACAAAAAAATGCAAACTTCTAAAAATAACATGAACAACAACTTAAGAGTATGAAATAAATGTATATCTACTATTATTATTATTTCTATTTAGAAGACTACATTATTTTTTGCTACCCTTTGCATGACTGTTTACAGCTGCAAATATATATAACATCTATCTTTGTGCGTGTGTGCATGCATGTAACTGGTGAATGAGAGCCATTGTGGACTTTGTAGGTTCTCACTTTATGAAGTTCAGCAAGTTTACGAGCATAAAGGCAGTTTACAGGCGGAACTGCCACATCCAATATGGCGGACAAAGCTCTCAAGGTGGAGTTTATGTACATATATCTATTATAAACGTTTTTTTTTTTAACTTTTTAAAAAAAAATGTAGTTTCCAGATTCAAGTCTCTGTATTGTCTATCGCTTTGTCTCACTTAAATGCATAACTCATGTCAAGTTGAGTTGATATTTTATACGCTTTTAGTGAGCTAAACTTTGAAGCTAACCACCTAGCTAGCTAGCTTACCTGCGTCAGACAGATGAAGGTACACCTCGTCCAAGTTGTGTCTTTTATGTTTGAGCTGTAAACCTTGCGCGTCGCTCTTGTCTTATTCCCGATTTCATCAAAAAGGATATTCAGTGAATCCAAATGTAATCATTCTTGGCGTTTCCTCCGTGATCCTTGCTCAACGAGGAAGCCACTGGGCTGAGCTGTGTCCCGGGTTGGCAGATTGGTGGCACGCATGACACAACAAAATAATACATTTTCTTTCAAAAACAAAAAGGCACACTATATTGACAGTATGACTTGTCAAGTCGTGTGGTTTAAGTCGAGTCTCATGAATGTCAAATTGAGTCTTTCATGTCCCAAGTCATAAAATCAGCCACTCAAGTGGACTGGAGTCCAAGTCACATGACTTGAGTCCCCCACCTCAGGAAGAGAGGAAAAAAATGTGTTATTTAAAATAATGTATTAATAACAAAATACTGTATATAAGCTGTATATTAATTTAAAAGCACAGTTTCACAAACCCTTTAAGACTGAAGACCCAATACATATTTTACTCCTCACTAGGATGCAAAATTACAAAAATTTATCAAGTATTGCCCTGGTATCAAGATGTACATATAAACTAATGAGAAAGAACACAATATATATTGTTTTCTTCAACATTTATTCATCCAGGTAAGGCAATTGAGAACAGATTTTGATTTGCAATGCTAACCTGGCTGGAGACCGGAGAGTTAAAAAAAAGCAAAATTAAAGCATACAAGCAATGTGATATAAAAGGTTCATAACAGGCTAAAAACAGGTGAAACTGAACAATGATATTGGCATGAATGAGGTGAGTTTTATTATTTGTTTTAGAGTGTTCCAGTTGTTTGGGGCAGAAATTTGAAAAGAAGATCGACCAAAAGTAGTGTGGTCTTTGGAGACAAAGAGTTTAATAAAACTGCTGTGTGAGCGTGGGTGGTTAGTGGACAGCGAAGATAGTGTGGGGTCTTGCCTATGAATGTTTTATAAATGAATGTATTTCAACAAACGCGAAATGAAATCGTGAG
This sequence comes from Phyllopteryx taeniolatus, assembly GCF_024500385.1. Classification (NCBI taxonomy): domain Eukaryota; kingdom Metazoa; phylum Chordata; class Actinopteri; order Syngnathiformes; family Syngnathidae; genus Phyllopteryx; species Phyllopteryx taeniolatus. Next base: position 11,317,663 of record NC_084519.1, read on the forward strand.
GGTGCTTGAAGATAAAAAGCTTCGCTATGTGAAAATTGTTGACCATGTAAAAACTCCCGTTATCCATTTTGGGTTGAGAAAGTTTGGATAAGTACTGCATGTCTGGGGAAGACTGCTTAAAGGAGCAATGTATGTATGAATTTCCGTGGGTGCCGCACCTCACCACAGCAACACATCTGCAGTTTGCATAAGGACAACATTTAAATGTCTGTCTCAATCTACAAGACAGTGTGACAAATCACTGTGATGCGGAATTACTCACGAATTATACAGATCTCAGAGCCACATTCTCTTGGACTGATGAGCCATGAAGCAGCATCATAAGCCTAATCCTGGAGCCACCTGGGAGCCTGGTTGGTTGTGTCTCAATATGCTGGGAGGAGGAGGAGGAGGAGGCGCCAGTAGGGGGGCAAAGAGTGAGGTGTGTTTCACATGATTGGGTGGGAAAAACAATGAAGACGACAGGTGTTCATTCAAGGGGGGGGATCGCCACCTGCTCGGGCCCCATGACAATGTCATTGTCGAGCAGCACCTGAGCAGCTGTCACGCGCGATTGATGGAGGGCAGCCGAGCGGATGCACTTGTGTGTATACATATGGAGTCAACAGTACTTCCTATTCACGCTGGAGTTACCTTCGCCACCTCTTCAGTCAGCTGCAAGGATGCAAACCTTTGAGATCTAAGTAGTAAAAGATTATTGAAAAACAACTTTTTGAAGCAGGTCCATGTGTTGTCCAACCTAAAGGTGCAGTTTAACCAATTAGAATATCAACTGAGATTACAAATCAAAAAATGAAACTCAGATTAACAGTTAAATTCACACAGAGTGAACAATTTCTAATATTTAAATAATAAATAAATCAGAAATTACTCACCAGTTACTCGGTACTGTGATTAAATATTTACTGGATACTTACTTTTACTGAAATAATGATTTGGAGGACAACTTTTTACTTTTACTTGGCTCATTCTACAGTAACAATATTTTATTTAATTATAAAACAGGAAAATATTTCGACTTTAAAGACCTACTTATACCTACGCTGAGAACCCACTCTACATTGGAGATTAAAGTGCTTTCTTCATTTCTTCATCCATAATTTTTTTTAAATTGCAACAAGGCCATTATAAGATGTGATGGCTGTTTAAAAAAATCAACCAAGAGAAAATCATTCTCTGAGTTATGGTCCATTTAATCCGCCAACATTCATGTGTCAAAATGAGAGACTTTTCACCGTCAAACAGCGACGATGGCACCCTGGCGAGGAAAATAAGGATGTGACAGGTTTTCATGACATTATGTGTTTGAGGGATTATCTCCAGGTGGAGACTTCCATCTCCTCTTGTACTGAATGACAGCATGAAGAGCAGAAGATGACACGTGAACCCAAGGAAACACAACCGAAAACAAAGCAGATCTAGCTCAACACCACTTGACTGTGAAAACCCTTCTCAGCATATTGTCACTGACAATGTAGTGCTTTGTTTAATCTCATCTTGTCATGAAATATCACAAGGATTTAGAAATTCTGTGCACTGTGAGTGTAAAAGCTGGAGTTACAGGTCTGTGTGCGCAATTCCGATTTAGTGCTATTTATGTTGTGTTTTCAAGTGACCCAAATCCCATGCCACTGTTTACATTTACTGAACACCTGAAACAACCCCCATGCACAAACTACAAAAATATATAGTTTCATGAACCCTTTTAGCAAAACCAAAGGAGGAGATGGTATTTTTTGGACCATGTTGAGACCTCACGTACCATTAAAACCCCACTAATGTGAACATTTCCAAATAAAACAGTGACTGATGTTCTGCTCACACAAGTTTAGACGTGGAAGGGACAGGCAGACAAACTAAGAAGGCATTCAGATTTGACAGAACAGGAAAAAGTAGGCAAATAAAATTAGGTAGGTATACTTCAGTCTGACAAGGTGAGTGACATCTATCTGACAATCTTACTGCAGGTCCAGGCACACACACACACACACACACACACACACACACACACACACACACAAACAGATACGATCTGTTGTAGCCTCCCCTAGCACGATTTCTTCTGTCCTTAAATCGATTTTTCCAATCGCTAACAGAATTTTGTCCCTGCTGCTGCCAGATTTTGTTGTCCTCTTCTGCTTTTTACTGCGAAAAACGCAAAGTACCAGAGGAGCACAAAGTGAAATCCAGTGTGACATCCAATAATCATGTTACCTCCGCCAGTGAGATTATGTGCTCATTGCTATTTCTCTGTCCCTCGGCAGTAAGAAAGTGCCTGGCCAAGTCGGATTGAAATTGATGGTATTGGTGGAAAAAGTCAGCTTTATATTTTAGAAGATTACTTCTCGTTTACTGCAATTGGCTGGTGACCAGTTCAGGGTGTACCCTGCCTTTCGCCCGAAGATAGCTGGGATAGGCTGCAGCATGCCCGCGATCCTAGTGAGGAGAAGCGGTACAGAAAATGGATAGATGGCTGTACTTCACGTTTAACAGTGACTTTTGAATGCATGATGGTTGGAATGACTCCTATTCAAGCAATGGGAAAAATGTTACTGAAGTTAGAATGTGACAAAAATATTTTAGGAGCGCAGGTTGTACTTGGTCTGCACGTGATTGGCATGTCATCACTCATTACTCGCGTGAGCTACAAAGTAGCAAAGCCAATATTGCTTCATGCCTCTCCTCAGCTTCCAACATCCACCTATATATGTACCAGTCCCTCAGTCGTTATAGTGGTATAACGACAGCCATCGTCTTCTCTTCTACAATGCTACATACGCGTGGTTCCACAGACAGCCTTGCCCCTTGTGTTGTGCTTGCAGGTTGCTGCACGCATACCACACAAAGTTTGACATACTTTTGTCTTGGGCGCTGCATAAATAGTAAGTGTGGAGTACTTGTGTATGACTCCTGAGGTATGCCACTCATACAATAGCCGTGCATCACGCATTGTTCTTACTGTCATCATAAAGTTAACTTACTTGCTGACTTCATTTGGCCGTAAAAAAGCAGTCCTCCTCGCAGTGCATGCGTATTTGATTTTGATTTTGCAAGACCCTTAGGATTTGCATGTGTTGATCAAAAGGCACAAACAGACAAACAACCATTCTCACTCACACTCCCACCTATGGACACTTTAGACTTCAATTGACCCAAAATATGTTTTTGCAAAGTGAGAGAAAGCCAGAGTACCCATATAAAACCTATGGGAAGAACATGCTAACTCCACAGAGGGGGGCTTCAGTCGAGACTCAAACCCAGAATCTCTCCAATGCAAGGCAGACGTGCTAAACACTGGTACTTCGTGCAGGCTTGTGAGCATACCATTTAATTGTTAACAGGCCATGTGATCATGTCATCTAATTATTTACAGTAATTTGGAACAGAACGGCGGCACGGTGCACTACTGGTTAGAGCGTCTGCCTCACAGTTCTGAGGAACGGGGTTCAAATCCCAGCCCCGCCTGTGTGGAGTTTGCATTTTTTATATGTGCCCTGCAATTGGCTGGCAACCAGTTCAGGGTGTACCCCGCCTCCTGCCTGAAGATAGCTGGGTTAGGCTCCAGCACTCCCGCGACCCTTGTGAGGATAAGCGGCTCAGAAAATGGATGGATGGATGGAACAGAACGTACATAAATAACCTTTGCTAATAAGTCACATGCTGCTTCACCATGTCTAAAGACATCTGATCAGGTCAAAGCGTGTTCTGAAAAATGTCCATTACATCCTTGATGTTGGACCGTAGAGAGGGCCTAGGTCACCATCTCTGTTGTAGTTCATCTAAAAGGTGTTTTTTTTTCACTTTAGGTGAAGGTTTTGTGCATGCTATTCCACACCAAACGCATCCAAGCACGCTTTTAGTGATCTTGTTTTGTGGAATAGAAAAGGGCCCTCCCCCAACCCTAAGGATTAAATTGCCCAAAAGCAGAACATATCGATTTAACGTGTTAGTCAGCTTTAAAGGTTTTTTTGTTGTTGTTCTTCACAACGTTTTTTTCTTTATTACAAGCTGAATAATTTCCAAAGTGTTAAGTAAAATGACTTTGTATTGTTGCTTCAAAGTGGATGGCTTCCACTTAGCTTATCTCTCTTTGATACCCATCCATCCATCCATCCATTTTCAGGCGGGGAACACCCTGAACTGGTTGCCAGCCAATCGCAGAGCACATAGGAACAAACAACCATTCGCACTCACAGTCATGCCTACGGGCAATTTAGAGTCTCCAATGAATGCATGTTTTTGGGATGTGGGAGGAAACCGGAGTGCCCAGAGAAAACCCACGCAGGCACGGGGAGAACATGCAAACTCCACACAGGCGGGGCCAGGGATTGGAATCCGGGTCCTCAGAACTGTGAGGCTGACGCTCTAACCAGTCGGCCACCGTGCCGCTCTTTGATACCCATTCAAAGTTAAATACTTAGAGAAAAATGTAATGATTAAATGTGAGAGTTCAAGTGATGAAATACTGTTTATTTAATGGAAGTTAAGCGCAAACCAGTTCAATTAAATTAGCCCAGCAGAGTGTGTATAATGTGTTTCATGGGGGTCTCTGCAGGTAGATTAATCAAAGACCAACAAAAAAATAAAACCCTTTCACCAAGTCTTTCATAAGCACCTGTGTGGGACTCTACGACGAGACACATATGGTAATACCACAGCATGTACACTAACCTTCAAGATGATCTATGAGTCACACACGCCGAGCTATGACTGTTCACAGCTGCTAGAATTGCTTTGTGAACTCACATTTACATCCTCGCTTTATTTGACCAAGTTGGACAAACTTGTCATCTGTGACCTTTACATGGAAACGAACACATTCTGAAATGTTTCACTGCAAGATGGACAGAATAAGAAAAGCTTTACCTTTCAGGAAAGATCATATACCACTCCGTTTGACGTGGAAGAAGGGAACTCATTCCCCTTAGGGAACTGCTATCTGTACATAAGTTTTGCTCAACATAAATGTCTTTAATACTGTATGTTAGTGTTTCATTCATTAATAATTCACTTATCAGGAAACATTTGCAGGAAGCACAGTGCCTAGTGTTTTGCATGTCTGCCTCACAGTACTTCGTATTGGGGTTTGAATCTAGGTTTACATGCTTGCATGTTCTCCTCGTGCTTGTGTGGGTTTTGTCCGAGTACTCTGCCTTCCTCCTACATTTCAAAAACAAACTTGTTAGGTTCAGGGAAGACTCTGAATTGTCCATAGGTGTGAATGTGAGCGTAAGTGATATTTAGTTTTCATGGCCCGGCTTACAGTCGTAGATTGGTCTGATGAACATGCAGATTTTTTGTGTACAGATACGTGTATGGTAGAAAGCTGGAGTACCAGGAAGAAACCCACACAAGCACAAGGAGAACATCTAAATTCAACACAGGAAGGATGGAGCCAAGATCCTAAAATCGAACATCAAAATTGAAAACTGTCAGGCAGACATTCAAACAACTATTCTGGTGATTCTGACGTTATTTTGAGGAAACATTATGAAACATTTCTACTAAACATGAAAGCAACACCCCCCACCCCCCACTCAGAATATACCAGATTCCCTCCATTTGAGGAAGGATTAAGACAGTTTAAGTTATCGCGATTTGTCTGATCTTATCATTAGATTTGAGATCAAATAGCAGATGTTTAAATATTAGTGAAAGAGCAAACGGGTTTTCTATTGCAGAACGAAGTGTTGTCAAAGACAATCTGAGCATAATTGAGTGAGTGCTTTTAGGAAATGTTCACAAAAGACAGCAATTAAAAGTCCCAGTGTATTGTCTAAATATTTAGCTTTCTCCCAAAGTGACCAAAATTCAACACTGAAAGCCTGGAAATTGAAAATGACTCATTGACCCCTTTAAGCCGAAGGGAATCTAATGTGTCATGGAGATTATGGATCGAAAGCACAGCACATGGGAAAACCCCCGACTGAGCACAATTATATTTGTTTCTCATCTCATTTCTGTGAATAAACATAGCTTCATTAAAGAATTAGTGTGACTCACAATAGTCTCGTATCAGCGAAAACTCAATTTTGCATCAATAGTTCATTAGGGTCACGCCTGAGCTGGAGCCTATCCCAGAAGACTTTGGGCGACAGGAGGTGGGTACAGGACTCGTCACCAGCCAATCACAGGGCACATTTATACAAACAACCATTCACACTCACATTCAGACCTACGGCTAATTTAGAGTACCAGGAAGCTTGAGTTGCCGATAAAAAGCTCCGCAAGCACGGGGAGAAGATGCAAACACAGGAAGCCCTGAGCAGAAACTCAAACAGAGAACCTTTCAACTGTGAGGCAGATGTGCTAATCACTAGATCACCTTGCTGCCCATAACGGTCATACGAGAGTAATAAGAAATTAACTGTGAAATTCAATGGCATACTCTACCTTAACTTGGATGTTGGTGACAGACGCAACGCAGAATCTGGAGATGGAGGATTAATGCTTGTGCATCGGAGGTGAGGAAGTAATGGACCTCATGCTGCTTCACCAAGTAAGAGAAATCATTATTATCGTATACAGTATATCACATGTTGTGGTAAATTTCAATTGCAAAGACTTAACAAACCTCACTTTATCATGTTGAAGTTATTTTCTCTTTCTGGTTCTATATTTATCACCAGACTTTTCTTCTTTACCATCACTGGTATCCTTCTGTAACTTTAGAGGGATTCAAAACATTGGAATTTAGAGGTTCCACTATGCAAATCAAACGTCGTATGGGTTGGTTCTACTATTGATATGCATGATAAATAATGTTAGGTAATTTTCTAATAGGTGTTATTTGTGTGTATTCAACATTTTTATTCGTTTAGTCTCTTCGGTAGAAATAGCGAGACAAGTCTGCAGAGGCCATTACATGCAGCTCAAGGAGTTTCTGCATCATTTTAGCACATTAAACTTTCATTCAGAATTGCCAAGGGCCTTGAACAGTAATGTTTGCAATGGATACTGCGACGCAGATGAAAGTCGACTGGGCAACAAAGTGGGGAGAGTTATTGTTTGCTCTCGCGTAACGATGATGAGCAGCACTTTGAGGTCTTTTGAGAAATCCATAAATTTCCACCAGGTTGGTACAGTTTATTTTGCAACTATACAGTTTGTAGGACCTGATCTGCTATGTGTCTCCACTATGGGATGCAAATGTAAGGAAACTTTCCTTTATGATAAAGCTGATAGTCAGGGATGATTTAGGCATGCCATGGTTTATCTCTTAGGTATGCTGCCGTAGGCTTAGACTGCTGGGGAATCTCCCTTAATATACAGTTTCCCTTCCCTTCTGGAGGTGTGCCTTCACATTTACCTGGTTGTTATTGGTAGTGGCGAGCCTGGGTACAGTGGTTTCGGGAGCATACCAGTATCGTCTTTGTTGCTGTCATCATTGGATTGTTGCAGTTGTTGATACGGCTGTTGTTGTGCCCATTTTTCTCTCGTCCCCACTGTCTCTCCCTCTCAACCCAACTGGCCGAAGCAAACGGTCGCCCCACAGTTTCTTCATTAGAATGAGTTTTTCATTGCCTCATTTAATTCAATTTAATTTGATTTATAATGTATAGTGCAAAATCACAACAAAAGTTGTATAAAGGCACTTTACACATGTAGTAGGTCGAAAACCACATTCCTCACTTATTTAAAAAAAAAAAAAACTTTACCACACATGAGCTTGAACTAGGCGAGGGAGGCAAGGAAAAAAAAATCACTTTTGGAAAGAAAACCTCAAAAACTCCTATTCCTGGGAGGATGACGCGTGACATTAGTGTCATAACAGATCAGAACTGAGAGATATCAAAAGCAGTACTACAACTGTCTAGCAGTTAAACTTGGAACTGGGCAGAGGCAAAAAGCGACCAAAAAATACTGATCCATAGGAAACTGGTACAGTGGGTAATGGTACGTGAAACAATAAACAAACAAACAATAGGTTGCAGAAGTGTGAGAAAATCACAAAAAAAAAAAAAAATCACATAGCTGATATAGCCCTACATATAATGTATGCGGGGTATGGTTCTTGACCTACAATGTGTAGAGTGCTTTGAGATACTTCAACTTCTGTCGTCAATTGGTGCTGTATAAATAACATTTATTTGACTTGACTTGTAGTTCGTAGTTTGGATTTGAAATATATTGTTTGTGACGCCAGTCCTGAAACCTTTCTGACAGACCTCGTATGTGGTAAGGTAGGTATTAAGGGCTGGTTAATTTCTTGCATATTTTTCAGTGAAAAAGCTTCCTTTTGGATCAAACTTAAGCAAAGCACGTGCAGTTACTGCCGGTCGAGCAAATGCTGAGGGCCTGCTTGTTTGGAAATGTTCATCTACATTGCAAACATACATTTTTAATCATTTGAAAATGAGTGGTGCTGTGCTTTCAGTTCTTATTGATTAATGTCTTACAACTTTAAACATCAAGTCTATAGTCTCAAATTCTCTGCATCGGTAACTTTTTAACGATGAATAAAATATACATTAATTATCAAGAGGTGCTGCTTGTGTTTTATTAATCCTATATTTGCACTTACCGTATCTTGTCGTGTATAATGCGCCGTTCAAAATGCAAGGGAGCGCCAAAACTGGCGTTTACCATTGCGGCGCTGCGCCTCGATTTTTAAACTATCTTTATTTAACAACATTTCAACGATACAGTTGCCTTGAATAGTATTGCTGTGCCGTCAGACAGCGCATCCAATCATAAAAAACAGCCCCCAAAAAATTACTCTTACCAATGAACCCTTTTTGAGGATTGCAGCAATAACAAAGAAAAGGAACGGACTTTGTTGTGAATTTTAACAACGAAGTCCGTTCCTCTGATATGAAAGTGGCACTTACCAAGGGGAATGGCAACAGCAAAATTCACATTCACTTACAGTAAATTTTCATTGAATTGAATTTTTAGTTTTTTGTGTGAAATTCATGTTTTGTTGGTTTTGTTCTTTTAACACAGTGATTTTGTGTGCAACTGATGTGTGGTTCATTTTGTGCATGACCTGGATGACTGAGAATCTACACTGACAATAAAATATATACCTGTTTTGAATTTGAAATAAACCATGTTTTATTTTTTCAAATTAGGAAGGGTTCCGTGCACGCCGTATGAAACTTGTGGGGTTCCGCCCCTCCAACAAGGTTAAGAACCACTGATCTAGAAGTTATGAAAAAGCTGTACACTTTCATTCCAAAATGCCACCGCCACCTAGAGGTTATGACAAAGTTGTAGACTTTCATTCTCGTATGCCACTGCCACCTAGTAGTTATGAAAAAGGTGTAGCCTACACTTGCATTCCAATATGACAGGGGTACCTATGACTCCATATTTGTACAGTTGTGCTCATAAGTTTACATACCCTGGCAGAAATTGTTAAATTCTTTATTTTATTTTTCAAATATGACTGATGACTGAACAACAACCATCACTAATTTCTTTATGGTTATGTTTTGTTTAATGATAATGCTTTTCTGAAATGCTTGACAATTTAATTTAAATCCCATTAAAATAAAATTAAATGTGTTTCGCCTGGTCCTTCATGTTTTCTTGAAAGAATTGTACACATCTTAAACATTCTGCCTGGGTAATCAAACATACGAGCACAACTGTGTGTTTTCTCATTTACTAAATAAAAGTAGGGCTTTCAATAATAAAAAAAGAGCAAGTAAATAAAAAGACAGTATTATGTGTTCAAATGAAGTTTGAACTTCAGAATAATTATTTGAAAAATCTAACAAAATACAGATAATACTTCATGTTTTGATCACATGGGTAGAAGCAAAATCATGCATTGTAAAAATGCATTTTACATAGGTAGAAGGGTTTTCCAGAATTTTGAGATCAACTTTGGGGGTGCGTATTATACATGGGTGTGCACTATACATGATAAATTACGGTAATAATGGATAGCTTCAATGTAAATAAAAAAAAAAAAAATACATTATGGAATTATAAACAAAAACAGCTTTACTAGTTTGTAAAAACTGAATTTGGCTAATGTGCATGGACATAAAAAAACACATCACAGTTAGAGCTGAAGGGTATAAAACAAAATCCACTTGTGGTGAACACCAGAGCACAAATGTGTAAATTATGCACACGCATGATCACATTTGTATGAAATAATTTCAAGTCTCACAAATGAAACAAAATGTACTTTGCGATGAAATATATTGTAGATGCTGATGAATCACGCAGCGCATAATGGCACCGACGCTCGATTAATGCTAAGACCTGAGTGCTGTGCATCCCACACTCACTCCTGCATCCTTCCTACCTTTGTTTCCTAGGATTCCCGGGAAGTTGACAACAATGTTTTTCTTTTTTCCTCCCCATGTTATTTTTGGCGTATAAATTATTCAGAGTGCATTCTCCTCCATTTATCTCCAATAAAGTCTGAGTCAGTGGTGAATTCTTTCCATCTTTCTCTCTGCTGCTTTGACAAACACATACTCTGGATAAGATCTGTCTTTACCTTATCTCAGCAGAGCCTTGGCAAGCACTCCCAGGAATATTGATCGTGACACCCTTGTGTGCGGCTTGCCTCCTTTTCGCGGTAATTCTTTTGGGAGAGCTTGATGAGGATTTTAGTTCCGTGCTGTGAGCTCTGAACACAACTGTCAGGCCACGAGACACAGCGGCAAAAGCTTTTACATGGAGGTAGCAACATACCTCGGGGCTCTCGGGGGCTTGGCTCAGTCGCGGGGACTTTGAATGGTGCATTATTCATCTGCTCGCTGTCTTGTCCTTGCCCACGGGCAAGACAAAGCATCTTGGACCAGTCAGGGGGAAAACATTTTCACTCGTCATAATTTTCCTGAGACTTTTTTTTTGCTTGGCGGCTACAGCAGGGCACACATATTGCGATAATCAGACCAAATTTGAGCATTCTGCCCACTTTTGATCGATGTCAGCAAAGGCTCGACACTCAGATGTCTCTGAAAGTGTCCGAATATCATATGGCGTGGGGTGTGTTAAGAGTGATTTTTCCCAACCTGATCTGCTGGCTAACAGACCCTTAATCGACAGGGAACCTTCATGACATTTATGATTTTTTTAACATAATATTACAGCCAATATTCCTCTTCGAATTCTGTACTAGAACAACTAGATGACCAATAAAATCATGTTTTATTACTTCGTATTTGAATGAGTGTCTCCATTGCCCTGCCTCCATTTACGAGAAACTCACGACATAAATAAACAAAATCTGGGTTAAATGGGTGACAACAATGGTTTGATTTTAAATTATGGACAATATTCTACTAAATTTCTGCTAAATCATTTAAAAATGTATTTGTACAAGTTGAACGTACAGTGACAGTCGCAAAACGAAAAACAGATCATGTGATGGTTTAAATGACATATTTTACTGCGGAATTGGCCCACGAAGAATATAAATCTGCTAAATTACTATTATTATCTCTCAAGTACCAAGTAGCAAACTCAGATTATACTGTATAGGAGAGCGTGGACAGAGCGTCTTCAGTGTAACATCATTATAAACAGGTTGAGCAAAGATTTCAGTTTCGTATTTCATGGCAAATCATTAAAAGAGACTGCCACATGCTTTGACAAAAACTCAAAAGTAAGGACAACATGGGCCATCTGTCATTTAGAAACTGTTTAAATTTGGAAGGCAGCCGATGAAACCCGTCTGTAGATTTACCTTTTTTTTCATTGATCTGAGAAGCTGGCGTCGGGACAATTTTGCCCAGCACTGAGAGCTCCAGTGCTGTTATTAACAAACCAAATCGGTTCCAAATAAACTCTTATGTGTGCGCACACAAAGAACCTTGGAAGACTTTGTGGCAGGCAGACAGTAAATCCAATGTATCCAATGTAATTGTAAGAGTAATTTGTAATTGAATATGCCTGCTCAGCAGCTTCATTAGCTCCATGATTGAAGGTTGACCTGTCAAATAGTACATTACTATCTCAATCTGCAGGCGGCCTTGTCGAGCTGCCAAAGCCACAAAGATGCCGGTGCTGGTGGAGAGAACTCATTACCTCACTGATTAGCCTTTTGAATCTCACGCTGCGCAGGCTGCACACCGGTTAAAATTGAACTAATGGCATCAGTATTAATGTGGAAGCCCTTTTACGAATGTAGTATGCGTTTGATAACAGCCATGAAAGTGTCCACCTTTAAGAGCTTTGTGTAGGTTTGTACCGTATTCACTGCAGATATTTGGTGTTGTTAGCCATTAGCCAACTGGACAGATAATGATGTCTTTGTAAACAAGAGTCACATTGCCACGATATTTTGACGATATATAGGACAGGCGCGTCCTCACTTTTTCAACCAAGGGCCGCATACAGAAAATTTAACAACGCTTCTGATATCGCTTTTTGTTTCTCAAACATAATAATCCAGTGAAGGCCCAGATTAACTGGGCAGACAAATGGATTTAAATGTGGGGAAAAAAAACCTAGATCCCAACAACTTGTTATTAGTGTGATATCCCCCCCGCCCAAACAACAACAAAAAACTCATGACGTTTTATTTTTCTTGCTTCTCAGTGTATCCCTAATCATCCTTTGTAATGTTATGTACGGGCTGTGTTTAAATTTTAGGACATACTGCAACCAATTATAAAAGACTTTGACAAGATAATTTTATTTTAATATGTATTAATGGCCTTTCAAAAAATAATAACTATGCCAAAACCATTAGGCCTAATGACAATAACCTTAATAAGCCTAGTTTTCCATTGAATACTAATGATTAAAATTACTATTTTTTACAGCCACAGAAAAGTTAATTCAAAAACGTGTCACTTGGCTTTTAGCCATCATCCATCCATCCATCCATCCATCCATCCATCCATTTTCTATTGTGCTTGTGCTCATTACGGTCAAACAATCATTCACAATCACATCTATGGGCAATTCACAGTGGAATCTTCAATGAACTTAACATGCATTTTTGTTTGAAAGATGGGAAGAAGCCAGGGTACACAAAGAAAATCCGCGCAAGAACAGGCAGAAAATGCAAAAGGCACACAGGAAGGGCAGAACCCAGGCTCAAACCCCAATCCCTAGAACTGCAAGGCAGACTAGGCACGCTGTGCTGTCTTGAAAAAATTTAAAAACGTATTATAGTGATCTTAATAGGCGTACTTTTCCCATTGAACACTAAGTCAAGCCCTATTCGTTAATTTGGTATTTTCATAGGCACAGAATGAAATTAAAAATTCTGTTGGTGCGGAGGCCAATTCTTGGTGCAGTGACAATGCAGACATTCAGTGGTGCTGCGTGTTTTGATTGAAATTCAGACCACCCGTGGCTTCATTAACAGTGACTGAAATACCGGCCAATGACAACGAGAACTCTCGAAAATCAGACAGAAAAGAAAGCCACACGGGTGTGGAAGACTGAATTATTTGGAAAAAAAAATATCTCGAGTGTTCAGAGACGTGCGGTCACCTGTTTGATTTGTTATGGATGTCAAGTCATCACATCTGAACATCTGCGCTGATGTTTCTTTTCTTCGAAACAGCCCCCTCGCTGTGCGCCTGATGAATAACCTGCTCACTCATCCTAATAAATATTTGCTCATAATTTCAACCCACTCTCATGTTGAGCGGGGGCCGGAAGGGCATTTGGGGAGTTGTCATCGCTTTGACTAAAACGCACGAAGTGCCACGTGCGAGCGTTTCGATTGAATGTCCTCAGTTCCAAACGCACACTGAAAGTAGCAATTGATAAAGTAACAATGCTTCACAGCAACCATTACTGGAAATGCACCGCAAGAATACATCAGCGATACATGAAGCTGTTTGCCTTTTTGCCAATTCCCACAAAAGGAGCAGATGTGCCCATCGATAATGAAGGCAGCAGCAACAAGGTCAGGGAGGAAAGTACTGCTTGCACAATGCAGCATAAACACACTTAGTGCATTAACAACCGAGCCTTCGATAACAGACAAATGAAAAGTAGCAGTAAAAAAAAGAAAAAAAAAAAGGGAAATATGAAATTTTTACAGGTTATCAAAGATACTGACAACGCTCATTGGAGCGCAAGGTGCATCAAGCTTTTTCAGACACACTGATGTACTGACGTCATAACGAAGCAGGCAGGGTGAGGTCAATGTCAAGACAAACACTTATCTAAATCTAACGAGATGAAAAACTATGTTTTCAACCACAATGGTTCGAGAAGGACATCCTTAAAATGACAGGCTGACTAACGAAACATTCCTGGGAGACAAAAGAGACACTTTAGAGAGATGAGGGACTTTTTAAAGACACACAAATAGGCTTAGCTCGGAGTGCTTTAGTTGGTTAGTGTTTCGTCTGACAAATTGAAATAGCCGCGCTCTGTAGAAAAATGGCACTTTCCTTGTATCCTTGAGCAAAATAGAAGCAGAACTAAAGGAAGGGGAACCTAATAGTTATCAGAGGCTTTCATTATTTTTTTTAAACAAAAGTGGAGGGTACACCACCAACCTTGGCAGGAAGTTCTTTTTCTTTGGTCTGACTGTATACTGTAATAAACATCGGTAAACACATAGTGAATAGTAAATAGTGAAAATCTGCGAATAATTGACGCTCATTATAAATGCCATGAAAACGTTTTGTAAACATTTCCCCCCCCCCCCCCCACAAAAAAAATGCAGATAAGTGGGGGATAGGATTTTAAAAAAACAAAACATTAAGCAGGTGATCAGGACAAAACAAATCCATCCACCCTGGAATTCCATTCCGATTGATTTCTGGTGTCAAGGTTCACACAGACTAGGAGAAGGCATTTTGATCAAGCGCAGCTTTGCAATGGTCGCGTGCACGTAAGACTTGGGTCAGAATCTGCAATCAGGAGCCTTTTGTATGGCTGGAGAACAGCAAATTGCTTCTGCACTTAGCAAAGAGAAAAGGAAAGGACACAGTCTTGTCTTTTGCTACGTGTGTCCGTACACAAGAGAACGTGGGTTGTCGGCCATTCAGCCATCATACCAAGTCACCATAATTACAGAGCAGACTGAAGGAAGCCCGCCACTCACCACTTTCTTCTCAGCAAGCAGGATGATTATACTCTATTATAACTCCTTCACTGACTTGATTTCCTTCTATCTTTACATTCCCTTTGAATCTCCTGCGTTGTTTTCCTTGAAGATTAGCAGTTTGTTTATCCCTGCTGCCCTAAAGATATTTCCTTATCCAAGAAGGATGAGGCCTTTCACTTTTTCCTCCTGAAGTCCGCACAATATTTTGTCACCGACAATCACTGACCAACGCACAATGACAATTGAGACAGTCGATGACATGAATGATATTTGTAAGCCTCAATGACACGTTTTTTGATTTATTTTCCCTTTTGTTGATAAATGATCAAGTCTGCAGCGCTTTTATTGGTGTACCAGTGCACCCGTGTGGGCTTGATATACTGCAGTCCATTGTGATTATGAACCCCGCCACGTTCAATTTCAGCAAAACCATTGATTCGCCATTAGCCCAGAGATGGTGTCAGAACACTCACCATCATGTACAGCAGCTTTGCGAGCGCAACCCCTGTCGTCGAGCCCCCGTTGCGTCACCCCGGGCTCTTATTCAGGAGAAAGCATTCCGCTGGCGCCGCCTCCCTCTGTTGCTCCGAAATGGTAAGACGCTATAAGAACGCCCTCTCTGCAAGTGGTTTTATCGAAGCCTGAGCGGCAAGACAGATGGCTTTGAATAGGGGAGCCTAATGTAAAAGTGAGTGGAGGATGGCAAAGAGTGAGATAAGCAGCAGCTGGCTATTTCTGTCTGGCTGTGTCAAGGTACAGGGCCCTAAATCACCTGTTATCTCCCGCAGCCGCAGCCAGACACTAATGGTCATCACGGCAGGCATGAAGCCCGCTGGCAGGCAGCGTTGGCGGCATTCTCCATCGCCTCGCTGCCGGCTTCACGTCACAATGTACATTTACATAGCAATGACGTACGTGGGATAGAAAAAAAGTTCAAGTGCTAGTTTTTTTTTTTTTTTGTGCGAAAATATTAAATTGTGAAAAACAAAATAAAAAGACCATCATTAATCATTTCAAAACTCATGTTAAAACCATCAAACTTTCCATGTCCTCTTTCATGTGTATGGTTGGAGACCACGAGGATAGAGGATCCAGAATTTTTCACTCATCATCATCCATTGTAAAAACTCAGATCTAATAAAAATGATAAGCGGCACCTTCAAAGGTCTAAACTGGTGGAGGTTTAGACTCTAATAACGGCAATCTAACATTACTTTTACTTGATCATTATTTATTCAGTACACATTCCTTCTCAGCAAATTCTCGCCATCTTTAAAACATCACTCACCCAAGCGATCGCTGTCGTCTGCTTAATCATAAAGAACAACGTGCAGTGAAGGAGGTGCGGGGGAGAAGTGCACTCGTGGCCTGGATGTGGGAATATAATTGCGTACAATTGTGTGACACATACAGTAAACACTCAACGTGCAGTTGGAAAGTTTCACAAGGAAGGGATGAGGGAGACTGAAACAAGAAGCACAGCAGATTGAGTGGGCGAACATAGAAAAGAAACATCAACAAACAAGACCTTCTTTAATACACATGCTCACATTCATCTGCCAAGTTGCAGTCCCACCAAGAAAACAGAAATATAACGGAGGACATGACTGTCTGTTTGCCAAATTGTTCCTTTTGTGGTTGCAAATTTTTTGCTGGTGTGCGCTCCAGTTTTTACCACCATTCATTCTCAAGAAAACTCCTACAACTGCTCCATAACTAGTGAGACACACCCCTCCGTTTTCCATAGCGCTTGTTCTCATTAGGGTCTTCGGTGATCTGCAGCCTGCACACGTACGGACAATTTAGAGTCTTCAATTAACATAAGAAACATGTTTTTGGATTGTGGGAGGAGGCCGGGGGACGTGCGAACTCCACGGTGCTGCCTAGTAGTGTTGTGACACTCGAAAGCACTTTTGGTCTCAAGGCCACGTTTTGAAGGTGTTGGTCTTGTCTCACAAATGAGTACCGAAACTCTTCCAAACTTCCTCTTCCAAACGCGGCCAGCAATTTAGTCAACATCAACATCCAGTTGCAGACTGTGTTTTTGGCTGTCAATTGTATTGAAAAGAAAATGAAAATCAAAGAGAGCATGGTCTTTAACTGTTCAACCTTGTCATGGATTTTTATGGTCATGACTCGGGTCTCGACTCCCAAAAGTCAGATTGTGAGATCTTGAGCGCAACACTAGTGCCTAGTAATGAGCATCCATAAGAGAACTCTACATGATAGAATTTTATGACAATATACACTAACCATTATGAACTTATCCCAAAATATAGCATTTTCAGTATATATTATGTAATATGGTGTATAATCCAAATTGTTACTGATATTAATAATATTAATTTGAATGTTATCCTAGAGCATAGGTGTCAAACTCAAGGCCCGGGGGCCAGATGCGGCCTGCCACATAATTTTATGTGTCTGTACCCAAATTCAAAATTCGCATAATAATAAACAATAATGTTGAGATATTGCCTTTTTCTGTTACCAAACCCTTCTTCTAAAGTAATTTAAACAATAATTGAACAAACTATTATCCTTGATTTCAAACTAGTTATCCCTCAATTTGTTGTCTTATGGTAATAATATGATTTGGTGATTCAACATTTATATGGTTTCACTGTGGCCCTAATGGCCCTCTGAGGGAAATCATAACTACAATGCGGCCAGAGACAAAAAAGAGTTTGACACCCCTGTCCTAGAGTCTTGTTTTAAGTATTGGCCATTGACTCCAAATTTATATTACATTTTTCACGTTTGTAATTCACATTGCTTCTGTCGTGGACACACATCGGTACATGTAAAACATCTGTATGTACTTACCATTTTTCTTTTCGTAACACTATTTTATCACAGTGTAATTTATACACTACTTTATTTGATAAAATGTTGTTATGCCCAAGTTTGTTGTTCTACATTCTACTCTGTTGTGAGAAGAGGCTTATTTAATGGGTTGCTTGTGACCTAGATAGACAATGAGCTGTTATGCACAACAATTAACAACTCCACAGCTAACTTGAGAGGATATTTTGGTGTAAAGCACGATGGGGAACCATTTTCCTATCAGGGGCCATTTCATGTTTCATATGATACGGCAATCACAATATCTGGGTTTACATTTTTCGGTTCATATGAGTTTTTTTGTTGTTGTTTTTTTTTAGAATGGCACGTCGAACTGGATCACAATGCTTTCGCGGTCCGTGGATGACCGACAGGTTGTACAGTAGGTTTCCCACCCCTGGTGTAAACTGCCCAGGTTAAAAAAAATAAATAAAAAAATCCAGGTCATAGATAAGTTGGGAGAAAAGAGAGTACAATGCCTTTTGTCAGCGCAAAGAGATTGCCTCATCAGAGAGGAATTTGGAGCAACATCTGCGCTTTTCATGAAGCTGTCATCCAGCACACGGTTTCACACGCCCCTCATGAAACTGCGCACACACACACACACACAGGTGGTATTTGTGTCAAATACACAAGTGTATGTTTAAGTTGCTGGCAAGCAAACACTATTTTATAGACTGTATCGAAAGCAAACGCAAGTCCTCGGGTGACTCGTCTACCCAGCAGGGATCCCATCGAAGTCCACTACGTGTGCGCTACATGTGCAAAATTAAATCCCTTTGTTGCTCCCCGGCTACAGTGTGCTTATGGTTTGCCAAAAATTCCTTTTACAGAGCGGAGTTTACTAGGAGGACGTTTCAAATGGTCATCTAATAAATGTCAAGGGGGGGGGGTTAGGGTTAGGGGTTAGGCAGAATGATGAAGTCCTTACTATCTACCTTTGCACAAAGGTGACACTTGATGGTACTATAGTGCCACGTCGGAGGCGAGCATCGTTTTTTATTTCCGCTCGCATTTTGCATGAGTCGTTCAGAATTAAATCAGCTGTCTCTTACAAGATTGATGGTCCAGATAGGCAATATTCCATAATATTTCACCGAGCTTTAGCTTTGCCGGATAAGTTAGTACACTTATTGTATACATTACCTCTGGTGTGAAGCCAGAATACATTGTATATTCAGTTTTTCCTCCCAATTTTGTTATCAATTTTGCCTTTTTCTCTTTAATATCTCGATGAATAATGCATGAGTGTTAATGACAAAATCCGGTATTCATACAGGTGTATTCAAACTGATGCAAATTAGAATTATTCAGCCTTGGCAGAGGTCACTGTTGTTAATAATTTGGTCCGGCTGGAGTAATATTCCTTTATCTGACATTTTCAGCACGAGTCAGTGTTGAATTCTGAAAAAAAGAAGAAATATCCATTTATGTGCATGTTGAGAATCCAATCACATGCTAAGATGCCGAAATACACGTGCACATCATTCATTTTACACGTGTAACACAGATTTAAATAGGTGTAAAGCAGCTTATTTACATAGATTCATGGTTAGTTACTCTGAGATAAATTAGTTAGTTTACACAGGTGTAAGATGGTTAATATACTCGTAACCTTGTCGGTTGACTCAGGTGTTAACTGGTGTGTATAGATAAATTTTTTGAACAGCAGTTCATTCACACATTCATAAACCACAAATTTACACAGGTGCAAAATTATTAGTACATGATACGTGATGTAAACTTTTTATAAATTGGGAAATTTACACAGAGTTTTTCCTGTGTAAATTTCCCAACTTGGTATAAACAAGTTGTAACTGGTTAGATGATACAGGCAGGCAAACTGGTGAGTGAAGGGATTAGTTCACGCAGTTATAAACTGCTCTGTTTCCACCGGTATAAATAAGTTAGTGCAAATTGGTTAGTATTTCCGAGGGGTTAGCTGTGGTAAAATATTGAACTGCTTAACGGATTGGTTGTAGCGTGTATGATAAATTAAAGGTTTTTTCATTTTTCCGTTTGAGGCCCTCTGAGGAAAACGTCTGGAGACGCCAGCTTTAACGCAACAAGTTGGATTAATTTGACATTGCAACTGCGTGTGTAAATGGGTTGGGACCTCTGCTGTATTCCCCAGCGGACAAAAGTTGCACTTGGAATGCGTTAAAAGAAGGTGCCTGCTAAAAAAACACAAACAAAAACGGCAGGCTCCTCCGGGTTCGACAGCCAATTAAGGGAATAATTAAGTGAGCTAACATCTCTCTTAAATGACTGTGTGACAGCAATGAGCACATTTTAATTAAAGTGGCCTCCGGTTAGCATGTGCATAAAGCCCAAGTGGGGACTGGCTCCCTTTCAAAGGAGACGCTTGATGCAGTGCAGCGCATTACAGTTTCTTGGTCAACACACACCAAATTGGCTATGGACTGTTGTCAAGCAGAGGAAACAAAACCAATACAATTATTATGACTCGCCTAGCTTTTCTTTTATGAGTATTCAATGAAGCGTGCAGATAGCGAAATTAAAGCGCGATCTCTGATGAAACTCCCCGAGCCCCCCCGAGTGAGAAAGCAACAAGACATCACATAAATAAGACAAAGAGATTAGAAGGGAGTCAGACGTGGAGGAAGCAGGAAGTAGGCCAGTAGATAAGAGCAGCAGGGCTACTGAGAAGCGTAAATGTCATAAATCAATTTAATATGCCCGTCAAAAGACAAGTTGGGCTGTTTTTGGCTTGGAACGGAAAAAAAAAAGAAGAAGAAAAACATTGATGAAACAAGCTGATCGTTTTGAAGGGAGGCACAAGCTCAAATCACCGAGTTATGGGAGAATACAATATGTATCTGCTAGACATTAAAACTACACTCCAGCCTTATCAAGTTCATTATCTGCTCATTGTGTTTCACACTTTTTTCCAAATGTGTTTCCGACCAATTAAAACATTATTTTTTGCATCTTTGCCAAATTCTTATTAACAGGTGAACATTCAAGCTGCTCATAATAATCGGTTAAACAACTTGTGTCGATTGTGTGGAATTAATTGTTGATTCATCTCGCCTTGAAGCAATTCTGAGGCAAAATAGAGTGCACTACTTGGCTGCAACTGGGAGAGTCCGTTCACTCTCAACTAGTTTGCTAATGCTACGCTTACATGATGTTCATGGCGACCGTGATTGTCGTGGATGTCCGGCGAGATGTTTAAATTGTCAAGAAATTCGTCCCGGCAGTCACAGTGCAGATGAGAAACCTAGCGGTTGTAGTAAAACAGGTCAAAAGGTTCAATTAAAAAAAAAAAAAAAGTGAAATTTATACTATAGATTCATTTAACACATTGGGAAATAGTTTCCAGAAGGCCAATTCCGACCAAATTTCTCGATTACAAATCATTTAGATTGTGTCTTAACTATCAATTCTAATCTAATCTATTCTAATTCGAATTTCTTGAAAGGTGAACATGGGGTTTTTGTTAGCTGTCAGCGAATAAAATTGCAACGATACAAAGAAACTCATGCCATTGTTCACTTTGCGTAGTGACTACTGTATATGAATTTGAATTGAACTACTGAAATAAATTTAGTTTTCCATGATTTTCTTATTTATTGAGATGCACTTGTATATTTAAGAGCTTGGACAGTATACTGACATGTTCCATAACTTTTTTTTTTTTTTTTTTAGGATCCACCACATACTGTTCCCGCCCAATGAAAGCATGTATTCTCCATTTTTAAAGGTTTGTTTACTTTAATAAAAATACTGTGGAAACTCAAAAGTTGAACACAATTTGTTCTGTGATGCTGGTTGAATTCCAAGTTGTTGTAGATTCAAATCAGAAATAGGAAGCAATGTAGTGAATTAATTTGTAGCAAAGTCAAACTGTCACCATCAACAAACTGCACGGCAATGATTTAAAAAAATAAATAAATAAATACCTGTATAATATATACACATATATAGTAGTTAACCACTGTAATTTTAAAGGGAAAATAAAGTAAAACTACTCACCCAGTGAAGATGCCTGCCACATAATGGAGAGGGAACAGGAGGTTTTTATAGAGTGGCATTTTCCATCCATTTCCTGAGCCGCTTCTCCTCACTAGGGTCGCGGGCGTGCTGGAGCCTATTCCAGCTATCATCGGGCAGGAGGCGGGGTACACCCTGAACTGGTTGCCAGCCAATCGCAGGGCACATAGAAACAAACAACCATTCGCACTCACAGTCATGCCTACGGGCAATTTAGAGTCTCCAATGAATGCATGTTTTTGGGATGTGGGAGGAAACCGGAGTGCCCGGAGAAAACCCACGCAGGCACGGGGAGAACATGCAAACTCCACACAGGCGGGGCCGGGATTGAACCCGGGTCCTCAGAACTGTGAGGCTGACGCTCTAACCAGTCGGCCACCGTGCTGAGAGTGGCATTTTAAATGTATTATTTGATTAAATAGGATTGTATAACTGCCTAACAATATATATATATATATATATATATATATATATATATATATATATATATACATATATATATATAAATAATAAAATAAAAAAAACCAACGTAGCAAAAATGCAAAACACGCACGATAATGTTTTAGAGCAGATTGGGGTGGGCAAACTTTTTTGCACAAGGGCCACATTTGATTTGCAAAAATGAACTGATAGAACAGAACAGTCCTTCGTAAAAAAACAATAACAAAAATGTTTTAATAAAATAAGTCACTCATTTTTGTATTTTATTTTTCAGTAATTTTATTATAACCAATCCATTATTTAATTTAAAAAAATGTTAAATGTATTTTTTAAAATTGTTTCTCAGAATAAATTAACCAATTATTTAGATACACGTATAAAAAGTTAATACTTTATTTACCATATCAGGAAAAAAGGGCATAATGATAAATATTACAGGACTCTGCCAACCCCTGCTTTAGACCCCCACTGACCTCAAATCTTACAGTATGTGCAGTTGACGTCACACATGATGATGTTTTGAACTCCAAATTGTACCATTGAAAATGTAAAATGTTACCACGAAAAATACTACATTTATCAGGATTTCAAAGCATAAACGGTATGCGATTTTCAAATCATGTTGAACTTTCTTTACGCCGGTGAACATTCCGATAAGTTAAACAGCAAACCCGCATTGGTTTCTCAAGTTTATTTGATGTGTGGTCATCGTAGACAATGCCCAGGAACATAAGTCATGAAATGATGGCTTTTGAAAAGACATAGCATTATCGTTCTAAAACACCTTTGTCCTCATTTACTGTATTTTAAAATAGCAAAGTAAAAAAACAAACCCAAAAAAACAAAAAGGATGGACATAAGAACAGAAGACAGAGTGCTTCATTTGGCGAGAATGTTGATGTACATCAGCACATCACCACTGTTCACGAGGGGGGTGACCGAACTTTTCCATTGTTCAAAGTGCCCCCGCAACACACACACACACACACACACACACACACACCCCCCACCGCCCCATCTCCACATCGCTGCCAGGCACACAAACACAATTCAGTCCGGAGGTGGCGAAAAAGAAGCAGGCACCAGGCAAGTTGCTAACATGGCCCCTTGAAAGCAGCACACAAATCCTCTCTATGCCACACACACACACACACACACACACACACACACACACGTGTGGTACAGTACACAACACACAAGCAGCACGCTTAAAAAATTAAGACCGTTGGGCGGGGGGTTGGGGCTGGGGTCGAAAGGGAATTAAAAGCACAACATGGTATATTAAAATTAATTGCACGTGGGACGAGATGGAGGAATTACAAGGAGTGGAGTCTGGCAAAAAGAGAATACAGTACATTCAGTCAACAAAATAAAAACAAAAAAAAGGCAAATATAGAATCAAAACCCTTCCCCCAAAAACTTAAATAAAAACACTTGTTTCTCCAGTTTTCAAACCTGGGAGAGAGGAGGGGTGGTGGGTCCAGTCTTTACAGTAAAGATCCGCTCCGAGAGTTTTTATTTGTATTTATTATTATTATTATTATTTATTTTTTTAAAAGTGTTTTCTTGGTTGATTTAAAATCTACAGACGCTACAGACCCCGCTTGAACACGCTCAGGCAGGGGAGTAGTGGTGCAAGTCCTCTGCGACCTGACACACGCACAAGTGCACACACGTCCATACACACACTCGCGCTCACGCACACATGCACTGAGTGCAGTCCCGTCACCCGAGGGTGCAGCTCCTTTTTCCTCATCTGGCTTGCTATGCAGGCCTCCCTGTTCTGTACAAAAGCAGCCTCCTTCCCTGGAAACCGGAGTCATCGGCTTTCTCCTCCTCGTCTTCTGATATTTTAATTGTATTTTTTAATATATGTTTTCCTCCCCTTTCATTTCTTGTGGGTCTCAAGCAGTTTGTCTGCCTCGGGGTACGTCGGGTACTTGACCGTTTCGATCTTCTCTTTGACCTTGTAGGAGGGGTAGAGGCCGGTGCGGCCCAGTTTGCGGTTGATCCCCTTGGAGTAGCCGTCCCAGTGGTTGCCTGCCACGCCGATAACGTCGCCGGGCTCCAGCGGGACGTCCTCGTTGTTGCGCGGCTGGTGCGGGTACACGGCGATCTGATTGTGGGCGTTCTGGCCTCCGAAGTAGTAGATGTCGTCCAGGGAGTAGAAGAAGGACGAGGCGTCCGGATGGAGGGTCTGCATGATCTCGTAGGCCACGCGGCACACCTGCGGTGGAAAGCAACCAGAAGTGTGATACCGTGCGAGGGGCTGTTTATAGCGGGGGTGGGACAAAATACAGTGGCACCTTGACTTAAGAGTGTCCAAACTTACGACTTTTTCCAGTTACGAGCTGTTGCTTGGTCAGTTTTTGTTTTGCTTTGTATTACGAGCGAGCTTCAGATGCGATATTTTTACTCACCCCTACAAAACAGTAAATACGGCGGTAACTGGGCACGCTCCAATTCAATATGGATTGCGCAAATCCTCTGAATCGATTCCCCTCCTGGCCAGTGTGGGGCGCTTTGACTGTGACTGGCATTGTACGGACGGAGGCCGCACGCCATTAAACAACTACCTACTGGCGACCAAAGCGGGCAGCGGCGGAGTGAGGACGGCACTTTTGACTTTTACTGTAAATCTGATGTTTTCAGTCATTTTGGATTCCCGGAACAAAAGAAGTAGACAAAAGTAAGGTCATTTGTAAGCTGTCATGGGCAGAATTGTTATTTTCATCATAATTTCCAAGAGGAGAGTGTCCATTAAAAAACTCATCTTTTTTCACTTTCGTACTCAATGTGCACAAACAAGTTATCATTTTGCAAATTTTTATTTTCAGATGTTTTATTGCTCCAAAGATTTAAGGTAACATACCACATACAGTATGTTCACACAGGCATGAAAATAAATCTTTAAAAATTGCAAACAGGGACTCTAATGATTTGTGTATTTTTTTACCTCTTACTGAATTGACATCAAAGCATTTATTATTATTATTATTGCTCAGATTTTTAATGAGCTGAACTCAAGCATTCATACCAAATGCAGACCACCTCGGATAATTGCTTTGCCTGGAAGGTGAGTACATTCATCATAAAACTCGCAGAAAACTATGTAAAATACGAAGACACTGCTTTTATGACATCATAAGCTTTATGGGGGGGAAAAAAAAAGTGTCCTTTTATTTTCCCACTCCATCGTCAAGACTTTTTCACATGTGACTCTGCACTATGCACATTTTCTTGAGTCAGCTTAAACATTTTGAAAACATAAATGAACATCATATACTAATGTTTGTAGAAAGACAGATATACATATTTTTTTTTTTACTGTTAACTATACCTAAACATTTCTATTACAAAAGAGTGAATTATACATATTCTTTCGTAAAAGAAATGGAATAATCACAATTTATGATTACACACAACTCCCAAGGAGTGAGGGATATTCTGCTTTCGGCGATACAATGGACTCTAACTCGACAGGTGAACTTAATTTGACCTTCTCTAAATTTTTGAATGCAACTGAGTCCAACTGTTTAATGTTTCAATCATTTTTGCACATCAGGAGACCAAAACGCCACCTTACAATTGATCAAAAGTACCTCGTCATTACGAAGCTTCAAACAGGATGTTCTCAGAGGGAAGGGCCCGCAGCAGCAGGTTGACACAGAGATACAGACACACTGGAAGACTCACAGAAAGGCTAAGAACTGGATGTCCATCAAAATTTATACTGTAGGTCACGGTTGTGGATCAAACAGCTGTTGTGAATCTCGCTGTTCAGCTCCTTTTTGTGCAAAAAAAGGACCGAAATGGTGGACAGTTGGACATTCAGTACATTTGAAGTTCAATTCGGAAATTGAACTCGCAAGCCAAATACCCCAAACATTTTGTGAGTATAGAGTATCTTGTATATTATGTCTAAATCGAAATCCTCATGATTGAAGTCTTTCAGTTAGTGGGCTGAAGTATATACGAAGTGACTAAGCGTGGCATACAAGCCACTTAGAGGGTTATCGGGGAAAGCCATTAACTCTAAAAAAATAGCTGGTAAAGTACGTGTTAATTGTCTTTCACCATGCAGGTCACGAAAAGTGATTCACCTTTGCCTTGTGACAAACAATCAACTGTCTTCCAAGAAACCATTTTACTTGGTTTTGTTGCACAACGCATGGTTTCCATGAGAAAGACGAGCTCTTTGACTTCTTTCTTACAGACATGTACGTCTTTGACTTGGAAGTTATTTTTGTTCATTCCATCAAACAGCTGCTAACTTCAGCCATCAAACGCCATATAAAGGACGAGCGTTTGAAAGAGCCGCCGGTGAGGAAGATTCCAGCAAATGAAAGGTCGCCATGGCAACTGGACTCAACGTTTCTGCCGCTGAATGACTGCAAAAACTCCATGTATTTGCTTAGCATTTTTGAACACTTGTCTAACATGCAGTCACTCCCTTGTTAATGAAGTAACCCTAAACCTATACTTTAAACAGCAATGTGGAACTGTTGCTCTCTTCGCTCCTACCCTCCCTCGGCCTACAGTCGAGAAGTGAAATTGAATTCTCAGCGTCTGCAGTCAACGCAAGGAAAAGTCGAATGCATCACTTAATCAACAAAAACAAGATACCTGCTTGTCACCAGCGCAACTTATGAATGTTTGAAAGGAAACATTGTTTTTGTTTAACTCAAGAATGAGTCATCCTGATCTGGATATGGAGTCTGCGTCTGTTGTAAGGAGTACAACAAAAGATGATATTTTTGGCCCATGTTGCGATCTCAGGTAATGTTACCAGCACACAACGTTTGAAAGGGAACAACAATTATTCTAGATTATAATGATGTTAAATTTTAGTACAGGGGTCAGTCGTGAACTAAGTTCCATTGGTATGGTGGTCACGTAACCTGAATTTGTACGCAAATCGGATATGGTTGTAGTCTCGCTGTAGTCTATCCCTAACCTAAGCTCACGCAGTCGTAAAATCATAATTACAGTAAACATATGCGTGAAAAACCCTTCTAAAAAGTATGGCGTTAACTGAGCGCGCCGTCTTGTACTGCGTGACGATGTATTCTTACGGCGCCGCGCAAACTACAGTGTTCCGCCGCGTATTCGCGAGAAGCGGGTTCGCCTATCCGTGGATTGGATTCGTGGTCGTGAATTACTCGCAGCAAGGCACAGTCCATATCCCCCGCGAATAATATGAACACTGTAGTTCATTGCGCACCGCCCGTTGCCTCAAAACGTTGTATGTCGGTAGCGCCGTAAAGGGAGGAGCCACTTGTACCACTTGCCAAGGTCTCGAAAATATGGTCTGAATTAGGGTGCACTGACCTGTGAGGAGAAAGTGCACACCAAAAAGTCGGTCTGGGAAAGGAAGTGGATGTCCAGGATGACTCCTCTCAGAGAGTTCTCAGTGTAGCGGTTGTGAAGGCCCGCAGACCACGAGATAGAGTTGTCGCTGATGAACTCATAGTCAGGATACCTAAGGAGGGCAGCAAGGAAGTAAGGAATAGTCATAATGGCTTTAAAGAGAACTAAAATCAGCGATTAAAGAAGACTGACTTTGTCTTGGCTTCCTGCAGCAAGGAGGGGTCATCCGTGGCGAGGTAGACTCGTTTCTTGTCCACGGGCACACGTCGGGCCAGATGTTGGAACTGCTCCTCCACATGTAGCATGTACTCCTCGATGGGGTGGAAGGCTGCCTCCGTGCCTACTTTGTCTGTCCTCCTCACATGGACGCTGCGCGCACACAGGGACGGAAAACATATTTAGAATGGTCCAATTGTTATGACGCTTTTGTTGACACGTTTTCAGTTTTGACCCTCTGAGAAATTCCAATAAGGAATTTCATGAACCTTACTGAGGACGGATTATATTGTCAAAGAAGATGTGGTCACTAACAATTTGTGAACAATATTTGAGAGAAATAGGGGGAAAAGTCGCAGATCCCTGAGTTCAGCTCATGAAAAATGGGAGTGTTGTGCTCATATTTTTGTTCAGTGTATTTATATGTACCATAACACAAACATCAGGTTCCAATAAGGTCAGTTTAAAGTTGATTCATTGACTTGTATTCCTCTATTATACATACGACTACCCACATTATGATCACTTGCGCAATCCAATGAGATCCAATACGAGACCTAATAATAATGCAGGCAGCACGGCTGTGTATTGATTGGTGCGTCAGCCTCTGTGTTTTCTCTGGGCACTCCGGCCGGCTTTCTCTCACATCCCGAAAAATGCACGTTATGTGCATTCTGCCTCTCACCCTAAATCCAGCTGGGATTGGGTCCATCTTGCCTGAGACTAATGAGGACAAGCCTAATAGAAAATGTATGCTTCACCTTATAATAGTTTTTTTTTATTTTGGGTGTACCTTGTGGTGGTGTAGGACCAACTCCAACTTCCAGCAGGTGTCCCAATACTTTTGTCCCAAAAGTGTCTGATGAACACCAGGATAGCACCACCCTTCTACATACTTCCTTCCATTTGTGCAGTGGCAATATCCTCATATAGACTATCAAATGAATAGCAGTGATAGAAGGTATTTGCAGAGGCACAGGCTTTGGCATATGTAGGACAAGTCAGGAGGAGAAATAAGCAACACTCTTGTTATTTCTGTGTCATTCCTTCCAGCAATCCAGGACAAAGCGGGAGCAGACTGCATATATGAAGGTGAAAAAACAAAACAAAACAAAAAGAAGCAGGCATGGGTGAGAATGAACATACGTCCTCTCCTGACACAGTCGCATGCCTCAAACTGATGGATGTCGAAACCCAATTTTTTATTCCATCCGGAACTATTACATTACGAAAGCAGCCAGCCACATCTCTGTATTGTGACTTGTGGCCTCGAGGAAGAAATGAAAATTGAAAAATGTATAAAAAATAAATAAATAAAAAAAAAAGTGGGGGCTCATTTGTTATGACACATTTGCAATCATTATGTTTACGGCTTCTTACCCAATTGGCTAATTAGCTTGTGTGTATTTTCACACCATTTAATTCATTTGTTTTCCGTGCATAGTTTTACAAGTGATTTAGAGGCACAATTTACGACACGCTCTTGTAATTTTCCTCACGGGATGAATAAAGTATTCATCAATCTATCACTATCAATCTAGCTGTCTAATAAAAATGCAACCTTATAGAAAATGATGCCCATCGAAATAATTCATTCCAGGGTCCTAGTCATAGTCTTAACTGTAAAAACAATTACTTTGCCATAAGTTTATTACTGTTTCAATTCTTTAAAACAAAACAAAACAAAAACAAAAAACATTCAAATAAACGTAAGAGTCTACTTGATCACAAGTGATGATGCATGTGGTGACGCCGGGTCCGCTGAATTACTGGTGTATAGTGAACCCCCCGCTACCCGCGGTGGTTACGGACCAAGCTCCGACACGAAAAGCAAAAGTCTGCGTGTAACTAACACCACCACTAAAAATGTAATTGCCGATATTAATAGTTTGAAGCATAAATATACCACAAACTATGATCCCAGAAAAAAATACCAATTACTACTTCCACCACTGCCAATGTGATGCGGAACTTTCTTTGCATCATCTTGAGAAGTTTACCACACTGCTTTCCCCAACATAGATACCACAAGGCCTGCCTGTCGGACCGCTACTGGAAACTTCCATTATGCTGCTGTTTGCTGTTAAAGTATCAGCTGGTGGCTATCGCTAGCTACTCCTCTGCTAACCTGGTAACTTAGGAACTAAGGAGCAGGGCCAATTGGCTTGGTTACAGAAACTCCAAATAGGTGAGTTTTTCAGTGACTAGCTGTTAGTAGGCCCGGTACACACAAAAACAACGATTCTGCCCCTTCCCGACAAAGCACGTCAAAGACCAGACAATCTTAAATCTTATTAAGCTTGTCCTTAGGTCTGATGTGTGTGGATTAGTCCCGATTTTAGGCTTCGAAACAGGTCAGGGCCGACCATCTGATATAATGAACGTGTTCAACATTTACGACCAAAACGCTTCATGTGTGTGGGGAACAGCGACTTCTCTCGAGTCATGACGCCGAGAATGGTGACGCTGAACTGAATGTCAGCTAATCAAGCAGCAAGGCTGACGAATATGGAAGCGACCGTAAATGAAAACAAACATGTCTTACCGAATTTCATTTTATGTAGAAAACTGGGTTCCCTAGACTGCAGAAAAAGACATGTTCAAACTTTGATTTGTCTCATGAGATTTGATGAAATTATGAACTCGGCGACGTTAGAATACAGCAGTTCCACTGTATAAATAACTACAGTATGTATGCAATGAACAAAAAGTTGTTTTGAGTCTTGCGCCAGGTAGCTGCCAAGTACAACCATCTGTGTTGGGCCACAGACAGCTTCCTAGTTAATTAAAGAGATGCCACCAGCTCCTCCTGCCTCCAGGCCACCTGACACTTGGGGAAAGGAGTTTGAAGTTTTGTGAGAGCGAGAGAATAATAAACAGGCCGGGCCAGAGATCTGGCCGTGAGTATCGGAAGGAATGACCCTTTTTTTAGGTGACATATAAAAGGAAAAAAAAAGGTCTAGATCTCTATCACTTCCACCCCTCTTCTCCTTCCCGAAGATGCAACACCTGAGCTCGCACACAGCAGCCCCCGTCATTATTTCAAAGCACGCATCACGATTCAGACAGAATACTGGCACTGAGCACAAGCATACTTCATAGACACCCACACAAGAGATACGCTTGCATGTGCGCTCCCCCCGCCCCCAAAAATAAAAAAAATAAAACCCATATACACCAAATAAATCTTTTATTTGCATGTGACGTCAGCACTTTGGAAGGCGATCAAAAGGATTTAAACATCACTGGGCTTCTCGTCATAGCAGCTCTATGAGTCTTTAGACAGATACACTATTGTCTTATTCAGTAGTTGCATGATGCGCTGGCTAGGCTGTGCAGATTAGGGGGGGGGGGGGGGAATAGAAATAAATCCAAAAAAGCACTTTGCGGTTATGTAGCCAATTTCCACTGAATATTCATCTGGCTCATGTGTCCTCATGTGCCCGCTATGATTATTCTTGCTGCACGACTGTTAATAATTCGCAACAAGCATGGCTCAGAAAAACAGGAAGAAGATAAAACTCTCTCTTTTTCGAAAGTGTTACTCTAATGATTTACACAAATTCAGATGAGTGCACCTATTTGGTCGTAACATTCATAATTCCACCAATTTCTCTCAAGTCAGCGTGATTTTTTTTGGGGGCTTTTCAACAAAAAACGACCAACCGCAACATGGGAAGAACGCGAATAAAGAAGTGAGATAGTTGGGGCCTTCGTTATCTATGTAAAAACTTTTTCTGTCGGCTTGATTGTCATGTGTCTGAGATCTAATATGGTGTTTTATTTAAGAGGGTAAACCACCAGCGCTCTCAACTTTCACCTGCTCTCACACTTGTGGGTCTTTTCCACACTTCACACTCTTCCCCACACCTTAGCCCATAGTCGCACAAGCAGACACACATTATTATCCCCCACCAGAATGCTGACAGAAGCTTACAGACACTTTGCTGCTACATTAGCTCATTGAGTGGATGTGTGAGGATGTGAGGGGAGAAGCGATCAAACCTTTTCTCAGCTATTGAGAGGGAGTGTACGGTGTGTGTGTGTGCATGGAGTATGGGTGGCAGAGGAGACACAAAGTAGAGTAACAGAGATGTGTGGAAAACTATACGAGAGCCAAAGGCTCGTGAATACAGATGTGTGCCAAGGGGAACGTGAGGGAGAGGGGAGAGCGGTCTCTAAAAATCGGAGAAGTCTTGGCGGCAATAACAAATGAAATGCAAGTCGCGATCAGAAATGAGTCAGAAAGTAGAAAAGAAAGAGGAGATAAAGGAGAGGAGAGTCAAGGAGCGCTCAAAGAGACGGTAGCTGCTCTGCTCAATGAAAGGCAAAGCAAAGGCAGTCAGAATATAACAAGAGTTGGAGCGAAATGAGCGGAGCAGGAGCCAGATGGGAGCATGATGAGGGAGGATCGCTTGCAGCAAAACCATAGTTGTGAGGGACCAGAATGGTTCGCCAAGAGTGTACGATTGTGATCTTTGAGGACAACTAAGTTGGGATGGCTTCACAGTCTTTGTGTTTAATTTCAACTTTTCCCTTCCCCTGTGGTTGGAGACTGGTGGAGTCTCATGGGACAACGTGAAAACTTTGGTCTATCTCAACAAATGTGCTGAAAGTCAGTTACACGTACGGTGCTTTCTCGTGACTGCGTGCTCTGCGCTCATCATCTTGCGCATGGGTGCGGAATGATAAAATCTCCCATCTGGCAAAGCGAGCAGGTTACAATAATAGCTGATGCAAGAAGTGCAGCATAAAGAGAATAGGCTTGCAGGCAAAATGCAAATGTTCCCTGAGTTGGGCACATGGGTGCCATGCAATGAGGAAAAAAAATGAGGACAGAAACATCCGTCCATTCATTATCTCCTAGACTCCTGGTCCAGGTTGCAGCAGTCTAAATTGAGATGCCCAGGCTTCCCTGTCCCTCGGCCACATCCTCAAGTTCAGCCGAGGGTCAGCTCCGACACACAGTCCCTTCAGTGTTCCCTAGTTCTGCCCTGAGGTCTCCTACCGGTTTGACAGGTCCAGAACACCTTGCCAGGAAGACAGATGTTCTGGAGGCACCCAAAGGAGCCAACTGGAATACCTACACTTGCTCCTCTTGATGTGGAGGAGCAGTGGTTCTATTCTGGCTCCTTCCTGGATGAGTGAGCTCTTTACACTCCCTGAGGCAGCTGGGCCCCAAACCTTTTTTGTCCCAAGGGTCACATGAAGACAAATTATGATGGACCAACATAGAGACAAATAAAAAAAACTAATTAATATAAAACTCACCATTACGCTAAATGTAGTTGTTGTAATTAGTGGGAGCCCTGCGCTCGTTTCTCCTCCATGAACCGTTCCCATCTTGAGGTAATCTTTTATTCTTTCAAAAAACTCCAAAGGCTTTTTCTTTTTTTGTTAGGGCTCCAAGTGCGGAAGCAGTTTTGATGCCTTCATTGCCTCATTTGCGAGCAGAGCAGGTTTTGGCACACAGGAGTCAACTAGCAATAAACCTGTACTTTAAGTAAGACTGCCCATATTGACTTATTTTGCCAATATTGTCTGATGTTGTCTCATTATTTGTTCCTCTTTTTGATTAAGCTCTCCGAACACTTTTGTTTTTTTTAATTAATTTTTGCTAGCTTGTGGGTTTACCCCCCCCCCCCCCCCCATATCGAGTGACCATAATGAGCGTTTTGACAGAGGCACCTCATTTTCAAAACATAAATAAAATGAAATTCTCTCTGTCTCTGTGCGGCCCGCTACCAGTCTCTGGCCCGGTGGGTGGAGACCCATGTCCTAAGGGATTCAGCCAGTTTTAACCGCCACCTTGCAAAGCTTGTGACCATAGATGAGGGTAGGAATGTAAATCAATGCCTAAGTTGAAAGAATTACATTTTGGCTTGATCTCTCTTTTCACCACGACAATCTGATACAGCAACCATGTTACCACCTGAGGCAGGACTCCCAATCCAAAGGGCAAAATCGATGACGGGCTCTGATTTGAAGCTGCTTCATGGAAATAAATTAGTAAAGACCTAGGTCCAGCATTGCCCAGGTTTGACCTGAGGTCTGCTCCCAGTGGTCAAGCTTGGAAGAGCTTGCCAAAGCGACAGCAGAAATCGACAACAGCATAGCTGATTTGCATTAAACTTGTCAAGCCGTGGCACATGTGCCAAAAAAAAATCCATTACATTTTAGTGGAGGTCTAAAAAAACACTGGAACTCTTCTATATGGGGCAGGACTCACTCCCAAGCAGAAGGGCGCAATCCACCCTTTTCCGACAAAGAAACATGGGCTCCGATTCGGAAGTGCTGATTCTCAACTCGGCAGATTCAAAATAAGTCAATGAACCACTCTTGCAAAGACGTTCTATAACATTTTCATGAGGCTACCAGTCAGAACCACATTGGTGGTTAGCAGCTACAGGTACCCTTATGCTTTGTCCAGAAATTCTGTCCATAAACAGCTGTAAATAATTTCCACTTATTTGTACAGCTTATGCAAGTTTACCTATAGTGCACATATGAAAAACTGATATCAGAACTGAAAGCTGCTGTCACAGAAAAGCAATACTTCTAAATGGTTTCATCATCCAACACAAGGTTTTACAATTCTTTAAAAAGCTGGTCATGAATACACTTCGAAGTTATTGAAAGAGTCTTATTAAAGAACATGTCTGTTCACTAAAGAGAAAATCTAGTTTGGGGCTAAATTAGTGTTATCTTTCATTAGCAGCACATTAAGAAGAGGGTGGTTTATGTGAGATTAACTCAAAAACAGACAACAATTTATGCAACTCAATTACATGTTTAATACCTTTTAGTGGAGTCACAGTGATTAATATAGACAATAATTATATGTTGGGAAATTCCATTGCTTGTTTTGGTCTTTTAGCAGCAGGTATTGGCAATAATTAAACAAAAAAGGGAACCTGGTTATTTTCTAACTGACAAAGACTGGAGCAAATAATAAAAAAAAAATGAAAAAAAAACTCAATTTCTGTTACATTTACCGTAATTTCTCGTGTATAATGCGCACCCATGTATAATGCGTACCCCCTAAGTTGACTTTAAAATTCTGGAAAACCCTTCTACCTATGTATAATGCATTTTTACAGTGCATGATTTTGCTTCTACCCATATCAAAACATGAAGTATTAACTGTATTTTTTTTCAAAGAATTATTCTGAAGTTAAGCACTTGGTTTGATCCTTTTTTTAAATTATTATTATTTTATTTTTTACTTATTTGGAATTCACAGCCCTACTTTTATTTAGTAAATTAGAAAACACACAGATTTGCTCATATGTTTGATTACCAAGGCAGAATTTGTAAGATGGGTACAATTCTTTAAAGAAAACATGGGCCAGGCGAAACACATTTAATTTTATTTAATGAGATTCAAATCTGCCTCACAGTTCTGAGGTCCGGGGTTCAATCCCCGACCCCGCCTGTGTCGATTTTGCATGTTCTCCCCGTGCCTGCGTGGGTTTTCTCCGGGCATTCCGGTTTCCTCCCACATCCCAAAAACATGCATGGTAGGTTAATTGAAGACTCTAAATTGCCCGTAGGTGTGAATGTGAGTGCGAATGGTTGTTTGTTTATATGTGCCCTGTGATTGGCTGGCGACTAGTTCAGGGTGTACCCCGCCTCCTGCCCGATGATAGCTGGGATAGGCTCCAGCACTCCCGCGACCCTTGTGAGGATAAGCGGCTCAGAAAATGGATGAATGGATGGGATTCAAATTAAACGGTCAAGCTTTTCAGAAAAGCATTATCATTAAACATAACATAACCATAAAGAAATTAATGATGGTTGCTGTTCAGTCATCAGTCATATTTAAAAAAAACAACAACAATAATATTTCACAAATTCTGCCAAGGTATGTAAACTTATCAGCACAAACGTACATGTATGCATTCATACGTACCCCTGTCATATTGGAATGAACGTTTAGGCTACACCTTTTTTATAACCACTAAGTGGCGGTAGCATTTTGGAATGAAAGTGTACATCTTTTTCATAACCACTAGATGGCGGCATACATTTATAAAATGTGAACGTCCCCCCCCCCATTTCCCCCCCTATACCTATGTATAATGCGCACTATTGACTTGTGATAATTTTTTTGGGGGGAAAAATGCGCATTATACACGAGAAATTACGGTAATACTATTGCATTAACCTAATATTGACCTCAGCAAAAGCTTCATCATCACCCCGAAGCTGTCTTTATTTGCTAATTACCAGGCCTTCTGTTTGCTTTGAAACGCTGATAGGAGCCCAATAGAAACCTTGTAAACAGTTCATGAAAATTTGCTTATGAATGCAATAAAAAGCACGGGGGTGAGTGGTCTTACCCAATGATGGGGTGTTTAAAGCCCAGTTTGGCAGTGGTCTGCCGGATCTCCTTGTCTAGCCAAGCCTGGGGCCGCACCAGATACTTGACAAACTGGGACACCCACCAGACGGACGGGTCACCGTGCAGGCGGTGCAGACGCGGCGCCAGATCCTCGGGGATGGCCAAAGGCAGGTAAGGGGGGCGAGGGTGAAGACTGTCCACTATAGGCAACTCCACAACCTGGACATCCTTATCGTGGGCCTCTCCTGCAAAGACCATGCGTTGTACATCATGACTCTTTATTAATTCTTGAGTAAACCGTTCTACTCAATATTTGATGTGTGAATAGAAGCAAATAGAATACAATAGAAGCAAAACTATGAATAAAATAATAGCAAAGTCATTGTAAAGTGTTTAATAGCTGGGGGCACACCATACAGTAAAACACAAGATGCATGATATACTGTACTGTAATTTAAGGTGTATTTGAACTAATTTCTACAAAACCTATAAAAAAAAAAATTGACAAGACAAAAAGTATTGCTGGGCTAACCGTTTGTTTGCTAGTTTGTTAACAGGATTGTCCATGACATTTTGCAGAGCTGTGGCACAGGCAAGAACCCATTCAATTTTAGTGGATAGCTCTAAAAAGAATGGAGATCCAAAATCTAATTTCTGCTTTTTGGCACTACAGTTTACATTTACTAGGGCCAAGTGACCAGTCAGCTTGAGCAAGACTGGACTGGACAGAAACAATATATATAAGTCAAATGGATATTCATGCCTTGTTGAAGGTCTTTGCACTAATGAGTGTGACTGAGTGATAGGTCGATAGTTGGTCTTTCCCAAGTGCTCTTGCTTTAAGGCAAAGGTAAGTTCCTTCGAATCAAAGATAGTTGGGGTGTGGAGAGGATGGTGGTGGTGGTGTACTTCTGGTGGGGTGGGAGGTGGTCAGCCATTGGCGCCCTCAGGCTGAGTCTAGATTGGCAGATGCCGTGGCCAAAGGGTTGAGCTGGACTGATTATAAAGGTCACCTCTCCGGGTAGCAAAAAACCTCGGGCCACTGCCAGAACTCTCTACATTCACATCGTCGCCAACTGTCTGACCATGTATATGTACATTTAAGTGCACGCACACACACTTGAAGACAGCACGGGCATGCATGCAAAAGGGAAAAAACAGGTGGCCCAACAGTAACAACTAGTCGGGAGCCAATGAAAATAACAGTAAACACAAACATGCAACCCTTGATAATCTCATTTCACCAGCAGGGATATGCCTGGAAGACAACCTTCACTTTCTTTCTGTTATAAAACCTTGATAAAGTGTGTATGTGTATCCCACATTTACATATAATCAGGTTTGAGGCCGCCGAAGCACCAGAGACAAGTCCTAATACAGCTATAAACAACATCTGCACACTTCCTAAATAAGCGGCAACAATAAGTGTGTAAAAACTGCCTTCAACATGATGGCTCCATAAAATCATGTTAGGGACAAGGGCAGAAATAAAATGAAGCCTCAATTTGGGTGTTGCAATGCTGAATCATGAGGCAACTACAGAATTGAAGACGCATTATACAGTGTTAAAAAGTAAAAAAAAATTGCTGGGGGGTGTTTTTCTTCAGCTGGAACAGGGGCCTTAGTCAAGGTGGAGGACATTAAGAACAGTTCCAAATAGCAGTCAGTGTTACCTCAAAACATTTAGGTTTATGCTAGAAAGCAAAAAAAAAAAAAAAATTTAAATAAAAAAAATAATAATAAAATGTCAGTGAAAGGTTACAGGAACATCTGAACTTTATTTGGAGGTAATCCGAGTAATTGTCGCAGGTGTGTGCTGACTCCCATTTAACAAGAGTTTGAATGTGATTGGGTAATTCTGAAACCATCACATCCCCATTTATAAGATGATGTTCATAACTCTACAACCACATTATCTCAGGTCTTTATTTTCACGTTACCGTTTTTTAAGCATTTCAATTTTTCTTTAACTGAGGAGTATACTGTATGTTATAGGTCACATTACTGGTGGAAAAAGTTTCTAAATTATTTACTTTGGCTATTTTAACAGGGGTGTGTAAACTGTGTAAAAGTACTTTATATAATAAAAGTTAAAGTTTGTCAAAGTGCTGTTGTACTATTATGTATCATAATTCATGGAATGATTCCTGTCCAATCAAATTGCTTGGTCGGAACTTACTATTGTGTAAATATATATAGTACTATAAAAACAAAAAACAAACATTTGCTTTTTGACAAGAGATTGCTTTACTTGTATGACAAAGTTGGCATGAGGCATACATAGAGGGATGAACATACAGTAGCTTCAAGACCCGGCACAAATGGACTGATGTTCCACCCACAGCCACTCAATTAGATCCAAAAGCTTTCACCTAGAAGGCTTCATACATATTTCAGAAGCTGAATCCAAAGAGACAAGAGTAACACCGAGCAACAAACATGATGGTTCTCCACTTTGCAAATGAACTCAATCATATAATCCATGGAATAACCCATCTTCTAATTATGCGTTGACCCTGTTCGCCTAAACATTCCCAAGTAAAACAAGAACTTTTCACATTCAGTTAATGGGTCGGCCGGATCCAAGGAACTATTTGTTTGATCCACACAACAATTTTGTAACTGTCCCAAGAAGATAAACCAGTTGATACTTAGAAAGCCCAATTACTTCATCATAGTGTATAAGCTCAATGGTGGAAGTGTGAGTTGCTAGCATCCAGGGAAAATCAAGTCATTGGGCCCCATAACACATAGAAAGGTAGAACCTGGTTTACGATGGTCCCGGCATATAAGTCATTGAGTTTACGAAAGGTGCAAAATGAAGTTTGTTGGTTTGCGCAGTAGTGTAAGAAAACGGCATGCGCCACAAAAAGGCACACTCAGTTACCGCCGTACTTTCTGTTTTGCATTTGATTATTTCATATTTAAACCCTACAAGTGTTTGTGTATGTCACCGCCATAGGAACGGAACTCCGTTGTTAGTAGTTAATAATAATAATAATAAGAGAGGAGTAATTCAACTTTTTCAATTAACCTAACTCCAACCAAATTTCCAAGGACAAACTCTTCCCTTCACCATTGTCACTCTCCAGGCTAGTGAATTGCATGTTATTTCTACTTTAATCCCATCTTTTTATGTTTTGTTTTCAGCAATTTCCCATGTGCAGGAAGAAACAAGCAGGTCCCATAATGACTTTTTCGCTATCTTTGATTCCGACCCCCTGAAGCTATATGTTTTCCTGACGAAAATACCCAGTCACAGATGCATATACAATTAATTCCCTCAGCCTATAAATGCCTCAGATCCTAGGGGAAACTCTTTACAGAAAGTGGGTTAACAATATAAAGCTATTTAAAAGAAGGTGGGGTGTGAATAAAATTCAACTGGGCTTTTTCCAATAAAACACCGACCAAATCGGTTTCGTACTGTGACAATACAAAGAATTGCTAAGTATAGGGTATAAGACAAGGCACACGGAGAATAAGGACACGCATTTGAAAGGGAACATTAACAACACATTCTACATATTTAAGCCCCTGGCCTCATTTTGCAAAGATCACACTTGCCTACTGTTAATGAAACAGACACGACAATAGGGACTAGTCAAGCAGCAACAGGCTTACATTAGCAAGGCCAATGTGTCACTAGTTCCCTGCGGTGACCAAGACAACCTGCTTCGAAAATCCCCAAAACACATAAGAATGCAGGATGTATGCAATGAATAAGCTGTTGGTTCGGGGCAGCCTGATGGCGTATATGGATCTATAGGAGGCTGTAAAGACAGATAGTGGAGAAAGAGAGAGCAGATAGTCAGAAAGGACATATGAAAGGCGGCAGAATAAGAGAGGCAAGGGACCCCGAGAGCAGCAGATAAGAAGGAAGAGCCCAGGAGAGCACGAGTCAAATGAGTTGCTGGGAGAAAAAACGAAGCGCTGAAAGGATGCGGCCACGAGAACAAGGAGGCAATGAGAGAGAAAGTGATAGCGAACGAGACCGAGAGGCAGCCACCGCCTGATAGTAAAACCTCCAATTCACTTATCGCCTTTTGCAAACGTGTCAGATTTGTCAGTTGTAGAGATGCAAACTTTTTTTTTTTTTTTTTTTAGTGTAAGACTGTCTAGTAACCATATCAACGTCTTCTATTCGTAACTCAATACTTCATAAATGATTCTTCTACATGCGCAACAGTGGTGTAACCTATTTTATCAATGCATCGATCTTTTGTCTGAGCAATACCGTTTAGCTGTACAAAGGAATTGAAAAAAAATAATTATGTCTTACCGAACTGCCCATTTCACATTTGTCAAGCATCACCGCCACTTTAAATTCCTCAGAGGTGTCAACACCAGTTTAAGAAGGAGGGATTCTCTTAAAATGTTTGTTTGCCTTAGGCAAACAACTCTGTTGATCTGTGCAACCCTATAATGTATATATATATATATATATATATATATATATATATATATATATTTTTTTCTTTTTTTTTTTGAGGGGAGGGGGAGGGGGCGGGGGCGTAAACACAACCTGTGTGTAGACAGCAGCGCGTGTCAATCCTGCTGTAAAACTGCAGCCTCTTGCACTTTATTTTACCAGTGCAGCCTGTTTTTGTTTTGGATCCCAAAGGGAGGTTTCAACAAGATTTACAACATTCACTTTATATTCCTCATTCAGGCCAAGTCTTTAAAAAAAATAAAATAAATAAATAAATAAATAAATAAAAAATAATAATTATTATTTGTTAAGCAGTGGATACAGTGAACTTACAACTGTGGGGGGGGGAAAAAAACAGGATTTTATAATGTCCCCAAAAAAAGGGGAATACAGGGAGTCCTGAGTTTACGGCGGTGCCACCATACAAGTTTTCGAGGTGATGAACAGCGCATTAGTTTGTGTAATAGATAAAATAATAAAATAATAATAATAACTAATAAAAGTGTAATACAGTCAGAGGTGGGTAGTAATGAGCTACACATACTTTTGGGACAAATTGTACTTGTCAAAGTAGTTTTAATGTAACATTACTTTTTTTTTTTTTTTTTTTTAAACCTCTCACTACCTTTATTTCCATCTACAGGTATTTATCATTGCTTAGTTCATCAGAGAGACGCTGTTTGACTGTTTCCCCGATTCAACGTAACTCCTGGTGACGTTTGACTCCATCTGACCAATCACACAGAGCCAGGCAGTCACATGAAATGGCACAGACATATTCTGCAGTAAACCAAAGAACCGAAGTTTTCAAAGTGACCTATTTCCGTGAAACATGGCAGAAATGTATACTTACCTTGTTCTCACCCGTGACCTGAGTGAGGATAACTGGTATAGAAAATTAATAGCTGGACTGTGAAAAAGAAAAGCTAGGTCATATGCTGTCAACTGTGAATGCCTAACAATGTCAGCTTTTTTAATGTGATAATGTTGGGCAATATTGGAATTTACATATTCCTATGAATACCCAAGTAATTATTTTGGAGGACAACTCTGTACTTTTAATTCAGTCATATTTTAAAGTAACAGTACTCTTTCTACAGTAGCGCACAATTTTTGGCTACTCTACATACTTCTGACTACGTTGTCACACAGTGCAAGAAGAAGGCTCAGATCCTTTTTATTTGATTGTTTAATATTTATAGTTCTACAAGTGTCAAGCACATATTTACTCTTGTCATGAATTTAGTACTGCAGTAGTATAGGTTAGTGATAAAAAAACGGTGCTTTCTGGCTTAAATACAAATTTGGGTTACGTTGCCACTGGCGGAATGAAAATAAAGTACTGTATCTCATTAAAAACTAATAATAGAACTATAACAAATAAAGAATTGTGACCAAATATTCTGTATAAATGTTTAATCTCCAACTGTAGCATTTTTAAACAACATGATCATAGCTCTGGCTTTGCATGGAGATCCAAAAACGATGATTAACCTAAACATATATTGTATTTTCTACTAATTACAGTTCCTCCTACGAAATTCTGCCTTTCAGACTACACTTTAAGCTGGATTTCCACTGCAGGTCTGACATTGCACAATTAAGATTTTGTCTGTTTAAAAGAATTTTCTCTGTCCAGTGTGACTATCTATGCATGCAGGTAAACAATCATTCCTAAGGGACAACATTGGGCAGAGAAAACATCAAGTATGCCACTTTCGGCTTATCCCATTTGGTTTGCCAGTGAGTCACTTGCGTGATTTGTTTGGTACAGTTTTAACGCTGGATGCCTTCCGTGATGCAACCCACCAATTGGCACATATCAGACTTATATCAGAGTTTTATCCATATCTGATAGACTAAATCTGATTCCATGTGTTCTTTTTTTCTTTACACTGTCGTGACCAATATCAATTTATGCCACTTGGGAGCAAAGTATACACTGCCTCCCGCCCGAAGATAGCTGAGATAGGCTCCAGCAGCCCGCGACCCTAGTGAGGATAAGCGGTAATGAAAATGGATGGATGGATGGATGGGAGCAAAGCAATGTGAATTGTTTCACTATGTCGTGGAAATGCAGCCTTAGAGCAAGTTACGGAGAATACAAACTCCACTTAACCTTACTATTGGCGGACTTTGAAAAGGTTTAATAGGCCAAGCGACTGAAAGGGCCTCACTCTGGAAAGTTAATCACTCTATCAAGGTTCTTCATAACAA
Organism: Phyllopteryx taeniolatus; assembly: GCF_024500385.1. Taxonomy (NCBI): domain Eukaryota; kingdom Metazoa; phylum Chordata; class Actinopteri; order Syngnathiformes; family Syngnathidae; genus Phyllopteryx; species Phyllopteryx taeniolatus. The sequence goes on from NC_084519.1 coordinate 11,360,536, forward strand.
GTTAGATTGGCTGCAAGAGACATTTTAAAAGGCTGTGTTTTTGTTTCTCTAGAGACATTTCTTTAACACATTCACTGCCATTGACGACTTTAGAAGTCCTTGTTAACTGGGAAAGGCTGGCAGTGAATGAGTTAAAAAAATATATAAAGAAGACTGTTTTTAACCCAGTGAACACGGCAAGCAATGCACGCACCAATAGTGGCTGGCTTCCCAGTATTGATGGGGAGGCGGGATGATCAAGGGCACCTTACTGTAGCTGTGAGTGCAGCAGGGACAAAGGAGAAAAGGGGAATCCCTCTTAAATTTCATACATTTTCTTTTGCCATTAAGTGTTGGAGAAGCACAGGACGAACCTATAATGTAACAATGTCCTAACCTTTTGCCACTCTATCTAGAAAACCTTTCAGTAGTGCACAGATTTAATAACCTGTGCATCATCCTTGATGAGAAGCAGCCTTGCTTCACAGTCGATGGAGAAACCTTTTTCACAACATAAAGGTGTGCGCTTCTTTTTTTTTTTTTTTTTTTTTTTTTTAAACCGGACGCTCAAGTCACAGGATTTCTTGGCAGTGAAAGCTTTGAGCAGCAACCCCCTGCTCATACATTAGCTGCCAAAGTGCTTTTACAGGAATTGCATCGTTCTGCTTGGCCAGAGACTTTATACACCGTTTGTTTTTAGCTGTAGCAGCACAAAAGAGTATACTGGTAGACTCTTAATTTAGCAAGAAAATATGGTGGAAAGTCTCAGGTTGAACACAATCTGTTCAGGGAAGCTGCTCAGCCTCATGTTTGTTGGGATTTCAAAACATGGGTGTGGTGGCAAACACATCATCTCAGTTGTTTATTTTTAATTCCCCTCTCTAAAAGATTTGTTTTCCAATTGAACTGTACAGATTATAGTAGCAACATGAGAAGGGGCCCCCCATCTTTGTTGAATTTTCTAAAAAACATGAAATAACCGCTTCAAACGGTTCTAATATCCTCCATAACAAATAAATTCACGAAAAAAAACAACTTATTGCTGAAGTACATGAAATATTCTACTCCCCACATTGCTTTTCTCATCAATAATGCTGCATTTTTTTCCTAGTCAAGTCGAGTTTTTAGGGCAAGTGAAGCCGTTTGAAATGTCACAGTAATTTTGGCGTGTTGACATGTCGGACTTTCGGCTCGTACGAGCGATTGGTGGATATTTTTAACTAGAACTTGTCAGCCAATAGGAGAAGGGGTTCCCGAGCAGCAGATGAAATGAAACGGTCGAGGAAATATGTTGAGAAATAATGACGTTTTATTCTAATTTGAAGGTGTTTTTTTTAACCAAATTTTCTGCAGGTAATGTCACATAAAAACATTCCCCAAAAAGGCAATTTTTTTCCCACGACACAAAAAGTTTCATCCAATTTTCAAAATTCAAAACTGAGGTTGAAGTAGCCGTTCTAACCAGAACCAGACCACAAAATGTCATTTTGGGCACATCTTGACACCTTTCTAATTTATGCAACTTTTGCGGTGTATTTTTCCCAAACAGAATTCCGAATTGCACGACTTCAAGGGTGTTCAACTTCAGCGGTTCCCCTGCGGCCCATCCCGAAAAAACTAATAAAGATGTTTTTTTTTTTTTTTTTTTTTAAATATGAAATTAAGCACAATGATCTGAGCATCACAAGTCACATGTATCCACTGTAAGCGCAGCTTGTGACTTTAGCATTTAGAAGGAGGCGGGAGGTGTTTGGACATACCTGACCAGTGTCCAGTGGTGGCACCAGAGCGGTCGGTGCAGCTGTTACTGACAGGAAGGAAGACGCTCTCCCAGCCACTAGGGGCGTAACGCCAGTTGTGGGACTCCAGGATGAGCGTGCGTTGAGTGCCGTACGCGATCATGAAGCAGTAGACGACGTGATGGAGCTGGCAGCCGTAACCGCAGCCCTTATTAATGTTGCACACCAGCTTCCTCGCCTTACTGCAGTCCGGGGGGTTCTAGAAGAAAACACAATGTTTTCAATACATTTTATTGCTTGACCTTCATCTCGGCTCACCCAAACAGCTGCTCCCTGAATTTTAATAACACACTATGACTGATCTTGTTTGCTTTGTTACCTTTATTTCATATTACACGACCATCTTCATAACCTCGGCTTGCTTCTTCTGCTCTCTGATAATCCTACCCTACACTTTATTGCCTAAAGACTAAATTAAATTACACTGATTTATTATTTTCACTCGATGGCAAAAGACAATGACATATTTTCCCTCTGTGCCATTGATCTCTGTTGGTGCTGAAACTATTTATAAAAAAAAAAAAAAAAAAAAAAAAAAAAAAACATCATTAGCAACACCAATAGGCCTTGCTGCTCTACTCCATTATTACAATGGACAAGGGCATTTTTTCCCCCCCCTTTGCCAATTAACACACACCCAGGTCTGCTTCCACAAATACTCATGAGCTCATATTTTTTGGTGGCTGAAAATAGACACCGGTAGTGCAGTTCAACTACTGTATGGGCTTGAAAGATGTCTAAATCGGTAATGGAGGCCGACAAAAATATTTTTTTCATTTCTAGCTCGAAAAAGAAATAGCAACTCTTTACTCCTGTTTATATTGTTGTCATTTCTTAGTATCGTGGAACTGCCAAAGCTGACCATCACTAACATGTACTGTATAATTCAAAATTTGACCAACATTTGTCACAAAGAAGAATATACATTACAACCCCAGTCACACCATATGTAGCATCACAGACAGTATTTTCAGTTAGTTTTTTTAAATTCTTTACATTTAACAGTGGTAATGTCTTTTTACACTTCCGAATGTAAATGTGAGATGCATGAATAGGGCTGAACTTTAAAAGTTGTGAATGTTCTTTGGGAACAAATGGGATTTCATCACAATGAACAGAAATAAATAATATGAAGTTTCTCTGAAGTCCGTGACCTCCAACATAGGGACAGGGCCTCCGCGATGGCGTGCCCCCTTTAGAGACGCCTCGTTGTCGTGGCATGGAAAAGTACTGTATATTCCACCCACCGGAGACTTTAAGCAGATTCACTTTCACGGCTCAATCATGTACTTATGTGTAGGCATAACAAAGATGAAGTGGACGAAGTAGCATTCATTTTTCCGTGTTTTTCACAACTTTGAAGCCTCATTTTATATATACGTGGTGATATTTTTGTAATATTAAAATTTTGCAGGATTGTTAACAACACTCTTCTCTGTTGTGTGTCATATTGAGAAGACATTTACACTTTACAGGGACTTTAATTGCTTTCACAGTATTTGTTCCCCTGTATTTCACCTTTTCCCATCACTCAATCAGTTTCTCAGACTTCTTTTTCCCTTGCCTCACTCAAACATACTTTTCCTTCTCATCTCATGAATTACCGGTAGCTTTCCTACGATAAAACGTGTTACGTGTAGAATATCAAATGACACTAAGGGGGGGAAAAAACAACGACATATAGAAAGCAGCAAAGGGAAAAAGATAAAAAGCAACCCGGCAGAGTGACACAGGCTGTTTTGTAGCAGAGTGGCGAGGTTGTGATACAGAGCAAATCGACAATCCCTGTGCCAACCAGCTTCCAAAACAGCAATTATATGGCTGATGGGAGTGTTTTCCTCATTAGGGTTGCTGCAGCTGTGGAGGGTTCACAGTATTCCACTCGCATTTAGTAGCAGATGAGGAAGAGGAGGAGTGGGACGAGGTTGAAAGTAGAGTAGGGGGCAACGACAAAAGGGAAGGAAATACAGAACGCTCCTCCTGTGTGCCGGATTGACTTTTAATCACGTGGAGATGCATTCATTCACAGTGTGAAGGACTTGCATACAAATGAACTACAGTACAGTAGCACTCACAAGGAGTGTTTGTGAAGCTTTTTCTTTTTTTCCATCTTAGATGCTCAACTGACCTTGGAGAGCAAGCCATGATATGCGCGTTCACACCACCGGGGTATACTTGGTACGAAGGTGGAATAATGCTAAAGCCTACGGTTAAAGAATAACAGGTGGCGCATTTCTGCAGGCGTCCTCTGCATACTGTGCTGTAATCTCACTTACGAGACTGTTTAAACGGTGTGGCGAAACACGGAGGCAGCTGCACAGTGATTCACTTTATGTAAAGCACTTGATGTTGTTTAGGCAGGAAATGGTGGAAGGGAACTGCATATGAGAAACAAAGCTCATGTATTCATTGAGATTGTAAAGTGAATTGAATTGCTTTTTGCACAAAATGAAATACACCATACTAGGGGTGGAATGGTTCACAAAATATATAATAATTATTACACACAAGATCATTATTTGTTTAGCTTAATGTGGAGTTGACATTGATTGCGACTATGTTTAGCTGGGACTTTGGCTCGACTGTCTTTCCAACAGTTGTTCTTTGTTGTCTTAAGCGTTTCATGTTTGAGAATTCCAACGATTACTGGGGGTGGGGTGGGGGTGGGGAGATGATTCTCTAAATCAAGATCTAGAATAAACTTCACTTTTTTGACACCTAAAATTAAAATAATATTTAAAAGGTACTTATTAGGCAATCCGTACCATCTATTTTCTATACCGACTGATATCATGTAATCACAGGTAACGTATAAGCAAATAACCATTCCCATTCCCATTCACACCTAGGAGTAATTTAGAGTCTTCAATTAAGCTCACGTGTATGTTATTGGAATGTGGGAGGAAGCCGGAGTGCATAGGGAAAACCCACGCAAGCACGTACTCGGCACCTTAATGAAAAAAAAAAAACAATTAAAAGGATAATGAATATGCAATTTGGACCATTTTTGGACAAGGAAATTCATGCCATCTTTATTTCGTACTTTTTTGTATTGTAGTGTTACATTACAAAGGTGTATTATTAAAAACTGTATCATTAAAAACTACATGAAACAAAATGTTCACTTATTACTATTGAAGGCCGAAAGAAGGCAGGCCTAGTAAAAAAGAAAACAACAGTCAGTAGTGCAAATCTTTTAGTATTCGCACCAGCAAACTACTAGAAGTTTTATAACAAAAACATTGCAAAGCAGCAGCCGCAAGTCTTTCTGGATTCATAAGCAATCTCAGCAAAAATGCAAAACAATTTTGAACAATGATAGGTTTGTAATTTGTCAGATACTGTATGTCAAGGTTGTAGTGCACCAATAAATGATGCTGATATCAATCATCATTCTAACAAGCTGGCTAGAAAATGTCGCCCGTATTACCAGCAGGATTTAGTTTGACAGCCACAAACTATAATAGTTGTGGTGGTCTCTAAAAAGGTTGCCCACTTAAATTAACATGCTTGTTTTTGTAAAAACTTCAGACTTCAAATGAGTTCAACCTTTGCTTGCTACAGTGTCTTAAACTGGACGTTTGGCTATAAACTAAAAGCCTGATCCAAAAAACACTTCCAGGATGCTGTCACTCTGTTTTGTTTGACAATAAAACCAACAGACTTTCTTGATATTGGACTCTAACCAAGGCTGCCTGCTGGGTTTTACTTGGCAGACAGATTATTTTAGTTTGTTATTAGACTGGTAATGCCGTGGCCCAATGGTTAAGCTCATGGCCTGCCACCGTAGGTTCAAGACCCATGGACCATCCGCCAACATCCCCCGGACTCACGGCTGTGGTGTCCTTGGGCAAGACACTGATATCCCGAAATGCTCCCCGGGCGCTTCAGCTGCCCACTGCTCCAGTGTGTTCCATTAACATGTGTATGTGTTCACTGTGATGGGTTAAATGCAGAGAACAAATTTCGTGTGCATGCCTGCATGCATGTTCATGACAATAAAAAGTGATTCTTATTCTTATGTAATGTACATTAAAAGAGACGTGCATACAGCCCACACGGCAATGGTACAAATCTCGGACAGATTCTTCACACAGTTGAACAGATGGAGGAGGATTCATTCTTCTTAAAGTGCAAATATATATCGTCTCACATTAGTTGTCGCCTTCAGCACTCATCAGTTTGCTAAGTCACCGAGGGCCTGATTTTCTGTTTGCATGTGCAAAAACGGGCACATATAAGATGGCTCATGCAAATAGATGTGGAAGCTGATCTACTAACTGGGTACAATCCAGATTGCAATGCAAAAATATTTCACATAAACGTTAACTACAACTGAGCTCTTCTTGAATGGATACTGGATCTTAAAAAAGGTTAAGCCACTGCAACATTATGCACAGTTTGAACACTCAATTCGGTGATTATTTTGTGTACAACTAAAGGGAGCCCGCGTAGCACTAGTGGTACTGGTACCAGACTGGCCTTTTTTTTTCCGGGCCTCCGTGACGGGAGTGCAGCTAGCTCGGCCGGAGCCACTAGCAGCTATGGGGCTCGAGAAACTTGTTACTTGCAAGACAGTCCACCACCGCAACTCGAGTGCCGCGCGAGGGGAGTTCATCAACCATTTTGCAGAGCATAATTTGCAAGTGGCTAAATGTGTTGTCATCTGTGTTTATCTTTGAGTATCTCCACACGGCTTATATTGCTCCTACCCAGAAGGTATTCAGTATGTCAAGTTGGTGAAGTCGGATCGGTGTCGTAGTATCGGAGCATTTGGAGTCCGAGTATGTGAGTATTGTTAGTCTAGGTCTACCAACAGGTGTATTTCCAGTACGTTATAATTATGTATGTAAGTATTTTTTTTATATTTTACTGATGAGTGAACTATATAGTACAATATATAAAAAAACCCTATATAGTGATAAGGGAGTAGCAGTGTATGTAACAAGTGATGCGGAAGTGCAGAGCTGCTCGCTCACAGGCACATTTTGAGAGCCAGCGAGATAACAATAGATTGACTGGGTTGTTTAATTTCACACTCGATTGGGTGGGCGGGTACTCCGGAGAACCAACTTTTTGTTTTAAACAAACAAATGAGTGAAATATCCCATTTTTAAAAAACCATTTATTTCAGTTGAGATTAACTCTGAATAAACAGAACTAAGAGGAAAGAATTACATGTTAGCTTCAAGCTTCCACTTCAAGCTTTACAGGCAAATGTGACAAGGAGCGAAGTTGTCCTATCACCTGTACTGTGCGCCAAATGCAAAAGTGGCCAAAAAAAATTGTCTGACAGAAGACTCCCTAAAGGAGCTGCCATGTTCACTGTATGAGTGGACAGATGGAGCAGGCAGACATGGAATTAGTTAAATTAGGAATGAGGGGAGAGAATAGTGCGGGTGGCAGAGACAGCAGGCTGTGTGTGAGTGTGTGCGCGTGTACATGTGGACGTGTGTAGGTTAGTGTGTGTCAGTTAAAAGAAGATACACACATGGGGCATCTCTGTGCACAAGTGGAAAAACCCTCGCACAGGTGTGCGTGGGTGAACCCATCTGTGCATAACCATATCTGTGTTTGTGTGCGTGTATGAGTGTTTGCGTGCACGCCTGTGTGTGCGTGTGTGATAAATTACTGATGGCAGCTGGTGGAGTGGTGTGATCCCTCAGCAGTGGTGACAACAGCTGTTAGTGGGGCTGTCTCCGCCCAGCCAGGCTGACGAGGTACTCTTCATCAAACACGCCGACTCATTAATGCCGCAGGGCGCAGCGTGGCACCTGAAACACAGCGGCACCACCGCAGAGGAAAGGGAGCGTGCCCACTGGGGGTGACCGTCCTTGTGCCGCTGAGCATGTGTGCGTGGTGAGCTGTAAGCCTGAACTATGCGTGGGTGAGCCCAAAGAATTATTTGGAAAACTCACGTGCAGGGGCAGTCTTCGGTTTACAACACTCTTGACATACGACCGATCATTTAAAGTACATTCACACTTGTGATATTTGTTGCATTGATTTAACATTCCCCCGCTCCCCAAGATTGGTTGAGTGAAATTAATAGTTTTTTTTCCCCCCGATGATTTTTGTTCCGTTATCTCATCAAATAATTGGTCAATTGATTTATACTGTATGGAATAAAAAGTCCACAAAACTGTTCTGATTCTTGTTCCTTGTCACGTCACATTCTTTTTGACAACTTGCTGTGAGACAGAATTCATGGAGCACAATCGTTTGCACCACATAAGCTAATAAAGAACAGGAAACAAATACTGTATTCACTCATTCATTGATTTTCTAAAGCTTATCCTGTTCAGGATTGTGTTGAGCTGGAGCCCCACTTGGCTGCTTGAATGGCAAACTTGTGGCTGACAGCACTATGTCCCAATACAAACAGCTGACAGGAACATGTAATCAGAAAGAGGCAGTCTATAAAACAACAATATATATTGAACGGGGATGGGCCTTTGATGTAATTTTCTTGATCAACTATTGAAACAAAACAAATGTAAGATAATGCAGTAAGTGCTGTCTTTTAAATGTGTTAAATACTCAATATTTTTAACAGGATTGTAAAATTTGTTTGCATCTTTGCAGTTCAATCAGTGCTGTGTATAATATAAAAATCTGCTAGGTCTTATTCTCGAATGCAGAAACTGTAAGAATGTTTTCATGTTGCATGCAGGGTGATTGGTCACATCACTGGGTACATCTGCACCTCTGGACAAACAAAAATTATGTGTAATTTCTTAAAATTGCAAGAATATCCATTCTGTATAATAAATTACAACTACAATAGTACACATATTGTTAATTCAATACCTCTCTGTCTCAATCCAAACAGAGCATTTTAATATTCCAGCCGTACATTTCAATCTTCATTGAACTGCTTCTCTTCATTAAGAAGGTGGGGTGCATCCTAGTTGGCACTCCATCACGGTGCTCACATCGACGAACAACCATTCATAGCAATAAGAAATTTACAGTCTTCAATCAACCTAACATGCATTTTAAGGAAGGTTTGAGGAAACAGGAGCAAAACCAAAGCAAGCACAGGGAGAACATGCAAACTCCAGACAAATATGTTCCAATGGAGTTTCAATCCCACATCTTTTGAGTGTAAGCTACACATGCTAACCACTAGCACACAATGCTACCACATATCTAAAATAATAATTTGTGTGTGATGAGCTGTCATTTAGTGCATTTACCATGTGCTATTTCTGTGCATTTTGGGTGTAAGTGTGTGTTTTCATAAAGCGCTGACAAGCAACAAGCACCCTACCAGTCAGGCATTCGAGTGCCGAGGCAGTGTGTTATCACACCTCTCACCTGCTCCTCGTAGGAAAGCGGTGCCGACAGTTACGGATGGTGCAAAAGAGACAGGTGGGTGTGAAAGATGGTGTCAAAAATCCATAAGGACTTTGGCAAGTGTATGCGAAAGACAAATATTTGCATGGGTTTCCGCCACATATAACAAATTTGATGTGGGTGAATTTGTGAGTGAGTGTGTATGAGACAGAGAGAGAGAAAGAGCGACAGAGATGAGAAGAGAAGAGAGAGAAAGGCTGAGAGAGAGAAAGGAACAGAGCGAAAGAGAGGAAAGAAGCACCATGCATTGTCTCCAAGTACCTGCAAGTAGGTGATTCTGTTCTGAACCAGATCCGACAGGTCTTTGGCCTCCTTCGCCCTCCACTCGCCCACTCCATCTGCTTGGCTGAGGTAGTACAGGTCTGTCATGATGGACCTGCAACCATAGTAACTGGTTAGTCTCTGAAAGAAACCTGTTTTCCCCATAAACCTGTAATTTTAAATTCAAGAAGCTTATGTAACACAGACAGGTTTTTTGTTGTTGGTGTTAAAACATGCAGGAAAACATCATTTCATGAATTGGCAGCGTAACAGGCAATTAACTCTTGTCAATGTTTATCTAAACACACACAATACAGTAGAAAGATAATTTCACACTAATCACAGACATATATTCTTTATACGGCCCCCCGATCAGAACCAGACTGGTGTTCTGTTATTGGACTTCTGTGCTCATCACAGATTGTCCATAACAAACACCATGTTCAAGCATAAGGGTGTCCACACGGGCAATTGGCACCAGGACACCCTAGGTCGCCGTTCGATGATCGACTTTGTGGTCATGTCATTGGACTTGCGGCAGCATGTCTTGGACACTCGGGTGAAGAGAGGGGCGGAGCTGTCAACTGATCACCACCTGGTGGTGAGTTGGCTCCGATGGTGGGGGAAGTAACACTGTGTATTGTGGGGATGGGGCGCTGCTGACCTCGACTCGGGACGTTGTGAGTCGGTGGGGAGAATACTTCGAAGACCTCCTCAATTCCACCGACACTCCTTCCCATGAGGAAGCAGAGTCTGGGGTCTCTGAGGCTCTCCTATCGCTGGGGTTGAGGACACCTAGGTGGTTAAAAAGCTCCCCGGGGGTGGATGAGATTCGGCCGGAGTTCCTAAGGGCTCTGGATGTTGTGGGGCTGTCCTGGTTGACACGCCTCTGCAACATCACGTGGACATCGGGGACAGTGCCTCTGGATTGGCAGACTGGGGTGGTGGTCCCCCTTTTTAAGAAAGGGGACCGGAGCTGTGTTCCAACTACAGGGGTATCACACTCCTCAGACTCCCTGGTAAGGTCTATTCAGAGGTGCTGGAGAGAAGGTCCGTCGGGAAGTCGAATCTCAGATTCAGGAGGAGCAGTCTGGTTTTTGTCCTGGCCGTGGAACAGTGGACCAGCTCTTCACCCTCGGCAGGGTCTTCGAGGGTGCATGGGAGTTCGCCCAACCAGTCTACATGTGTTTTGTGGACTTGGAAAAGGCATTCGACCGTGTCCCTCGGGGAGTCCTGTGGGGGGTGCTTCGGGAGTATGGGGTTCCAAAACCCCTAATACAGGCTGTTCGCTCCCTGTACGCCCGGGTTCAGAATTTGGTACGCATTGCCGGCAGTAAGTCGGACTCGTTTCCAGTTAGGGTTGGACTCCGCCAAGGCTTCCCTTTGTCACCGATTCTGTTCAAACATTTATGGACAGAATTTCTAGGTGCAGCCGAGGCGTAGAGGGGGTTCGGTTTGGTGGCCTCAGTATTGCATCTTTGCTTTTTGCAGATGATGTGGTTCTGTTTGCTTAATCAGCCCGTGATCTCCAACTCTCATTGGAGCGGTTCACAGCCGAATGTGAAGCGGCTGGGATGAGAATCAGCACCTCTAAATCTGAGACCATGGTCCTCACTCGGGAAAAGGTGGAGTGCTCTCTCCAGGTCGGGTATGAGATCCTTCCCCAAGTGGAGGAGTTCAAATATCTTGGGGTCTTGTTCACGAGTGAGGGAAGAATGGAACACGAGAACGACAGCCGGATCGGTGCAGCGTCTGCAGTGATGCAGACTTTGTATCGGTCCGTTGTGGTGAAGAAGGAGCTAAGCCGAAAGCCTAAGCTCTCTATTTACCGGTCGATCTACGTTCCTACCCTCACCTATGGTCACAAGCTGTGGGTCGCGACCGAAAGAACAAGATCCCGGATACAAGCGGCCGAAATGAGTTTCCTCCGCAGGGTGTCCAGGCTCTCCCTTAGAGATAGGGTGAGAAGCTCGGTCATCCGGGAGGGGCTCAGAGTAGCCGCTGCTCCACCGCATTGAGAGGAGCCAGATGAGGTGGCTGGGGCATCGGTTTAGGATGCCTCCTGGACGCCTCCCTGGTGAGGTGTTGCGGGCACGACCCAGGATACGCTGAAGAGACTACGTCTCTCGGCTTGCCTTGGAACGCCTCGGGATCCCCTCGGAAGAACTGGAGGAAGTAGCTGTGGAGAGGGAAGTCTGGGCTTCCCTGCTGAAGCTACTGCCCCCGCGACCCGATCTCGGATAAGCGCAATACAATGGATGGATGGATGGATGGATATATTCTTTATTCTCTGTGAAGGAAGACTCATATTACTGCAATACTAAGAAGCTGAGTCCCCACTACTGTATGTCTGTATGGCTGTCTTACACTGCCCCCAGTTGGCCAAGGCAGAGACACACAAGAATGAGCAGCACAATGTGCATTGAAGGAGAAAATGTGACAAAAACTTTATTTTATTACTATTTGTGTCTTTACTGTATGCTTTATAAAGTAGAATATTACAGTGTTATTTTTCTCATTAAAAAAACACATTACAAAAATATATCTATTTTTTTTGGGAGGCTGGAACGGATGAATGACATTTCCATTAATTTCAATCGGGTAAAATGATGTTTTGAAATATGAGCGTGGTCACGGAACAGATTAAATATACATCATATCTCAAGGCACAACTGTACTCGAGTAAATGGTTCCAGTCTTCCATTGTCAAATGTTTTGAAGGTATTAAAATCTGCCACTTAAGTCAAGAGGCAGAGTCAACCTGAACGGATCACCTGTCAATCGGACAATAATACATGAGAAATTACGTTAATAAATCAATCTTCAGTGTTGCATGAATGAATGAATGAATCATGACTCTTGAGAATGTTGCAATGTTATATACAATAGTCCTCAGAGGTTTCAGTGTATTTTAGTACCATGTCATATTTCATAGTAAATATAATTATTTTTGACATCGTGTGCAGTCACAGTACTTTCAAGTGGGGGGGAGGATTCTCAGAAGACAGACGTGTATTGTTTAATGATGCTTCAGCTGGCTTTTGCTTGATGTTATATTTATGCAACGATGCAAGGTAAAGTCTGACAACTTCCCTGAACAACCACCAGCCAGCAGTGTACTATGAATCACCTTGTAGTACCAGCTCAGTTAATAATTTTATTGGTGGACTATCAAATTACCATATATGGATGATACGTAAACAATACATGCTGTGTAAAAACAGATACAATAGATTGTGCCTTTTTTTTTAAAAAATATATAAATAGCTTCAACACACTAACTGAAAGAATGCCAATTTCAATATGTTGTGAGCAACTTGCAGTCCCACTTTTTTAATTTTGAAACCATCTGTCTAAAAAAAAAAAATAAAATTCCGATTTTTTTTTTTTTCAAGATACGAGCCGTCCCTTGGCAGATTTTGTTTTCTTTGTGTTGAGCAAAAATGTATTTGTGGTGTATTCGGGGGCTGGAACTTAAATAGAGAAAGCTGATTTGAGATACTAGTGATCTTACTTAAACGCTTGGTCACAGAACTACAGTAATTAAATAATTACAGTAAGGAAAGATACCCGTGTTAATTGCCACTACTTGCACATGCATCTGAACTATATCGTCTTTATGATTCTGGCAAAATGAAGCGAATATTTGCACAAGATTGGAACGGCGGTGTCTTTGATCTTATTCTTGGCCCCTTTTCATCTCTCCTGATTTCAAACCAGGGCAGACACGTAGAAGTTGCCAAACAGCACACAGATTAAATCAACATAAAATAAGATTGTAGATGTATTATTCCCTTCTTTGAACCCCAGCAGATAGACAGTGAAACACAGGTTTATTTCTATGCTCCGCAGGGCACTGGACACAACTAAAATTATATTGTGATGATGAAAGTCTGTGAATGTAATATTACAAAGCCTCAAAATGTTTTATCTGGATCTGGCTGAGTGACAACATGTTGTTATGGTTGTTTAGCTCTTTCTGGGATAAATCCTATCTGCTAGACTCTGACAGAAAATGTGTGTAGATGTCACGCGCTGTCAAATATCGTGGCCATCCTCTTTGAAACTTGCCCGAGAGCGCCGTTAAGGGCAAACGCAAACACATCACACACACTCTCTCAAACACACACTTAATGCAAGCTTAATTTATTACTCACTTCTTTGACCCAAATCAGTCAAATCCTGTGTGTCTGAGAGGTCTTATTCCGATATTTGGTAGCTCATCCAAAGACGCGTTCGCACACAAGCAGTAAAATGTCCTATTTTAACACTGGAGCACTGTGGATATTGCCTTTCTTTACAACCATGATTCAGCATTACTCATTGTCCCAATTAGAATTTGGAGCCATGGACCGTGAATGGATGTCAATTTTCCTTCCAGGAGTGTGCACATGGGAGCCATCAGGGATTGCCACTGTGGGAAGCCAAAGCAAACCTTGCTGGCTACGAAAGGTGACAATCATGAATCAACGGAATGACGTTGACAACAGCATAGGGCCGATGTATTTGGAGACATGAGGTACTGAGTATGCTTGAAGCATACTCTATGTACTTGAGGAAAGCTGTGCAAATGACCTACGCTTGGGGGGTTCGGGGATGCTTTTTATGTTGCTGTTGAGTTGAAGGGGCAGAGCACTGACCCACTACTTGAGTAACTAAAATGTTGCAGGTTTATTTTGAGGTATAAAAACAGCACACTGCCAACAGGTGGGTAAGGCAAAGACAACACGTATTTATGCAATAGAGTAGGGTCCCACGGTATACCAGTACGAGAAGAGTACCATGATACCTTGGCATCAAGTATGTAATAATACCATGTTTTCTGTAGTACTGGTACTTGCGCAGTTCGGCAGATAGCAAACAGAGGTCAAGAGTGCTTGCTTCAAGCAGTTTGTCACTCCTGTAAAATATCGTTTGCAAGTGGAGAAAATGCAGCTATCATTTGTGCGTTGCAGAAGATTGGAGCATACTTAATTCAGAGTCCAGAGCCCCACACAACAACAGTATGACAAACGCAGAGTTATACCACTGAAGCAACAATGGAAGACAAAAGTTGAACCACAATACGCTACAATTCACCATTGTAGTATCCTGTAAAAAATATATTTAAAAGAGTTCAACAGAATGTATTTAATCCCTAAATGTTGAACAAACCAATTAATAACGTGTCTGCTAGCTTAATGCTACCATATAATGCAAAGCGCTGTCGACGGGCTAACGGAAATTAGCATATGATAATTATAAACCAATAAAGAACTGCTTACTTTAACACAAATAGAGCAGCCTTCGACTACAGAGCTGCATTGACTCATCATCCATTTTAACATGCTTGTAAAAACGGTGGAAATTTAAATGTTCACTTTACTATGGAAGAAATAATAGGTAAACATGAGCATGGTCTTCGCCTACCATTTCTACCATTGTAATAATAATACTTATAACAAAAATTAAGACAACAAATGTTTACTGCTGTCAATAATCGTGGCAAAAAAAACCCCCAAAAGAAACTAGTTGTCAGCTCAACCAAACTACTGCTGCGGAAGGCAGACTGCAGGAACAGAGTTCCGTCTCCCAGCTCCCACACTCCAGCCTCTGATTCGCTCATCCAATCAAGTGTGCTAGATTTGTAACGATTCGATTGTGATTCGTTAGTCATTCATTACTGTCAATACGAATAACGAATGAGGTTTTGGGGGTGAATCTGAGTTTGGAAGCATTTTAAATGCTGTCAAAGTGTTTTGGGATCATAGTTTGTGGTATCTTTATGGTTTAAAACAGTAATATAGGAAACTACAATCACTTCAAGGAAAGCATGAATTATTTGCAGAAATAGAAAAAAGTGGATGTATTAAAATTAGCATTTCCATTCATTTCAATTAGAAACACTGTTTTGGTTTGTAAATGAATTTTAAATTCGCAAACCGAGGTTCCACCGTACAGTATATGGCTATTGAAAATGGATGGATGGAGTGTCTGATCATGAACACTAAGCACTAACAGTGATTCAATGCAGTTGTCTCTACAGTATGTGCGGCATTAAGGCAACAATACAGTGCAGTTTAGATCGCTATCGAACTTATCTGGCTTTCCATTATGGGGCGTGTAGGCATAGCATCAGAGATGTAACTGGTATGTCATATGCAAGGCGATATGCCAATGAATTAAACAAAAACTAGGAACAAGACAGTACACAAAGAACAACAATGGAA
This sequence comes from Phyllopteryx taeniolatus, assembly GCF_024500385.1. Classification (NCBI taxonomy): domain Eukaryota; kingdom Metazoa; phylum Chordata; class Actinopteri; order Syngnathiformes; family Syngnathidae; genus Phyllopteryx; species Phyllopteryx taeniolatus. The sequence continues at coordinate 11,376,143 of NC_084519.1, forward strand.
ATCAATGGGGCTCATTCTTCTTGGCACGTGGTTGGTTATTACAACATAAGCTTTGTTTGAGAAAAATGCTCCTTTTGTGCATGCATTGCCATTCCTAGTGTCACACCGACGCCACTATTTTCTGGTGACCGATCATTGAAGTGCAGTGTGTCTTGCACCATCAATTAGGCTGCGAATGACTGTAGCGGTTAGCTAAACCAGAGCCTCAAAATATTGATAATGAAAACATTAACAATCCCTCCAGTTACAAACGGAGCTGAAGTAAGGACTTGAGTTTGCCAAAATGATTAACTTATAATGGATGTTTTATTTATTTATTTACACAATATATTCATAAAAACAGTAATGCAGTGGTACCTTGAAGTCGCTTGGTCGATTTTTTTGCTTTGTCTTGCAAGCATCAATTTGCCTTAGACGTGACGTGAAAAATAAAGGAGAGTTGACCGTTGCTGATGCACTTTCAGCTGTTCACTGAATGAGAACAGAACAGTCAAACAAAAATACAAAATCAAAGCATTCAGAGGGAGCATGGAGAAAAAGCTCGCCGACCTCGACTGAATCGCCTGGCTTTTAATTAACTGCTGATTTTATTATGTATGCATATTTCATTTTACTATTTATCTTTAAATTGTTGTTGTTTCTGTTTTATTGTGGTTTGTACAGCACTGTAACTTCTTTTGAAAATTGCTATAGAAATAGTTATTCTGATATAATAAACACAAAATGATCATATGTTATCTGTGTATTTGTATTTATTTTGCTTTGCTTTACTCTGCTGTCATGAGTCAGGTCGGCATTGCAAATGAGAATCAACTCATTTGCCTTACCAGGATTAATAAAAGTTGAATACATACATAGCAGAAGTATTGAAGAGTCTTTCTCGCATTAAAAAGTGAAATCGAATAATCTGTAAACCATTTATTTTACGGGCAATGTTTTAAAATGAGTTTGAAATTCTATGTAAGTGGTTGGGGATCGTAGTTTGTGGTGGAGTCACAGTTTAAATTTTTTTAAATAATATTAGCGGAAGTGCTCAGGACTAATACATCACGGATAGCGGGGTTTATTGTACGTAGAGGTATTTTCATGTACATAAAGACATTTTCAATTGGAGTTAAACATTTTAGTGTTCTTTTTCTGCAGCGCTCTTTTGCCTGGAGCACTCGCAGTGATTTAAAACACGAACGTATATGACGGTCTACATTAGTTGATGTGTGTGTGTGTGTGTGTTAAGGTTGAGGAATCAGTCTTTGAAAAGCTGCTTAGGCTGCAATGACTAAGACAATGGCCTCTATAAGCCACTTCAGCAGGATTACAATGAATCACTTGGATAAATTGCACCGGGCTTCTCTTCATTCCACAGATTGGAAGTCTGCCATCTAGACAGGGTGAGTCTGTGACCTTTGAACTTTGTTTCTTAGCAACCACTCAGCATCCACTTGCGTCTGTCCTACTTCCAGGCGCTATGGGAGAGCAGGAATGCCGACCGGGCGTATGCTAGTTCCATTAAAACGTGCACATACATAGTTTTGCGAACATGAGCAGACACTCTTTTAGCTCAAATTGCAATTTGCCACCCGCAGGAGTGCAAGATGGCAAATTGCACTCCTCCACTTCATTAATTTGTGCGAGGGATGTGTGACTTTCAAGCACGTCGGCTTGATAACAGGAGAGACCGATTATTCATAGCAGGACTAGTTTTGATAATGAATATATACTAAGTGCAGTAAGAGCTTTGTGTGTGTTTGTAGACATGTTATATGTTGTGATTTGTTTGTCATTTGATTGTTGGTTAATTTGTTTGTTAGTTCGCAGGATGACAAAAAATACAATTTAAGCCTGTAGAGATGTTGGGGCATTTTGATACAGAAATAAATACTTTGTGTTTTTTAATAGCGGAAGGGAAGTGTGGCAATACCCACAATATCCAGTAGATAGAGATGTGGTGAAAAAAGCTTGCTATGTGTAGCTGTGTAATTATTTCAAAGCCATATAAAGGACTGGAGTGGAAGAGTATTGCCTGGCACGTCATTCTTTTTCAATTGTACAATACAAACTGACATGTTTAGCAATGGTGGTGGTCTGCGCTGTATTATGCTATAGTAGTGAGTATCGCATGTAATGCCGTATAAATGCCTGACCTATTTAAATGTTGGTCAGAGGTTACTTGATTCCATTCAATTGAACATGTGAATAAAGAGTTGTGTTTATTTTGAGGGCGTAGCGCATTACGGTAAGAACACATTGATATCTTATCGGCATTGAACGCATGAATAGAAAATGAGTACAGATTAAATACTAATATTGACATGTAAAATACATTACTTTTAGCTGTGCTATGGAAGGAAGACAGCCATTGAAATTGTACAATTAAACACTCTTGATCAGTCGGTGGATTGAATCAATTTATTATCCTGAAGAGTTTGGCCAATCATTTTGAATTTAAAGTTTGGATTATTGATGTTGTGTTGTGTAGTTGTGTCTGAAAGCATCCATCCAGCCATTCAATGGAGACCATTGGAAGATGGGGGAAAAATGGCTGTCAATACAGTACTAAAGCATGAAGTGAATTCAGGCCAAACAAGTTTGCTTCCTAAATAGGCTGCTGTGGGAATTGAAAAAAGAAAGTAAACAGGAAGATGTTGACCTAAAAAGAAGTTTGCGTAAATACTGTAATTGTATACATGCAGCAAAGTGATGGAAAGTGAACGCTGTTAGTGGGTAACCAAATAATTTTTGGGGGGGAAAAAACAGGTTGGCAGTAGTAACTTCATTTTACTACAATTGCATTGTGCATTTCAATGTGACGTTTTGCAGAGCCACAAGGTCTGCTGCGTTTCAATTTTTATTTTATTTTTTTGAAATTTTGACATTTAATTGATAATTGTTGGGATAAAAATGTCTTGTTCTTTGTTGAGGAACAACATTCTTTCTGATGGTGTAGTGGTTCACTTGGCTGACTTCTTTGCAGGCAGCTTGTGTTCAGTTCCCACTCACAGACTGCGTGAAATGTCAAGTCAGTGTGAATCTGACTTTATACGTGCCTTGTGATTGAGTGCACCCAGTTTATAGACGAGTCTGCCTTTTGCCCAAAGTCAGCTGGGATAGGTTCTACCTCCTCGCATCCCGGAACAGGATAAACAGTACAGTGGAAACTTAATTTCTCTTCACGAACCATAGCAATTCTTTTCCCCATTAAAATGAATGGAAATAGAATTCCAGCGCCAGAACCAAGTTATATTTACTGTTCCTTGTTTTATGGGTTTAGATAAAAAAAAAATAATATAGAAATAAATGAACCCTTTACTGCATCTTCGTTTTTAAGAATAGTACAGAGCCGACCCAGAACTTCCCGCTGAGTCGACGGACCCCCACCGGTCCGTTCCCCCGACAGATGGTAGATTTCGGCAAACCAAATTTCGTAGCATCAGAAACATGAACACCATTCTCGTGTTTAGCTGTTACAACATTTGCTTCTTTATTTCAACAGTAATACAAGTAAGCTTTCTAATAGCACTATCATTTGCATGCACTTATTCTAGAACTATAACATTACCAATCATAGTAATATTTAATTGAATATCTTCCTGACCTGGAAATCTGAGGACATTACTCATTTGACATGCTCACCTTTGCTGGTTTCCCAAATCGGTCAGGAGGGTTTCGGCATATTTCTGCCTTTCGTTGACCTCAACATTGGCCAGTTTCTTCACCTCGCTGCGAACAAAGTACAAAAACTCCTTGACGCCATTGTCCACTCTCCGGCGCAGCTCCTCCTGAGTGGGCCCCGGGCCTGCATGGGGGGGAGTGGGGGGTGGACGGAAAAAACTAACTCAAAACAAACCATAACAAGATGACATTTCTAATAAGTGACATAAAAATGACTTCAAAGTATTGACAAGGGAATGGAGATGAAGTAAATTGGAAGAAGATGCCACAGGGTTTTTTTTTTAAGGAATATTTGTGCAATACATTACATGAGCATAAGAAGGCTAATGACACGAAGGAGGTTTCAGAAAAGAACCATTTGAGTTTTCATTTTGTGTCCCTAGGTGCTGCTTTGACCTCATTAAGAAGCCCTTGATCGCTGTGTTTTGTGCCTCATAGGTCTGTCTCTCCCTGATTCTCTTCATGTGTTTTTCTCAAACTTACTTCTAACAACAGGAGGAAAGTCGATACCCCACCCCAGCCAAACAATGTGGATAAACTCACATGGATAACACAGCTGCCTGCTCTGGTTTCTGTGCAGAGAAACACACTAAAAAAGGAGGGCAAAGGGAAAGACAGCCGAGAGCCGGATGAGACCGAAAATCTCTCTCCTTTTTTTTTTTTAACTTGCTATCTGGCATTCTCTTTCCTCTCTTTGCCTGCCTTGGTGAAAAAAAGCTAGAGGGTATTTTTAGCGTCTTCTTCCCCTGCGGCAAGATGGAAAGGCTGACCCTGCGCTGCCCTTCACGCTCACATGTCCCTCTTTATTTTCTCTATGTCTGTCTCCTCTCTTTCCTTTCACTCGCATTGTGCCACTGGGCCATTCACAGCGCTTCCGTTTTATTCACACCTTCTCCACTTACCTGACAGCTTTCATGCACTTTCTGACCGCCGCTTATCTGCGCAGGTTCAATATTTGACTACACACACACGCATTCTAAAAATACAGTATAGATTCACTACACACAGAGTGAAATAATTCCTGTTTTTTATTTCTGGGATTTTGATGATTATAGCTTACCGCTAAAGAAAAAAAGTGTAAAAACAATCCCCGCTCCTGTGCTAAACAGACAACTGACCTCCATCTTGATAAATGACGTGACGTTTATGTCAATGAGTGCATGTCACACGGCTGTTCCGGTTAAATGTTGTGCACATGTACTGTATGCAGTACAACAGATAAGAACAGTGTAAACAGTTGACCAGAGATCTTCAATCAGAATGATTTCAATCGGAATGACAAAAAAGTAAACCCGGCTTAACAAATGCTATAAAACACTTACTGTTATTCATGCGTTTTCAAATGTAGTTTTTTATTTAAGGAAAAAAAAAATTTGTGAAGCAAAATATTATTTTTGATCAAGATGTCTAATTATTGCTATTTACTTTTGTATTATTAGCCAGAAAAAAAGGTTTTAGTGGTTGAATGTTATGGTTGACTTCTCAGAATAGTCCAGTGAGCCAGCTCACTTTCTGGTATAAAAAGGCGAGTTCAGCTTGAAATTTGAATTCCTGTTCAAGATGGCAAAATACATTAAAAAAAATTGCTTTAAAAATAAATAACAAAAACATCTCACGGGTGTCGTTAACACGGAATAGTTTTAGTTTAATCTATTTTTATTTTATTTTATTATACAGTGAGCTTGGAGAAAATTAATTCACTTCACGTAAAGTGCTATTCAAATACTGTAAATTGTTTAGAAATCAGAATGTCTTGGATGTCAAGCAGATTGTGTTTGACTTGGAGGTTCCACAGTGATCTCAAGACTCAGCCTTTCATATTTCCAAGTGCTACTGAATGCCAAATCATCAGAGGAAGGGCCTTTGCTGCCTTACCATCTCCTGTCAGTTTCTGGAAGGTGTGGATCTTCTGTTTGGCTCGGGTTAGCTGGTCCTCCAGTGAGCGCAGTCTCCCAGCAGCCAGGGAGCCAACCTCTGCCTGACCCTCTGGTATCCTGGTGGAGAACAAAGGACAGGGAGACATGCTGTATAAGACAGTGTGTCAGCAATGATGTCAGCGCCATACAGTATTTCTGCCACAGGAACAATGAAACAGTGTGTCTTTACACCCGGAATGACAAACAATAAAGATAAGACAGACATGTTATAATTAAAATTAACCACACAGTGTAGCACTAAATGCAATGATTACTTTCATTGTCACCAGAGCTGGAGGTTATTTTTCATCTGTTCAATTTGTGCAGTTATCAGCAGCCGCTCAAATTGTAAAGGTTAATGCGTCTCACGGTATTAGTATTATTAATTTATTTCTCACCGTTCTACCAAAGAGGTTTTGTTTTCATGTCACTGCTTCGTCAGCCACGTAGGTTTTGCATTCCTCACTATTTGTTTGTTAGTGAGAAGGATTACGCAATACAAACTGAGAAGCAAACCGAACACAACATTATCATATTTCCACAGGACTCAAAGGGCAGGGGAGTGAAGGCATGAGACTATATATAGTTAAGTATAGAGAGGGTCAAACTAGGTTCACCTGCAAAACGTATGGTGTATTTTAGGTTCATACATAAATTTCACTCAAAACTGAACCTGCCTAACATTTTTTGAGTTTATATACTGTAATGGGGCATTTTCTGACACTTTTATTAATTTGTCAGTGGACAACACATAACTTACCTTAATAACAACAACTTGGAGTTCATAATGTGGTTCAAATTGTTGAATGTACTCCAATTATTTTATTTATTTATTTTTTTGGCTAATGCCTCCATAACATTTGCTCACGCATGATGATGGTTGCAAGTTTTCTTTAATTTTTGAAGCAACAATTTGTAGTTCATCCCAAAATTTTGCAGAGAATTTTAATCCCAGCAAAACTTTTATAGATAATTTTGACTGAACTCCAAATGTGGATTTATACAAATAACTTCACAAGCATTCTTTGTGCCTTTTTTGTCTTTGATTGCAGAGAAAAGGAGTGATGATAACCATTAAACTGACTAAAGCATGTGCCTGGCTACCCAGTACAGTTTTAGTGTTATGTTAATTTATTACTTATGAGGCATATATCACTATGTAACTACTTTTCACATTGTACAAAGAGATCAGAGTCAACATGGTAGGATACAGGTTTCAAATTAAAACAAGGCAGCACGCTCCTGGCAATGACATCACCACATTTATGTGCTGTGATAAAACTAGCAGAATCCGGTCAGGGGATTTGGTTACTTGATCATCAAACAAGTTACTGGACTTTGTATTGTGTCAGATACCGCATTGCAAAATATTAAATAAATCTGACAACAAAAGGAGAAGACTTTGTTGTATGTATTCAAAGGGCAAATCAAAACAAAATAAATAATGACCAAAACATCGAGTCAATAAAGGTGGGTGCACAAAATGCTTTTCTTCTGAAAAGCTCCACGGGTGGGTTGAAACTGTGAGTGATAGAAAAAAAACTAAAAAAAAACAATGCTGACTGAAAAAGACTGTCCCAACCCTTCTGGGATGATACAAACAAAGCAGTTTACTGTTAAAATGTAAAATGAGGCGAGAGAGAGCTGACTGACATGGTCATGAATTCTACTTTGAACCACACCATGCCAATACCATGATAATAATACAGCAATGTATTGCATTAGAAATTCGTCACCAATACAAGTAAAAAGAAACTTGCAGGGATTAGACACACAAAACGGTCTACAGAGGTTTACAATTCAAATTTAAAAATGAGTCGATGGTGACCTGACTGAGGTCACAAAGTGTAATTTGAACCACAAAGGCGGTAACCTTGATCACAATACATCCAACACGCTCTGCCGCTGTGTATTGCTTTTGAAATGTGTTGCCTACACAGTTGAAAATCTTTTTCTTTGAAAAGTGGAAACAAAAACTGCAGGGACTAACGCAAGAGCCCAAATATTAAATCCTCGCTGACTTCTTTTAAATGCTTGGATGGGGATGACGACAAAGAAACGCTTATCCAGTTCAATGGAATATCATGAAAGGGGAGCTCCCATTCATAAACATGCCTGAGAAAAAAGGTGCAGTGAATTCAGGAGGGTTGGAAGCAGTAGTGATACCGGAGACTTCGTCGGCCAGTAGATGATTGACAAACACTAATGTGACACGCACAACAAGAGGTGATGGATAAATTGCCTCATTACTTTTTAATGTGGTGAGTGGTCACTGTTCTGGAAATGTCAAATTCTTTATCGCTGACCATTAAATTCTGCCTGTGAAAACTTTTGTTAACTAGGGATGGGTATTTGAATACATGACCTGAACTTGGAATGGGGGGGAAAAAAATAACAATTATTGGATTTTTATTTTTGGGAAAGTCTCTTTCTTGATGCTCTGACGTCTTGTTTCCATGAAGTGTTTCACGGAATAATGCTGCCTGGAGGCGTTTGCAGAGAGGGAAGTAGCTGTTGTGTTATATTGTATTCTTTAACCAGAAAACTAGTTTGACTGAATCAACAACTTGTTGCATAAGTAGTGCACTCCATTTCGTCTCAATCAAGACGCAATTAATCAGCGATCAATTCTACACAATACTTAATTAGTTGATTATTTGATTCTTATGCACATCCTTAATGTGCACCTGTAAAAATTAAGGAAATCCTACTATCATGAATTTGCTTTAGTGGGAAACTGATAGAGCTGGCAACGTTTGAAAAACACACGACTGGTTATCAGGGGCGGTGTAAGGTGGAGAAAAGTGATGAGAATTCTATTTTAGCAAGTAGTGGGGGCCCAAGTGATTCCCCCGCCCCCGTTGGCCCAAATCCCAGGTGGCACAGCCAGTGGTGGCTGAGAAGCAACTTGATAACGCCTCTCCAATGATTTGTAATTTTACTGCATAGTAATATTGAAATTCATCAAACTTTGAATAAAAGGAAAAGCAGTTCATGCGCATTCTCAATTTACTGTCCCGCAAATGCAAATGACTGTGTTTTCAGTCATTTTTGCAGCTTCTGATTTTACTAGATTGTTCTATTCTATTGTAAATGTACCCCTCTTGGACTCAAGACCGTTTCTTAACTGCCACAATGGAAATCCCAACCCCTCGTATTCCACACCGTATGCCTCATTAGTGTTGTCCAAGACTGTATTTTTTTCCTGATTTGTGTGGCACAAAAAAGGTTAACTCTCAATAGACAAAATAGATTTTGAATTTGTGAGTCGTGACACAGAAGTTACCACAGCAAAACAAGTTCTATAGCTTAATGATATAGCTCTGAGAACAACAAATACGCCACAGAAGGACAAAAGAGTCCTTTAGTACTCTTAAAATAGACAGAAAAAAAATAACTGCCTGACATCCCTCTACATGATACTATTAGAAAAATGTAATGTGTCAAAATACACTGGGGCATTGGTGAAGCGCTGCAAAGGCCATGTTAATGAGTCATCAAGGCATGCAAACTCAATTTGCTCCCTGAGTGACGAACATCAATCGCTGGCAGGCATAAAGACGAGACTTTAAAGTTGCAACTGTGCTTCTTGCTGCACAACCTTCCAAGCTGTGAAAGTAACTTTGAGAAAAGGGAGGACATATAACTCCTATATTATGCAACCTCATGTTGGACCCAGGGTAAAGAAAAAAAAAAGAAGAAGGTATATGGATATCTATGTCACTTCGCTCTGAGCTCACGTGAGTGGCATAAATTCTTTGCAATTTGAGCAGGATGTTCTGAATTTCCTAAGTACTACTATTTTACAGGGTCTTCTCAAACAACATAACATGACCTCTCAAGGATCACACCCTTACTACATTACGTTACACAACTTGACATAGAGTTGGCTTACATTCAGTGTGACATAACTTCCCATGGGTTTTAAAAAACGGCTAAAACTGTAACAAAGCAACACGACACGCTCTTGACCAAGTTGTAAGTAGGCCACAGCAACACACGGCAATGAGAACAGACAAGGTGCAGGGGTTGACAAGCACACTGCAAATAGATTGCAAGTATCCTATAACACACACAGCCGTTTAACCAACAAACAGACACAGGAAGGAGTAAACACCCTGCACAAATGATCCCAGATGGCATCTCGAAAGGACCTGGAAACATCTGCTATGGCACACTGGTACCTGTCTCACGTGGTGGTCAGAGCCAGACACAGGACTTGGAATACTGGGGGCAAATGACTATTGTTTAAATCTTTCATTCATCCATACATCACCGAGAGAGAGATGGCGAATGGGGGTACCGACGAGGCAACCGAGCTACAGTATGTGAACTCATGCACGACTAATAGCCAGTTGAAATCTATGGTCAAATTAAATGGGTGCCCCTCTGGACAGCCATGCACGTGCGCCGACATGAAGATAGTTGGTGACAGCCCACATGCCTTCAAAAGAAATAATGGGGTCCTTGGTTTACGACTGTCACAGCATTTGAGTTTCCAAACAGCGAAGAATGAACTTAAAAGGCAAGTTAGCGATCCTTCAGTGAATGACAGCTGCCATACCATGGCCATGGGTGAGGTAAGTAAACACTATAAATGGGCAGAAAGCTCTGGCTTTCCTATGAAAACCAGCAAATTATCTAATTGGTTTCAAATGCTTGGCAAGTAAAATTATTGTTACGCGCCAGTGCTTCTAGCAAACACACACTCGATAATTTATGACAATTGAGTAGACGGGTATGTTGACTATCCAGATTGTGTCAATTCCGTTATCTTGGTTCAATGTGTCAAATCAGTTATCCTGTTACGTCTTTCTCCTTTGTTGTATCCAAAATGTGACCACAAACTTAACGGCTATAATCCCAAGTAAACTGATTCTGAATGGTGCATTCTTGTTTTGCATGCAACAATGCTTTATTACAGTCAGATCTGATCAGAGGCCTTCTTGACAGAGCACACAGCCCTCACAATGGACCCCAGTGTGTGTTGACCTTTGTTCAACAGGGCTGAGCAAGACTGAGGCAAGTTCACGTTTTGTGGCAGCAGAATTTTTTTGTCTTGTGGGGCAGATGTTATTTTAGACATGCTCATGTGATCGTTACCGTTTAGCAGAGATCCAAATAACGATTATAATGCGGAAAAAGTGGATGTCTTTTGTTTTAATGCCTCCTCCATCTACATATCCCTAACACTCGACAATAGTTATAAAATAGTGTATATTAAACAAAGGAGATGGGATATATTGCATGCTTCAACAGTTTAAATAAATCACACAGTTTAGTAACATTGATTAATAAGACATCAGTGCATTACGACCACAGGAGCTTAGTCTACGAACTAGGACTCTTCAGTCGACAATTGTTTGTTTCCATCATGAGAACCAAGGGTCTAACTATAGTTCAGAGATAATTACTCAATCCCCTGATACGTCCCTGATCACGGTCTAGTGCTTTCAAAAGGTTCAGAAACTTTTGGGCGCACTCTGCCATGCTGAACATAACTGATTTGATGACTACTCAATGTATTTTATTGTACCTGCCACGTTTAAAAAAAAAAACATAGCTGTTTACATAATCACTATTGTTTGAGCTATGCTCAGCCTACAACAAATTGGTGGAAGAAAGATATTCACAGAGAACTATAGTCAGAAACCCAAAAACTATATATGGCATGTTGGGTTAACGCTTGATAAATCCCACAGTGAAACCTCAGAAAACACCATTGTATATCAACTGACTGGTGGTGAGACCATTGTGGCTGGAAAGCGAATTGACAAAACCACAAGGGCACATTGATAGAGAGCTTAATTGATAGGTTAACAATTTGCACCATTATAAATTCAATTTGACTGAAGCAACCATCCATCCATCCATTTTCTTCCGAGGTCGGGTCGCGGGGCCAGCAGCCTCAGCAGGGAAGCGCAGACTTCCTCTAGCTCTTCCGAGGGGATCCCGAGGCATTCCCAGGCAAGCTGAGAGACGTAGTCTCTCCAGCGTGTCCTGGGTCATCCCCGGGGTCTCCTCCCGGTGGGACGTGCCCGGAACACCTCACCAGGGAGGCGTCCAGGAGGCATCTTAAACAGATGCCTGAGCCACCTCATCTGGGTCCTCTCAATGCAGAGGAGCAGCGGCTTTACTCTGAGCCCCTCCCGGATGACCGAGCTTCTCACCCTATCTCTAAGGGAGAGCCCGGACACCCTGAGGAAACTCATTTCGGACGCTTGTATCCGGGATCTTGTTCTTTCGGTCACAACCCACAGCTTGTGACCATAGGTGAGGGTAGGAACGTAGATCGACTGGTAAATCGAGAGCTTCGCCTTTCGGCTTAGCTCCTTCTTTACCACAACGGATTGATACAAAGTCCGCATCACAGACGCTGCACCGATCCGCCTGTCGATCTCCTGTTCCATTCTTCCCTCACTCGTGAACAAGACCTCAAGATACTTGAACTCCTCCACTTGGGGCAGGATCTCATCCCCGACCCGGAGAGGGCACGCAACCCTTATCCGACTGAGGACCACGGTCTCAGATTTGGAGGTGCTGATTTTCATCCCAGCCGCTTCACACTCTGCTGCGAACCGCTCCAGTGAGAGTTGGAGACCACGGCTTGGTGAAGCCAACAGAACCACATCATCTTCAAAAAGCAGAGATGCAATTCTGAGGCCACCAAACCGGACCCCCTCTACGCCTCGGCTGCGCCTAGAAATTCTGTCCATAAACGTTATGAACAGAATCGGTGACAAAGGGCAGCCTTGGCGGAGTCCAACCCTCACCGTAAAAAAACAAGTCCGACCTACTGCTGGCAATGCGGACCAAACTCTGACTCCGGTCAGTATGGTTTGGTACACCATACTCCCGAAGCACCCCCACAGGACCCCACGAGGGACACGGTCGAACACCTTCTCCAAGTCCACAAAACACATGTAAACTGGTTGGGCGAACTCCCATGCACCCTCGAGGACCCTGCCGAGGGTGAAGAGCTAGTCCACTGTTCCACGGCCAGGACGAAAACCACACTGTTCCTCCTGAATCTGAGATTCGACTTCCCGACGGACCCTCCTCTCCAGCAAGCACCTCCTGGCCTGGCTACAGAGGGGGGCCCCTGGTGACCCGTGTCCGGGTTAGGGAAACCTAGCTCTATATATTTTGTTCTTCATAGGGGTTTTTTGAGCCGTGCTTTGTCTGGTCCCTCACCTAGGACCTGTTTGTCATGGGTGACCCTACCAGAGGCGTGAAGCCCCAGACAACTTAGCTCCTAGGATCTTTGGGAGACACAAACCCCTCCACCACGATAAGGTGATGACTCAAGGAGAGGCATAAAAAAACTAATTTTCTCAATGTACATGGCATGCTGGACGATGGTTAAGACTTTCTTTTGGATAAGGGAGGTTTTTTACACTGGGATGGCATACCAACTGAAATACAAATTGTATAAGAGGCGACTACACAACAAGTCCCACAAGCCAAACCGAAGAATTGATTGGGTGACTGAAAAGCAGGGTTTTCTAAAATAAAAAGAAGGAGGACATTTAGTTGTTGCACCCATCCATCCATTTCTGTTGCGGGTCAAAGCAGGGTCTGCAGACGATCACAAATGACACAGGTCACCATGGACATCTGTCAGTGTCTGGACAATTGTGAATGGGGAGCTAAATGGGGAATTGTTCTCATGGCAGTTGAAATAAACATCAGTGTTGAGACCCGTAATTTTAATTGTCATAAACATGTTTCTTTGTTCATCGACTACATTTTAATCCAGCAATTTAAAGTAGTGATTTTGCATAACATAACTAAGGGAATTTGTAAGAGAATGGATAGCATCAAAATGATTGCCATGGCAAAATTGTATCACCTATCGCACAGCTACCGTGTGTTAGCAGTCGTGCACTAAAATTTTGTCAAAATATGATGTTTTAATGCAGACAGAAACTGATCGTTGACGGACATACTCTCGGGCCGCTCCACTAAAACAAATAATTATTTTTTTTTTGTTTGTTTAGGTCTACCTGTGAGGCCCAGTACTAAATGGCCTGTGACCCTGTACCGGTGCTGCAGCCCGATGGTTGGCCCCTGTTTGACAACACGCAGACACACCCAAATACCACAGCGCTCCTCACCAGAGTCACAGAGCTCATAATCAGTTCAAGTACTTTACAGGGGTTCTTCAGTTTATGACATTTCCGACTGGACATTTCAAGGTCACAAACAGTGAAAAATGAACTAGTTCGTGCAGCAGCGGCACAAGAGGACATGCTCAGATATCGCCACACTGTTTTTCATTTGATTGTTTTTTTTTTTATGGCCTAAAGGTGTTATGCTAACTATTGTGTTAGCATACCTTAGTAAGGCGCATTCTGTGTTCCGTACTAATTCGGGTTACATCACCGCCGTAGGAGAACAGCTTCATCATAAACCGAGGACATAGTGTATACATTTTGTGGAAATTTGTTTTGTATTGCGTAATATTCAATAAAAACATAATCAGCCGCTAATGTATGCTTTACATGTTACAATAACTGGTGTTAAAAATGTCCAAACACTGCACTGTTCATCCACTGATTTATTTTATTTGCACAGTTTGACCATATAGTGTTAATCTGTATTACCAGTGTGGCTCAAAATGAGCCTGCAAGGGGAGCCCGGGAGCCAAAATTCCCATTTCGCAGCTTAGTAGTACTTTAAAAGAGTCAGGACAACATGGAAGGTGTTATGATCTTTTGGCCAGATCGTCCATCACTTGTCCTCACACCATCCATCTGTTAGCCCCCTCTGCATCTCCTTTGCCTGCCCTCCGTACCTCCACCGGCATACCCAGGGATCAGTCAGGAGCTCATCGCTCAACCCAGCTGTCACTGTCACCCTTCGCTCTTGCCAATGTCTCGCCACCAGGCCGGGCAAGTGTCACTGCGTACACTTGAGCCGTGGCTCAGTGTCTGAGGTGAGTGACAACTGCAAAGAGGTCGTAGCCTGATGGATTGAAAAGCTCGACCCCCTGCTCACCTCTCATTAACGCTACTGGCTCACTGGGAGGTTGGCGCTGTGCCTCGCACTCACTAATGGCCTGAATAACCATAGGCCAGCGAGGCAATAGTTACTTGAAGCGCTGGAGGATTAATTCAATTGTCCTTTCCTTTATTTAAATGATGGAAAGAATTAATTGACCAATGTAAACAGAGTCTTCAGGCTTTTTGTGATGCTGCACAAATTAATAATGTGTGATGCGTAAATCAATATACCACACAAACCAATCAGCTCAAGTAAACACAATCCCTTCAAGTATCTTGTGTAATAGCTGTGCGTAATCCTCTATTATGCATGACATGAAATAAGTTCAAACCTAAGTTGAACCGTAACTCATTCTCTACACAGCAGGTTGCTCGTCTCAATAACGCCACACAAAAGTGCGAGCCCACTACATTAATGTAAGTTTTATGGATCTGAATTTCAATGTGAGAACTGAGCATGGCATGAAACCATCCAGAAAGGTTTTAAATAGCTTAAGTCAGTGGGATGCTTTTCAAGAGTGTCTCCGTTTGTTGACACAGACCCATTCATGTTTCCAGTCCAAACCCGGAGGAGATTGCAGGCAGTGAATTGGGTCAGACGTGGGCTGAGCTAGACAATCAGAAAGCTAGTGAGTTGTTACCAAGTCAGTGGGTCTGTGACAAAGGTCTGCGGGAGGCAGTCTGGCTGGGCGCCATGCCTCCGTCAGTGGTTTGGTGGTGAAGCGATGCTGATGAGGAGGGAAGGCTGGTGCGAGGCAGTGAACGCAGAAGGGTGGGGGTGGGGGGTGGGGGGTAGTGGACAGGGATGATGGGCAGCGCAATAAAGCTCGCTCTGCGTCTATTAGGACAGTCATTTAAGGAAAATAGACGTTTCTGGATGTGGTGCTGGAGGAGTCCTGGACAGACTTTCTATTATTTGTTGTCCACACTCAAACAGAAACCTTTTACAGGGATGTGGCAGTGTTTAGAATTAACCAGTCACATTCAAACTCAGGTTAAATGAGAGACAGCACACAGCTGCCACTACACCAGTGCCTTTTATTAACGTCAAATAAATTTCAGACATTCTAAGTAGGCTTTTCCTGACTTTTGTGTTTTGCATCAAAGCAGAGGCCCTAAGTTTTGCGCTAACACTGACTGCAATATCAAACTGTTGGCCTAAGGCACGCGGCACGGTGGCCGACTGGTTAGAGCGTCAGCCTCACAGTTCTGAGGACCCGGGTTCAATCCCCGGCCCCGCCTGTGCGGAGTTTGTATGTTCTCCCCGTGCCTGCGTGGGTTCTCTCCGGGCACTCCGGTTTCCTCCCACATCCCAAAAACATGCATTAATTGGAGACTCTAAATTGCCCGTAGGCATGACTGTGAGTGCGAATGGTTGTTTGTTTCTATGTGCCCTGCGATTGGCTGGCAACCAGTTCAGGATGCCCGATGACAGCTGGGATAGGCTCCAGCACGCCCGCAACCCTAGTGAGGAGAAGCGGCTCAGAAAATGGATGGATGGATGGATGGTCTAAGGCACCAGGTCGAGCTAAAAAAAAAAAAAAAAAAAAAAGAAAAAAGAAAGACCCAAAGTATAATGCTGGTACCACCATGCTTCACTGTAGGTACAGAGTTCTCTTGTTGATGAGTGGTGTTGTGTTTGCACCAAATAATATACAGTATTTCATTTTGAAATTATGGCCAAAATGTTTAGCCTTGGTTTCAGGGAGTTTGTTCAGTGGTTGTCTCCCAATTCAAAGGTTGTAGGTTCGATTGTTAGCCTCTGTGACCATGCCGAAGTTTGAGCTTGAACAAGATACGGGACTGCCAGCTGCCCCTGATGCTGCGTCATCAGAAGGTGACTGAGGAGAGAGCGTTTAAGAGCTTTGAGTGCTTTGAAGGTGGAAAACCCTGTTTAACCTTTATCATTTCATCGGACCATCACACATTTTCTCACTTGTTTTGGAGATAACAAGAGTATGGATGTTGCAATATTATAGTCCACAGACTTCACTAGAATAAAATGTGTCTCTCCACATGTAGACATGGAAATACAGGAGAACCTCTTTCTCCTCTGATACGTTTGGTACTATTTTGAAGAGAAAAACTGACTGTTCTAACTCCAAGCCAAGTAGAGGAGAGCTGAGCCAGGATGAGCGGATACTGTGCTGAGGAAATACAGCATTTGCGGCTAAGAGTATAACACAAACCGACTAACGAGGGTTAAGGTGGCTGTCTGTGATTTAGGATTTTGTTTTTTCATAATGCTATAGAACCTTCAAGGGACTGTTGAGCCCCAGTTAAATATTGTGTTTTAGTTGGAGATAGACACCTAAAACTTAATAATAAGCAACAATCATACAACGTGGCAGAGACCCATCTGGACCCTGGCTGCTTCAAAGCCGCTCTTGTTTTCGGTTTTCTAATGCCGTGTATTAGCCCTTTGTTGCTGGGCCAATTTTGAATAATTACAAAAAGCAATAGATTCAATCAGGGACCAGCTGTCTGCGGCAATGCATGTGTGGTGATGAGGTCCCCACATCAAAGTAAATCTGAATATCACAGAGAAGCAGCAATGGCAACATCTGAAGCTCGAGCTCCCTGTGAACGCGGCACACATCAGGATACACCAATGCACTCCCTGCTCATGCATGAACACTCATAGAAGCATTACCCCCCAATACGGACCTATTGTTAATGTGCTAAAAAGAAACATTGTCAGCATGTAGGAGTAGGAGGAAAACCATCTGTCTCTCCATTACGCAGATCCTGAATGTGAGAAAGATGCTGCGTGGTTAATGGGCTTAAACAACAACGCTGTTGTCTGCCAAAATATAATAAAGCTACAATAAAATCTGCTGAGGAGTGTGACCATCCATCTCTGTTTGCACCACCACTGATTGGCATTTGATGAAACTTTGCTGCAACATTTGTTTGGTACACTGCTTGCCTCGCAAAATATACTGATGCAATCAGAGGTGGATCAAATAAATAAAGAAAAATCATCATCACATCGTTGCAAATGAGTATTTGTAAAATGACTAATTAGACCACCAGGGGACTAGAGTGTCTTTTTTATTTAATTACTGGACTTAAGGAAATGAATAAAAATCTTATTTTCAGAAATGAAAGCAAGTTGGTAGTCGTTGGTAAGCAAGGAAATAGTGATTAAATTGCCGTGTTTCGTGCGTAGACTGCTCATCAGCTTAACTGAAAATGATGGACCTGATGAACTGCAAATTCCAATACCACAGCTGTGACTTTTTCCGCAATCTGTGGTTGGTTATTGACTGAATCCTCATTAGCTTGTCATTTCAGTCAACTAATAATTAACAACACACTAATATGCAAGGTTATTCAAAACTTCTCACTGAGTTTGAATTCTGAAAAGCAATGCTTTCCCTTGTTCATTTAAAACTGGCGTTGATCTATTCATTTCCATTATTACAGTACTTAAACTAATTAGGGTCAATTTGAGAGGTAGCACTAATCCCAATGACTTTCAGAGCATTCGGACCTATAGTGAACGATACACTCTAGACTGCTCTTCAGTCAATCAGATGGGGCATTGTGAAATACAGACATCCACACTGAAAATGTAGTCTTCAATTAAGCAAACATTTTTGGAGTGTCGGAATCTGGAGGACCAAGAGACAACCTGCACAAGCGCATGGAGAAAGTCCACACCCCTGGCTTGTACCAACGAATTTCTTCCTCTGATGTGATGTGAATACTGCGCCACCTAACGTGCATACAATTTTACTTAAACTGGTGTGTGATCAGAAAGCACCAGTAAATACATCCACTTGTCAAATCAATTTCATGTTTCCTTACCTGAGCGATTCAGCCATACGCCGCAGGTCTTCATTCTGCTGCTTGAGCCGCTCCAACTTGGCCAGGATCTTTGAGAGCTCTCGGCTGGAACGTTCCGGGTGTTCGCTGTCCCTCACCAAATGGCCACCGATGTAGAAGAGTAGCGTGCCCCAGGCTAATAGCACCAGGGTGATCCAACGCCATGAACCCGCCCAGGGCCGCATGGTGTGACCACGCCCGCCTGAAATTGCCTCCTGATGTGCTTGTACCCCAAACGACCCACCGGGCTGCCTGACGGTCCACTAGTGTCCTCCTGTCACCACATGTGATGCAGTGCCAACATTAGCACTGGCATCTCTTCATGGATGGTAGATGAGATGAAGTATTTCTGGGATCGTAGCGTCTATAAAAAGGTTAGGGGTGTTCTCCAGCTGTTAGCCAGCTTTCCCTCCTTTCGCTACAGCATGGTGAGCATGCTCGGATGTCTCCCAGATGGCGGCCTGACCGGCGTCCTCTCCGCCCAGCTCAGTAGTGGCCAACCTTTCCCCAACTCTCTCACAGACTTCTTCAAGTCCCTTTGGGATCTTTTATTGAAGTTGTGCCCTGCAGAAACACACAAAGACAAGAGTGTTGAGTGAGATAGTTGAATATGTTCAGTTTTTGCAAATACTTTATGAGCCTTTTGGTCAAACCAAGACCAACGAAGAGATAGAAGGCACACATGCTGTGAAAGCCATGGAGAGAAAAAAATAGCATAGTCACTCACAGCCAAGAGGCCAGTGACCGGTCACTGATGGTCAAAACCCTCAGCAGACATCACCCGAAACTGTAATTTGCATTTATGTGGTAATGTGCGGCCCATGAATTGAGCAGGACTGCATCATTTTAATGTTCAGATCTTGCCTGCTTGTACTATACACAAGAAAACAGGATTCTCAAGTTGTTTATTTCTTCCGTTCTACAACCACAAACCGCTTCTGACATTCACAAACTTATAGTTAATGTTGGATGTTTTTGGGGTGCAAGCTAAAATCAAACAAACATCTTGCAGATGTTTGGCACCCAATGTCATCCTTGCAGCCATGACAGAATGTAATACTGTCAAGGTGATACGGCGAGCTCAATGGAACAGAGGGACTAGAAGAAAAATCCCTCGATTATCGTTTCCCTTCATCCCCGAGCAGCAGGGGCGAGACAGAGATGGACGCATGCCGGGTTTATGAAGCAACCTTCCCTGTCATTTCCCCTGACAAAGCCTTGCCAAGGCGACCGGGTGCCGTGGCGTGATGAGATAAAGACTGGCAGATATGTGTGCACAGAGCTCCAGTGTGGGTACTATCATCCCACAGTGGGTAACACAGCGATCTGGAATAATACAGAGCATCTTTGACTTGCAGCGAGAGGCGGTGGTGGGCGATGGCGTTGATTGACAACATTGCAGTGTCTCTTGTGTGTCTGTCTGCGAGAGTTCAACAGGGAGGAAAGTACTCCTGACGGGATTCGCCTGGCAGCAGGGAAGTAGGCTGACAGTAGCCGGTCTCGTTTGCCATAGAAACAGAATTGTTATGTTGAACATATATGGTTGTCCACAATGTGTCTGGCTGGTATTTTTGTAGCCATTGTGGTGAACCTAGCCAATTCTATGTACCTCTTTGTGGCAAAATTGTTTGTGTGAGGTTTCTCAGCTATGTAGGTCATGGTATTTGAGGAAGACTTGAATCAAGAGTAACAGGACTTGTTTTTGGAACACCACTCATCCAAGAGACATTTTTAGTTTTGATAACAGTTTGGGAAAAAGAGCTTGCTATGCCTTGTGGGACTGTCAGGTCATGATGGCACCGGGTTATTGGGAGTTTGCAAGTGTCCCGTCAACATATCGCTTTCATACCTCTCAGTTCACAAAAATCAAAACAGTTGTTCATGCTGCTGCTGCTGCTGCTGCTGTGACTGACCTCGGCCAACACAAGTACCGCTGCTCTTATAGCATGCAGGCCTTGGATGTGCTGAGCTGTGTTTTATTATGGAAAATAAGAGCTGCGAGAGGGCCACACTCCAGAAGCTAATACTTGACTGGGACTTAACAAAAAGGCAGGCTTTTCACTGTGTTTGAAAGCCATAATGAGGTTTATGTTCAGAACACTAAAACCGCTAAATATAAAACCACTGGATGAGGCACACCACAGCTGCCAAGAATATTAAGATAACACTTATAGCTAGAGCTATTCTACTTGAAAGTTAACTCACTGATATGTTTCTGTTATGTGAATAAAACTTCAAAGGAATGTGCACTTGGACATTAACTAGTTATTGCCATCAGCAAGAATAAGAGATTGAAAATAAAACCCCCTTTAATAGCCTTCCAGGAAAGCAGGCCTTTCATTTTTTACTTTCAGCTAGGTTATTGTGTTCATGATGACAGAATTAACAATAGCGATATCTTCTAATAATTGTGTAGGCTGTTATGTGGAATCTTTCTGCAGCACATTAGCTCTAAATGGTTCCGTTCTGCACCATCACTCATTAGCTGAGGATAACACACATCCCATTCTCAGTGTTACTCTTAAATTAAACCAACCCAATCTAGCCTTGGACTTTAAACACCAAGCCCCTCAATGTCCTTCACCCTGCTGTGGACATTATTAGGACCATGTCAGCTGGCATGGTATATAGATTGTGCCACTAACCACACCCATTCAGTGCCACACCAACATGCAAAGGCCTTGGGGGGTGGATAGCGATATGCGAGTGAGGGTCATCAAAGATGACCTGTATTCAGTCCTGCAAGTGAATCTTTGATGTGAGTCAGCTTGCAACATAGGTCATCAATCACCAAGGCTTGGCTCTGTAGGCAATACGCGACAAGATGAGGTCCACCACTGAATTATGCATGGCACTCAGCTGAGGACGGCTTCCATTACACTAACATGACCGCTCTGGCTCAGCCATCGGAGCTTTTTCTCCAGCATGACTATATGTTTCACTCATCATTTATGGGAATGCAATGTAATATATTCAGACATGTTCCTTGGGGTGGGTGGGGGCATATACAATGTGTGTAGGGATGCACCAATACCACTTTTTTCCAGACAGAGTACTTGTACATTTGACTACTCTCCAATACGCAGTACCGATACTTGATTTTTACATGTCCTGCAATTGTGATGAAAATGTGTTTTGCATTTTAATCAAATATTGTTCAAAAACACAAAAGACAACCTTTTTTCATGAACATGGCACAAGTTTCACCCAAACACTTTAGAGTAACAACTTTTAACATCTAACTGCATATTTTTCTAAGTCTTGCCACACATTTCACTTAAATGTAGCTTGTTTTACAAGCATTTCAGTTCTGTAGTGTCTCAGTCTGAACAATTTATATTAGACCTGAACTGAGCTGTGTGGATCAGAGCAGTGCAGAGGGGTCAATGGGTCTCGAAAAACCTGGTGTTGCCAGATGGGCCACGCCTGCAACTCGCAAAGTTGCGGCCTCCGTCACTGCCCGAGCAGAGTTTATCATCAATTTCAAATCAAAGACCTGATAGATGTACAATTCAAGTGCAGTCACACATGACCTCAGAATTATTTTTTTTTTCTTTATTTTTTTTATTATAGTGTCTAAACACCTGTAAGAATCTGTGAGCTGATGTCTTAATACAACCTGTGTTATTTTTAGTGGTCCCAGCACAAGCAATTAAAGCCTATAGCCTGTCTATGGAACTTATTAGTGAATGAACACCATATCACATGCATGTTAGTCCACTGGTGTATGGAGTTGCAGAGCCCAGGAGTCCAGCCAAGAGATATGTGTATAGTCACCACCCACCCTATTACAATGGTTGCCAGGTCCCCAACTGGCAACCATTGTCCCTGAATCGTGATCATTCATTAACCGTTATGACCCACATCCCGCCACCCCCACCCATACCAACCACCTCTTCATGGATGTGTGAATTTATGTCAGAAAATCTTTTCATACTCCAGCATATCTTGTGAGACTTTATCTTAATCATGTAAATATACATATTTGCCATGCCATCACACAAGGTTTACACTGATGGGAAACTGGGGGAAAAAATTATAACGGTCATACTATTCACTTCTTTGTACTATTGTATAAACATTTTTGTTTAATATATTGCCTGAACTAAGGTAAAACAGTTTTATGATGGTGACCATGGAAAGTGATTAATGACCAGTATTAACGAACAGATTGTGTTCCAGGTCTTAGAATTTCCACTGTAATAGCAAATTACAGAAACAATGTGTGCTGCATATTAGAGTAAGTATTTTATAGCTGTAATACAAAAATAGCCAAAATGTTAATGATTGGGCTAAAACCTAATTAAATCTCATCTCAATAAAATGTTGGCTGTCAAGCGACATTGTCAGCAATGTCTGATTCTCAACATTAACCAACAATGACAGCGAAGGTGGCAGCTATCAGATGAGCCATTGTACGACCTCACATAGTTTGCTGAGCAATATGGTGTCTAAAAGCGTTCCAATTTAGCAGCAGCTGTTGCCCGCACACTTTGCCCACAAATAAACTCAAAGCAGCTTTACTGGCTATTTTCTTGGCCTGGCTAGCGGTTCACAACAACATATTTTCAGTCTTTTCCTTGGGGACGGATGTGAAAGTATTAGATTTACTGTAACTCAAAAAAATTGAAAAAAAGAATGTGAATTGGTGTCTGGCACTAAAGGATTAATCAAAATATGATTGAAATGTGACAAAGTGCAATATCCAAATCGCTGGAACTGCAGTTTTATGATTAAGGTCAAACGTGTCAGATTAAAACATAAATAAAACTCTGGGGCACTACAGATTCGGCACTGCCTGCAAATCATCAGCCAGATGCTGTGTGTTTGGTACCGACCTCAGCAAAATGGGCACATTTTATTTTCCGACTAACATTGAATCTACTTTTCCAATGTGGAAAAAAAAAAGGAAAAAAAAGAAAAATATAAAAGCACTGAGAGAGTGTAGAACTCCATTAAGGCTAAAAGCTTTATCACTTGCAAAACCACTGTGAGCTACCTCCTGGAATCTAAAGTGGGGTGTATAAACCAACAATCACCCCGAATTTTAGCATTACCCGCCTCTTACGAACAAACTCAGCTAAGGCCCAGTGGTCAATCATAACTGTTAAACAGTTTGGCAGAGCCAGGAACTCCATGATTGTGACGTGAAATGTAATGGCCAATTAGGAAGCGACCTCAAGTTTGTGCTGTTGCCGCACACAAACAGAGGGGCAACTGCCTGTGTTGAGTCTTTATAATGTGTCTCCTGAGTAATTCATCACAGTGAAAATAACAAGGAGAAGCGATTGCAACCACAATGCATTTACCAGACAAGATCACACTCAGGCTATGTACGGAATGATTTACTCATTCATTATTCCCTAATTCCAATGTAGGGCTTTTTATATAGTGGACTACATAGTTCATTCATGGATTGCTTGAGGTATATTCACGTGCTTTTAATACGATACGGCTCGCAAGCAGGCAACAAAACGTTATGTAGCCTAGCAAGCTAGTGCCAGCACTAACGGTTGTACGTAAACATGCTGGCGTTTTGTCAAGCTTCGGTAAACATGGTTTGCGCGCGTGAATAAATGTCGACAACGGCGTGCAAGTATGTTGACAACCACGAGAAGGGAAACGCCCGGTCACAATACGCAATCCTATTGGTCGACGTCAAGGTGCGCTGTCAGAGAGTTGTCGTTGAAATGTCACACTACACGGAAGAAATCCCCAAAAATCAAACATGCTAGACTTTTCATTTTGGCGTCGTAGGGCTATCGTAGGGCTATCGTAGTGCGTGGATTATGTCACACTACAAGAAATTTTGTCGTACCCGACAAAATACGTCGGGGCTGATCTAGGAAATCAGCTGTGATAACTAATCGGACCAATACCGGGACTAAAATCCTGTAGTCTGATCTAGGCATAATCCTTCGATCTTACTCTCTCTCAATATTTGTGTTGAGCCCTGTCACGATAGGAAGTTTTTCAGAATTATATATTTTGATAGTAGTTACAGTTTGGTAGTTTTTTTATGACACTGATATAATGATATTAGAGCATAATAAAGAATTGTACACATCTTACAAACTGGTAATCAAACATACTGTATGAGCACAACAGCGCAATGTTCTCTTATTTCCTAAATAAAAGTAGGGTTACATTTCACAATAAGCGGAAGTAAATAAAAAAGTGTTCTAAAAAAAAAGCCTCCAGGCTTCTATTTACCGATCGATTGTGAGGATTGTGGCTGCTCTGCTCCTTGCATACGAAAGCCGGTGAGCCTGTCCGGCCAGCCTGCAGCGAGCGGCGCTGCCTGCCCCCCCTCGAAAGAAAAACAGTGAACGAAGGAAAATATAAGATAATCATTTTTACAGCAAACATACACTTTTATCTACCATGCTCGCTCGCATGTCACGTGAGCCTCTCTTATTTTTTATTTACATTTTTTACACACACACTCACACATATATAGAGTGAGTCTTGTCAAAAGAAATAAATCAATCAATCAATCAAATAAAAAACAAAAAAGAAGCCATATTTCCGCCACCATGTCGGAGTAGTTTAAACCATGAATAAATAGCTGACTTTGTCTAAAGTCCCCCACTTGTGTGCATCTAGACTGGCTAGTACCAAGACAGGACTCGTACGTTTAGTGGATAATGATTCGGTGAAGCACCGTAGCAAAACACGCAAAACACGCAAAACACACACACACACACACACACAGGTAAGCAATGTTGTGCGTCTATGGATGCAGATTCACCATTCTTGACGCGTCCCTGCTCATTTTTGTGTGTCTCAGTCGCGGCACGCACATCAAACGAGATCACTTAATATATAACAAATACATTAAAATGACATTATGTTGTTTGCGTGTCCATCCATCCATTTTCCCTACCTCTTATCCTCGCTAGTTTTGCGGGTGAGCTGGAGCCTATCCCAGCTGACTTTGGGGAGGAGCTTTTGGGGAAAACCATGGACTGGAGACACATACAGAGACAAACAACCATTCACACTTATGGACAATTTACAGTCTTAAATGAACACAACATGCATGTTTTGGGAATATGGGAGGAAGTCAGAGTGCGCAGAAAGAAAAACACGCATGCACGGGAAGAACATGCTAACTCCACACACACGCTAAGATTCAAACCTCAGAACTGCTAACCACTAGTTCACTGGATCCCTATAAAAGCAAATATATATAAAAACCATTGTAAAACTTATTATGGAACTCAGTGAAGTGTTTCCATTAGAATCCCCGACCTCTGTTCTGGGCTACACTGTGATTGGCCAGTCTGAGATTAATTGGTGTGGCTTTACAGGAATGTTAATTCTGAATTTCTCTTATAAAGATATGTCACATTCAAGACAATACTCAAGTCATTTAAATTCAGGAGCTTCATATTTCTTCACTGCAATAGCACATCAATATAACATTTCAAAGTTCAAGAAGGGGGACAAAAAGGGACATGTGGTATGAGTTACTAGAAGGTGAATATGAATTGCAAAAATCCTCAACACAAAGAGAATGCATGCAACTATAACCAGCATACAGCCGTTCCTGAAGACTTGATGATTGCAAAATAGAAGGATGATAGGCTGCAGGTTAAGTGTCCTGAGGTAAATATACATAAGTGTCTAGAAATGGAAACTGCATGAATGCTGAGACGCGCTGTCAAATTGCCTTGAGAACTATACCGCTTGCTCATAGATTACAGCATACCGTAGCAATCCCAGAAACCATGCAAATATGCCTCCTGGGGTTTGTGAGTACAATGGCAAAAAGAAATTCAGATGCCTGGAAAGTGCTTTATCAAGATGAAAGACTGACAAAAGCCTGAACAAAAATGAAAAGTAAAATATGCATGGCCATTCCCTTCTGACTTCAGACAAAAGGCAGCCAACACCCTGAACTGGTCGCCAGTCAATCACAGGGCACATATACTGTAGAAACAGAACATTCACGCTCACATTCAATCGGGCACTGAGTGGGAACTGAACCCACACTGCGCGCATGCAAGTCAAGTGAGTGAACCATTGCACCATCAGTGACAAAACACAGTGTGTGTGTATATTATATATATGAAAACCATAGAGCATATTTACTGGAACTGGGACAGGCAAGCCTCGTAAAGTAAATATATAATAAAATACTGATAGACTTTTCTGCATGTAAATGAATGATGTGAGACAAGCATCTTCAGAGTGACACCCCAGTGTCCTGACGTCTGCAAGACAGGTAATTGCGCCTGTTGTTTAGTCTGAGCTAGAACATAGCCATGGGCATTGTTACCGACACAATGTCAATTTTGTCTTCTATTATCTTAATTGCTAGCAGGAGAATTCTATGTGCATGTGTGAAAAGTAAAACTTAGCCATAAAACAAAGGAGTGAGGGCAAGTAGTATTCAACCCCACGCTACATGCCACTAAGTCCAACCCACTAGTTTTTTACGTAACTACAACTTAAAAAACTAAAATTTCATTAGGCAAAACTGGAATATGCAGCCAACTGAGCATCATGCAACTAAATCTGTTTAAAAAAAACATTCCATCTAGTCCATGAAACATTAAGGCAGTTATATTTTACTCTCCCCCACACTCCCCATTTTAGTCTGGTTGAATACGGAGTAGGATTTGTTGAGAGTAATAAATATTAGCAATAAATTTTGATAGACATGAACCCGTGTTAGAAAACGAATACAGTGAATAAGTGCAGTAGACAACAATAACAACTAAAAATGCATGGATTTTAATTTTTATTACAAATACATTTCTAGGTTTTAAACGAGCAAGACAAAGAAGAGCAGACATACAAATACATTATAAAGTATACATACATTGTGTTTTACAATAATACGTAAGCATATTTATGCTTTTATGAAAATATTTATGAAAATCAAAATCTTCCTTGACGATATTACTATCTATTTATGGTTTACTGAAAATCTTGATGTGCCAATGTTTGGGTTTAACGAATTTAAGATGGTCATCTTGTACTTAAAACAAAATTACCAGTTTGTCGGCTACTTCCGTAACAGCGGCTGTCGAAGACTGTCAACACATTGTTTGGAAGAATATACCTAAAAAGTCACACAAAACATGCCGTGACGTCAGAGAACCTTACAAGAGCTCAGTGCTGCCCCTGCACTGTTGCCTTCCCACCGCATGCAGAGGTGGCAAAAGGTCCAAGTCCAGTTCTACTTCAAAAACCACTGATTGGCATTGAGTACGGGAGTAAAACACTTCGCCTTGCCTCCATGGTTCGCACTGTAGAGAAGTTGCTGACACAGAGACAGACACAGACGGATCCATAAAAATTACAAACATCAAATTAGTGGGGGGCAAGCTGCTGGTAATGGTTTATGCAAACAAGTTTCTAATTAGAAGCGGGAGACATATGATTAGCAGTAAAATGTTTGAAATAAATAAATACATAACTAAAACATCAATCATTCTTGTCTTTTATGACTTTTTATGTCCAAATAAAAAATGTGGGCCTGAGCTGTGGCCTACACCTGCCAACATAAGATGCTTCATGATGAGTGAAGGTGGATCCAGGCGCCAAGACATGTCAAGGTCGGCATTTTAAATGTGCTGTGTCAGTGAGGGTGATGGCTCTGCATTGGGGGGAGTGTGTGTTTGTGATACACGGGGAGAGAAAGGAGTCTATTGCTTTCGGGCAGCTGCCGACGAGAATTTATAGGACGGGAGCGTCATTTAAAAAATGATCATTTATTTTATACGCAGCAGGGTTGAGGAACACAATTTTTGAGGAAACCCAATATCACAAAGAACCTTGGCCATCATTATCTGCGGGAAAAGGTCTGGGTTATACATCCATCTTTGGCTATATTGCACATAAACCCACACATACACTCCTGCCAGTTCTGCTCTCTGCCCCTTGGAATGAATCCCAATGACGGCTGACCTTTACCGGCCTGGGGTGCATGGGATGAGCTCGTGAGGTGGGGGGTTGTCAGGGAGGGACCGTCATAACCCCACAGAGCGAGCGCCAACTTTCACTAAGTAGTGTGGACATGCTTAATGAGTGACGGAATACACCAGAGG
Source organism: Phyllopteryx taeniolatus (assembly GCF_024500385.1). Classification (NCBI taxonomy): domain Eukaryota; kingdom Metazoa; phylum Chordata; class Actinopteri; order Syngnathiformes; family Syngnathidae; genus Phyllopteryx; species Phyllopteryx taeniolatus. The sequence goes on from NC_084519.1 coordinate 11,404,625, forward strand.
ACAAGGCGATAAATGACAATGAGCAGCCACGGGATAAAGAGGAGAGAGCCCAGTGATGCTAAATCACACTTTTCACGGATGTTTCTTAATAGTCAATGAATTGATTTTTGAAGAACGACTGTATATCACAAAGTAACTGAAGCAAAATGGAAAGCAATACTTGGCAGCAACCAGCAAAAGCGATGTTTACAACAGGTTGAAAACAGTTCTTATTTAGCGTACAGTTCTATTTAGTGTACAGTCTATATGACAACTAAAAATATTTTATTTGCACTCCTCGCTTTTAATTTAATTAATGATTATTTTGTGTTATACCATGATTTTATTTTCCATCTTGTAATTGTAAGTAGCTATAAAGCACTTTGAATTGCCTTGTGTACAAATAACGCTGTACAAATAAACTCGCCTTGCCTACTCGAGCTACAGCCATGCAGGCCTATCCAGGCAGCATTATCCACAGTACAACTTGGGCATTGACACAAGAGTTCAGAACATTAAAACAAACGATTCTCCCCTCTCATGTAATTTAAAATGACAGGATCATTAATCTTTCCTATGATTGTTGTCAAATGCTCATCCCTAGAATTATTTCATTTGAAGGTATTGTAGGCTACTTTGTGGTCCTTTTATTGGTTGGTTAGTTAACTGATTAGTTAGGAGCAGAGGTGGGTAGAGTATCCAAATATTGTACTCAAGTAAGAGTACTGTTACTTTAGAATAATATGACTCAAGTAAAAAGTAGTCTTCCAAATATTTACCTGAGTAAGAGAATGAAAGTACACAGTGAAAAAACTACTCAAGAGTAACTGGTGAGTAACTTCTGATTTAAGAAAAAAAAATAAAAACAAATCTGAACATGAACGTCAAATAAAATAAAAACATAGTAAGGGAGTCCACACGAACCTACCACCATTTCAATTTTTAACTGCCCAACACTCAACAACACATGCATTGGGCCCAACAGAAACATTATTTGCTTTATTCACTTGAATGACTGAATGAAGAAACTGTTTGCTGACCAGACTCAATGATCGTGTGTGTGTGTCTGTTTGTGTCTGTGTGGTCTGCTACTCGGGGAACCGCTGACTAGTTTCAGTTAAAAATTTCCAACAATAAGTTAAAATGGGTAAAAATTCCGAGGGATTCTCCAAATTAATGCATTAAAATCGATGGTTCAAACGGCGTCAGTTGGCCTGAAACTCCATTTAAATAGCAAAAATGGAACATTATTTATGAGAAGAGCAGTGTGGGCAGTAGAATAGGGCTTGTACTTCACTAATCAATAGTTTTTTTTCCTGAATGTGGAGGATTTTAGAGGCGTTGGAAGTGCTCATGTTTTTATTTTTTAGAAAATTCCACAAAGATGGCTACCACCTGTCATGTTGCTATAGACACATCCATTCTTCCAATTAGCAGAGACAACCTCGATTCTACTTCAAATTGCTTCAAGCTTCAATTCCAGATCAGATCAGTTGACAGTCAATTACCGTAATTTATCGTGTATAATGCGCATTTCCCACCCCAAACAATGTCAAAAATCACTGGTGCGCATTATACATAGGTATGGGGGGGGGGGGGGGGGACTTGCCCATTTTATTAATGTATGCCGCCATCTAGAGGTTATGAAAAAGGTGTACACTTTCATTTTAATATGCCAGCACAACCTAGAAGTTATGAAAAAGGTGTAGCCTACACTTGCATTCCAATATGACAGTGGTACGTATGGCTGCATAATATGTACAGTTCTGTACAGTTTACGTACCCTGGGAGAATTTGCGAAATATAGTTGTTGTTTTTTTTTAAATACGACTGATGACTGCACACAACCATCATTAATTTCTTTATGGTTATGTTTTGTTTGATGATAATGCTTTTCTGAAATGTTTGACAGTTTAATTTGAATCTCATTAAAATAAAACTAAATGTGTTTCGCCTGGCCCTTCATGTTTCCTTTAAAGAATCGTAGAAGTCTCCCCGGGTAATCAAACATATGAGCACAATTGTATTTTCTAATTTCCTAAATAAAAGTAGGGCTGTGAATTTCAAAAGAAGAGCAAGTAAATAAAAAGAAAGTATTACGTGTACAAATGAAGTGCTTAACTTCAGAATAATTATTTGAAAAAAATAACAAAATACAGAGAATACTTAATGTTTTGATCATATGGGTAGAAGCAAAATCATGCATTGTAAAAATGCATTATATATAGCTAGAATTTTGAGGTCCACTTTGGGGGTGCGTATTATACATGGGTGCGCATTATACACGCGAAATTACGGTAATTGATTATTATGCCAGTACCAAGTGTTGATAGTTGAGGCTCACCTAACAGTGGTTACAACTAACATATCAAAATGTGCTTGTCTACACTATCTATGACAAAATCTCGAAAGTTAGGAGTGACAAAAACATTGGGCTTTGCTGCCTCTCAAGCAATAAGCTCCCAATAAAACTCCCAGCTCAGCCGAGCCCTTTAAACGCTCCTTTTTACCTCACTCATATTCTATCCCAGAATTTACGATGTGAGCTTGACTCCCATTATACCATGGCTGAGGGAAAACCATCCCCTTCGAATACGAGCCAAGGTGGTCTCTTGCGCTTTCTCTCTTTGACAGAGGAGATGAAGGCAGCAGGCGGGAGACAGAATATAGAGGGAGGCAAACAGTATGAGGAAAAAAAAAAGAGGGTCAAAATAAAGAGTGTGTTGTAGGTAAAGTGGGAGCCAGGGAGGTAGTAATTGGGAGAAAGATGGTGGCTGTAGAAACCAGGGGGGGGGGGGGAGCGTGTTCCCTGAGGGATCAGAGTCCTGACTAATACAGAGAAGCACTTTCATACAGAGCAGTAACACACAGCTCCCACCGATTCATCACTTTCTGCTAAATTACCTCAACCCTTTGTCTTTGAACCTCAGCGCCTTTGCTCCGTGACCTCAAAATCCCCACAGCGCAGGGTGACATATCCATTTATTTTACGGTCACTCTTATAATGTTGCTTTTTCCAAGCCAAGAGGGAAAACAGAAATCTAGATATAAACAATGTTGCCCCTTCCATCCATATTTTGAAATAAAAGGACTACAAAATATTATTTTAAATACTTACATAAGACCTTTCCCTCAAGGCTGCCTAAATATGTGACATTTCCAAAGCAAGACTGACTGTCCCTTCAAGTTTCCTCCACATGCTCCAGTTTCTTCAGATGTGTGCATGAGAGATGAAATTTAGGCTAAAAAAATGCCCAAAGGTGCACCCCTCTGTATTCATCCTCTAGTGAACTGGCGACTGCTATGAATAAATATAAATGGAGAAGATGAAATAAATAATTGACACACTGAGATGGGTGCCTTTGTACCCGTGCACCTGCCTGACAGCACCTTTGCGGCTGTGCTGATGTTGTCCCCCGCTTCTGCTCAATTCCGCTCGCTGTCTCCCTCACATCTCCATTTCCTTCTTGCTCATCTTTATAGGTTTTTGTTAGATCTTAGATTATTATTTTTTTTTTAAGCCATACCCACTGGGAAATGCTTATGAAAGACTTTGGTAAGCTTGTGCTATTTAATTGCTTCACTTTGGGTCAGGGTGGTTAGGAAATGTTCAAATAGTGCCTCTTAATGACAGGACATTACTTAACATTGTTGGGATTTAGTGGGTGCGCAGTGATGTTTAACTGTAAGCCACATTTCTATCAAGTGGTCCAGATCAGTTAGGTTTGGCGCGGTATGGTTGGGCAACAATGACAACATGTACAGAGGGTTCTCGGTTTACAAGGACATAATAACGATGCTGAGATCGCATTTATTCGCATTACCTGGAACTTGTAAGTAGCTGGGGCGACGCATAATAGCATGCAACAAGCATTCCCCTGAGCAACGGAAACCAGCGAGGTTGGGCGACTCTTCAATGTGGACGCGCTGTTTTTTTGTTTGTTTGTTTACAATATAGTGTACACGACCGAGCGTTTTAGCTTGCGTCAAAACAACATCCTGTTTCGGCCATTTTATTTCGGTGACAAAAGTTTTTCGGTCCGAAATCGAAAATGCACTTTTGGTCCATTTTCAGCCAAACATTATGGTGGCCGAAATATTGGTGCATTACGAACAAAAACAACAAAAACGTAATAGGGAATGTAAGAATTAAACTGGTTTTATAAAGTGTTATTAGGCCAAAAGTCACACCAAAAAGTGTTGTACATTTGTGTGTTGCGTGCCTTTCGGGGGGTGGCCTTGTGAGTGACATCAAGAGCTATAAACACCTTGAATTTGTGTTAGCATCTGCTTTATGCTCCTTGCAAGTGTTTTCATTTGCATGTGTGTGTTTGACTGTTTTTTCCGTTCAATAAACGGCTGAAAGTGTATCGGCAAAAAATTAACAAAAATAATAATTCGGCTTTACATGATCAGGATTTTTGGGGCCGATCAGTGAGTTTAAAAAAAACGATAACCCATCACCAATCCGATGACAAGATGGAGCAATGTGTCTATTTACAACCTCAATTCCAAAGAAGTTGGGACGTTGTGTTAAACATAAATAAAAACAGAATACAATGATTTGCAAATCATGTTCCACCTATATTTAATTGAATACACTACAAAAACGAGATATTTAATGTTCAAACTGATAAACTTTATTTTTTTTTAGCAAATAATCATTAACTTAGAATTTTATGGCTGCAAAAGCTGGGACAGGGTCATGTTTATCACTGTGCTACGTCACCTTTTCTTTTAACAACATTCAATAAATGTTTGGGAACTGAGGACACTAATTGTTGAAGCTTTGTAGGTGGAATTCTTTCCAATTCTTGCTTGATGTACGGCTTCAGCTGTTCAACAGTCCGGGGTCTCCGTTGTCGTATTTTACGCTTCAGATTTCTCCAGATTCTCTGAACCTTTTGATGATATTATGGACCATAGATGATGAAATCCCTAAATTCCTTGCAATTGTACGTTGAGGAACATTGTCCTTAAACTGTTCGACTACTTTCTCACGCACTTGTACACAAAGAGGTGAACCTCGCCCCATCTTAGCTTGTGAATGACTGAGCAATTCAGGGAAGCTCTTTTTATACCCAATCATGGCACCCACCTGTTCCCAATTGGCCTGTTCACCTGTGGGATGTTCCAAACAGGTGTTTGATGAGCATTCCTCAACTTTCTCAGTCTTTTTTGCCACCTGTCCCAGCTTTAACGTCAAAAGACACGCGATAAGGCTAAAAATAAACTCGCTTTTGGATTCAAATATACTGTGCTCGCTGGCGACGTGGAGTCAATGTCTTTTGCGCAGCGAATTATGACAGTAAAGCCGATCAGCCAATGAGCATAAAATGCTAATCATCGGCCGATACCGATCAGGCCGATAAAATTGGTGTAAAGTCTCATAATAATTCCCATCACTTGAGCACGGTGTAGCAGTTGGAGCAGTTGTAAGTCAAGATACCACTGTAATAGAAGGAAACAAAGAGAAATTGCTCAAATTCATTGCCAGAACCTAGTGGCATCTTTTTCCTTGTTACTCTGCGTTGTGTGAAGACCCATACCAACGTTATACATATCACAACAGTAACCTGCATGCCTCTTATATTGACAGAACGCCTTGTCCCTGTCATGATGTAGTTTTGTGCTTCGAGTCTCTACGTTTGTTCGCTTGACTTCTCCGTTTTTCCCACTCGGCACCATCAGCTTCCACTTGAATGCACCCTCCACTCGATTGTGACCTCTTTGTAGGTTGTTTTGTATATATTGTAAGGATTGTGTAAGGGTTGATGTATGAGGCCTTGTGTGGAAGTGCTATTACTCCGCAGGATGCAGTGGCAGCTGCCATAATCTCTTTTGACCGCTTCACTAAAAGTTTAATCTGTTGTGGCAAAAGAGTCCCGTCAGCAGACCGAAGGGTTTCTGCTTTGCTGGAGGAACATAATCATCACTCACCACTACCCACCCTCGGCTTGCTTGGTTGGCTTGGACATACAACATTGTATGTTGTTAGTGTAAAAGCAACTGACACAATCTTCTGTGCTGACTCTCTTGTTCTCTCTCTCTCTCTCTCTCTCTCTCTCTCTCTGTCTCACTCTCTCTCTCTCTCTCTTGGTTGGCTGTTATGTTCTATTAAAAAAAAATAAAAAGACAGTGTAGGGGGGAAAAAAAATTTGGTTTCCTAAATCTTATTAAGGAGAGATTCTTGCACGTCTTCCCTCAGCATTAAAAAGAGAGCTTGAGCACAGAACAGGCACTGCATCTCTTCCACTAAACAGGAACTGCAGCTCACAGCACATCAGCTAACTGCACATGAAAAACTCAATACAGCTTGCCAGGCTGTGTTAGGGCTCAGCTGATGCAATCACACCTACAAAAAACATTTCCTCTATTTACTACTTCCAACTTTAGATGCAAAAAACAGAGATTGAATTCCACACTGCCACAAACAGGGGCGACACTTGCTATTACTTGCCGGCATGATCGATGCCTTATTCGTACAGAAACACCCAATCAAACATTCAGATCCAACTGCATAGCTGTAACAACACTGAAGAACCCGTAAACTTCATCACGACAGCCATGTTGCAAAGGGGATTAGGGAAGAGTTGAATAATTGATCAATTCTGTTTGACGGGATTAATCATGTTTTGAGGAAAATTAAGTAAAATTAAGTTGTTTCGTAATTCTGTTTCAACTGGTTTGCTGTCTAAAGTGTTGGGTGCCACACTTATGCGATGGCAACTCCACCAGGAGGCATTTTTCTCCTCAATACAAAACTGGTATTGTAATAAGAGTCCAGAATATTCAATGATTTGCCTGTCCCATCACAATTGATTAGCTGATCATGCTTACCACAATCGATCAAGGACATTTAGTCAAATGCCCATTCCTGCGGACCACAGTAAATAACAATGACACTGCATATACAAAAGTACAGTGTTCCCCTGCTGTCCATGGGCGAAAGCAAATAGCTAAAGTCTGCAGATAAAGGTTGATAATTGCCCAGAGATGCCACAGGACGGCAGCAAAGATCAGACAAGGGCTATGGCTGTATAAATGAATCTCCCCCGTTACGCCAACATAGCAGCTCACCCATCAGATTGCCACAAGATGGCGCCAAAGTAATACTTTTATATTAGACAGGACTTTAGCCTCAGCATAAAAACAGTGAAATGACTAAATTTTCAGCAAATAATGGATGTTTCAAAAAATACCTGCAAATATGTGAATCCATGAGGAGCAAATTGTGAATATGTGGGGGAACATTGTACAGTGAAACCTAGCAATGAAATGGTCTATCCAGTGTAAATTCTTCTAGGGCATGTTTCTACAAGATGGAAGGAGTCTCTGGGGATTCGTGTCCATTTGTCCAGAACAACATCTGTGAAGTCAGAGATCACTGAACATCTGACGGCATTTGTGGTCAGACAGTTCTTCCAAAACAAACTTGTCCATGTATCATCATCATGGAACAGATAAGGGCCTTCTTTGAACTGTTCTCACAAAGTTAGAAGCTGAGAATTGTCTAAAATGTCTTGGGGAGATGAAGAATTAAGATGGAAAGTTAACAAGGGGGTCTTGCTCAACCCCTAATTGATTAATCAAAGAAGAGGTACATGCCAAGACTGTGTGTGTGTGTGTGTGTGTCTCCTCTTGGTTGTCCTTATGCACCAGGTGCTGACAGTAGTCTAGACAGCATAGTCCATCAATCTTTCCCTGGGCTGCTGCTTGTTCAGCACCCTTTGTGCACCGACTGAGCTTTCCTTCTTCTTCTCTATACTTGCTAGCCTATCTTACTCTTTTGAGTGGGTAACCAGGTGACAGGAACAGTTGTCAGCATAGAATCTTAGCATGGCATAGACAGAAGTCAGCAATTCCGTGTTCCGCGTTGGTCACGGGACGTTCTGCACATCGAACGTGTCATTTAAGGCAACATTCTCACTATGAAACGGCATTGACGGGCACACAACTAATAAACAGAGCGACCTGCTTTTAAATCCTAATGCTAGTTACATGTTCTATCAGTGTGTCAAAAATAGCTTTTTACTTGTTAAAAGTGTCAAAAAGGAACAAAATTCAAGAGTATGGTCACACATGGAAGTGTAATGCCATTTGTTATGCCTAGGCTTGCGCAGGCAGATTATGATGATACCAATGACTTTCATATACGGGCGAGACTATTTCAAACGACAGAGCCGTAACATGAGCACTTACATTTGATGTCAATGCCAGCATGAAGTATTCCTTTGATCCACTTGCATTTGTGCGTGGTCACTGGAGCAAAATGCTCCTGAACACTGGAATTTTATCATACTCGAGGATCTTCAAGCTGTGGTTTATCATCATTTGCAGAAGCTTTTGTGGGGTGGTGGCATAAACAACACACCAGCCCTCTGGGACAAGATGCAAATAGGGAACAAAACAGAGCAGAAGTCCTGAAAGTGCACTAATTACAACTTGTCGTGCTTGTTTCGAACTAAAACATTTTTTTCCCCCCCTGGTGCAGGGACAGGTATTCCATTTTATTGTTGATTTGCATCAACACAACAGCCAGCCCAGTTCCAGTCAAGTAGTGCTGTATCAGCCCAGCCTGCATCAATAGTCTGGATGAAAGATGGCTCTTCTAAAGAGCAAAACGAGGTGGGGGTGGCTGAGCAGACGAGAGGTAATGTGGGCGGACTTGGCAGGCGACCGAGGCCGCGGTGGGAGTGCCTGCTCGCCACTGCTGCAGATGTTGTTTGCTAGTCTTCACACAACATTACACTTGGAGTCATGCATCTCAGAATGAGGGAGGGGATAGTGAAATAATTATAGTACTCTTGACAGTTGTGATGCACACTCCATGTGATGTATTTCGATGCCAACTCCGAAAAACAGTCCTTCTACCCTGACTGTTAAATACTTGCCAGATATGCAACCTATCAATACTAGTCAAGCTAAGGAATGAAACGCTTCCTCAAAAGCAAATCCAGCCCTCAGGCAGCATTAATGGTTTAATTCAGCAAACTGAAAAGAGGCTAAAATTTCAAAAAGTCAGTTAACATCTTTAGAGTGCTTTAGATTATTTCCCCTATATATATTACTGGTTATGAGCCCTCGGAATGCATTCAAATATATTATTACCGATGCAACACCACGTGGCTATTACAGTATGACATCACACACACGTTCCTGGTGACTGTGCAAAGGCAGCGGTGAGAAACAGGCCATTCCATGTTATTGCTTTAGACTTGTAATCCAAATGGTTGGTCTGTCTTCTGATGAATTATTGATCTACTCATGTAACACAAACACAATAAACAAGCATGACAATAACGCTCTGTCACTACACACAGGATATGAGTCGGAATAGATCTCGAATCATAAATACATAAGGTCCATTTGGGATCCATTTAACGCAGGAGTACATAAGAAAATGACAAATGCGATGGGAAATGTATTGACTCTGTACAAGCTGGAAGAGAAGGAACGTATATGATTGACAGCAGAAATTTCCGCGGGGCGGGCTTTTCAGAGCATTCAGCGACACAGCCACAGCGACTGAAGGATGAATGAGCGTCTCACTTCTTGACCATTTTGAAACCTGTTTTCATAGACTTGGCAATTTTTTTATCCATTCAAATTTCACAGGCTTGTTAACAATACTCTTCTCTGTGGACATTTTTTGGGTCACTTTACTGGGTCTTGAAGGTAGAGTGTATCTTTTTACGTTTACTGTTACTAGTTGGTCAATAGGTGGTTTTGTGATGCATTTTGAAACTGGTACAGATTATTTGAACATTATTGTCTTGGGATTGTGTTCAAACTCATAGGTTTCACTGTAATTTTCTTAATTTTCTCAGTAACTAAGGCATGCATCTTAAAGACATTTTAATTACCGACTGCAATTCTAGTTAGATTGAAACGTACTGTAACTATTGCATCGCTGAAAACTGATAGAAATTACTGGCTGCAAAGCTAGTATTGGTCCGAGACTGCACAGTGTCATGACAGGAAGCATTCTTTGGCTGCAAAAGACTACGACGAAAGCTTACGTGCGCTCTTTGGAGCGGAAGCTGTTCCGAGCCACGTGCGGGAGAGCCCAGCGCGGAACCTTCACCGACCTTATTGTTTGACTGGATTTTCAAATAAATTGTCAAACTTTTCATTCGGTCTAATCATTGAAGAATCACTTCAACCAGAACAAAAGAACCGGGTAATACAGGTTTGAACGGTTGGCAGGCTAAACCCGGGCCGCGAAGTTTCTTTGTTCTCTTTTTTTTTTTTTACCTCTAACAAATCTCCTAAAACTTCGCACAAACCAACAAGGGAGTTCGTTTAAAAATATATATATATTTTTTAAAGGTCGCAATGATCTTAACAATGCTCGCTTAGTTCAATCAATCATGATGTAATGCCAGCTCAACAAAGGTGCAAGGTGTCAACTCAGGCCTGACTCTGTACGTTGATAAAGGTCTGGTCTGGTCCTTGCCTGTCTGCAGCAATAAATGTCCTCCTTCCACAATCCGCCTTCTAGATTCCTCCGACTTTTAGATCCTGTCCTTCCAGAATGTCGTCTGCGTTGCCTGGTTCTGTTCCACTTCCCGTCTGCGAGCCGAGGACCGGCACAGAGGACCGGCCTGCCAGCGGCTTGGCCCGGTTGCTTGGCTCCATACAGCCTGATCATTACTGCTGGCTAACAAGGAGAGAGCAAGGATGTCTGTGGCTGCTCTATCCCTTAACTAAGAAAGAGAAAGATCTCACGGGGAACAGTCACAGCGGCAGCAGCGATTCCGCGGTGCGGACTCCTGCTGTACCTATAATGGTGCTTTCTCATTATAATTTTACTACTGGGGGAAAAACGGTATACATGCTGGGTTTCGCATCCTTTCAACTAGGGTTTGTGGGACGACATGGGGTGATGGGAAATGCTTTGAATTAACGTCCCATGGCGATGGCCATGTGTGTGCATACAGGTGATTTTCTCACAACTGCTCAGCTGGATACGTGCATGCACTTATTGTCATGTGTTATGTTGGTGCAGGTGAGGTCAAAAGAGATGCTGACAGGAAAGTGGGGTGGGGGGTGAATGAAACAAGCCTGGACTGATTTGTTGAAATTTTTGCAAACAAGATGCATAGAAACACAGAAAGACTAAGCGTACTGAAGTAAACACAGTTCCATCTGTCCATCCATCAATCAATCTAGGTTGTCTATATATATGGTGAGCCGAACGCTATCCCAGCAGACTTATGCCAAGAGGTAGGCGGCAACATTGACCAATTGTCAGTCAATCACAGGGCACTGAAATGGAATGACGAGACTGGTTTGCCTCGCTAATTTTCTGCCTTTGGAGGTAAAGTACAATCAGAGCCATAAAAGCCTGAACAGGCCAGGAATGCCATGCCGGAATGTCAGGACAAGGGTGTGAAGTTTCATACGCGACGCTAAAGTCTCCCGCCCTGTTGTGTTGAAAGCAATGTCGCTGTCCAATATACATAACGCCAAATGCTCGTGCTGATGATGTCACACATCTGAAAGTTGGATTCTAGGAAACTGTGTAAAAGCAGTCAGTTGTGGCAATGTTGCACCTTCCTGTGATTCTTTTTAAAGAAAAGGCTTAATGACAGATCTTCTATTACAGCTCCGAGGCAGCTATTTGATGGAGAACAGGTTGAAATTTTTAATTTTGGTGTTTGGTGGAGCTGTGTGAGAGCTTTGTGTGGACGCCTGTCTCCATGGACTATTATTGTTGCCATCCTTCATTTTGCGAGAAAAACTAAAATTCCCACCAGTGCTGCTGTTTGACAAAGGTCGACGGAATATAACATCCCCGAAATTCTGATCTGATGTTTAGCTTCTTTAACAGATTTTAGACTACAACAGTATGTTTAAGAGGAATTGGTTCTAATGTTACTGCAGTGTGAACACTGCTAAAGTGACAGACAACCATTAACACCTACATGCAATTTAGACTCTCAAATTAACCTTACAAAAATGTTTTGGAGTGTGGGAGGAAGCTGGAATACATGGAGAACACTAGTCACTAGTACCGCCTATGCAGTTACAATGGATTAAAAAAAAACAAAAAAACACAAATCTATCCCAAAACCATAGCTATATACATTTCCCAAGGTTCCACAGGAACTGAGTCTAAGCGATGTTATAGGCAGTCAACAATATTATAAATATTGTCAACAAAGGGCAGAGTTGTGGATATGTTACATATTAAATACTTAGGCCACTGTTTGATCACCGTTTTAATTGATTTTCAGTTTTCTAAACTGTAGCGATGACATTTTGTCCGTATTTGCTGTTGACACTGAATTTAGTCAGTCAATATCACTGCCTCTGGATTGGTAGCCTCTATTGGACCCATTGTTGTCATTTATTTGGGACACTAATCACAAACTAATTAGTATGGCAAAGGGACATTGCAATAAAGTCTTTCATGATGATTGTGATGTGTTTTTTATTGACTACTTTCAAGAGAGGTGGATAGTTTGTAGAATGTAACAGGTGTCGCTGTTAAACTATACTGGGATTATACTAAAAATTGTTCCCAATAAAGTATTTTATGAATGAATTAATATACAGACAAAAGCAACATCTCTTTGTTCGAAGAAGCTGCCTGGCTCAGTTCTGACAGTGTACATATGATTCACCGTAGTGATCTGGTACAACCTTACCACTGGCTGGTTTCTCTCCTGGGACTGTTCCACTGCCAATACCCGGGGCCTCTACCTCCCTTCCTATTGAAATGAAACACGGTGAGTGAGAACATGTGGTGCAAATGGGGTATTTTATTACTATTATCGACAAGTATTAACAATTATAGTTGCATCATTGTTGCAACTAAAATAGTTACATAGACCACAGTTGTCCGGGTGTTTGAAAGGCATGATAAGTTTACATCACCTTTCATTACTAGAGGCTTGAAAAGCTTTTTATCAGACCAACAGGGAATAACACTTGGTGTGTTCTTGCAGTTGAAACAACCACTCATGGTGGTTTGCACTTAATGCATCTAAACGAACCGATTGCTGTAACAAATACAATAAATAGCTAAATGCAAGTTTGTTGGCTTATAACTTTCAGTGTAAAACCATGTAGTTCAGTCGATTATTCGATTATAAAGAACTCTAAAGAACACACTTCCTGGCTATTCATTTAGTCCATCTAGTTTGCAGTCTGAAGAATGACAAAATATCGGCCTACATCGCGGCTCAAAAATAGATTTGGGAGTCTTTACAAATGAAAGTAATGGATTGGGTATGTGACGCGCTACCTTGTCAAGTTAGATTGACGATGGCCAATCAACTTTTGCTGATGATTCTACAGAGAAAAACAATAAATAATGATTGAATGCAGGGTGTCGGCATATAGCATATACTGCATACCAGTGTGAGGGGATGTATTAATGTGTGCATGTCTAAGCGGAGCAGAGGTTGGTGAAGCTTAGCCGACTGTGGAATGTAAACTAGCCACTGCAGCACCCCTGCCTGTCCGCAGTCAGACGTCGCTCCGCTAGCGATCCGACGTCCGATGTTTAATCCCCACCTCTGCTCACATTTTAACAACTCACCCACAGTCAAATGCATTCCGATGCACCCACCTCACATTGCAAAGTTATGCGCACACCTTTTACTTTCAAACAGAAGCGTCGATTGGAACATAAAGCTGCAGTCGTTTATCGTGCATAACCACTTCACAGCTTTTTGACAGTCGTACGCCTCTGGCAGCCGCATCTATCTCGAGCAGACACTCGCCAAAAGCAAGGTTAAACACTTTAATCTAATCTGATGACAAATGATTTGATTAGGTTAGCCAGCGATTAACCTCTTCGTCTACATTTTTGGTACCTGTTACTGAGTAGGCCGCCTCCCCCCCCACCCAAGTGTGTGTGTGTGTGTGTGTGTGTGTGTGTGCGTGGGTGGGTACGCGCACTGCAGTCCTCCGAGGGACACATGATGATGACGGCTGACTCACCCATTAGCCCAAATTAGAGCCATCCTTCCACCATTCAAGACAGAACCGCTGGCAATGCCACGTAGTCAAAGCCATTATGGAAAACATGCACTAAACTGATTTAACTTTGCAAATACCATTAACTGGTGCCCCAAGATTATAAATATCCCAAGTCCCAATCTGAGGAGGCAAATGGGGAGTCGTGTTTAGAAAATCTTACATCAATGTCAAGGACTGCACTGGCTGCCAAAGGCAGAGAAAGGCAGGTTCATGTGAAAATGAGCCAAATAAAATGAAGGAATAAAAACAATTAGAGGGCCCCCATGGACCAAAGTGCTTGGGGGAATATGTCCCCTTGTGTTGAGTAAATGTGACAATCAAACCACCCTATATTGACCTTATCAATTTACAAACTCACTGTATGAAGCCTTGAAAAATAAATGGTGCTCTGGCTCCAGTTGGCCACATAATTAATAAAAAAAAAAAATAAATAAATAAATAAATAAATAAAAAAACCCTAGTTTTTTCATGTTGGCCAATTTGCCAAAACCAACTTCAGCATGGGGACCTTGACACTTAGTCCACTCTTTTGTCTGTTTTTAAACATTTTTTAAAGACAGATTACATTAGAGTACTTGCCGATACCAAATACCAATACTAGATAATTCCATTACGTCTTGCAATTGAGATGAAAATACCTTTTAATTGACAACAAATATTGTTTGAAAACACATTCTTTCCTTAAACACGGCATAAGTTTTCACTCAGATATAATATTTGAGTGACAGCTTGCCATTATTGACATTTTAATATCCAACTGCATACAAGACATTTCAGTTCTAAAATAGGACAACTGAAATGACACATTATCATACCATTGCTTATTTCTCTATACTTTGGGCTGTTTTGAAAAAAAAGTGAGGGCAGGTTCTTTTTTTATGAAGCGTGTTATATAGTAGCTCTAGAATTGCCAAAGTTATTAACGGTGGAGCGGTTCACCGTACAGGTCTGTGTGTACTTAGACTTACATGGCTTAATCTTTGAGATTATATGTATATATATATATATATGCTACTGTCAGGATCAACTACAGGAGGTAGCCTACAGAGCCTATGAGGGGGAGGGGGGCTGGGCCAGCCTGGCCTCAGAAACTAGACGAAAAAGAGCAAATTATGCCTATTTTCAGTTTGGGATTTGTATAGTTTGGCTTTGGCAGTGGGCAAATAAAAGGGCTGGAAATATTATATGTTAAGGCTCAAACGTGACAAAATTTACTGCCAGCGAGCTAGACTTCAACAAGCTAGCTTTCTAAAATACTAATGTGGTTCACCCGAAGCATTGCAGCGCTTTTGAAAAGAAGAGCCAAAAAATATTCTTACCTATGAAAGGTTATTCACAGATCACAGTTCCGTTGATGTGATTGTACGAAGTGTGTGCAACCATATGCACTATAATGTGCGGGCATCCTTGTTATTTTGGTTTCTGACTGTGCCGTCCACAAACATGGAATGCACTGACACTTTGCCCACACTAGCTTAGCTACAAGGAATACGCCAACACTTTGTCCCCACTAGCTTAGCGTCACTGTAGGCAAGCGACTCAAAGTAGCTATAATGTCTGAACAATGTGCTCCACTCGCATACTTCTGGTTTCAGGTTTTTTCAGCGTTCTGCTTTTTACTACTACTCGTTACTACCTTTAGAAGGTTTTAAAAGTAACAAGCTCGTTTTTAAAATGTAAGGAGTAGAAAGTACAGATATTTGTGTTTAAATAGTAAAGACTAAAAGTAAAAAGTTGCCGCAAAAATAAATACTCAAGTAAAGTACAGATACTTGAAAAACCTACTTAAGTACAGTAACGAAGTACAATTACTGCATTACTTCCCACCTCTGGTTTTAAGATTCATTTCATCCCTATTTGTAAACATCAAATTAATAAAGGTCATAATGTCAACATTGTATACATAACATGGCAACCATTAGATCGAGCTCATGAGTCATGAAAGGAAAAGACTGATTGCATTCAAACAACACCAAGGTAACCTTTTCAAGCACTGAGTGGATCGTTTAATCAACAGCCATAATGACGGGTGGAAAATCCACATCTAAAGCTTTAAAGTGAGATTCGTCACACTCATTATAATGGTGACCTTTTTGCGTGGCACTTCGGAAATCAAAAGCCACTGAGGTCGTACAATTTGGAATTCAAACTTAGTCATGTACGTGGCAGGGTGACCTCAAGTGTAAATCACGAGCCCTCGGTTCCATAAGCAGATAACGCTAAATGCATGTTTGGCTTTTCGTTGGCTTTTTTTGCCTTATTTTGTGGCGTTTAGTCTAAAAGAACTCATGAATGGATAACCTATGCAAATGACTTATTATTATTACAAAAACTGCTACGAAGTGAAAGTCAGTGAATACAGAAAACTGTTTACAAAGTCAACTTATTTTCTGACCATTTTTTCCAACTGCCTTTCCATCCCCAAGCTAAAGCTGCAAAACTGTATCACCCTCCAACGGCTGACCAAATGTCCAGGCAGAACCATATGTAGATGTCCACAATGTCTATTTATTGGGCAAGATCAATGGTGCTAAATAACTGTGAGATGGGTACACACAATGCGCAGATGACATTGGGGTAATGTTTCATCTGCAGTACAAATTAATTCTGAAGGCAGCAGAATGTGTCTCGGCACATTTGGCAATACCACTCATTTATTTGAGAATCCATTTTCATGCCGATTAGAAACTGCAGAAACCTTTGAAGGATTTTTTTTTTTTTTACTTGTTTTAACAGTATGTCTCTTCACTGTTACATATTAGCTACAATATGTGTTAAAAGTTGCAGGGGCACTATTTATCATGGTTATAACAGTAATGTGCCATCATGCAAAGCAGAAGCAATATCACACTGCACGGGAATAACTAGTAGTGATGATTATGGAGAATAATTGGAGTGTATTTCAACTTAATACACTAGAGTTCCTTGGTGCAGTAATAATCTAAAAAGGTAAGCAAGCTCGAACTATGACTAAGTGTTTTGTTTTGGCGAATCTCTTGATGTGATGTCAGATGATATTTTCGCATTTAACTCGCTGTCAATGATACAAAGTGTGATGAGGAAAAAGCAGTCAAATCACTGACATTTTCCAGAATCAATCTGACTTTCTAAATGCCACGTTGTGAATCAACTCAACTGATTGGACCTTAGTGAAGGACGCATGTGAGAGTTCGCTTTCTCCGGTTACATTTGCAACATGAGCCTGGATAAAGACAAAAAGACAGAGCGTACTTTCCCCTAATTATTGATGCAATTTTTAATCATAACTGAGCGTCATTATGTCTCTTGGGATCATTTGCAAACTGGAGAGCAAAAGTTCAAACCAGGTCCCTCAGTGATCGCTCAGAACCATTCCAAGACAAACACAGCTACACCAATATCTGTCACCGAGGCCCAACTTGTGCACCTTATGCAAATATTTATCTGCATTCACAGTTGACTTAATTTGACAAGCGCGACCCAGTCTGGAATAGCTTTGGATGCAAAATGGTAATTACTCCTAAACCAAGCTGGAATAATGAACTTGTTACCATGCTCAGCCTCCTGGAATTCATTACAGCGCTCCTGATGGATGGAGCAGAACCTGCTCTGATTTCATTCCTCTGCACTAAGAAGCAGAGAGGCCTTCTTTTTGCCTTTGACACGTCCAGCTACTAGCCACTTGGCGCTCCTAAAACACACATGCGGCAAACGTACATGCATCATGTGACAAGAAAGACATGATTTGTCACTGTGTCATGAGATCACATGCAGACACTCCAAGCAGAGAGAAGCATAATCCATGTGTAAAATCAGCGCTAAAAGCAAAGCGTCTGCATGAGAGTGTCGAGCCGAGAAAACTTAAAGGAGGGCGTTGATGGCAGCTTTGCGATTAGATGACAGAAAATCTCTATTTTTTTTTAAATATTCAATAAGAGGGATGGCAACTATTTGACTGGTGCGGGATCTATTTTTAAAACAGATAAATGCTCTCCGTGGACGATCAGAGTTGTCGACAGGACCATTCCAGTGTAATTTGCAACAGGGTCTCATGAGATGTTAGGAGGAAATTTTACAAAGCACTATACGGGACGAGGTTCATAACTAGACTGTGCTGTAACGCTGCATGGTGCCATTGAAAGCATTATGTTATCATTCCAATTCCAAAGCATTGAGGGATAGGGAATAGTATTTGTATTTTTTTAAGTATTTAACAGGCAACGTGGAGGCCTCACGGCTCGGACGTTTGAGGTTTGAATCTCGTCTTCTTCCTGTGTGGCGTTTGCACGGTCTCCCCGGCGCCTTCTCCCACATCCCAAAAAACAAGCCTGTTAGGTTAATTGAATACTCAAAATTGTACATGTTTGAATTGGGAGTGTGAATGTTGTATTTGTGCTCTGTGATTGGCTGGCGGCCGGTCCACGGTATACCCCGCCTCCGGGCAACAGTCAGATGGGACATGTTCCAGGTCACTCACTCACAGCTCTAATAAGGATATTAGGATTAAATAAGTGCTACAGATAAATGGATGGATAGAAGTATTTTAGTTACATTAATACGATGGTCGACCTATGACTTTTCCCAGAGGAAATAATACCCTTTCCAGTGTCAAGCTGACACAAAAATCAAAACCTTATTAACTGAGCTGTGCAATGTTTCAGGTGACATTCTTAACTGTCACACAAATGCAAAAATTAGTTAAACATGAGAATCTATACAGAGAGTTAAACATTGTTAATAATACAAAATTGTCTTTGATGAAGTACGACCAACGAGGCAATGGGTGCGCAGGGGTACGGTTATGTTATAAATGCCTTATTATTATTGTCAACTTATTCTTGAATTAGACAAAGTGTACTGAGTAGCCAAGACAGAAATGTGTGTAGTCTACGTCACAAGAAATACAATTTCTGTGGTTCAGCAAAACTTAAAATGCCACTAGTAGTTACTTCATTTTAGTTTCATTAAATAGTAGTTATTTTTTTACATTTGTATCAAGAGTTACAAATGTTTTAACTGTTATCAATGTTTTATGATCACACAGTTTTCTGTCCAGACAGTTGGAAGAAATTCATTCAGTTTACATTTTATGTTATGGGTAAAAAAAAGTGACGCGTGAACAACTTGGAAGTCAACTTCCATCACTGAACAGATTGTGCTCATCTGTGGGGGTTTGACTGTATTACTTAATAATTACCGAAGCATTCAACCTGATGGAATACTGCTTTTTACACCATACTTCAGCACCTGCCAGCTTTTATTAGGATCTCGGTGACAGCTTATGCAATATTTAGGATTCAAACTTTCACTGGAAACGGATGGGGCACCATGTGGGTTAATGTGAAGACTTGGCATATTGAACAAAAGTAGGTAGTCATTGATACCGCCAGCCCACCGCTCCCTCTCTTTCCAGTTCCTCCATCACTCTACCTTTTCACTGTCCTCTAAGTACCCATCAATTGAGGCAGTGAAGCCATCAGTGCCCACGCTTGGCCAGCCTGCTTCCTTGCTCGACTAGCTCTGTGTGCGTGGAGATCTCGCGCGTTGGAGGGTGCTTGTGCATGCGCAGCCCCTTGATTGGACTCTCCAGCCGCGGCCTAGACAATAATGAACACCGCCTGCCCGCCACGGTCTCAGTCCTCTCGCCCGTCAATCTGGATGGATGGATCAGCGTGACCCTATTCTAATGGGGTCCCTTTGCCATTTCTCTTTCAGCAGTACGCTCTGTCGGCTAGAGATCAACGACATCGGGGGAGGATCTAATCTCGGCCTCTCACCAGTCCAACCTGCTCACCTCCCTGCTCACTCTGCTCACCTTCACATCAAACGACCAAAGAGAAACTGGATCAGAGTGTGACATTTTAACAATAATTAGGAGAAAAATACTCCCCGAGACATAAAACAGAAACCGCAGACTGTAATTGGGACCCTTTGGTTATATATATTGCTGTCTGATGAAAAACACTGGTATGTCAAATTAACCTTTTTCAAAGGAGAAGAAGACTTTATAAAAACACAACACCTTTGACTTGTATTAAAATAGAAAAGATTATGTACATCTATCTTTTACCTGAAATCACACTGTGTTGTACATTTAATGACTTTAAATGGTTAAAATACCTGTATGACTAAGACATCATCATTTTTCCTAGGGCGATAAAACTACATCCTCTACTTCCACTTTTCACTTTTGTATTTTGAATGAAATCATCATATATAAAAAGCTAATCACTAAATTGGCTGCACAGTTTTAAACAAGCTCTGCCATTGGCTGGTGACCTGCCCAGGGTGTACACCGTCTCTCGCCCAAAGGCAGATGGGATAGGCTCCAGCTCACACGCAACTTCATGAAGACGTGCTATAAAATATGGATTAACGGCGTGCATCAGTGAGTGTTATGCAAGGTTTTGGGCACTTGGTTTATTAAAACAAATTAACTGGGATCAGTTTTGACCGTTTTATCAAAACAAAGGAAGCAGGAATGGTGTGGTTTGTAGTTTTTTTCCCCCCAATGATTCTGAGGGCTAATGGAGAAAATTGTTACAAACAAATGTATTAAAACACGTTCTCATTGGTTGTTTAGCAAATCTATCATACGAATAAATTAATTCCTGTATGTATAAGAGAAATCCCAAGGAAAATGGAAAACTAAGGGCCTGATTTACAAAAAATCTATGCGTACAAAAAAAGGGCACATATTTGATTGCTCAAGCAATTGTGCTGATGACTTTATCTCGATTAAATACTGCGTCTAAAAGGCAGGAACAAATGGAATGATTTGAGGGGTGTCTTAGAGCCAGTCACAAGAAGGAGTCATGACACACAGTATAACCTACAGTGTTAGAAAACTCTTTCAACTCTACAATTTCTTGCATCTGACTTATTTCAGCACACTGTAAATATATTGCTTGCCTCTCCCAAGTTATAGATGCAATGTATGCATCCATTTGCCACGCTGATGCACTCGAAATGAGTTCAATTCAACAAAACATAGGCTTTGTGCGGGTGCGAGCTTACCCAAAACTATAGGAGTGATTTCTTTTATGTAACTTAGTTAGATGTTTGTTTGTCTAATTCACCAACTCTTCCAATGACAGTGGACCTCTGCGTAGTCGCAGTTCAGCACCCACGGATTCACCTAGTTGTGATCTTTTTCCCCCCAATTTCTTTTCAAGTTTTTATGTATTTATTTTTAACCAATCCTGTTTTTTGTGGAAAGCGCTAATTGGTGATTTATGCCCGCTTATTCAAGATATTTTTTTTTTTTCATGAAAACAAAAACTAAACTTTTCAATGCAATTATAATGGCCGTTAATTATTCGCAGATGTTCGTTATTCGCGGTTGGGCCCGGTCCCTATCCCCCGCAAATAGCGGAGGTCTCCTGCAGTTCAGTTCAAACTTCATTTTACTCTTGTGGTGATCTCTCAAATGTTCCATGGTAAAAACCATCAGAGCTACCTAAAGCGCAAAACCCTCTTAAGTAGGGCGGTCTCCAGAACCTTTACACCTGTTGCCAATAGCGCATGCAATCGGTTAGAGTGAGGGAACACACAGCGCAATTTGCGATCTTGGTAAAAGATTCCACACTTTGTAGATTTTCATGCAACACAGCCACCAACAGCACGCGCAATTTTTTCAGGTGAACGCACAATTTAGCGCCCGGAGTCTGCTATTTGGATTTGTAGTAAATCAGGCCTCATTCACCGCAACTTTAGATGTATTTGAAACAGTGGCTCCAGTTAAAGAGTTTTTTATAGCTTTGTTGCGGTTTTATTTAATTGGATTAAAAGGGAAACATTGACTTTCCTCGTTTCCTGTCATATGCTGGGAGGGGTAATTATTCCCCTGTTGCTTTGATTTGCGATTGTTAAACTGTTTGTGTCATGTGGTTGTGCAAATCGAGATCATCAGAAGGTGATGGGAACAAAGGGGGGAAAGACTGGATTGAGGTGGGACTAAATCATAGAACATCAGAAACAAAACATACTGTATACCCCTCTTGACACCCCATGCAAAAAAATCACTGCTGAAGAGTTTTCTTACATTTTACTTTATTTGCTATTATTACAACAATCCAACCAATACATTCAAAGATGTGAGGAGTTCAATGCTTGGAAAGGGTAAGCGCCATCATGAAGAGATCATTCACCATATTTTTGTGTGAGTAAAAAGCTACAAAATTCTAACCAGTATACTATAGGCCTTTGCATGCTCTGTGTACAGTGGAGCCTCTTAATGTCGTACAATTCCGATTTTGACTAAAACATTTGGCAAAAATCCAACTCTGAAAACATAAAGAAAAATAGATCAGAACTTTTTTTTTTTTTATTATGGAAGGACTATTCCAATGCCCTATTAATGGCCGGCAACCAGTCCAGGATGTACCCCACCTCTCGCCCAAAGTCAGCCGGTACAGGCTCAAGTTTACCGGCGACACTAATGAGTACAAAATGAATGGATGGATTATTCCTACTCCCATTATTTCCAAAACGAAAAACGTGTTTCGTTTCAAAGCAAACAAACTGGAGATCAACCAGCGTCTCAAAATGGATCAAGGTTGTCCTTAGAGGCTGCACTGTATTTTGAAAATCTGTTCCAGGATGACAAGTCTTCCGTCTTCATCGTGCTAATGACTAAACAGAATTATTTCCCCCAGCGGCGTCCATAACGCCACCCTACATGAAGTCCTTCCATTCCGTATGAGACAAGACTTCCCGTTATGATCGTTATGAATAAAACAGACTCTTGTCCTTAACCTCAATGTTTTATTTAATGAGCCTCTGGGTGCTTTGACTCAATTTGCATGCGGTTGTCAAAGCCTCACACTCTCACAGGTACAATTTCACCTATGGCGTTGGTTTACACTAACAGAAGGAGACTGTGACTCCATTTTCCACCAAGGAAAACCTTGAGCTTCCATTAGTATACATCAACGTTGTTATGGGGTGGGTGCACCTGTGAGCATATGTCTGTCCACATATTATGTGATCTTGGCGTGATTTGCCTCTGATAAAAATAGTGCTGATGTGGTCTCTCTTCCCGACAACAGCGGGAGGTTAATTTCCATTAGCCTGTCAATGGCGTTGAACATTAAGCTAGTGGACTTTCGTTACACAAAATTACATTGTTTGGTTGAAAATTCCTTGTATAGAAAGAGGCCAGGAAGAAAATGGTATGACATGAGG
Source organism: Phyllopteryx taeniolatus (assembly GCF_024500385.1). Taxonomy (NCBI): domain Eukaryota; kingdom Metazoa; phylum Chordata; class Actinopteri; order Syngnathiformes; family Syngnathidae; genus Phyllopteryx; species Phyllopteryx taeniolatus. The sequence continues at coordinate 11,427,764 of NC_084519.1, forward strand.
CAAAAATAAGACTTTAAAAAAAAAAAAGTAATTTATTTCGCTTTGCTCTTCTGCAAATGTGGCTCCTATCACATTTAACCACTAAAAGCCCTCAGGGCAGGAACGCGTCCCACTTTGATGATGTCAGAGCTTGGAGAAGCGAGGGGAGAGGTCAGCGCATGTGTCACGGACATCAGAAGCCCTCAGCGGTGCGGCGAGATGTCAGCCAAGCGAGCGCCGCGCTTGTGTGACGAGGCCCGGACAGACACGCACGGGGGCCAAATGTGACAAGGCAAGCGGAAACGGGGATGATTAAAGCCTGCAGGCTGGACGGCGGCAGGCGGGAAGAGACACAGCTCAAGGGAAAAAGGGGGTTGGAACATCGTGAATATTGAGAGGAAGGGGAGTAAGAAGAAGTGGGAAAATGATCATTATCAGGGGATTGTATCGTACAATATTGAACAATACACTTACGGCTGGTTGGGGGTGTGTTAACAGAGAATACTGAAAAAACTGTCTGAAGAGTTTATGAAAAGGGGGGGGGGGGGGGTTACCGAGCACAGACAGTGAATGTAAATGCAGCTGAAGCCTATAGTAGCAATAGCCAGAGGGCAGATGGTGAATTTCTAGAGGAGCTATGATGACTGAATTCAAGATCAAAACAAGTGAAAAGGTTGATCTTGTGACTTGAAGTGGCCCAGTCGAGGATAAATAAGACATTCCCAGACTCAGCGTAACACTTACAGCAAAAGGTGCTGTGAAGAATAAAACATTTTTAAAAAACTGACACGCGAGTGTATATGCGTGCGCTTCCTGCAACAGAGTACCTCAAGTGAATTGGACTTGTTTTATTATTACTGTGAAGCAGCCAACACGGAACATCAGAGCAAAGTTGCACTGAATAATTGAATGATCCTTGTTTTTTGTGCATTTTCAGTGGTGCTTCCGATTCATGTCATGTGAAGTGATTTGCTTAAAATAAAACAAATAAAAGAAAAAAAGAAAAGTTTAATAAACTACCTTCACTTCCAACTTATTAACTTTAAAACATAAGTTTCATGATGACCACTTTTTATGATGACTCTTAACTGATTGCTTGCATTTACTCCATATTGTTTCCTTAAGGGGAAACCATTGAAAAATGTGACAAAAATCTGAGGTGTTGACCTTAAATGTTCCTCTGCAAGGAAACCCTTATTTTAAATTGGAATTCTAGCAGACATTGTAACCTAAACTTTGCTCCCAGCTCTGCCCCTTGGCCCACACTCCTGCCAAGCATAGTTTAAATGTAACTCTTATCTCTAAACCTATCATCATCACAACTGAAGAGAGAGATGCCATTTTGGCCCATGTGGAGATCCTAAGTACAGTACTGTCACAAACACACAATTTAAATGTGATCAAAATAAAACAGTGACAAGTGCTACATGCAAAAAAAAAAAAAAGATGCAGCTGACAGATAAATATGAATAATCACGTTAGGGATAAGGCTAAACCTAATTGCATCCATCTTTAAACAAAATGTGCAGTTATTTTTTTATTTTTACTAGATTTTCCAGAATGCATAACGGAATTTGGTAGCACAGGTCTGGCACAAACAAACAACTGCACAAAGCACAACAAAAATGCACAGAAGGCTTATTGAGAGTGCTTGAAATTCTCAAGTCAGTTATTATATTAGTTAACTCTCCAGTCAGACCGTCGCATATCTCCTAGGACATCATGGTGTGTTCACGTTTAGAACATCTGAATAACAGGTATGAGGTTCAAAGTTCAAATCGGAGGCCTTCATGTGCAGAGTTTGCATGTTCTTCAGGTCCTCCCACATCCCAAAAAATATAAATGTTAGGTTAATTAAAGTGTAGCGATAATGTATGACATAAGAATTGTAATTAATTTAGGATAAAATAATACGCCAGGCGCAACGTTTGCGTTAATTCCGGTTTATCGTAAAATTCGATTTGATTGTTAAAATCAAACTAATGTCTCAAAGGGCACCACGTCAAATTTTTCAAGTTTAACTTTAGGCGAAATGACAACAAACCTTTTTAAATCAGTCACAGAATCTGGAGGTTGCTACACTCTACGACATTTTGAGTCCTAGGTTACAGAGGTTTACTTAAATTCAGAACACACACAAAATATGACCAAGAGTGGAATTTTCTGGTATATTTAATGAACCACCCAACTACAACTACAAACTACAAAAAGAAAATAACACAAAGGGTAAACGAAAGAAAGAAAATGAGGCGTACGAAAATGGAAAAGAGGACATCATGTGTGTGGTCGCTGGGCTAAACTAAATGAGCGTGTGAGCGTTTAATGCGTTGAGTCAGAGAGTGAGAGGGCAAAGTTGGGATTTCGTATGAAGCTAGTAATTTCCCCACAATTATTAAGCACTGATGTTTTACATCATAGTAAGGATTGCAGTGTCGACTCACGAATGCAGATCAGCCGGTCTTTGGGGGTGGCCTTCTTTTGGAAGCGGCTCCGCAAGCAAGGCGACAGATTTGGTTGCAGACGAAAAAGATCTAGAAAAATAAAAACAAAGGGAACAAGAATGGCTGGTCGTCACGCCTTCTTGGGAAAACCGGACGTCTCTCTTCCTGCCTCTTTCGTGGCTCGCTGGCAATTTCAGAGCAATCCCGCTTGGCTAGGAGCGGACCCGGTCACTTCGTAGCAGCGGCTCTGATCGCTTAGCGGAGGCCCACGTTTAGGCTGGCAATCCATGTCTGTTCGATCCCGGCTTGCGTTTACCAAGCCGTGTGCCCGCACAAAAGGAGGAACAGAGGAGGGGTGGCCGGCTGCCAACCCAGCTGGCGAGCTGCCCGCGAGGTACGAGGAGAGGAAAAACAAGACTAGCCTGAACTCAACTTCCTGAGAAAGATGTGAGTTTAGAGTTAAATACCCCAGGGGCGGGGCGTAGGAAGAGGGAGTGCCGACTTGGAGAAGACCACACCCATCAGCCTGAATCTTGTCTACAAATTTGAGTAATGGAATGGATAATATTAATCTAAAACACTCCCAACTTTGTACTCTCACACATAGGATCATTGTTTAAACTTTGATCGTGGCAGATGGGTTGCTTATTGTTCAATACAACATTTCGTACTGTTTGATTTCAAACCATGAACAGCTTTCAAAATCATGCAGAGGACCTGTCAAAGTGAGAATGGGGACACAGACACCTAGGCATACATTTGGAATATTTCTACAGAGTTTGCAAGATATAAAAAAACGGATATTTTATCTTCTGTTAACAAACATCAGACATCGTCCGCAAGTATTGGCGTTTGGAGTTCCTCTCAACGCCAGTGGTGGAGCCTCACGCGCATCGGTGGATATTAACCACATAGTCTTCCCCAACCGTTTGGTCCGGGAAGGAGTCTTTTGAAGACAGGAATCAAGATTTGACGGGAAGCTGCTAATTAGGTTAAGGTCCACTTGACGTGCACCAGGTCCTGTCCTAGTCGCCGTCTCACAGCAGGGGAGCGTAGAGGAGTGGGAGTTCTCAGGTGGTCGCGAGTCTCTGTGATGCCTCAAAGTTGCGGCGTGCATGTCCGCTACAAAAGACTGTGTGAATGTGAGTGTAAATGTTTGTTTGATTATATGTGCCCCGTGATTGGTTGGCAACAAATCCAGGAAATGAATGGTTTCTTCTTGGTTCTTGGTTTTGTGGTACTTACAAACAAATAAGAAATAATTCAGAAAAGCATGTAGGCGGAGGCCATCTTTTGAGGACGGAACAGCCAAAAAGGTCAAAACCACAGAACGGTAAAATGTTTTCATACATTCGTACGATGAGTTCTGTATGTACAGTATCTGTACAATATTTATTTTCCTGGAGTTTTTGTTTTTTTTTCCCACCAAGCATTGGCTCTGGTTAGATCCCTCCTGGAAGTTTCTACTGCCAACTGTCTAAAAGCAAAATACAAAATTTTGATGTATTTTGGAAGGCAATGAACCCAAAAACAATAGGAAAGGAAAATAGCTGCTGTCGCTCTGACAAAAGGTGCAGTGCTCAGATCAGGTCCATCTGGACGGCCTGTGGGAGAGAAGAACCTAACAGTGAGAACAGACGGCCACCTCCTGCAAGCCAGAGCTCAGGCCAATGTGTAAGCATGTGGGTTGTACACGTGTGTGTGTTTCTGCAAAGATAATGATAAAGTGTAAGGCCTCGTTTCCACCAAGGGGTCTAGTTCAGTTTCATTGACCAAGGTATGGTGTGGATCGAAATACGCTATCAGGGTCCTGTGAATATTCTTATTCATCCAGGTCGTTTCATTTTCAGGGCTTTGAATCGATCGTAACTTCACTGTTTTGGCTGTCTTCCCTGATCAGGCTAGCTCGCCTTTAGACTGTGGGTTGTGTAGGTGGATGGCGAAAGCAGCATCATGTAAAATCGTAAATCCAACGCAAAGTGTCACAAAGCCAGCTTATTCTTGTCACACTATTAAAAGTGTTGTTATATGGTCTTGTGATGCGGTGACAAAAACAACAGAAAAAAAATACTGCAGGCGCCAAATGTTCACCTTGGTGCTGTGAATCATGAAAACTTAATGTCTTTTTATGAGAGGTGGAAAAAAAAACGTGGCATTTGGTCCGTCTCACCACTCAATTATAAATCCTAAAAAAAAATTGTGAAATTTTGTATCAAAATGTGGCATATTTTCATACTCAAAATTAAGATTTTGTATTCCCCCCCCCCACAAACACACCACTTGCCTTTAATTAACCTGGTTGCAGAGAGAAAGTCTGGGTTTGCTCCCTCTGACGGTCTGGTCAGCACAGGAAGGTCAGCACACAAATAAACTCGCTCAAAACCTCAGTTTTACAAGATTAGCACTCCCCTAACCTTCTATATGTGCTCCTTCAATATGTGCCGGCCAGCAGCATTACACTGATGCAGCCAAGCGTAGCTGACACGAGACCCACACTCTGTCAGCAACAGTAGGTAAGTCAGCAGACAGCTTCACTGAATTACCAGACCTCTGGAGCTGCACCACTATACCTCGGACCAAAATGGGAGGCACTTACAGCTATTGAAGGTGTGTGCGTGTTGCCGAGGAGACTGACGAGTGTCTATATGTGCAAATTGTGATGGCTAACCTCTTTTTGAAACAGAATTTCCACACCGCTAAAATTCTTTACTTATGCAGATTTGATATCCATGTTCAATCTTAAAAAGGTCCATCTCAACATAAGAGTGCGCCGCGCACGTCTTATAATGTGCATCCATGTAACATTAATTGAAGTTATTCAGCATTTAATGAGTTGATGCATCATACTTTTTATCACCCTCAGTAAAGGTGGCTAATGCTAACAGAGAGCACGAAAATCCTGTCCAAAACACACTGGTCTAACAACTTTTTATTTTATTATTGAAACCTGCATGCTTTGTATTCCTTTGTATAACCAGAAAGCTATTATTAGTAAAGGAGACTTTATTAGGAGCTATTTTCCAGTGTAGTGTTTACTCACAGCCACAAGACACAGGGCGACAAATTGACGACGGGCTTTGCTGCTAATAAAAGGGGTTCCGCTTTCTGTCGACAGGTTATCGATGAAGCATTGAGTTTATATACAAGGCAGCTGGGGACTGTGAATAATTGCAAACATCATGGTTACGGTTTGGGAGTGTCAGTATTCAAAATATGATAACGTCAAGGCTTCAGAAAGCAGAACAAAGCATTTCAGAACAGGAAGAGGCATTTTAACAATGAAAACAACAACCTAGTACTCTATAATCAACATTCCCCTACACCAAAAGCAATGAAAAATCACCAGCAAAGGCGGTCGATTTTTATGCAGTCTTTTCATATTTTCTTGAGGCTACAGTAATTGTATTTATAAATTAATGCCAAAATAACCAAAGGCTCTATCGATTAAACATAAAACAAGAACACAGAGAGAGAGCACAGACCTTTGCCAGGTCTTAAACATTTGTCACCTGAAACATCTTCGCGATAGCTATTAAAGATTTAAGATCGTAGTACAGATATTAGTTTAGATACTGACACTGAGTCGAACCCTCATGTCTAATTTGTTGCCCAAACAAATAACTGTATACTGTATGTGTACTTCTGCCAGGGAGTCCCCCACCCCCAAAATTAAAAACTATGTGAATTGCACATTGCATATACACTAAGACTAAAAGTTTGCGTGTGCAAAAACAGGTGCAAACTTGTTTGCATATGCAAACATATCCAAGCCGATCGATCAATTGACTGGTTACAGAAGGAGTATTTGCAGAGTGATTATTTTTTAGCACGTGCAATGTAATTTATCTAATCTGAGACGAATTGCAATGGCACGGCTGTGCGTAACCATGATTAGGCCTTTTCCACTCATGTAAACATTTTTGAAATGCCAGAAACCAAAATTATTGCAACATTTCGTCTAATCAATCAATCAATCCACCCATTATTACTTTTTAAATAACTGCATCCCTGTTTCCATTCCATGCCAGGTTACGGAGAATAATACTGCCCGTAGCATAGTGGAGGTTTTAGTGGATGGAGTTCAAGTTCAGTTACAATTTAAACAGTGCATCAACATTTCCATTATTGATAAGTAGGAAATCGCTTTTCCGTAAAAATTGGTTCAGGTGATATATTTCAAATGCATATTTTTGTAGTGTGTGTGTAGGCATGAGGCAGACAGGATGCCAGAAGCCTTTGAGGAAGGAGCATGTGTCCACTGTTGTGTTGGGTCACAGATGTCACCTGCTCCAGCAGCCCGCCTGAAACAACCCACTGCCCTCCCCACTGCTCGCCCACATGCCCCAAAGCACTGGAGAAAACAAGCTCACCATGTTGTTAGTTGTTGCATGGTTCTGTCTCATAATGGGATTAAAATGTGGCTCGCTGAATTACCGCAAAGGGCCACCACAGTCTCTCCAACTCAAAGAAAATGTTACCTCGAGCTTCTGGCTATACTGTACGTGCCGTTTCCGCAGTCATGCCAAGTGGCGACAATGTAAGTTTAAAGGAATTAAACACTGCTGGCTGTGGTAAGACCAGTAACCTTAAACAAAGCAAACGAGCCAAGAAGAAAGGCTGGCATAAAAAACAAAAAAGTATACTTAGTTAATATCAGCCGCAAGCGAAATTAGGAAACCACCATGCATGACCACAGAACAAATCAGCTAAGGAACTGACAAGTGTGGGTGGGTGGGTGTGTGTGTGTGATACGATTTGTGACTGTTAATCTCTGAAAGGAGCTCTGTCAGTAGTGTGGTCGTCGCTGTTAGAGAGCCTTACATTCCTTTTGCACGCCTCACCACTTGTTTGTTAGGGAAACCCACAATGCTTCACCACAGGATTCAGTCATGGAGATTGTTGATGATTCTCTCTCTCTCTCTCTCTCTCTCACACACACACACACACACACACACACACACACACACACACACAGCACGCACACACAAACAGGCATACATTCAAGGTGCCCGCTCATATATCACTGGCATGTCTTCTGGGGTTGTTTTAAAATTACCACACATATTAACGAAGTGCTGCCAAGACCTATTTTTATTACTCTTAATCTCAAGAATTTATAAGGTCAGTGGCTGCCACAACTCCCTTCTATGCCTTTGTTCTTCTGCTTTGTCCTCTCCAGTTACATCAGAACGTAACATGCCCACAAAATAAGGCAAGTTCTCCAAATACCTAATACTGTCACATCTACAAAGAACCAATGCAGCACATTTAGTTATCTAACAATGGCCAATGGCCAGTCCAGCTGGCTACAGTACTCCCGCCGCACACAGAGCGACGCGGCCGAAGGTGATTGAACTGGACAATCGCGAAAAAAATTTTGTCAGCGTCTCACACCTGCACACCAAGTGACTGACCCTTGCACGCATAACAAACTCGCTCCACCCAAGAAACTGCAACTCCTGGTGTTCTTATCGGGAAATGTTTTGAGGTATCACGTGCCCACAGTCGGCCACTCATGAAACTAGTTCAAGAACCCCGCATGGTGCTTGGACAGTTCAGATAGTATTAAGCTGCATCGCTTGGTGGGGACCTAAGGGAATGCCTTGAGCAAATTAGCCTTCGCATTGGTGAAAAAACAGTGCCGTATTTCAGATGCCATGCTAACCTCATACGTGCTAAACTGAAGACATGCTTGGTGAGTTAACAGTGAGTGAACTTGATTTTCCCGTTTGCCTCACCAAAACTCAAACATACCAGAGTGCACTTGGAAATTATTGGTTGATGTGGTGCACACTTGACTTCAATAACTGAGCTCACACCTGAATAAACAGAATGGCACAAAGATACACAATTAAATAGTTTGATAAAAAGGGATTAAACAGTACTAGCGTAAAAGCCCCTTAAAATTTACCATTACTGTCTATTTATATTATACTCCTCTTTTTATAAGAATTCAGTAGAACGTATTTCCAATGTCATGCGGGTAATTAGCAGTAAACTAACATTTTACACAAAGAAAATGTTTTTATAATCAAGAAGTATGCCTTAATTCCAACTCTCTAAGCCAAAGTGCTTTGAAATGATAGTAAAATATAGTGATTGAAGCAAAATATAGTTTTCAGTGCAACTTGGCATCAGGTCACACTGGCCTATTTCAACACCCCCATTTGACTACTGTGTATGAACTAGTTTCTTTCAAGCATACTGAACACCACAATAACACATGCAGTTTACTTCAAACAGGTTGACTTCAAAGTGACATCATATCCAAAACAGGCTGTTCTGGACTTAATGGCTTTTCAATAAGCACAGAAAAAGTGTTTGCCAAAGAGTGTGCAGTATAAAATACTTGCCAAAAGTTAGCATAAATTTGCTTGTGTGATTCCGTCGCAGCAACTGTCAATACAAGCCCCCGGGAGGGCAGGCGTTGAAACAAGAGGGAAATCAACACTGTTTACCTTACATCAGCAGTCACGATTTAGAAATCATTCAGATGAAATCTATCATGAGGTGCTGTGTTAAAGTAGTGAATATACAGGTTGTCTGTTAGAAAGTACCAAAGCAAGGACGGGAGGGGGATCTGGTTGGTGCAAACTGCTAATCCACATTTCCAGCAGACAAGCTAATAAAAGAAACTTGGTCAAGTGGAATTAAAGCAAAGCCTATCCTTTGTTGTTATGCTAATCCACGAGACAATGATCTCCAAGTGCAACATTGCCTCTGTGATAAACATGGCTGAAGAGAGCCTCAATTAGGGGGCACATTGCCAGAGGAGAGTGGATATTTGATATATATTTGATATTTGATTTGGATATTTGAGAACGGTGGGTCTCCATGGACAGGGATATTTAGAGGAGCTTGACACTCACGTGGCTGACCCATGATCTTGCTGTAACTTTCCTCCTCCAGAGGATAAATACACAAATTATATGCATGTAATTAGCTCTCAAATTAAGACAGACTAAGTAGCTTTTCAGTAATGACAAGGAACAATTACAGCTCTTAATAACACTGGATTGTGCTGTGCATTTTGTAACCTTGATAATTAGGTATGGCATTGAAGTTGATTTATTTCATAAATCTTTGCGTTTGCAGAGCAAATGAACATTTTTCTTTTTTTTTTTTTTTAAAGATTATAACCCTGCTCTTTATTTATTTACATGCATACATGACATCACAATAAAACCACATAACGGGGGGCAGTTGGATGACTTGCTAAAGGGCACCACACCCCTAAATACAAGAAGTTGTATTTTGATACACTCCATCCTGTCAATCCACACTCCAGTGCTGTTGGTGTAAACAAACCAGAGTGGCTTCTGTCCTTTAGAAAGGAAACCTGGCTTCCCGCACTACTGAGACACTGGCCAGTATACTTAACAAGGATAGCAGTTCAAATAGTTGCTCTGTTCAAATTTGTCTTTATTATAAAACATCAAGTGTTGGAGGACAACCATAACAGGAGATTAGCCAGTGATAATCCTCAATTTACTCCATTAATCAAAGTGTGGGGGCATCATCCCTGCATAAAAAGCTTCTATTTGAGTTGATGTGTCAAATTTCTACTCCTTGCTAATGCCACAAGGTAAAAATCCAGCACATTAAGGTTTTATTCAGTTTCTCGAGGTAGTCATCATGACTATTTCGAAAATGGGTGGACAGTCTAGTCTCAAGATACTCCAGGCATCATCATGAACAAACTGTATTCCATCGGTTCAGGCTATTAGCATCATGTCGGTATGGTTTTCTGGTGTGTGAGCTCTCCCCCACCATTTTTCTACTGATCTATCCCAGATCTCTAATAAGATAATAGGCTTTGGAGTGGCATCTCATCTGTTAGGGGCTCTCACACTGGATGTTATAGTTATCTAAACCTACCTATAGGTTGCTTTCTCTGGTCTGACACGTGTTTGTTGTTTGATTACTATTCATATGGTAAAACAAAAACCACATGGGGTCTTTTCTGATTGGTTGAAAGAAGCTGCTAAATACTGAACAGAATAGGTGTTTGGCAGGTCAAATAGCTAACGGAGAAACCAGATTCATTAATAGTTGGGTGAAATCTTTATCTTCTGCTCAAAAGCTGCACTAATCTCAAATGCAAAGCGATGCAACATCATCATTTACAGGAATCTGTTAGTCACTACGGTGGGTTACAAACCTGAATTTCACAGACAAGCTGGGCGAGACCCTCCTCCATACCTTCCCTTTGAAAGACATAGTTGACGTATATACACAGTGGCAGTAAACGGTTGGCTGATGAATATAAACATCCATGGCAGTGAATGAGATAATTTAATAAATACATTGTCAGAGTAGACTGTTTGTGTTTTTTTTCTGTGCCCCACTCAAATTAATTTCAGGATGGTGTCTTAAAAAGTGCATTAAAGTGTTCAACTTGGGTAGGTGTTTTTGAGTTTTTACGGCAAATAAAAAAATATTCACATGAAACGCAGTTGGAGGAGGCTTGCTGAAGAAATTTAACTTCAGTCTAGGATCAGCTTTTTTTTTTAATCAACTTAAAATAATAAATCATTATTATTATCTTTATATTACGTTTGCTAGCACTGTGAGATTTTATGGCACTATCTGGAATCCCCTTTACTAGGGGGATTGTTTAAAGCTGCTTGGTTATGAAAATATGTCCAGGATAAGAACAATAACAAAAAAAAAAGAGGGAGAAGGTGACACCATGTGATGAGAAACCCATGAGGCTACATGACAGCTACGCCTGACACAAACGGTCCCCTGTTGGTTTGCCAAGGACTTTGCTATAGGTAAATGCCAAAGCTGCCACTCATACAGATACGGAATAGGGACTAAAGGTCACGTACAAAACTACTGCGGTAGTCAGATGTGCAAAGGAAACACCATGATATGGTAGAGTAAACGTTGACAGACAAGGGGTGAGCTATGAACAAGTGCCTTTTGGTTTCAAAATCTTCCCCAGCTGTAGAGTACCAACCCACATTTTTCTAACCCATGACCCCTGCAGAAGAAAAAAAACAAAAAGACAGCGGGCCGGAGAAGGGCGATCAAGGAATGGCTGGGAGAAAGACACTTGGAATATGAGAGGATCCTTTGTTGTGTTCCCAGCAGGGACTAGTGGTATTTTTTTTAATTTTTTTTTTTTAGAACAAACAAACAAAAAAAAGAGCACCAGGCCATTGAACTTTAAAAAACGAAAAACTAAATTCAGCTAAAATCACACAAACAACTCTACACGACCAGAAATACTGTGGTTGCATCTGTAACACCAAATCATTTAGCTCTACAATTTTAAAAGGGACTTGGAAGTGGGGGAAAAAATCTATTTGCTACTTCTTGATGGAAACAGTGTGGTCCCATTGAGGCAACAAATGACTTGCTATGACAGGAACACATGTAACTACTCACAATGTATGTAGACATTACAAATCAGAACTTGCCCCACAGGCTCAAGATCGATATTGATATTTCTGTATTACAAAATGCAATATCTTAGAGCAAAGCTTGCTTTATTAGTGCTATAAATCTATTTTATTGCTCAATCAATAGTAAAGCGATTAGGGAGAGATACTTGTCAGGGTAAACAGAACACCTAGTACCGAGAAATATCATGAAGCAACAAGAAACATTGCCAGGTCCAGTGGGAGACATTTGCACAATTATCCGAAGGGGACGCTGCTTCAAGTCAAATCTATCAAGGTAATCAAATCTGAATTGAATCGAATGTCTTGCAACTGCACATTATCTTGCAATAATGCGGATGCCATTTAAGGCTTGGAAGTTGTAGCAAACAATCAAGTCAATTACATCTCACATGCCGGTAAAACTAATTTTCATCTGACTATACGTGTGGACTGGAATGTGTTGCAAAATGAACTCTTTGAAGTATATTTTTATTTATTTATTTATTTCTATTATGTTACATCGGAGCCAAATCTCTTAAAAGCTTCCTGTTTTCATTTGACTCTGCAATGATTTCCAATATTTTCCTAAACTACTTTTGAACAAACCCTGCGAAGGTCCTGACAAGTGGATGTTCTATGAGGCAAACTCAATATCCGGCTGTATCTAAAAGACAATATGAAGAAAGAACAACCGTTGTGTGTTTGATATGAAACTACCTACAATGCACTAAGTGCTATTGTTACAACAACAAATGGCCCTCATGCATGATTTCTGCTCCGACGCATCGATCTTAAATTGTAATCCCTGTTGTGGCACTGATTGAGTACTACCGGTACTTGTTTTTTGCTTTTTCAAATTGTAAGAATCCTACAATGTGCACAATTAAATCAGCACCGCTTTGTGCAGTGAAATATTAACAAGCGTGGCAGTCAATAGTACACATACCTCTGCCAAGGCAGGACAATCTTAGTTTGGATCAGTGTCAGCATTATTTGAATTGTGGGGATTTTATCAAGAAGGTCCAATCCATCTCTTGCCTGCAATGGTTATCCTTTTCAGGGTAACAACTGGACTGGAGCCTATCTCCACTAACTGAGGACTGGTTGCCAGTCAATAACAGGGTCATTGTGAATGGGCATTTAGTGGGAACTAATACCACGCCAGTTGCATAAAAGTCATCTATGTGAATCACTACACTACTAATGTCTCATTTATTATTGAAATTAAATTAAATGTTAATGCTAGGAGGAGGATGGATGCAAATCACTTGTTATTATTCATAAGCTGCACATGAATACATTTTAAATGACCAGAGAGTAAAACCTGATGGCGTTCCATTTGACTTTTTGTGCATTACATAACCACAAAGCTGTCAAATGACATTCATGAAGTTCTGCACTGTTCTGTGAATGTTTGTGACTGCCGGGTACAAAGGCAGAGTCTGCCCTACATTCAGTGTGCTCGCCGTCTGATTGTCCATCCATCCATCCATTTTCTGAGCCGCTTCTCCTCACTAGGGTCGCGGGCATGCTGGAGCCTATCCCAGCTATCATCGGAGAGGTACACCCTGAACTCGTTGCCAGCCAATCGCAGAGCACATACAAACAAACAACCATTCGCACTCACATTCACACCTACGGGCAATTTTTGCACCATGCATGTTTTTGGGATGTGGGAGGAAACCGCAGTGCCCGGAGAAAATCCACGCAAGCACGGGGAGAACATGCAAACTCCACACAGGCGGGTCCAGGGATTGAACCCCGGTCCTCAAAACTGTGAGGCAGACGCTCTAACCAGTCGTGCTGCGCCGTCTGATTGTTTCCCTGCTATCTTCCACAGCACTAGTGATGCCGGTAATGCGTTACAATCACGTTGGCCGGTGACGTCATAAGTAATCTAATGTGTTATCTTTTTTATATTACAGTCGTCAGAATACAGTTACTTTGATTTATCTGCCAATAGTTATTTTTTTGCTCATGAGAACCAGAGTTTAATATGATTTTTATATTAAATTATACTATTTATGCTCAGGCAACAGATATTTATCATTAACAAACTACAGTGCTTGGGAACGTGAGGCAAGTCAATAATAACCAAGACACTTGATTCAGTCACGGTGCATGTCATAAGTGTAGACCAATTTTCAGCATTTGTTTTAGTAATGACTAATAAAACTGACGAAACACACTATATTCTTAACTATTCATAACTAAAATGGACACAATGATTAACTACAATATCGAAAAAAAAGGTGAAATATTTATAAACGCAGCCGTCTGGAGCAATGACGTCACGTGACTTGTTGCATGTTTTCCGCTCATAGGCAGTCAACTCACGTGTACCCAAGCAGCCAGTGACGCAAACACAATTGACGGTGATCAGGGATTGGCATACTTAAACTGGAAATACAGTAACTACTTCCAAGTTTCTCTAAAGAGGACAATGCTAAGGTTTGTTGTACACTGTGCGCAGGCACGCACACGCACACACACACTGTTGCCTTCATGGACCTCCACACAATCGGCAGGGTTGCTACAGTCTGTCTGTCTGTCTATCTATCAGTTAAGAGTCTTTAAAGAAGTGTAGATGGTGAGAATGATGTGCTTGTATATATTTAGGTGGCTATTTGGCATGTCAAGTCTGCACGAAGTTGCTCATTTAATGTGGCTTCAACTACACATATTTAAGTTATTTGTTTATGTTGACATCATTCTGTAACGTGTGTGGCGTACATTACCAAGTAATGGGTACGGTTAAGCCAATGCTTTTTTTGTACTGTGGATAAGTGATATTCCTGCCACTTGACAGCTGCTGAAAGTAACAAAAAGTGAATTTCAAAAGTAACTAAGTTAGAAAAAAGTAAGTAATCAGTAAAGTAACTAAGTTTTACTTTTTCAAAGTAACTGTGGCAACACTGCACAGCACCATGCTGGGTCAGGTGATCCAGCCACTAAAATCCAATCAAGCCAATCCTTCATGATCTTCCCCTTACTCTCCCAACGGCAAGCAGTACCGCCATATGCACTTGACTTTGATGAAAATATTGAGATGGGACAATAAACACCTCACTTCCTATATGCTTGACACACACATGAGAATGGCTTAATACTAAATGAAATACTGGATCCCTTCCAGGGCTGCTCATTGGAGCTGACGCGGAATTCTGACCTATGAATGGAGGTCATAGAGATGATTTTTTTTCCCCCCCTTGGGGATCAACAGTGTTGCCACAAAAATTCACAAACACAGCAAATAAAACCACCGGGCAGCCGGATATAAAAAGCCCGCAGTGCCAGTGAGTCAGATAATGGAGGCCTTTCATCATGGTCCAGGTTACACCTTCTCCCAGGAGTTCAGTTCTTTCCGGACTTGTGTGATAGTTTCATGCAGGTCACTCAATACTGGCTCAGATCCTATTCTCAAATAGAGGCCAGTCAATACACTTGTTCTTATGCGAGTCGGTAGAAATGGAGTGGGTGCGGAGAATTTGGGCAACCTGTTGAGAACGGTATAATAATCCGAACCCTTTGCACACAGAGACAGGCAGGCCTGTCACACAACCGTTCTACCCATGTGTGTAAAATGATCCCATTCTGTCTTGTGAGCTCAGATTATTGTTCTTTGGTGACATTGGGTATTCTATGTCCTGAACACAGACCAATTTTGGACTATCATCACTCCGATTATGTTGGTCAGCATCTGGGTCTCTGGTCGCATTTAAATGCGTTCTTTTTTTTGGGTGAGGACACTGAGGGAGGGGAGGGTATGAGAGAGCTATGCGATGTGACCATTTGCGCCTCAAGTTCTGCAGCTGTCCCAATTATTACCTCACTCTTTTCCCCAGATTTTCCCTTCAACCCCATGTGCCTCTCTTGCCCTGCATATTTATTTATGTGCCACCCAACTGTGGCTGGCACGGGTGTGTTTGTGCTTTCAGGAAACTTCATGCTGAGAGTGCTGCGAAGACGGATGCAGTGTTTTTGCCAGTTTTAGGATGGATGGATAGATGGATGCAGATCAGTCTTAGGATGGAGACTATCGTGTGTTGAATACAAAGTAGACGATGAGCTCATGTCAGGTGAATTGAGTTTTAGCGGAATTTCTCCAGCAGTCCTTGTCAGGTCTGGTTCAAGTGTCAACAATGGACTCAATGGTGCTGACAAGGTTGTTTTATGGGCCATGGGTATGTGACATTGAGGGATTTGCGGGTAGGTGGGTGTTAGTGCGCATTTCATTTTTACGCTTCTGAATGGGGTCAGATTTTATGCAAAAGTTAATGTACTGCATGTAATTGTAATTTCTAATTGTACAATGTAACTCGTACTAAACTTCTGGAATGTTTAAGGTTATTTCAAACAGCTTACTTTGAAGAATTATTGTAGAATATAGCATTTTGTGGGATCAGCAACAGCCATTACATGGCCATCCCGTACACAGTGACTCAGTACCCCACCAATTAGATAATTATGTTTGAAAACTTCAGTCACCTCTGTTGTGACGTATAAAATATGAAAGAGGGAGTAATCTTTGTCACCTTCACATGAACATTAACAAAACGTGTCCTCTGTATTTAACCCAACACAGTTGTAAACACGGCAAGCACAGGCTCATGAAGGTGGCAACTTGTGAAATAGTGCCTGGGGAGCTGTTTTTTGGGGCGCTCCGGTACCTTGCCCACAAAGAGGCATTGCGACAAGAACTGGGATCCTCAGGGTCTCAGGCGGCAATCTCAAACATTGCTTTAAACAAAACAGGGCGGGAGAAGTCAAGTGTGTGTGTGTAACTACACATCCCTGTCCCAGTATTACGCCATTCCCTCTGTTAAGGCTCTGATATTACCTCTGAAGACGCAGTATTTGTGAGGCCACTTTGTACCAATGTGTCTCAGCGACCCAGAACAATCTTGGCTTAAACAGGCAGTGTAAAAGACGTGACTACTGCATGATTTCCAACCAAATTTTTTGTGCGACCCCAAAGCAGCTAAAATGTCTGAATTATTGTAATTTACTTATATGAATTTTGTTAGTACCAAAGTACCAAAATTTCAACATATTCTTTCTAGGCCTATGTAACGGCTAAAAGAGAACAAGTGCAAAGTTTGTACTTGAAGACGCTTTGCCAAAAAAAGAATGTCAAAGCACAGCACAAATAGAGTGAAGTCCTGTCAACTGTAAATGAGGATGAAAAAAAGCAAGAAAGGAGGAACATTAACACAAAGCTTTTGGATAGTTACAGGAGTATTTCTGGACATCTCAAGTGGGGAGAGAGAAAAAAAACAAGTTGTAAAACCCACTTTGCCAGCTGCAGCAGTAATAACTCCTCAGGAAACACACATAAGCCAGCATACGCATGCACAAAACAAAAACAAAAACAAAAAAACATCCTCTCTAATGAAAGGACACCGCAGGCTGTAGAGCCAAACAGCACTGGGGCAGGCACACTCTTTGTGGGGCCATCCAAGGCAGAACCTCTGACAGGTCACAGCAGCCATGAGGAGAGCGCTCGGAGTCCTCTCTCCAGACAAATATACATTTTAACATCCTGCCAGGTGTAGCTCAAGCTATGCAAGCTTCGACTTGGATTCTACACAAATCTGAGGCCACATTGGCTACTGGGTAAATCTGGGCTAAGTTCCAAACAAGCAGTGCAGTATATTAACATTGTATCAGTGACGAGGTGAGGTTCATGGCTGGTGAGGCACTGACAGAGTCAGATTTATAAATAAATGAGCCAAATAGTGGCGTATTTGCATCAAACAAGCAGAACCCCTAAAATTAAAAACTGGTTTAAAAACATCTTATTTATTCAATAGGCTACAAATTAAATTACCAAGTCGGGTACAAAAATTTTTTCATTTAGGTATAATAATAATAATAATAATAATACAGTTTAAAAAAAATAAATAGAATATTTTTTTAACTCTATTATAATGCTCAAACATTTTAAAAATAGCCCTCAGAAGGTCCCCGCCACCCGGCCTGGCACCAGTATTCAGGCGGACGGTTCTTCCAGCCTGCGGGTTTAAATCTTCAACCCCACCAAACGGAACCAAACCTCAAACAAACAAAAAAAATAATTCGACAGGTGGAAAAGCAGTGAGACACAAAGGCAAGCAGACATGCAGGAAGGTCTACAGGGGCGTTTTCTTGCTCCAGTGCGAGAGAGTACTATCACCTTGGAAAAGACCAGCCATCTCAAACTAGGATTCAGTACCCTCGCAGACCCAGCCCGCTTTTCTCCATGGAAACCTGCCTCTCACTCGTCTTGTGATTGGCTCTTACGATCACTACACAGACACTCTGTCTTACGACGCTGATAATAATGGGCCGCTGGAAGGATGAGAGCAGAAGAGCGATGGCAGAGAGGCGCTTTTCCTACCAATTTTGCTCTCTGAAAGGCAGCAGTCTGGTGTCTGGGATTAAACACAAAAACAACAGCTCACTGGGCATTTTGCAGATGGCCAAGGTATCCTAAAGAATCTCAAGTAAGTCATAACCAGGTTCAGAGGCTCATTTTTAATGCATACTTTAAGCCTAAAAGGGGCCTTCAATGAGACAGTCTACAATAATGATGAAAAATAGTTTGAGTCTTTTTATGTAAAAAAAAAAAACAAAAACAAAAAAACAATTTACTTTTTCCTCTTGTCCAGAAAACGAGGACCCAAACTGAAGCCTCATTCAACACCTCTATAATAGATAGAATGTGTGGAGAACCCTGCACAGACAAATAACAATTCCCACAAAACAATGCTGTGAGATGCTGTGAGAATACCTGTGTAGGTATTGCCGCTTTTTTTGTTTCCTTTTGAAAATATGTGTTGTTTGTGTTTCCTTTGTTCATCTCCTTCATCTCATACAGCTGAAATTTTCAGAGAAAGAAAGTTCCCGCAACAACACGGATGTAGAAGCGAGAGAGGGGGGGAATAACAGACAGACACATACATACATACATACAGTACATATAAACACACACACACTGGAGCCAATATCAAGCATTATACACACACAGTACACTGAGCCAAAACACTGTGACGCTTGAAATTAGAATGTCTTTTCATGCAAACAGAGGCGCCTGCTGTGCAGGTGACAGGCTGGTACAGCAGACAGCATTGAAATGAAAAACAAATCCAAATGCGGTTTTAAATAAAACTCGATTCGGCGGAGGTTTGCGGCACTGCACTAAACACGGGATTGGCTTTTGCTGTGCCACTAATAGGCGCCCTGTTTCATGCAGATAAAACTTTAGAGCGAGTCACCGCCCAGTTTGGGTCACGATGCTTGATATCTAACCTCGCTGGCAAAGTAGCACTAATAAGTTCAATGAAGTCATTTGTCAAAACTGAAGACCGACAAGTCATGAAGGGTGGAAGCTCAAATGAAGGGTGGAGGAAGACATAGAGCTTTCTAGAAAGTGCACTACTTGTAAGCAAAGCAAAGCAAATTTATTTATATAGCGCATTTCATACACAAGGTAACTCAATGTGCTTTACATGATTAAAAGCATTGTAGTATACAACTAACCAGCTAAGGCAGGAATTACACTGCATGGCTAAAGTGACACATATGCAATGTTTTGTTCTCAAGTGGCACAATTTGGATATGTGACAGCGTAAATAAAAAGTAAAAACGGAATGTAACTACATATCTACGGATCAGAATGAGGACTTGTAGAAGCCCATAACCTATAATGTTATAACGGCCCATAACGTAATAAATTTGCCTCTTTTTAAGTATATTGGGCCCATAATGTAATAACTGACCAATAACGTAATAAAAGACCTGAACCTGTAAAATAATAACTTTTGGCTCATGATGTAATAACTTCTTACATTATAATTAGACTTTACACCGATTTGATCGGGCTTATCGGTATCGGACGATATTTAGCATTTTATGCTGATCGGCGGATCGGCTTTCATGTCATAATTCGCCGATCCGATCAATGACGTCATTGATCGGCTCCGCAAGACATTAACTCTGCGTCGCTGCGTGCACAGTATATTTGAATCCAAAAGCTAGTTTATTTTTAGCCTTGTCGCGTGTCTTTTGACGTAGTACTGTAAATATTTGACGGCCAAAGAAGTTATTTAAAATTTAAAAAAAAAAAAACGTCGGCAGTGTGGGACAGACAACACGTCGGAGACAGGCAACACGTAATGCCCTGATCAGACTACAAGACAAATTTGCTCTTTCACGATTGCACTGTCAGACTCCCGCCATAAAATCTTGTATTCCGATACCACCGCATCCCGTTTTTTACGATCATTGGACTTTATCTTGTCAACTCAAACGCGACCGGATACACTCGTTACCGTGGCGACGACAACAAGAGTGGAGCGCACCGACTATATTATGAGGACAAAATGGGGAAAAAACGTGTGTTGGTGGTCACCAGTGCTCAGGACAGAGGGGACGTTCATTTAAGGCTTGCCTGAGGTATGTCCACGTACTTTTAATACGATACACCTCACAAGCAGGCGATAAAATGTTATGTACCCTAGCAAGCTACTGCTAGCACGAACGGTTGGACGTAAACATGCCGCCGTTCTGTCGAATCATGCTCTAGAGTTTCGGTGTGGGTGAAGTCATTTAATTAAAAATAAAGTAATTTAATTACAGTAAGTTAGCGCCCATTAGTTCTGTCATGTAATGTTGGTTTGACCTGACTGATTAGAATACACCATCTGACTAGAGCAGTGATTTCCAACCTTTATGGAGCCAAGGAACATATTTTACAATTGAAAAATCTCACAACAAAAATGTCACAACAAGTGCATACATTAATTACTGTATTTACTTCCTGCCATCTATTTGAAGACCATTCATTTGTTCTGTCTGTCACTATGCTTCACTGGCATAAAAAGAGGAACAAAGATACATTATTTATTGTAAATATAATTTTTTGAGCAATTAAGTACACAAGTACATACAGTAAATGAACAGGTCCTTTAAATAGACACATTCCTCCATCTTGTGATCGGATCGGTTATCGGTTTTTGAAACTCGCTGACCGGCCCCAAAAATCCTGATTGTGTAAAGCATAATTAGAATGATAATAATTTACTATTATTGACCTGGTTTTAAAAAAAAATCTTTGCAAATGTAATACTAATAATTATTTTATGGGCTTCTATAGGCCTCTTTCAAATGTGGATAGAAATCTGATACATATCGGATACTTGCCAATGTGAAAAGCAGAGTAAACACACAGATCGTCAATCTAAGCTTGACGTCATCCAAAAACAGTACACCATTCGGTGACGTATATGCACCAGCAAGCATCTGCCCAAACAAGACGTGGGTTGTTTCACGTATTCCGTAAGGGTAAACATAGCCACAATGTGATTCTGTATGTCTCACTTGAAATGTACGTCAAACTAGGTAGTCGATCAAAATCGGATACAGACATTTAATCGGAACTGGGCACTTGACTCTGCAGTGTAAATCCAGCCTAAGCGGAAAAACAAAGACAAAGAACTTGCAAAGAAAATTGTGATTGCTAGTCACAAATCCAATCAAGCTCTTAATTTAAGTGCTTCATCAAAATTTATGTGACCGGGAAATGTACTGTCCCAAAGTAATTATTTGCATTTGGCTCAATACAAACAGGCCCACGCTCGGACATTCCTATTAGCTGTGAACTAGCAAAGGTGGAGGTAAAGGATGATAAAAATCTTTGCTTTGTGTAAAATATCATAGAAGACTTGAAACACATTTCCCTGGTCCTGGCAATATGTTTTACTGTTTACTTGTTCATGACTAGATTAAGGCTGCTAACTCAATCAGTCTGCCTCACGTTATCGAGGTGGACTTTATTACATAACATTAATGATGCATTAGTTTCCATGGGTGTTGACTTTCTACCACACTGGCATCAATTCAGATCACAGTGCAACAGATATTGGTTGCAAGTGAATAGAAATGATACGATCATTGTGGCACGGACAGTACTATAATCGGGTGACTGACTGTAAATCTGTCAAGCAAAGACTAATAAAGTTTGTAGTGTGGTTTGTACTACAGTCCTCCGTAGTTGTACTTGTTCACAAAGGTGAACTTTATGGATAATGGCATGGTGCCAATCACACACCCTTTAAAGCTAACGATGTCAATGTGAACAGTACCATTCCGATTTTTTCGTATCCGACCCAGGCCCCTTTCATATGAGGAATCGGTAATGTATCTGATGCGAGTGCAGTATGGACGCGCGAGTCGCGCTCATCTGACCTATACGTTATCAAAAGGTGGTAAACGTCACAATTGTTCAACCACACAGACGTGCCGCAAAAGCACAAAGGAGAAGAAAACAGTCAGTGGTGAAAAGAAGAGGCTTCAGAACTGATAAATGTAAGAGAATATTGGCCCCAGTTGCATAAAATCCTTGAAATTGCTACAAATGAGTCATGAACACAGCACATTGAAGTGATGCAACTTGACTGAGAGCCCAACATATTTGTATGTTGGGGAGGAGCAAGGTTTAGTCTGGGTTGTTAGTGGAAGTTACAGAGAATCTTCGCCACATCTGCATGCTCGGTTTAAAATTTATCATGGGCAATTATGACATTTTTTTTTGGGGGGGGGGTGTCAATTGCATTTTGTGTGTGCTATTTTTGGCAGAGGTTTACTGTATTTCAAATGGGAAAACTGTATGCCTACGAGCGTCCCCAATGAATTGTGTCCCACCTTAGATGTCCCACTGTATTAAACACACACTCAAAGGATACAACAATACTGACACAGCACATCCCCAAAAGAAAAAGTCACACCAGAGCAAACCTAACCCCTCTAATGAATTATTGCCTTAAATTCAACCAGGGGTGAAGAGTCAGTGCCCACATCAGTGCCCACAAGGCCTACTCCGCTGGCCTAATCAGACCGACATTTACAACCTGGTTTCTAATATTTGTTCCCTGAAATTGTATTAATTAACTCCCAGGACTCTAGTCTCTTCATTTCATAGCGTTTCTCTTGGCTGTGCTGATTCTAGTAGTGTATGTGGATGTTAGATTTTTTGTCCAATCAGATGTGCTGCCATGTCAATCTAATCTGCTGACTCCCTTCGGAATTAGTAGTGCTGGCACATGTAACTGCAAGAAAATTTCCAGTCAGAATCAATACAAATTCATCCAGCGAGCTGGCCCTCGATGCTGTCAGCATTTTTTCATCCTGTGATTAGTTGGTCACAGCAAAACATCTTACGCATGATGTTCTATATTTACATTATTGTCTCTTTGTCCTGTTTTCTGATAAATATTGATTTTGAACAGTTTCACAACATGCACAGTTCTGTGGTTATATTGTCTTTTTGTATAGTATGGATGGTTTTGATAATTGCAACATGTTAGTGGCGGTATTAGGCAATGAATTAAGTCGCGTAAGAAACCACTGAAGGCCCGGATACCAAATGCACAAATTCACCCGCCGCAACATTTAAAGTGTTTAGATTATAATACAGTTTTAGAGTACAAATTGTGCCACTTTTACCCCAACGTGCAGGCCTCACTAATGTGGTTGTGGTATTTAAAATAACAACAGACTGGATGATGTGGGCCACAGTGAACACACAAATACAATTAAAAAACACCAGGCATGGAGTGATATGGGCAAAGCAAATGTTGATATCAGAGCACAGACAGGACCGGAACCGCACCTCCACATAATGACAACAAACGCACGCCTGACCTGGATAAGGATGAGCTCATGCAACGCATGCAGCAGCAACGCATGCACTATACATCCAACAACAAGAAAAGAAAAACAAAACAAAATCGGGGGAGGGGGGCGATGCGATGCACACAGTTGCATTGTTGTGCGTGGGTTTGGATGTCACGCATTTGGACTGCCAACCACAACAGATAGGCAGTTAGCTTCTTCGCTATACGCCTTGCAGCAGCCTGCACGCATTGAGCTTCCACTAATGCCGAAAATCAAACGAGAAGGCTCCGTGCGAACAACCATGACAGTTGAGCAGATGCACCGGGATTGTTTACCTGCTGCTTTTCACCGCCTGACTGACGGGCACAAGCGACAGGAGGGGGTGGGGAATGGGGAAGTAGCGTACCCGGGTACGAGCGGAACAACCTTCCGGGAGCGAAGCAAAAGAAGTGTCCGCGTAACGGGACCGAGGAGCGCAGCCGCCGCTCGGTCACCGAAATGCGGCGGCGACGCAGGCAACAGGCCGGGGATGTCGCGTGGTGGAGGTGACGGCTGGGGACAAACGGACACTAGCCGCCACATAGACAGATAAATGTTCTCCTTACCTGGACGTGCGACGCCGGCTTCTTCCACAGGCATCCGATCGGGTCTGACGCGGCGGCAGGCGAACTCTGTGGCCGCGGGAGGGAAATGAGTGGAAACGGGAGAGGAACTGAGACAGTGGGGCAAAGAGCAGCAACAGTGAGGCTGGCTTGACTGGGGAGATCCGCCGGTGTCAAAGTACACGAAGGAACGCAAGGATTCTACTTCAGGAAAGGCTTTTCACAATAATACAGAGGAGTACAAATTGAAAATGTGTGCGTGTGCTATTTCTGAACGAAGGACTGTCACAATTTTATCATCTCGCCAAACTTATTACAATTTCAAATGTTTTTATATTTTCATTTTCAGTCTCGGTGACAAAATATCAAATGGCGGCAGCTATATCGACATGTTAGGTATTATTTTTCGGTCAAAACGCATTTACTATTTCTACATTTGACCATTTTTATGTTATATATTAATAAATATGACATCGAACAATTTCTATACAATAATGTGTACAAATACAGAAACACTACCTCACCGTTGATGAGCGTGCTCTCGTGTATTTTGAAGGCAGTAGAATTTTGTTTCCGGTTCTGGTCTCGCCCCTGTCACCTCTCTTGACTGATGCTGAGTCTGGTGGATCGACGAGTGAGGGGAAAACTGCAGCACGTCCCCAAGTGCTAGAATTGTGTACTGCAACTTTTTTTAATCAGCCTCCCCCCCCCCCCCCCCCGCCCCCACCCCCCTCTTCAGACAGACCAGGGACCTCATTTGTCAAGCGTGGGTACGCCCAAAAGTGTGCGTAAAGCGTGCGTACGAGCCTTTTCCACGTAAAATACGGAATTTATCAACCTGGACGTATTCGTGGCGACGTGCGTAATTCTACACCAAGCTCAAACCACGCGTGCACATAAAACCTTGTGGTAGAACAGTGAAACTACAAATAGAAATAAAAATAATAGGGTCACCAAAGTCATCCATGTGCACGTCCAGCTCCTGTCGTCACTGGAACTTGTGGCCACAGGGACATTTTAAGGGAATGATTTGTACATTGTGTGTTGTGCCAGCCTCAAAACTATCTTTTTCTGGCATTCAAATATTCAGTTTAATCTGGAAACACACACACACACACACATGTACAGGTAAAGTGTAGTGTTTCAGTTATCATGAGCTCATTTAGCATTTTTTATTATGTTACATTGTTTTGCTCATGCAAGACATGTAAGTTCAGTTCTGATTATCCTGTCAGAATTGAGCTTTCAGAAAACCTAAATCCACTGATTTTGTTTCTTCTCAGTACAACCACTATGCAAGTTAATAAGAGAGGGACACTATTTTGTGAGGAGAGAAATTTATTTTTACAAAGTGGTATCAAAATGGGGTTTGTATATAATTGACAAATATGGCAATTCTTTTCAAGATAGAAATTCTTCTTTGTACTTTTGTACTGAAGTGCATTTCAGTGCCTTTTTAAATTGTATTCAAGTAAAGCAGTTGAATCAGTATTTGTAAGTAATTATAGTTTTATTTAAGTACAGAGTGAGAATACTTTTGCCACCACTGGAATCAAGTAAGTGCCACTTATCAGAAGCTAATGCTGTTGGCTGATGCTATAACGTGCATCCCAAAAAATTCAGTGCAGCTCTGCTTACCTTTTGACTGATACAGTGTTCAAACCCTCCGCGCCCAGACTGCAATTGAATGGCACTTGCGCATAGCCACCGCTCGCTAATTTCCCCAATATCCCTATGCCCATCACTGTTACCGTTGTGCAGATTGGCCCACTCACAGACAAAAATAGGGAAATAGGCAGATAACAGAAGACTTGTTTGTTTAATTTCCCACATGACTGCGGAGAGGCACGCCACACATCCAACCCAAATTTGTATACAAACAATTTACAAGTCAATTTTCCATAATATGTACCCCTTTAAAATGACCCTGTACAATACAGTGTCCTTCTCAAAGAGCTTTTGTCTTCAACACAATTGGCTCAGTTACATTTCTTTTTCATTTAAGAGATAAGCCAAAGCAAAGCAGCTCTGGAGATCTTATCTTACATGATAAATTCACAACAGGGGGAATATATCCAAACTGATGAGGACAACGACGTTCCCATTGCGGCAAGCACAGAAGAGTGGGAATTCAATTCGGCATGTGTCACCCGCTGTCGACAGATTTTTACACTTGATGAATTATTTTGCACGAGTCGCAACCAGATTGGTTCAAACATATTGAAAAAAAAAAATGCTTTAATGTTCCTTCACACTTCTTGGAGACACATTTTTGAGGCATCCAAGAACTGGGAATAATCATGGAAACGTGAATGTGCCTTGCATTCAGGAGTTGAAAACAAATTGAGGGAATTGTTTTTGTTAGCATGAAGGTCAAACTGGGCTGTGGTACAAGCGTTCCCACATAATGAGTATTTGGTCAATGTAATTGCCACTTTAGTGACCAAGAGTCGAAAACAAGAAATTGTTTTTACATTTCACACAGAGTACTACAATCAATGAACTTGGTGGGAATTACCCAGAATTACCCGGTTCATGTTCTGTGGATTCGATTTTAGCTCATCTGCCTCAAAGTGGAGTGCTTCTGGGTTCAAATATCGGCTCTGGCCTTCCTGTGTGGAGTTTGAAATAGAAGACTCAAAATTATCCATTTCTGCCACTGTGAGTTTGAATGATTGTTTGTTTATGCGTATGAACCTTGTTGTAATTCCTTTCTCGGCTTTAAAGCCCTTAGGCATGCACAGTGTTACGGGGCGCTTCCCCACCCCCCCCGAGGCCCCCTTTATAACCGCCACTGTGGATACATTTTTCTCCCTACATATTGTCCATAAGTGTAAATGTGAGTGAGAATGGTTGTTTGTCTACAGTATACAGTATGTTCCCTGTCATTGTAGTCAGTCAACCTGAGCAACAACAAGTGCTATAGAAAATGGATGAACATTCTTTCCCTTACACCATACTTTGACGAAATACATCCGCCTCGATTATATTTGCAAGGGGGGAAAAAAATCACTTCCACAACTATTCCAGTACTAAAGGTAATTTAATGCCACTAGATAGTTTGCTGAATATACGTACATGTGCCAAGTAGATCATTCATATGCCGCTGTAAGTGCAAAAAAGAAAAAATACATGACGCAGGTACAAAGGTGGCCCGATCAAGCCTGAAAGTAGCCTTCGCCGATTGGATGAGTCGTCAGTCACGCTACGAGTGTAAAGTCTGCGTAGTACCACACTCAGCAGTCCTGATTGGGCGAGAGCTGCTTATTCACTATTTCACAGAGAAAGATTCAGATTAGACGTCAGTCACCCTCATTTCAGCAACGTTGCTGCAGAAATTGCTATTGATTGGAAAGTCACTCCAAACAATGTTGTTTCCTGCAATATGGTGGAGCATGTCTTTACCTCTTTGTACTATGGCTGCATTAAAATAATAATAATAATATATATATATATACTGTGTATGGGTCATTCCTGCCTATTGGTGGCTTTTCTGTCCACATGAGAAGAAAAATATTATTATAGATTGTGGTTTTTCTTCGAACATGAACACAAAATCATGCCTATCAGATATAACTCAATAGTAATAATGAACTTGTGGACTTGTCACCCCCCCCCCCAAATCAACATCAACATCAACCTCACAAATGGACAGCAATTCCTCCAGACACTCCAAAACATTGTAGAAAAGCTGGGGACCAATATGATCAGAGGAAACGTAATGCAAGGAGAACTAGAGAAGCATGGGGCTCATTTGCATTATAAAGCATAAAGAATGTGACTTTTTCAAGGCAGCGAAGACATGTACTCTTGTGTTTGAGGTGCTTTAACAGGGCAGTTTGAAGGTTAAAGACTGGAAAGGAATTACAACAAGGTTCAGGTTATTTTGGTGAATGACGACAGGTGAAAAAAAAAAAAAAAGGATTAAGAAATCTATTTTGTCATAAGTGATCATCACCAGTTATAACTGTGTAAACACCAGCGTATTTACGTGTGTAATACGTAGCGTATCAACATTGAGCCATTGTCTTTACTGCTTCATTGGAGTGGCGAGCGAGCTGGAGGATATCCCAGCTGACTTTGGGCAAGAGAGAGGGAACACCGTGGACAAACAACAATTCACAATTTAGACCCTTTATAGAAACTAACATGCAAGCCAGAGTACCCGAAGAAAATGCAAACTCCACACAGGAAGGCCGGAGCAGAGACTTGGACCCTCAGGACGATAAGGCCGATGTGCTAACCAGTAACCAATGTGCTGCCCAATAGCATCATTATTTATCTTTTTTTTTTTTTTTAACGTCCTAGTAAGACACCATCCTATTTTTTTTTAACAGAGGTAAACTGTCAACATACAGTAATCTCACTTCAAGCGGTCCTCGGTGGTAAAGATGGCCCAGCACCACCACCGTGTGTGAGAACGCACACATTACATTACTGGCCGTTCAAATGCAAAGGCGATTTGTTCCACTTTATTTCAAAGTCAAGTCGCTGCATCCCACACACTCTCACAGGACATGACTCAGCTGTATTGTTCCCAGTGGATCACCTCAGTGAACACTGTGTTACATCATTATCAGTGCTGCTGTGCTCAGTGGGCCACAGGCAGGTCGATCACTCGTGACCTTTTCAGATGAAGACACTGAGGTGTACTTTCCAAACTCAACGTGCAATGTAGAACTTACAGTAGAACTACAGCTTTTTTCAGGGATTTTTTGGGGACATATCATTCATGAAATGTGATGTGTGCAGGGGCAACTCTAAGTGGGTTTTTTCACAGTGGTGTCATCACAAAGCTCTTCACAGACACTAAGGAGCATTTTCTTCATGGTATCTGGGATTGTTATGATATGCAGTGATCTATATAACCCTTAGATGGGACATATTATGGAAAATGTACTTTTTAATTGTTTGAATACAAAAAGTTGTGTCTCTGGAGTGGCTGCTAGCTATCAAGTGTGACCTTAACTAAGAAAATATGATTATCTGCCTATTTCTGAGAATGTGTCTGTGAGGGAACTGTTCTGAATTTTGGGAATTGAGTCATCACAATTGAACCCCACACCGTGTTTCGTCGCCTATAATTTGGAAGCTCGGCTAGGTGAAGATCCGGTACACTTTCAAACCTCAACTTGAACGTCTGAAACATTATGCCAAAAGCCCAGAAGTAAGCAGTAATGACATAATTGCTCAGTAACATTGTTGCTGTAGTTGGTGTGGGGGTTATTTGTGTTTGGCGATTGTCGGCAGCATGTCCCACTGATAGAAAAGCGTATGAAGTGCCGCCTCCATGAATGCAAATGATTTTATTGAGCATATACAGTAACACACAGGGCTGCCGCTTAAAAAGAGCTAATTAAAAAAAAAAAAAAATATATATATAGATATCCTATTTATTCCAGGACCGGGTTCAATCCCCGGCCCCGCCTGTGTGCCTGCGTGGGTTTTCTCCGGGCACTCCGGTTTCCACCCACATCCCAAAAACATACATTAATTGGAGACTCTAAATTGCCCGTAGGTGTGACTGTGAGTGCGACTGGTTGTTTGTTTGTATGTGCCCTGCGATTGGCTGGCAACCAGTTCAGGGTGTACCCCGCCTCCTGCCCGATGACAGCTGGGATAGGCTCCAGCACGCCCGCGACCCTACTGAGGAGAAGCAGCTCAGAAAATGGATGGATGGATGGATGGATTAAGGAGGCTCATGTTACTTGTATTAATCCCTTTGAACCCTAGATGGCGCTGTAATGTTGAATTTGCTGGCTTGTTGAAGGTTTGTGTTTTGAAAGCACTATTTTATAGCACGTACTTGAGAATTCCTATTGGCCTCGTAACAGTAATTGACAAACACTGTTCTCCCGAAGACAATTAGTAGCAAGACCTGCTATAAAGTACCACATTTCTCCCCCCATTTTAATATCATGGGCCCCAAATGGCTCATGATGTCTCCAGCAGGTGTCAGCATCAGCCAACACTGGCGCCTCATTAGCATCCTTTCACTGCAGTCTGCATGTTTCCATCATGTTTCAGCGTCCATTCCACCATGGAGCGATTTGCCTGTAATTACATGTGTATGATTTATACATGAGGAGAATGAAACGTGAGGTGAAGTAGAGGATGGAAAGCGGTGATGGCCAGGAGAGAAAGTCAGTGATACAAAAGGATTTGAAATCATTCAAATTCCATTGTAGTCCATATGTATGTCTTGCCCACTTGCCCACAGTCTTCTCCTCACATACTGTAGCTAGAATTCTCCCATCTGTTCTTATTCATTCTCATTCATATGTTGTAATATTTTTCTCATTTGTGTGTGTGTGTGGTATGTTCCATGATTAAAGGAGCAAGTCTATTCTACCAAACCAACGACTTTGGAAGAACTTGAAGGGCGAATACGAGAAGTTATGTCTTCCATCCCATAAGAGTTCCTTGAGAAATCAGTTAATGCGGTTCCCAGGCGGCTTGAGAAACCGGTGGCTAATGCTGGCGCCCATATCGAATTTTAAATAAAACTCCATGCAATACACTTTCTTCTCATTTTCATTATAGTTCAGAAATAAATTACAAGTACTTAAAAATATGGAGTTCTTTTTCAATCACCCGGTATGTGCTCTACCCGTGCTTGTGTAGGTTTTCTCCATGTTAAGTCCATTGAAGACTTGAAATTGTCCATAGTTCTGAATGTGAGTGTAAATGTTTGTATGAATGTGAGTGTGTGGTTTTTTGTCCATATGTGCCCCGCAATTGCTTCTCACCTCTGGTGCCGAACTCAGTGGGGATGTGTTCCTAATGAGGACAAGCGCTATAGAAACGGATGGATGGTTGCACGAAATAAAGGCTTCTGATTTTAAAGTTCCCAGTTTATAGCACCCCAAAAAAAATCTATATTTTTGACCTATGCGGAGATGTTCCCACTATCGAATGCCCCAGGTGATGCTGAATGAACAATTATGAGGTGGTATTCACAAGCCATTTTCAAATGCATTCAGTGCAGATAGTCTTCCTTCGACAACACCAAGAGATGAAGAGTTTCTTGGCATTTTCAATCAAGCCGCATTTTCCATAAATGATAAAATGAGATTTTAAGAGACCTCCATTGGCAGCACAGTTGACATCCACTCGAACTGTTATCGCAATGTGCTTGATGGCTTTACCTGTGTTTGCTGTTGGGAGGCGAAACGGTCCGCAGGGTACTCTGACATTTCGACTCGACGAGGACATAAAAGCTATGCCACAATGAACCTCACCAGCTGCACTGACAAAATAACGGCTACCCATGTGAATGCTTTGCAAAAAAAAAAAAAAAAAAAATAGGCCTCGAAGGTCAACGGCTATCCTCAGATTAAATACTGTATTGAGGAGCAGCTCATAATCTTGGCGGCACATCTCTTATCACCGCCACAAAAACTATTGTGCTAAAGGACCATCGCATCACAGCTAGCCAGTCAAGTGTAGCGCTCAGTTGATGGCGGAGGTCAAAACTGTCACCAAAGTGGCACCGCCGGAGGATGTGGTGAGGTGGAGTGGGCTGAGTGACTATTGTAATTTGAGAGATAGCGGGCTATCTGGGTGATCTCTTGCTCTGACAGGGAGCTGGAGCTGCTGAGAACAGAATTGTATAGAGATCCAGTGTAACGTGCACAATGTGTGTTAGGCCTGGCAAAAATATACCATCTTTCCTTTTTTTCCTGTACTAGTACTATAGAAAAATGCAGTTTTGTTGTTAAAAGATTCTAATTTGATGTATGGATATGCGTATTTGCGTCATCATCTTCAGTTTTAATATGTCTTAGTTTATATACGTCCTGCCACTTTTTAATCACATCGTCACATATTTCCCCCCCGCCCCCCATTCATGTACTTTTAAATATTGATTCGATTAAATGTTGTTTACCAGCAACCAACAAAGCAGACACCGATGTTGGATCGATGGAAGTACACACATGCCAGAGAAACTGGGTTTTCAAATCGAGTAGTCTGAGGGTTTTAATCCAACTTTTTAAAAAGTTCAAAGAAGGCCTGATTTTATTTACAAGCAATTCTAAATTTTGATTTCTTGCTCTGACAGGGAGCTATTTCAGTCTTTGTGGTCTCAAAGTTTTGTAGCAACGCATCAATTAACAAATAATCAATCAAGTATCATATTATCATTCATTTTGGGAAAGCAAAAGGAATTGTGTCAGTATTGTATTGGGAGTTACTCTGTGATTGCATCAAAGAAAGTAGCCAGAGTGTTGCGAGGCCTCAAAGAACTTCAGTATCAGAAGTGTGGAGGAATTAGGAAGAGGAGGAAGATAAAGAGAGGTCAGTTTTTAACCTTTTTTATCAAAAACTTTTTCATTGGTATTGTTTTTACTTCCCCTCTCTGCTTTGGATTGTAAGCCATGTGGGAGCTTGTGGCGCTTGGAAAAGAAACTGAATTTTAAGGTTAGCTGCAGGGTTCGCAAAAATCATACCAGCTATGAGCTTCCAGCACAGAATATGATCGACTTGAGTCTTCCGTAGTAACCATTACAGGAAAAACCATTAAGCCAATCAATAAATCCGTCTAAGGGTTATCCTCAGATGATTGTCTGAAAACATTCATATTCTATACCACTTGTCGTCATTTGGGTCACTGGTACTGAAGTTATTCCCAACTGAATTTGGGCAAGCGGCGAGACTGCTCGCCAGTCAATCGCAGGGCACATTCACACCAACGGACAATTTAGTCCTACAATGCATGTGTTTGGGATGTGGAAGGGAAACTGGAGTACCTGAATAAAACTCACGCTAGCAAGGGGGTGAGCATTCATTCTCATAGGAAAGCCAGAGGTGAGATGTCTCCTATCTAGGTACTATAGTAAGAAAACCAAGTATTAAATCTACTCGTTAGCAAATTTCAAAATACCATCAATGTATTTTCTGCCGCTTAGCCTGCTGAGGGTTACAGGTGAGCTGGAATCGATTTCAGATGATGTTGGGCAAAAGATGGACTACATTTTGTGTCGGTCAGAAGTCAATAACAGAGCCTTTGTGACTGGGCTGCACAAAAGTTAGCTATGAGAAGCAACATACATCTGATTGTGTTTTCATTTCAATATTCCATCCTTCCATTTTCTATAGCGTTTGTCCCCATTAGGGTTGCGGGTGAGCTGGAGCCTATTCCAGCTGGCTTTGCGGCGAGAGACTGGGTACAACCTAGATTGGTTGCCAGTCAATCACAGGGTATATTTCGATATTCCATTTGTTATGAAGAGCATTCACTGACAACAACTATGTTTTCGCAAGGATACCACAAACAAACAGTGTTTGTGGTGGTATTCAATATCAACGTATTTGTAGTTGGAGAAGATGTATTAATAAAGACTTACACATTTTTGACGGGTAAGTCATCTTTGCACTGCCTCAAACAGCACAGACAACTTTCATAAACTCAAGTAATCATAAAATCTGTTATATCCCGACCTTCAGCGAGCCAAACTCTTGGCCAACACCAAAGATACAAAAACTAACATTGCTCTTGCTCACAAGGCAAGCACGGAAGAAATCCTCTCGCAGCTTATCACGTCGACCATAAAGCGCAATGGAAAAAGAGCAGCTGGGAGATAACAGTCACAGAGGGAGAGTCTGTGGTCACAACGAGGGCTGACTGACCCTGTGTTTCATTGCTACCCGTGCTACGCCTTCTGCGCCAGTGGAGTGACAAGCTTTGAGGCAGTGGTGGCCACGCGATGATGAGCGACGTGCGCCACTGGAGAAAACAAGAAGAACACAGATAAGTCACACGTAGCTATGCACGTAAAAATGGAAAGGTGTGCCTTTGGCTAGATTTACACTGCAGGTCTTTGTGCCCAATTCGAATGTAATGTCAAAGCACTATAATTGGCTGGCGAACAGTCCTGGGTGTACCCCGCCTTTCGCCCAAAGTTAACTGGGAGGGGCTCCAGCTCACCCAGACCCCAATTAGGATAAATGCTATAGAAAATGGATGGATGGATAATCTGACACAACTCATCACCGTGTGTGTGTGTGTGTGTGGGGGGGGTGTACTGTGAGGATATGCAAAAGTCAGCGGAGGATGAAGCAGTAAAGATGTCCAGGGCGGCTGTCATAGCGCCAGCCTCGTTTGGCAAGGGCGTCTCCTTCCTTCCCACTAAGAAAAGAGAGCGTTCGATAAAGCTTGACAGCAGCCTCTAGTCTAAATCCAGCCACGTACTTGAACTCTGCAAGATGAATTCGCTTGATAATGGGAGCATTTTGGGTGAGTACGGAGCAAGGAGGGAAAACTTTCAGCAGGGAGAAGCTCTTAATTTGGGTAAAATACACCAACTCACGCCCTCTCATGTTAATGTAATCTTATGCCCTGTTTTTTGAAGCCAAGAAGACATCAAGCCCGTTGAAAAATGAACGAGATGCTCTTGGCAGAGAAATCATTGTCACACTACAATAAAACTGGGCGCATTGAATTTGCACTATATTAATGTTGGACTCTTGAATGAATTTATGCCTCTTTGGTTAATTCACTATTGCTGCAACCAATTACTCACCATTCAATCCCCACCCAGAATCCCGCCCTGTTATCACGTCTGATACAGCCAGATCTATATTGGTGGTCATTTGTCCATATTTTACGTTTTCCATCAGCTTACTGTGTGAGTATGAAATAGTGTTTTTATCGCTACCCATAAACAGCAATAGGCACTTTACATTCTTACAGCGCTGCTGGAGCAGCGGCGGCGGTAGTAAAACAACACATATTTTAATTGAACGGCAGCACTCGCACAGACTTTAGTGACATTTAAATGAAAATTAAAATCAAATGTATTTAAATTAAATGAAATTTAATAAATGAAAAATGACACATAAAAAAGTGATTTGAGAAGAGCTAAGGCTAGCCTGACAGGTGCAGCATTTCTTTTGACAAATCCATTGAAAAGAGTCCAGCTATCACAGAAATGACACAGACCAATTACTAGAGAATTATTTTCTGGGAAGAAAGTAATAGTTATATTTTAATACAAAAGACTAAGAAAATAAAGTTGCAATATCATTAAATTTTCTTTTTACATGAATTAAGTTATTTTGGTACATTGAAGTTTCAATATTTAAAAAATATATAATATTGGAAGAAATATATTCCTAATGAAAATATAGAACAACATACAGTACATAGTTACATTTATTGTAATTTTATTGAAATAAATAAAGTTGTAGTATGACAAGAAAAAGTTGTAATTTTACCAGAAAAAAAGTCATTGTATTAGAAGAAATAAAGTTAAATGAACTGGAAAAAAAAGTACTTACCTGCAATTTAATAATGTGCATCGCTAGCACATGATTTAAATGTAGCGAATGGGGGTCTCGAGCTGTTCTCAGGGACCTACAGTAAAAATGTCGTGAATGGGGGTCTCAAGCTGTACTCAGGGACCTACTGTGCCTTCCCAGCGCCTTTGCAGTGCGGCTGTGTGCATTGGTGGCACCTAATGGTGCTGGTTCCTGGGCTCCAGGTAGTCTCTCAGAGCGTCCTGCTAGTTTTTGGCTCTCTGCCTTTTGCCTAGCTTGAGCGGTAGAATGGGCTGAGCACCTTTGCTGCACATGCAAGAGGTTGAATGTTCAGCACCAGATTTGGTGCCGCATAAGTGTTTACGGCGATATTCTTTATGTACGGCCATGGAAACTCCTGGGTTTTGCAGTACAAGGAGATGCATGTACTCTACTGCTCAAATTCTCACCTTTATGTTTTTTGCCTGTATTTGCTTGCTTCACATATGTTGTATCATACCATTTCTGAATGAGAGCTGACTAAAAATGCTTTGTTTTATTTGTGTTTGTGTGACATGCATGTTGTGTTTATTTTATTATTCGCCAGTTGGCATAAACCATTTATGAACATTTTTTGGGGGTCAAATTAAGACTGTACAAAAAAAGTCCAATGAAAACAGTTGTAATATTACAAGGAAAAAAATGTCATTTACAAGAATAAAATCATAGTACAATAAATAAAGAATATTACAGAAAGGTTAATTTCAACTTGTAAGTTATAATATCATAAATTTTTGATAAATGGAATTTTATTAAAGTAAAGTTGTAATTTTACAAGAAAACTTCTACATTTACATGAAGAAGAAATAAAAATCAGACTTTTATGAAAATAAAGAAACATTACAATGACAATTTGTAATTTAACAAGAATAAAGTTGTAACAAACAATTTAGGAGAAAAAAAGACAAAATAGCACTAGAAAAAAGTTCAAATTGGTTGTAAAATGCTGTGATTGGGTGGTTCAGGGTGTGCCCCGCCTCTTGCCCAGAGTCAGCTGGGATAGGCGCCAGCACGCCCACGACCCTAGTGAGAATAAGCGGTATGGGAAACGGATGGATGTTGTAAAATGTAAGAAAACGTAATATTTGCACAAGGTCCTGTTTTTGGTAGGAGTGCACTTGTAAAAACACTGGCGAACTGCAGTTATTGTTATTCTGTATCCCAGCTAGCTATTGGCCCTTGTTCGACACTTGATGCTGTTTCAACTGATGCGCTAAGCAGCCAGTTGGCAAGGAAGCCTGCAGCATGACATCAAATGTGCACTTGGCGAACGTTTGTTTTGGGGCTGATGGGATGAGCGACAAGCGATTTACAAGGGCAGCTATGACAGTTGAGGCAAACAAAAAAAAGTTATTAAAATTAATTGGAGTTGGACGTTTCATCCCCTCTGGGTATGTGTGGGGGATGGGTGGGGGGTGGGTGCTGCCCCCCTATATGATGCCGCCCTGGGAGGCTGCCCATATCAGAAACTGCCACTAACCCTAAGCCCCAGTGAGCTTCCCCCATTGTTCCTGTATCCTGGCAATGTGTTCTCTTTCAATGAAAAGTGCTTTATGAATTAAATGTATTGTTGTGGTTGTTTTTATTATTATAAGTGGTTATAAATTATTCATCATATGCAGTTTTTTAGCTTGCATTTATTTATTATTATTATTTCATTTTAAGTTATGTTAAAACCTGTTTACACAAAATGGTACGCTGTTTTATATTTTGCATGTTGTTCCCTTATTGTGTTTATTCCATCCATCCATCCATCCTTTTTCTATAACCGTCTCCTCTTCTTCTTAACAAGTCAATGGCGTTTTCCATCTTTTGTTAGCATGAAGTTGAGTGGAATTTCCTAAGGCAAAGCTATGTGGCTGTTTTCAATAAACAACATGAAATTGGCAGAATGGCTTGTATCTAAAAAAAAAACACAAAAAAAACCCAGTAAGGTGGGTCACTCGTATCTCAAGACAGCCCTGTATTTTTTTTCAAATTGAAGAAAACTATTAATTATTTTTTTGTAGACACTTGGGGGGCCCTGGAAATCTCAGGGCCAAAGGCAATTACCTGTGTTTACCTAATGGTAAGTATACCTCTGATTGCAGTTGACTCAGTTATGTTTATCATAGCAGGTAAGAACCCACTGCCAAAAATGATGACCGCTATGAGACAAAGATAATTTGCGCAGTCTTCCGGAGGTTGCCAATAGAAAAGCGCACCAGAAGAAGTGAAAATAAAATGTTTTTTTTTCAAATAACCTTTAAATAGCAAACAATACGATCACCTAAACCTTTAAGTTTCATGTATTAATGTGTGGCATCCTGCTCACCAGCAGCTGCACATCTTCGACAAAAGAAAAAGGATGTTGACTTTGAAGGCCGGGGAAGAGGCATCAAGGTCACAGCAGGACACTTGCCACATCACCGCCGCAACACCACACAGGATTTATGTTGACTTGGAGTCGCATATCTTGTTAGTCATATCACTGCCCAGCAGGCTAATTTCTGCCGCAATTTCATCCCTTGCTACTTTGAGTCAATCCTTTGCTCTGTGACCAAGTCACGCAGAGAGCCAGTGGGAATTTTTTTTACCCATATTAATAATAGCTGGTCTCAAATACACATATGATGGATTGCAGTCTTGTTAAAGTCTGCAGATGAAAGCTGAAGATCTTTTTCTCTGTTCCCACCGTGAATGAGTTCTAGCTCACATAGGAAGACTGACTTCCATCTCGCCCACTGGCCGCGGGATTTAACGCTCTGTGCCATCTTCCATTTGGCTTTATTGAACCTTTCTAAAAGCTCTCGCCTCAAACATTCATTCTCAACATATTGGATCAGCTTTTCAGTCGGTCTCACTTCATCCTTGTTTGTCACTCCTTGGCCACACTCCTTTCCTGTTCTATCACTCTCCCGTTTTTCGTATCTAATCCTTTGACTCATCCCCTCAAACTCAGTCCAATGCTGCCTCGAAAGCCCTCCAATGCAGACAATCAACACTGGCAACACAAAGGCTGCTTTCAGTTATATCCAATTCGTCCTTTCTTGGTTGTTTTGCACGTAGGGTGTGGAGGGGATAGATTTAATTTAGGTTTTATGAACACTTCCTGCTGGCCGAAATGAAATAGCGAGAGACGGTGTTCAATTTTCTTCTTGCTTTATTATCCGTCTACAGGCAGTGTGTCCCCACAGCAAGATTTTGGCCATCATCTCTCTGCGAAATAATTCCGACATACAGCGAATAGGAAGCAATCAAAGAGGGATGAGTTGTATCAAACAGAGTTCAATCATTCAGCTGTGTGTTGCGTGGTCAGATTGCCATTCAAATGTCTAAATGTTCTACGGCTCATATAACGGGGGCTGATGATTTCCTTTGAATGCAAACTAATTAGAAGTAGAAGTTGAAAGGGTTGTGAGGACACAGTATGAGTCACGTAGATGAGAGCGGCGGTCCCGGGCAAAATTTCGTCATTCCGTTTCATTAGTGGTGAATATGTCCAAATTCTGCACGGCGGCATGTCATTTCCCTCCCCAGCCCTTCTCTGGAAAATGAGCACATCAGAAAGACTCGCTGCGGAGTAAACAACAGAGCATCTGTGTTCTTGGAGATGCAAATGCACAGCCAGGAGGGCTGTGTTCCAAACTCCAACCATTCCCCTGAAAGGGGAAACAAATTGGAATGTCATTCGAGAGAGATACATTTGTATGGGTGATTCAGCTGAAAATTGGCTGAATGCAAGCATGAACTGCAACTTTGTAACTAATCTGTGACCTTGTACTATCACTAATATCAGACCGAGATAAATGGTCGCTTTTCAGCGTTTCGTAGTCTTTGTTTGCCCTGTCATGGAAATGAGACACTGCTTGTTTGCAGGCTTTATTTACACACAAAATAAGAGTGCCGCCTTGTGCCGAGATGACAGTCTTACACCATGCCATAGTCTATCACTAACCTATGCTAACGCAGTAGGAAAATCATAATTATACAGGACAGTTAACCCCGTTCATCGAATACATTCTAGACCCACCCGGTATAGGTGGAAAATCCATGCCATAGATATATCACATCAAAACCCCTTTCTTTTTAAAATCACACACACACACACACACACACACACACACACACACACACACACAAACATACACACACACTAGCCAGTGTAAACGTGGCTCTCCTTTACCACATGCGAGGTCATTACAGTAAGTAAATACTGTAAGAAGCTGGGGGGGAAAAATATTGTTACAAACAGCAGATTTCTACAATATAGCATATATGTATATTCATTCATTCATCTTCCATTCCGCTTATCCTCACTAGGGTCGCGGGGGTGCTATCTTCGGGCGAAAGGCGGGGTACACCCTAAACTGGTCGCCAGCCAATAGCAGCATATATGTTTATATGTTTCACCAAAAAATAATAAATAAAACTCAATATAGCGGGGAACACTGAAAACGTTTGTTATTAAGCACTTCTCAGCAATAAATATAAAACAATCCAATGAAGAACAGGAAGTGCGGCACGTGACAACATATTATACTGCTGCGCAAACTAGTTAATTGCCTGCCATTGGTAACGTAAATTGAACTGTCGTTCCCATTGTAAACCGGGGATCCACCAAGGACTGGATTTTGAATCACACTCAGGATCAAACTGATATAACTTCTGGGAGTTTCCTCAAAGACTATTCATTGGCATATATATTTATATATGGCAAATATACCATGACTGTGACCTATTTAAAAATGGCATTGAAACAAATGGCACCTACAGTAAATCCTGCCTTTCTGCTCTGCATCATACTCTGCCTGATAAAACAAAATACAAGCCCCACTTTCACGAAGTGATTTCACATCCTTCATTCTTATAAAGTCTCCGTATCCATTTATGCTGATAAAATGCAACACGTGCACTCTAAAAGGGAAACGATGCAGTCTGATAAAAGTCATTTTTTTTTTTCCCCCCATAGGATCGATTCTTGGATTTCCTGGTAATTGAAAGTACTGCGCATTCAATTCCACTCCCTCATGAGCAAAATCTTTCAAAATATGTCAGAATTTTTTTTTTTTGCCGTTTTCTGCATTAGAATGTCACATCCCCAAACAGCAAAGTGCTACAGGTGAGCATTGAGAGTGAATGAAAGCTGGAAACCGACTCATCCAGTTTCCTTCATCATCACACTACTAGTCATCATAATTGAGTACATCATCTTTTTGCCCATCAAAAACCCCCTCATGATAACGAGCCCATTTGCCAGCACGTTCAGAATCATTACTCATGCTATAACATTAGTATGATTACTGTGTCACGACACGCTTCCTCATTGGCATCAATCTATGTGTCATTAATACCGCAAATATCCTCATCATTATTGCGATGGAATCGTAGAATGCCTGCTGCAGCGAGCCGTTATGCCATACTGTATATGGAGGATGTTTTGTCTTCATGGAGTAAGAACATTTTAGTGATTGTGACGGTTGTATGTACACTGCTCTAAAAATAAAGAACAGATCATCATTGGCATCACAGTGCAACTCTGGGTGGAAACCCTATTAAAGAAAGTTTTAGCAGGTGGCTGCCACAGACCATTTCCTTCGCCTCATCCTTTCTAGCTGATTCCTGGTTGGTTGCATGAGGTGCTCATGAGCAGAAAATGGCTCGGATGGCGCACTCAAAAGGTCCACTTGGACTACTAGGGCAGTGTAAAGAGATACCAAGAGACATGACAACACATTAAGATCTTTTAGCTGTGACAGATTCCACTCTCCTTGGAATACTTTCTAAATGAGATTGGAGTGTGTCTGTGGGAATTTTGTTCATTCATCCAGAGGAACATTTGGGAGGTTAAACAGGGACTGGCTTGCAATTTCTATTACATTCCTCAGAACAAAGAAACATAGAACAAAACCTAGAATATGGGTTTGGCGCAACCAACTTCTGCATTCAGCAAAACAGGTCAAAGCACTTCCTTCCGGTTCAGGTGATAGGCGGAGCCCTACGGCAGGAGACCCGAACAAAGCCTTTTTGTTTTTATGGCTTCAACGGTTACCAAAGATGAAAATATCTGATGTTTAGGCTTCGTACAGAAGCGGGGTACACCCTGAACTGGTCGCCCTGCAGTTCCATCTTAATGCAAAACACATTTTGTGGAGCTTGTGAAAATCCATCCATCCACGGTCTCGTGATATATCATGGAAAGTTTTCTTCCCAGACATTGATTATCATGTAATCGCTGTATCATGATACAGTATATAACACATCACAATATCGTATAGTGTGTTACTCTGAACCAGAACCAGGAAGTAGCGCCCTCGTGACTATCAAATGGAGAAACAAACAAAGATGATGTTTGGCCACGTAGGAGGTCTAGGCTCTTTGTTT
This sequence comes from Phyllopteryx taeniolatus, assembly GCF_024500385.1. Lineage (NCBI taxonomy): Eukaryota > Metazoa > Chordata > Actinopteri > Syngnathiformes > Syngnathidae > Phyllopteryx > Phyllopteryx taeniolatus. The sequence continues at coordinate 11,469,494 of NC_084519.1, forward strand.
GTTTGTCCATTTGTTTGTCTTCTCTCACATTTAAGTTCACAGTTATAATGATTCTGCTGGTTTGTTGTCCTCAGGCTCGTCTCATCAAAAATCGTCATCATTGTCCTTGGCTCTGATGGTTCTGAGAGGTGCAGATAGGTGAATTTCACCATGAAAAGAAGAGGAAATGTCAGCGTAAAACGCCTGCAGGCAAAAGAGAACAAAACAAACAAGGGTGATGGCGAGTTGCACTGCGAGCTGAGAAACAAAGCAGTACTATCAAATCGATCGCTTCCTAAATCACCACAAAGACATCCAAAAGAGGCCCCTGGCAGTCTTCCAGCTCATGGAAGGACCTCCATACACACGCGTACGCACACATCTTTTAGGTAAACATACACCCACAAACTAAACAACAATGCAAACCTTTGGCTTGCTTTCATCCTAACACAGCCAGTAATCACCATTCCTGTCACATATACACACACACAAACTGACAAATTCTCTTGCTGTCAACCGCACACATGAAAGAACACACACGCGCACACATAACCACCTTCACGATCCCTCACACTCACACGCTAAATAAACAACTTCAATATGCAACTCATCTATCTCTTCCTCTGTTGCACACCCGCAGAAAAGTGCGGCAACACAATTCGCTCACGATGCAGCCCCTCGTTTTCTTCTTGCAGTTTTCTTCTTGCAGACACAGAAACCACCCCTGAAGATTAAGACAAGGTGGTAAACGCAACATTTCCTTCACCTGAAAACTACATACTGAAGCTCATATTTTTAGGTTTTGAAAAAGTAGCAGTTTTTGTAACTATTGTTTTTTGCTATAATGCAGGAATGTAAGGCATTAGCCTACTAATTAACATTTTGGTTCTATAGCACCTATTACAATCTCAGGAATGTCAGTTACAGTTTTTGACTTTAATTGCAACTTTTCCCAACCTTTAAAATGCTTCCTGTTTAACTTTATCTGTGATTTCGTTTACTCAGTCAGCTTATGTATATTAGTCCTCTCCCCGTGGCTTGGGTCTCCAATTAAACCCAGCCTTCTCTATGTCTTAAGTTGGCTTTCGAGTCACTGTTGATGCTTCACTCGACAAACTACATCTCAATCATTCGTACTCAGTGTGTATGTTATTCAGTTGTTCTTTTTTTGTGGTGGGGGGTTTATAGAATTAAGATCATTTGTCCAAAATCTTCTCAAAGTGGGATAATGTAAAGCTTTTCATTCAATGTTATTTAACACACATTGTAGATTAAATTAATACCACAACGTACAAACGCTTAATAGAATGCCGCTTGAAAAAATGAATTGTCGCTTGTAATATTAGTTGTGTTCTGCTACTATTATCATGGTTTGTTGGCTCATTTCAAACTGCTATACATTTGTAATCTTTGCAAACACATTTCCAATGAGTGTTGGATAATTTTGAGTTCAACTACAACCTCAATTCCAATGAAGTTGGGACGCTATGTTAAACATAATTAAAAACAGAATACAATGATTTGCAAATCATGTTCAAACTATATTTAATTGAATACACTACAAAGATAAGATATTTAATGTTCAAACTGATAAACTTTATTGTTTTTAGCAAATAATCATTAACTTAGAATTTTATGGTTGCAACGCGCTCCAAAAAAGTTGGGACAGGTGGCAAAAAAGACTGAGAAAGTTGAGGAATGCTCATCAAACACCTGTTTGGAACATCCCTCAGGTGAACAGGCTAATTGGGAACAGGTGGGTGCCATGATTGGGTATAAAAGGAGCTTCACTGAATTGCTCAGTCATTCACAAGCAAAGATGGGGCGAGGTTCAGCTCTTTGTGAACAAGTACGTGAGAAAATAGTCGAACAGTTTAAGGACAATGTTCCTCAATGTACAAAGGCAAGGAATTTAGGGATTTACGGTCCCTCAGGCGGCACTGCATACAAAACTGACATCAATGTGTAAAGGATATTACCACGTGGGGTCAGGAACACTTCAGAAAACCAATGTCAGTAAATACAGTTTGGCGCTGCATCCGTAAGTGCAACTTGAAACTCTACTATGCAAAGCAAAAGCCATTTATCAACAAAACCCAGAAACGCCGCCGGCTTCTCTGGACCCGAGCTCATCTAAGAGGCACTGATGAAGAGTGGAAAAGTGTTCTGTGGTCCGACGAGTCCACATTTCAAATTGTTTTTGGAAATTGTGGACGTCGTGTCCTCCGGGCCAAAGAGGAAAAGAACCATCCGGACTGTTATGGATGCAAAGTTCAAAAGCCAGCATCTGTGATGGTATGGGGCTGTGTTAGTGCCAATGCCATGGGTAACTTACACATCTGTGAAGGCACCATTAATGCTGAAAGGTACATACAGGTTTTGCACGTGTTACAACAGCCAGGCTTCGTAGTAAAAGAGTGCGGGTACTAGAGTGGCCTGCCTGCAGTCCAGACTTGTCTCCCATTGAAAATGTGTGGCGCATTATGAAGCATAAACTACAACAACGGAGACCCCGGACTGTTGAACAGCTGAAGCTGTACATCAAGCAAGAATGGGAAAGAATTCTACCTACAAGGCTTCAACAATTAGTGTCCTCAGTTGCCAAACATTTATTGAATGTTGTTAAAAGAAAACTTGATGTAACACAGTGGTAAACATGACCCTGTCCCAGCTTTTTTGGAACGTCTTGCAGCCATAAAATTCTAAGTTAATGATTATTTGCTTTAAACAAGTTTTTCAGTTTGAACATTGACTATTTTGTCTTTGTAGTGTATTCAAGTAAATATAGGTTGAACATGATTTCCAAATCATTGTATTCTGTTTTTATTTTTGTTTAACACAACATCCCAACTTCATTGGAATTGGGGTTGTATATTATATATACATATATATATTTTATTTTGTAAAAAGTATGTTAAAATTCAATAGAAAGAAGGCATACATTTAGATATTATTGTTATTTTGCAGCCATCAATTTATTAAGCAAAATGTTTTCACCGACAAATCCGCAGTTGTTTCAGTAGAACTAACTCAAATATAACACCAAAGTAGTACTAACACCGTCGAGTTGCATAAGAAGCGGTCCTTAATATAAACTGTGTGTACCTATTGTTTGATTGTACTCGTGTGTACATTTTTTCACTCCACAGAGACTTGCTTAATTTATGCCAGTGGGTTCGCTGCCAATGCTGACTCAGCAATTTGCATCATGTGTCACTCCGACCGTTGAGATAAGGTTTGCTCAGCTTATTTTAGGCCAAGCCCACAAAGGGGAAACACTTGATTCATCTACGCTGGGTCATCTGAAAACATTAACACAGGAGGGGTGGGGGGAACACCACCAGAGTGGAGCCACAGTTGTTCCATAGGGTTGAGACTGGTGACATGAAATTCTGGAAAGGGTCATCATGGGTATGAGGTGTGCTTGTATGAATTGTAATCCTAAAAGGGGACACATGAAGGATGAGAGAAAATTGAAACCCAGGCTGTATTCACTCGAGGGGGGGGAGGAGGATCTTAGCACCTAATCAATATCTAGCAGGACATGACGGGATTTACGTTTACGTTTTAGACCTTGAAAAATACCATTTGGTGGATGATCCAAAATAGGGCTTTCCTCATCACGAATAGATAATAATAACTATTATTATTATTAAGGGGAGGAAGAGGCAGGAGAGAGCTGAGATGTTGATAACAAGCACCAGATCAGGTCTTAGCATGTCATTCACACAACTATCCACTTATCTTTTTACAGTACCTGCAATTCAACCACATTTTCTGCCGCTTATCCTGTTCAGGGTCACAGGTGAGCTTGAGTTTTTCCCAACTGACTTTGGACGAGAGGCGGGGTCGTCAGTCAATCGCAGGATTATGGCATCAATTTAATGCAAAAAAATGTTGCACTGAATATGGACACCAGAGCTAACGTAAGCCATAGCATGAACATGACTACTGGTAACTTGTCTCAAGAAGCAATTTGGTCAATCAACCTGGACAGAGTGGGTGTGCAGCCGGCTAAGCTCACGGTACAAAGGGAGTGCCGAGGGGGGGATCTCATGTCTCTTAATGTCAATGTTTCAAGTTTCTCAATCGCTTACGTGAAATAAGTGGAACAGTACAGACTGTTTTTTGTTTGTTTGTTTGTTTAATTTCACTGTAAAACAAGACGGCAATGTATCAAAGAAGTACCTTTGGGGATGTCAACCCCATGACTATTCATTGCATCCCTTACGTTGTAAATGCACTGTGGCTGGGTAAACATTACAGTCCACTGCCAATGTATTATGTAAACTGCAGTTTAGCTTCACTACACGTGTCCCATGTGTATAACACAGCAAACACCCCAACTACAGGCACATATTCTCCCCCTCAGGCTGCCCCTGAGTGGCCTGACATTTATGCTGATCCAGCATGGCATCAACAGATATTTCTTTTCGCTGCTTCTTCATATTGTCTGTGCACAGGCCCGGCACGGTCCACTTCCTCACCACACCTCAGATAGACAACGAGGACCCACACTGTCCATCACTGCAGGATCTTTGACATTCTGACAGCCATGTTTAATTGATTCTTTGCTGTATATTTTCATGTGCCTTTCCGGCTCTTTTGCGCAAATGGTTACGTTTGCTCAAAACCAAGGTCTAACAAAGCCAACCAGCACTTAGCAACAGTGAAAGACAGAATAACACTGTGTGCATGTTCGCCTTAAATAATTTAATGATGCTCCGCGGGCGGTGTGTTAAGCATTGCTGCTATATGATAATCTGCTTCAAAATAGCCCCAGGTTTTTAACAGCAAGTAGGGATTCTATAGATTCAGCTGTAAATAATTTCCATTGTTTCATTAAATACATGCAACATATTTTTTTTACTTCAGGAGGTCAACCACACAAACCGCCTTAATTACCTTGAGAACAGGATAACATTTATGTTCAGTTCTTAATTTTTTAATACCATCCTTATAGACTGCATCATATTCTTTTGTTTTCTCCCATTTTATGATAATTGCAGAAACCCTGTCATGCCGGCAGACAATGTAATACCATTCATTTATTACAGAAGACACAAAAATATATTGCAATTGTTCCCAAGCCTTTTGTTGACACTTGCTAATGTTTACTGTATAGTCTTTAAGTCTATATACTGCAAGGTGGTTTCGGCAATACACACGTGTTTTTAAAAAGGCATTTTAATGTAACTTTTTTTTGAAGGACAGTTATAAAACACTTTTTTTTTTTTTTTTTTGCGAGAGTCGATGCAGGAAAACAGGACAAATATACTTAATTACAAAATTATCAAAATGGAGATAAGGTATCATTTATCAGACAGAAGGCAGAGTTGAAATTTATAAATATATATGCCAGCATATGTATGCTTAAAATCAACACTCATGTTAATGTAAGACAAGTATTATTTTCTATACTTTACTTATTCTGACTGTGGGCAAAGGGGGAGAAAACACCCCAGATTAGTTGTCTGTCAATCACAGTGCACATCTATACACTAGATGGACAACCATTTACAGCATCACTGAATAGGCACTGAGGCAAGGTTAGATGTTTTAGAGACAAACCTAAGGAGACCAGATTTAGATGGTTTGGGCACGTTCAGAATTTTGGGTGTGGATCAACTCCTAAACTTAAACCATTCGGGAAAGGCTTATCCATATTGTTTCTTGTCCTGCACTATGTGGGAAAAGTATTTATTTATTATTTTTTAAGAATTTTAAGCGCAGAGCACATGGCAGAGAAGATGGACATATTCTGTGGTTGAGCCTCAGCTTTGAAACTCACAGTCGGGGAGTGTTGAGAAGGCGGTCTGGTGCACAACTGTTCCACACAATACTTGTGTAAATTATAGATTTGTCATATTACAAGTGACCTGCTTGAACCAGTAAGACGTGGCTGGCTGCATCCCTGTCTACAACTACACGCTGACAGATGGTTCTGTCTATAGTGTGGGCTACAGAAGACGAGGGTCTGTAGAGAATGATGCACATTCAATGAAAACATTTATATGTTACCATCACCATACTGAACTGCAATATTTTGCATGTCTAATACGTTTAAAACAGCAATAGGTAATACATTCATACAGTCTCAAAATCATTTTGATTGTGCATTGGCTTTTAAAAAGGAGAATAGCTTCTCTGTCATTGACTAATTAACTAGTTTAGTGCTCTGTACTATTGGCAGACCAGCCATGACACTGCTCATGCATATTAGCATTAGCGTTGGTGCTAATTCTAATGGTGTAAATTTGTTGTCTTGGCTTCTGTAACGTCTAAACTTTATTGAGAAATTGCTGGGTTTTTTTCATCTAAAAAAACCCAACACCTTCACATAAAGTACACTAAGCCATCTAATTTAATGTCAGGATATGGGATGCATGAGAAAAGACTGGTCATAAATAACGAAAGCTGCCCATTCACACTCTCAGTCAATACTCTCTGGTCATTCAGGCCCATGTTCATCAAGCTCGGAAGTCTATTTGAACCACAACTTTATCTTCATGACCTCAGACTGTGGCACCCTGACATACAAGAGGAAAATAATCGATATAACTTGAAATAAGTCATGTTTCATGCTGCACACGCTGAGAAATTTAAGACAATGCCCTCTCTCACAATGATAAGTCAAAAGAAAAATAATGGATTTGTACCAAAATTAAATGTGTTCTTCCTGGGCCCACGCACCATGGCTCCACAAACTTTAATAGAAATTGTTTGAGTCATTTTATGTAAACAAACAGAACTAGCAAGGCAATAAAAATCACTTTGGCAGAGGTAAAGATGTGTCAAACTGACATTTTAAACAGAAAAGAAGCATGGAGGTAGTGTGGAAAATACTGCACAAGTTAAATCCTTCTCATTTAAAGTCTCGTCAAACCTTGAGCCGGAAAATCTTCCAAAATAGCCTGAAAATGTACAAATAATTTAAAAAAATGAATACAGCAAATACAACTCAATTCCAATGAAATTGGGACATTGTGTTAAACAAAAAAAAAAAATACAATGATTTGCAATTCATGTTCAAACTATATTTAATTGAATACACTACAAAGACATTTAATGTTCAAAGAGATAAACTTTTTTGTTTTTAGCAAATAATCATTAACTTAGAATTTTATGGCTGCAACACGTTCCCAAAAAGCTGGGATAGGTGGCAAAAAAGATTGAGAAAGTTGAGGAAAGCTCATCAAACACCTGTTTGGAACATCCCACAGTTGAACAGGCTAATTGGGAACAGGTGGGTGCCATGATTGGGTATAAAAGGAGCTTCCCTGAATTGCTCAGTCATTCACAAGCAAAGATGGGGCGAGGTTCACCTCTTTGTGAACAAGTGCATGAGAAAATAGTCGAACAGTTTGAGGACAATGTTCCTCAATGTACAATTGCAAGGAGTTTAGGGATGTACGGTCCATAATATCGTCAAAAGGTTAAGAGAATCTGGAGAAATCACTGCATGTAAGCGGCAAGGCCGAAAACCAACATTGAATGCCTGTGACCTTCGATCCCTCAGGTGGCAGTGCATCAAAAACTGACATCAATGTGTAAAGGATATCACCACACGGGCTCAAGAACACTTCAGAAAACCAATGTCAGTAAATACAGTTTGGCACGACATCCGTAAGTACAACTTGAAACTGTATTATGCAAAGCAAAAGCAATTTATCAAAAACATCCAGAAACGCCGCCGGCCCGAGCTCATCTAAGATGGACTGATGCAAAGTGGAAAAATGTTCTGTGTTCCGACGAGTCCACATTTCAAATTGTTTTTGGAAATTGTGGACGTCGTGTCCTCCAGGCCAAAGAGGAAACGAACCATCCGGACTGTTATGGACGCAAAGTTCAAAAGCCAGCATCTGTGATGGTATGGGGCTGTGTTAGTGCCAATGGCTTGGGTAACTTACACACCTGTGAAGGCACCATTAATGCTGAAAGGTACATACAGGTTTTGGAGAAACATGCTGCCATCCAAGCAATGTCTTTTTCATGGACGCCCCTGCTTATTTCAGCAAGACAATGCCAAACCACATTCTGCACGTGTTACAAAAGTGTGGCTTCATAGTAAAAGAGTGCGGGTACTAGACTGGCCTGCCTGCAGTTCAGATCTGTCTCCCATTGAAAATGTGTGGCTCATTATGAAGCGTAAAATACGACAACGGAGACCTGTTGAACAGCTGAAGCTGCATAATATCTTGTCTTTGTAGTGTATTCAATTAAATATAAGTTAAACATGATTTGCAAATCATTTAATTCAGTTTTTATTTGTTTAACACAACGTCCCAACTTCATTGGAATTGAATTGAATTGTTTTAAAACACCACATTATCTGTTTACCCTTTCCTTGGATTTCTGTTTTTACTACTTCCCTGCCTCCAATAATCTGTGTATTTCCGATGTGTTTACATTTACTACCATCGTGGCCAGAGAAGCTGCCAGAAAGCTGCAAATGATACCACTAATCCCATAAAAAAGTATTGTATTGGTTAATATACAGCCATTATATGTTTGGGTTCTTATATAGAAAGTTATCTGGGTTCAGACCTGGACCACATTGTGCCTCTTGAGGTCCTCTGGTATAAAAGATCTCTGGTGTGCAGTGAGTGAAAGAATGGTCATTATAACATGAAACATCACATTTCGCTCCTTTCAGTTCCCGAGGGAGGTGGTGATGAAGCACTAACTGAGCCTCTTAAGTTAAGTCAAAATTGATTTCCTGTTGATGACGAAGATTAACATTGACAATTTGATGTCACCCGTTTAAACCCGAGGCTCAAAATCCCACCCCGGAGCACAGCCATGAGCCTCGTCATCACCAAAATCCTTCCTATTGATTGTGACTCCTGCTTTGTCAACACACACATACTGTCGCCTGCAGCTAGGTCTGCTGCTGTTTGATAACACCTGCTTGGAGAAGGACTCTCACGGGAGTCTGCTGATGAGGATGTTGAAGTATGTTCATCACATCTGCTGCCGAGACTGTGGCCATTATACAAGATATACTACTGTATATGGGGCTATTGATTCTGGTTCTTTCGAAGTAGAAAACGTCTGAAGATAAAAACTGACTAGCTGACACACAAAATCGCACCGGGACAGCCAAAGATCCGTGTTTTGGCCACCCCTGACCCTGAGTATGTCGGCATTGAGTGCAATCCCCTTTTCTGTTTCCTGCTTCTCTATCAGCCTGAAGCTTGGTGCTGTCATGACAAATTGTGTTCTCAAATGAACACACATCCAGCCACTTGCACTCAGTGGTGTGTTTACATTTTCTGTTTATAACCTCTGACTTCAGGGTTTGGAATCTGTGCTTTATTTATGCGTGACTGCCCATTTATCTGTCACTGCCCAACGCCCGCTTATTCCCTCAAGAGCATACAAACACGCATGCATGTACGCAAGCAGACACACACAAACGCACATCAAATCCAACCCTCTTTACAGCCTGCTGCCACCTGACAGCAGTTGCCTCCCTCCAACTAGGGGGGGGGGATAAAAAATAAAAAAGTTACCCCATCAGCTTGCATGCCAATCATGTGCTTCTGAATATTCATGAAAGCCAATGCTGGTGGATGGTGGACTACAGGAAGTAGCCAGTTTGTCGTATGGAGAAAAAAAAAATATTTAGGTGGTACTCTGGGTATTCGCGCTCCTTTGTAAAGAAGTTACGTCATGATAAAGTTTTACTGCGTTATTTGTGTGTGCACATGCATGTTTTGTAAAAATATTGTATGTGCTTTTGTTTGTCTTCAGGTGTACGTGCAGGTGAACTGTTGGTACATACTGTTTCTTACTTATGAACCCTTCTATTAAAAGTCAGAAGCATTAGGATGGACACTGTGGTTCAACTGATGAGGTGCAATATGCAATTAATATTATGTTGGATGAGTATTTTTAAATTCTGCAGTTGGCCAATTATAGTAGTCCAAACATCCTTAATCTAAAAAAAAAAAAAAAAGAAAGAAAATAAAATCATATTGCATTTTAATATTCTCCAGGGTGTGCACTAAAAAGTGAAAATTAGTTTGGGATAATAGAAGGAAGACTATCTTCAAATTGCTGTTGATTGGAATGCAGGGGATGAAAAAGTGGTAAAGGAAACTGTAGTTTCCGCAGTTTGGGTAAATAAATAAGAGCAATATTTGCGAGTTTACAGCAAATATTTTTGTGGGTCCTGTGATTTGAAAATAGAACAACACTGCACGAACTGTGTACATAGTGAAAATGATCAAGGGAAAAGAACCGTCCAGGTTTGACAGTATTTACCGGTGACTAATCCCACACACATCTGACATCACACTGCACACTGCAAATCTGTAAAGTCTGACAGACAAGGAAAGACTACATGGAACAAACAACAAACATACTGTATTTAGATTTTTACTACAAAGATCATCTTTAACTTGTAAAAGATATATTAGATTTTCTCTGAGTATATCTTCATCCATATTTGACAGTGCATTGATTTGTATTGCCTAGCAACCAAATGTTTTAAAAGTTTCATTCCTTTTCAACACACCTGCCCTCTTTACTACGTTTCTCATCTTTTTTTTAACGTTGCTTATACTCCCCCATCACCTCCTCAAGCTCACCAAAACTTGGACGACAGGCAATTAAGTGAGTTGTCGGAGGGATTGCTGACAGCAATTACAAGGTGCGTAGGAATTCATCTGCCGGTGCGATGCCCTTTTTGCACCTTCTTCCGTCACCGTCCCCCGTTTGTCAAGCGGAGAGCTCACCTCAGCATGATCACCGGTAGTCATGTGGACAACTGAGCAGAAGCATTCAGTTGAGCCATGCTTAGCGCAGTTTTATTTTTCTGGGTTAGTACTTGGCGATTTTGTTGTTTGGCTTGATAGGACTCTCAGGGTATTGACCAAGGTTTTGCAAATAAAGGAATATTTTCCATAAAGTCAACCCCTGTATTGTGCCAGTGGGTCTGGAACATATCCCATGTGCTAATCGGGTGAAAATAAGCAATTTAGAAAGACTACGGTCTTTCTATAGTATATTAAACATATAAACAGACATATAAACATTTATTTTTTTAGTTTTAGCCCTTCCACAGGGCTTTAACACATTTAAACTTATTATAATACACTTTTTAAAATATTCCTTGGCACCTGTTTTCAATCTCTCGCTGTCAAGAAATGGGAGACTATTGTACAAAGTCACTTAGTGGAAACAAAAAGACACTCGCTCATACACTTCTCCATAAAAGACGCAAAGCAGATTCAAACTGTTCATATTTCACTTCAAGTTGAAGCTTACTGTAAAACTGACAAATAAAACAAAAGAGAATTAACCATTGTATATGTAAACACCAAACTGTTCAACTAAACCATATAATAACTCAAGTTTTCTAGCTTAATGCTAGCATATAATGCAAAACACCATAGACGAGCTAGTGGAAAGTAGCACTGATGTTACCGTAATAATAAACCTTCAAACAGCTGTTACTTTAACACACATGGAGTAGCAGCACATACAAAAATATCATAAAATGTTACTCGCAGGTATAGTTTCTCTGCTCTGTGGGAACAACAAAAATTACTGGAGTTTAGTTGGCCTGCCTCTTCTTGCTTTTATTGCTCTTTTTATTTATTTTTTTTGCTCCTTTTTGCTCATGCTCCCTCTCGGTCGCTGCTTCTCCCGATCCTTTTTCTTCTATTATGCGGCATGTCTTCTAGTAGACATTAGTGCTGCCCGGCATGTTGCAGCATAACGTACAATGAAAGAAAGATATGCAACTCCAAATTGGGACTAGCTTATGCAGTTCAGTTTACATTATATACATCACATATATGTTTGACCCTCAAAACAACATGAACCAAGGACTTTAATTGGGTTTTTGTTTGCGCCCCTCGGTTGGGTGACAAAGGGCGACAGCAGTGTGCAAATAAAAAGCCCTAAAAAGAAGCAAAGAGTGAGGCCATGGCAGTAAGCCACATAAAAAAAAAAAAAAAAAAAGAAGCACAGAGCAAGAGCCTGACAAAATGTGAAAGCAGAAGCTCAAAGTGAATGGTGCAGAACAAAAAGACCTGCCATCCTTTAAGAAGCAAACAAACAGCAGACGTTGCAGTACAATCGAAAAGGTCCGACACAAATGAACCAAGGCCACATAAATAAAGCCGTATGACGAGGCTGCTGTCCCAGACGTCGTGTGGTGGTAATTTCAGATTAAATGCACATTGCCAATGAGTAAACGCTCTCCCTGCACCATCCTAACAAGGAAACGTTTTATGACGGGCCGACATCAGTGTGACGTATGTTTGCTGTCTGGGTGGATACCAATGTTTTGTGCCCTTGAGCAGGATGCCCTTTCCTGAGTGTAAAGATTAATTTCCTCCCGAGGGATGATGAGGAATATATTTTTGCATCATTGGTCCCATCATTCGATGATAACTACATGGTAGGCACGATGCTAACCTATAAATAGCATTTCCAGAGGCCAAATATGACAACAGCAGCCTTGATTAGCATCTGAGATTAATATAAAAAACAACAAAAAAAAAAACCCATCTTGATTATTCAGTGTTAATGTCACAACCATACAATGATTCATTACACTGAAGTGGATTCACCTATAATCTTGCGATTTACTTCTCTAATCTCTTTTCTATTTGTTTGTGGCTGTTGAATACAAGGATGCAGCTCGGGTGATGGATGGCATCATGTTGTGACTTTAGCCAGAAAGCAAAGCTCGAGCTAACTGGACCAGAAATCCAGACAGAATTAGTGAATGGTTGGACTCTGGACTTGAGATGACTTTCAAAGTACGGTTGGGAACGGATGTTTTTTTTCCTTAATGCAATCTGTATTTGAAATGCTCTAGTTCTACCAGCATGGTGAACAAGTGGTTAGCGCATAGGTCTCAAAGTTTTCAGCGTATGCGTTTGAATATCGGCTCAAGCGTTCCAGTGAGTTCACACGTTCTCCCCATGCTTGCGTTGGTTTTCTGCGAGTACTCCATCTTTTTTTCACATTCCAAAAACATCCATGTTAGGTTAAACAAAGACTGTAAATTGTCCATAGCTGTGAATTTGAATGGTTGTGTGTCTATATGTGCCATGCGATTGGCTGGCGATGTTTCCCTCTTAAAGAATCTAAAATCGTGTACTGCTAACGTACAGAGGCCCAATCAACACAAAAACACCCTTCCACTATGGTTGCACATTTGGTCTTATTTTGCTATTCGAGTCGCAGTAAAACGCATCGCCCTCCCTAAACTAAAAAATGGTACAGTCTTGTCTTCTTACATCATCCTCTGTGAACAAAGTGCCCTGCTAACGTTTAATTGAGTAATCAACAACAAAAAACAAAAAAGAAAACACAAAATATATTTTCCATGATTTTTGCACTTTGTTGAAATGCTATTTTTGAGCCACAATAAAACCATTGGACGCATTCCCTAGAACTGAAAATGGTACGGTCCTCTTGTCCTAAATTATTCTCCATGAACCAGAGAGTGGTGGATAGACAAATGAACAAACACACTACTGCTACTTTTCTCATTTTGACGTTTTGATGGACACATTCCTCTCACCACTGAGAGAAAAATGGCACGTTCCTGTCATCTTATGTCACGTCTGTTTGAATCAGGAAGTGGCGTGCTAATACACGGATGGATAAACAAACAAATATTTTCTGTCTTACACTATTCTTTCCTGGGAGCCATTCTAGTGCCAATCGTATTCATGGCAGAGGCTGGATTCCAACTTTGCTTGTTATTGTAATGAGAAGGTGGGTAGAGGAATGTGGATTTTCACCGCACTGTGGAAAAAGAGTGTAAAATGTATCAATCACATAAAGTTCAAGAGTTCAATAAAACTTGAGACATTGAGAGGGTTTTTGATTCACTTCTCTGTCTTTGCAGGTACTTTAAATCTCCTGGACAGGCAGCATACTTGCATACACAGGCAAAACTGTGCTTTCAGCTTCATGACAGCACAAGAAAGGCCCTCTTATCGTGCGCACAGGTGTTTCTATAATAATGCAAGATAACATCTAATAATGAAATAGCCTGATTGGCACAGTGCCCCTCCAAAAAAAAGCAACCTGAGATAAACTGGAGTACAGGCAACATCTTATTGACCCACATCCATGGTCAGCGTCACTAATTCTCTTCCGGTAAATGGGAGAAAATATCTGCAGCCAGGTTCCATAATCTGAATGCTGAATGAGAACCTGCACAGGAAATTATATTAATGGAACAGAAACAGTCTCTGCTATCTGTTAATTATTTTTTTCATTTACATACCAGCAACACTGAGGTTAAACACCTCCAAAAGTAATTACTTTTATTGATTCATTTATTTTACATTCATTGTATATTTCTGTTGAGGTTATCGTTAACATATTTAAAATGTTTGTGTGTGGGTGCGCCACTTCCGACCTGGTAACATCCCTTTCTTTAATAATGGTGGGGGGGGGGGGGGGGGGGGGGGGGGTCGGGGGCTGGGAAATTACAGCGCTATGGCAGTACAATATGTTTTTTTTTTTTGTTTGTTTTTACTTAAAAATGAGTTTAAATCAAATTCTGCCAAATGCTACACAATAAAAAAAAAAAAACATAAATCCCTATTACATTAATTAAACAGCAGTTAGTTCCGACAAAGCAATTCCACTGCATAAGAATCATTCTGAGACTTTTAACATATCGCTCTGCCTCACAGGTGTTCCAAATTGTTAATGTAGCCTACATCAACAGTCAGTGGTTGTCTGCGTTGATTATGCTAAATGATTTGATCAATTTTAGTGCTTGGGTGCGAACAAGCATGCAAAAAAATGAAAACGAAATGTCACAATTCCTTACATTGGAGATGAAAATAGCTAACCCGCGTATTGTGTCTCCTTCCAACACAGCTAGCATTTTGCTGATTTGTATCAGGCCTGAAGGTGAAAAATAACCACTGTTGGCCAGCTTCTTCGATGTAGTGGACAAAGAGCAACTTGGAGCAGAGACTCGCTAGCCATTTAGTACTAGCAGTCAATCGTGTTTAAAAAAAAAATAATAAATTGCACTTTCTGATAACATCAAAGGCTCAATGGCGCTGTTTGTAAGCTTTGCTGGATGGTGGTGATCAAGGTGAAAAACTAATTCTGCTTGGTTTAGGTCAAGCTATTTCATTTAATTCTTCTTGAACAAGGATTAAGACGACAGCTTTATATATATATAGGCCAAGTCAAAAACAAATTGTAAAAGATGTGTCACCACTCTGCTTTCTGACATTTTGGATGATCCATTTTTATTATTATTATTATTTTAATTATTATTATTATTATTATGTTGTATTATAAGGTTTTATAGATGGAAAACCATTCAATATTCCAAACATTTAAACACATTGTGTGTTTCAAAAAGTGTTAGGAGCAGCACAGTGATAGAGGAGTTTCAGAAAAAGGGAGATAATGTATATGGCAGGCATTGGAAAGCTAAGCCCCTCCGTCCTGCCTGCCCCCCTGGATTTTAAATGCATCACACACACGCCCCATGGTTTAATGCACCACATACAACTATCTCTGGGGGGCGGTGGGTCGTGGGTGAGGGGGACGGGGGGGGGTCTTTGGCTGTTAGGCAGTAGTGCCTGGCAGCCCTGCCCCCACCACCTCGGCTGACTGACCTCTCCAGATTTTAATGCACCGCGCTGCCAGTCGGGGACCTGGCAGTCATAGTAACAGGGGGGGAGGTGGGTCTCACTAACTTGCATGGCGGTGCTCCTGAGGCTGGGCCCCCCGGGCTGGATGACTGCTTGGTGTTGAGGCTGACCTCTCATGGTCTGCGGCTGCTCCTTGGTGCCCCCCCTCCTCCGCCCTGCTTTCCAACAAACAAGGGACACTCTTCCGCCCTCGTGCTGGGCGGGGAGGTGGGGGGTGGGGTTGGGTAGCGGGGCGTGTGGGGCGGTGGATGGTGTTGGCTGGCGGGGTGACATTGGGTCCCTGCGGCCCCCACAGAATGGCCGGTTGTCGGGGCGCCTCGGTGGGGCCGGCGGACCGCCCTGGGTCCTTCGGTGTGGGACGTGTCCCGTCCGCCGGGCTACTCTCGGGTGGCCCCCTGGGCCTGATCCCGCCCCTCAATTGATTGGGTGAGGTCCTCAGCTGCTACGGTGCGACCACAGCAATTGCAGGACACTTCCGTCAGTCTCTGTGCATGTAAAACGGTATGAATTCACTTGCATGTATCCCCCTAGGGCTCTTTCATTGGGTGTGGGGTCACACACTTACTGCAACAAATAACTCATGAATATGCAAATCGCTTGTGTATCCCCTCACTTATACTCTCGTCCTGTAGACCTTTATAATTAATAATAATAATAATTAATAATTAATGCCACCACACTTCAGTTATACTGTCAGGTTCACGACCCTTGTCCTGCATGCTTCTTCTCCTGTCCTTGTCCTGTCCTTCCCTCACAGGGTGTAGCACTACAGCCCCATGCAACACTCATATTTAATGTTTCATTGTTGTAGATAATGTAATGATTTACTTCTCTCATGCTGTTTACAATTAGTGCTTTGTCGTTTGTCTTTGTTTCTCTCTCCCTTCTAGAAACTTTGTTCTGTTCGACTGATCAAGTCTGATTCTCAATAAACCTCAATCATAATACCACAGCGGAAGCTTAAAAACGCCACTGTGACACAGTAAAACTGTTCCGGCGTGAAAGGGATACAGATTTTCCATTCTGCTTGACCTAAAAGCCGAACAGGACAAAAAAAAAAAAAAAAAAGAAAAGAAAAGAATGCTAAGTTCGAGAACCACATATAAGATGATAGGGAGGAACAAGATGACTGGGGAGCTCCAAAGATGGATGAATGAAACAATGACAGGGATGTTCTTGAGAGATATAAAGAGGGGAGGACGGAGAGTGAGTACACAAAAGTGAAGGTTTCCACATGCTGCTGCAGGTGGATGATGTGGGCGGCGGGCCAGCTGCACTGGAAGAACCAATCCAATCAGCTGTAATGGAGCCAAAGTTCACTGTTCACTACTGCTTCACTGATATGGCCAACAGGCTGAGCATGAGACATCTAGCCATGAAAAATTCAGGCTCGCAAACACCAGCAGATGTTGCATTCAAATATAAAGGTATACCACAGTACTCACAAAATGTTAGGGATAACTAATCAATGCTTTACTTTTTGTGATGAGCGTATGAGCATGTGGGAAGGTTGGTTTGGGGCAAGCTACGATAGCATCATAGAAAACTGCAAAAAACCACACTGCATTGAACGCATTAATTCAAATGAGACACACATACGAACAACAACAGTGGGTTTCGTTTATCTACTCAGCGTTTGGCTAGTGTCTGACCAATTTGAGAAAGGGAGACTGAGGGGAAAGACAACAACGGACTGCTGCAGCAAACTGGAGACAGCGGAGTATCATACAGCAGTGTCCAGACAGAGCTAGTGTTATCGTGTGTTTATTTTCCTCATTTTAATACGTCTATCCTCAAATGTCCAATGACAATGAAAATGGATTGGAATTATGAGTGAAGCGCTCACACGGGTTATTCACTAAATGGAGTCAAGGGTCTGATCTGTGATGACACCGCATCAGAGTTCTGAGCTGTTCAATTTCAGCAGGTCGCCCTTGGAAAAAAAGAGGGCTAGCCATTTATGAATCCAAAACGATGGGCCAGCAATTGGTTTAATTAGTCTAAGTATGCCCAAAGCACATCGTACTATTAACCCTCATGACTGAGGAACCCGAGACAATTTATTAATGCTGTTTCCTGGCAAGGCTTGCCAGCATGATCTCTGCCTTTTTGGGGAGGTTCTGACATAAATGTGCTGCGCTTGTGACACTGTTAACACATGTGTTATTAAGCCAGGCTGAAGCTTTATGGAGTAGTTGTGACATTTTAGTGACTGGAGGGAGAACAAAAATTCAATTGAAGGGCATGCCTCTGTCCATAAATTGCATCTATGTTCGCAAAAATAATCTAAGTTATACAGTGACCTCAAAATGGTACTTTGAAGGTATTTCATACCCTATGTATACAGATTTTCATATATTTTTTAAGCTTGATAGAACAGATGAGATATCTCCACTGCATGATTGTTTGTGAAATACAAATTATAATTCATGCTTGTCTCCTCACATCCTAATTATTGCATTTATCTCTTCAACGGTGTCAACAAAACTTCGTTAGACCGCATCCAAATAGCCCAGAATGCTGCTACTGGGCTCTCGTCTCGCTCTCATACATAGGTTCAGTCACATCACTCCTGTTTTGTCATCCTTGCACTGGCTCCCTGTTTTTTTGAAAATAAATATTATTCCAACATAAAATATATCTGTTTATACTTCTTGGGCTCACAAGTACTCTTCTATTGTGGTATTTGAATTATTATTATTTTTTTAAAAAAGCAAAAGAAAATGCTAAATTTAGTTAAAACCTTAGATGCCTTATATAGACTAGTGCTTCAGATTCTATAGTTTTGTACGACTTGTTGAACTGTGTGATACGGAGGTGACATTTTTCCATGGTTGGGACCCTTTATTGACAAACCGCAGCCCGTGGGGGAACTTGCACGCAAATATGACGGCCCCTCTCCCTTCAATCAGCTACATCCACAAGGCAAAGAGAAACCTTTAAAAGTATGTGCGAGAATCATTATGCTTTCCCGCAAGCCAAACTACACAGTAAAAACAACTCCTGTCAATAGTCCCTGGGTTGGCTGTAGTATGTGCTCTCATTGTGAATAATGATCAGTGAGGTGCAGCGCAGCAGAGGGAAAAAAAAAAAAAATCAGTGTTCAAATAGGAAGCCTGGAGGCATGAGGCAGTGGGTCGGCTGCACTCATCCTCTTTGTGTCTCCAGGTCCAAAAGTCAGACATCATGAAATAAATGAGATTGCAGGCATTGCTATGATCATTATTTTTTGGGACACCCGCTGAGGGGCTGATTAATTTCCATCCTGCTGTCTTTTATTAACATTTTTTTCAAGATTTATCTTTGTTGGTTTTGTTCTTGGTTTCCTTTTTCATCTTATATACTGTATGTATCACATCAAATGTGGCTGCTTATGCTGTGCTAATTAAAAATACATTGTGCTCCTTTTCTTCTCATTAACCCGCGCAGTCGAAGAGAGGAGAGGCCATGTATTCAAGGACATTCGAGCTTACGTTGGAAAATTTATGGCGGTTTTGAAATAGCTTTCGGGATAAATGGGACAGAAGAGCTTTAAAGTATTTAGTGAATATCTGTGGCAAAGTTTCCCAAATGTTATTCTTTTGATCATCAAGCAGGCAAACTTCTTGCCAAATGGTTTTTTTGATCTATGTTTACTGTGATAAATTAACATCTTCTTTGGTGTTAGGTTTTGCACTGCAGAGGTGTCCAAAGTCTGGCCTGGGTGCCATTTGTGGCCTGCAGCTATTTATTGGCCCAGAGCTAATACAGCCATCCATTTTCAATGGCAGGTTAGCTGGAGCCTAAAACAGCTGACTTTGGGTGAGAGGCGGGATCAACCCTGGACTGGTAGCCTGTCAATCATAGGACACATTGTATACTAAAACGTTTCTGATTCCACTGAAGACAAACAATCACTCACACACACATTCACACCTATGGACAATTTAGAGTCTTCAATGAACCAATCATGCCTGTTTTTGGTATTGTGGGAGCCTAGCCGGATTACCTGGAGCAAACCCAAGTAACAACTGTGAGAATATGCAAACCGGATCAGGGGCCAATATGTGAAGACCGAACCTCAGAACCATGATATAAACATGCTTACCTTGCCCCCTTTAGTATATTCTAAAAATAAAAGCAAGCATTCACCACATCAAATAATTACAAATACGGATAAGGGCCAGTGAAAGGAAAAGATTCTGAAGAAAAAGTTGAAATGTTGAATGTTACCACAAGATTTTCTTTGTCCCCAGTAAGTCAATGCTGAGACTAATTGGCTATTTTTTTCTTAAATATTTGTAACCACTTTGCAAATTTATAATAATAATATTAATAATAATAGTTATAATAGAAATGACAATCTAACTGAAGGTAAACGTAACTGGTCAACATTGATGTACAATGAGAATAAAACACTAATAGCCTAAGTAGCAGCACTGAAGATGGCCCGAGGCCCAGAGCGAGCTAGTTGGGATAAAAAAATAAAAATAAAAAAAATCAATACGTCTCAGTATCCATTACCAGCAAAGAAGATGAAGAGCAGCAAGAGAAAGACAGAAAGACTAAGAGGGGCACAGACAGCTCAACAAAGCAGCATTAGTCTGGCTGACGGGAGAAGCAGTGAGGTAGGAGGCATGCATGTACACTACCTCAAAATGCTGATTGTAATAAAGCTAAAAATATATTTACATCTATTCATTTTGCAAATTTTACTTGAATCTGATATGTTCTGCAGATGGTATTACTGCTTTTATAACATCTTTCTAGAACATCTTTTTTGTTTTACCTTGTTTTGTCACCTGAAAGATTTGTTACGTATTTTGCAATTATCAGGTTTGTTAGTGTGAATTTTGCAGCCCGCTTGTGAGTTCCCTAGAGGTGAGGTTGACCGGAATGGAGGCGAATAGATGAGACAAAGGTGAGGAAAGGATTGAAATATAATTGTCTCAATAATTATCTCATTTGTGTCAATCTGAGACTAAAGGGAACTTTCGTGAACTTTTAATTGAGGTTTTAAGTGTACTGAAAAAAAAAAAAGTGTGGCGCCCTTTCTGTAATGTCGTTACCAAGTATTACTTTGGTCTTAAATTACCTCACTAACCTGGGGATATTATTGTGTGTGTGCATGTGTGTGTGTGTGTATCCCAATCCATACAAACAATCCTCAATTTCAAGCTTCTCACTACAAGCAGCATACCATTCAGTCATCAATATTCCATCTTAATACTGAAAATTACCTTTAATCTTCTTCTCCTTCTGTTATTTATTTTCTTCTGCAGATTCAGGTGCATTTTGGGCTTGAGCCAAATCCTGACAAACAACCCTGCATTGCATTGCATCCATGGATTTGTGTTTTTCTCTCACCATTTTCCACACTTTCACCACATGAAAACATCAGAGCGCCACGATTTGTTTGCAGATTTTGGCATATTTTGGGTTAAAAGTATAATCCATCCTGATTGGCTAATCCGAGCAGCAAGATGCACTCTACTATCACTATCATGACTATTTCACTGACACCGTCAGCAGTATTTGATCTTGTTCTTCTGCTTGTGTTATTTTTATCACCACCTTCCACACTTACATGCTGCCATCATCGCAGCTGTATTTGCCACATTTTGAGGCAAAACCAATCCTGGCAAGCGATCCTGCATTTCAAATTCCAAGCAACAAGCAGCCTACCATGATTATTTCAAAATAACACTGCAAACTTCCTTTAATCATCTTCTTGCCCCTACGTTATTTTTGTCACCACCATCCGCACACTACCATTTTGCCGATATCTCTTGGTATATTTTCCTGAATTTGGACATCCAATCAGCAAGCAGCGTAACATGCACTATTGTGATTATTCTAGCATGACACTGCAAATGGCCTTTAACCTTCTTCTGGTTCTGTTGTTTTTGTGACCACTGGCTGGCATTGCCACATTTTGTTTACTAAGATTCCATCAGCAAGCAGCATACCATTCACTATCATGGTAATTATTACTGCAATTGGCCTTCCATCTTTTTCCACTTTTTTGGTTTTTATCACCACCTTCCACACCTCTGCCACGTCACAGCAACATAGCATCTCTATTCGTCTCCATAATCTGGCACATTTTTGTAACTGATAATTTGAGCCACTTCTCGCAAAGCAATTAGCAAGAACGATCACAAGAGACTCGTACACTGTCCGCCTGCCATGTACGTGTGTGTCTCATCAATACGGTCGTTTACTTGAACTGGCTAACGAGGCCTAGGTGGAATTATAAGTGAGTTGACGTTCCCCTGAGATGTAGAGACCCACAAAAGATGATCAGCGTAGCAAAAAGATCAGCTCCCTTACAAGTTCCGCTGAGGGTGTGGCGCACTAAGAGGTCACAAAAATCTAGTTTGTGTTTCACCCCCTCTTAAGTGCTACAAATGTATACTGCACCCCACAAGTTTTGAGACAGTGAGGCTAATGTCTTTGGATTTGCTGAGAAAGATGAATATGACATTCAAGATCAACATTTCAACTTTTATTTCCAGGTATTTACATCTGGCTCTGATACACAATTTCAAAGAGTATTATTTGTGAATTTACACCAAAATGTGATTGGAACAGAGAGACAAAATAGATTAAAGTAAACGAGACAATCCTTAGTTGCAATTTTCCAGCACTTACTGCATCAAGTCTGTGACCCATAAACCTTTGCATTTTTCTTCTGCCTTTTCAGTTACCCTTTTCTTGTGGAGGTTACACTCTTCAGACTCCTTTTTAGTAAGGAAAATGCATGGTTTGTAAGGTTTAATTGACTTGGTCAGTTGAAAACCCTCCACTGCTGGCCCCTGTAGAACTCTTTTGTTCATCATCTTGCTGAACGATGATGTCCCACTCAGTTTAGTTAATTTGTGACCTTGTCCGAAAAGAATTCATCTAAGCTCAAGCCAGGACATTACCGCTGCTGAGTTTCATTCCTCCTCCGCTCATGCTGTTCCCCGTTTTTGCTCAATAAACCAAATTGCTCAGATAAAAACTGAGATTTTGATCTCGTTTCATATTCATCTAGTCAAACCCAATCTCTCTCTCTCTCTCTCTCTCTCTCTCTCTCTCTCTCTCTCTCTCTCTCTCTCTCTCTCTCTCTCTCTCTCTCTCTATATATATATATATATATATATATATGTACACACACACGGTATATCTGTGTTTTGTATATATTCATGTTGTGTCACATATGCTCTTTGCAGCTTCCTAATCAGCATTCCGTCCTTTTTTCCACTGATGGTGTCTTGCTGACATTTGTGGTAGCCAGAGGATAATTTCATTCTACCACCCCACAGGTAGGGAGCAGGTGAGTGGTAGTTATTATTTTGGTTCTCCTGACTCAATCTCCAAACCACTTTGTGCTTCCTTGCAGAGCACATCAGGAGGACAAATATAACTGCAGTAGTTCTTTGGAGAGAAACATCAACACATCACAAGATTACCAAAGTCTTGCGAGAATGTTTCCATTGCAAAAAAAACCATAGTGACATTTAAATCAAGGTCACCTGTGTATACAGACTATCCGCAGTTCATATTAACTATGGCAGTCATTTGTCAGCTCTATAAAGCTTGTCAAGAACACAGAATCCAATCATTACTTTCCACTTGACTCTTTCCTTTCTGGCCTGAACCTTTGTCAAATTCCAGATGGTGGTTTAAGCATTTTTTGTATATTGTATCATTATTATATTGTATATCATCCATCCATCCATTTTCTGAGCCGCTTCTCCTCACTAGGGTCGCGGGCGTGCTGGAGCCTATCCCAGCTATCAACGGGCAGGAGGCGGGGAACACCCTGAACTGGTTGCCAGCCAATCGCAGGGCACATACAAACAAACAACCATTCTCACATTCACATTCACACCTACGGGCAATTTAGAGTCTCCAATTCATGCATGTTTTTGGAATGTGGGAGGAAACCGGAGTGCCCGGAGAAAACCCACGCAGGCACGGGGAGAACATGCAAACTCCACACAGGCGGGGCCAGGGATTGAACCCCGGTCCTCAGAACTGTGAGGCTGACGCTCTAACCAGTCGTCACCGTGCCGCCTATTGTATATCATAATAAATATAATTATTATTGTGCATGCATGTGTGTGTGTGTGTGTGTGGGGGGGGGGGGGGGGGGGGGGGAGTAATTTAGACAGAAAGAAGTAGAAAAAAATTAGATGAAGTACAAAAGTATAACTTTGCCTTGTTTTTTTTCCATTTTATTGTTTTTTTATTTTTTTTTCCTACACAGGGTTCTGGGACAAACTGGATTGCGTGGTGGAGGTGGCAAAAAGGCGGAGGACCCAAATGCAGGGAAGCAGGGAGGCAAGGCAGGATTTTTATTTCAAAAATGAAAAAAGGTAAGCAGGGTATGTAAAAGAATCAAAACACTAAATCATCAAAGTCCAGAAAAGCAAGGTTCAAAGAAACTCAGGGAATAAACTCATTACAAAATGAAACATAACATGACTAGATTAACACGGTTAAAATAAACATCTACAACATCAATGAATAGAGACAGACTGAAACAAACCAGGTAACTAAATACAAACTAACTGACGAGACAACGAGGCACAGCTGGACAAGACACGAGCGGCTGGAGGGAGCTGATTGGTAGACACAAGGAACAGGCGCAAACGAAAACCTAATGAGCAAGGCAAGACATGAACATGGGACACAGAAAAACAAGACAAAAACATGAAACAAAAGTCAGAATAAAGCCATAAATGAAATGAATTAATATTTATGCAGCTCGTGGTTTGCGGTCCCTGCAACCCACAGAAGTTGCTCCTCCAGGATGGCAAACCTTTACGCAGGTTCATACTCAGAAGGTTTGTTTTTCCTCGCAGCACATTGTCAAGAGTGTGGAGCAAGAGGCAGACCAGTGCCAAGAGAGGTTGAGAGGACCAAAGCACTGCAAGAACCGAGTAGCAAGTGCCCCAGGATAAGGAATGCCAGAGCCTTACAACTGACCTGCTGTCGGTCAGAGTGACATGAGGGTCCAAACATTCACCATGCAGCGCTAGCATTTCCCAGAGATTAAAAACAAGAATTTTCCGATTTCTCCATTGGCTCACCCTTCTCTACACAGATGAAAGCAGGTCCACACTGAGGACACTGTGGAGAGCATTGTGCTGCCAGCAACAGGCTGTCATCTAATCAGGACCATGCCCAGGCATTTAAGGGAGAGCGTATAGGTATGTGAGCCATATTGGGATTTGTCTTGAACAAACTACACAGAACGTGGCTCAGCCTGTGATCTAATTTTTCCACTTCTTTTGAGTATGATTCAAAATTAATTTCTCAGTGTGTTAAGTATTGGAGTTTCCTTTAATAGGTCTTACAGTATGCTATTTTGTTCTCAACCAATTACGCATCATTAAAGATTTTAGGATGTGGGATTTGAATCCTGTTAAATTCTTGGTAGTGCAGGCTCTTACTGTAGATAGTCGAGACTGACTAACAGATTCATTAAAAAGGAAGACTAAACACTTCAAAATGTAGTGCAAGGGTTAGGCACAAATGGGCAATTATTTCATTTTGCAGCTCCCATCTGTTGTTCGGATCCAACATACTAATTAAGTTTGACTTTTTAATTATGTCAGAAGAAATTCATGAGAGCAGTACAGCTGTTCTGAGAACGACATCCTTAAAGGAATCCCTGTTGTGAAAATTGACAGCTCACCTTAATCAATTAACAGAGACAAGTCCAAAAAATTTTTTTAAACAATGTTTTTTTTTTGGGGGTGGGAGGATGATGCTTCCTCCGGGTAACACCCCCACAGATAGCGAGCATAAATGTGGTAAAAGAGCAAATACTTGACAAGTGATAAATGGGATCTGGATGCAGGCTATCACTCTAACGTTTTGTGGCACTCGAGTCCTCACCAGCTGAATGACTGATCGATTCAGACATACAGGTAATAAAAACACACAATTTTCACCTCTGCTATCAAGGGTTTTTTGATGGATACAGAGAACATGCCACAGGAATTTATGACATCCAGGCCGCTGTGTGATGATATTGCAGATGACATTAAATATATTCGCCTTGAGCAACAGCTCACATTAATCATCCTTTGAGAATCGTGAGGTGGCAGGCCGGAGTCGGGTGGGTAGAAGCTTCATTAAGCAAAGCCCTCGCTCTCACTCAGGTTAGCAAGCAAGTGGGGTGTTTGTGTATTTGGCTCAAACCTCCTGTCCTATGACGCTGCAGGATTCGCCTGGAAAGTCAACAAATTCTTTTATGCATTTATGAGCTTGCATAGTGTCTGTATCCCCGCCTGAGTTATTGTTACGCAGCGGTGAAGCGCTTCGATCGGCGGCAGTCGGGTGAGACCATCGCCAGCGCCCGTTTGCCACACTCCATCAGTGGGGTGACCTTACTGCTGCACTGTAAATTTCACAGCTGTTTTACAGGTGCGATAAAAATTATACACCACTACACAGATAGTAGCTGATAAACAGTGATGCCCCATAAACATCTGATAAACCATTCACTATGGTGGATCTTATCATATGACTGAACTATTTTTAAGAGTTGTACTTTTCTCTAATTGACTGTTTGTCATGAACGGAACAGAGGATAGGACCCAAAAATGCACGACTCCAAAACAAATGGACAGTTTCCAAAAAGAGAGGTTTAATAGACGGCCATAGGTCGGTACACAGGCAGGCAATCCAAGAAAGGCAACAGTTTCCAAAAACATGAGGCAAAGAGGCAAGGTCGATAATCGGAACAGGGTCAAGTCTTACTGTGAGTCTGTGACGTGGAAACTAGGAATGCTGGAACGCGACGACAAGGTACAACGAACTGGCAACGAGAGGGAATGAGACACGAGGTTAAATACAAGGGGTAATTAGGGTGAACGAGGCACAGGTGGTGAAGATGCTCACAGGAGCAGGAGTGTGTGAAACAGGGGGGGAAGGCAAAACCCGTAACACACACACACACACACACATGACAGTACCCCCCCCTTAACAGCCGGCCCCAGACGGCCCTGGGGCCCCTGGATGCGCAACGTGGAAGTCCCGAATGAGCGAATCATCCATGATAAACGCAGACGGTAACCATGAACGTTCCTCAGGCCCATAGCCCTCCCAGTCCACCAGATATTGAAACCCCCTGCCCCTCCGACGAGACAACAACAGCCGCTTCACAGAGAAGACAGGGCCCCCATCCACAAACCGGGGGGGAGGAGGGGGCCTGGAAGGCGGGACCAGAGGGGACTCCCGGGCTGGCTTGAGTAGGCTGACGTGAAAAGTAGGGTGGACCCGCATCGACCTTGGGAGCCTCAGCTTCACGGTGACAGGGTTGATGATCTTTGTGATGGGGAAGGGCCCAACGAACCTGGGAGCGAGCTTCTTGGACTCCACCCAGAGTGGAATATGTTTGGTCGAGAGCAAAACTCGCTGACCCACTTTGTAGTTCGGGGCCGGTGTCCTCCGACGGTCAGCAGCGGCTTTGTAGGACCGTCCCTGGCGCAGCAGCATCTGGCGGGCTCACTCCCAGGTCCTCCTGCAGCGTCTCACTAAGGTTAATGCCGCTGGAACTGTGGATTCTGGGGCTATGGCAGGAAACAGAGATGGTTGGTAACCATGCACAACGTGAAAAGGCGATAGACCAGTGGATGCAGAGGGGAGGGAATTGTGGGAGAATTCGACCCAAACCAGTTTCTGAGACCAGGATCGCGGCTCCTGTGAAGCGAGACATCGGAGCCCATCTCCAGGTCCTGGTTCAGCCTCTCGGTTTGGCCGTTGGTTTCAGGATGAAACCCAGATGACAGACTGACGGTAGCACCTATGAGATTGCAAAACTCCTTCCAAAATTGCGAAATGAATTGGGGACCCCTATCAGACACCACATTCTTGGGGAAACCATGGAACTTAAAAACCTGATTAATCATTAGCTCGGCAGTGTCTTTAGCTGAGGGGAGTTTTGGAAGTGCAATGAAGTGTGCCATCTTAGAGAACCTGTCAACAACTGTAAGAATGGTGGTATTGCCTTTAGAGGCCGGTAATCCTGTCACAAAGTCTACGGAAATGTCTGACCAAGGACGTTGTGGTATTGGCAGGGGTCGCAACTCCCCAGGAGGACGTTGATGAGAGGGCTTGTTAGCAGCACATACCTGGCAAGCATTGACGTAATCGATAACATCCCTCCTAACATTAGGCCACCAAAAGCGCTGTCCGACCACTGATTGCGTCTTGGCAATGCCTGGGTGACATACAGTTCGGTTCGTGTGAGCCCAGTGGATGACTCTTCCCCTTAAGGTCGGAACCACATAAAGCCTGTTTTCAGGTAGGATAACGTAAAATTTAATCTAGTGAAGAACAGAGCCCATCTAGCCTGCCTCGCATTTAATCTTTTAGCAGTTTTAATATACTCAAGGTTCTTGTGATCTGTCCATACTAAAAACGGAGTCTGTGCCCCCTCTAGCCAGTGCCTCCACTCCATCAAAGCCACCTTGACTGCCAACTGTTCACGGTCACCAATGTCATAATTTTTCTCAGCAGGGGTCAGTTTTTTGGAGAGAAAAGCACAAGGATGTAATTTATCATCCTTGAGAGATTTCTGGGAGAGCACTGCTCCTATTCCGGCATCAGACGCATCGACTTCTACCACAAACTGCTGTTTGAGCAAAGTAAGGATGGGAGCGGAGGTAAAGCTCGACTTAAGTTTTTGAAAAGCTGCCTGACAAAGCGGGTTCCATACAAAAGGTTTGTGTGGCGAGGTAAGATCATGCAAAGGAGAGGCTATAGAACTGAAATTTCTGATGAATTTTCTGTAGAAGTTTGCGAACCCTAAGAACCTTTGTACATCTTTGCGTGACGTGGGAGTAGGCCAATTAATAACTGCATCGACTTTGCAAGGGTCCATCTTGACTTCACCTTGAGCCAGGACGAAACCCAGAAAAGAAGCCTTGTGGAACTCACATTTCTCAGCCTTGACATAGAGTTGATTCTGCAGTAACTGCTGCAAAACAGAGCGGACATGAATAATGTGAGTCTCCTCATCCGGGGAGAATATCAAGATGTCATCTAAATAAACAAAAACATAAACATTCAACATGTCACGCAGGACATCGTTGACAAGGTTCTGGAAAACAGCTGGAGCGTTAGTAAGCCCAAAAGGCATTACCAAATATTCATAATGTCCCGTTGGTGTGTTGAATGCTGTTTTCCATTCATCCCCCTCCCTTATCCTGATTAGATGATATGCATTTCTTAAGTCCAGTTTGGTGAAAATCTTGGCTCCCTCCAGGAACTCAAAGGCGGTGGAGATGAGAGGAAGAGGGTACCTGTTTTTTACCGTGATCTCGTTGAGACCCCGGTAATCGATACAGGGTCGCAGGGTCTTGTCTTTCTCGTCCACAAAGAAAAATCCTGCTCCCGCAGGGGATGAAGATGGGCGAATGATCCCGGCTGCCAGTGATTCTTCCACGTACTCCTTCATGGCCTTGTGTTCCGGCCCTGAAAGAGAGAACAACCTCCCTCGTGGGGGTGTGGTTCCAGGCAGCAAGTCAACAGCACAGTCATAAGGTCTGTGGGGTGGAAGGGATTTGGCCTTGGACTTGGAAAAAACGTCTTTAATATCCTGGTAACAGGTGGGCACTTGAGATAAATCAGGCTCCCCAGATGGGGTCTGTGGATTGTCCTTAGAAACATGACCCTGAACATCACATGGCGGCTTGAAACAGTTCCGGGCGCAATAGCTGCCCCATGACATAACCTGCCCAGAGGACCAGTCAATGTGGGGGTTATGTAATTTCAACCATGGGTTCCCTAAGATAAGGTCATGATTCATGGCGTCAAAAACATGAAAACTAATGCGTTCCGAGTGAGAATCAGGAAATGTCAATGTGAGTGTTTGGGTGCGGTGAGTGATCTTGCCCATAAAACTGCCGTCAGCAGCATAGGTGTTGCGGTGGCGTTTTATTCCAAAGGTTCTAAGGTGCATACGTCTAACAAGGATGGAGTTGAGTAAGTTTGCGTCAGAACCAGAGTCAATTAATACAGGTGTATGAATTTCTTGATCAGGAGAGCATAGTGTCACTTTAGGAAGAATCCGTGTAGGGTCTTCCTTAATGAAATTCAGACTCACCTCTCCCGTGCCCTTGCTACCGGCACCGGCAACTTTGATGTGACAGTTGCTCACGGAATGACCCAACTGACCGCAGTAGAAGCACCGCCCTTCCCTCAGCCGGCGTTGACGTTCCTCAGGGGGGAGACGGAACCTGCCCAGTTGCATGGGTTCATCCGTGGGGACGCTAGCCAGTGGGTTGAGACCGGAACCAGGGGATCTGCCTTGGTTTGGCTGGTCACCGAGGCTCGTCCTCCAAGTGCGCGTTGACGCAGCCCTCCGCCGATCTCCATCTAGCTCGCGATTCAAAAGCCTCTTGTCGATTTTTACGGCGAGAGCAATGAGGGTGTCCAAGTCGGTCGGCAGGTCTAGCGGGACTAAATGATCCTTGACGGCGGGGGATAGTCCTTGAAAAAAGGCATCGAGTAGCGCCCGATTATTCCAATGACTCTCAGCTGCTAGAATGCGTAACTCAATCGCGTAATCTGACACCCTGCGCTTGCCTTGTTGTAAGGTGACAAGGGAGCGAGCTGCCTCACGATCAGGAGTGGAAAATTGAAAAATTTGCTCCATAGTCTTTACGAAAAAAGCCCATGACTGACACGCGGCGGAATTGTGGCTCCATTGAGCAGTAGCCCACGCCTCCGCACGACCAGTCAGGTGGGAAATGACGAATGCGATTTTTGCCCGCTCGGTGGGGAAGGCAGCTGCCTGCAGCTCAAAGTGGAGTTCGCACTGCGTGATGAACGGCTTAATGTTCCCAGAATTTCCAGAGAACCTCTCCGGTCGAGAGAGCTGTGGGCAGACAGCAGCGGAGGTGGCAGGTGGCTGCATGGTGACTACTTCACATGGAAATACCGTGGCGGTATTGGGTGTGGTACCAACTGGTTCCTTCTCTTGAAAAAATTTCATAAGAAGTTCAAACTGCGAGGCCACCTGTCTCATCATATTGTCCTGATGCCTTGACAGTCCCTCTAGATGAAGGTGGAGGGCAGCAATCTGCTCATCCTGCTTCTTGAGGCGTTGACCCTGCGCTTGAAGGGCTTTGCGCACCGGGTCTGAGTCTGCTGGGTCCATGTTATGGCCAGTTCGTTCTGTCATGAACGGAACAGAGGATAGGACCCAAAAATGCACGACTCCAAAACAAATGGACAGTTTCCAAAAAGAGAGGTTTAATAGACGGGCATAGGTCAGTACACAGGCAGGCAATCCAAGAAAGGCAACAGTATCCAAAAACATGAGGCAAAGAGGCAAGGTCGATAATCGGAACAGGGTCAAGTCTTACTGTGAGTCTGTGACGTGGAAACAAGGAATGCTGGAACGCGACGACAAGGTACAACGAACTGGCAACGAGAGGGAATGAGACACGAGGTTAAATACAAGGGGTAATTAGGGCGAACGAGGCACAGGTGGTGAAGATGCTCACAGGAGCAGGTGTGTGTGAAACAGGGGGGAAGACAAAACCCGGAACACACACACACACACGACACTGTTGGGAAATAGAGTGTCAAAGCACGTGGCTAAATACTTTGATACTGTTCGAATGGGACTTTAGATTGGGACGAAAAGGATTTTGGCGACAGCGAGGCCACATGTGGTGCAATAGACAGGCTCGACTTTTGCCATTACCAGGAAAAAAGGATAAGAAATGTGCCACAGAATCAAGAAAAAAGAGGGAACACCAGAGGAAAATCTAATAAAAAAAAAAAAACTCATTCTCACTGACTTTAAGCCTGACTTATTTAAAGACTCCAATTCATTTGTGGCATCATCAAATACATACTGTAAAGAATCTGGGTGTTTGGGCCACCAAGATGATTCGGCAGTGGGAAGTGACAGATCGCTGGAATAATGAACAACAGCATGCTGAGGGGGTTTGGTGTGTGTGTTCACAATTCTTCTACAACTACTATCCCTCAAATTTGATTTGAACTTTAGTCCAATCTCATTCTTCCTCCGCTCATGCTGTTCCCAGAAATGTAGCAGCTCGGAACTGTATAGGGTTCAGGTACAGTATAATGGCCCATTTTCATCGCACAGGAAAAAATAAAATAAAACCTGGTATTATCAGGTACTACTTTGAGAATCTGGTCAGCTTGGTTGGTTTTCAAACGTACTTAGTCAATGCCAAATGGGTGACGTAGACGACTGCTGGGTTGCTTCTTGGTCTAGCAGGTTACTTCATATGTAGCAATTTGGATACGTGGCACAAAATTAAATGAATAATCCCTCCAGTCAACCAGTTTCTGTAACCGCTTATCCTATTCGGGGTTGTGGGGTGGGAAAGCCTATCCCAGCTGACTGGGCCAACCGCATACTACATCCTGGACTGGCTACTACTCAATCACCGGGCACATACTGTTTAAGGCAACCATTCAGACTGACATTCGCACCATCACTGAGTGGGAACTAAATCCACGCTGCCTGCACCAACGTCCAGCGAATGAACCACAATAAATTCAACATCAAAGTAATCACGACAATAATCACACATGCTTATGCTACAGTACTTGTTGCTGTGTCTTAAGTCTGGACAAATAATGTCACTGTATTGTGCTTTTCAGGACACACAAAGATGCTTGCAGTTCACTGCAGTACCATACTCCATAATCTCTACTGTGCTGTAGCAATTTGTTTTCTTGCTGCCCTCAGTCTCCTCTAGGATTGAGCACTGAAACCTGTGTTACGATTATGGTACCGGTACTTATACATCCGATACCTATGTTGTACATGTTCAAATAACAGCACAGATTTTGGTTACTCATTTCAGTCCTGCTTAACAATTTTCCCTCTGAAAAAAAAGAGAACCCAAGTTCAGAGAGTCAGCATTTATAGCAGGGCAGGCCGGCATACTTGGGGCCTGTGAACATACAGCCTCTGTTTTGAAAACCAAATACCCCAAACCAAGGTTGAGTAAATCAGAGTCAGTACAATGCAGCAACACTAAAAAAGTAATAATAATAATAAGACAACACACAGGTTGGAAGACTTCCTATGCCATGTGGCAAATTTGGGATTCTTTCTTGTTCTGTCACATCAGTTTCCATGTTAATACATTTCCATCCTGTTGTAGTTCAGCTGATAGTGATGACGGAGCTGTCCCAGTTCTGTCACCATAGAAACTCATAACGTCGGTTCCATTTGTTGTGCTGGGGACAAAAAGGGCTTTGGCGATACAGTGATCATATCAGTCACCGCAGCAAGTCTGAAGACCGGTCTACAACAAAGACAAAGTACAGCTACTGACAATTTGCCAATTTGTACATCCCGGCGTGGCCATTCTGCTGTAAAAAAAAAAAGATTTCACCAGAAAACCAGAGCAAGGTACATGAGTGCATTAAATGTTGCTTTCCTGCACAAAACGCTCTGAGGGAGGAACAAGCATTACATTTGTGAAGGCTGAGAAAGAAAGGAAGATAGTGGTTCAGCAGGATTGTAGCCAGCGGAAATAAATTCCAGTGAGGGATATGAAAGCAATGTCTGGCTGGATAGGCTAAGGCTAATAATAGCAGCTGATGATGGTGCTTCCAACCAGCCAGGCCCACATATTGTAACAGCATATTTAGCTTTTTTCGATTATACGATTTCATTATGTGTTGATATGTTATGTCATAAAAATGTATTTCCCAAACAATGACTGCGGGATATTTTCCAAATGAAAAGCATCCCAATTGTAAATTGTGGAAGCCAGTACCTGTGTGGATGTCGTGGCTGTTTGATAACCTTGCAAATCTAGTTTTTGACTAATAAGATCATTTGTCTTCTTCTGCATCTCGTGTCAAACTTAAGTAAAGCAAAAACCAATGAAAACATGCTTCATAACATCATGTTTGTAACAAGTATCTCTACTCATTACCAGAACAACGGTGTGTACTTCCTTTACAGACCACATCTCATCCCTTCATTTCATATTGAAGACGAGCAACAATTCAGACAGGAGCCAATCGGCTTTGCTTTACGAGCAACTGCCAACTAGCAACTTCAAATTATTTATTTTTTAGATAAGACTTCTGGCAAAATAAAAACAACAATTGCAGATATCGTGACAGTTCATGGACGTGTAAACAGACCAGGATGACTTAAAGGCTTTGTTTGGAATTGGCCATGGCTCTCACCCAGTCAGCTGGGATCGGCTTTAGTTTACCCGCAGCCCTAATGAGGATAAGCGCTCTGGTTAATGAGTGGTTGGATGCTCTCCGATTGGTTGCCGACCAGTTCAGGCCTCTCACCCTAAGTCACCTGGTATAGGCGTTTACTTTTACTTACTTACTCACTTTACTGCGGGTAAGCGCAGCCCTAACGAGGAAAAGTGTTATAGACAATGGATGGATGGATTCTCTGCTCCAGGGCTACCCCATGAATTAAATTTACTTAACTCTACTTAAGCCACAATAAAAAATGCAAATTGACAGGGATGAAGGTGCATTTGGTAACAAACACACACACACGCACACGCACACACGCACACACACACACACACACACACACAAACACACAAACACAAAGAACTGGTCAGAAGCAAAAGATGTCAAGCCAATTTATGTATATCAGAGGTTTTAGGTGATGTAAAAAGTTGGATTCAGTCATTTTATCAGTCATCTTTTTATAATTTTCATCAGCAATTCTGTTTTGCAAAGGAATACAAAACTAGAAAATTGATTCGACAAGTGAATCTCTGCAGTTGGTTTCTCATTTAGCATCTATTCCAATTCATCCATCCTTGAATACACTACAAGCACCGCAATGTTGTTTTCTCTGGGGAGTTGCTGCACATTATTGCATCAAATACCTTCAAACAGGTCTCATTCAAACTGCGAACGTGATTGAAATTTCCATGTTTCTGGAAAATAAATGATTAACGTTGAAAACAGTGTTTTAATTAGATGCTCTGGCATCCTATCTGGGGACTGGTCGTGTGACAAGCTTATGCAAATATTTGGCTGTCTGACATTCCTGCAGGGAATACAGTTAACATATCTGTCAAGGGACCGCACATGCAAAGTGGCAGTAATTTCTCATGAATAGAAGCTGCACTATTCAGCATTGTCTCATGTCAAAATATCAAGTTGTAAAGTCATTGTCTTGGCATAGCAATACATCAAAGTAGGTTCAATAACTATCTGGAATGTACACTATGCACCAGGCCTTTATGCAACTGCAGCATTATTGCAGGTGCAGACAAGCTCAATGACCCTTTTAAGATGCAGTGGAACCAACAAAGTGGTTCAATTTTGAGTTTAACCAACATTTTCGGGAAAAGATATGCCTCAAAAGTCAGTTGAAACTTCAAACCATTCAAACCATTATCATGTGTGGCATATGCAAATAACGTCTAGAAAACATCTAAAGCAGCCTTTTCACAAACCATTTAAAACATGTAACCCCTTCAACATCCATGGAGTTGGCAAACTCCATCTACCCCGTGTGCACCCTTAATAAAAACAACATCGTTTACAGCCATCATAGCTACAAACTAAACTGAAATGCCACAATGTTTTGTTAAATTGCTAAAAAAAATTAAGAGATGTTGCCATTAAATTTTTGCATACAGACATATATTGTTTCATACATAACATACAATTGACCAGAGAAGCTTACAGACAAAAAAATGTGTGTTGAGTATCAATAATTAAATAGGACATGCCAATAAAACGAACACAAAGCTCACAAAGTTAATGGAAAATGTAATTCCAGTATCACTCTGCTAACGTGAGTTTGTGAGGTTCCTTAATAGCTGCATGAAGGTGGTAATTTATATGTATGACACCTTCTAACATGGTGCAGATGTTTAAGTAGGATTGGAGGATAATTACTTTAGAAATATGTCTCATTTGTATTCTATAACTTGGTACCTTTGTGCAAAAAAAGACTCTTGAAGAGCTACTGTACACCAGGCAGCTTGAGAATGATCAAGGGCATGTTGCCATGGAGGTGGAGCTGTCTGAAGATGATAATCCCGCTCGCTGAAAGTAAGGACTTTCCGCTCTCCTCTTGAAGAAAGGAGATGGTGCGTTACAAAAATGTGTAATTTACCTTAATCTCCTCAAACCTCCCTCCTCGCTATCGCACCCTCATCTCCTGACGACTCTTAATGACGTCTGCTGTGAGTTTGTTCCAAATTCCGACTCTTACCGAGACCCCTCGAAAGCCCCTTAAGGTCCAGCTGCTGCTCACTGAAGCGCCTATTCCCACCTCTCCCTACGTATTACCACAATCATTAAAGTTGTGTTGCCTTCCAGTGTTACCTCTGACTCACCCTCACTCTGGCCTCACATGAGGGTGCCACAATACATCACACAGCAAGACAATTTATCTGCGGCTAAAGGTTTGGCCTCATAGAAGTGAAGATAAGCATTAAACTATATTTTCTATCACAGTCTAATCCATTTCAATGTGTTTATTAGAAATGTTTCGAAACTATGTCTAAAATCAAATCAAGCAAGAAAGCCATTCCCTAAGCGGGGTACACACATTTAACTTATTCCCTGACAGCTGTTTTCAAAGTTCCCAATATTGTTTAACACATATTTCACATTTATTATTGTCTGCCACTTTGCTGCGCAGAACAAGGAGGGGGAAAAACTCTAAACACACCACTCTACATGATAATCAGTCAGGATAATCTAGAAATATAAATCTGAAAACCAGGCGTTTGATAACTTTGGTTAGAAGTGGGGGGGGGGGGGGGGGGATGCTCAAATTCATCACGATTATCAACGTGTGTATGCCATGTTACACACATTCTGAGGCGGGATCATATGAAAAAACAAACTATGAAACGTTACAAACACGGGTTGTGAATCCTTTTGATAAAGTTGGTTGGACGTTTAATTGTACTCCTTTTAATTAATTTATTTATTTATGTTCACCAAGAACCACGTAATTGCCAGAATCATTGACGTTATTTTTGTTGTTTTGGGAGGAAACACTTAAAAACCCATCTGTTGCCAGGCAACAAAACATTTCAAAGGAGGCACATAATTTCAGACTAAAAAAAAAAAAAAAAATGGCATTAAAATGAGCGTCAGACATAAGATTGGTCCCCGGTGAAATTGTAACGCATGTTAATTACAGTAACTCAATTCTGGTTTGATAGATTGATAAATTGATGTATGATAATATGAAACTCATGATGCTTTTCCACTGTCGGGTATACTGGCTCAATTTAGGGTTGTCAGTTTATCACATCAAAATACAGTAGTACTTTTTTGGAAACTGTGAAAACTGTGCCGCATTGAATGCATCAAGTTTAAGTATATAAGGACTGTAAAAAAATCAAGGCCATTTTTGCATTGATTTATCTATCAAGGGGAACAGGGCACATATGTTGCTGTGTAAAGTGTAAAAAAGCCAAATTAAATCACCAGCCGCGTTTGGTTCAGCTCATCCTTTGTTTCTCCTCTTTACATGCAGTATTCATCATCGTCAGCGGGCCCGAGAGTGTGCGCAGAAACATTTGAATGAATGTTTCACACACATGTCCCTTTCCAATTCTGTACCAAAGAGAGAATTCATTCACATCACATTCTTTCGCTTCTTACAAGGCAAACATATCTATATTTTATCACTTGGTTACTCCATGACTTTTGGAGTGGAACTTGTTTTAAAACCACATACAGTGTGAAAATCCTGTGTTCCTTTATCATAGTGTGTGTGTGTGTGTGCACATGTAAGAGAGATTTTTCTAAAAAAGTAATCAAAAGATGGGAGGAAGACGAAATTTTTCCCATGTTCCCAGACATGTTCATCTGTTTCAAAGAAAATACAAATGTAAAAATGCAATATTAACAACCTAAAAATTACCCTTTGACATCCATTCCGATTCATTTACATGACTTGCGAAGGAGTTCCAGGATAAGTGCATTTGACTCAGGTGACATCAATATTTCAACAAATGACTTTTCAATAAAACCTTCACAGAGATGGCCGGATCCAAATGGTGCACTCAGAGGACTCCCAACTGTCTGTAATAAAATGTAATTGGGTTTTTGTGACTGGCATTCAGAATACAAAGTCATCAGAATCATTAAAGGGCAGGGCTCCATCACAGTGTAGCCTTCACTAAAATATTAGTGCCACATTGGGGAAAAAAATGACAAAGATAAGAAAACATACAATACTCCCAAAAAGTTAGGGCTATTCGGCTTTCGGGTGAAATCTCTGGACGAAACCTAAAATGCACTACAACCTTTAAAGGTGAATTTAATTTGACCTTCTCTAAACTTTTGAGTGTACATGTCCAACTGTACATTTTAGGCTCATCCTGAAATTTCATCTATAAGCCAAATATCCCTAACTTTTTGTGAGCAGTGTATATTGCTCTGGTTGGATGATCAAGCACACCGAGAAGAGGCAATTTCATTCTGTGTGGTTCTTTCTCTGGAAGTGACACAGACGTTTTTGCACAATCAAATGAAACAAGTACGATATTTCATTGTTTATGAAGCATATACTAAAGTGTAACTTTATAACATCTTTAACAGCCCTTATCTTACTTAACACAGGTACACGTGTATACTTGTAAATTGAACTTCATATTCCTCATAAAACAACTTTATTCTATTTATCCATCCATCCTCTTTAGCACTTGTTTTTATTAAGGTCAGAGGTGAGCTGAAGCCTTTCCCAGGTGATTTTGACATTCTCAAATTCTCATAATTTTATGTTATCATTCTCATCATGTATTCTTTCTTGTAAAAGTTTTATTTCATTCTCATAACATTCCGTGTTTTTTCTCTCAACCTTTGTCACATTACAATTTCTTTCCAACTTTATTCTTGGAATATTCTATTTTTTTCTCAGAACATTTCTGCTGTTCTCATAAAATATGGATTATCTGTTTTATGGCAGTACATTTTCAGTCCTGCAAAAACTAATATTTTTGTGGTAAAACTATGACTTCATTTTTGTGAAACTACTAGTTATTTTTCTTATATATACATAAACTCAGAATATTTGACTATTTAACTTTCATTAGTTTTAAAAAATATATTTTTCTTTTCTTTCTGCCCCTAATACTCCTTGAAAATAAAATTTTTTTGAGTGTTCGTCTTTCTGCCTCAGCAAATATACTTTGCAGGACTGTCACTATAATGAAAGAAAGTCAGTGGGAGCACTGGGAGGTTTTGCTGTTACCGCAGCAGCGTTGTGAGTAAGATGCTCGTGAGTGTGGCTGTTTGCCATCTCCCTCGCGCATGGCGCACTTCTATGGCTCCGCGAGCACCGCCTACCCATTCAGCATTGCAATCAATAGAATTATTTTAACATTGACCTACTTTTACAGCGGGCCACTGCCGCAACAAAGATAAAAGGTGGTGCTCAAAAATAGAGTTCCCCAAAAATAGAATATTGACAGACGTATAGACAAAGATACAGTCAATCAAGTCAAGAGATATTGTTCTAATGCAAGTCCTATATTTCCTCCACCAAAACACCCTTCAACTGTCCAATCCGAAATACATGGTGTTGACTGCGCCCCCGTTGTTGATTTTATCTCGGGTGGTGCCACAATGAACTATGCTAACATACCGTATTTTTACGACCATAATGCGCACTTAAAAGTCTTACATTTTCTCCAAAATGGACGGGGTGCCTTATAATGCAGCGCACCTTATGTGTGCACCGAGTTCCAACATCTATAAATGGTGTTGTGTGATGAGCGCTCCGCTTGACTTTTAAAATTATTATTATTTTTTTTAGCATTTCCTGCCGACACGCTGCTTACACAAAGGAAAAACGGACATGGCTGAAGACAGGGAAGGGTGCGTGAAGTAGGAGGCTAAAGCCACGCCCCCAGTAGGTATATAGCGCCGGGGTGTTTTTTTTTTTTTTTTTTAACCGCGAGACTGACCGGGAGCATTTCCGGGGTGTCCACTGTGCAAAACAACATCGGTTTGGCTAAGGACCCTCGAAAATGTCACTTACGAAGAGACACGCTTACGAAGCACAGTTTAAACTGCAAGCTATCAGTTACGCAGAGGAACATGGGAATCGAGCAGCCGCGAGAGAATTCAAGATCAACGAATACATGGTTCGCAAATGGAGGAAGCAGGAAAACGAGCTTCGCCAAGTCAAGAAGACGAAGCTGAATTACCCGGAAAAAAAGGAAAAACAAAACGCGGAAACAAAGCAAGGTGGCCCGAGTTGGAAGACCAACTCAAGCAATGGATTAATGAGCAAAGAACAGCCGGGAGAAGCGTCTCTACAGTCACCAATTGACTGAGTGCAATAACTCGGGGCTTGCCATCATTCCGGGAGGCTTGACGAACCGTTGGACATCCGTGTAAACAGGGCGTTCAAAGTGAAGTGAGCGGCGTGGGAGCCATGGATGACAGATGGCGAACACAGCTTTACTAAGAGAGGGAGGCAACGCCGGACGAGTTACGCCACCATATGTGAATGGGTTGTGGATGCTTGGGCTAAGGTATCTGCTTTGACTGTTGTCCGAGCTTTTGCAAAAGCAGGCATCATTGCTCAACAGCCAACCGGCAACCAGACTAACTCCGACAATGACGACAGGGAACCCGGCGTGTTTGTTGGAGAACTTGCCCAGCTGTTCATTTCGGATACAGAACATGAGGGCTTTGATGAATTTGTGGATGAGGATTGATCAAAAAATAACGTGAGTACATTGTTAAATTCTTCAATAAAGTACAACCAAACTCAGTTTTGCTCCCCTGCCTTTTAAAAAACATTGTTTTAGCATGCATGCATGCTACCGTATGTTTTAAGCTAGCGTATGTTTTACCATGCCTGCGCCCAATAATACGGTGCGCCTTATGTGTGTGTTAAATACAGAAATAGACCCCGTAACTGAGACTGCGCCTTTCAATACGGTGCACCCTATGGTCGTGAAAATACGGTACACTCTATCCTGTTGATTTATTTTCCTTTCGACAGCAGCAGTGACCCTGAACTACATGAACCCTACCCAAGTACTTACTATTTCCACAATCACTGAGTAGGAACCAAATTCTCGCTGCCTGCACAGAAGTTAAGCAAGTGACCCACAACACCATCAGTGATACTGTGTAAAATAAATCACACTCAATTGTGTTTAAATATCACTTATAATGATCACTTTTTTGGGCAACTCCCCCTAATAAAAAAAACAAACAAATAAATATTAATATTTGAAAAAGGTGGCTGTCAGATCAAATAAAAGGAAAGACAGCGATTGCTGTTAGGGAATAACCACCTTTTAATTCAAAGCAACACAATAGAGTGAAGATGAGGTCCTTGACCCAGTTAATTAAAATGCATTGTCGGGATGTAACAGAACCGTGTCTTTGAAGTTTAAACACAACAGTCCTATTCATGTTCCTAAATTAGTGTGCATTTCTTTACACTTTTCATTTTTTTACAAAGGCGCACACGATAGCACCGTTACCGAAACATATTGCTACTTCACGTCATTGAGCAAGTGATTGGGTGCGCCAGTAAATAGAATAGAAACAAATAAAGTTTGACTGGACAGATTTTAGAGGACAGTTGTATTTTCAGCCAAAGAGTAGTAGCTAAAGACTAACAGCTGATAGAGGAAAACATACTTTTATTTACCCATAATTGGGGAACAATAAAATACAATTTTTGGGCCAAAAATTACATTCATTTGCAACGAAAAAGCACATTAGTGGTATGCGGGCTCCTTCTTGCGGTACTTATGGGTGGGGGGATAAATCACTGCTTGGGCTAAAATCTCTATCTCAGCATTGATGAACACATCAATCGGAGGGCAAATATACAAGTATACAAACAACCAATCACATTCACAACTGGGGGCAATTTATCTCACTCACAAGCACAGGGAGAACATGCAAACTCCACACAGAAAATAGCCAACAGAAATCCCGGTGAGGTTCCTCAGGGATTCACACTTATGCCTCTGTTTAAGAAACAAATTACTTTTCTACTACAAGGCTCACGCTACAGTTGTCTAATTATACATGTTAATATGCTCAATATTTTACATACTGATATTTTTGTGGACCATTTAACATGTACTGTTGGTCATTGCTTTCCTGCCATTTAACATGTGTTAACATGACATTTTGTTTTCAAGACAGAATTTGAGAATAAGGTTACCTCACCATAGCCCAAAACTGTCCTCAAAGGAATATTTCAGCACCCAGACCTCATTAGGTCACACGCCACAGAGCAAACAAGATGAATTAAGTTTTAGCTCGACAGTCCAACGTCTGCTAAAACTTTTCCTTCGTACTCAAGCGTAAAACATTGTTTATTGTAGCTCTATTATACATTAAATATGTACCTGTATTAAACTTTAAACTATTTGCTTGTTTTTGCTTTTATGTCCTTTGTGTCATTTAAATGCAACTTTAATGTCTTATCTTTAATGTATTTCTGTGTTTCAGTAAAGTACTTTGACTGTCTTGAATTGTACCACACTGAAAAAAATGCTACTGAATTTCCATAGATATTAAAATACCAATACAGTACAGGAAGTCCTCGAGTTATGACGTACTCGACCTATGCCGTTTCGACTTTATGACGCCCGTGCCTCGTCCGCCATTTTTTCCCCAGCACCATAGTGGCCAGTAGAACCTGCACATGCTTCTTCTCCATCCACCTCTCGGCACTAATGGTAAGTACAGCATCTTATTTTGTTTATTTTAATGTATTTTAGTTTCTTTATACGAAGTTTTTCGACGTAAATTTCGACATTAACGGTGAAATCCGACTTACGCTGAAATTCGGGTTGCGTCGCCAGCGTAGGAACGGAACTTGTTCGTAAATCGAGGACTTCCTGCACATACATAAAAATGCAATAGTTTCAGGAGAATAATTAACCATGCAGTCAATTTCTGGAATACCGTATTTCCTCATTTAGTATTAATTTACTCAACTGCAGGTAATCCTGAGAGTCTATTTGAGAGGAAGCCTTTATTTG
Source organism: Phyllopteryx taeniolatus (assembly GCF_024500385.1). Classification (NCBI taxonomy): domain Eukaryota; kingdom Metazoa; phylum Chordata; class Actinopteri; order Syngnathiformes; family Syngnathidae; genus Phyllopteryx; species Phyllopteryx taeniolatus. The sequence continues at coordinate 11,512,113 of NC_084519.1, forward strand.
AATAAATAGGACATGATGCTAAATCTCCAAAGCTGTGAGCAATCCAGAAAGTACATTAGTAGAAGAGTTACATTGAATAGGGCAGTGTTTCCCAACCTTGATTGAGCAAAGGCACATATTTTACATTCTAAAAATATTAATGGCCCACCACCCAAAACAAAACAAAAATGCTATAAACTGAAATAATGATGATCTTGTCTCAATGTACTGACAAATGTCATAACTCTGTATGAAACCTGAGCCTGTTGACCACAAAGCTGTTGTTCTGTTGTATGAAAGCAAAGATGTGGCGAAACGGGACCTTCTGCCAACATACAGTAATTGCTGTGCCTGTCACTATATGTCGCTCACATTTTCTGTTGCCACACTATGTCCAGAGCAGTGACAATGCTCCACTCCCGTACGGAACGCTGTGATTACACATCATCGTCTTCCGCAAAGAGAATGGTGCCATGTCTCCAGCGAGACTGTCAGTTGTGCCACATTTAAAGGGAATGAGGGGAGCCGGTCCAACCCGCCTCTGGTGCAGAGTTGCACCACCCGCCGCACAGGATTTATGGTGTTCACGAAAATAGAGCCCATAGTCTCTCCAGCGTATCCTTGGGGAGTTGGCCCAGAACACCTCACCAGGGAGGTGTCCAGGAGGTGATGCCTGAGCCACCTCATCTGGTTCCTCTTGATGTGGAGGTGCAGGTTTACCACCACGACAAACCGATACACTGCATACGCTGCACCAATCCGCGTGTCGATCTCCCGCTCCATTCGTCCCTCCCTTGTGAACAAGACCCCAAGATACTCCTCCATTTGGGGCTCTCTGACCAGTCCGCCCTTTTCCATGGCCTTAGATTTGGAGGTATTGATTCTCATCCCAACGGCTTCACATTCGGCCGTGAAACGCTTGTACCGTAATTTCTCGTGTATAATGTGCATTTTTTCCCTTCCCAAAAAATTGTCAAAGGTCTATAGTGCGCATGTATTATGGTATAGGAGGAAATGGAAAACAAACTTTCACATTTTATAAATGTATGCCACCATCTAGTGGTTATAAAAAAGCTGTGCACTTTCATTCCAAAATGCCACCACCACCTAGAGCAGGCCTGGCCAACCCGCGGCTCGCGAGCCTCATGCGGCTCTTTAACTAGTTTCATGCGGCTCTTCAGGAGCTGTCACATGACATGCGTCAAAAATGCTTGGCTGGCGCTGTCATTCACTCCCCCTACAGCTAGATGGCACACTGACCATGTAAGCCTGTTTGAGTGACGTCAAACGAGCGACGAGAGAATCTTTGGTGTGACATCATTTGTGTTGTAAACAATTTCCGTCAAGTTACCTCTTGAAATGGCAGGGGAAAAAAGCACAGCCAAACGAAAATATGAAGAAGAACACAGGACGTTTTTGCCAGAGTGGGAGAGTTTATATTTTTTTTGTTAAACGTAATGGCAAGCCGATCTGCCTTATATGTCACGCAGCATTAGCGCATTTCAAAGCTTCAAATCTTCAGCTCACTCCACCCTAACATCGAACAGGAATTTCCAAAAGGGACTGAACTTCGCAAGAACAAGTTGGTCGCTTTGAAAAGCAGGTGCAGTTTTTCAAAAAATTTACAAAACACTCGGAGACCGTAACGCTTGCATCATATCAGCTGGCTTGGAAGCCAGACTGTTTGAAAGCCCCGCTCGTCACAGATGAGGCTGCGGCTGAGTTGGAGATGATCGACCTTTGTGAGGAGGATCAACTGAAAGCTGTTTTAAGGGAAGGGACCGTTGAGTTCTGGAAAAGTGTGCCAATTGAAAAATACCCCAACATCAAACGAGCTGCGCTTAAGATACTGTCCATGTTTGGGTCAACGTACGTCTGCGAGTCTGTGTTTTCTACCCTGAAACATGTGAAATCAAAGCATCGATCTGTTCTGACTGACACTCATTTGAAAGAATTGCTTAGAGTGGCAACAACAGAATACAAGCCAGATTTGAAGAGGATTGTTCAAGATAAGGAATGCCAGAAGTCTCACTAAGCAGCATAGTAAGAGAAAGATGTTATTGAAAATTATTCTATTATTGTTTGTGGACTTGCTTGAACTGAGAGTTTGTGTGTGTGAGACAGTGCACACAATGTTAACTGTTGAAAATTACTGATATTATCATGTTGGTGTGGTTATTTTCATTAGATCTGGCTGAGCAGAGGTCTGTGTATGCGTGCATACATGATTAAAAGATGATGTTCATGTGTACCCGTGTATGTGGCTCTTTGCAGTAACACAGAAAAAAAAGTGGCTCTTAGTCTCTGACTAGTTGGCCACCCCTGACCTAGAGGTTATGAGAAAGGTGTACACTTTCATTCTAAAATAAATGAATCAATCTTGCCTGTAATATGGCTGAAGAATAAAAAATATACTTTTTTACTTTGCTTCTCAAACTGCTGCACCTTGGCTAAACTCCTCTAAGACATTTTAATCTCTCTTAAATTTCTGATTACTACTTACATATGGAACTACATTAAATATACTGCACAACATGGAGGTTTAGTCAACACTGGAGCAGTAGAAATGATCCAAAACTTTTGTTTAAGTCTAAAACACGTCGACAAGTAGAAGAGTACTGTATGTGCAAGTTGCAGCCAGATGACAAGATGGAGGGCTTTCATCTCAGAGAGCCGATACCCAGGGAGGAACGCCATTCATCAGCATCACAGAAGATTCATGTTAGCTATGAACAAAGCAACCGCACATGTGTGGCAACAAGCAAGGGCACACAGGCCATAAAATTTATTTTGCTTAAGCAGAACATTGAGTCAGCAGGAACTGAATTCACTGTATTTCGCACAATATGATGACTAATCGATCTTAAAAAACTAAATTTGAAAAGCAAACTTGAATTTTTTTTTATAGTTAAACCAAACATGTAGGCTAAGTTGTATGAATCTGCTCGCAAAGGCATTGTCATGAAAATAGGAGTTCAGAACATTAACAGCAAAAATGTAATTTAAAAGAAACTAATATGAATAACCTATTAATAAAAACAATTACATATATAAAACAAAAAAGTAAAATATTACAATAACCTATTAGTTAAATTAATAATTTAGTTAATTCAGCAAAATAACTTAATTTTCCATCCTTAACCTGAAACACCATATGACCATCCAATTGTGTCTTTTTTTTAAATATACAGCAGTACCTTCAGTAACGAGCCAGCTTTAGATAAACCGTTGCTCAAGTAATGCGCTTGCATGTGGGCTACAGTCGCCAATACATTTTGAGCAATATATTGAACAGAACAAAGAATCGAACAAATTCAAAATGAGAACACTCGCAAGTAGACTGTAGGCCACAACTCATGCAAACCAACTCCAGTCCCTGACGTCACGCACTAGGCCACACCCTACACCCTAATTACCCTTTTTAAAAATACCAGTCAGTGTATTTATTTCAATTCTCTTTTATTATGTTTTTTTTTTTTAATTAAATATTTTTTTAAACATGGGTTTGGGGGGCTGGTATGGATGAATGTCATTTCCATTGATTTTAGTGGGGTAAATTGATTTTATATATTATTTGGTAAATTGGTCTCAGAACTAATTGCAGTACATTCGTAAGTCAAGGTACCACTGTTTTTTATTCTACCTGTAGACACATTTACACACAAATGCACACTTGTGTTGCCTGAATTAAACATGCAACACAAGGACACACATTCAAGCGAAACGAATTACAAAAAAAGTTACTTATCTGCATTTGCAGTCATTAATGTGTAAAACTGAATACTAGGCAAACCGAGCATTCATATTTCATGTAAATCAGAGTGCTGCTTTGTGTGCAGTTCGACGTCTTCTCCAGACGCATGTGACAGTTAAGTCCTCGGTGACACACTCCCATCTTGTTGTCTTGATACATTTACCTCCTACGGCGATCTGCTGACAGCTTCACAGCAGCCACACAAGAGCGCTGCGAGCCCGCTCCGTCACGCCAGCAAGACGACCACACCCTCCTCTTTGCCTGACAGCCAAAACAAAGTGCAGGAGTCGAGGAGTGCGCAGTGGGTGACAAACAATGTTCGAGAAATCAGTATAGTTTGAACTAAATTTAGACTAGTTGTTTTTTCCTCTTCCCTCCAACCGTCAGAGAAACATTGTTTCCTCGAAAAGTGGCTGAGGACATTATGTACTCAACTGTGGAGAGTACCAGGTATTTATTAGAGGTAAGCTGTTAATGTCAGAAGGGGCCTTCATATTGTTACTTTATAAGTACAATGTTATCATTACAGTAATATTATGCAGTCTACTGGTAAGGTTAGTGTAGTTCGGCTTTCAAATGCTTTCAAACACTGGGGCTAATGTAATAGAGTCACAATCCATTTGTAAATGTTGCAAAATGTTTTTAATAGATCTACCTTAATTAGATTTTAAGTGCCCAAGAGCTATAACTCAGTTGACCACCATTTCCTGACATTCCCTCAATTAACCATTAGCATTAACAGCACAGCGCCACTTTGATGGACTATCAATTGAGAGCGGAAGAGGTTCAGTGACACTCCTGTGTGAGCCTAATGCGGGCAGGCAGGAATCACGGCGAAGCAATCTTTTTTAAAAGACTAAATGTCTGGCAGAAAGGAGACACACACCCACATACACACGCTCGCACGCACACACACAGACACACGCACACACACGCTGGTGAAGGGACTCTGTTGTGTCACAGCCTCTCAAAATCTGATTTCTGGGTCCCAGCTCTAGAGAGTATCCAATTGGGATTCACTTATGAAGTGTCAGGTGATAACGAGTCAGTTTGGGACTTCTATCAGGAGCAGACAGGTTAACCTTTGATGGAACAGTCCAAATGAATACACTTTTATTGAGATTGCACCAATTCCAAATCACAGGTCGATTTCAAAAGGAGACAGCCTTATCTTCTTATAGTATATACATGTACATGGTAAATGGTAACTGGTCTTAACTTGAAGTGTTTTCCAACTTAAAGACCTTCAAGCGCTTTATTCATCACCTCATTCGCAATGATTCATGACAAGGGCATATGTTGCAATGGAAACAGTTCTCAGCAACAGGAGCAACTAGAGCTTCAGTTTGCACTGGAGGGCATCTTTTTTACAGCGAGGTTCAACTGCTAATGCAGTAAAAGTAAAAGAAAGTGTGTGTTTGTGATGTGATAAAGATGAGGATTACCACAAACAAACTGTTTTTCTTTAATGCCTAGATCAGACTATAGGATTTTAGCCCCTATATATATCCGATTAGCTATCGCGGGTGATTTCCCAGTTCAGGCCCGGCATATTATGTCGGGAACGACAAAACTTCTTGTAGTCTGACATAATCCACGACCAACAATTTGGCCCAACAATAGACCTACGATGCCAAAATGAAAAGTCCAGCATGTTTGATTTTTTTACGTATTTTACGCCTCATAATGCGCCACACATTTTCAATGGGAGACAGGTCTGGACTGCAGGCAGGCCAGTCTACTACTCGCACTCTTTTACTACGAAGCCACGCTGTTGTAACACGGGCAGAATGTGGTTTGGCATCGTCTTGCTGAAATAAGCAGGGGCGTCCATGAAAAAGACGTTACTTGGATGGTAGCATATGTTTCTCCAAAAGCTGTATGTACCTTTCAGCATTAATGGTTCCTTCACAGAGGTGTAAGTTACCCATGCCATTGGCACTAACACAGCCCCATACCATCACAGATGTTGGCTTTTGAACTTTGCGTTTTCCTCTGGCCCGGAGGAAGGTTAGGTTAGGTTCCTCTGGCCCGTCCACAATTTCCAAAAACAATTTGAAATGTGGACTCGTCAAACCAAAAAACACTTTTCCACTTTGCATCAGTGCATCTTAGATGAGCTCGGCCCCGAGAAGCCGGCACCGTTTCTGGGTGTTGTTGATAAATAGCTTTTGCTTTGCATAGTAGAGTTTCAAGTTGCACTTACGGATGTAGCGCCAAACTGTATTTACTGACATTGGTTTTCTAAAGTGTTCCTGGGCGTATGTGGTGATATCTTTTACACATTGATGTCTGTTTTTGATGCAGTGCCACCTGAGGGATCGAAGGTCACGGGCATTCAATGCTGTTTTTCGGCCTTGCCGCTTACATGCAGTTATTTCTCCAGATTCTCTGAACCTTTTGATGATATTATGGACCGTAAATCCCGAAATTCCTTGCAATTGTACTTTGAGGAACATTGTCCTTAAACTGTTTGACTATTTTCTCACACCCTTGTTCACATAGAGGTGAACCTCCCCCATCTTTGCTCGTGAATGCTCCTTTTATACCCAATCATGGCACCGACCTGTTCCCAATTAGCCTGTTCACCTGTGGGATGTTCCAAACAGGTGTTTGATGAGCATTCATCAACTTTCTCAGTCTTTTTTGCCACCTGTCCCAGCTTTTTTGGAATGTGATTTCCAAATCATTGTATTCTGCTTTTATTTATGTTTAACACAAAATCCCAACTTCATTGGAATTGGGGTTGTACCTCAAGCTCTTCTTGAATGGACAGCCCACTCCCGAGCACCGGTGACGACACCACGCTTTCTCCTCTGATTTCCCCCCCCCCCCAACACAATACAATACACTGGCGCGATAAATTGTTGTTCTAGTCGTCATGGTAACAGGTGTATCCCATCGCATTGACCGGTGACATGTTTTCTGGTTCCGCCTTTCCGACAGGGTTTGTATTGGCAAGACGTAAAAGACGGGATATGGTGGTATCGGAATATGTCGTGTTGTGTTGCCACTGTATGACCCAGATACAGCAAGATTTTATGGCAGTCGTCTGACACAGCGCAATCGTGAAAGACCAAATTTGTCTTGGAGCCTGATCCAGGCGTAAGCCTTAAATGATCCCAATTCAGGTCATAATAAACATTCAATGCATCAATATAGAAATGATTCATACAACAAAAGAGTGAACACTATAAAGTATAAGGCCCCAAAAAAGTGGTACAATTAAAAGTTCAACTAAAAGTTTCTGGAGAAATATGCTTCATGTCATATTTTTTGTACGGTCCTAATGTGTGATGTCAGCAAATTTTGATAACGTCATAAGCCATAAAGTCAGAGCAATTTGAAATCCAACCACTGGAGGTTCCACTGAAATCTTGTTTTGTCCTGATCTTGTTTGCGAGTCATTTATCGTGATACTATCTATGCGCTGAGAGTCAGCAGCCTGTTGCAATACAGCTTAACCCACTTTCGCTTTTATCTTTGTTTATTTCTCCTGTATTGTGTTTTCTCTCCATTTGCTCTTTATTTACTTTTAAGTCCAAGATGTATTGTCGGAGAATATCGACGCTATCGGACATTTTACCCTTTTGTTTATGATGCTTCACCTACAACTGTGAGGCGCTACTGCCTTGCCTCTAACAAAGAGCCGGCCGGCGTCCTCTCTGCGAACAAATGCATGGCGGACAAGATATGGAGAGTGACGAAAGCCGGCACTAAAGTGAAGTAAAGTTAGAGACAGAACTGAATGAGGTAGAAAATTTGAACCGTTCCTTTCCAATGATCATTATGGGAAATGTGAGATTATTTGCCAACTGGCGAACTAACGACTGTTAGAAAACTGCAGCTGTTTGTTTACATTCAAATTTAAGGTCCGTCAGTAAATGCGAGTGACATCATGCACACTGCGATCATGAGAGTTCAGTATCCCAGCACCATCATACAGCTCAGTAGAGACGTAAATCATGTTCCTCTTTCTCATCTACTCGAAACTTCAGACAAAAAGATTCGCCACGATTGGGAATAAAACTCTGGATGTGAAGGAAGCGTACGGTTCTTCTCTTCCTCCTTTGGGGATTCTGACCTTGAGAGCGCCAACAGCCTACAGTCGGCACAGCAGGCTGCAAGCATAAAGAATGTGACAATTTGATCTGAAGACACAGTGGAGGAGTGTTTCGATGTCACCTCCTGGTTCTTATGTTTTCAAAGAGGTATATTTGTATTAAAAAGGAAAATTATTAATATTAATTATTAATAGTAGTAGTAGCGGTAGAAGTAGTAATAGTAGTAGTAGTATTTAGTTAATATAATAAGTTATTACTTTGTTATTTTATTTTTATTGTTTTATTTTCAATTTTTATTTATTTACAGCACCTTGTTTCAGCTGCATTTGTTTTCCAAGGAGCTCTATGAATAAAGTTCAGTTGAGATGAGCTTAGTTGATCCAAATTGGGCCGTTCTATTTGTTATCGAAATGGCTGTGTTCAAATTTTAACTTTTTGTATTGCTGTTCCAGAATTAAAGCAATGATCATTTGCCCCCCAACCAACTGTCAGTTTCATTCAGAGCTGACACTCTTCTACCATACTTGATGGGTTGCTGTCATGGCTGATTTGAATTTGCCATCCGTGCCCCTTCCTGAGTCATGGGAAAAAGAAAGATGAAGAGCAGTACAACAAATGAAGGCTGGGAGATCGAGAGGAGGGCATCGATGTGACTGAACTGTTGATTTGCACCGCGTCAACGAGGGCTTTGATTGACAGATGTGAAGGGAGAAAAAGGATGATGTGAAGAGGCACATCACTCTCAGAAAGTATTGCATCACAGCTGGAGCTAAAAGAGAGGAGCTATTTGGAAGTAAACCCAGGGGAGCGAATAAGCCATGAGCTGGAAGATGAGATGAGGTCAAGGGGATGAGCATGCCAGGAATGTTGACTTGGAAAAGTTGTATTTAAGCTTAAGCACTTGTAAGCATCTGCGCTGCTTACCAAGAGATACAAGATTCCAGCGGTGCAATTATCAAACGGAACCAAGTGCCTTAATATGTTTTCAGCACCACTTCTTCTGACTTTAATGCCACAATGAGACAAGTCAAGCACTTTGAGTGTAGTCTGAGTGTTTTCAGGACTGGAGCTGCTTGGCCAAAGCTCAGCTCTTCGCTGCATAAGTGGCTCTCTGCTATGTCTGCCACGCCGCTTCATTTGGGAACACTTAGGAGTCTCCTTGCACTAATTGCATGGGCCCAATTACCGTGAGGGAAGAATCCAGTAAATGGCTGATTGTCTATTGACATTATGCAATGAGGTGGGACAAGACTATCCGTCTCACTTAGTGTATCGCGGCGTCAGCAAAACAATTTCAGCAGCCAAAAGTGTCAGTCTTTGGGATTTAAAAAATATCCACATGCTTGCAATGGAGAATACAGATGCGTGTATTCAGTATTCCGATCATGACTTTTTAAAGTTGGCAGAGGCGTGAAAGATTCAAGTCTGTCAGAGTTAAGACTTAAATATTGTTTCGCAACTTTTTTGTCTATATCTTTACTCTTGAGTCCTTTGTCAATCTGGAGATGAAAGACCAAAAAGATTCAAATATAAAGTACACGAACAGAAATGCTGGAGGAATAAGAACATTGTGACACAAATGTGCGTTTGAACATTTTGAAATATCCTAAAAAAATAAATAAATAAAAAAAAATCAATCAATCAACTTATTATAGCTTACCTTTATTCATTCTTGTTGGTGTTGTATTATATGTCACTGGAGAGACCGATTAGTCGCAACAAGGTGTACATTTTAGCTGTACTGCACATTTCATGAATCCATGCTCCAACTTGTGTTTTGTTATAAATGTCTGGATTTACAACAGTAATAACTAAATGACATGACTTTTTTTTTTTTTTTTTTTTTTTTTACGTCCTACGTGTCCTAGTATGGTACTATCACTTATGAGTTACAGGTGGATACTGCATTTCGGAGGCACCACGTTGAAAGTGCAGATGCACTATGGCAGTTGATGCGTTTTTTTGTTTTTTTTCTGGCCGGTGTTTAAAGCAATCTCTGTTGTTGTTGTTACATTTACTACTGACTCATTCCAACATTTAATTTAGACAAACCCCCAATAGCACTGCAATCTGAAACCTTAGACACCAAAGCTATACTGCTAAACGTCAAACACACCTTTCTGTTTGGCACGTAGTTAAAGAAAAAAAAATAAAAATAATAATAATAAAAAATGGGTTGGGGGGAGGGTAATGGAAAAAAAATCCAGGATGACATGCTTGTTAACCAGCGGTGGGAAGTTACAAAGTACAAAAACTGAATGTACTTTACTCAAGTATTTATTTTTCTGATTACTCTTTAATTTCACTCCCTAGATTTGAAAAGCATCCATCCATCCATCCATTTTCTGAGCCGCTTCTCCTCACTAGGGTCGCGGGCGTGCTGGAGCCTATCCCAGCTGTCATCGGGCAGGAGGCGGGGTACACCCTGAACTGGTTGCCAGCCAATCGCAGGGCACATCGAAACAAACAACCATTCGCACTCACAGTCATGCCTACGGGCAATTTAGAGTCTCCAATTAATGCATGTTTTTGGGATGTGGGAGGAAACCGGAGTGCCCGGAGAAAACCCACGCAGGCACGGGGAGAACATGCAAACTCCACACAGGCGGGGACGGGGATTGAACCCCGCACCTCAGAACTGTGAGGCTGACGCTCTAACCAGTCGGCCACCGTGCCGCCTGATTTGAAAAGCAATAACGTTATTTTCTAGTCTTTATTTGTCAAAGCTTAGTACTTTATTCAAACTCCGCAGATGATGATGTGACGTAAAAGATGTAAATTAAGAGCTAATATCAACCGTGGTTAAGATCAATATGGAGAAACGTGAGCCAGGGAGAATTATCGGCAATGACGCAACAGCTTGAGAGACGCAAGATATTTCACAACCATAGCCTTATTTTACTTTTCTTTTGTATTTTGACTACAAAAATGATTTGTTGCAAATGGGTAAATCTTCTGCCAGTTTAAAATCCAAGAGCTTCTCATTCAAATAACTTCAGTCTAATCCGGAAAAACACAGTTTTGTTTTTTTCCCTGTTGTTATCCTAAACTAATTTTGCATTTTTGTTGTTGTTGTTTTGTTCATGCGAGACCTGATTATCCTGTCAAAATGTATTATTTTCTTCTCAGTACGAGCAGTACGCAACTTAATAAAATAGGGAAACTATTTTGTTTGCAAGTTTTATTTGTTGTTGTTGTGTCAAGTTATAAGTAGATTTCAGAGTTTGTAAATTTTTTCTTAAAGAGTTGAAGTGGAATTTTTTACTATACTCTTTATTTTTTTACACAAGTAACTGTACTTCTACTTACATCTGATTTGTTCACATTATCATGGAAATATAAATAATTACAATATAATGCATTACAAGGTCATGTCACCATAATAAAACCTTTATTAATTGTACAGATAATGTTTTATTTCAACATTTTGACTAAGACTAAAATAATGAAACACTCAAATGACAGAGGCGTAAGGTAAAGATGATTCAGGTTGCAAGTTTTTCCCCCCCCCTCTATTTCTGTCTTTTAATATTCTTCACACAAGCTCACCATTATTAATACAACAATCCACCTTGACTTTGAAAGCAAGTGATGATGCTTTCGGCATAATGAATTGCTGGAGTCTTGTGTTTGGCTTTAGAGGTTCCATTGTTGTCCAAACTACACCATTTTAGTCACCACTAAATTTACATGTCTTCTGCAATTTATCATTAAATCAAAGGTTTACTATAATGAGTAACTAATTTAAATTAGTCCTGCACCTCTTGAACTGGGGGGCTTGGGACATTGCTTTGCTCAAGAGCACCTCAACAGAAGCTAGGAAGCAGACTATCGTCTCTCTAAGAACATTGTGTTCACAGTGAGGCTTGAACCGTGACCCTCCAGTTCCAAATGCCTAGTTCTTACAGATAATGTGGTATGGCTGCTGATTTAAATCAGACTATTATCTGTGGTATACTATTGAATCAGTGAGATTGGAAGAGAGGCCTGCCTACGGTTGTTGGTAGGACAGAAGAAAGACGATTGTGTAGCTTTGTCTGTCGGATCCCTGTGAAGAAATTCAAGAGGGACTTTTACAAAAAAATAAATAAAGGCATACAGGGGAAGACAATTTGACAGCAGCAATCTTATTTATTCCTAGGTATGTTTTATGAATCCTATTGTAGTCCCACCACCCCCCCCCCCCAACCTGAATAGCATCTGTGTTTTTTTTTTTCCCCCCATTTGTGAACATGTGTGTTGTCAGAACCTCTTGAGACTAAAACAACATTTCTATAATAGAGAAGCCCAATTCAACCCAAAGATCAAGAAAATGTGGACAGTACAGGCAACGTTTTCAGTAACATCTGCCGCATCTGACACATCTCATCACAAGAATAAAAACAATTCACCCAATAATGTATGGAAAGCATTAAAACAATACACCCCAAGCTTTCCAGTCGACAGTTGCTAGCCAGCTGCTAGCTTAACTAGATAGCTAAACTAACTTAACAGTCGCCATCTTCACTCATTCTTGTCAAACAGCGCAGGTAGATGACACCCAAACGCACAGTACAAGTCACAGAATATCCAAGTGAAAGTTTTTCATTCCCAAATTATCAAAACTTGGAGCTTGTGAGTGTTCTATCAAGCCTACTTGCATGGGAGCAAAACAATAGGAACTACCCTATTTTCCGGACTAGAGCGCATCGGAATACAAGCCGCACCCACTAAATTTGTAGAAATTTTTTTTTTTTATATATTAGCTACACCATACTATACGTTGTGAAATTAGATATTTACACTGAAAGATTTTGTTGTTTTTCCAAACAGTGCCTGTAACACGGCAGTAAAACAGCTCAAACACAACAGAAAAGTTATTGTTTTTATTCATCCTCCTCCCGTTCACTGAAACAACTGAAGTCCTCTTCTTCAGTGTCGGAGTTGCAGAGCCTCAGAACATCTCCGTCACACACCATTACCGTTTTTCTGTCGGTGTAGCTCTCAGTGTCATTTTCATCTCGAGACACAGTTACCGCAGAAGTTGTGCTGTTCTCCTCACATAGCAGTCCAGCCTTTCTAAATCCGTTGGTGATCATAGATTCTTTCACACTGCTCCACGCTTTTAAGATCCACTGGCAGACCTCAGAAAAGGATGATCTTCGCATGCAGCCAGTTTTTGTGAAAGATTTCTCGCCGGTGGTCATCCAAGCCTCCCACTCACCTCAGAGTGCCGCTTTAAAAGCACGAGAGACAGATTGATAGCTTTGAACTTAAAAGCTGCATCATATGCTTTTCTTCTTGTACTTTCCATGGTGAGGGTGTGAAAAATAAAAATTATTTTACGTTCGTCCGTGTCGTGCTGCGTTTTGCATTGAGTACGCCAAAAACTAGCGTCGTCTTTTTCTACACGCTGGAGGCATCTGTGCATGCCCAAACCATAGTGCATTACGTGAAACGGTAATGCTTTAAGCATTTATATATTATCTATACTTTAGCTGCATCGTTGCATAGGCCACAGGATTCAGACTGCGGGAAAAAAGTAGCGGCATATGGTCCGGAAAATACTGTACTTTCCAAAATAAAAGCAACAGCACTAAATACTGCTCGACAGAACCGTGTGGGGTCTCTCACACTCTAAAAATTAGTTAAGATGTTAAAAATTGGCACGTGTGTAACCCGCTTAATGACATTTTTCCGAAAATATTTTGGTTAAACTCCAAACTTTAGGTTTATTGCGCAGGAGTTGAGGTTCGACTGTATTTCACGGTGTGTCAAGCCCAGTGGGAACAAATCAGTGTGCGTGTTTGTGTGACACATTTTGTCAGACTAAACAGATGTCACCCACCCGCAGGCACAAGCTCGTTGTCTTTCTGCACAGCTCAGAGCAGACCTTTGATAGCGAGCAGAGAAAGTCTCCTCACAAGACGTATATTATGTTGAAAATCCTTCCTGAAACCTTGCCTTATCCCGGGAGAGAGTGCACTGAGGAAAAGTCACAAACAGACATACAGTCCCCTCCAAAACTATTGGAATGTCAAGGTCAATTCCTTTGTTTTTGTTGTATACTGAAGACATTTGGGTTTCAGATCAAAAGATGAATATGAGACTAAAGTTCAGAATTCCAGCTTTAATTTCATGGTATTTACATCTAGATATGTTAAACAACTCAGGACAGAGCACCTTTTGTTTGAAGCCACCCACTTTTCAAGTGTGCAAAAGTATTGGAACAAACGATTAAATTAACTTAAAGTGAGTAACATTTAATATTTGGTGGCATAACCCTTACTTGCAATAACTGCATCAAGCCTGCAACCCATTACTTCACCAGACTGTTGCATTCTACATTTGAAATGCTTTTCCAGGCCTTTACTCCAGCCTCTTTCAGTTCTTGTTTGTTTCTGGGGATTTCTCCCTTCAGTCTACTATTCAGGAGGTAATATGTATGCTCTATTGGGTTAAGGTATGGTGATTGACAGTCTAAGACCTTCCACTTTTTCCCCCTGATGAAGTCCTTTGTTGTGTTGGCAGTGTGTTTTGGGTCATTGTCTTGTTGCATGATGAAGCTTCTCCCAATTAGTTTGGATGCATTTTTCTTTAAATTACCAGACAAAATGGTCTGCTAACCTCCACAGGGGAGGGGTGAAGGTATCACAATCCACTATTCAAAGAAGACTTGAAGAGAAGAAATATTGAGGCTATACCACAAAATGCAAACCACTCATCAGCAAAAAGAATCGGAAGGACAGAGTGGATTTTGCAAAGTACAGAGATGAGCCACAAATGTTTTGGAACTGTTTTATGGACTGATGAGACCAACATTAACCTCTACCAAAGTGATGGAAAGGCCAAAGTATATAGAAAGAAAGGATCTGCTTATGATCCAAAACACACAAGCTCATCTGTGAAGCATGGTGGAGGTAAATGTTATGGCATGGCTGCTTCTCACTAGTCTTTATTGATGATGTAACTCATGATGGTAGCAGCAGAATGAATTCTGAAGTGAACAAAACCATTTTGTCTGGTAATTTACAGAAAAATGCATCCAAACTAATAGGGAGAAGCTTCATCATGCAAGAAGACAGCATTCCCAAAACACACTGCCAACACAACAAATGACTTCATCAGGGGGTGGAAAGTGTAAGGTCTTAGACTGGCCAAGTCAATCACCGGACCTTAACCAAATAGAGCATGCATTTTACCTCCTGAAGAGGAGACTGAAGGGAGAGACCCCGAGAAACAAACGAGAACTGAAGGAGGCTGCAGTAAAGGCCAGTGTCATAGCTGTACATGCCTTGTGTCATGGGTGTGTGTTCCGGTTGTTGTCTTCCTCCTGTCTCGTACACACCTGCTCCTGAGAGCATCTTCACCACCTGTGCCTCGTTCACCCTAATTACCCCATGCATTTAACCTCCTGTCTCATTCTTTCTTGTCGCCAGTTTGTTGTACCTTGTCGTCGCGTTCCAGCATTCCTTGTTTCCACGTCACAGACTCACAGTAAGACTAGACACTGTTCCGATTATTGACCTCGCCTTTTTGCCTCACCTTTTTGGATACTGTTGCCTTTTTTGTATTGCCTGCCTGTGTACCGACCTCTGCGCGTATATTAAACCTCTCTTTTTTGAAACTGTCCATTTGTTTTGGAGTCGTGCATTTTTTGGGTCCTATCCTCTGTTCCGTTCATGACACCTTGGTGTTACCTAACTCACACTAAACACACTTTACACTAGTAAAGAATACACAATGGAAAGTCAATGCTAAAGATTTAAGTGCTCAAATTCACCAACAGAGAGCTACGCCTTGACTGCTCGCACTGCGTACAATCCAACCCGTGCTGCTCTCCTTAAATTCTGAGGGTGGGATAAATGCATGATTTCAATTTATGGACCATAAGACAAATCAAGAACAAGAAGACATTCAGCCAGTTGTAGACTTATAATGCTAATGCTAAAAACAATGCTAAGGAAAAAGCATGCTACCCTTATCATTTGTGCATTGTCCTGTGACCCCGGATTAACACTGCAAGTCATAAAAACCACCAATTTATAGTGCCTCTTGCTGAGGTTATTGATGGTCTAATAACATCTCCCTTGCAGTACATTAACTGAACAACAGAAAAATCCCAACAGTTAACAACTGTATGCTGGTACAGAAACACAAATGACAACATTTTTGGTTCCATAGACAGACTCGCCCCCCAATTAAGGGGAAATTCAATCTTACTTGGTTACCAACCACCATTGTTTTCCTTATTTAATGTAGCCTTGATCATTCACTATAATCTTGTCGTTTGTGTAGATGTAGCAGTATGAATATGTCACCGATCAAATGACAATGACATACAGCTCGCAGTGACAGGCTACATCTAAACTGCTGATATTGCAGTCAGATTGGAGAAAGAACAGTCATGTTGAAGGAAACAAAAAAAACTTGTGTAAAGCCAGCTGAATTCGCATAGCAACACTTAATATGGTTTGTACATACTGTTCATCTACATGATTTGGAAATTGTTGCGCTCCCTGGCAGGGAAAGAACACTGAGCTCTCAAATAAGTGAACATGCTGTGTTCATCATGAGCATCTATTTTAATTTCTCCATCATGGATTTCATGTATCAGAGAAGATGTTGCCACCCCTTTAAAGCCGCCAGACATTATAGCCGATACAGCTTTGTGTATCCAATGAAGCTCTCAGGTAGCTTGTCTGAACCTGCACCCCAATTTCATGCTGGTGTCAACTTGCTCATTTTATGCCAAAGCCTCCATTTCTCTACTGATTTCACAGGGCTGTCATAGTATACCACTTAACATGGTCTTTAAACCACCCGTTAACACAGTCAATTAGTGCAGAGGAGCAAAGACACTGGCAGAGCATAATGGCTAAATGTCAGCCATGTTCTTTTATGCGGTATGAGCGTGTCACACATGCAAGGAGGCTCTGAAAATAGGAGCAAATGCTTCCAACCCCGTCAAGAATTCATTGACTCTATGAATTCTTTGTCTTGCTGTGCAGAGAGGAGCACGGTGACACAAATGCACACACGCACATTGCTGTTTGACAGCCAGACACACACAAATCTCTCATTTGCACACTTGAAGACTGTACACAGTTACTTAGCGCACCACACACAAAAAGAAATGGCTGGCTAATTTAGTGACTACCCATTCAGACACAGACAACACAATGCGGGTTATTTGAGAGAAAATAGGAATCATATGAATCGCTCCTGCAAGTTTAATGGAGCTCAATTCATCGCCCTGATTTCTGTCGCACAGAAGTTTTGCAACGTGCAAAGGCTCTTCTCTTTATCAGAAGATTGTGCGCCTTTCAGACGGCACACAGCATGCAAATCAAGTGTTCTGTAGGAGAAGTTCAGACAATCAGCTTTAGGCGCCCCTCCCTTGTTACTGGTGTTTACAGACAGAACATAGCACTCCACCAGTCCTCTGTACCTTGGAGAGATCATCCGCGCCTTCAGGAGCCATTACATAAAATGTTTGCAAATGCGACATTTTTCCAACACCAAAATGAGTCCATTGAAAAGCCGCCGAGAGGATTATCAGGCTGCTAGACAGCGGCCTCATGCTAGGCGATTTCTTCAAAAACACTCCCCACTGTTTTCAGTGTGGGTGGTCCCAGTGAGATTCAGACCTCCTTTTTCAAAAGGGTTGTACTCACAATATTTGGTTCATGTTTCCCCCTCACACACACAGGCGCTTTGGCATATTTTCATTTTCTAGTTTTTAATGAATATTCTGTTGACTATTTGGCATCCTGCCAATGGAATAAAGAAACTGCCACTCAATGTAATTACAAATTTAAGCTCGATTGTGTTTTGGGTTTAGGAGGCAAATGTTTGGACCATTTTTGTGAGAAATAAGTAAGTTCGTACATATAGATACCCTGCGATTGGCTAGCAACCAGTCCAGTGTGTACCCCTCCTCTTGTCCAAAGTCAGCTGTAATAGGCTTCAGCTCAGCTCACCCTAATAATTAAGACAAGAAGTATAGACAATGGAGCTCATTTCAAAGTTTAAGGAGCACTTTAATTTTCTGCTTGTATTTTAACATAGGACATGCTCAAAAGAAAGCTAAATAAGTCAAGTCATTCAATGCAAAAATTTGACAAACTGTCATTGTCAATTAATACCGCTAACACAACAAGAAATATGCAGAGGCTGGTGCAATAATGTGAACCTCTAAAATGGGTCCACCAGGATGGAGAGAATAGAAGCAGCAATGACATTCTTCTCATTACAAGTCATTATACCCTTAACATGATTTTATCACTTTAAGAATCAGAACACTTAACTGTTACAAGAATGAAAACAGCATACAATCATAAAAAAATGGATGTCCACTATTCCTTCCTTGGTAGGAACTGATGGTGAACACCAAATGCAGCAGGAAATTGATATTCCATTCATGGTCACTCACTTTAGGTCGTAACTGAAGGAGTGGGATCACTGCGGATGAAATTGGTTTCCTTCATAAAATGGCAAGGCTAGACTTCATTGCACTGCTAATATGGAACAGGCTGCACGTTTAATCGTAAATTTTCCCCTAGTCACTGAAGACCCTCCAAAGACAGTCTTTATTCCAGGGTTAGAAGCGAAGTCCTGAGTAAGATTGAGGTGGAACCCCAGTTCCTTGGTGCACAAACAAAAAACAAGCCACTTACTTTTGCACAAAGATCCTGTAAAATGTAATGCGATGTGCATTTACGCATTTGCCTTTAACACAGCTGTTTGGCATCCCACAAAAAGATTATTAGATGCATGATGATGTCTGCTCCAGTGTATTGTATTAATTATCAAACACAGAAGTTGCTAGACAGTAATAATTTTTTTCCATATGACAGGCCTGGAGAAGTGAGTGTCAAGGGTCAAACTATCACAGTAGTTTTATCTTGCCTTACACAAGGGCTGCGTCCCGCCTCTGTTACGGCTGAGACGCCTCGGCATTCCATGTCAGTGCTGCTTATACAGAACAGCAACCTATAAAAAAAGGCTGAATGCCACCAGTAAAGGCGAATACACAGTAACATGTAGAGGAACAAAAGTGTATTCAGAGTTAAGACAGCCAGTAGCTTTTTATTTAAATGTTTATGAAAGACTTCATGTATCTTTTAGAATAGGTGCTGTATAATTGTTGTTTTGTTTTGTTTTTTTTACAGGTACTATGGGCCATTGAAAATGTTGTAGCAACTGCAGAGGGATCAATTCCTCACTAAATGCCCCATTCCGACGAACCCTGCAATTGAGTTAGGGATGTCAATTGCCTTTCCCCCGTAAGTCTGATGAAAAAGGTTCCAGCTCCTGGCGTGATCCTGAAAAGGATACATGGAAAATGGATATTTGGATGGATGAACACAGCAGTGTTTGTCCAAGGAGAAAATCCACACAACAAGTGGATTTTACAATGTCCTAACAGTGCATCCACGACCACGGGGGTCTATTCAACTTCAGTACATTTCCTTCCAACCTGGTACAGGTACTTTTTAGAAGGCTTTGATTGTCAGATGGGTTGATAACCCTTCTACCTCCCCGCGAATCAGCATCGAGCAGAAAAAGTTGAGCAGCCAAAAGGGCAGACGGTGACACACAAAGAAATTAGAGGTAAGGAGAAAAAAAAAAAAAGATGGAAGTGGAATCCTGCTTTGTATCCATTAGAGAGCGGTCCAGTGGGCAAAGCAGTGGCTCACCTTAATCGAAGGCTGCCTCGGCATTTCTATCATTAAACTAATTCCCAGAGATTAGAGATGAGGTCTCCATTAATCTGCTAGGGTTTATTGACTTGGTGTGGTTTCTTGCACTGGCTGTCACATGCTCGCAGAGATGCATTATGACTGTGTTATACTCATTTGTGTTTTAAAAGTAGAACCAATGCATAGAACATTGCCATGGTCATGTCTATTTGTGTGTTATGAACACTAAAACGTGTTCTCAGAGCAGGTTTATGCGAACATTGTCAAATAATCTGGCAAGGCAGGTATTTTGACCCCTTCCCCAAAACTACATTTTACATGGAAAAGCAACCAATAGAAACAATTTAGAAAGAGCATACACTTAAAAAACTGTGCTGTCAGATGAACAAATGAGTTTTAAGTTGTCAGCATGACAAAGAGGATATAAAAACATGCTCTTATCTTCATAAAGAAATGTGGGGAGGTTCTGATAAACTGTGGTGATTGTAGGATATATAGTGATGTTATCGGGGGTTGTCTTTATTTAAAGCCTCTTTGTACTTTTTGATGCATATAAACCATTGGAGTGGCTTCTGCTTGACCGGTCACAAAATATACTCCATCCATCCATCCATTTTCTTATCCTCACAAGCGTCGCGGGCTGCTGGGGCCTATCCCAGCTATCTTCAGCGGGAGGCGCGGTACACCCTGAACTGGTCACCAGCCAATTGCAGGGCACATAGAAACAAACAACCATTCACACTCACATTCACACCTACAGGCATATTTGGAGTCTTCAATCAACCTACCACGCAAGTTTTTGGGATGTGGGAGGAAACCGGAGTGCCCGGAGAAAACCCACCCACCCCCGGGGAGAACATGCAAACTCCACACAGGTGGACTTGAACCCCGGTCCCCAGAACTGTGAGGCAGATGTGCTAACCAGTCGTACACCGTGCCACAAAATACACTCATTGATATATATATTTTACAATTAAATCAACATGTACATGAATTTTCTGGAGAGGACAGCACAGTGGAACATGGTTAGCACATTTGCCTCCCTTCTTGATTTATTTCAATTAAAATGAATGACTGACCTGCTGCCTTTATCACATTCTAATTATTGAATTGCGGGTATATGCAGACGGGATTATACTAACAAAAAGCGGTGGAGTGATGAGTTGTCAAAAGAAAGAAGAATAGTTGTCAAGGTGTGTCACACGGCCACCGATATTTGCACAACAGTACAGGAGGGTGTGTAGGAGTTTTTCTGGGTAAACGTACATGGGAAATAAATCCATGCATCTGTCCAAACTTGAAGAGATTTGTCTATTATTGATTTGCATATGTCTTTTTGAGACCATCTGTGGGCGTGCATGAGGAGGCTTGTGTGTATGCCTGGAAGCATATGTGATTGTGCGACAGTAAGAAATGTGACAAGAGGGAGGTGGCAGAAGAGAATGATGGATCGTCTTTGTGCTGCAAGTCGAGTCTCCCAGGAGGGACGTGGCTACATCCTACCAGGGAGGGACAACTTAGAGTAATTGGGTCACCACCAAGCCATGCTTTTAAGACTGTGGCGCAAAAAAAGGTAAGGGAAAGGCAGAAGAGTGAGCGGGAAATAATGAGAATTTGCTCTGTTTGCGTGACGCAGTGAAATAGAGCTGCTCTTTGGCTTTTTTATTTATTTTTTATTTTTTAAACCTCCCAGAAAAGGGATGTGATTTGTCCTGCTCAGGCTGGAGTGAAAAGTGTCAACCTGCAGTCATTTCCTGGGAAAAATGCACGACCTTTTCAGGGATCTTTTTTTCTATTTTTGTCCTCTTGTGGACTCAGTGGTCAAATCATATTGAACCCTTTTTTATTAAAAGCAAAGGGGTGCAACAGACGGGTTGTATATTGAAGCAAACGTCAATCCACATATAAGCTGTGACTGGAAAACACAGGGGAAATGGCAAGAGATGGAGGAAGATGGAGACATGCGGTATGTGGGCGTTTTCTACTGCTCAGGCATGACTGAGGTCAGATACACTTCAGAGTATTAATATCATCTATCACCAGAATGGTCAAAGAGCTGACTGCCCACCTTCAATTTCATCTACTCTTCCATCAGTACGAAGAAATATCAAAAAGACAAATGTCGTATGTGTATTTATCTCACATATTTGACCCATTCTGTCCAAAAAGAATACATTCAGGTAGATTACAGACCTTATGGTTGCGGACACCCAGGAAATTGTCAACATTGAGAGGGGGAAAAAAAAAAAAAAAACAGTGGCAAAGTAAAGGAACATTTTATAACTAATGGCAACATCACTAGATGCAAAGGATCGCAGATCTGAATCCAATTTACAACAATCTCGCTCATTAAAGAACTCCAATGATATCTATGTCATTAGCTACAGTACATTTTACTGTCAAAAGATTCTGAGAAATCGCTTAGCGCAAGGAGGAAAGGCAAAAAACAAATAAATGAATAAAAAAATAATCAATATGGAATGTGTGGTACCACATTAAAACACAGGCATGCTTGCATCATTGAAATCACTAAATGGGTTCAAGAATACTTCCAGAAATCAGGAACACTGTTCATCGTGCTATTTGCAAATTCTGGTTTAAAGCCCTATCGCACAAAGGTGAAACTTACTACACTATATGAGCATATCACAGACGAACAGACACGTTCTCTGGGAAACAGTTCAAACGGAAAGAAGTGAGGCAAAGTGTAAAACTGCTCTTTGGTCAGCTGAGTCAAAATTTGAAATTCTCTTGGTTGTCGTATCCTCCAGAGTAAAGGAGGGAAAAGGGACTATCCTTCTTGTTATCAGTGCGCAGTTCAAAAGCATTCATCTCTTATGGTATGGCAGTGAATTAATGGCTACTGAATGGACAGCTTGAACATCTAGAAAGGTATATCAATGTTGGGGTTTAAAGCAACAAATGCATGTCACATAAATATAGATTCTACACGGTGGAAAACATGACCACGATTCCACTATTCTGACCTGTTACTGACAACAAATTTAAAACCTTATTTTCTCAGGTTTCTATTTTCTGGTGTGAATAGAATGTGGACTTTTGCTTGTTATTCAAAACAGATAATTTAGCATAATTTCAAAACCTCAGGCCTACCTAAATCACAGAACTTGTTACTTGTCACAACATTAATGTTCCAGCTCTGCGCACTACTAATATTAATATTATGGTCTTCTTTATCATCTCTCATCACACCCTCATCTCCTGTCTGTTCAACCAGCAGATATTAAATATTACCTCTGCTTTTTTCAGGTCATGTCTCTGTAATTAAACTAACACAATTTGTCATACACAACTGATTTCTGAAACGAAAAAATTTATCCCATCAAGGTGAAAAGGTGCACTTCTGTTCCAACAAATCAGCTTTAGCAAAACACACAGCAGCAGGATGGGGGATTACTCAAACTAACCAACAAAAAAGGTCCCAAGGTTCTGTCTGCGTGGAGAATTCCTTCTCCCTAGTTCTTTTATGATAGTCTTTTCTTATATACATTGTGCGTGGTCCCCCCTATAGGCCAAATACTCCTAAAGACTACAGGTGAATTAATTGGTCCTATTTCTATTACCAGATTTGCACTGTTGGTGTAGCAGTGCATGCTCCTGCCTTTCATGCAGACGGCACCGATTTGATCCCAAGACAGTGCTTCAATACCCAGCCACAGCCGCAATCTCTAATTTGTTCATCCATCCATACGTTAGTATAGTAAATGGTGCTTGTCCCCATGGAGTCTATCCCAGCTGACTTTCGGCCAGATGTGAGTTACAGGCTGCACAATTCATTCAGATTTCCAAAATTATTTTCCTTGGTAATAATAGAAATATTAATAATCCATTCTAGGGTCAAACTGCCACTATCATAAAACTCTTAACAGAAGAGTTGGATGTTTTAAGTAATAAAACAAGTTAACTACTGTAATAGCAAAACAGAAAAATGATAAAGTTAATGTTGATGTATCACGATATTGCTTATGCAACTCACATTTCTAATGTTTTCACATTTTGGATTGTTACACAACTGTAAAAAGTACTACTCACTCATTGTCGTTTTTAGCAGACACCAATATTGCCAGTCAATTTAGAGCATTTTGACTGATCTTTTAAGACCTCCAGAAAACATTGTTCTGTGACAATGTGAAGACGAAAACTATCCAGAGTAGGTTCTCTTCTTTCACTATCATGGGGGGGAAAAAAAACATTACATTTTTGGTTTCTTTTGTAATCAGCAGTAGAACACCTGTTTGTGACAGTAGAGAAAAATAGATTTTTGTGAAAAAGTCACCAGATTTGTGCATTACCATGAGCACAGCAGTGCAAGAACCAGTAATTAAACATACAGTATATGAAGTACTTTTTTGTAAACCTTGCGAGTCTGCCTGTATGTCCTTGTATTAAATGTGGCCCGGCAGGCTGACACAGGCATAAAACATTGAAAAGAAAACTGTGCTACAGTAGGAGGCCAAGTTCAAGGAAGGGCCTTGTCCGTATTGCAAACAGCCCTTATTAAATTGACATGTATTGAGTGAGAATAGCTTTTATATCGTGTACTTGTGTTAACATTGACATCAAGAACTATTCCCACATAAAAGGCAATTTTCCAAGTTCGATCAATGCCAGTCAAGTGATGCGTGATGTGCTCAGGCAATAAATCTCATTAAATCATGTCTTCTGGAAAGCAAAACTTGCTTCAAACATCTAAAGCTGTTAGAAGTGGCACAAATGAAGGAAGGAAAATGCAGGATGCAAACAAAATATACAATATATCCCTTATGCTGTAATGACCTTTGCAAAACAGAAATAGTCCATTAATATGGGTTTTCTATTTTTTTTAAATATGCCTTATCACGCTGATAAGTTTGTAGCTGGAGAGTATCAAAACACAATCTTTTTGAGGGATCACACCAACCCCCAATGCCAAAACACTTGCCCAAGAACACTTTTACAACAGACAGTCGGAGACGAGATTCAAACCCTTCAGTCAATGGACGACCTGCTCCACCAAGTAAACCACAGCTGCCTTATGAGCAAAACAAATTATAACATGAGGGGAAGGGTGTACTACTGGCAAAAGAGTGTACAATAAGCCAAGGGGTACGATACAGAAAAAAGGGTTGTACCATGGGCTAAAAGGCAGGGCATGGGCCAATAGCCCGACAGTAAGCAAAGCGGTCGAGACAAAGGGGTGATTCTTGGGCCACGGGTTAGAGTATTAGCAATGGGGGGTGTACCATGGACCACAAGGTAGAGTATGGACAAAGGAATGGGTGGTGGTGTATGGGCGAAGGAGTACCATGAGCCAAAGGGCAGAGAATGGACAAAGGGGGGTATCATGGCCCTACACCTATCCCTATCCCTTGCACACTCCAAATAGTGTAACACTTTCTAAAAAGACATCACTTTCATTACATGCTGAACATGAATGGCAAACTTGAGTACACATTGTTCAATTGTGATGCTGTTCATCAGGCACATATGCTCCAGTAACATGAAGCTACAGTAGGTATTGTTAAAAAGTTCACGTGGGCTGAACACAAATGAAAAACTTAATTCCAATTTAAACAAAGCAAAGGCTAATTATATTCCTCGCGCTTTTATCTTTGGTAGCCTTTGTTGCAAATCTGATCATTTTCTGATCACTTGAGTCTTGAAGGCCACCTATTGTTTAGCCGGCAGAACTTACGGTTTAGCACAGAGCTCCTCTGCCCTGCATCAGTCTGAGTAGAGACCATTAGAGAACATAAAATTAGTTTTAAATGCAGACTTCTGAGAGAACGTCAGTCAAAAGAGGGGGAAAAACATATCCTTTGAAAATATATGCCTGATAGGAAAAACTAATTGCTATTAATAATGATGAAACTGCCTTTTTAATCAAGAGTTCATCTCTACACATAAAAGTCCTTTCAGAAAGGCACATTAATTCAGACGTGCTTGGTACGCTTTAACTACATGAACTTCAAACAGGTGGATTGCTGAGAAAACAGATGGTTTGCTAGATGAGTTAATGGCATGCAAGATTGGTTGTCTTCTTTTTTAACATTCCTCCTCTTAACACCCCTTTGTTGCGGCTGATCCTTCTTTTGGAATAATTTTTTTTAAAAAGCCAAAGAAAACAAACATACAGATAATTAATCCTTTCATACTCTGAACAAAATGTTGGTTGAAATCCAATAAAATGACCTTAAATGACATTCAATTTTAGAGGTTCCACTATGGTTGTAAATAATGAAAGTACTTTTGGGGGGGTTGCTGGTTCATTAAAGTGTTCTATTGATTCGGAATATTACCGGTATGACTTATGGGTCACAATTGAAAAGGTTTTAATGAAGGGTTCTGTCCTGTCCAACAGACTCCATTGTTTGCACGGAACTAATACAAATTGAATGGTGGCTCCCACTAGGTTCATTACAGTAGTCACTTACAATGAAGTTCAATACGAACCATAATAATGAGATGTCAGATTGTGCATGGTGACAAGAGTGTCGTGTTGAATTTCTCGAAAAAAACAAGGGGGAAAAAATTGCAAAGAGCAAAGCAACTATGACAACCACAGACAGATTAGCCATTTGTGAAAAGTGTGTCAGGAAAAATAAACATGAATCTGAAAGTGCTAATTGGTAGATGACAACTTTGTGGGGGTTTGCAGTCATAATTATGTTCCAATTTGTTGGATAAATGTAAATATTGTTTTTTAAGAAGGCCAACAAATATGAAAATGAAAATTGTAAACCCGATAAAGCTTGTGTGACATCATCAATAAATTGCCTGAAAATGTCTCACTAAAACATGGTTTACTCCAGGTGATGTGTTGCTTTTGTAACACTGACAAAGCCCCAAATTTGTTTTTTTTTTTTTTTTTAAGAAATTAGATGAAATGAGCTGTATTTAAACAAAAAGCAAGATATTATGCGCTGAGTCCTTAAAAGATCATCTGCTCGTTTTTCATTCTTTTCAGTACAATTATTATTAACAGCCATATCCTCTGAAATCCATTTGCATGCTGCATTAGTGTCCGCTTGTATATTATTATAAGAAATGCAATGACGCTACCGCTAAAACTTAATTGATTGCATAAGATTCTGAGACCTAAAGGCAAAAACACAGAACGGAATCATTGGAAGAACAATTAAGTAAAATTTGCTCTTTGAGATAAATCAACAAAAGGCAGTAGCATGGTCACATGATACTTTATTTTATATTTCCTAGCAAGTACTGTATCGCCACAGAAAACCATCCATCCATTTTCTTCACTGCTTGTCCGCATTGGGGTTGCTGGTGAGCTGGAGACTATCCACGGATTGGCCATTTGGTAAAGGAGGAAGTGTAAATACTGTGCGTAGCGCTTTACCCACGTCTGCTCTGTAAACAAATAGTGCAGCTCACCCTCTGGCTAGTGGACATCATTATATAAACAAACAACAGCTTGAGCAGCATGGTGGGCGACTGGTTAGCACCAGGGTTCAAATCCCGCCCTCGCCTGTGTGGAGTTTGCATGTTCTCCCGTGCCTGAGTGGGTTTTCTCAGGGTACTCCGGTTTCCTCCCACATCCCAAAAGTCTTCAATCAACCTACCATGCATGTGGTAGGTTGATTGAAGACTCTAAATTGCCCGTAGTGTGAATGTGAGTGCGAATGGTTGTTTGTTTCTATGTGCCCTGCGATTGGCTGGCGACAAGTTCAGGATGTACCCCGCCTATCGCCCGAAGAATGTTGGGATAGGCTCCAGCACGCCAGCCACAGTAGTGAGGATAAGCGCTACAGATAAACAATAGCTTTGTATATGTCGAAATGCCAAGCTGCTTCACAGTTCCCTTCTGATGGCAACAGTGATTACTTTGTTTTTCTTAAAAGCAGCAGAGTAACTTGTCCTTTTCCACGACATTTTTTAACTTGGGAGATGCACTCTGTGAAGTGGGAGCACTAAAAATAAATCTGCCATCTAATTAAAGACGCTAAATCCTATTCCCTTAAACCGATGCAACCATAGATATGATATGGATGCGTTCGAAAATGGATTCCGATCATGCTTGCTCAGCGACACCGACCCGTTTCCAGATATGGTGGCATGCTATACTGTCAAGATTCTCAGGGAGCAGCAAAAAATTACTGTGTTATATATACTTTGTTATTTGTAGCATTAGACAGTACATATCATACTGGAATGAAAGTACACCTTTTTCAAAAAACCCTAGGTATCAATTCGTTGATGTAATTTGAAAATATCTTTTTCATTTTCCGTATACCTATGTACAAAACGCTCTATCGACTTTTGAAAAAATTTTATGGTCGAAAAAAAATTGACCTAACCTGTATTAACCCTAACAGTATATAAAAGTGGGACATGACTTGGCGACAAAAGGAAAATGTGGGTCCAAGGTAACCACCACGAACCACCTCTGCATTTATACAGAAATTCTGTATATACTGAAAATACTCACAATAGAACTGCAGTATCGTACAGGAGTATATTCTGTACAATCAAGTATATTTTTCTCATCCAATAATTGCAATTAGCTCTGTATAGTGAATAGTACTCAGTACAACACATACTTATCATCGTGGCGTGGTCAAACTGTTAACATAATAAAAATTCCACAAACCATACAGGCAATTTTTGTTGAACATTTTAATTGTCATAGGGCCCTTTGTAATAATGATAAAAAATATATTATTAAAATAATTCTCTTTTTTTACTTCTTTGTGAATTTGCACTAAGTAATTTGCTCTCATCACTCCACCGACAACATCTATAATCTATCAGCCACTGCCTTTGCTACTTAGCAACCAGTGTCAAAACATGCTGAACCAACGCTGGGTTAAAGAGGCCCAAACCAACCATGGGTCACTACGGTGATCGAGCTGAAGGAAGTGAAAGACCTCCAAGTTCCTGACAGTAAATTCCCTGTGATTGATGTGTGACCAGTGAGTATAATCTCTGAAAGCCTTGGCTCACCTCAATGACAACCTTGCAAGGCAATACTCTCTTTCAACCTCTACTCCACTAATCCCTCTCTCTTGTCTTCTCCCATACTTCCACTTGCTTTAATCTCATGCCCTCCCACATGTTTCACTGCTCTCCTACACATTCATTTAATTCATCGGTGCAATTCAGTTTCATCATTAGTGCAGGACAACAAATGCTTATCAAGCCAAAACATGTAAATGGGAAAAACATAACACGAGGAGGGCATAAATATAAATAAGGATTTAAGTTGCTAGAGTTGTTATTTTAGCACTCTGCTCTACATGCACTCGGTATGCAAATACATTTTTTTCACAGAGCTAATTCGGCTGAAAAAAATAATTTCAATATGCTGATCTAAGTGTAGTTTTATCTTGGAACCTGTCGCCTGACTCTCCACAGTGTCAGGCAGGTTCATACTGCACATTACTATCTCCACTCACATATTACCTCACTTACACACTTAGAGTATGCGCGCGCACACACACACACACACACACACACATACACACACATACCTCTAAAAATCTCTAGCTGTCTTTCAAATGCCAATTGTCAACCATAATAAACATAATCCCTGTACAGACATATACATTCTTACACCCACACTTAGCATGCGAACACTTTGTCGTAGTTTGCACTAACATCCTCACGTTAATTAATAAAGTAAGCTAAGAATAGGTTTAATATACTTTGACCTTTAAGAAACAAACGTTTTGTTCTTTTGCTCCTTGTCTACAATGGGGAATTGTAATTTACATACATACTTTCTGTGTTAAATACAAATTGCAAAAAAACATGTCTTAACAGTAAAAAACAAATAATAATAATCAAATAACATCATCTTCGGTGTTATAACATCATGTTATTGACTCCACAAAAATCAGACATATAATTTTACAGTCAGACCATACATTAGTCTTCTGAGGGTTCCTCATACCCAAAGGAAAATTACTTCATCAAAAATGCATTAACTATGGTACTTTAACTTCTTTTTAGTCCAGCACCTATACACATTGAATCCCATTCTTACTGTAGCCGTCTTTGTCATTTCAAGTGCTACCCGGCCTGATGCCGCTGCAGATGGCATGCGAGAGAGTGGAGACGTTGTAGTTAAAGCTTTGATATGGAAAGAAGCTCTGTTGAACACAGATGAAAGTAAGGAGAAACACAAGGCCGAGGAAGCCAACATCATTATGTATGAGTGTGTACTTATGCGCAGTATGTATCTGCAAAGAGAGGAGGGGGAAAAACTGAACACTGTAGCCTATTTTACTTATACTGAATTGCTACATTTTAAGACCACACTCGACAGCCCAATCTCCCCTCTGGGATCATTAAAATTTCATTTTATTGCCCCTTTCAATGTACTGTAATGTTTAATTACAGGGGTTCTTTTGAAAAGTATTCATGGGTGATGAATAGCACACACATAGACTTTAAATGTGACGAAAGTATCGGAGCCCTTTGAATTGTTTCAACTGGGAAGTGAGATTGAATTGTCTGAAGTATTGAGTTCTGAAAATGCATTAGCTTTTGATACGGCCACTTACTTGATTGCTCAGTGAAGTTGTCAACGTGGTGGCAGGGGGTATTTCAGTTCGGTCCTGTATCAATGTGCCGGAGACATTCAGTGAACTCTATGAGTTAAAATTACTTTCTTTCCCCACAATGGGATCTGCTTCTGCAGGTAGATAAGCAAGCAGCCAGCCACAACGCATTCCAACTGTTAAAAAACGCACTCGCCAGCGAGATCCAGCCCACTGTTATGCATACACTTGCTGGGGAGATGAAGCCTCTGTAAACGCAAAGCTCAGCCTCCGGCCCGGTTGTCATGTTGACAAAAGCTGGACTCGCCATTGGCCCAGCAGTATATGGGGCATGATGAGGGCTGCCTCACTTGCATGTCAGTAAGACAAAACAAAAAAATATATGCTGCGTAAAAAATGTACAGTATTTTGATGAACGCATGTCACAGATACAGTATGTTCTAATGACACAGAGGGGGGAAAATGTTACATTTAAAGCATTGTTTGATTCTATTTTGATGTGACCAAAACACATGTGACAACACAAATATTCATAAGGTTGTGTCGATGGTGCCTCTCGTGGTTTTGGGTTTCACGACAGCAAGGTCGCAATTACTTTTCTGCATCAGTGTTCTAATTGATTGCGTCTACTTCAGTCAACACAAAACTTCTTGACCACTTGTGGGCTCCTTCTGGGGATAAATGAATTTTAACTTAACTTGAAACTCAAAAAAAATAATTCTCACCTTGTCCAAGTAGCTGGTTTTGGGCTGGCACCAGGACTTCAAAGTAGAGCTGAGCGGAAACACAGAAGGGAAGCTGGGGGGAAATAAAAAGTTAACATGAGAGATAGCCTAAAAGCGAGAAACTGCAAGCTGTGTGCGCAGAAAACATGAATAATGGATAGAAATGTAGATGAGGACAAATTGACTCCCTATTAGAACTGCATTGAAAACAGAGAATGACGCAAATTATGAAGGAGATATTTACTGATGCAGAATCATGCAGAGTACTGTACTTATGCATTTATTTTGGTTTGACAGAGTCCAAGGCAATGAATGCTAGAGTGGAATGCAGCAGACAGGCAAACAGAGCATGTCAAATCATTCTAATGTGCGGCCAAATCATTATGTCACCACCAAATCGGGCAGACACACTGCAAGTGGTGATTTGGCAAAACAACAGCCATTGACAGATGGTTTGAGGCCGCATCTGCGGAACTAGCGTCTGGCCAGATGAAACAAAGTGAAATAAACGCTAACCTCATTTACACCAGTCTTTGCTGGGCTCCCCGTTGTTCAACTTAACGTTCTAAGCCCGACTAAATTTAGGCCATCGAAGCCAGATGAGACAGTGGCTTCAACGCGTCGGCTTTCTACAGGGTAACTTGCAGCTGCTGCACATCAAGCGGTAAGAATGCTCATTTAAACAATATCACCAGAACTTGAGAATATTAGTACAAAAGAAAGTGGATCTCACAAATACTTCAAAGAAAAACATATATATATACACACACGTATACATACACACACATTCATTTACACACACACACATACACATACATTTACACACACACACACACATATATAGCTTAGCTCCTTCTTCACGACAAAGGAGTCTGCAGACGCAGCACCGATCCGCCTGTCGATCTACCGTTCCATTCTTCCTTCAATCCTGAACAAGACCCCAAGATATTTGAACTCCTTCACTTGGGGCAGGATTTCATCCCCGACCCAGAGAGGGGACTCCACCCTTTTCCGACTGAGAACCATGGTCTCAGATTTGGAGGTCCTAATTTTCATTCCAACCGCTTCATACTCGGCTGCAAACCACTCCAGTGTCATTCACAGACATTGTTTTCTGCTTGAGTCCCCACATGCGGAGTTGTGGAAACTAAAGGCTCAACTGCAAATGAAGAAAGCACACATCTACCATCAACATCCCTACCTTGGAAGCAAAAGCTGACTCTTTCTCACTCTGAAACATGAGATAAGTGGTTAGATAGCGCTAAGATCTGACAGTAGGAGGTGGAGGAATTCTTAATATTTAACACATCTCATTCTACATTCTCTTTAACCCTGGCCAAGGTAAACTTGCTGATCTCCCCCCTATCAGGTGCAAGTGCACCAAGACAGTCATCTCACATCTTCCTTCATCCCCAAATCTAATGGACACTGATTAGCCAGTGAAAGAGGCTATTCACTGAAAATTATGTGTAGGATGACGCATGTGTGATTGTGTGTCGGTTCTGAATATATTTATAATGGGAAGTAGAGGCAGGAGGACTTTTCTGTGCCAACTCGATTCAAAGTTATGTGTAGTCACTATATGGATGTGGTTTGGAAACCTGATGAGCAGCAAGAGACTCTTCTCCACAGGGAAAATGAGAGATTCAAACCCTGACAGAAGAACACACTAACACTCCCCACAGGAACACAGCTAGCCGACACGCTGTGTATAATACTTCTTCAACTGTGACTTTAGTGTGAACTTGAAAATATTTCACATCTTTAATTAGGTCATATACCTTCTCTCTTGGTTGATAGTGAGCTGGTGAAATTTTTTACATCTCCAAACCACCCACAACTGTGAATTTAGGGCTGAATGCGATTTTATTGCCTTCCCGTATCATTTAAAATATAAACTGAACCGACTGGTTATGTGGATTTTTGGAGGTGACCAACATCATGCAATATCTTATCATTTATATGTTGGAAAACATCCCTCAAGCCTCAGACTTTGGTTTATTTTACAGCTCAAACCATTATCATACGTACGTAACCAGCTCAGTGAGCATCTCAAGAATTAAGTGTATTTAGCTTTTTGCGGGGCTTTTTGAGACTCCACCACAACCAGTGATGGTAAGGAGGAAACGTGATAATAACCATAAAGCAGGAAATGGAATTTACTGCGACACGGGAAAGGATTTATCTGGCTGCATAAAAATGAGAAGAGAACATTCAGGCTCATGAAGTGCTTTAATGTGGACTATTTCATTGTCAGTGAGCTCACGACGTTTTACCATTTTGAACTGGAATGAAGAATTGCAAACTGATTTACATTTTTATACACACATTTCAGCCAGCTCGCTGGGCTTCTCTGAAAAGTCTGACCACTTTTGCATTAAAAATACAATTTATGTTAAATAGATTCTCTGTACTCTGGTTACATTATAGAAGCAGTACAGAAAATATTTTTATAATGTGGTACCTGACATTTAATGGTAGCTTAATAAAATGGTTAAACACTAGAATTACTGAAAGAGTACATACCTATGACGCATGAAAGCTCAAAATGTTTTTTATGCTGCCTGTATACAGACATACAATTATTAATTCCAGCAATTTCTATAAAATCCCATGAGGGGACAGAATTCCTCTGCAGACTCTTTCCTATTCCCTTTCAATAGGCTCAATGGTGAGTTGTATATTAAATCTTTTGTTTCTTTGCCAGTCCGTCAAAATATGTCTTTACGTGAAAATTGTCCGTGGCGCGAAAAAGGTTTAGGAACATCTTCATCAACAACATTTACACAAAGCATTATGTTGCCATGGCACTGTTAGCATGATGACCTCAGCAATCAACTGTGCCCATCAAAACTGCTATTATAGTTGAGCACTGTATTTCCGAAGAGGCAGCTACTTATGAGTCCGAAGCGCTCAATCGTGATCTTTTGACCTATGCATGCAAAATGGGATTTTAATGTCCAATCGCATAATTCAATGTAGATTACATGAGTTAGTGTTGCATGCCAAATGACTCTGGTCATATCCATCCATCCATTTTATATACCATTTATCACAAATGACTAAGGGTGAGAAACACCCTGTACCTGTCGCCAGTCAATCACAAATTTGGGTACTGACCGGGAATTGAGCCTGCATGAATGAAAGGAAGAAAAGTGAAGCGCTAGATTACAATGAACAGACTTTGTTTGATCACGCAAAATCAGGTTAAACCTCATTTCTATCGCATTGTTGTTTGGCTTAAAAGCCTAAAAGACTCTTTTCAATGGTGATGTTCACCGTTATCTTCACTACTCCTCACTGCTAAATGGTAAGTGAATTCATAATTAAAGGTAGAGTGACAGGAACACTGTTTTGTGTGGTGAAATTGATCTGAGCCAAATTCTGCCAATTGAGCGGTCGAATAATGAAAATTCAACTGGAAGTAAAAGCAGCAGTAGCTAGATTGAGAAAGGTAAGCAAATGCAGGAAAACAGACCAGCAGAGAGAAACATTATTAACAGGGAATAGAGGACCGGCTTGCTAACCAGACTAAGGCCTAACAACAGAAAAGCTATTCCATGTCTTCCTTCCTGATGTTCTCTCAGTTGACAACATAATGAGACTGATGCTACTCTGAATGACGTGAAAAAACTGCTGTGAACATTTCTCATGGCAGTTGCATAGCTCTCGTCATTGAGCTCCATGATCACATCTGTGGACACATTATGTTGTGCAGCAACTGTACAACACAATACACCTGATTGTTATTGTCTAGTAACTGGTTAGCCTGGTTAGCAACTCGGTCTACTAGCCTTCGTAGGTGTGGAGTAATGGAGTCCATGTCAGATGATCCCTACCGTGTACGGCAGTGAGGTCAGCAAAACAAAAGGATTCAAGGGCACAGTAAAGTAGACGGGGGTTGGGTTGCAAAAGCACGCCGATAGGGAATCGATATGACCCAAGAAACCTCGCAGGAGAAGCCTATGACAAGGTATAATGACAATGTTTGCACCAGGAGGGCAAGACAATAGGCAGGTGAAGAATTGCAAGTTCCATTTAGAAAATTATCGATTCATCCATTCATTTTCTATACCACTTGTTGCTAGAACATGAATGGCCGCCTGTCAATTGAAGGGTGATAAAATATTCACAGATTCACACTTATGGTCATTATAGAGTGAACAATTTAGAATGTTCAATTAACTCGATATGCATGTTTTTGGAATGCCGGAGTACCCAAGGCAAACCACCCCAAGCATGGGGAGAGCATGCGATCTCCACACAGAAAGGCCCAAGCCAAGAGTCAAACTCAGAATCTCAGATTTGCTAGCCACTGGCCACCATGCTGCCATTAAAAATAAACAAAACAATCAAAAAAAATCTTAAATATTGTAATTAATGGAGACAGTTTTGCAAAATAGGATCAGCCCGAATCATGACATTTCCATCATATTGTATTACTACCCCAGGAGATGCTTTGATACTTGCAAAATTGCTGTCCCAAATTAATGACAACATCCCTTCTTTTG
The DNA here is from genome assembly GCF_024500385.1 of Phyllopteryx taeniolatus. Lineage (NCBI taxonomy): Eukaryota > Metazoa > Chordata > Actinopteri > Syngnathiformes > Syngnathidae > Phyllopteryx > Phyllopteryx taeniolatus. The sequence goes on from NC_084519.1 coordinate 11,547,353, forward strand.
TTTCGACTCTAATCCATCCACCAGTGCTACTTACAGCATACTGCCGTTGTTTATGGTGCATTCTCTTGCAAACTGTTGCTCCCTTCTTACAGCACATGGTGACAGTGCAGGGGGTGTTTGATACAGATGGCTGCTCACCCTATATAAACAAAGTGGCCATTAATCCAATTCTTTTTCCAGCAAAGTATGTATGCTATGAGTGTGAAATGGGGAAGGAAGGGAAGACTCTTTCTTGCTTAGTCTATTTTACATGCATGTGGAGTTGGCTTTTTTTTGGGGGGGGGGGGGGCATTGTTGCAATCAATTGGCTCAAATTGAATACTTCTTTATCACATCACTGCCAAGGAGGCAAATACCCTGAGTTTAGCGAGAGAGGGTGGGATAGAGAAAAACGGGGGAGAGAAAGGGAGCGCGAGAGAGAGAGAGAGAGAGAGAGAGAGCGAGAGAGAGAGAGAGAGAGAGAGAGAGAGAGAGAGAGAGAGAGAGAGAGAGAGAGAGAGAGGGAGGGGGGCTTACCCAAAGCGGTTGACTGTTGTCTGCAGATTGGACTCGCCATGTATATCTGAAAATTCTTTCGTGTCGGACACACGACCGACAATGGGACGTTCTTCCGGGTAACTCGACGACGATATTACTAGTTTCGACCGGTTTTTTTGTTTTGTTTTGTTTTTTAATTCCTATCATTTATCTATTGTTTTACCTTTTTTTTTTTTTTTAATTCGCCAGCTTCGGAACGGATTTACTAAGCCTGTCTTCTGAGCCTGCAATGAGATTCAACACTTTGGACAGAGACTAGTCGTCTATTGACGGTAAGCTAGCAGAGTTAGATTCGCTTGTGTCATACACAGATTGGGGGGGGGTAAAACATACTGTTGAACATGATGTGACACCCAAAAAAAAAGACAGCAGTGGAGTAAAAAATCGTATTTTATCATGGCTGTCACTTCCTACCGGCTCCAGTCTGTGACTCTTCTCTCTCCCTTGGTGATAAACGATACGTTTGTGCGCGTACAGTCTCTGTTGTTGTTGTTTTTTTAAAACTAATTTCCTCGTCGCGATATGGACAATGGGCTCAAAGTCTCGTTAAACACAAATTCACTTGTAGCCGTCTTGGGTCAGGAGAACGAATGTTTCGGGTGGCTCGTCAGTTTTGTTTTAAAAGCCGGCTACTCATTTTTGAAGAGTCAGCGAGCGCGCGCCCGGCTCGCGGTCTGCCGCGCGCGCGCGCGCGCCTGCGCACACGGACATGCGCACGCACACCGACAAGCAGGGTCACCGAAGAAAATATATGGCCGCGACCACCAAGCTACTAATGCCGATAATATTTCAAAGTGACCGACAGATAATGAGAAAGCCACGCTTGGTCTTCCTTGTTGAAGTATATGAATTTTCAATGTATTTTTTTATTTTATTTTAGGACGTGTGCTTGGAATATTGCATCAATAAAATCATGATTTCTTGACAGTAATGATTGATTTTTGCATACAGATTGATTAATTGACTCAGGGGGTCCTCGGTGTAAGACAAGTTCAGTTCCTGTGGCGGCGATGTAATCCGAATTTGTACGTTGTTTATCACTAACCTATGGTAACACAGCACTAATATAATGATTTTAGCTAATATTTGTACGAACAATGCCTCTGAATATGCAACGATCAAATGGAAAACAGTAAGTATGGCAGTAATGAGTGTGCCGTCTTGTGCCACGTGACGAACCATTCTTACACCGCTGAGTAAACTATACTGAATCCCCCTCCCCTCCTAAAAATGTTTAGAATTTGCTATATTCATGGTTTAAAATCAAAATATATGCCAAACTATGATCCCAAAATGCTTTATGTCAAATTCATCATACATAACCTTAAAAAAAGGCTAACAATAGATGATTTGATCTTGAAAAAAAAAATGCACCAAAAGTTTGAGAAAGCTTGCAACCCATAAAAATACAAATTACTACTTTGGTATTAGTCAATTTATTTTATTTTGACTCAGTGATACATAAATACTATTTTCTTTTTTTAATATTTAGTGTACCACAAGCAAATTTTAATCTTTAGTCAGGCACTAACTGTACCTTACGTTAACAGCTGATCAACTGGTTAACTACTGCCAAAAACGATCATTCGTTTCGTTGCATACCTTTAGGTACTACTGGGCTTTTTCACACGAAACCCAGCAAAGGCAGGAGATTGCCAGTATTGTGCTTTCACACAGTGATATGGCATCCCACAGCCAGATAATTAGATTCCCAATGGCATAAGTGTCTGTTGTAATGTATATTATTTAAAAAAAAAGTGTCACACTGGAATATTACTTTCAACACAACAGGCCAGGAGATGTCAGACGAAGTTTGACAAAATGTTCTAACAGCTTAACTATAATGTTAGAAATGGTAAATCATGAAACCTACATGAAGGTTTTTCTAAATAAATGCAATGTTTGGTAAGTATAAGTTGCAGACCTAGTCAAGTGCTACAAAATATTGTTATGTTGTACACCACATCAGGAACGTCACACCACTTTAATTCTTACTAAACACGGTCCCTTATCTGGGATTAAATGTTTGACCTTTTATTTACGAAAGCTGTGTGCCGTGGCCACCCAGTGCTCGTTTCTCGCTGCCTCCGTGCTTCAGTTGTTTTGCACTGAGAAATTAATTCACACTATATAAAGGAAGAAAAATCCACATGCCAGGCTCACTCTGGATAAGAGGTGACCCCCCCCCCCCCCACCCCACACACACACCCTCATGCTTTTTAGCCTACAGCACTGCAATTGGCTTTGATAACTCAGAATACACAGTCAACTCACCCTGACAGTGTAAACCCATAGTGTTTTCTACAAGGTCCCAGATTTAACAGCATCAATTTTAATGACGCTAATTAGGATTTTTGATTACAGTGAGCGCGTGATAATGCTCGGCTTGGCGTTAACTGTGTCTGATATGTCGGCTCAGGCTGTGAATGACAATAATTTAGTGAAAATCATAGCGGAGATGTTTCCACAGTGCTCCTCTCCAGTGCCCTTGAAAGAAATCACATTTGGAGGCGCCCGATTTTCCTCTGGGTTATTAAACTCCGGGCTCCACTGTATAGAGATTCCTCATTCATGTTGCGTGGATGATGAGCCAAATGCAAATTAATCTATCATGCTCAATTTATTATCTGATAAACAGACTATGAATTTGAATAGTGATCCTGCAGGGGTCAGGCCGCACAATCGGCTACGCCTTTCTGGAGTGTTTTATCCAGTTTCAAAGGAGTCTTTTACCTTAGGGCATGTACTCTGAACTGTGTCATACTATAAAAGATAAAATAATGTATTGAAGTGGCCTCTGCTCTAATAGATATATTGCCCAATCAGTGAATGAGTCGTCTACACTAAAAATATATGTAAAATTACAAAAATATATTATAAAAGTGCACGTGTGTGTTCCCCTTGTGTACTGTACACTTTATCCCTGCTCGACACTTGGTACTTTCTGCAGTTGATTAAATAATCTACAGTATATCATCTACAATGCAGAGGTTCCAAGTCTTAGAATTGATTAACATTTTAAAACAACAACCTTAAGGTCAGGCACACACTTCCTGGCATCCAGAACACTGCAGGCCAGTGTACTCCATTTCGGATGTTTTACATTACACCGATTGCAGACTGAGCTGCTTTTCATGATTGTGCACTTTGCATGCTTATTGCGCTGTGGATTGTGTTTCTGCATGCCTCGAATTCCATTTACGGGGCTCTTTAAAATTCAGCCCTGCCGCTAGAAACTCAATTAAATACAGTATTGCTATAAATACATGAGCAGAAAACCACAGAGCTGGCTGAGGCAGTGCGCAGCCACTCAGCCCCATCCCAGGCTCTGACCCCACCCCCATCACCGCTGCATAGTGACTGGTGGTCAATTTGAATGATCGGCTTAAGACAATGTGGGAGGCTGTCACGAAGGCCAAAACCAACCACGCTCTTGAAAACTACGCCTGGAACTTCAATTGTGATTGTTGGCAGGGACAAGACGAGCTAAATGGGAGCGCTTTGTCTTATTCTGCATTACGCCTGCTCATGCCATGCTTACTGTAAAGTTGTTGGCATCGTAATTGGCTGAGACACTGTTGCACCGTATGCAATATGCACAAGTTTATTTCTGCAGTGGTTCTCGGTCCCTAGTTTTCCACTTTGGAATCTGTGCTTTGCAAGGCTACGATCTCCCTGACATAATGGCGTCCACACCAATCAATGGCCAAATGGCACAGTCAATCAATAACAGCCATACTGTATAATAACGTGGACTGAGAGAGACGTGGCGAAAGCAGCCTCCAGACATCACACGTTGGAACTTCTTTGCATATATATACTCCTTAATTATAGATCAGAAATGCTAAGCTTGTTAACAAGACATCTATTATGGATCGTGTTGTGATCTATTCTAATGGGAGCATGGCATTTTATTTGTTGGGGGGGAACAAAACACCAGCACTTTGCTCACCTCTATAATACAAGCAAACACACTTACAAGACACTGAGTAAACGACATACTGTAAAATTTGATTATAATCTCGTCCTGGACACCTGGATTTTTTTTCATAGAAATATTGCTAACAGAAATATACTGTTGCAACAATACAAACCTTTATCAACTGCACAATCACTTTTAAGATAACATTTTAACATCCTTAATGGTATACAAATGCAAAAATATGTGAAGCAGTCCTAATATTAATCAACCAAACAAGACTACACATTTTTAAACCTTCTTTGACTTAATTAACCACTAAACAATGTAAAAACAACAAAACATAACTTAGACAATAACTGATGACACGTATGGTGACGCTGAAGGTTTTTTACCACTTTGAATGCGAGTGCAGTTACTTCATGGATTAAATGCTACAAATAAGACACGGTAATGCTAATCCTTTGATTCCCGCTGAAATGAGGTCTCATGTGAGTCAACCATGATGTATGTTCGAACATCCATCCATCCATTTTCTGAGCCGCTTTTTCTCACAACGGTCACAACATGTTTGAACATGTTAAGTTAAATTAAGGTATATTATTACAGAAAAAGTTCCAAATTACACGACCTCAGGGCCATTTGACTGTTGATATTTCAGTGTATTTGTTAAACTAACAATGTGGATGTACAATATGAAGGGTTTCAAAACCAGGCAAGTAAATCACACTCGTTCTATTAATAATGATGATTTGCTATATTCTGGCGATACTTGGAAACTGTTCATATTAATCGAGCTTTTGTCAAAGCCTCACATTTAAAATGTCTTTATTCAACAGCAAAAAACACATTTCAATAGTTATATCAGGGAGAAGTTGAAGTTCATCCACTTCTTAAAATAAACTCTTTTTCATTAGATAGCCTGTTGAAATAAAATACAAGGAGAAGGTCAAAACGATTATGTGCCCAAGTACATCAAAATGGAAAGGTGGTTTGGGTAAGTAAATGGCTGCTTAGGTGTTTAGTATCCAATAAGGCAGAGTTACAATATGTGGACAATTGCAAATCAAAGACCTAATCCCTTCAATTTGGTATAGGAGAAAACAAAAGTGCCACAGCGACTTTTGACTAATAACTGCCAGTTCGGTTTTATGGTGCGATAAAAATGTGTCCCATCCGCAGAGCAGTTAAAGATGTTACTTCATCTGTTTTTCAACCATGGGTGTTCTCTTGCCACTAACACAAGATGTGGATCTTTTTTTCTCTCTCTTCTTTTTTATACAATTCGCCCAAGCAATCCAGTTTCATTTACAGACCAATCCACACGTTATAACCACCACATTGACAAACACAGCGAGTGCCAGTAAAAGGTGGATAGTAGTGAAATATTTTAGCCATTGCAGCCCTCCAGGCAAGCAGTTATCAGAGGTACACAAGTGATGGGCAAATACATCAGCTCAAGCGCCACAGTCTGGTCTATGTTCAAGACATATCACGCTTATACTTCATTTCCTCAAATAATGTCAGTCCTGCAGGATGACGCCTTGCCCCAATTGGTCAAACGAAGCATCATCCTCTGATCACAAATAAATGCCCCCACCCCCAAATAGATGCCTCCCTTTTCCTATCAGGAAAAAAAAAAAACAGTCATCATTTCACTTTCAAATTGATGCTGTTGTTCACACACAGACTTTAAATACTGTTGGTAACCAAAACAGCAGCAGCAAACCATGTCAACATTCTCTGAGGAATGCAAGTGTAAAGACAGCGCATCGTATTAAAGAGTTCCCTGCACAGTACTAACGATGCTCTTACATTACGCGACCACGTTTTTGTGTGTGTCCATGTTCATGTTCCATGTAGCTATGCAACCAGTCTGCCTCGGTTGCTGCTGTTTCGCTACATTTCACCAGAATAGCCCCATTTTGTTTTAAACTCCAGATCCACAATATAAATTGTAACGTACCAGTAACATTGTTTAAAGCCGGTACTATTTCAAAAACATGTTGGTACAAATAAAAGTCTCTCCCTAATAAACACCACTGGCCACTATTTTCAGAAATCCGTTACTTCAGATCCTTGCTATCCCGCCATCTGTCCAAACATCCATCAATGTATTCATCAATCTGTTACAGCATTTAAGGTTACAGCTGTGAGCAAAACAAGCACTCCATGAGTGATGTCACTGTGAACCATCCGAAATGCATGGACTGATAGATGGGACAGATGGAAATGTATACTGTATTTTCAACTGCTTTTATTTCAAATTATGATTATGATATCCACAAGATGACAAGGTATATGAAGTTTTGATTGACGTGAATAAAGCAAACGAAAGTTGGCAAAACAATTTATTCACCCATCTATTCTTACATTTATGCACTCAGTATCTAGTGATTTCATCATCAGACATCCAGCAACCACAGTTCTACCAATCAAGTATCCTCAATCTAACAATCAAGTATCCCCTGTTTGTCCTTACAGCCACATTCAGAAAGTCATTTCACCCTTAGAATTGTTTTTATTCATTTATGTGCTTGTGGTTTCCCATTGTTTTTCTGTGAATTTGGTTTGTCAACATGACGATCATAGCAAGAAAAGAAAAATCTGTCACGGAAATGCGTGAGTCCTTCTGCGCGTCATATCGCTGAAAGGAACTTTTCACAAGTGAACAGAATGATGTTTCAAGGCTCTGTAGCGACAGATGAGAGAAAAATAGACATTTGAAAAGATGAATTGGCACAATCTTAAATTCACTTTATTTTTGTCATGCAACTTGTATGCTTTATCAAGTGTAACTGAAACCGAATCACAAATCCCTATACGATCTTGAAAACAATCGCACTTGTTTTCATCCATTTTCTGCACTGCTTATTGGAGCCTATCCCAGCTGACTTTGGGCGAGAGGCAGGGTACACCCTGAACTGGTCGCCAGCCAATCGCTGGGCACATTTTCAAAGACTTGTGCTATTTTCTTTCTTCAGTGGTTGTGTGCATATAGCATGGGGTACACCAGTCTTGCTACATCAAGTTAAAAAGAAGTCATAAAACAAGGAGAAATGTGATTTAATGTTGCTGAAAGTCTAAAAGGATTCCAGAGTCTATAAACTTTAACATGCCTTATATACAGCATTGCTGCGGCTGAACCTTTTTCCTTTACAGTCATTTAGGAGCAGGTATAGGAACCTGTAAACAGTAGCGGTGCGGTCTTGACAGGAGGCAGACTTTGTAGTGCATTATTTTTGAAGGCATGCTGTATTTTCATCATTAGAGCACAGCACTTCCCACCCAAAAATTGCTCACAATCTGTGAGACCTTACTCACTTAAATGTCTGCTATGTCCAATTGAAACATATTCCCTCACTAATCTGTGAGTCCATGTGTAACAAGGCTGTCAGAATTGTGCTCATGCCTCTGGTGTGTCATATAATGAATACATGACTTTTGCTCCGCTCATGTCTAACATCACTGGAAAAATGTGCACTCCTGTCCAAATGGTACTTAATACGGACGGTGTATTGTGTGCTGTTCATGAGCATACATTTGTGCAAGTGTGCTGAGCATGTGTTGGTCTGATGGGTTTATGTCTGGATTTGCCTCTGTGTGTTTGTGTGTGCGTGTGAGTGTGTCAGGTTTTTTTTCTTTGCCCTAGACCATAGATATTTCATTAATTTGGGAGAAGGTTGGCCGACCAATAAAAGTCAGGCGCAATCAGTGACTTAATGAAATAACGCTCATTATAAATTCAAAGCAATCTATAAATCTAAATCCCAAGCTTGTGTCTATTCAGTCGCGCTTTAAATGGCTCCTAATTCAAGGTTATTGAAGATAAGGGCTCTTTCTGTCTTTGTATTCTGCAGTCATAGCAAGTAACTTTTACAGAATGGTCATGAAATGTGAATATGACATTTGATGCAGAGAGAAATGTGAGAAATACAGATAAAAAAATGGACCGATTTGTTGCCTGAAAGTAAAAAAAATAATCCAGTTCATGACCCTCCCATTTGTTTGCATTTCAAAGCTATTTTTCCCAATAGAAAATTAACCATCCACCCATGTTCTATACCGCTTGTTCTCATTAGGATGGCAGGTGTGCTGCAGCCTATCCCAGCTGACTTTTGCGTGAGATGGGTGGTCCACCTGTGACTACTAAGATAAAATGAAAAATAAAAACTATAGCCATGAGGTTTATTCAAGATCCTTTTTAGATAGTGCTTGAGCTTATTAGTGTCTCCGACAAGGTGGGCAAGAGGAACGTCAGAACTGTGAGGCTGACGTGCTAACATCTCTCCCACTGTTTTGATTTATTTTATCATGCTCTGCTGCATATGTTTTGCTGCACGTCACACAGAGAAACAGATCACACACGCATGCAGGCATGCAAGGAGAGATGTTGTAGGGGTGTGCAAACAGTGTTGCTCTCAAGGTGGGGGTGGCGGGGGCTTTGTGGGGGGGTAATTGCCTTGCTCAAGGGCACCTCGACATTAGTCAGGAAGCAGACTCGCTCGCGTCTGTCCAGCAGTTACTTGGCATTTTTCATTGTGTAACATGTTGATTATTTACGCTGTGAGAAGAAGTAGCAGACGTGTGCGTCCATGCAATTATGCATCTCCGTATGCCGTCTGCAGTGATGTAAATGTTAATTAATTATAGCATGGTCCAATAAGTAAACAACATTCTTTGCTCTGTACTTACACATGCAACAATGTGACTCAGCCGAGGGGGCATAGAAATACATTTTGCTGTTGACAGTGTCTTACACTAATGATTTATTTTCAAATGGACCAAGCAGATTGAAATTGATATAACGCAATATCTCTGCGGAAAGTATACAGTGATTAATAAGGAGCATTAATTGCGTCGTTGCTTGTTTGCGCAAGATGACAGCGTTCCTGCCTAAATCTTTGACTGGACCATCTTTTTTTCCAGCGGTGCTGTGTAAGGTGTGTTTTAATTGCAGGGTTTGTTTGTAATTAAACCGGGCCCAGGGACTTAGAAGTTAGGCTTTCGACACTCCATGTTGCAGTGCTCGACAAGCAAGGCTCTCGAGATTTAATTGCGGCATAAACACACATGCAGCAGGCAACAGAGAGAAGAGCGTGTGTCCCACTCTCCGCTGTGCAGCCCTCTGCATTCCCCTCTCGTTTGTTACTTGCTGGCCTTTGCGAGAATGGCACAAATTCACCATCTTTGTGAGGCATATGAGGTGAGCTCTGTCATAGTGGGGCTTTAACCCTGCTGTATGGGGCCAGCTCTGCAGGATTACTGCCTGCATGCTCCAGCCCGAAAGGAGCAGTAACAATAGCGTAAATCAGCTTCAATGTAGATCAATTCTGACAGTGGGGGGGGGGTCAGTCTCCCTCAGCCAGGCTGCAGCCACCACCAGTGGACTGATTAGTTCACAGCAGCCGCTTTCTACAGCAGGCACTTGCTGGGGAGATGCACGTTCTTCGCGGTGAGAGCCAGAAACATCTGCTAGTGTGTCACTGCCTCTGGGCTGTGAAGGACTTTTCTCTCTCTCGCTCACTCGCTCTCTCCATCTTTCTCCCCACTCATCCCCTTCCTCTCCCTTTAGCCATCACTCCCTATAACCTCAACTCACCTCCCTATTCCCCTCCTCTCTTCTTGTAGCACTTAAAAGCAACATCAACACTCACCCAGCAGTCATGTAGTCCTTAAACGTACTCCTTCTGTCCACAAAGTGGACTGGAATGTGTCAACACATAAATGTTGGTGCACTGTGATTTTTCTTGTTTTCACTTATGTGCAGTTTTTCCGTGTCTTTCTGTTACCGTTCGACTGCCTCTCAACTCAGCAGGGTGTTAATCCACGTTCGGCAAGCAACTCAACTCAGCAATTAGCCCGAAACCTAGGCAAAAACAATGATAAATAAAGATGAAACAATTCACGCCTTGCCTGTCACACAAACCATTCAATCCAAGGCTGTTATCATCAACACTTGGAGGCCCATTATTCCAGACACTCTCTTTCAATGGCCCTGTTCATTTTAGTTTGCCACAGTAGGGTGGGGATCTCGATTGGGCTTGCATTTCCACTGCCAGTTGTGTAAGCGTATAAAACTGGGTACATAGTACAGCATAGTACATTATCAACGTGTGTTCTACCTGCTCTTCCAGAGTGAGGAATGCTCAAGGTCACCAACATGCATATGACACAGTCAAAATGGTTTTGGCCATAAACTAAAGCTAGAAATCATGAAATATTTAGTTGTTTTTGTTTTAATTAAATGCTGCGTGGAAACAGTTTCAGCTCTTGTCAGAATAGAGTAAGTACTATGATATTCTCAGAGTCGTTCTGATTCGAGTCCAACAATTCTGTTTCGATGATCGCTTTTTCAGGCCCATTTGAATCCCTATTCGAGTCACCACCGATTCGTGCACAGCCCTAGTTCAGTGAAAGTTGATTTAAAAGAAAATATTCACATATTTCCCTAAAACAAAAGACAATTACTAGATTTAATACTGAAGTTTCTCAGGCACTTATTTATATCTGCTTTTACCCATAGATGTCAAAGTAAAACATGTTTTCACAAAGTACATGACGTATTGCAGCATTTCCTATCTTACATCAAAATCAGACAAACTGATAGTTTTGGGGCAAATTTCCCATTACCATTGGTCGTTTGTTTACACCCTGTTGGAATAGATAGAAGTGAAAACTGAGATTTGTCGTTCATATTAAAAAGTCACCTGAACAGCAATCGTATCAATATCTGATACGTGTGTATCGGTACCGACACAGAAAATGATGCAATATACTGTATATATTGCACTATTTTTCCGACCATTAGTACAGAAAAGAATCATACTGCTTTGTGTAAACGAGGCTTAAAACACATCAGACGAGCAGATGTAAGCGTCCATTTCGTCTGATTCTTTTAAAGGCTCAAACTGGCCGTTTACGTGGGCGTTGTTCCTGGAACTGGAAATAAAGCAGCGTTGGGTGCTTCATCTTTGTCCACGCAGCTCTTTGGCAGTGTGGCCGAAAGCTGTTGCCCACAGTTTCAAATCAGAGCCAGAGACACGGGCTGCAGTCACCACCAGACCGGAAAGCTTCATCATCCAGCAAACATGCTCATTTATCCTGAGTTGGCTGCAACATAAAGGGATTACTCGAGGATGTAGAAAAAAAATAATAATAATTCGACTTCCTTGTTTTGGTGGCTTTGTAGGGCTGCCTTATTTCCATTTGCTTCGATTTCTCTCATTTCAAGCGATTTCTTTCTTCAGAATGTTTACGCTTAATGAAACAGGACCAGTCGAGTCCCACAAGCATGATGCCTTTGAACATTAGTCTTACCCTCAGATCAATATCAACTATGTTGCGCATCAGTCTGTTCATAATGACTAAAACTTTGTTGCAATGGATTTTCTTTCTTGCATCAACATCTCAGTGGAGACATGATGAAACAAGTGGCATATGGCTCCCACAGTAAACGTCTTGTAAATGGCTGTCTCGTCAAACATTAGATCGCTTTTGTCTCACCCATAATAGGAGCATGCCAAAACTGAAATGCTCAGATTCCCGATCACAGCGGTCACTCACTTTGATGCAATCCAGATTCAGAGTCACACAACTGAGGAGGCAGGGAGTCGCAACACGGGAGCAGACCGACAACATATTGTATAATTGCCGAACAAGTGTACTTCTCGGTCACTGTTTAGCCTCCAGAGACGGTCGACAGGAGTCAAAGAGGTCAATCAGGCGAAGGAAGACTTGCTTGGGTGTGTTTGCTGAGTTTTACAAGATCTCTGTCAATAGTGGTGACAAGCTACAAGACACACTACACTCTTGACTGCACTGATAAACCTTTGTCAAAGCTCCACAGGGAAAGCACGACATATACCAGAGCACACATACATAAATATTATTTTTAAACTACAGTGGTGCCTTGAGATAAGAGTGAGCCAACATTCGGCCATTTTTTTTGCTTTGACTTAAATTAAAATTAAATTAGCGATTGAACATGATTTTGGGGAGATGTTGTGTTGAAGTTAGAGCACAACAGTATATGATAGCAATGTGAGGTAAAATACCAACTTGAACAATGCACTGTTTGGTAACTCAAGTAAGATGGTGTTTTTGTTTTTTAAATTTATTTCCCAATGAAGTAGTGATTTCGGAGATGTGAGGACAGTGTCCAGCCCACTCCAGTGTCAGCTGTTTAGCGAGTTAGAAGCCTGAAAATGTAACTGAAGAATCCTTGGTTTCACATTCTTGCTCGTCTGTCAGTATAGTCAGAGATAAGGGGTATATTTATGTTTACGTACTCCAAAAAACAAGTTTTAAATCAGTACTTGTTTGCCATCGCATGCAATGACATTGGTACACAATGTTATTAGACATGTTCTGCAATAAAATGATAAGATATTATTTATATTTCTGTCAGACAGATCAAAATCATTCATAATAGTTCAACAACTAGATACACAGTAGCTGCTGTCAAGCCTTCAGGATTCCTCATTTAGTATGAAAGTTGCCGTAAAATAATTCTGGGATGTCCCAAATGTAACTTATCAAGTAACATAAATTGAACCACCAAATGAAAATAAAATATGATGAGTTGCTGGAAAATTATGTATACTTTATCTTCATTATTCAAGTGAAATATACTGCAGTAGCAGAGTTGAAATCTTTTTTTTTTTTTTTAGCAAAACACATCTTGGATCTCTAGTTGACCCATAAACACCTTGATGAAGCAACCGTCCAGTGGCCCAGTAAACGAAGCCTCATCCAGGTCAAATAGTGACACCAAACCAGACCAGGCCCAAACCAGCCCTGTGTGTACCCAGCCTCTTGCACAAAGTCAGCTGGGATCAGCTCCAGTTTACCCGCTAACCTAATGACAATAGAAAATGGATATACTGTATGGATGAAGTAATTGAATTAAATACAGTTTCCTTCATACGCTATCATCGTTGACCCATGTTAACTACAGTTGGAATGATCAGAAAACTAGATTGCTATTATTGTAGCAATCATATAGCAAACTCATTACCCATAAAGTAGTTGATTATTATTGACATCTGTTATCATTTAGATAGAGTTGTTAAAGCTATCAAATGAAATGTCCAGGCCAACTAATTAAGATGTTTCCTTGTTTCCTCCTAAGTACTTTCACAGAAAGGTCAAATTTACTTTTCCCCTGTTAAGATCCCAAATCATTTGTCAGCTGTCTTGGCCCAAAGCCGCGCTGTAATCCAGACTCACTTAATGATCTTGTGTTTCATCTAAGGGACAAATGATCGTCATAGAGCAATAGGAAATAATTAACCAACAGATGTCAAGATTTTAATGGCACCGATTAGTCAACACTTTGGCGGAGCTGTTTTATTTGTAACAATAGTGTGCCACTTCCAATCTTTAAAATCTAAGTGCTTTAGAGTGGCAGGTCAAAACAAATGTGGCCAGCAGTTTTTACACGTGTCCCGCCGACCAATCATTAAGGTAACTAGTGCTGATGAAGTGCATCATGAGAGCGGTGTGTTTAGTCAGACTGACACAAACACACACCCGCCCGCACGTATAAACGGAAGCATGCGCTCGCTGTCTCAACATGGTAGCAACAGCATAGAGGCTCATTGTGTTTTAATGCTGAAAAGGCTGCAGTTCAGACAAATGTATATACCAAAAACGTTTTTTCTTTGCTTTTATGTGCATTGACCTTAACTATGAATTACTAACACTACTGCAACAGTAATTTTGCTGCAGGCAGGGTAGATCATAGACTGGTCATCAACTCTATCCATTGTTGGGGTTGATATTTGACTATAAATGAGAATTTTTGTCTCAAGTTAATAACAAGCATGCAGAAGAAAAGAAAAAAATCTAACCAATAACATGCATGAATGGAAGGGAGACGAACTTGACAAATGTAATAACAACATCTGTTAAATATCTTTCCAAGGCCTTGTCTCCGTAAATGGATGAGTTGGCCAGTTTTTTCTTCTTTAGGAAAACACCCTTAGTAACTAACATTAACTTCTAAAAACTGCAAATATGATTTTTCTGCCCTTCCGCTTATCATTTCTCTGAATTTGTTTCACACTCAGAGGAAAGGTTACAATTTAAAGTACCGGTAGCTCTGAATTGTTTTCTTTGCTCATATATTATTTGTAGGAAGTTGTATACCCAGAGCATCCGTATTTTATCTCATGCAATCCTGAAAAACATCCATCCATCTTTTTTCTATAGCGCTTATCCTTACTTGGGTCGCAGGTGAGCTGGAGACTATCCCAACTGACATTTCGGCGAGAGACAGTGTACACCCATGACTGTCGGGTCTCATCATTGTTGGATTTAATATTTGATTAAATGAATTTCTGTCCCGACATAAACAATAAACATGCATCAAAGACAAAGTCAATAATATGCATGAATGAGAGCGAGACAAACTGAACAAACATATTCACTAAGTCTGTTAAATATATCTCCAAGGCCTCGTCTCCATGCCAATGAATAGTTGGCCAGTTTCAACATTCTGTTTGATTTGGCAAGATATTTTTGGCTAATGTATTCTTGGTAAAACAATTAGCAGACATGATTCCGTTATGCCTTCAAAAGTGCACCATAGTATTCTTACATGTACGACAATTGCTCAGTTGAAGAGGATCCAACAAAGCCTTTCGACTAATCACGGAGGAACACGTTCATCAATATTCAGTCTTAATACTAAAGCCCAGCTAAGACTCTTGGTCTGTTTCAGCAGCAACCCCACCACCCCAAGTTTCCCATCAGTTCCGCCTTCCATCCCAAATTAGCTATTGGAGCAAGTCGGTACATGGTTCCTTCCTTTCGTTCAGATAGGTTAACAGGCCTGTTACCTTCGGTGTCACAGCGGGAGCCCCAAGGTGCCTCATATCCTTCCCACATCTGTCCATCCTGAGTGCCCTTAGCTTAGAAAACCGAAAGCAGAAATAGCAGTGTGTGTGCGTACGTGGACAATAAAGTTGCATGTACGCGACAGTTTTTGCCATCTGCACCAGCGTGTGAGAACTTGTCTCGGTGTGTCGAACGATACATGGTACGTCTGGCTGAAGTAAAACTATAGGGAGATAAAAGGAGGAAGAAGAAGATGCTTTAAAGGCCGCCACCGCTGCAGGTGTGCGGCTGTGTGGGAACGATAGAACGCTTGTGTCGTTCATCAGCTTGCTGCTCACGACTGCGGTTAATTATTCACCGGGGTTGTGCTGCAGAGATGAACTGAGTGGCTCTGGGATAAAGGCACTGAAGGAAGAAGATGAAATTATAAAACCTCATGACGGAACTTGGGCTGAATTGTAATTTTCTTAAATTGATTTTGAAGAGGTTCCGTGACCTAACTAACACAGACAGACATTGAGACAAGGAGGGAGACAATGTCTACATTTCTTTTCACCCTGACACTTTAAGTACAATTGGACAGTTTGACTGTCCCTTTGATTCAATCCCTTCTTGTTAACATCGAATTCACAACCCCTTTTCGGGTCACATCTCCCAAAAATTTAATTATCTAACAAACTGTCTCAAATATACCGAAGGATGGGAAGCGCTAAAATGTTCTCTGTCTAAACTTTGTGAACTGCAAACTGTTTCACAGATAATCATAACAACCCCCTCAAAAAGGATAATCACATAGCAATGTAACCTTATAATAACTGCAAATCACCTGAAATTATAGAGAATTTTCTCTTTCATTGCCATGGCAACCCCTGATAACCTACTTTAGTGGTCTATGACATTGCCTGGAAAGCTCACATTTTGTTATCCTGGTGTCAACACGGACTGTGCTGTTCGTAGTTTTAATGACACACTAAAATGAATGGCTAACTAAGCAAATCCTAATGATATTGGATCACTTTACAAAAAGGAGGTGGTGTTTTCATTGCAGTCTGTTAATCAACAGGATGACTAATAAACTATTACCATTTCCACTGGAGCATGCGCATACTAATCGACTGATTGTAAAGAATTAATTCTTGATTGTCTTGAAGCAATTGAGGTAAAATGGAATGGCTGCTTGGCTGTAACCAGCAGAGGCGCTATTAATTCAGTCTCCTAGTTTGCTCTCTAAAGAAGGAAACATCACGTCAGCAAGAGAAAATTGACCAAAAGTGGGTGAAGTAGTCATTTGATACCCTTTTGGATTTGTAATCATGCTCAGTAACGATACTACAATGAAATTAGTCCAAATGTTTTAGGGTTTATTACTGATTATGATAATAGACATAGTCAAAAATTTAGAAATCGAATTGCACAATATAAATGTCATAAAAGGTTGTACATTTTATTGAGTGAAAAAAAGTATTTAATCCCCTTCAACTCACAGACTAGTTTTGGCCTATGTGGCAAGAAGCATATTAAGATCATGGAGTTGCCTAGTCAATCTCCAGACCTAAACACAATACAAAACCTGTGAAAGGAGTTAAAGCTTCCAGTTTCCAAACGGCGAATGTTTGTATGTGTAGAGAATGTACAGAATGTTTGTAAAGAGGAATGGACCCAAATCCCTCCTGAGCTGTGTGCAGACTTGATGACGAACTACAAGAAATGTCTCATTGTTGTGCTTGCCAAGGGTTTCTGTACAAAGTACAGTAGCAGTGTTTTGCTTGGGGATTCTCTTCCCATTATAAGCAAAGAAATAGCAGCAACAATCAATTAATTGGTCTTCCACTTTCCCCATAGATTACATTCAGTCAAAGAACCATCCCTAATTTTCACTAATATTCAAGGATGGGTGAAGCATGGGCCAATGAAGAACCTTGTCAAAATAAAGGTGCAGCTCCACCAATTATTCTTGTGACAGTTTAGTATGAACTCATAGGAGAAGCTAAACACATTTTCAAAAAGACACTTATTTTCAGCAAGAGCAAGCCCAGTGTCTAATGTGCAAATCCCCATGGCAACCTATTTGACTAGCATTGGAGACATTCATCCCAACGGATAAATGCAATTTTCACTTGATTGGTATTACATCCAATCCACCACAAATAACTAATTCCCACTGAGGACAGCAAGCATGAAGTCAAGGGAAAACTGCCAGCGTGCCTTGCTCAAGGGTGACAGACAAGCAGAGCAAATTAGAACAAATTAGGGTTCAGAGCTGGTTTCAGGTTTACCAAGAGTAACCCAAAATGTGTCCATCTTCTGAACAGAGTCCATTACTCTTCATTCAAAGTCATACTAAATTGTACAGCGATCAGGCTCATGCATCTCATGTCACTTCATTCTCTTCTCCCTGCCTATCTATCTATTGTCCTCTGTGACCACCACGCCTCCTTGGCTTTGCCTGTTACCCTGCTAAATGCGCAGCGGGCCGTGGAAAAGAGCAAAAGGCTCAGTGATTGGCAGAGATAAGGCCTCTAATTAGAGGCAGTGATTGGGAGTTGCGGAGGGCGCCTCGCTGGTAGGCAGAGACGGAGGAGACAGACGTATTCAGGGCGCCCAACCCCACCGTAATTAGACACACATCTGCTATCAGCGATCAGTTCAGTGTCCTTACAACAGACGTTCTGACGCATGTCGCCTGTCAATGTCATTCATTGTCCCCCTTTTTCTTTCCTTGTACAACCAGCTGACACGCCTGCCGATTGGTTCTGGAGATACTGCCGTGCAGATGCAAACACACACAGCGGAAGAGCAAGATGAATGCTGCCCTAATACATGCATGCTGGGCAACAGAAAAACATATGAAGTGAGCATATACTGCACAGAATAGACACCAATTCCAACAATTGTTGGGATTTTGAAGCAATTATTCCAATTTTTTCCATAGAACCTAATATTCTTAACTGTCATAGAAATGTAAAAAATAGTTACTAACCACTATTCATATTTAAAGCAATAAAAGACACAGGCATAACTTTAATAATAAAGGCCTCACGTGAAGGTGAGTTGCGTTGCAGATGAATCACTCTTGTAATATTCTTAGCTGTCAGCAGACTGGGAAAATACAAAACAGATGCAGTAGTGGTAGTAGAAGACAAAATAGAAAAGGTTAAGACAAGCTTTATCTTATCTCATAACTACATTGCAGTTGGCAACTCTTTTTATTGTGACGAATAACTCGGGAGAGATACGAACACTCAACACAATCTGTTGCCCCACTATTGAATTTGCAACAGTGCGACCTGTAGGTCGCTTATTCATTTGCTATCATTCCGTTTCAAGTCACAATTACGGACTCCGTTGCTCGACCGAACTCTGTGTTGACCATACACGTAAGGATTTGCTGTCGTAAATATTAAACAGGTTTAATAATGTATTTTCCAAGAAGATTAGGGAGGGAAAAATCCCTTTTGACACACCGCGCATGACGGGATAATCAGTCAGAAGATTCTTTGAGACATCCGACAATCGGGCCTCTGCTTACTTTGATCGGAACGGGCGGGATTCAGTCTAATTATCGGCATGTGTGTACCCCAATTTGAATCTGTCCTTCTCTTGTTGAGGCTAGTCCTTTTGGAACCTTCGATATTCACTTACCTGAGGTGCCTTGAGACAAACTGCCGTCTCACATTATGTTGTGCAGATGTATAATCTTCTGGTACTTGTTTTATTTTACAATCTTAAGTGTTTGATTCTGAAAGTTCCACTCTTCACCATTTGCCTCATATAAATATATACATGATTAGAGTCAGACACCGTAACAGACATCGGCATAGATTTGTTTAATTTATGAGATAAATGCACATGCAATATTGCTCCCCCATTGTTTATGCGGACAATTAACATATTCACCGCAGGCAAGAAAGTACGAGCACCCTACAGAGATTTTACAGCTGAGGTGAAATGTCACATCATCTAAGCGCCAAGTTTTATTACTCTAATCTACTCATCTGACACAGACGCGGCACCCACTAGCATGTTCTAAATGGAATAGTAGCACGTAGTACTACATCAGGAGGCTCTTTGCTGCAGGGGTTTGTCGTTCCATCCATGCAATTTATGAGCTGATACTTCAAGAGCCTAATTTAAGGTATGGCAGAGTCATCATAATCAACACTCCACAAGTAAAAAGCCGGAGAGATGTTGCCCATGATGAATAAGCTGGAGCCATACACTTGTGCTATCTGCTCAAGTCTTAAATCTGGAGGTCGTGCATTTGGCAAAGGGTGGCACTGCTGCGGAAGTCCGTGTCAGCTTTCTGACAGTTGCACTAAAGAAGGCTTCACGGAGACGCAGGGGAGTGCTTACACATTGCCTTTAAGCAAAGATATTGCTCAACAGAGACAGCCACCGACAGGGAAATTTTGTCTGGCAGGCGTAATCCATATCTGTGAAACAGGCTGTCTAAGTGCTGTCTCTCCAAGGTGGCATAATATTAATTGGAACGCCACTTGGTAATATTACATTCCATTTTCTGTCATGAGTTGGACATCTACTTTCGTATTGGTTAATTGTTTTGAGGGGGTGCTTAAACACTAAGTAATTTGTACCAAGTGAATAAGTGTAATTGACTATCGTTCCATTTCACGTCCCAATCGCAAAGCCAGTGTTTCGGCTTAACTCGGTGTTTGACCACACACAAAGATTTGCGACTGTAAATATTGAACATGTTTAATATTCCAAATTGTATGCCCAGATGATTTTTTTTTAGCAGAAAAGAGAAGAAACATCTCTCGTAACACACCCCATATCACATCATCATCTTTTAGAGACGAATGATGGCTGACTTTGATCGGAAGGGGTGAACTGCTCAAATCCATCCCGATTATTGGTGTGTGTACCCCACTTTACTGCTTTGAATTTGTTCTTTTCACACCCGTCATTGGTGAGGCTGCTCGTTTTGGAGTAAGTGTCGCAAAAAAAAAAAAAAAAAAAGCTAAGAATCAACGCTTCAATCCTCCCACAACTGAGGTCTTCTGAGCGACACTCACATCCTGTGCGACATTTAAAAGCATTATTTTCGAGGAAATGTTTCACTGTACAAGCTTGAGTGGTCAGGCAACTACATTTTTCTACATTAATTTAAGGTTTTTTCATTTTTCGACATACTGAATAGTTTTACTTTTTTTTACTCAGGAATGTGACTAAACTGTATGTGTAAACGTCTTTAAAAAACGAAATAAGCGCGAGAATGTCAATGTGAACACAGCCAAGAGGCAGTCAATCCAGCAAACCAATAAACACAGTTAAAGTAATAACATGTTGCGGATATAAGGGTACACTTACTCTACTCAGTTTCCTTCAATCTATAGGATTGCAGTCATAGTATGGAGAAACTCTCTGAATATTCTGAGCTCCACTTTCCATGTCAGTTAATGAGCAGAATAATGATGCCCTTGGAAGTTACAGTGGGTACGAAAAGTATTCAGACCCCCTTAAATTTTTCACTCTTTGTTATATTGCAGCGATTTGCTAAAATCATTTAAGTTCATTTTTTTCCTCATTAATGTACACACAGCACCCCATATTGACAGAAAAAAACGGAATTGTTGCTGTCCATTTCTGCTGATCATCCTTGAGATGATTCTACACTTTTATTGGAGTCCAGCTGTGTTTGATTATACTGATTGGACTTGATTAGGAAATCCACACACCTGTCCATATAAGACCTTACAGCTCACAGTGCATGTCAGAGCAAATGAGAATCATGAGGTCAAAGGAACTGCCTGAAGAGCTGCTCAGTGCAAGACACATGAAAGCCCCCATGGAGTTTGCTTAAAAAAATTAAAAATAAACACCTTAAGGACTCCAAGATGGTGGGAAATAAGATTCTGTGGTTTGATGAGACCAAGATAGAAATTGTTGGCCTTAATTCTAAGTGGCATGTGTGGAGAAAACCAGCCACTGCTCATCACCTGTCCAATACAGTCCCAACAGTGAAGCATGGCGGTGCCAGCGTCATGCTGTGGGTGTGTTTTTTAGCTGCAGGGACAGGACGACTTGTTGCAATCGAAGGAAAGATTAATGCAGCCAACTACAGGGATATCCTGGGCGAAAACCTTCTCTAGAGTGCTCAGGACCTCAGACTGGGCCGAAGGTTCACCTTCCAACAAGACAATGGCCCGAAGCACACAGCTAAAATAACGAAGGAGTGGCTTCAGAACAACTCTGTGACTGTTCTTGAATGGCCCAGCCAGAGCCCTAACTTAAACCCAATTGAGCATCTCTGGAGTGACCTGAAAATGGCTGTCCACCAACGTTCGCCATCCAACCTGACAGAACTGGAGAGGATCTGCAATGAGAAATGGTGGAGGATCCCCAAATCCAGGTGTGAAAAACTTGTCGCATCATTCCCAAAAAGACTCATGCCTGTATTATCTCAAAAGGGTGCTTCTACTAAATACTGAGCAAAGGGTATGAATACTTATGGCTGTGTGATATTTCAGTTTTTCTTTATTAATAAATCTGAAAAAAATTAAACAATTCTGTTTTTTATTTCTGTCAATATGGAGTCTTGCGTGTACATTAATGAGGGAAAAAAATTAACTTTAATGATTTTAGCAAATGGCTGCAATATAACCAAGAGTGAAAAATTTAAGGGGGTCTGAATACTTTCCGTGCCCACTGTGTGCCGTATGGTCTGTGTGGTTATAGGTCTTAGCTGACAAAATTTCTAGACCACAAAGTAGTTGAGATTGAATGAGCAGACTCAATTCTGGCTTCATTCCTCCACAATTTTAATCAACAATCACCGCCACATAATCGACAGAGCATTATCCGAGCATTCCATTATTCCGAGCATTCTATTTATGTGCAGTATTCCGATTCAGATCGTTTGTCCTTGCTATCTCACTCGGTAAACATGAAGAGTGTGAGCTCGGCCTTGAACACATGACCCTGAGGGAGATGTGTACCGCAAAGGTCCGGCATAATGGGGAGCGGGAGAAGATTGTTGGCTCTGTGTGGGATGTGAGGAAGGCTCAGCCATATCACCTTAGCGCAGGTCAAACAGGCTCGGATAGGGAAGAAAGCAGGGCAGCTGAGATGTGGAGGAAGGAGTGGGAGCGTGTGGCATGAGGGAGGAAAGGAATTTGTGAGAGAAATGGGAAAATGGGAGCATTTTCCTGCTCGGCATTTATGAGAGCTAGAAAAGAGGGGAAGAAGAAAAGACATTTATTCAAATTTTTGCAGCATTGATTTCTATCACTCAGTACAGCTGTGGAGTGAGACGTCTTTTTGATATATTGGGCAAACTCTTCCCTCAAGATGGCACAGCGAAAGGAGAATTGAGGTGTAGCAAATAAAAACACAAATGCACAAAGACCTTCCACAGTTATTGGAAGGGCATACAGTACCTTCCTGCTACTTTAAAATCGTATTGATGTAACAATTCTGAAAGTAGAAAGTTTTCTAAAATTTAAAATGTGATGGGATGAAACGAAAAAGGAAACTTAGAAATTGCAAAATCGTTCCAATAGCTCCCACTTAATGACAAATAAAAAGTGTGAGGAAAATCAATGATTTCTCTTGCATTCCGAAAACCATGTCAGACATTCTTTTGGGTTCGGGTTAAGTGTTTTTTATGTTCGGGTTAAGTGCTTTTTATGTGTTAAATGTTTCTCTCCCTCGACTGACTTGTGCCTGATTGTAATGACCAGGCGGACACGGTGACACATGCATGAGTCATACAGGCACTGAAATTTAACCAAAGCTCTATCACGTATTTTTACTCCGAGGTTCTTATGTGCTTTCAATCTGCATAATGCAGAAATGTGAACAGCTATTTCTTATAATTAGAATGTCTGCATGTTTTGTAGTTTGAGGGTAACTCTAAACCTCCTCACCCTGGTTTTGCTCTGCTCTTGTCAAGATCCATTTTATGTTTCCATCTTGTTGTATTATTAAAGCATTGCTTAAGGGATGCAGAGGCACTGGAGTCTCAGAATCTGTTACCGTGGGACAGAGTGAAGACTCACTATTTATGAATGGCCTTTTGTTGTAAGGGAGCGATGCAATGCTCAATGTCCTCTGCTCTGTTTCTCTCCCTTCAATGCAAAGCAACCCAGTCAACATTAGCATATGAGCGCGTGTGTGTGTGTGTGTGTGCTTTTATGATGAAAGCCAGCGGGTGATGCATAGCAGAGGAGCACAGAATTATTTATGACCGAAGTGCACTATAATTAGCAAAAACTAAATTGCGCGTCAACATGGACGGCAGTTAATTCGGGCCCTGCTTCTGTCAAACGATATTACAAATGTTGGGGGGGAGAACGAGGGGAGGACTGCAGGTTAGTAACGATGTTAGTCCAGGGAAAATGAAATAGGATTGCCCAATGGGATGCCATGCCCTGAATTATTTTAGATCTAATTGTGTGAATCCAAAACATAAATAAACTCATGGTGGCATTTTGAGGGGATAGAGCACATTCTCAATGCTGTTTTCTATACATTTCTATGCCACTATATGCATATGATCACTCGCGCTAATGACCCCTTCCAAAAAAAATGGATTCAAGGAAAAAAACAATCAATTGTCATGCATCAAATGTGTTTATTTTTTTCCATTAAAATGACCTGTATGGTGGAGAGAGTATTAAACGAGATTTAGGTAGTTAGTGTGTTCATGGTCGCAATGTTATTAGAGGCGCAACAACTAATCGATTAATCGACAACTAATCGATTATCAAATTAATCGACAACTATTTAAATAATTAATCAATTAGAGACTGTTTAATTTAATATTGTCCAAATCCTTGGAATTTCAAGCTCCCAACGGTAAATATTGTCTAATTTCTGTGGTCCTCCATTAAAGCAGACTGATTATGTTCGTGCTTAATCAAAATAAGACATTTGCAAACAAACATCTACTTTTACTTTGGTAAACAATGATCAACATTTTTGCCTATTTTCTGACATGTTAGGGACCAAACCAGTAACTGAATCATAATCAATTTGTGTGTGTATTTCCGTTTGAAATAATGCTGTTTTAGAATGGAAGAAAAATG
This sequence comes from Phyllopteryx taeniolatus, assembly GCF_024500385.1. Lineage (NCBI taxonomy): Eukaryota > Metazoa > Chordata > Actinopteri > Syngnathiformes > Syngnathidae > Phyllopteryx > Phyllopteryx taeniolatus. The sequence goes on from NC_084519.1 coordinate 11,571,701, forward strand.
AAAATATGGTACGAAAGGGCATATTATTACAAGACAAATATTTTTTTTGCTCTCTGCCCCTATATTAATAGACTTTGAACAAACCCAACAAAGGACGCCAAGTGTGTAGGTACAGACAAACATTTACGCAATCACCCAAAATTGTTGATACTGATTTTCTTGTTTGTTAAACTTTATACTAAAATGTAACTTGAAGACATCCTCGACACTTCTTGTTAACACAGGTAGACATTTTATCCTCGTAGTTTCATTTTATTTTTATTTTAATAGCTGTCTAATAAATTCAGGAAATTTAATAATGGTTAGCTCATTTGCCTCAAGGTGATCTTGGGTTTCACTTTCCGCCTTCTTGTGTGGGGATTGCATGTTCACCCTGTGCCTGCGTAGGATTTCACCAGGTCCCCGGCTTCCTACTACTATTCCAAAAACAAAGGCTTTAAATTGTCCACAGTTGCGAGTGTGAATGGTTGTTTGTCTGTATATGTGCCCTGCGATTGGCTGGTGACCAGCCCATGTTGTACCCACCCAAAGTCAGCTGGTTTATTTTTCTGAAAAAGTAAAATAGATTAGATTTTAATGCTATATCTTAATGGTGCCTCTGCAGTCCTCACTGTGCCTAAATGGATGTATGTGACTTGTTTGAAAGGCATAAATTAACAGGAGTTCATTAGAGGCACCCATCTGCTTGTGGAGACTTTGGGGGACTGTTTACATCAAACAAGTTGACGTGTAATTAGTTAATACCCGGGTTATAGATCTTACTAAAGATTGCAATAAGAAAGCCTGGTGAGGCGAATGTGCTTTCATCACAGAGGTGCTGGATGTACACCAATGACCCGACCGTGTCGAAAATTAGCACATTAATTACTTGCACTGGGTAAGATATGAAGTGATTCCACAAAGTGACACCTGTGACATAATTATGACTCAGCATGGGAGGTGCGCTCAGTAAAATAGCCAAGCCAAGTCTTAATTGTTACTAATTGACATAACTAAAGACATAACTGCCTTGCACTAAGATATTTCACTCATAGATGATTGTCTCAGGGCAGTGATATTTTTTCCCCCCTCTTTTATTTCTAGACCGCATTCTGGCAGCTACGGTGCAAGGAAACACAATGTTACTACCGGTAATTTAAAGATTTGTCACCCTGGATTCATTTCTATGTCTTGTTCTTGCAATGGATCAATGTCACATTTAAAGTTCTGAAGGGGGATAATGATGGGCTTTTGTTGATATCGTGCTGCTTTTTGATAAAAGGTATTTGTATGTAATACATTTTAATTTGGCGCACCACGATTGGTTAGCACGTCTGCGTCACAGTTTTAAGTTAAAATGTCTTCTCTGGCCTTCCTGTGTGGAATTTGCATGTTCTCAATGGATGGACAGTTTGCTTCGGGATGCCGGTCGACCTCTGATTTAGGATACATTTTTCCAATATGAAATAATGGAAACTGTTCCAGGGTAAAACTGTTGTCTTCCTAGCATATTAAACTGTACAGACAATGTTTTAAAAGTATCTGTTTAACACCTGTATATTGTGATGACACAGTGACAAACTTACAGAGGGAGACTACTGCTTTCAAGGTGGGGTAAATTCCAATCATCCATCCATCCATCCATTTTCTGAGTCGCTTCTCCTCACTAGGGTCGCGGGCGTGCTGGAGCCTATCCCAGCTGTCATCGGGCAGGAGGCGGGGTACACCCTGAACTGGTTGCCAGCCAATCGCAGGGCACATAGAAACAAACAACCATTCGCACTCACAGTCATGCCTACGGGCAATTTAGAGTCTCCAATGAATGCATGTTTTTGGGATGTGGGAGGAAACCGGAGTGCCCGGAGAAAACCCACGCAGGCACGGGGAGAACATGCAAACTCCACACAGGCGGGGACGGGGATTGAACTCCGCACCTCAGAACTGTGAGGCTGACGCTCTAACCAGTCTTCCACCGTGCCATCCATCCATTCACTAAATAAATGTTCAGGGAATCTCCTCTATCTGCTGGAGAGACAGATCCTGCCGGGAATAGCATCGAGTAATTGATGCCCAGCCAATACAGTTTACACAGTATTGTAATTACCTATAGATGCGACATTTAGAACATCCACACAATACTGTTATTGCTCTGGTAGAGCACAAAAAAAAGTGAAAAGGTGTGTTTTTCTGTGAATAACAGAGGGTAAGGTTCCCCCCAAAAAATCTGCAAGTAGGCAAATTTGTGAATACAAATATTTAGGGGTTCACTGTGTACAACTATATAGCAGGTCAGTAATTCAAAGGAAAGCAAAATATTCAAGTGTTTTTCCAGTTATAGTACAGTAAATGTATGAAAAGAAAGCTTGGTATTAATTTTTCTCAGGAATTTGATAATTTATTCTTCTTCTTTGTTTTGATTTGTATAAGAATGTCCCCCAATGCATTTGCCTACATGGAAATGAAAGCTGTCATAAGAATGCCCTTTACTCACCTTTTTTTTTTTTTTTTTTAAACACACTGCTATTATTCTGAATGCAACGGTACATCGGGTCATTATAAAAACACTTGGTTTCCTCTCTCCAGGGTGCAAACATACAGTGGATATATATATATATATATATTCATATATTGTTAGGCTCCCAGGCACAGGGCTGAAGCAACAGATGGCGAATCACCCTATCAGATGCCTGATTTGACAACAAAATAAAGGCAAATCAAAGAAAATGGAAATCATGAGCGCTTTTCTTGACAGATCTAACGACCCAGCCCACCTGACTTTGTATTTTTTATGTTGGCCGGAGAAATGCAAGGCCTAAACAAATATGTGTTTATCAAGCAAGTCTGTACACCCATTTTAACTAGGCAACAGGTGAACACCTTCATGGAACTCAATCCCTATTCACACTGTCTGGGGAAAAATGTTAATATGCCAGACAGGCCAAATTTCTGACATATTATAACGGACCTTTATGGAAAAAGCAGCCATTTTTCTTGTGGTTTGCGAAGTTTTTCAGCTCCATTCTTGCACACAGTGAATGAATAGGCTCACACCTTTGCAGAGGGCTGCCCTTTGAGCTGTTGTGACAGATTGATTGGCTGCAAGTCAGAGTCAAGGCACCAGAACCCTTTTTGAGGTGTGGGAGACGATGAACACATATTTTTCGCTCCAAAATGCCAATTTCCACTGTTGACTTTCCTTTTTACATGCTGCAAAAGTCTGAAGTATTCTTTTTTTTTTTTTCTGTCACACATTGCAGGTGGTGAAAAATATTAAAATATGAGTGGACAGCAGCAGCGTATATCGTCACACACAATGGAGCAGTTTGCAACCAAACATTTTTATGTTATCCATCCCAAAAATATGAATTGGAAATCATAAAGGGAGTGTGATTGAGCCCCCTTTTGAAGGAGACCGGCAGGTGTGTTCCAATTACAGGGGGAGTAACTCAAGCATCATATCTCAAATCACATTCAGCACTAAACAGTATACAGGTGGCAACATATCAGCTATCTATAATAGAAATGCTGAGCCTCCCATTCCCCAGTACTCTGGTTAGCGAGAGAAGCACATTCAATGGCAGGCTGATTTCTCTTGGCACAATTGTACCAAGAAACCATTTGTTTGTTGGACCATCAGGCTTTGTTACATTCCCGCACTGAGCAAAGGGGCGGCTGAGCTGGGATCATGGGAGATGGCGGACAGCCAGGCCTCATTGTACGTAGGCATGTTTGCACATGGAATAGAATGATTTATTTCTTGCATTGTCAAGCTACTGTTGTGAAGTATTCGCTTAAGGCTCAGAAGCAATTTCTCTATACATGGTACACAAAAACAGAATACATTAATATTTTCTGTACTTTTTCCGTAAATTAAACAATAAAGTAGTTATTTTTCTGGGCAGCATGGTGGAATAGAAGTTAGCGCATCTGCCTCACCGTTTTGAGGTTCCGAGTGGGACTGTCAGCTCTGCCGTTGATGTGTGGAGTTTGCATGTTCTTCCCGTGCTTGCTTGTTTTATGTTTTTATTCCCCCCGGGTATTCTGGCTTCCTCGCATGATCCGAAATCATGCACGTGAGGTTAAGTAAAGACACCTGCGACCCTAATGAGGATGAGCACTATACCTGTAGACAATATTGATACCGTGCATCGCTTTTTATGTTGACTTTACCCAGCCTGAAACATTTGCCAAGAACTTTGATACAGTGCATCTAATCCTAAGTGAAATATTCTTTGCCATTCTATTGCAAAGCGGGGTTCAACCTCAGAAGCAATCTGCCCCATGAAACCTTTTTCGGAGAGAGCTTTGCCGCATTTTGTCAAAATCTCTGTATCACTTCACAGATGCAAAAAAAAAAAAAATTTAATAATCCAAAAAGGAGTAAATATTGTATTGTACAGTTAAAATTAATCCACGAAATGAAGAAGCATTTCTTAAACCATCAATACGAGTCCTCCGTTTAATTTTGGGAGAGATTTGATTTTCAGACATGACTTATTGGAAGGGAAATCTCTCACTTCACCCGTCATTAATCCTCAACTGGTAATATTTAAATCCTGTGCTAAGCAATCCATTTTAACTCTTGGCTCATTAACAGCACATCAAATCCTCTCTGTATCACATCTCCTTTGCCTTTTAATCAATCACATGCAACAGCAACCTTTTGCTCTGACGCATGTCTTTCCATTCATCCCTGTGGTTTTTTTTAACCTCCGCTGTGTTCCTTTTGCCTCCCATGCCATATTGAAGGTGACAGGTTGGTGCATGTTATATGCAAATTCTAGAAGGCTCATGAAGTCTTCGTACTTAAGATTTCCATCTACAGACAAATGTGTTTCATGAACAACTTGAGAATGCACATTGTTCTGGTGTTCCAGCCGTTCTTGTCAGGTTATAATTCTGACATTTTTTTTCTTTTGGGGGGCGCTCATGCTGACACATAGCACACATGATGAATACTGAAGAAGACCTATGAGATATTTGTCTTTAAAAAGTCATTTTACCCTCAAGTGGAATAGAGCAAGCAATAATGTGGTGTGACTTGAATGCGACTATTGGATGCCATCGCCCTCTGGGTGGCCACATTTGACATGGTGATAGTGAGCACAGGTGGAGGGAGGAATGGCCAAAGTGCATGGTGGGAGTAAATGGTACAATTATTGACAACAATTAAATTGTATTGCTGCATAATTACTAGGCAAAAAACCTGACGCTTGAATGAACTGCACACATACCCCAATTATTGTGACAGGAATATGAGCTCTGACATTGTATAGACAAATCAATATGCATGTTACACTCTTGCATCAGTGAACCGGGGTTTGAAGCGATGGGACTGTGTTGGAACATGTTAACGAAGCTTCAATGTTGAAATGAAATTTTTAATGTGTGTTATGGTAATTGATCATGGCATCAGTTGAACAAAATGAATGATGTTTTCTATTGAATGAGAGGGATTGATGATCCTCAATCAGCCGTAATAGGTTTGATTGCTGGCAGCAAAACTAGTGACAGTCGACCACTCATAAAAACTAGTTGCGGAACCCCGCACACTGGTGACAGTTTAGGCCGGATTCCATTGACTCATGTCTATTGTTGGCTTCCCGTCAGTACTCATTTAGTTTAACTTGACTTCGTTAGACAGTTGTGGTCGATACTTAGGAACTTAGTCTGTAATGAATTGGCTTGACTGGGGGCTGCACATTCCTCCATGAGTGTAAGTCAGTTCAATAATAGAGTGAAAAGACATTGAACGTCCTTTTTGCTTGTAAAATTGGGTTACCTCCTTCAATCTCCTGACTGATGCCTATACTTTGTAATTGGACTAGGCCGTGCAGTCGATGGCTAATACCCATCACGCAGGTACTCTATTGGAACAGTCAAATTAATCTAAAAAGACTACTTGAACTCACAAGCTTGCATTTACTCAGAGAAAAACAAAAACAGGCTGAAAAGGAGCTTCCAGCAGACTAAAGCCACGTTTGGTCTGCGATGATCTGCTGCCATCACAAGGACAACAGAGGACTCATGCGGTGAATGTCATTCATATTTCAACAAGACACCAATGGCGTCAATTCCAATCAGAAAAAGCGCTGTGTTAAATGCTCCATTTATGAATCAGAGAAAGTCAATAAATCGCGGGACAAGCTTTTCTTTCAAACAAATACAACGTTAGAGGAAATCGGATCTTTCTGTAGACACCTCTGTTCTGCAGATGACAGGCCATGAATTTAACTATTTAAATATAATTTGGGTGTTTTTTTCCTGGAACACGAATGTCTTGTCTCATTGGCAAACCACCAGTCATTTGTGCGATGTGAGGTGCCGCTCTTCGCTTTAAAGATGACTCACTGAGTGCGCCGTGGCTCAGATCTTCCATTAGTTTTTTGTGAATAAGATTGCCCTATGATTGACACCACAGCGAAGAGGAGCAATTTCAAGGGCGCCAAACGCAGACCCATCTGTGCATCTTAGTTAAGCCAAATTTTTCCCAAAGCAGCACAGTTTGATTCCCTTTTGTAAACTTCACAATATAATCGAACTGTCTACACCCAATGCGGTCTCCCTCCGATGTGATAGGACTTAGAAGAAAAAATTTCCATGGAGATATTGGAAAAGAAATTTATTATTTGTAACCTTCATAAAACTATTTTTTTTTTTTTTACATTCTTAACTATTATATAACTGTAAAACTTCTATCAATTATTTTTTTTATATAGCAATTGTGCTCATTAGGGTCACATTCAAACCTAAAAGCAATTAACTTAATGTGTATACTCTTCTTCTTCACTTATGTTATTCTCTTAAAATACATTGCAGCAATACTTAAAGGCAACCAAAAAAAGATGTGGCTAGAATCATTGCACTCCTTTATTTGGTCTGTTAATCCATGCAACAACAGGAAGGAAACAAATCCTGGCTTATTTTTGCCTTAAAAAACCTGTAAACGTCTCGACAAAAAACAACATAAAAAGTCACTGTGCCGCCTTGCTCTCTTTTGTTGAATTCATTGGTCGTCATTAACTGAACTGTACGACTCAGTGGAAAAGCTTCGAAATGATGCAAGCAATGCGCGGGTGTGCCAAGACATTGCAAGCAGCGATACATCCTCTGTCTTGTGCGGCACACATTTAATTTTAGTCGCATTTGATCAACACCCACCACTATTTAGAAGCAGTGACAGCTCGGAGATATATGAGGGTTTAGTTCCAGTTATGCGTTACGATGAACCCTCTATGCTTATCGAACAGCATGATATGGTGATAGAGAGTGAGAATCATCAGTCACAAATAGTATAATAAGCTTTAAAAAATAATAATAAATACAGACGTAAGAAAATGGGAAGGTCAGAGCAATGTGTGATCTCTGTACTGTGTGTGGACTACAGTAAATAGACAAAAAAAGATGGAAAGTACAAAGTGTGATAAGACAAAGCAACATCACAGTCTTCCCCCATTATATGGCATTTCACTGTTTGCACTTCCGCTATAAGGCAGATTTTTAAGTGATCGTTTTTAATGGGTTTTCCAAATTAGGAATTGCATGCCTTAGGTGTAGTACCATGTACAGCAGCACCGAAGTCTACTGGAAGGGGTGCAGCATAATTAAGAGCAAGAAGAAGAGGCAGAGAAGGTCACCATGTAAACTCCAGGAATAGTCGTTGTTCCTCACAAAGCAGAGAGAATATATGTCTGTATGTATTACTGTATGCTCTCTTTGTATGTGTTGCTACACCATGTGTGGTAAAGTAGCGCTTGTTAGAATGTTTTTAATCACCATAAAATCCATGCTAATTTCCTTTAGCCTGACTATGGGATTTAGCATTATAGGTTAGCATTTAGCCGACTTCTATGGTTTGGTTGAAGAGTTGGGTGTTTAAATAAGTTAAATGTTTTAAGTTTCAAATATGAAATATTGTATGTTTTCATATGGTCTACTATATCACAGATTTTCACCTATTGCGGGTGGGTCTGCTGTATCCCCTGGGATAAACGGTGATTCTCTGAATACCTCAAAGTGAGCACACTACACAACCACACTCGATCCCTCGAGGGCCATTTTAATACGATTAGCAAACACAGCAAAGAGATTCCAGGGACGAGAGTGAGATGTGTTTAGCAATTTGGGATATAGCACTTAGCCATGTTCTAATCGGAACAGGATGGGGGCTATTATAGTTTGCGGTTCCCAGACTGTGAATGATGGGATCAACACGTGTCCCACAAAAATGAAATCCTGTCAGTAAACCTTCAGGAAGAGAAAGTCCAGGTTTATCCAATGTACAACACTGTCAGAGTGTGGGGACTGCTTGCGTTAAAAACAGTCGTTCAAATGAGCGTAGTTGGCTGGATTCATGGCAATCTGTCGCTTCTTTAAAACTAGCCAAGCTCGCACACTGAAACCCAAAAGAACCCTCCAGTGAATACAATGCCTATGATGGAGGTAGCAAGAAGTCAAGCTCACGTGTCCTGTTTGGGACCTAATCAAGAGAACCAGAAATGCAGTCAATAGTAAAAAAGTATACTTGTATATACTGTCTCTCGGAGCACTCCAGAGACACTGTCTCGTTGCAGTGGCATAACTACTGACGTGTGCATGCTGCGGCATTCAGGATAAGTGGGGGAAGTCACACATTTTCCACTTCCTACTCGGAAAATGAATTGGAGACGGCTTGAAGACGGAGTTCTTACTTGCCAACTCTGGGCAAATCGACTTTCTGGGATGTAGTAATCGCATTTCACACAACAACGGCCAGTGGACTATAAAAACGCTCCATTTATCAGTTTTACTAGATATCGCAATTCAACACGAGCAGATCGACGTGGAAATTGCTTGCTGATATATCTCTGTATTATCCATCCATCCATCCATTTTCCGAGCCACTTATCCTCACTAGGGTCACGGGAGTGCTGGAGCCTATCCCAGCTATCTTCGGGGCACAGCCAATCGCAGGGCACATATAAACAAACAACCATTCGCACTCACATTCACATCTACAGGCAATTTAGAGTCTTCAATCAACCTACCACGCATGTTTTTGGGATGTGGGAGGAAACCGGAGTGCCTGGAGAAAATCCACGCAGGCACGGGGCGAACATGCAAACTCCACACAGGCGGGGCCGGGGATTGAACCCCGGTCCTCAGAACTGTGAGGCAGACGCTCTAACCAGTCGCCCACCGTGCCACCATCGCTGTATTAGAGCTGTGCTTATATAACGCTATACATCGTAGTGCGATATAAAAAGGTCTACTGTATGATGTAATCTTCTGTTGTTTATATTGTGAATTTGATTTTACATGTCCCTTGCCGCATCTGTGTTTCTTTTCGTCCGCTCAATTATATGTTTACGCCGAGCAGGAAGGGCCCACCGCCGCGGACTGTGTAGAGACGGGCTGGCCCATTGGGAGTGCTGCTTGGGCCACAAGGTGCCTTCGAACTGTGGATGATCAATGTGTCACGCAATTCACCTTAGTTCTCGGAGCTAGCTGCGTTCTTCATCAAAGCCTGAGCCGAGGGATCCACCGCTAAGCGTTGTCATAGTTTGGTGGGGCCGGCCGTTGATGTCTGGGCCACGTGTTCCGAGCAATCTGTGTAAGATTCTCAAAAAACGATCTTGAATTTCTTTTTGATTCACTTTATTTACAGCTCAGCACACAGAGCTAACATGACATCCAAATACAGAATCTATCTACTCTATGTATATCCACACGACTACTTTTTTCGTCAATCTCATTCATTCTTCGTCTCTTATCTACATCTCTAATCTAGTGAGTCTGAGACATTACAGTCAGGTAAACCAGGGCCTTTAAACTCGACCTTTGAAACAGTTAATATAGCAGCACTTTAACTGTACTACCAGATTTTTTTGAAATGTATTTATTTGGCCACTGCATTTACATTTTATTTGATTTATTTTTCGAGAGAAGACCTTTTGGAGATTTTTAAAGATAAGGAAAATTGCCATTCATGTTCTGAGAAATATAAATTTAAAGAAAAGGTAAAATTGTGTCGATCTCAGTGATTCTCAAAGTGTGGTATTAGTACCACTATTGCTATGCAAAAGACTCACTGGCAAAATACAGTTAAGTTGATTTAACTTTTTAGTACAATTTTCCTATATTTAGGCACAGTGTTAATGGTCAAACTGTGCATAATGCTACAGTGACTGGCAATAATGTTATTTTAATGAACTCTTAGACCTACTACACTACTGTATTTTAATGTCGGTCATGATAGTGGTACTTGGAGCGCTCAGTATTTCTTTGTAGGTGGTACTTGTTGTAAGAGGTTTGAGAACAAGTAGTAGTACATGTACTACTCTGTATCATAAGATTATTCAGTAAAATGTGTTTTTCAAAAATTCCAAGCATGCCAAAAAGGATTTAGGTTTGCTGTCAGGATAAATTATCTATTCACACGATCAGCAAATACAAGTTTCGTTCAGTCGTGTTTTCTAGTGAGATATGTCTGACTTCCAAGCAGTCTCGAATGGAGCGTTTAATCAACCTAGAATGTTGAGGGGGAGAAAAGGCGAGTCTGGTAGCCTGTCGTGTTAAGATAAAGTTGATTTAGCAAGATTGGTAGAAACATGGCCTAAAGCACAGACAGAGGTCTTTGAAGGCATCAGGTAAGAGACTCATCGGCCCGAAGCAATACGAGATTTAGCTGCTATAAACATACTCTTGTCCAGCTCTCATTTGAAAGACTTTATTAACATCAAGCTCTGGGCTTTCAAATAAACACCTAAGATCTAGAGAGCACAAGTAATTTAAACTGGATTTACACCAACAACCCATATGTGTACACCCCCAAAATGCAGAAACATAAGTGACAACATAGAAATTAAACATTACATCTTCTCATCATCTCTTCTGTCACATGGGTAGCTAAACTCCACTTTACTGGGTTCCATTGTTTTCCCTATTTCATGGTCTATACACACACGTATACTTTGGGGTAGACGTGTCTTTGATTGCCGTACTTTGATGTAAAATTTCGTCCATCCATTTTCTATGCCGCTTGTCGATCCTTTGGTTGTGAGTGAGCTGAAAGTTTACCCTGGTGACTTTTTACTGGTCACCCGTCCATCATAGGATACATATAGACAAAAAAATCCATTTTGACACGAGACAATGTTGCGTCTTCAGGGGAACCTAACATGCATGTTTTTGGATTGTGAAAGGAAGCCAGAGAAGCAAACAAACCACTAGGCTACTGTGGTACCTCAATTAACAATCAGCTCGACCAAATTCTTAATGTCTCATTAATCGATTAATCCATCCATCCATCCATTTTCTGAGCCGCTTCTCCTCACTTGGGTCGCGGGCGTGCTGGAGCCTATCCCAGCTATCATCGGGCACAAGGCGGGGTAGACCCTGAACTGGTCGCCAGCCAATCGCAGGGCACGATTAATCTATTATTACGACCAACTCTATTAAAAACTCATTCACCGCCAGCCTTCCCAGTTAACATGGATATTTGACTTCTAAAGCCGTCAATTGCAGTGAATGTGATTTATCCGATCCAATGCGGGTTTTTTTTTATGCCTACAATATCATGAAGCATATTGAAACCGGGGGGGGGGGGGCAGCAATTCATTGTTTTCATGTGATCAGTGGATGGGTGATAGCGGTGCATGTTATTTTCTGCCACAAAAAGCCCTTTTTAACACAATATGACAAGAATGAATAATAAGGACTTGCTGTCAATGTTCATTTACTTCCTGCCACATAGAGAACCACATGCATGTCATGCATGTCATAAATTGAAGGCCACGCTCTCGTATTATCATTGGTTGTAATCAGTTCATTAGGGAAGAGGCGTCTCAGCCTTTCGGAAAGACCAACACCTTTTCCATGGCGAGATGATGCTCTCTCTATATGTGAGTGCAGTCTTCTTCCTTGTAACATGTAAATGATCCTCAGCATTCTCCTAATCAGCCAATTAATCACCATTTTAGGACTGTAATCTCGCTCTTAGGCTTTGTTCTACATAATGGGTTTTATACATTTGATCCCATGCTTGGATTACTAATGAGGCTGTTTGGCGCAATGTTGCTCATCTTAAACAGGGTTCTCCAGTGACAGCATCCAGAGTTAGGGGTCCCGTACCGCAATGCCACATTTATGCTTGAGTGTTTTTTAAAATCACATTTTACACCATTGTACTCATTTGTAGCGTTGTAAAAGTACCAAAAAAGTGTACCAAAATATCCTTGAAAATAAATGAGTGTGTGTGTGTGTGTGTATCACGCCTCTCACACTAAGTCAGCTGGTATAGCTGGTCAAGCTCTCCCATAACCCAAATGAGGACAAGCCCGATAGAAAAGAGATGGCTAAATGTTTTGTCAGTGTTTCACACATAAATTACATTTAATTTGTCTTTTTTTTTTTTAGCTTCTTCATTACTTAACAAGTGCACTGCTTTTTCTTAGTTTTTTTTTTTTTACCGCTGTGGCTCAAAGGTATTTCACACTCCAAGTAGCAGTAGTAGCACCGAAATTATTCATCATTATTGTTTTTACATCAATGATTCCCATAGATACTTTGTAGATGTGACAGCCACTTAAATGACTCATTATTGATTGTGCACAGTACAGTAAACGTTGCTGAAGCTCACCAAATGTGAACCAACAACTGCTTCGTTAACACATTTTACTCTCTTCATCTTTAACTCAATCTCCATGTTGATACGTCCTGTATTATTTATGTATGTTGGCCAAGTTCTAGTACCTTGGATACAATTTTGTAGTAGAGCGCTATCAAGGTGCGGCAGCTCTTCTTTGCAGCATGAATTTTAAACAGACCAAAGCAGACAACACCTCAAAACATTATTCAAACTAGACTCCTGCGACCAAAGGCCATAACTGGACCTTGGAATGAAATAAAATTAAACCAAAGTAGGTAAGTACATTTAGATCGCACTTCTTATTTGGAGGACTTGTGGCTCACATTGTTAAAATACAGAACCAAGAACATCATATAGTTGATTCAAACAGACGTGTTGGAACTCTTTTTAAAAATGTCTGCAAAGCTCCAATTGAACTGCATTCCACAATTTAGGGGCAAGCTTTTATCACCTTGATGTTTTTAATCTTATGTGAGGGACAGTAAGTCTAAGACAGTCAGCAGACCGCAGTGACCTAACAGGACAATAAAATGACACCAGGTCCAACAAGTATAGAGGAGCCTGACCATTAAAGGCTCTGCAAGTGCCTGTTCAAATTTCTTACTGAATCTGACAATGAACAGGGAGCCAGTGCAAGGAAGACAGAGCAGGAGTGATGTGGCTGAACCTATGGGAATTAGACAATAGCCCAGAGGTGGCGTTCTGAACTGATTGGAGACGGTCTAATGAAGTTTTGCTAAGACAAAACTCAATACTGGACTGGTGGAACAACACTAGAAAATAAGAGAGACCAATGCTGCAACTCCACTGATTAGGGAGCACAGGTATTCATCTCGCCCAGGCGCTGGCAACTTTGGCTGGTTCATTAATGGCATTTACAATTATTGCACAGCTTGCACAGGTTGAAGCCCAAGGCCAAACATATGCAGCACTGGACTCAAATGGACAATGAGGGGGAAAAAACAATAATTGGATTTGAATGCACATTCAAGCTCAGTGGCCCACGAAAGCATTTAAAAAGTAAAGCAGCTAATTGATCAATGTGCCAAGTTCATTAAGTCATTTCGGTTAGTTTTGTTTACATTTCTCACCCTGGGAGCATTTACCATGGAGTCCTGCTAGTAGCCTTAGGGGATCATTCTTGCCATTTTCTATGGTGCTTACCTTCATTAAGGTCACAGATGAGCTAGGCACATACCGTACAGTACAGACAACGACCATTCACACCCACATTCACACATGGACTATTCAGTCTTCAGAGAACCTCACATGCATGTTTTTGGGACGTAGGACGAAGACCGGAACTGAAATTTCAACCCCGAACTTCAAAACTGTTAGGCTTATGTGCTAACTATGAGCCAGCCGCTGCCCCAACTTATGGGATATTTACAAGTATTAGGTACTGTATGTGCCCTGCGATTGGCTGGCAACCAGTTCAGCGTGTACCCCGCCTCCTGCCCGAAGAAAGCTGGGATAGGCTCCAGCACGCCCGCGACCCTAGTGAGGAGAAGCGGCTCAGAAAATGGATGGATGGAAGGTACTGGGTACTACATTTTGTGATCTCAAATTTTCATTTTCATTTTTTTGTATTGCGCTATGCTTGTATACGGTCAAACAGGCAGGTGCAGCGTGCAGTTTTGAGCAAATTCAATTCAAATACACCAAGTTGGAAAGCTGATGTGGACGTGGCACAAAAAATTCAAAGAGGAAGGAAAAAAGGAAAACGTGTGAGGTGTCACAGGTGGTGCGCATATAGCACATTTGGGAGGTTTTAGGAGATCAGTTATAAAATATAAATCCGCTTGAATATGATGTTGGAATTTTTTTGTATTTTTTTTTTACATGAAGCCTATTTTTACTGAGATGATCGTGTAGAGAATGTCATTTTTACAGGAGCACCCTGTACATGGGGATTGTAACTTAATGGTCACAAATAGACTCTTACTGCACTCTTATTTATGACAGGGTGCGAATATGCGATAGAGTTTAGTAGACACAAATGAACTATTTAAATGTACAACAGCAGCAGCAGTTGTTTTACTTTGGAAACTGCCACTCCCACTACACACAGGAAATGAAGTATTTGTTTATTCATTTGCTCTGGCTCAAATTGAAAGTGTAATGCAGGTCAATGATGCAGAAAAATGAAGTGCGAAAAGGATATAAGGGAAGCTGCTTTATGTGACTTGTGAATGAGATCCTCTATTGGTTTTGCTCTCAAAATGACACCGCTGGGTGCTGTGTGCTAAATGGAATTTCATTTGAGGATAAGAAGGCGTGCAGCTAGATGACCAGAGACACAAGACGCACTCTTGAGAGAAAGGTGAAGCAATCTTATTATACCTTGTCTTGTCCTATACACATTGGTGCCAAGCTGACACATCACTTGGCTCCTCATGTGTGCAGTCGCTGCTGGCAATGACAACTGTGTTATATACCCTGTGGTGCTGACAGCTTTCTCTCTCCTCCTCCTCCTATCCCACCAACCCTTCCTCCTTCCATCATCCCCCCTCTGTCCCCTGCCTCCTCTTCATTTCATCTTCTCCCTCCAGGCTGAGGAGAAGCTGCCACGTGGCAAGAAGGAGGAGGAGGAGGAGGAGGAGGGAGGGGCAAGGATGGATATTCAACCTAGTGTAAGAGCCTCCCCGCGGGGATGCCGGCGTAGAACGCAAGGCCTCACGGGCCGTTGACCTGCTGTCTCTGTGATTTATGGCGGTTTTGGGAGGGGGGAGGCTTCAGGCCACTGCAGACTCCCATCTCTCCCTGCCGTCTCCCTTCACGCACACGCTGTGCCGCCAATCTGAAGGAGGCGTACGTAGAGGGATTCTCGGCACGGTGTGATTTGCATCACGCTCGTGCACGTGCATAAATCCACGAGTCGGATCGCCACACTGCACGTCGTCTCTTCCACAGAAGACGGCGCCTCTCTCGACTTTCCTACATTGCAGCAATCGCCGCCACACGTCTGTTAGACAAAGCCCACTGTGGGAGTGTGTGTGGATTACCATCAGTCATGGCGTGTCAGCTGTAGACCCCTCAGCACTGCTGCTTGGGGGGTGGGGACATCTAAATCGATGGAAGTCCGCAGAGTAAAAAAAGTGATGTTCCTTTCCTCACAAGCTGATTCCACACACTGCTCTGCCTCCAGGTAGTGAGACATTCCCAGCTAAAAAAAAAAAAAAAAGAAAAACAAAACAAAAAAATCCCCCAAAAGGTGTAAAGTTTGAGTGAGAGCCAATAGGTGCCCCCGCCATGGTTTTGCCACCCCCCGACAAACGCCACGTGTGCTTGACCACCATTGTCATCATGACCAGCATGGCCTTCATGGACGCCTATCTGGTGGAGCAGAACCAGGGTCCCAGGAAGATCGGCGTGTGCATCATAGTGCTGGTCGGGGACGTGTGTTTCCTCATCGTACTGCGCTACGTGGCGGTGTGGGTCGGGGCCGAGGTGCGCACGGCCCGGCGAGGCTACGCCATGATCCTCTGGTTCTTGTACATCTTCGTGCTGGAGATCAAGCTGTACTTCGTCTTCCAGAATTGTAAGGCCGACAGGAAGAGTCTGGAGACGGTGGCGAGGAAAGCATTGACGTTACTTTTATCGGTCTGTGTGCCCGGTTTGTACTTGGTTCTGGTGGCTCTTGACCGCATGGAATATCTGAGGACTTTCCGCAAAAAGGAAGACATGCGGAGCCGTTTGTTCTGGGTGGCACTGGACTTACTGGATCTTCTGGACATCCAAGCCAATTTGTGGGAGCCCCAACGCACGGGCCTTCCCATCTGGGCCGAGGGTCTGATGTTCTTCTACTGCTACATTTTGCTCCTTATCCTCCCCTGTGTATCACTCAGCGAGATCAGCATGCAGGGTGAGCACATGACCCCTCAGAAGATGATGCTCTACCCGGTCCTAAGCCTGGTCACCATCAACATGGTCACCATCCTGATCCGAGGCGTCAACATGGTACTCTTTCAAGACAGCCGCGTCTCCACCATCTTTGTCGGCAAGAACGTGGTGGCCATCGCCACCAAGGCGTCCACCTTCCTGGAGTACCGCAAGCAGGTGAAAGACTTCCCGCACCCGCAGAACGCCATGGCCATGGAACTGCAGCAGAACTCGGTCGGCCACACGCAGACACTGCCCAACGCCACCACTTTGCCGCATGAACCCACGCCGGCACAGGACGCCATCGACACATGACCACCAGTCTCTCGCTCCTGGAATGTGCACCAAACTGTGTCACAGAACTTAACATGAACGTTTCACTAGACTCTGGAGACAGAAAAACGGTTTTAATCATACGACGCGGTACCTTGACATATGAGTGCCCCATTCTACAAGTTTTTCCAGTTTCAAGCTTGGTCAATTTTTTTTGCTTTGTTTTGAAGTTAGAAATGAGCTAGATATAGACCGCCGCTCGCTTAAAGGCACACATACAACACTACAGCTGACTTTCGGTTTGTCCCAACGTGCAGTACAGTAACTACACTTGCCAGTTTATTGCTCTACCTTCTCTTTATCCATCCATCCAACCATTTTCTGAGCCGCTTCTCCTCACTAGGGTCGCGGGCGTGCTGGAGCCTATCTCAGCTGTCATCGGGCAGGAGGCGGGGTACACCCTGAACTGGTTGCCAGCCAATCGCATGGCACATAGGAACAAACAACCATTCGCACTCACAGTCACGCCTACGGGCAATTTAGAGTCTCCAATTAATGCATGTTTTTGGGATGTGGGAGGAAACCGGAGTGCCCGGAGAAAACCCACGCAGGCACGGGGAGAACATGCAAACTCCACACAGGCGGGGCCGGGGATTGAACCCGGGTCCACAGAACTGTGAGGCTGACGCTCTAACCAGTCGGCCACCTTCACTTTAATTATGTTTTTTTTGTGTGTGGTTTCCATACAATACAGTGCTATATTTCTTTAGTACAACAACAACAAAAGTGTATTTGGGGGGGGGGGGGGGGGGGGGGTGGATTAATGGCATTTCAATTGGGAAAACTGATTTGATATACAAGGCAATTTTGTTCCGAGCTTGGTAATTAAACTTGTAAGTCAGGGTATCAATGTATTGTGTTTTTAACTCTTTGGAGGTTTTAAACGTTCAAACTGTGTCTCCAAACTCAGCGGACCAGGAAATTTCTTATGTTGTGTAAAAATCGTTCCTCTCTCTGTGAGTGACGTCTATTTTTTAAGGGTCACAAGTACCAGCACCAAACGAGGGAATGTTTGGCTTCCCGGATTCCCTGCAATTGGGCCAAAGAGGAGCAGATGGTGACAAACGGCCACGGCGAGCTGCCCTTTGCGCTGCCATGCAGCAGGAGGTCGATAGCGGCCCAACACCGGGCCTCATGCGTTCGTGTTGTGGAAGCTGCAGCCTCGGGCGGTGTGACGCTTGGGAACTACAGGTCGGATTAAAGCGAAGCGCTAGAGAAGCACTGGACCGTCCACTGCGAGCACACACACACAGTGGACATCGCGCTGTGAGCGTGTATGTGTAAGAGCATGCACACAATTATATATGACGTATGCCTGCAAGTGTGTGTGCAAACGTGTGCTTGTTTACCACCAGAGGTTTGTTTATTACAGATCATTTTGTAATACAAGTGTGTGTGTTTGTGTGTTAAGTGCAAATGAGATAAAACTATGTGTTGATGCCAGGAAAAAATAGAAGGGGAAGACAATTTCAAGGTATTTCTCAACTGTACATTCCTCTAAAATGTCTCAAACCTTGGCAAGAAAGAATACATAGCAAAGTATCAACCAAGTTTTATTTACATACAGACAAAAAAGGAAAGAAAATACGTGCAACAAGCTGAACAGAGTTTTATTCAGTTAATTATGATTTGTATTATTATTAATATTGTCGTTGTTATGATTATCCTGTATATTATTTGCGAGTGAGAGGCCAATTATGTTTTAATAAAAAAAAGAATTGCTGACAATATTGTTGCTGGTTTGCCTATTTTTGGTTAAGAGCAATACACTTTGAAGTCCGGCAGAAGGATTTTGTACACAAATGAATGCAATGCAATTACTTTTTAATAATACCTGTACTTTATTTTTTTATTTTGACACTAAATCTAAAATAATAAAGCATATATTATTGTCTGGTGGCCAAATCTAGCATTTAGTTAATTGTATAAATTGCCCATTTAATATAATTGTATTCTATTTCATTTTATAATTGTATTCTATTTCAGTTTTTTAAATGATTTTCTGCCTTCATGTGTGGCATTTTCATGTTCGCTGGATATTTTAGCTTCCTGCCACAATAAAAAAAAAAAAAACACACACATTAGTTAGTTACTTAAAGACAAAATTGTCCATAGGTGTAAATGTGAGTCTGATGTTTGCGATAGGCTGACAACCAGTTCAGGTATACACTTGCATCTTACCCAAAGTCATTTGCAGTTACCCACAGCCCTAATGACGACAAGTGCTATTTTTTTTTTTTTTAAAAAGACCATCTGGGATAGGTTCCACCTTATCCACGACCCTAATGAGATTAAGAAGATAGGCCGGAAGATACAAGCACCTTTCATTACACTTTCTTTTATACATTTGACTAAATTCCCTCAATAAGTTGCTAACTTGTGCAAAAATAATTAAAGACAGCCTTTTAAAAACACCATCTAGGATTTCCCAGCATGGCATAAAGGGAGATTTTATCTCGTCTTTACCTGAGCCATGCCTGCAAAAATCTGGCCCAGCTAACGTTTAAAAGGCATCCATATAAAAGTTATGGCTGCCACACAGACAAAGAGATTTTATAAACACTTGCCAAGCACTTGTGTATAAACTTGCCAAGCAAGCGGCAGTAGAAGGCCATCAACAAACGGAAGGGCATCACTCAGTACTGTATAATTGCTCGCAGATGTCTGGGCGTCCGTGTAATGGCCCTTTACCTCATTTGGAGGAAAATGTCATCTTGTATTTTGGGCCAGAAAACAACTATTTACAACACTGCCCTGTTTGCTTTCTAACTGATGAGTGCGATGCTTTTGTTGCGTCGGTTGTACGTTTATGACTTATGGTTGCAGTGTTCACATTAGTACTGTGACAATCTCGGTCAGAGCTCCTCTTTTCTCCCTCTTCATGAGATGTTCTATGTGAATCTGTTCCAGGATGAAACGTCTTTTTTTTTTTTTCTCTTTCAAGCAGCATTTTAACATTAACTGTCATTCAAATGTCCATGTTAATATTAAAAACTATAATACGCAGTGGTTAACTACTCTACCCTAACTTTGAGAAAGACACTTCTGGCTAAGCTAGACCTTTACTTTTTTAAATATGCCACCTATTCTTCAATCAACATCTTTTTGAAATTAGGCTGGATTTACATTGCAGGTTCAAGTGCCCAGTTTTGATTTAAATGCTGATATCCATTTTTTACTGTCTATTTCCGTTTCCCTTTAAGTGACACATATCCAGTATGGCTGTGTTTACACTGACAGAACACACACAAAAAATAAAAAAAACAGGAACAGACGCCCCAATTGCATGAAAATAATTCCAGTCAACAACAACAGACAACACAGAAGTAAACAACAATACATAAATACAACCTTGATTTAACGAATTAATGGGAGGCGTCCATGACAGCCGATTGTCAGTTATATCGAAGCACTTTTTTGTGTGTCTGTGGCTATGTACACCCATATTACTGTAAAGTACAAAATTATTGTGTTGTACTTTTTTTCGTGGCCTAAAATTCCCAGTACAGTACAAAGTTATTGTAAATAAATATAAAAAAGTTTGAAAATGTTTGGAAAGTTTTAAACCTTATCCAAACTTACCACGCTGGTGTGCTTGATCGTGACATTGTTAACATACTCATGGGTGAGTCAAGGCGGGTCACTTTCAAAAGCCGCAAGGAATTAGTGTGATTCCTACTTCCAAATCCGTTGCCATACATGAACGGCTTGACAAAAAAAAAACTGTGTACCAAAAATAGCGTGTTCCAGACTCCAGAGACGTGTGTGTCATATTCCTCATTAACACTGCAGCCATGTGCGCGCTCTCTGCACAGAGCACTATGCGACAACAGATAAATTCCTGCCATCATGGCCGCCACATCAATGCATGTTGCCATATTCAACATGGCTGCAAAATGTCAATGCATTGCCTTTGATGGAATGTCACCACATTCAACGTGACAACTGGAAACTATTTTTGGATACGTGTACTGTCCAGGTCCGTTATTTCTGATATCCGTTAAATCGAGGTCCGTTAAATAGAGGTTCCACTGTAATACAAATATTAAACGTTTCATACCACAGTAGAACCTCAGTTTTTGTATGCCCTATTTTTTTCATCAAAATTTTGTGCCAGTTATCTTCCATCAATGTGGACAAAACGTCAAGGAAAAAACACTAAACACTAGTTGGAAGCCTGAGATTTTGAGCAACTTAATTAAGTGGCATAATGGGCATATTTTGCAAAACATGTTGATTGGACAACCTAAAGGCCGTTCCGTTGTATTTAAAATCTTCATTTTGTTGTCGGACCTTATATAAATCCGCTTTATTAGCTGCAGTATCAGTTAATCTAGCTTTGTCAAAGTATTTAATTACACACCAAAGTGAGGTCTTGACTCTGCAACAACTGTAATTGTGGAGCTATTATCTTTTAATTCACAGCACAAGTTTATGTCGCAGTTTGGCCCTGTGCTGTTAAATCTGTTTGTATGGAATCTGTTTAAAGGCAATTAAGAACCAAAGCCAACTTTAATTAAGAAATGGTCTCTTAGGACATTTAAGGCTGGCTATTGATGCCTGTGACTCACTGGATGTGATGGAATTTTATTGTCAGGCTTAGAGCACGACGTCATAATTGTTTTAATAAATCTTGTCAGCGCAAAGGTATGGTTAAAGGAAGGAAAGCAAATGAAAACCTTGAATAAATAATGCATTTGTGTCAGCACAACAGATCACCTTTCACAGGCCCTGTAAGCGAGTCATCCATAAATCAGCAGCCGTGCACCACATCCGCATGCTGGTAAAAAGTAATCTCCGTTGGTAAAAAGGGATTTCGACTTGCACGGATCCAACATCTCCGGAGGCGACGAGTCCTTGCAAAATGAAATCAGATAAATTAAGCCACTTTCTACAGGACATACACAAACTATTGCCAACTTTGTTCACTTACTTGCTTCGACAGTGCCTTTTTTTTCCAGGTAAACGTCTCGTGCGTCATCACGCTGGTCACAGTCCAACCTGCTCAGAACACTAATCTATATGCAAATCATCTTCACTCACTCATAAAACAGCTGCTAGCTTGTTTCCGACACGCACGCTAAACGCTCGATAAACCTCGTGCATCTTTGATCGGCTATCATTCACAGTTCTGTCTCTGTAACATAGGAAATACAATCCTTACAAGTTGAATCGAGGATGAGCTGAACATTTTCACGATATGAAAGGACAAGCAATAACTTATTTGACCTCTCGTGTTTGATAGCAAGGAAAATTAATAAGATACTTGCTGAGATAACTATCCAATCTATCCATTTTCTAAACCGCTTATTGTATTCTGGGTGACGAGGTGCTGGAGCCTATGCCAGATGAATTCAGGAGAAAGGCAGACTAAGCCTGGACTGGTAGCCAATCGAGTGCTAGGTAGATAAAATAGGTAAGCATCATCCCAAAAGTATGACAATGGAGCAATGTTGAGTGCCAGTGCGCGTGTGATATTTGACCTCATCTGCTGCACTTTGGCAATTTTGCTAAATATCGCAGCGTCGGGGAGAGTCGACGCTGGAGTTCCCAGCATGGCTAGTGGCATTTTGGAAATAGTTGTAGCTCTGTTGGTGTTTGAACAAATTAGTTGCGAGGACACTGATGGCTGCTTCTTGCTAAATAAAAGAGCTAAAATGCTTCTGACCTTTTCTGTGCTGCATATCACCGGAAGGCAGGGGATCGCTCTGTGAAGGTAGAACAACTCTGCAATATCGCTGCATATCACAAAAGTGAATGTTCCAGAAAAGAGAAGAAACTGTTGAAAAGTTCATTTATGTGTTCAAAAGTGTAACTATGAGTCAAACCTTTTCAAAATCTCAGACAAACTAATCGATTGCACCACAAGGTGGTACTATGGCACTGGTCATATTTGGAAAAACATGTCATGTTTGACACGAATAACAAATGACGCATGAATCACAAGCGTCGGCTTTAAAAGGAGGAAGGAGGAATTTCCAAAAGCAACTAATTTCATTACACAGTTTCTCCCAGTAATCTAATGGCTATACATTTTGTAATTAAATTAAATCATCTCATTACATGTAATTAATTAGTCCCCAACACTGCACTAAACGCACACCACACCAAAGGATAATCGCTCTGGATAATCTGTTTGAGACCAATTCGGTCCACTTATCGGTATGTGTGTAATTGTAACCCACTTTAGCAAAACTCCAATGGCCACACAGTCATCAACACTGGCGACATGTTCAGCTCCCTGTGCACTCAGCTCCTAACTTGTCCTTCTCTTTGAATCAAGCCGTGGTTAAACACTATGAAAGTGCCTTTGTAGAGAAGCAGGTGGTGCGTAGACAATGCTGGCAACTTCATTGGAAGCGAGCTAAGCAGTTCCCCGGGGGTTTGGTGGAGACTGAAAGTGAAGGGAAATAGACTTATTGCGCTTGAACGCATTGAAAACCTGCACCAAATGTGTCCCTGTGTTGTCTTCTTGGATAACATTAGAGAACATGCTCGCCATAGAAGTGTTGAACAGACTTGGAAGCAGCACAAAGTACTAAACTAGTAATTGCATCCTAAGGGGAACTAGGTATCTGTTTGAATGTCACGTGTTAAAATCGATGTCGATTTGATGATGATGTCATATGGTGACAAATTGAATCAATATGAGGAAAAGTACTGCTCCAGGCCTTTCGTATGAATGAGTCGATGTGGTTTATTGAAAATAGATTCTTTTTTTTTTTTTTTTCTTGTTACCAGAGGACTTTGACCCTGCAGGCACCCACTCGAGGTCAATGGCCGCCAATACTAACCTCGAGGTTAATAAGAGGAAGATTTGGGAGGTTTTTTAGCTAAAAAGTGGGGGGTTTTTTTTGTTTGTTTGTAAATAAATGGTGGTGTCGACAAATAAAAGCGTATTGGAAAAAATATAACATTTCTGAAAAGTCTTTATCCTGGTCTTTGATAATGAGGTATAACTTGACGTGATTTGTTCCGTTTAGAATGTTTATCTTGTTATAATTAAAAAAGGAAATCAGCTCAGCTGCTCGTAACACCCAGGTTTTAGCTATCAAGATATATGATGTCCAAAAAAAAACTTTTTCTATAGTGCTTGTCCTCATGGTAAACTGGAGCCTATCCCTGCTAATTTTCAGCGAGAGGCGGGGTATACCCTGGACTAGTTGCCAGTCAATCGCAAAGCACATAGAGAAAAACAATACACTCACATTCACACACATGGATAATTTAGAGTTTTCAATAAACCTCCTTTTGGGGAATTTGGGAGTAAAATGGAGAACCTGGACAAACATGAAAATTCCACACAGGAGGTCCTGAGCCAAGATTCAAACCCGGACTTCTGGACTGTGAGGCAGGCATGCTAACTACGCGTCCACCGTGTTGCTTGCCAAATAACCTTTATCGTGAAAAGCAAGTGTTTTGTGCTTATGTTTAAATAAGATGGTGGAGAGTTGAGATTTTTTTTTTGTCAATGTCAAAATATAAGGTCATGATGAAAAAATGACTGCAGCAAAGACATGCAATAAGGTTGGAGGTGCCTACAGCATGTGAAAAGTTACTTGGAACAAAGTGTGCAAAATAAGCTTAGGTAATGGGCTACATACTGCTTCACAAAGACTCCATTATCTGACCACATGCAGCATTTGTAATGGTAAAAAAAAATAATAATAATAATTTATTGGCACAATATACTGTATTTCTTTCAAGTGTGGAGGTGAAAAAAACAAATAAAAGTGTTTTAGACCAAGCCACAAGCTAAAAGACCAGGCAACATCTCGCCGGCACATATAGAACAAGGTGAGGAAATACATGCAAGGGTTTGAGGGGCCCATTAAGAAGAAAAGCACTATGTCGTGCGTCTCTATAGCGATGCAAGGCAACGTGTCCCTCCGCGGAGGAAGCATGAGCCGGCGTGATTGAGTTCAAGGGGGCCGCGTCCGAAACTACAAACATTTGTGACTTGAATGTGATTGTTGCGCTAAAGGTAAGCCAACAAGAAAGTGTAATGTGACCCGGAGCTTGATTAGAATCCGAGTGTTGCTGCTGCACCACCGCAGAAGAACAACACATGCTTGCGATGCGTGTTTGAAGAAGAATTCCTATCCCGCTACGTATGCAGTGCATTGTGCTCTAAAGAGCGAGTTTGCCATTTTGTAGTGCTGTTCGAATATACAGCGTGCATAGGTTATGCCCGAAATATAGAGCCTTCAGTGTATCCCGCAATGCATCTAGAAAAGAAATATATCCCAAGATGCATTTCAAAGATACAGAAAAATTATTTTCCTTTTCTGTTCGTAGGGTATCGTTTGATTTTCGACACAAATCTCCAAAATGTAGAGCAACACATCACAAGTTAACACAGATGGATAGAAATGTGTTGTTTGTATTCATTTTGTAAAGTACAGTCAGTTTCAAACTATATTTTAAATTTACTTCGGAAGGTTCACCAGTTGACGCTGATGCGGTACGTTCTAATCATACGATAGCAATGATAGCAACTTAACAGCGCGTCAGTGTTCCAAAACTGTTTTTTATTTGGCTATTTGTACATAATCCACAATATAAAAATCCCTTTAGAGTAATGAGACAGTAGAGAACGGACAAGGATGCGTTTGTTTTATTTGGTTGTAAAAATCCCAGAGTAGCTACGATCAAACACTAAAAATGCTACCACATCAACAGTGGTAGCATAATGTCTTTGTCTGAGCGGTAGAAGATTACTTACACTTATTTGCACTAAATAAACACAACTAGCAGTCATTTGGATAATTAAACAATTTGCACAATCGCTTTGCAAACTGGAGCTATTCGTTGCATGCTAAGTAAGGACAAATAATAAGCAAAAAGAGATGACGTGTGGGTTTTCTCCAGATACTCCGGCTTCTTTTCATGTGCCCCCCCCCCCCAAAAAAATAAAAGAAAATACATGCATTTCAGGTTCTTTGAAGACTCAAAATGATCCATGTGTATGAGAGTGTTAAAATATGGAGAAGTGAGGGTTTCGAACGTACGCCTCTGCGAGGTCACTCAAAGTTAAAATGAAATATTTCACTCCCAGTTCAAATCGTCTGGATGGAGAAACAGCATCTCATTTAATACACAAACTAGCAGTCCTGGATTTGTCACGTCAATTTACTCGCATTTTTACTGTTAACTGCACTTATTTGTAGAATTTTTTTACATTAAACATGCCAATTTAAATTTCTTACCTTTGTTTCTGCCTGTCTTTGCTTGCTTGCTACACATACTGTATGGTGCATAACACCCTTTCAAACAATAAAAATAAGTGCTCTGATTTAGTTTTGTTTTGGTTTTGACATTTCGAGATGGCAGGGATCGGTAAAGAAATGAGGGAAGGAATAAAGAGGGGGAAAACAAAGAAAAGGAAGTTTAATTATGTGGCAAGCTCTTCCCAGAGAAGTCATTTTATTTATTTATGAGTGTGGAATTTGAAATCAAAAGCAGTGCTTAAAGTGTTATTGATGTCAACTTTTAGCCATATTTTACCAAGCAGCCAGGACAAAAGCACTCGTACCACTTCGAGCGCCGACACTACGTCACAGTAAGTTTAACTGCTGTTCGATGATCGTTCCTCTTGCTTTGCATCACAAACACACTTCCATCCATCCATTTTCTGAGCCACTTCTCCTCACTAGGGTCGCGGGCGTGCTGGAGCCTATCCCAGCTGTCATCGGGCAGGAGGCGGGGTACACCCTGAACTGGTTGCCAGCCAATCGCAGGGCACATAGAAACAAACAACCATTCGCGCTCACAGTCATGCCTACGGGCAATTTAGAGTCTCCAATGAATGCCTGTTTTGGGGATGTGGGAGGAAACCGGAGTGCCCGGAGAAAACCCACGCAGGCACGGGGAGAACATGCAAACTCCACACAGGCGGGGCCGAGGATTGAACCCGGGTCCTCAGAACTGTGAAGCTGACGCTCTAACCAGTCGGCCACCGTGCCGCCGCAAACACACTTGTACCGTAAATCCGTGTGGGGGTCTTGCAAGATTTGATGCAATCTTATGTGACTTGTGACTTCAGTGGTGAAATCTTCCAAAAAGTTTCATTTTGACTCCTAACTGTGAGCCTTCCTACTTTCTAATTTAATACTGTTGTAATTGAAGAGGGGGGGGGCACACACGCCATTAGTCTCGTCCCAGCTTCCTATGTGTCAGCGTTATTGCTTAAGGCCTGACGCTGCCTCTGTATTCACGTCCACACGTTAACCAACCATCGGGAGACAATGCACTAGAACAGACTGTTCTCGTTGTCAAAAAGCAGATTAAGCATTGATTAAATCCAAGTGTGGCTGTTGAAATTAAGCATCCTTAGAGAGGACATATTCTGAGAAATTAATTTTTAAAGGCTTGTATACAAATATATCGGTCGCTGGAGTGCCTGCCCACCCATCAAGTGTGAAATTAAAGTAACTTGTACGTGCCTATTTTTGAAAGCAATATCTGCGAGCGAGGCATTCTGTATTCGGCCGACGAATGACACAATTTTAATTGACGTAAGGGATAAAAGTGTTCATTACATTTGTTTGGCTCCCTATTAAGCGCTATTCTAGTTTGTACTGCTGAACAGGAGTTTAGTTGTTGATTGCAGAATGCGATGTGGGTGGCAGGGAATTGGTCACCCAAAAAAAAAAATATGCAAAAAAATACTGACGAGCATTTTTCCTAGATGTAACAAGAACTGCGGCGGAGCAGAACCACCAAGCCAGTTTGCTCAACATCAGTCATTGCTCAGCTCAGCCAAGCACCTGGGCAGCAAAAAATACCAACAGTCTACCCAAAAAAGAAAAGAAAATGTCAAGGGGAGGGATTAACAGGTTTTGCAAGTGGTATGACTGTTGTGTACGTGAAGGTCAGGGTTGGTGTGTGTGTGTGTGTGTGTGTGTGCGCGCGTGCGTGGTCACAGGAGAAATGCTGGCTGCTCGTTTGGGAGCTCTTCAGTGCACGAGCCTCCTCACAGTTGGCAAATTAGGAGGCTGCACCCTGCATGGCAACCATGTTGGCCCATGCACCGGATGGGTGCCTCTTAAAGTATACACACATACACATTCATAAAAGATGTGGGGGTTTGTCATGTTTGATATTCACAAGTTAATAAACATCACGCGGTGTCAGTTTAAGTCATTGGGGTAAAAGAAAGTTTTGACTTGTGCATCAACATTGCCCCCTGGTGGTGATGGCGAACCGTACACGTTGACAGAGAAATGCGCTTTATATAACGGATCATCAAAAAAAAAGCTACAAAACTGCTTGCCAAACACTCATTGTAGGAATACTTTTAAATGTTCAAATTAACCATCCACGCACACTAAAAAAAAAAAAAAGTATACATTTTTTTGTACAGTGTTGGTCAAACTTTTTCTTCTTCTGCATGCCAGGTTTAAAGAAATTGTTTTTCAAAGGGCACAAATTAACATTGATGCACTAATCTTGATACTTGTAGCATATTTCACCATCTCTCCCCATCAACTTTGATTTAAAGACAATTGGGGGGGGGAAAGAACATTTACCTCCACACAGTGGTGCTATTTTGCACGTGTGACGTGTGTAATGATGTCCACCCAATTATAAAGCCTCATTTTACATTGCAGATTTTTTTTTTAATCACTCAAATATGTCAACACTTCTGTGGTGTGTCAAATTTCCATTTATTGTCACCTCACAGGCACTTTTAAGTCCTCCTCCTCGGACCGGGAAGTGGCCTGCTAACATACGGCCAAATACAAACAGTTCAACTTTGGCAGAGATCTGCCGAGTGTCATCATTCTTCTCAACACGAACTCAGTGGTACTCTGAAATCTGGGAAGAGGGAACAAGAAAGTCCCGGAAGTTTTCAGTGGCTGTAGTGAGAAATTCTCAATATAGAATTAACTGACAAATGACTTGAATTTAACCATCGATGCAAAAAGTTCACAGACAAATGTAGAGGAACATATTTGCCATTTTATTTTTTTTCTTCACATTATTGCTTTACAGTAAAATGCATTGGTTGGAGATGTCCAGTATAGCAAGACAATACATTCATATAAGTTATACAGTATTTTTTTTATTATAGTAACTAACTTTACATTAAATAGACTTTTGTTAATCAGTTATTGTTGACAACTCCCACATCACATTGAGCTCACAGTGCATCAGGTCGCATTCAATCAAATAAATACACACGAGTCCTTGTGTTCCCGTCACCTTTCCAAGCCGTCTGCGCAGTTTTTTTTATACACAGGACTTCCATCCGGTCTGCATCAAAGAATTCTTTCTTTCCTTCCTCCAGAAAAAAAAAAAGACTTGCTGACAAACGCAAGCTCAACAACAAGGAGGACAAAACTCCAACCTGGCAACCAAGATAGGACCGCATAGAGCAGCATTGACAAGAAAAAGAAAATGTGCATTTGGACTCAAAACGAGTAGAGTGCTGCTTCCAGACAAAAAAAAGGTGTATGTACAGATGGTCACCTCCATCCAGGAGTGAAATGGAGAAGCATGTTAAGGGTGGGTCCAACTTTGTCCCCAAGTACTCTCCACCAGGTCCTCTTAAAGTGACAGTCCCAAAAAACAAAAACAAACAAAAAAAAACATTGGTCCACCATGTTGCTTCTTTTGGCTCTTTGTGGAAAAAAAAGGACCAAGTGTCCATCATTTCAACAGCAATCATAAAAAACCTTTTTTTAAAAAAAAAAAAAAAAAAAAAAAAAAAAAAAAGCACACCTGTGAGCTCACATTTAGTACTAGACGGACAACATCATGAAACCTGGCAGGGGCCTCATGTCACGCACGCACGCACACAAACACACAAAGTCATGACATTGAGATTGCATATACAAGTGCCTACCACCATGTGTGGCACAGGAATATCCCACCCACACCACTTTGTCGCAATTCTCTGTAGCTCGGCTCATCGCTTGCAATTTTGCAGTGTAGCTGCCGATTTTTTAAACTTATTTTTGTGTGTGTAAAACTGGACCAGGCAGTTGCCATGGAGACGCCTGACGGGAATAAGCAGCCTTTACGCTGTGCTTCAAGGGAGGGAGGGGACGGACACTGCATTTAACATCCCAGCATGCACTGCGGACAAGAGGCGGGTGTGCTCATTGGATTCACCGGGCTCCAGTCGGTTTACACACACACACACACACACACCCCAAAGGAAGCACTAGTTGATTTAGAATGAGAGGATGGCTGTTAAAGTGCAGTATCTACATACAACTCACATCAACATGACAGGCAGCCCCCCCCCCCCCAAAAAAAAAGCTGTCCCTGATAACTGGTGGCTATGATTGGCACCCCCTACCTGCCAGGGGGTGGTCTAGCAGACAGTCAGTATGAAGAGAGCTGTCTAGTTCCTTTGTCTCAAAAGTTGATTGCAAAAATCAAATACAAATCCATCGCACTGATCTAGAGACGGTTCCTCTGAAGTTGTGCGTCGGGCAGAGCGGCGAGTCGCAGCTGAGAGAACGCGGCACCCCGGCGGCGGCCGTTCAAAAGCTCCATCCAGCACAAGAAGCGGTCTCGCGTACAAAGTTGTTTGGAGTGAAAGATAGTTGCAAACTTGGTCTCCCTCCATTTTCCACAAAAGATGGAGGGATTTTGGGAAAAAAATAAATAAATGCAAACAGAAAAAGAAAAAAAAGTGCATACACTTCAACGTTCAAGATTGCAGGTGGTTTTTAGTTCCTGGTGTCAAGTTGGAGGCTGGAGGAGGGGAGCTGCCAAACACATGGCCCTCCCCCCAAAGGGAGGGGGCACCAAATAAAATAAAATAAAAAGAGTGTGCTTGTCTCTTTGGGTCCTGGAGTTCTCAGTAAACCTTGTGAGGATTCTGTCAATGTGAAATAGTGATATGGTGAAAAGGGGAGTGTGGGGGGGGGGCACTATTATTCTGGCCCCTCCCCACCTCAGACAGCTAAAGGCATGCTAATGGGTGGACACAGTAGACAGGTGGGCAGCAGTACTGCGGCAACGCTCCAAATGAGCATCAAGGACTGGCACTGTGTGAGCGAGGACAAGAGTCAGAACGGCTCAAGTGTGCCACCTCGTGGACAGACTCGGGGATAAACAGATTCAGAGTGACGAAAAGAGATGGGTCTGGTATTTTTGAACGGGGGAGGGACTCTGGGCCTGTGAGGATTGTTTTGGTGTCCTTGCTGCTGCACGGCGAGAGTTACTCGTCAAAGCACATGGGCAGGTTAACAAAGGTGAACACGTTGTATTCGATCATGACCGAGATGCAGAGGAAGACCGCGTACAGGACCAGAACATAGATGCCCAGCTTCAGGTCCAAACGCCACTTGTTCAGGTGGATGCCCAGGACCTGTTCAGCATGCAAACCAAACATGAGTCAGCGACTACAGCGGGAAACCGTGAACTGATAACTGGGCCGAATTTGAGCAAATATCAGATATCAAAGATTATCCTGTGCGATTATCCTTTTGTGTGGGGTGTTAAAAGTGATTTTCCCTCGCCAATCTGCATTAAAAAAAATTTTTTTTTTAAGTCAGCGTAAGCCACCAAATCTTAAACTGATTTAATATTTACAATTGCAAACACAGTGTTCTGCTTTTGCTTCCAAAATGAAGACCTAATCAAGTAAGTTTGTTCCAATTTCAGTAACGTGACCACAAATGTGACTTTAATAGAACGACTTTGAAATTATTCCAGTGGCACACCGGCTTTTAACAAGGAGATTAGTCTGCTATTGCCATGGTAACCCCAGTGCTTCATAAAAAGCGAACCAGCTAGGACGCCTACTGTATACTGTGTTAGCACATTCTTTGCTTTCTCACGAAACGGCTGCAGATTAGTGTAAAGTCTAAAAGAGCTCACTGTGAGGGCCACAGATCCCAGCAGAAGCACCACCGAATACACAAGTCCTCGACTGTTGATCATCACCTACAACAGACGGAGCAATCGGTTAGTGAAATCATGTTTAGTAAGCAAGTACAGTAGTCACTCATGGGGTACCTAATAAACAAAACAAGGAAGAATCACCTCTGATCCGTAGTTAACACACATAGTTTGGAGCGCCCAGGGGACGCCCAGTCCCACTAGAATGTCAAACACGTTACTTCCAATTGTGTTGGACACGGCCATGTCTCCCAAACCTGAAATACACAACTCATATCGTTGGACTCAAACGATATGAGTGACACCATTCCCCCCCCCCCATTAGAATGTTTGACTGATATTGTCATAAATGGGCAGACGGGGAGATGTATTATTCACGAAGATGCAGAGTGACCGAATGACCTTGGCGAGCCACAATGAGACTGGCTATGCAGTCGGGGACGCTGGTGCCCGCTGCCAGGAAGGTGATTCCCATGATGACGTCAGGGATTCCCAGAGTGTAGCCAATTATGGTCACCTGCGAGAGGAAAGGACTTTCAGAAAGCTATTCTATAAGAAAATACACAACCTACACACAAAACGTACAGCATCTGTGTACGTTTTGTTTATTTTCAGGGTATGTGACATGGATAAATATACTAATTAACAATACACTTTTGATCCAATACAAGTGGTGTACAAGTAGTCACAATGTCGCGGGCAGTCCGTGCCACTACTTACCATCCAGACCATCAGGTAGGAGAAGATTGCGATCCAGACAGTCGAGAGGATGAAGGAGACCATGAAGCATCTCTCCCAGCGTGGCTTGCCACAGTTTGGGACGGTGAGGAACAACAAGAGCAGCAGAGGCCATGAGATCAGCCACTTGATCTTGTTGCCGCATCCCTCTGCACAACACAAACAAATCATTCCAGTCTTCATTGCATTCAGTTGTTCATTAGAGCAAACTATGCTTCAGTCATTACTGTCTGTAGTGTCCACATACTAGGAATACCAAACGGGGAGATGCCGCTTTCTTCCTCCTCCTTGTCGGTTTTGTCCTCGGGCACGTTGCCGTTCTCGATGTCCGTCTTGCCATCAATCCCTTGTGTCTCCACGCCGTTGGCCGCCAGGACCAACTTCTGGCGCTTTCAGAAAAGAGACACTAAATCCCGAGCACGCACACACGACGACGTACGCTGCTACAACTCCCATGTGTACCTCTGTGATGATGAGGCGGCTCGCCATGCGCAGGCGGGTCTTGGGTCCAAAGTGGCTGGTGACCATGACCCGAAGGCCCGCTTCGGGAAAGCGGAACTTGGACGGGCTGGCGTTCATGATCTCGTCCACCATCACCACTGAGCCACGGCTGTAAGCTTTAGTGGGCTTCACTGGAGTCACGTGGTGGAGACGGCACAAAGACAACTTCAGCTGAAGGAAGTGGACTCACCACTATACACCCTTCCCTTTCCTGCCTATAGTTTATCTAATTACAACCTCACAACCTTTTCCCTTTCAATACACACTACATGTTCTGTATCCTCCTAGACACAAAGGACAACTCCTAGTATAGATTTAGACTGTATACAAGTCAACAGGGCCCCCCATCCATGACAAAAATAAGGACATGAATTATTTATTCTAATTTATATGTTTGGCTCTGCAATATTTTCCGTTTTTGTATTGTGTCACTATTTTGGTCTGTTGCAAAAATACATTAAAAACCTGCACCTTCACATGAATAATGCAATATCATTATGTTTAAGTATCTTGCCTTACAGTATGTCAGCAGCACATTCTGTATTTGTGGATATGAGTTTCAGCGGAGCACTTATTGATTTCTTTTCAGAGGTGATTTAAGTCTTATACCGAGAGGGCATCTCTCATGTTCAGACACCTTTGCGTCAGCCTACATTGAGTTGTACAATAGAATTCAGTTCTTGCCATTCCAAAACCTTTACATTATTTTTTTTTCTGGTGAAGCCAATTCTTTATTTTTGTTTTTCCCCCTCCCTCAACTTCAGCTTTTCATTTTGTATTTTGAATGACTTGACATTTCTTTTTCATGAATCTAAGCCCAAAAGATGAAACCACCACAACACTTCCCTGTGGATACCGTGTGATTTTGGTGATGTTGCAATGTTTCTGCAACCTTGGTTTTAAGTTTTTTTCTTTTTTTTTTTTTAAAGGCTTCACAGCGTACTAACATTTTCTATTCACAGCACATACTGTCAAACCCGCAATTTAAAACCATATTATAATTAATGAATAATTTGCCAACTCTTCATAATTAAAAGTTGACGTGGTATTGCATATTGTTGCACACACTCTCTCACACACACACAACTTCAGAGAAGTGAACACCATTTTACTTCCTGAAATTGACGCATGCACCTTTGACGTTTGCTTGCAGAAGGAAATATTCACTACAATTGATTTGGAGAGTCACATTTGACATGGAGGTGTGAAATAAAGAATGACTCACTAGTACATGACTCCCCTGACAACCAATAAAGAATTATAATTTTTTTTTAAACTTTGCCCTTGTTAGTGTAATTTGGATTTATGCATGCAAGAAGGCGCATATATTAGGTGTGTAAACAAACATTTCTTAAAGTCATTACCACTTCAGTAGGGAGCACGTCAAGAGAGCAGCAGCAGAAACAGTTATGTAACACAAACACATTGGCACACAGCAGCACAACACTGTTGACAACAAGCAAGGTCAAGTTTAGTAAGGCTAAACAGACAGGCGGTGGGTTAGATCCATCAGTCAGTAATATCATTAGTGAGGAGTTAAGAGAAGTGGCTAGAAAGAATAACAAATGTGTTATTGAGAAAGGTTTTTTCCCCCCCCCCCAGATAGTTGGACAAAAAGACAACGCAGTCCCATGACACTGAACTATATTACACAAATACATTTACATACAAACCAAATTGAAACATCTACACTTATTTAGAAGCAACATATCCAGTAGGAAACGACAGCATTTGAAATAATCCGCTCCAGGGTAAAAATCAAGAGTTAAAAGTTCACCATTGAGTATACTCATCATTAACTCATTCACAGCCGTGGACATTTAACAAACTTGACAAACTTTAATGCAATCGTTTACTGCCATTGACGTATACATTTGTCAAATAAATTTTTCAACGGTTAGGCGTGGAAGAGTGTCTCGCTCACCTCGTCTGTGAAATTCAAGCTTCTAATAACTAATGACGAATAGACGGTTAGATGGCAGCGTTGCATCATCAGTTTGGATTGGAGATCAGCAGATCATTTGGGTTGAAGGTAAAGATAAGAGCATGAATCTCAAGGGAGAGAAATGGCAACAAGTCAGAAATCAAACAAGATTAGGCACCTGACACTAAAAGACTATAAACAGGGTTTGTGTGGCAGTAGTTTGTAGAACGTGTGTCGCAGTCATGAGAAAAGATGACCCAGTTCATGGAGTGAATGGCGAACGTCGTGTAAAAAAAGCCACACTCAAGCAATGTGGTGACTTAGTGTTGCTCACTGCCCGTTTCTTGAATATCTGTAAATCAATTATTTTGCCAACATAAACCCTTTACCAGTCTTGTTTTTGTTTTATAATTTGAGGTGTCAAAAAAGCAAAAAAAAAAAAACTGTCAAAGTCACTGTTCCGCTTGACATCCTTTTTCACAAAAAGCTTTTTGTCAGAAACCAATCCATGTTCTATTGCTGATTACTAAAGTCCGAAAAAGCAAGAAACTTTTTTTTTTTTTCCCCCAGGGGAAAGTAGAGTCTTCCCTTTCGTTTGGTAGGTTCTGTGTTTATACTGTCGCAGAAAAATATTCCGTGGGTCTTTAAAGATCAGTGAAAAGACTCAAATGGCTGACAATAAAACTGCTTTGAGGACGGCCGGCAGTGAATGAGTTAACTGATGACACTGTAACAAATTGCGATTACAGTGTGTACCTGGGAGTTGAGTCGCTTCACAAAGGGTATACAGAGCATGATTGTGCTGTGGACTGGACATTCCATTGTGTCAAATTGTCAGTGTTGCTTTTCTGCACAAAGCATCCAGTATACCTGCATATGTTCCATTTCTGCTTCTAAGGTTGCCCTCACACTTTTACCATTCCCCTTCACGGCACCCTTCTGTGGTGGGCGGAAAGGCAAAAAACGTCAAAACAAAAAGCAAATCAGGCTCGTCAAGTTAATATTTTAGATGCTCACTGAGCCGAATTCCCACACAATTTACTAAAGTGAGACAATGCATATTTCTCTTTTCCACACTAAAGGACTTAAGGCAATCCAATTTTGAGGATCCATTATTCTACTGAGCTCCTCAAACAAACCTTAGCATCTACTCTAATTGAATAAAGGTTTAAGCACTGAGAAGAATAAAGGCCACGGGTCATTCATACGCAGTGTATTAATAAATGGTAAATGTAAAGCAGTTCAATTGAGATCACAGGACTGGAAGTTTGCAAATCTTTGGACAGAATCCCCCCCCCGCAGAGAGAATGTATTCGATCGAGCAATTGTGAAGCAAGTTGAGCAGAACAGGAGGCGAGATTAAAAGCCACATGACCTCAAAGGAGGTTTTCCAAACAAAGCCGTATTTTCTACGATCTACATGTCAGAGGCCAGACGGGCCACTTCCTGTTCCCCCAGCCTGTCTGATTAGCCTTACCTGATCCGAGTAAGGGCGCTGACGTGTTGTCATCCCAATAATAAGGTGCATTACCGTCCTCCATCTCACTGCTGGTCGCTGCGTTACCGTTGGCCACGTTCTTCTTGGAGCTTCCCATGAAGAAAGCCTGCATGCTGGAGTTGAACCTGGCGAGAAGACGTCCAAGGAGAGGTCAGTGGACGCATTAGAGAGAACTCAAACTCATTTGCATGGAGGATTGAAACAGAGAGATGAAAGAATCTATTAATGAGCTAAAATCACTTGTTTACTCTGCAAACATACATAGCATGAGGTGGCCTAGTTTCCACAAAAAAATGCATTATAATGCACACAGAGCCTGAAATTAGCTTATAAGCATTTGGTCCAAATTCTCCCCCCCCCCAGTATGACAATTACAAGGCAATGTGAGTGCCATTAAAATGAAGTGTCTATGAACATGGCGGTACAAAAGCTGCTGTGTTGTTAGTCCCTTCTGACTAAACAGAACAACGTCCTCCAAAAGGTTTGCTTTGGTTTCAGAAGATGACTCTCTTTCTATTTGCGCCTTTCGAGGCTCACTAATTCATTTCTGCTGTTCTTCCCTTTCACGAAGGACATCTCCGCTCCCTGGAAACGGGACGACTTGGGCTGTGTTTGAAATCACTCGCTCTTCACCATAGTGCACAACATAGTGACTTTGCCATTTTGTAGAGCGGTTTGAATGTGAAGTGAACATACAGCAAGTCATTCCTAATGTTAACTACAATGCATCTTGAAACTGGAGGAATCCATCCAAGAGTGTCGCAGACAAGGCAGGGAACGCGCAATAGACCCCTGGGGCG
The DNA here is from genome assembly GCF_024500385.1 of Phyllopteryx taeniolatus. Taxonomy (NCBI): domain Eukaryota; kingdom Metazoa; phylum Chordata; class Actinopteri; order Syngnathiformes; family Syngnathidae; genus Phyllopteryx; species Phyllopteryx taeniolatus. Next base: position 11,608,846 of record NC_084519.1, read on the forward strand.
TTACTTTGAAGGGGGAAACTTTAGATATGAAATGTGTCGTTTCTGACACACCCCGTACAAAACATGAGTAGGGCGCTAGTGAAAATAGTTGGAGGCAGATTTTGTCAACTCCTACCCAGTGTGTCACAAGTAGCCAAAAATAAAAATAAGCTCCAAAGCATTTCGTCTCCAAATTTCATTTAAAAATTAAGTGCAAATGGTGTGAATTATTCATGTAACGTCATTAGCAACATGCCACTAGCTTAGTTTCTAATTGTATAGTGTAATAGTTCAGCTTCTTTGTGTGTGTGTGTGTGTATAAACATGTTAATGCAAAGAATGCAGTGTGTTTATTTAGAAAATTGCAGCCCAAAACAGATTTCTCTTGGTTAGATTTTTTTGCTGTCCCATTTCTCTTCGTTTTGAGTTGAGTAAACACCTCAACGCACACTCCATTTTGACAGGAACAACCTAAAATGGCCAGTGGATATTTTAGAAGGGGGTTTGGCGAGGGAGGGGCGGCATAATACCGCAGCAGCGTCCCCTCAGTAAGTTGTCTTGCCTGCAGAATGAGGAAGGAGAGAGGAGTGATCCGGTTAAGCCGGTGCTCTTTAGGGGCTGCGCGGGGGAGGAAGATTAAGCCGCCGGTGGCAGCGAGAGAGCAGGCTGCTGCTGAGAGTGCAACACGCACACACAGATTACCAGCTTCACCGAGACAGACGCACACACCGTGGACCATGACGTGCCGCTATGCGGTCCGTGTGCTAGAACCACACGCGCACGGCTCCGGGTTCATGGAGAGAGAGTCGATATTTTAACATGACTTTCAATTGGAGGTGGGGGAAAAAATAATAACTCTTGATGCAATAATAATAATAGCATCATGCTAAAACAATTAATAGATATCGGAATGAAAACGAGGTAAATCATAGTATCTCTACTAAAGGAAAACAAACAGTCCAATTGACAAAAAACAACAAATATGCTTTTTTTCCCCCCCATTATAATATCATCAGATTAAATGGTACCATTTTATTTATTTTACACTGTGAAGAAAACTTATCTAAGGTTGTCAGCACTTCAGTTTTATTGTTTATTATGCCACTTGTCTCGGGAGAGCTGTGATTCGTGGCGCAATCAATAGTTTAAAACACAACAAAAGGGTTGTTTTTATTCGTCATTTAAACAAGCAGCGTTGGCACCACACGGAGACAAAATCCTCATCAAACGCACATGCGACAATCAATGGCTGATGTTGGCATATGGTTACCAAAATCAATAAGAATGAATTGCAATAGATATTAAATATGGCTTGCAGTCAAAAGGTGCAAATGTCGCATTAGACTGACAAAGCAACCGATGAGCACTTACTTCATGACCAGAATGTATCCTGCATACATGACCACCAGCACTAAACTCTCCCACCTGAAAAAAGAAAAAACTAAACTAAGATCAATCAAGGACAGAATATAGAGAAGTTTTTGGTCTTAAGAGTTTAAGCTGAAATAGGCAATTAGTAGACCAGCAACCACTATGGTAACCAAGGGCAAACCATTTTTAAGACAACCAAAAAGCCAGTTCGGTATACAACAAATTCAGGAATATGGCTAAAAGGACATTTTAAAACCAATTTCTATATTTAGCTATGCAGTAAATGCATTTACATATATTGTATTACATTGCTGTTTTGAGGCAGCAGTAGTGCAGTCTGTGAGCACTTTGCACTGGGATTCTAAAGCTGAAATAAGCAATTATTGGGCAAAAGGGGTCTAAAGCCACTACGCTAACTAATTAAATGATTGGTTTTTAAAAGGTTGGCAGTGGGAATTCAGATAGATCAAATAGTGCCTTGATTTGGCGATAAGAAAACTATTTTCGGTAGCACAAACTTTAAAGACAGCAGTTCTTTTGAAAAGTGAGGCTGAAATAAGAGATTAATAGATAATGAATCTGTAGACACTGTGCTAACCTTTATTCTGTCTCAAATAATGCTTCACCATATCAAAAAGTAAACTTTTTTTTATGGGTTAGGCTGAATTTAGCATTTAAGAGATAAAACCAACTGAAAATTCACAATAAATGTGCATAAATCAGAATGTCAGTGTTGGACCCTTCACAGTTTCATTTGAAAAGATCAAACAAGAAACTATTTCAAACCACAAAAAATGTATGGAATATTTGACTTACCACACAATCTTCCCATCATAGATGAACTAGAACGTGTAAAGAAGTGTGGGGGGGAGGAGGAATATTAAAATTTGTCATGGAACGATAACATTCCCATTACGTTGAGCCCAACTTACTGCAATAAGAGCAATGACAGACAGAATGTAATAGAAGGAATCTCGGAAAACTGCCCACCAGGTCAGCATCACCACCTACAGGATGCAAAGAACAAACATGCGCAATTTGTACATTCTGTCTTTGTCAGCACTTCTGTTCTGTTCTGTGTAAACCAGCCTGAGATGTTTTCATTAACAGTAAACCATCCATGAGAAAATGACAATAAGTGGGCATTTGTCCATGAACATTGAGGATGCAGCTGCAGCAGAAAGTCCGTTACGCACACAGACAGACAGACGCACGCACGCACACACCTGTCCAGCAAAAATGCCGCAGACTCCGATGATGCAAAGGATGTTGAAGACGGCTGAGCCAACAATGGTTCCCACCCCCACGTCGCCATGGGTGATGAAGACACCTGCACACAAGGAGGCGTCCAATCAGAATCGCTCGGGACACTGACCATCTGCGCGTTTATGTGTGCACATTTTGCTACCGATGACTGAAGCAAAAAGCTCAGGCGCAGAGCTGCCAGCTGCCATGAAGGTGGCGCCGGCGACGTCTTCGCTAAGATGTAGTTTCTGCACGAATAGAGCAAACGTGGTCACGTGAACAAAACAAACAAAAAAAACCTGTCACTATTAAAAATAAAAATAAAACCCTGAATACCCCCCCAAAGTACCTCACATATATTCTCCAGTGACGTGACAAAATACTCGTCACACGTGATGGCGAGGGCCAGGAACATGTAGAGGGCCTGTGGTCACAGTCAGTGCAATTAAAATGAAGGACATGTAATATAGTAAAAGTTTCATGGGGAAAAAAAAAAAAAATATATATATATATATATATATATATATATAATGGTTCAATTAATTAAAACATTTACATTATGTTCCCGGAGGCCAAATCACATTTCAATGAAAGCAGAGGGACAGGATGCGCAAATGCGACAGGCCGTGATTGTTGTGATAAGGTTAACTAATTGATTATTATTATTGATGATTATGAAGACAAACAGAAAATGACTCATGACAAATGCAAGACCCCGCATATTTGTATGTTGCTTGCAATGCCACCTCAAAAATAAATGGTAAGTAGGTTGCCACTAAATTAATTTTCCTTTCATATAAGGCTGTATGAAAGTAAGGTAAAATTGATTTAGACACAGTTAATAACATTTAAGCAGAAGCATCCCTTTATTGTAATGTGGCCACTTCAATTACATGTCATCGCTGTGTGACGAAAAGCATGACGGGCGCTGTATAAAGCGAAGGTGGAGGAGCGTCATGAACATGAAATTCAAGATTTGCATCCAATTGAAAATGTGTGCCCCCTTTAAAAAGTCAGGGCCCAAAGGGAGAGTTTGCATGCTCACGCTCCCATGGGGCTCGGGGCGGGTGGGACGAAGCAGGCGGCCTATTTTAGTAGCTGAGGTATAATTTATGAATTATAGATCAGGTGTGAGAGGAGCGCCTGGCTTCTGCTGCGGTGCTCTATGCTATCCACAGGGGGCAGCGCAGGCACAGCAGAGCTCAGCTGACAGTGCATGTCAAGGTAAACAAGTTATTTCAGTGTAGGCAAGTGGAAGAAAAGTATGACGCACTGCAGCTCCGTCTTGAAATTCATCTTTTAATAATGAACATTCAGACACACACTCGAAAAGGATGACACAATGCATCTAAATATTACATAGCTTTGAGTTTTGCAATTTTAAAAAGGGGCGTTTGCAATTTTTAAAAAACTAAAAATAAATCACAGTAATTTTTGTTAAAACTGTCAATATGACTGGCAGTAGTACACATTTTTAAAAAATATCTGAAGAAAAATCTACACTTTCTGGGCCCATGGTGTACCTTTATTTTGATTATTTTAGAAACCACAGTGCCTGAGGAAAAACAACCAATGAGAACCAGAAGGTGTGACTAGGTGAGCAGGCACACAGGAGAAGCCTTGCGTGGTTCCCTGTAACGTTAGGTTTGAGGAGCACAGCTGAAACTACAGGGTGAATTTCCACCTTCAGTTTGCAACAAAAGTTAAAAAGAAGGAATTGGACAGATCCCGAGAAAAAAACCATAGGCGATGCCTTTCAGAGGTGGCGTGGCCACAGGCAGGTGAAAGGATTCAGAACCGACAAACATTTCTGCTCAACAGAAACCACCTTTTTGATGTTTTATTATTTGTACGCTCCCAAAAAAAAAATAATAAAAATAAAAAACAAAAAAAAACTTCATACCGATAACATTTACTGTTATGGTAACACTCAGACAAATCGGTCATCCTACCGATGTAGCAGCCGTTCGAGAAGTGAGACTACGTCCAAATCTTGACTGCTGTTTGAAAACTGCAAACTGCCTTTCAGAGCAACCTGCACATCTGAACTGTTCGCTTTGATTTTAACGTCATCAGAGCCCATCTGCGTTTTCACAGTGTCGAGGGGACATTACACCTCCGCTTCTGTGGTTAAGTGCTAAAGCATGCAATAAGAGCGAGGTAGCACACAATATTACACCACCACTGTGGCTTCTTATTGTAGTCAAGGCCGAGCGTATAAAGAATGTCAAAGGACTAAGGATGCCTATACAGTGGTGCCATTTCTTATAAACCAGTAATTCCCCAATTACTGTGCTGTGGCAGAGGTTGCTTAATTGGTCCCAAAATGATTTCCAACAAATATATCTTTTTTCATTTATCTTTGCTAGCAATGTATAGTGAAAGGCAGAACATTTGAATGACAAGTTACCCTTGTTGCAATTCATACAACTGAATAATAGCTTTGGTTTGTATTATTATTATTATTATTATTATTTTACGCTGCCTAAGTAAATTTGTTAGTAAATTGAGATTTTTGTATACAGTCAATTTTGGGGACTTTTTTGATGGAGTGCCATGAGATTTTTCTAAAGTAAAATATGTGCCTTGTCTAAATAAAGGTTGGCAAACACTACTATAATGATTTGTCAAACAAAAAAATTACCCCTAAGCTTTGCTTTGAATCACTATTCTGTTCATTTAAAGTCATCTACATAAATGACAATCTTCTAGCCAAAATGCAATGTCATCATGTAATCAATTATGAATAAATCTAAAAAAGTGTTGTTCTAGTTCAGACTCTAAACATGGCACATGACAAGTACTAAAAAAAAAAATATAAAATAAATTTTTTTTTTTTTTAAATGAAGTCACTCACTAAACTGACTCATCCTTATTTACAAGCGTGATCGTGATTCAAGCCAAAGTTGAAATCACCACTATAGTGGGTTGAGAATTACTTCAAATACCTAATGAATATTTAAGAGAACTTTGTTTCCAACACTACGCAATGTAAAAGTAATGTACAGTAGCTCTCGCTTGCACGCTGTACATTAGCAGCGCGTGCAAATTATGACCTGCATCAGTGGATTTGTTTAATACTGCAAGTACTGGTTTGCCTAAATGATAACACCCACCCCAAAGCAATTGAACAAATTCCTGAAAACCATTCAAACACATTAACGCTGGTAAAAAGACAATTTGTCAATAAACGTGCTACACCTTTAAAAACGTTTTTTCCTCATGAGCTTAAAAAAAAATAAAAAAATAAAAAAAATAAATTAAAAAAAATTAAGAACGTCTCTCTTACCGCCACGATGTGCAGCAGGATGGCGCCGTTCTTTCGCTCGTTGTTGGTGAAAAGGTCATCGGGGAACTCATGTATTGCTGGAGAGAGAGGAAATGTCACGGTCAACACACGACATCAGCGGCGTGACAGCGAGGCACGTGTCCACCGCTGCCACCATCGCCATCATCCTCCTCTTCTTCCCTCCCCCCACTGCAACCCCAAACTAGTAGTATGACATTTTGATTGGTCAGCAGACTACAGAAATTTACACAAATTTAAAAAGAAGCTAACCACTGGAACAGGTGACAACGTGTAAGGTTGACTGCACACGCATGTGGATGCTGATCTCACAGATTGTGTGTGACAAACAGGCAAAATTGCCACGCAATATTGGTACAAGCAACGGCAAATTAAATTAACTCAACACGCCAACCAAGCCCGAGGGCAATTTGTTGGCGTGAACTTGCAATTTAGTGCCCGCTTTTGGTGATCTTGGTAAGTAAGGCCATTAGTGTTTTGAGGTCACCTACTTCTCATAACTGCATACAGAATATCTGATGTATAATTTTGACACATTTGTGACTACTTGTTTTGACACGTCTTTTAAAAAGAAAACAAAAAAAGTCCAAACACACAATTGTTTGATGCTTACTAAACCGAGGTCCTACGAGGTCTCGCACAATATGGCGATGTCACACACGACTGATGATTTTAAAAAGGCATATTTTTCTACAGTATTTGTTCGAATTACATGATGTCAGTGACAGTCAGAGGCTCTGCTGTATTTGTAAGCATATGGGAGTTGAAAAAAAGCTCCCAGGGTGGGGACTCATCCATCATCTGAGCTCAACAGTTCACCTGGTGGCTGACAGATGTGGGCTGCTCTCTTCTGGGACCGGAGCAGTGTGCAGCATCTGTGAGGGTATTGGCACAACTGGACACAGTCCAGTTTGGTCCGTCATGTACGCTCACATATACATGCATAAAGTATCATTAGGGCCAATAGGCAAACGCCAGTTTATGTGACAACAATTACCTCTGTTTACCATAGGGTCAGGATGGACGCGTTGTGATTATAGTATAAAAATAAATAAATGGCCCGTTTTGGGCCGCGGTCACATATGGACTCATGAAGTGGAACAGGGCTCACCTGAGACTTCACACTGCATCTGTCCTAAACTCACTGTTGCGAGTGTGTGTGTACATATTTATATTATACACTCCATGATGTGTGCACACATGAATGAACCAACGCAGCATTTGGAACGCTGCAGCAAACATAGCATGTCGTCTGATCACACTTATTCTGTACGCCTCTTGAATTCCCTTTTTCTTCCCTTTGTACATACTGTATAGTATGTATAAGTTTATAGTTACAATTTCTGCATAAAAGCCATGCTACATATCTATGACGGGAGAAAAAGCTCTGAACTATCATATGAACAGATAAAACTAAACCACTTCTGACACTCAGAGACTTTCTGTATGGCAGTAAATGCAGTAGAGCCCGACCGATAAATTGGTGGACCAGTTAAGAGGGTATCCTCAATAAATCGTCATCCGTCAATATGTAACTGATGTATTAACTTTTTGGAATGCGCGTGACGGGCTGCTCCTGTGTGTTACACTCAGAGTGCCTGGCCTGCCTCGCTCTCTCTCTCGTATACACTTCTCACCCACACACACTGCGCTCAAAGCTGTCGAACTACACTTTAGTGCCTCAAGACAATCATGTCGTCGCGGGAACACGTTCTTAATGGCTCTTAGGGCATGTCAAAATGAGCGTATTTTAGATTTTCCTACGCACGTTTTAAGGACTTCATTACAATGTTCTAGCATTGTTTAAGTTGCATCTTTGTGAAGATATACTGTTAATTCATGTCCACCATTATCCAATACAAGACTATTACACAAGATTTTTAAAGTTTTGTAAATTTTCTTGGATAAGGATTTATGCAAGTGTTACTTCACAATTACCTCAGAATAAGACTACTACTACTGTGTTTGGAAGTTATGTAAAATACCATTGTGGGAAACATTTATGCAAGTGGTAAATCACATGTTCACCATAATCTATTCAACTCTTATACAGCACTTTAAAGTTTTGTAAATTATCTGTTAGATAAAACAACATTTATTAAACTGTTACTTCACGTCCACCATTCCAGACAGGTTTAGGGGCTGAATGAAGAAGGAATCCCAACACAATCAATAAGCAAAGCAAAATTATCATCTATAAAGCACATTTCATATACATGTGCTTTACATGATTAAAAGCTTTAAAATAATATCATAAACATTTAAAACAAAGAAAAGTACAAAGCGGCATAAAGTGCAAGAAAGCTCATTTAAAAGTGGAAATGCTCTAAAAAGCAGGAGAAACAAAAGGTTTTTAACCTGGACTTAAAAATATTCACACTTTGTGCTGATGTCACTTCTGTTGGCAATTTATTCCATGTGTGTGCAGAATAACGGCTAAATACTGCTTTAGACTCTGTGCTCCACTATTTGACATGAGTCTGTAGTTTTCAGAGCCCTACTGGGTCTATATTCCATTAGCATTTCATTCATGTATTCAGGACCTAAACCATTGAGTGATTTATAGACCAGTAGCAGAAATTTCAAATCAATTTTAAAGCTGACTAGGAGCCAGTGAAGAGACTTTAGATTTGGAGTGATATTGTTCTGACCTCTTTGTTCTGGTCAGAACCTGAGCTGCAGCTGTTTAATGCCCTTTTGGGGGAGTCCAGTCAGAAGACCATTACAATAGTCAAGTCTACTTGAGATAAATGCATGGATGAGCTTCTCCTGGTCTGCTTGGCACATGCAAGCCTTCACTCTGGATATGTTAGAGTGTAGAAGGCTTTTTTCGGGATTGATTTGATATGACTGTTGAAAGTCAGGTCGGAATCTATCAGTACACCAAGGTTTCGGACTTGGCCTTTGGTTTTTAAAGAGAGCGACTCCAGGTATTTACTGACAGCAATCCTTGTTTCTTCAAATCCTCTTCAAAAAAACAATTATCAGTTTTGTTGTGGTTTAATTGAAGAAGGTTTTGGCTCATCTAGTTGTTTTAGACAGTGACAACACCTCATTTGGAAACAGTGTTAGATATAACTGTGTCATCTGCATAGCTATGATAGTCAACATTAAGGTTCTGAAAGTTTGACCCAAGGGTAGCATATACAGCAGACAATTGGTTAGCACGTCTCCCTCAGAATTCTGAGGACCAAGGTTCAAATCCAGCCTCGCCTGTGTGGAGTTCTCCCCATGCCAACGTGGGTTTTCTCAGGGTACTCCAGTTTCCTCCCACATCCCAAAAACATGCATGGTAGGTTAGTTGAGAGCTCCAAAATACCCATAGGCGTGAATGTGAATGGTTGTCTCTGTGCCCTGCGATTCACTGGCGATCAGTCCATGGTGTAGCCCGCCTCTCGCCCAGTCAGCTGGGATAGGCTGACTAGTGAGGATATGGGTAGCATATACAGGCTGAACAGGAGGGGTCCAAGAACTGAGACTTGAGAGACCCCATAGGTCATTGCCATTTGATGAGATTGAACACTTCCAACAGTTACGAACAGATGTCAAATAAACGACTGACACAGTGGCCTCAACAGTGAAAACGAAAAACAAATCCTGACTGAGACTTTATGGTCATGGAGTAAAATACTTCACATTTTTCCAGCAAACAAGTACTTTGTGAATTTTCAAAAACCGCAAGATGTCGAATCAATAATTCAACAGCGGAAGCATACAGTATGTTCTTTAGTTGCATGTCCAACCCCCTCCAACTGAATACAAATGGCTCAGGTTGAGTGACTGTACACAGTGTGCGACCACAAAGGTGTTTTAAGGTTAGCTGTGGTCACCTCCCAGTCCTCAGTGACACCTGACCAAACAGCGTGCGCCTCTCGCTCGGACAAACGCTGCATTTCTTTGCCGCTCAAGGACGGGGACGACTTAAGTGACGCGTCTCATCTGAAGCCTTTAAATAGGCTCACACTGACATCGGCGTTCACACAGCAAAAGTGACTTTGCAAGGGAAAATAAGTAATTGACAAGATAAATTCATATTTCGAAGTCAAGCTATGAAGTAGCCCGTAGGGGACGAACCGGTAGACGTCTACTGAATTTGGAATAATACATTGCCATATCGTAAATAAAAATACGTTGAGAATCTGAATCAAATGTTTATTACACCAGCAACCAAGTCATCGGTTAAAAATGTATATAAATTCTATACATCATCCAATTGTATCCATCACCCAATTTACATGTTCACACAGACAATAGGTGTAAATTAAAAATATTTTGCTGAGCTAATATTGTTGGTTATGATAATTAATAGTAAAAAGAAAGGAGGAAGATGAGAAATTAAAGACTATGCAGACCAGCATGAGGCCAGAAGGCCAAAATATATACAAGTCCTCTTGAGAAGCTAAGCTACAAATCTAAAAACCCTCAGATTGGAGATCTTTCTGGGCTGCTTATGCAAGAAAATGTTTTTTTTGTGGTTCTGCGCAAGCCAACCATCCACCCCTCCCATCCCCATCGTCTCCTTTTATCAGCTCATTAGAAGACCACACAGACGGTTCACAAGTAGTTTGAGCTCTGCAGCACAACTATCATAAGAAGGACATTGTTCCTCACAGCAATCAAAGTTTCTTAAAATACCGGTGTTTCCTAGGTTAAATGTAAGAAAAATGTTTCACAGGAGGTTGGTGATGTAAAATGTCACCACAACTTCCAAATTCGAGCAAAATGCCAAACTTTGCCCTTAAAGACATCTTAAATCACACACTGAAATTTAACAATATGCTGAGATCTAATGAAATAGTTCGAAATATCAAATGTTATGCTTTTACAAAGATAAGTTTTAATTGAGACTTTCAGAGAAGCACTCATTTAGCAATGTTTATTACTGTAAATGTAATTTGCTCTACTGTATTAGACAGAGCTAATGTTTTGATTACCCAACTACAGAGGATGGCCAAAATCTTAAAAACAGCTCTCACTGTGATGTTGCAGCATTAAAGACAAAGCATACAGCGGTGTTCAAAATCTTGTAATATTGTAGACAATGGAGGCGTTACATAATAGAGAGCTCGGCCTCTCATGATGTCTGTTCTACCACATGACTGTGCACACTGCGGTCCAGCCTTAAAGATACACAATATAATGATATAAAATGTGTGCAATGTCTCTGACACTACCTCTGACCTACAGGAGGCGGCTGGATAGCCATACCAGAACACAGTATCGCGTTAGACTCAAGAGAACCGAACCATGTCGATTCCTCTGGGTCATTGTTGGCCAATTAGATAATTAGCCGCTGCTAGTGCGTAGCAAAATGCAATCTACACAGTCTTGTTGTCACACAGAGGACTACAAAGCATACACTCATACACACCATTATCCTCTTCTCTTGGTCGGTCAATTAATCCACATGCTCATGTGGAACAGTGCTCACATGTTCGTTTAAGCACTAAAATACATGCCATTCCGCACGAACACACACACGCACGCACATAGTGGCATGAATTCCTGTTAGGTGGCGTACGTGTGTGATCGGGTAACAGGGGTTAAATTATTGGACCAGAAGGTTCGCTGTTGTGAGATGACTTATTCAAATGCGGGGTTGGATAAACAACAAGGTAAAGATTTGCAACAACAAAGTTGATTTTTTTTTCCCCCCCCCTAAATCTGTGAAATACTGTATTTCCAAGGCTCAATTTTTATCCTAGAGAGCAATTTTGTTCAAATGTAGACAAAATGTCAGACTAATAGGTGGGGTTCAAGTGCATGCAGAATAAGCAGAAGCAGAATAATGCTGCCGCTAGCTGAGGTCATGTTGATGTTCTTAAAGGGCCTCTGTCTCTGGCCAGTAGACTAGTTGGCGACTCGTTGGTCGTCCCGGTGAAAGCGCAAGCAATATTTCGGTCTCTTGGATCACCCGACGTCTCCGCCAGTGAGCTAGGCCCTTTAGACCACAAACTAGTGAAACCAAATCAACAGTGCCTCTGCTGGTTGCCGCCAAGTAATACTCTCAATGTTGCATTAATTGCTTTGGGGGGGAAATGTAGAAATCTCAAAATTGTCACATTTAGCTAATCTGTCCAACAGGCTCCTTACAGTGAAATATGAAGAACTGCATGCGTTTGAGTAGCTTTTTTGTATTCCTCTTTTTCTCCAGTTTTGTGTGCATCACATTTGGCAGAGTGCAGTCTTCAGCAACAAGGTCACAAATCTGTCTGAACACCCAAATAAATCATTTAAAGGCATGGGGGGGAGAAATACTTCCGGACTGGACTTTACTCTAGAGCTTTACACTGGAAACTAAAAGAAGGTATTGCATTCAAGCAAGATCATCAGTGCAAAGGCACTTAAGATAAACGTCAAATCAGCAGCAGCGCCTCACGAGGCTCCAACCAATAACGATAAAGAAAGGCAAGTCAAGTGCTATCCATGCAGCACAGTTAAATGGAGCCTCAGCAGTTGCGCTCGCTCAGCATATAAAGACCCGCCCCACAGTGGTCCTCATCCTAACGAGCCTCCATCCATTTACACCTAGTGCTTCTCTCTCCAGGGAAATCCCATTTTGTCAGCACTTGTCCACAGTGGAGTCAACACAGGTCATTATATGCTTATTTGTATTCCACCAGGATACATTGGATTTGTAGTGTTTGGCCACCCGATTTTTACTCAGGAAAAAAAAAACTAAGTGATTATAAACAGCACTTGTACTTATAGCGCAGGACAAAAACGGTATCCTCAATTTAGACATATGTCTGCACTTTTATAAAGGTAGTTTGTTTACTTCTTCACTAGGAAGTGTTATTACAAAATTTGTATCTGAAAATTTCCAGTGGGATACACTGGTCACCTGTAGCCCCATTTTTGTGCAGTTTTAATGAGTTTGGTTAGAGTTTTTTTCCAGGAAAAACCCATTTGATGAGGCACCCAAGATCCATCTACACAGAATGACAAATTGCAGGAACAATCAGAGCGAATCATGTGGCCCACAATTGGTCGGACCAAAGCAAATCGGTTTTGCAACAAAGCAATGAGTGTGCCCATGACAGGATTATTTGCGAGATGATAAGAGTCAGATGACTGACTCACGCTGACAAAGCAGAGCGGTGCGAGGGTGGCGAGTTTAAAAGTTAATGAGGGTATGCAGGATGTGAAGTTCAGTCGGGTACACGAGGGGACTTTTTTTTTTTTGAGTAATCTTTAAGGATTACGCTTCTGTTGAAGAAAACGTCCAGGATTTTAATCCAGTCATTCAATCAGCCCCTACTGTTATGATGCAACAAAGGAAAGCCCCATGAACCTTTTCATTTTAAGTAGTGTAAAAACGGGTTAGGTTGTGTTTAATATTTGGTTAAAACACAGCTGATTTCAATCATTCCAGAGGGGGATGTGCCTGTTGTGAGTAGAATTGAAGTAATAGCATGTTAGGCCCCGCTGGGCAGCTTGTGACACTTTAAATGACATCCAAATTGTCTGCGCCCTGCTGGCCTCCGTACTGTATGATACACAAACAAAACAAGTCCTAAAATTCACTTGCACCCCATTTGGTTAAATAATGACTTATTGTTGCTAGAAATGACTCTAAAAATGATTAAGTCTGGAAGAATCGCCACAGGCCCCAGTGAATCACTGTGATGTCTTCTAAAATAGAACATTCACCGTCACGCACAAAACAGTTGTACCACTTTGTCATTTAAATGTCTTACACAAAACATTGAAGATACCCTAATAAAATTTATATTTATAGCCACCAATAAATCCAAATACATCCTGGATGCACTTCAATCAATATGAGACTTAATTACCTTTTAGTGTAGATCAAGACAGTCACAACAAAAGTAAAACTGAAATCCCCAATTTTTGTAAATCTTTCATAAAATGGATGAGCTGACCAAGCAGTGAGTTGTACACAAATATTCCTCATTTGGATGCTACTGCATGGGTACAGTATGTACAAAAATTGTAATCACCAAAACAGTTCATGTGCCACTTTGGGGAAACACAGTTTGTAGTCAAGACTTCTACATCTTAAAAATCCATCCACAGTACTAGAGTACAATTTTCAGATAGTCTACCCAGCTCTGGTGGGAGGAAGCCAGAATACCCAGAGGGGGCAGGGGTGGGGGAGAACATGTACAGGGAGCATTATCAATTTTTAACACATTTTAGTTTTATCATCATGTGAATACTCATCTAATGTATTTGTCACTTGGGTTGAATTATTGATGACACTTTAAATTTGAGTTGCTTTTTTGAAGACAAAGCCATTCAGGGATCTTTGTCAACCTCTGAATTCTTCCAAAGCTTTTCCATAACTAATAAGGAAGGGTACTGACATAACCGTCCGAGTTGTCGGCGTTTATTGTGTAGACAATTTCTTGAGTAACAATTTAATGGTTCATGCTGCTTCTGAAATACGTTTTGCAAAAAAAATAAATAAATAAATAAAAAAACATAAGTCAAAGAAAAAGTTGACCCCAATATTAATTCTTTGATGCTCACTGAACTGAGGCCTTGTGAGGTCCGCTGATAAGTAATGTCATGCATTACATTTTTTCCAACAGTTTTGCATGACTCATGCATTTTTCCTGATAATTTGTCAAATCCGAAACATTATGGTCTAAAGGACTTTCAGAACAAGTCAGACATTGTAGATTATGTCTTGTTTCCATTAATGATCTCAGCTACAGTACATATACAGTAATTTATCAGCTCAAAGTATGCACCATTGATACTTTTGGGGCAATTTAGAGGCAGCGGAACTAGCTGTAAACATGCATTACAGCCAGTCATCAGGCAGCACCATTAGTTTTCTTTTGAAGAGTTGTGGGCCTGCTCAGGCTAAAAGCAGCAATAATACGGGACTGAGTGTATTGGCTAGTATACCTGGTGCTGAACAGTTCTTGGGCTCAGTTTCATTTTCGGCCGCTGATGCCATTAGCCGCCTCCCCCAGCGCTCCGGGTCGGGATGGTCCTGCATTATCATGCCGTGGCCTGCGGAGCAAACATCAAAACAGATTCAGATTCAGAGCTGCTTTTCAGACAGCTTTATCACCCACAAGCCTAAACGTGGATTGCTAACAACATGCCTGAGGTAAGAGTGAACATACAGAGGGTTTGTTTTTCAGGAAACCTCCCAATTTGACATGCTTGGTCATTATTGAGAATGGTTGTCATTCTCAATCCCCTACCACTTTTTTTTTTTTTTTTTCGCAAGAGTGCATCAAAAATGAAGCTGCTGCACACTTTTTGTCCACTCTTAAGCCTCTGTAATGAGGACAAGTGCTGCAGTCCTAAATATCTTATGTAAAAATCATACCAGCCAGTCCAGATGTGTTTTGAATTAGCAGTTTTTTTTATTCATTTGTTCCTGCACAAATGACACAGGGCCTCAGGCAAGATGAGAAAACTGTTGTGTGCAAAACGAATTGGCCAGGGTGACGCAAGGGCCTAATTATTGTTGTACAAGCGCATGCAACATGGGCAACTAGCCAGCCCGACTTCTGCTTGTGATGTCACGCAGACTGCACTCGTGAAGGTCCACTCACATGACATGGTCATAACCGTCTCCTTAACATGTGAAGGACTCCATGATGAGTCAGCAGGCAAAGCGCTCTTCTAGTCACAGCCAAGGAAGTAACGCGTAAACAAATGACAGTAAGTGTGACCCACCTGAAAAACTGACTTGAAACAACATCTGGACTTGTGAGAGCATTTTTTGAGATTGTAGTAGTAGTTTATGACATTTAAAAATTAGATCTTTAGAGATGGGTTTTGATTGTTTTACTCAACTTGTGTTGGAACCTACACTGAGAAGTCCTTTGAATTTAATTGAAACGTACATCAAGTGCACTTGATTAAAATGTGTTAAACATATTGTTTGATTATTTTTTATGACAAGAGGGGGAAATTACACCACTTTACTACAGTTTAATATGTTCGACCAAAAAGTAAGTACTTTTATTCTGTGTATAAATAAAATCTATTAAAGAAAGGCCAAACAGAACTTAAGATCACATGTTCACATGCTGATATTTGTGTTTGAAAAGTAAAAAAAAATAGAAATGTGCATTGATTACAGATCTCACCAGGCATCCTTCAATTATAAACTGTATGATAGCATTTATATGTAGAGTCAAACACCAAAACTAGTCATAGCATGGCCAAAGTTTGAGGTTAATAATAGAAAAATATCAACACTTCAATGTGTTATTTCCAGCCAGAATATGCCCATTCAACAAATAAGTAAGTTAAAAAGTGACAAGGGCTGAGAAAGCGATACTATTTTTGGCTTGTGTTGAGATCAAGTACTGTTACAAAATTTTCAGCATTATCAAATTTGAATTTCTGCAGTGAAGGAACAAGTTTGAATCCAATATACACTTACGCCTGATAGGATTCAAATGCTTTCAGCAAATCAGAATCATCTTTATTTGCCAAGTATGTCCAAAAAACACAAGGAATTTGTCTCCGGTAATTGGAGCCGCTCTAGTACGACAGCAGACAGTCATTTGACAGAGAACACTTTTGAGACATAAAGACATGGAGAAAAGCAGTCACTGAGCAATAAAGGGTCGCTAGTTTTCTGGTAATGCCGGTACATTTTATTTATTTTTTTTGGACAATTGTGCAAAAAGATGCAGAGTCCTCTGGCACTTAGAGCAGTTCGAATAACTAATGTTACAATAGTCCGGTACAATGACCGTTGTGCAAAGGGCGCCGAGACTTCAAGAGAGTAGTGCGATAGTCTGGGACAATGTTGATTGTGCAAATGTTGCAGATACTCCTCAGGCAATGTGTAAATGGAGCAGATGCTACTCTGGCATGAGTGGCCAGTATTGGTCAACAACAGATATGCAAATAGTGCAGCGTAGTGAGACTACTACAGTGAGTGCACGAGTAATATATAATTGGCCCGACAGAAATGTGACAACAAACCCAAGACAAAAAGACAAAATTGCCAGCATGTTGCAATGGAATTGTAGGTTAGGTGTTTAAGAAGTTGATCGCAAGAGGGAAGAAGCTGTTGCAATGTCTGCTAGTTCTAGTTTGCATTGATTGGTAGCACCTACCCGAGGGAAGGAGCTGGAAGAGCCGGTGACCGGGATTGTATACAACATGCAAGTACTGAATGTATGCAAAACTACTTGCTATAGAAAGTGATCAAGCGTATATGGTGAAACATGTTTTACACTTTTGCATAACTTCCCTTAGAGAGACAAAAAAAAGGATTGTTATTGTCCTTCCACCACATTGACATTTCAAGCAAATTTCATCATTTCACTGAGGTGAATGATTTTTTTATTTTTTTTATTTTCATACTTGAACTGATTTCATGCATCTCCGCCATATTTTGTTCAAGTACAGAGTAGATTCACATGCAAATGGGTCAATGCCAACTGGCCAATATGTCAATGTGGCCATAAAGACCATCCCAGTCACTTACCACCAGAACACCTTTAATTAATGAATAAAGTAGCTTAATAGTAGTTGTACTAACTGATCGATATTTCCTTGACCAATGACATAAGCTCAAAGTCACAGCACTAATAAATGTATTGAGACCACCGGCCAATGTAAGGTCTAGGTATGCTTAATACTTTTACTTCCTGCTGTGGTATCAAATAATGATCGGCTACGTTGGCGAGAACATCCTCCAGCTCTGTTCAATCAGCGAAATGGCGCAAGGACAAACATCCGTCCATCGGTCTCGCCGGGCTGTGAACACGCTCGGCTTTAATAGTCTGACAACAACAACAACAATAAAAAAAGACACTAGGACACAAAAGCTCAGACTGTATGAGCCCTTGCCTTGATTCTTAAAAGCTCTGTCAGTCACATATTTACACACACATCCACATCAACATAAGCGTGCAAGGCAGCATGTCATGCCTCTGCTCACTTCATGGCAGTTTGTGACCCAGGAAAGGTGTGTCAAAATCTTATCCATCTGGTCCAGACCATTCTGAAAATCAACATACCAATATAAATCAGATGGGTGCCAACAGTTTTTTTTCCTGCGACATGACAAAAGCTTGCTTGCCCCCCATCATAGCCTTTAGCCCCTTCCTCTGAAAGATCTACTCAATTAGATTGAGTAGATCTTTCAGAGGCGATTTCTGCCGCTCACATACGTACAGTGGGTACGGAAAGTTTTCAGAACGGCTTAAAATTTTCACTCTGTTATATTGCAGCCATTTGTTGAAATAATTTAAGTTATTTTTTTTCCCTCATTAATGTAAACAGCACCCCATATTGACAGAAAAAAAAAGTAATTGTTGAAATTTTTGCTGATTTATTAAAGACAAACTGAAATATCACACAGCCATAAGTATTCAGACCCTTTGCTGTGACACTCATTTCACTCAAGTGCTGTCCATTTCTCCTGATCATCCTTAAAATGGTTCTACACCTTCATTGGAGTCCAGCTGTGTTTGATTATACTAATTTGACTTGATTAGGAAAGCCACATCCCTGTCTATATAAGACCTTACAGCTCACAGTGCATGTCAGAGCAAATGAGAATCAGGAGGTCGAAAGGAACTGCCTAAAGAGTTCAGAGACAGAATTGTGGCAAGGCACAAATCTGGCCAAGGTTACCAAAAACATTCTGCTGCACTTAAGGTTCCTAAGAGCACAGTGGCCTCCAAAATCCTTAAATGGAAGACGTTTGGGACAATCAGAACCCTTCCTAGAGCTGGCCGTCCGGCCAAACTGAGCAATTGGGGGAAAAGAGCCTTGGTGAGAGAGGTAAAGAAGAACCCAAAGATCACTGTGGCTGAGCTCCAGAGATGCAGTTGGGAGATTGGAGTAAGTTCTAGAAAGTCAACCATCACTGCAGCCCTCCACCAGTCAGGGTTTTATGGCAGAGTGGCCCGACAGAAGTCTCTCCCCAGTGTAAGACGCATGAAAGCCCGCATGGAGTTTCCTAAAAACAACACCTGAAGGACTCCAAGACGGTGAGAAATGAGATTCTCTGGTCTGATGAGACCAAGATAGAAATTGTTGCCCTTAATTCTAAGTGGCATGCGTGGAGAAAGCCAGGCACTGCTCATCACCTATCCAATACACTCCCAACAGTGAAGCATGGTGGTGGCAGCATCATGCTGTGGGGGTGTTTTTCAGCTGCAGGGACAGGACAACGAAGAAAAGATGAAGGCGGCCGAGTACAGGGATATTCTGGACGAAAACTTTCGCCAGAGTCCTCAGAACCTCAAACTGGGCCCAAGGTTCAATTTCAACAATTCCATTTTTTTGTCAATATGGGGTGCTGCGTGTACATTATTGTGGGGAAAAATGAACTTAAATGATTTTAGAAAATGGCTGCAATATAAAAAAAGTGAAAAATTTAAGGGAGTCTGAATACTGTAGTTGTCGTGCAGCTGCAGACAAGCAATTCACAAGCTTTTTTTAAAAACTGTTCCGGCATGGCTAGGACTTCGTATGTCAGGCATACATGATTAAAGCAAGCCGTTAGGGACGACTGTGTTCCAGGACAAACCCACTTTAGCCAGCAAAAATAAAGGCCAAAATTAAATACAAATTTAAAAAAGGCTGCCTTTGGAGATGAGAGCTTTGTATGTATGATATCATGTATGATATCATTCCAGAATAATCATTTAAGCCTCTTCTTGTTTTAATGTAATTAATAAAACTCCCAGTGTATCTCACTGGAGATCTACTGTACAGTGAGTCAACTTTACAGATGCCCTCTGCAGCCTCCATCGGAGCCTAAGTGGGTGCAGATGGACAGATCCCACGACAGGGTCAGAAAGAGCTTAATGTGAGAAGCACTCCGAGTGTGTGTGTGGACTGCATTAGCGATACACTGACAACAATTCGATACGTTTGAGATGAGCTCGCTGTCAGATGACACCAATGAGTCACATTTGTGGGAGGGGGGCATTGTGGAGCAATTTAAAAAAAAAAAAAAAAGACAGAAATGCATTTCATTTAAACAACATTTATTAGACATAACCAGAAATGTTGACTTTTTTTTTTTTTTTTTTTTAACACAGCCATTGATGTACACTGTACAAGTAAATGTTATTTTCGACTTCCTCATTTTTTCCTCTCATCGTGTCAGAAATCCAAATAATTTACACTGTATACTGTCTAGACATTGAGATCAGCGTAACTGGTAGTTTTGAGGACTTTGACCTGCCAACATCAATCACTCTGTTCAGTGAAAAGATTCCCGTGTCAGTAATCTGCTCAATACGTTCCATTCGTCACTGAAGGTTGTAGACACTTGGTTCATTAAAACAACGTAACGGGAGTCGGGTTTCCTCTTGGGTGTCGTTTGGATGCGCTTTAGAGGACAGTGATTGGAGATCCAGTACTTGTTAGGAACATCCTTGTTTGGCTACATTTTTTTTTTTTTTTTTTTAACAGGGCATACAGAAGGCAGCAATTGTTTGTCAAAATGATTACCGAGAGATATTTGAAAAACACTTCTCTGCCATAAATATAAAACAAACGATAAATGGTGAATACGGTGCTAACTGAGCGTGCCTTTTATGTCGTATGTTTGGACCAATGCGGTCTTTATGTCACAAACTGAGGAACCACTGTAATTCAATAGCAACAAGGCACATTCTGCAAATGGATTCTTGTCCAAAATGCTTGTGTGTTGATGCGTCTTCCTTCCTTCTTGGATTATTTTCTTGGGTCCCCCTCAAATGCTGCTTTTTTACCAGTACTTTTCTTTTTCTTTTCGCTTTGATGATTGCTCCTTTTTGGGAGGGGGGGGGAATTGTAATGTTTGCTACTGTGACGATCTAAATTTCACTCACGGGATGGCTAAAGTATCCATCTAGCTATAAATACAAAATGTAGCCACACACTACTGGACTGGTTCAGTTCTTTGGGACATGGAGCTCCGCCACAGACATCTGTGCTCACCCTTACAATACGGATGCGGTTAGGGACCAAGACCCACCGTGCTTAAAAATTAAATTAACACAATAGCTTAGATTTACAGTATATAGCACCAAGGATACTTAGCACCAATTTATAGGGGTGAATGAAATGTTGAGTATATGCGAGGGATCCCGTGTTAGCGGAGGTGATAGACGGTTCCAGTCGAGGTCCAACAAGCAGGTTAGGCTCCTTTTAGCCAAAGCAAGGTGGTAAGCGTCAAGAAGATGCAGGGAAATGGTCCGTATCACGATTGGCGACGGTGGAAATTTACACCTGATCAGCTGCTAAGGTAGAAAAAGTGCCGACCAAACAAGACATTTATTAGCGACACATTGAACCGTGTATATTTGTGGTGCGGCATTCCCCAGGTTGTGTACTTGTGGACTTTGGGTGGGGTGGGGATATGTAGGTGTATTTAGGCTCAGGTCAAAGCAGTAACATTACTTGTCATTCGGTGACAGCTGTGAGTTGAGGAGCTTCATTTATTTTGACCAAAGTAGTCATTTGCTACCATCTTGTGGCATCTACTGAACAGAGAAGTGACAGTACAATATGAAACCCGTGGGGGGCGGGGGTCTTATTCAAAAACAAGTAGAGGCTCACTGTATATACACATTTCCAAAATGAGTAGCCCATGTATCACAGAGTTTTAAAAATGTAATAAAATGGCTGACAGTGAAGTAGTAATTACTTACTACTAGTATCTTTTCTATTTTACTGTCTTTTCAGGTTATGTGGAAAAATACACCAGCGTCCACGCAGTATTTTTTTTTTCGAATGATCAATTATATATAATATACTGTACTTTAATTGTCACTAATGTGCCTTATCAATAGCAGTGCACAATTTGGGGAGAATCCACAGATATGTATGAATAGGAGAGCAGTTGATGTTCTACAGAAAAATCTGCTACCTTAGAATCAGGGCATCTTAAAAAAAATAAAAAGTGTGCATTGATACATTTTAGTTATTTCCCCCATTCCCTGGTGGGACCACACACACACACAAAAAAGCAAAATTAAAAGAAAATGTTATTTTCTGTGGCATTAATTTTGTCAAGCCACATTGACACCTTTTCTCAGCACCTTGTCCACTAGTTGACCTCGGATGGCCGTTGTTTTTCGGGGGACACTCAACCAAAATTGCAAGGTTGGCGGTTAGATTACATAACTGCGTGTGATGCTGCGTTTGGGATGCTGTGCATGTCAGTGTTTGCACGGGCCTAAAGGGAAGACTTTTGGCATGAGGTGGTCGCATCACACATGACCGCTCATCTCAATTACACCGTGTGGGATCATTGCAAAAAAAAATAATAATAATCAACCCTCCATCACCATGTCTAGTGTGCGCACATCTACAGTGGCTGGTGCTGCAAAAACCGACAAATCAAACAGATTCCCGGTCCGGTGGCAAGTGTGCGTGTGTGCATGTAAAAGCGGGAGGTGATTACGCGCTTGTGCCTCCTCTCCACATGAAAATGTGCAGCTGCCACGGCGCGCACACTGCGGCAATACGGTGCAACGTGATAAAAAGGCTTCCTCGGTGTACGGTGGAATATTTACGCATTCGTACATACGAGAGTCGGGTGGTCTTGGGACGATCAGAAGGAGATGATTAAAATGCACCGATGTTGCATTCACGTGCCATTGGTTCCGCCGACAGATTAGATTGTGGCGGTGCGCGATTATAATGCAGATATCGCGTATGCGTGTGTCTGTGTGTGTGTATCATACACGCACTCACCTGTTTTGGTCAACAGCGCCGACATAGTCCACGCCACGAAGAGGGCACTGCAGATGAAGCACACCTGTACAAAGAGCATCTCCCTCCTTTTGCGAACTTTGAACATCTTCGCCATGATGCTCTTCTTCTTCTTGGGCGCCTTCACGCTGTCGTCCCGCTCCATGGCTCCTTCCTCCTCCCGTCAGCCACTTTTATTTCCTTAATTTATTTTTTTTTCCCTTGGCCGCCGTCCTTGAAATTAGCCGAAGAGGGCGACCGGTTTAACTCTTTTTTTTCCTTTTTATTATAATTTTATTATTATTTATTTTTTTTTAAAAGTGTTTTACAAAAAACCCAGCCGAGATGAGGTCGTCGTTTCAGTAGCTCAACGATTCAATTGGGCGAGGGAAGAATAAGACAAGCGAGCAGGCTCCCACTCCGGCGTGCATGTTGTCCCGTGGAGATGAGTGGAGTGAAGGTAGGTGGCGGGGGCTTACACAAAAACAAAACACGTTATCCTCTCTCCTCCTCGCTGTTGTTTTCGCCTCCAAAGGCGCCAACGTCCCGTCATCAACGGAAGGCTCGCTCAGCTGCGTGGGGAGCGAGTCCACGCACCTGCGCCTGATGTCCTGTGCGTGCGTGCGTGGAGGTTAATTGTCACATTCGGGCAGCTTTCATGCTCGTGCAGCAGAGTCAAACTCCTCCCTCCGCCCTCCCCTCCACACGGATTCCTCCCCCGTGGCACTGCCCTCCTCCTACCCGGCCGACCTTCATCCACTCCCACCCTCAATCTCAATGAGACAAGCGGGCTCCTCCGGGGTCCACTGCAGACACCAACTCGTCAATCAGCTGTCACGTTATTTTGCACCGAGTGATCAAAGCAAAGATTTTATTGAGCCTCCTATCATGCCACTCGTGCAAGCAGCAAAATCCTTCAGTGCTGTGTTATGAAACGTCAAGCCAATCAGTGAGTGTTATGTTGAGGGGAAACGGTATCCCGTGTAGAAATGCATATAAACTGCATAAACCAGTCGTTCTTAAACTGTCACAACTAAAAAAAATAAAATAAATAAAAAATAAAAAAATTACTTGGCTCTCCAAGGACCACCATTATGACCAACATTAACACCTTCACTGCCATTGACGGCTTTAGAAGTCAAATAGAAGATGTTTTATTCCTAAAAAGTATATTAAATGTTATTGTAAGCAACTGTATCATTTTGCACAGTTTAAACGTTACCACAATAAATATCGGAAAATGAAACATGACTTAAATGATGATTCAATTAAAATGCATGGCACAAAAAAAGCTTGATGCAAATTGTACCGAAATAAATGTTTGTAATTTATCAGTTTTAAAAAAATTATAACTGGAAAAGTGTACACTCAATAAAGTAAAGGGTATACATAGTACCCAAATGGTTCATTGGCTTGTACACATAGGGTAACTTCTTTTCGGTATGCTAAATTTGTATTGGTTATGGGTGTTAAAGAGTATAAGGTACTATTTAGCACCCATTCTTGGTGGTTATGGTGTTTGTGTGTGTGTGTGTGTGTGTTATCTTTTTTAGCATGAAAGTAAAAAAATAAAAAACAATTCCCATCTAACACTGAAAAACACTCATCTGGATACCTCAATAAACTTACACAAAGAATAGTTACTAATACTGTACTGTTTGTGAGTTAAATAAAGTAAGCAAATATACTATTGTGTATAATGAGATGTGTTAAGACAAGCAGGGATTTCTTTGAAAAATGTCATCGCATGCACGCATGCATAATGCCATTCGTAATGGACTCATACTGAAAAGAAATGCAGCATTAACTTCTCAATCTAGTCTCTCACCCGCTTGCTCCCAATTCACAGTTGCCGCTGCATGCGAGTAAGAAAATGTTCAATACTGTGTTATGAAACCAAAGCCCAAGGTCCTGAGTTCATCTACCAATACCTAATAAACGGCATTCAAGTCACCGGCCTTCCGCATTTCTTTGTATCAGGCTCAATAAGTGAGGTCAGATATCCTCAGCCAACAAACAGAAGGTAATTTCTTCCTCCAGTGGCGTAGCACGAGTTGCCAGCGCCCTGGGCAAGGAAAGTATTACAGTATTACAATCTATGGACGACCAACCGACACCTAAGGACACTTTACAATAGTTCAAAAGACACTGTAAAGAAAAGAAATAAATGAAACAGCTTTGGTAAACAGATAGTGTTTGAAATGTTTTTTTGGGGGGGGGTTTCTTTATGTCTACAGAGCACTGACATTGCCTTGCAGATTTCAAGAGGGAGAGAGAGTTCTAAAGGGTGGGGATTGGAAACACTGAGACTACTGTGTTGGGTTGGAGAGTAGATCAGTGGATGGACAATGGAAAGATCTGAAAGTGATTTTAGTAGAAGTGGATGTGGACTTTGATTGAGATGGATGTGAATATGGGTGACATGTTGCCAAGATTGGGTATTAGTGAGGACCCTCATGGCAGAGCTTTCGATCTGTTCCAGGTATTACCAGAATACCCCAAACAAGTCTTGTTTTTAGTGACCAGGGCAGGGGGTGAGTGAGGTCTGAAGTGAGATGATGTTTTAGGATTTGGTGACTGACTCAGTGTGGGAGTTAAAAGACCTGGGCTGTGGAACCCAAAGGATGGGATAGCTTGATGAACAGTGCTGCCATAGAGCAACAATCTTGAACTCTGTCATGTAGCTGTTAAATTTGAGGAGGGTGGAAAGAATCCAAGTTTTCAGGTCAGGCGGTCAATTGGTTAGTCACTGGGGGATGGTCGGGGATGGGGCAGGGTTGGAAGAGGAAGTGGTTTTGGTGGGGGCTGGGTGGATGTATGGGTGAGGGCTAAGGTACAGTTGGGTGTCACCAATTTGAGATTGAAAGTTAAAAGACTGCTGGCAGAACGTATGACCAAAGAGAATGAAAATGGTGATGAAAAGGGGGCTGAGCACTAAACCTTGTGGCACAACTTAGTTAAAAGCAGTTAGCGAGGACAGCTGCATTAAAATGTTTGACTTTACAGAGAAAGACTGCTTAGTTATGATTGACAGTAGCATTTTACACAACTGTAGTACTCTACTGCCTCATACTAAGAGTTGTTCTGAGGACCTGCGTGGGTTTTCTCCGGGCACTCCGGTTTCCTCCCACATCCCAAAAACATGTCTGGTAGGTTAATTGCCAACTCTAAATTGCCCGTAGGTGTGAATGTGAGTACGAATGGTTGTTTGTTTGTATGTGCCCTGCGATTGGCGGGCAACCAGTTCAGGGTGTTCCCCGCCTCCTGCCCGATGATAGCTGGGATAGGCTCCAGCACGCCCGCGACCCTAGTGAGGAGAAGCGACTCAGAAAATGGAAGGATGGATGGATGGTGGTGTAGAAGGAGGTCACACCTTAACTGCCAAGTTGAGAAACGGGAGATCTCCCTTTGCCCTGGTAGCCGTCTACACCGAGAGCTTGTCAAGCCTGAACCAGTCAACTCTGCCACCTCCACTACTGCCCACTTAAAACAGAGCAGCAGGGAAGGTAAAAAGGCTGTGCAGTGCAATCTCCTCCGGACAAAAAGGTTACGTAAGCTCGAGACCGGCCCTATCAAGATGGTATCAGGCAGACCTCTCGAAAAGAAAAAGAAAAAAAGAAAAAAAAAATCATTACTCACAATATCTCCAAGAAGCATACGAGACATTGTGTGAAGGCTCCTATTAAGCATGGCTTCATATCAGGGATTTTTTTTTTTTTTTGATTTCTCAGTAAGTCTTGCCTTTATCCTTCAGCCTCTGCATGCACATACTGTATAGACACACATGCCCATCAACATGTGTGACTCCATCCATGCCAAGGGATTAAGTCCCTTCCGGGCCCTTGCCCACAAAGCAGGCAGGCAATTGGGGACCAACGCCAGGGCCTGCTTACAGAGATTTAGCCACGACTTTACACTCGCTGCTTTGGTCAAACATACACACGAGGCCTCCTTTGCCGCCATACAGCACCTTGTGAGTGGATGGTGATTTGCCGCTTTGGTCTGGCGGGGGTGTTTCAACGTGGGATGATGTGGAAAAGGAGTAGTAAGTCGGTGTAAATGTGTTGTTTGGTTTAAATGCCAAGCATTAGTCACATCTTCGCACTGCATGTCAACTAATGGCTTGATGTCAAGGGTGTTAACAACAAGCTGCGAGTTGTGCGCAACAATTCCCACTGGACTCCTAGTTGCTCATTTCAGATTCCAACTCCATAATCGAGGCCCTGATTCACCGCTTTGATCAAGAGTCAACCTTCAAAGGTGGCATCACAGAGCCATGAAACAATTATGGGCATATTTTAAGACATTTGACCCTCAAACAAGTGAATCATATATTTGCCTTATACCAGTAAGTTTACAGCCCATCATTGATAGTAATGATCATTATCATTGATTGTAACTACTGTACTCAAATCGCAATCGCAGGACTATTTAGTAAATCTTGGAGTTATGTATTGGTATAAAATGTCCAAGTAATAATTTATTTACACTTCCACTTATCTAAGTTGAAGGGTGTTTGGTGTCTTTATCATTCTTGGACCATTTTTGTGTCTGCGTGTTGTACATACACACACACACACACACACACAGTAACACACATTTTGAAAGTCGTGTTCGGATTTCGAAGAGTAATCCAAAGGGGGAAAGTAACTTAATAAATAATGTGATGAAAACAAGATGTTTTTAAGGATATGCAGACCTCAGCATGTTGGACCAGGGGGACCCCGGGTTAAGTTTGGGAATGGATGCATGTTGAGCCAGTATATTCTATATTGTGGAGATGCGGTAAATAAGACGAGGAGACTAGAACCAGTCATGTCACTTTACTTTCCACATTCAAACAGAGTGTTTTTACATCAATGAAGCCAACCACTCCTTTTGAAGCCAACAACTCCCTTTGACCCTTTCATCTCCTGCCCCTCCCTTGAAGATATACGTCCCTGGTGGATGTCTCCCTCTTGTGGGTCACCACTATATTACCTTAATAAACAGTGGGAAGCAATATGAACACCACTAATATTGTTTTTGTCATTTCAGTCCATGCATAGAACAGGAGAGGTTGCAAACAGTAGTTTTTCCCAACCCAATGCATATATTTTTACATGAGCAAAAAATCTCACCGGGCACCACAGTCAGGTTAACCACCAGTAAAAAGTGGATACGAAGGTTAATTACTCTATGGACTGTCCCTGGCATACCATTTGTTTACGGAGAGCACAAGGCACATCCTTTGGTAATGGGTAGACAAATACAAATATATTATTATCTGATTATATACCACACTCTGTTCTGGTAAATTCCCATTAGAATGTTGTAGGTACAAAATATCAATAGTAGTTGAGGTCATGGTTTTAAAAAGACTGAAAGTGTCCCCAAATTCCTACGATTTGAGGCTCTATGGCATCAATGGAACCATCTATAGTCGTCCATTCCCCAGAATAATAATGGCAGTGCTGATCTGTTTGTCATACTCCTTTAATAACAAGGAACACATGGCCAAACTAACATAAAACATAAAGGTCCACTTTTTTTTCATGATTGTTTTTTTGTAACGAATTTTCTTCGGTAGAGGTCTGTGTGCTACTTACTGTAGTCACGTATTTGTCTGGTCACTATAAAAAAATACATTAAAAAAATAATGTGATGGGCCATTGGACCTATAAAGCAGTGAAGGTAGATACTGTACGTTAGCATATGAAACCAATACATTATATCCTTGACATGATTTCAGAGTGTCTTTGACTCAGCGTTTAGATTATACAAGGGGGAAAACGGGGCATCTGAAATATAGTATGTCCTCTAACCGTGTTGCATGATAGCTATATTATGCTGTGCTATCCCATATATAAGATGATTCTGCTGGAGTGTGTGCCTGATATGGATAACTGTCCAAATGTAGTATAACACCTTCCGTTATGCAGTGTTGGCATTGCATTCAATACTTTACTAATGAATCTAGTAGACAGATGGAGGCACGACGATCCCTTTTTTCCCCCCACACAACCTGTCTACTTTTCATCAAGCCCCTCTCTGGCCAACCGGTTGTGCTGAAAGAACAATACAAGCTTGGCATTCTCCGGAGAGCTGAAGATTTTGCTCCTTGGAAAGGCTTCTCAGCTAACAGCAGGGTTGGGGTGGGGGTGTGTGTGTGTGTGGGGGGGGGAGTGGGGGTGGAATCGTGAGTTTTGAGCATTCTGTGGCCGTCCCGTGGCTTTATTTGTATGCCTGCTCAGGTGTGACGAGTAAACGAGAGGAGCGACCCATCTGACTGTTCTTGAGGCTGGCAGCTGCCTTATGGGCTGCTGTCGTTATTTCTAGAACCTGAAAGCAGCTTCACAGAGCTTTCAACGTGCAAAACGTAAGACAGCCTCTGCACCAAGTATTATGATTGTAGAGATGAAGCTTTGAGGAGGGCATACCCAAGAACAGGGGTTGCCTTGCCTCACCTGTCCAACTCTACTGTACATGAGAAAAGAGTGTGAGAGCTGGAGGGAGTGCGCCAGTGCGGTGTTACTCTACAACAACAGACATAGCTTATAATATTAAGTTAGCTGTTGAAAAATTAAATGGTACATTTATTAATAAACAAATATACATTTGCATGTAAACATTTTGTTTTGACAAAAGGGAACGTTTTCTAAGAGGAAGCACTTATTTAAATAACATCTGCAAATGCAACTTTTTTTCCTATTATTTCTGTGGAAGTTAACACTATGAAAACAAAAACTGGAGAAAAAAAAAAGGTTTCAAAACTTGGTGTCAGGAGAAAAAAGAGAAAATCCCAGAAGGGGGAGGGGGGGGGGGGGGAGGGGGGAAGCAATAGCTCTTTTGAATAATGTCATTTGCTTTAAGTGAAGGTGGAAAATTTTATTAAAATTGTAAATTGGATTTTTTTGAAAAGAAATTTGTAGATTTTAGTTTAAAGCTATATCGCGTAGCACCTTGAAGAATACATTAAATGTGTTACTACTCCAATTCAAAATGTTCTCTGTTTCATTATTAGATAACATGCCCGAAGAGTTTGTAAATTGGTCTCATTTTAGGATATCTCAAAATCTTGACATTTGAACAGGAGTGTATCGACTTTTTATGCCTGACGACATACTGACCAAGAAACAAACACGAACACGGTGCTCTGCAATTATTTCCTACTTTTGTTTTTAAGTTAACAAGAAACCCAGATCAAAACTCGTCTCGTTTTATTACTATTTATTTGTCCCTTTCTCTTGAAATTGTCCTTAAATTGTATCTATTGAAGAATCCAT
This sequence comes from Phyllopteryx taeniolatus, assembly GCF_024500385.1. Lineage (NCBI taxonomy): Eukaryota > Metazoa > Chordata > Actinopteri > Syngnathiformes > Syngnathidae > Phyllopteryx > Phyllopteryx taeniolatus. Next base: position 11,638,669 of record NC_084519.1, read on the forward strand.
GCAAATCTACTAAGCCTACATAGCGGGATTTCTGTTGAGAGGATTGGCCTAATTATGACAATACTAAGAGTGACTGTGCAAAAATGTAGGGCTCTTCCTTTGTGATGCCGCCATCACGACTGCATGCAACTGGATCAAAGTTTGACTGATCTAAATGGGAGCTGAGAATCCTTTTTGTAATGAGCCGTACATAAATAACTATCATTTTGTTTGATGGCAGATTGCAAAGGAATGACTGGCAAAGCCTTGCAAAGAACACTCACACAACCAGACTGACCACAGAAACCAGCAGGAACATTTTGTCCATTAATTCTGGGAAGATAGCATCAGACGAGAGTATTAACACGGCCGGAGGACACGTGACACAAAAGACAAGTGAGGCGAAGTTATTGCATTTGCGCATAATGGGCAGTGGAAGGGATCGCAGTAAAGCCAATGAGCCAACAGAATTCCCTGCTTTGCGATTTGAGAGCCCTGCATACCTCCATGCTTGAGTAGGAGTTGATAATGTCATAATATTACTCATAAGAAAGCCTTGAAAGGGACTTTTTTTTTTTTTTTTTAAGTTTGATTTTCTTTTTTTTTAAAGGGCACGGATGACGTTTTTGAATTGAATTATCTCATTAGGTGCAAGTTTGTTTGTCCTTTTTTTGTTGCCAGTAGATAGCAGTTACAGAATCGGTAGATCGGGAGATTGTTGTTTCATTAAAGGGAACGAAACACAAAATAATTTGAAGTAGGAATATATTGGACATGACACCACTAGTCGAAATACAGTACCTCTGATTAATTAAAAAATTAAACAGGACAATTAATTAAAATTTGGGGGCATATTGGGTGAAATCATTATCGGCTGCAGACCGGAAGTGACGTCGATGTGCTAGCAGAGATTTAATTGTGTCGGCTGACAGAGTGCAGAGAGCGATGGATTTTGCAGGTGCTCTGTACTGGACTGTCCCCACGTTGTCTGTTATTTTTATAAATTATTAACCGCTTTCAAGTATTGAAAATAGGCTGAGAACATATCTATTTTCACGGGTAGGTGGAGTTTATTCCTGCTGACGTCAGGTGAAACACAACAGAAACACAATGAGACTACACCCTGGAGTGGTCGCCAGTTGATCACAGGGCACAAATTGAGACAGAAAACTATTCATACTCACACTGTGACACGCTAATAAAATAAAAGCGCTTTTTTAAAAAAATCTGTCTTGACAAAGAACTAGCACAAGGAGAACGTTGATCTCCACCAACAGTTGACTGACCTGTTGATACATGTAAAAGACAAAGATTGTGGATCGCGGTTAATTAGTTTTTGTTTGCGTGACCACACTGTGGCAGGGGTCTGATTGTGCAATATGAAGCATGCGCTCTGACCAGAAAGAGGCCTCCATCCATCCATCCATTTTCTGAGCCGCTTCTCCTCACTAGGGTCGCGGGCGTGCTGGAGCCTATCCCAGCTATCATCGGGCAGGAGGCGGGGTACACTCTGAACTGGTTACCAGCCAATCACAGGGCACATAGAAACAAACAACCATTCGCACTCACAGTCACACCTACAGGCAATTTAGAGTCTCCAATTCATGCATGTTTTTTGGGGATGTGGGAGGAAACTGGAGTGCCCGGAGAAAACCCACACAGGCACGGGGAGAACATGCAAACTCCACACAGGCGGGGCCGGGGATTGAACCCGGGTCCTCAGAATTGTGAGGCTGACGCTCTAACCAGTCGACTTAGCACAACATTATACACTGTGGAGGATCACAAGGGGCGCACCACTTTTGAATGAACACGCCAAAATGACTACCGTACACCTTGGCTTTCCATGAGACCAATGACAAAAAAAATGAGTTTCGTACTGTCAGGTTTGGTCAGGTTACTTCTGCCAACTAGGTTTCTCATAAAAACTGTGACTGCCGTAGACAAATGATGACCTGGTGTGGTCGTGCTTACTCAATACAGACAAATGAAGACATCACTGGTAGCTATTGTTTAAGATCATGAAATAACATTGTAAATATGACTAAATTGTAAATAATGTATTTCTGTGTATTTCAGCAAGAGCACAAAAATCATGATTAGTTTTTCAGCAAATAGCCGGGGATATGTCCCATAGGTGGGGGGGAAAAAAACACGACAAGGTGAATATGTGAATCACAAATATGTGGGGGATTACTGTATTGCACACTCCATAAACATAGGCTGCAGCTGGGATTTGAACTCTGAACCTCAGAACTGTGAGGCAGGCGGCCAAACGCTCCCATGCTACGCGAGTATGATGTAATTGGTTTGGAACAGACAGACGGCACAATTTTAAGTCAAGGGGATCTGAATTTACTATGATTCCACATTGGTCCAATCTGGAAACATCAAGTGATTGTCGCTGCGCAATTATACCTAAAGTTGTGTCCTTAAAATGAGATTCAGGCCTGCTGACCAGAGCACGCATTCAAACGCTGGCTAGCTGGTATGGATTAACACTCCTCTGTTTGGGCTCCTGTCATTCTCACACAGACATCATTCAGCAGCAATGATTCAGCTCTCCAACACGGCCTTGTGTCATGCAACAATGGCCTGCGGGTGTAAGCACACACAACTTATCCTCGTCGCGCTCTACGGCTTTGAATTAATCATCGGCAGGGTCTCCTCGCTTCTGTCAAGGTTGTGTCAGTCGCGTCACATCCCATACGGTCGGGCCGATGTGATGTGTTGAGCGCAAAGAGCAGGGGCCCCGGACAGGTTGTGTTCTGCTGACTGTCCGGAAGCATGTGTGTGTTTCCCAAAGGTAGGAGTAAGTCACCTATAGTGTGTGCAAGTCACAAGTACCTTCAAGTTTCAAGCAAGTCTCAAGTTACTGTGCTAAAAATAAAGCCAGTCAAGTCAAGTCCCCACTGAATTTAAGTTGAGTCAAGTCATTACTTGGGTTAAGCAAGTCATATTTTATTAGTCATAGTCTTTCTCGTCGCATTTTTGTTAGTTTGTTTTTAAAGGATCTGCGAAAAAAGATTTTTGAGTAACCATCCCGCTTGAGGAAAAATAAACCAAAAAAAGACAGGTGTGACCGATGAGGTGTCAATCATTAGCCGTGCACTCACGGGCACACGCATAGCAGTTGCACCCCCTGCAACCTCACGCTTAACTGCTAACTTGGGTTTCAGGAGCTTTGCTGAAACTAGAGGAATGGAGGAAAATCCACCTCCTGAAATGAAAAATGTAATTTTCTCATTACCTAAGTGGGCATAAAACTAGCCAACATAAGCAGAACAAGGGACCTTAGGCAAGCTGAGGATCCCGAAGCAACATGGAATTAGCAGCAACATTTCTTCTCGACAAGTACATCTATCACCTCTTTTTGATTTTCAAGTAATTGTACATTCTAAGAAAAAATAAATATCAAACTTCAGCCCGATAACATTTAGTAATATAGTGCCAGTCCATTACAAATAAATCAAATCATGTAGTTCAAGTCTAATGAATACCAAGTCAAAGTTAAAGTCGAGTCTTTCACAAGTTTTAACCAAGCAAGTCTGAAGCCTAAATTGTCTTGACCTCTGCTCTTTGCATGGTGACCTTGGAAAACTGTTTCCTCATTGCCTTGAATTTTGGAACAAGGAGCTGCTTAAGTTTGTTTTGGTCAGAGAGGGAGAAGAATGTCCTGAAGCCACGCAAAACTGTTTCACATGATCCGTCACCACTCACACACCCATGATCGTGCACATGGCCCCGCCCCCAGAGCGGCCCGGCCGGGATGACGCTCTGCTGCGAGCCCACCAAAAGAATTGATGACAAATAAATAAAAAGTGCCATCGTTGCTGCAGTATTGTGGACAATCTGTAGAATGGCGTCATGAATTTATGTTCGTGAGCTTTGCCGCTTTGTTAAAGGTTGTGAGGAGCAGGTTGGATAAGAGGCTCACCCTTTTGTCATGGCTCAAAAAGCAGCCTTTTCCTGTCTACCTGGTCTAAAGTATGGAAGTGGATCCTCAAAGGGGAAGGAGAATTATCACAGCGCCACAGAGCCTAAGAAGGGACCAAGGATTATGAAAGTGTGAACCGGAGGAAAATGAGAAGATTTACCAACCTCCCTTCCATCCATTGTCAGGGGCAGTTTTCATTGGGTTGCCTCTTGTCTGAGTAAAATTATGTATATGCAATGTTATTGATCACCAATCAAAACTCTGCATTGTATATAGCAAAATGGCTTTTGAATTCATGTTTGCTGTAATTAATGTCTGTCGTGTTCTTTAATATTACTATTTGTGTAGGTTTCATTTTGTAATTTGTGATATGGAAAAATTTGGAAGAACCTGACCAAGTGATTTCCAGCGCTTTGGTGTGCCTTGAGAGATCATCATATCACTTAAAATTGGTCTGAATATTTTATTTATTTTTTTTTACAATGTATATTTGTTCGTCTATTTTTTGCCAGTGTCATATAGTGACAGGCAGAACATTAAATGCTCTTCCACTAGATAGCAGATGCTACAATTAACCTGCGCGCTGTGAGATTTTTTTCAGTGTAATGGGAAACTGACTTGACATCCATGTACATATAGTAATTACATAAAAAGATGTACCTTCGTCATTCTGTTCGCATCAAGTTGGAACCACAGATATCAGTTAGTATGGATTATGTCTATACTGTTTCGTGTCATTTGGGGCAGCACCGTTCTGAGGTTCTGGATTTAAATCTCAACTCCGGCCATGTCAATGTGAGCATGAAATATTGTTTGTCTATATCAGTGATTGGCTTGTGACCAGTTTAGGTTGTACCCTGCCTAAATCCGCTGGGATGGATGGATGGACAGACAGACCCTAACAACATATTACATCTTAAAAATTGTTTGTTGGTCCTCCAATTTTATTGTTTGAGATGAAGACAATTATATCACATTGTGCAGCTAAACTATATTGTTTTTGTTTGTTTGGTGGGGGCGGCATAAAAGGCATAGGCTGATGGATAACGAAACATCAGAACTTTCCACACGATTAACATTTGCATTTGGAAAGATTTACGAGCTGTGCTCCTATTATTACAGCAGGATTTTTGTGCCTTATGTTATGTTTGAATGTTTTGTGACTTCATAAAACGCATCCACTTTCACATGATTATGCCAGCACCATAAAGTGGTCTGCTTAGTGAGGAGAAAAGGGATTATACTCCATCCATCCTCCGCACACAAGGAATGGCTATTCAGTATTCACTAGTTTAAAAACGGTCTCTAGGGGGCAGAGTGAGCCCTCGGGCTTCTGTGGCCTGCTCGCCAGTTTAGCTGCTCGTTACATTAAAACAGGGGACTTCTGTGACAGAGTCAGCATGATGAAAGCTAAGAGGATTAGCTGATGGACATTTCTGGCGTGGCTGGTCAATTATCGAAATGAAAAGCAGTGACGGCATTGGCAGAGGGCTGGCATGCTCTCTGACAATGAAGAGATGCTGTTTTTACTGGATTCCCACTCTGGCCTCTTCGTATTGCTCAGCCCCTCACAGCGGGGAGGATGAATAAATAACTAAAAGGCATAATTGGTGTGTTTCTGCGTGAGTTTGTACGTGTGTGTGTGTGTGTTTGTGTTTGTGTGTGAGCCACGGATTAAAACAGAGCATTTAAATTTTAATGTGTCTAAAGTGCAAAACTGTATGTTATGCAACTGCGCAAAAACACGCTTGCACGACAGCCAGTCATCCGTGCTGGAGTCTAACTCCTCCAACCATGTGCATGACCACACTCTCTCTTTCTCTCCTTCCCTCCGTCCCTAACACTGCTGACTTTCCTTGCCCTGTTTGAGCATCTCCCTTGTCATTAGACTCTAGGCACGTGCAAGGTTAGTGAGACTTGGCAGGGATGAAGAGGAGTGGTGGGGGCCAGAAAGTGGGCATGAGTTTGATTGGGTATACTGTATAGAATGAAACTCCGCTATATCGTGCTTCATTATGCTCACATGTAATAGAAAAAAACAAGACTATGTTTTTGTAACTAAAAAAGTCAAGAATACGTCGTCTCTGCACCCCCCCCCCCCCCACCCCCCCCACCACGAGCCTGCCCCCCTGCTCTTAGCGCTTTCCCGACTTCTGTGTCTGAGGGACTTGCCTAGCTCGTGGGCGGGATGGGTTTAGCACCTTGCTGCACTGGCGAGAGATCGGCTGTGTGATTTTAGCCCAATACATCATCAGCAACCACTGCAACCCAATCTTCAGCACTGGTCGGACCCAGAATTGGTGCTGCATAAGTGTTTGCAGCCACAACTGCTCTATGTCCGGCTTTGAGGACTCCCGGGTTTTAGGGTGGAAGGGGGTTGCATGTAGTGCAAATTTGTCTACTGCTCAAATTCTAGCCTTTATGTTTCTACCTGATTTTTCTCTGATCTGTTTTGCTTTACATATGGTGTATCATGCCCTCAAGTTTTCAGCTTCAAATACTACAACATCAAAGGTCCCCTGTTTCAACCTTGCGCTTAGGAGGGCAAGAAGTGAATTGTCAGAAAGCCTCAGAGACGATGCAGGAATGTCCATCCATCCATCCATCCATTTTCTGAGCCGCTTCTCCTCACTAGGGTCGCGGGCCTGCTGCAGCCTATCCCAGCTATCATCGGGCAGGAGGCGGGGTACACCCAGAACTGGTTGCCAGCCAATCGCAGGGCACATAAAAACTAACAACCAACCATTCACACTCACATTCACACCTACGGGCAATTTAGAGTTGTCAATTAACCTACCAGGCATGTTTTTGGGATGTGGGAGGAAACCGGAGTGCCCGGAGAAAACCCACGCAGGTCCTCCGAACTGTGAGGCAGACGCTCTAACCAGTCGCCCACCGTGCCGCCAATGCAGGAATGTGTGGGTGTAAAAGGTCAGAGAGGTAGGATAGAGCCCATTCAGATTTAAAGGGAAACAATAATATTTACAATTTTAATTGCAAAATGTATTGGGCGCCAAATGGAGAGACACCAGTACAGGTGAAATGTGCTCCCGCCTGTGTGCTCCAGTTTAAAGTCAAGTAGCAGCATTCTGGACCAATTGGAACCGCAAGAGGGAAGCCTGGCTACCACCAACACAGAAGCTATTACAATAAACAAGTCAGGTAAGGAGAAAGGCATAAATAACCCTGTACTAACTTCACAAGTTAGTTTCATTGACGGATTTTTATGTCCGCCAATGGTCAGTTTCAACTGAAGGAACCCAATCATTATCTTTCCTCCCTCCTGGGTGCAATCCTGTTTCTTGAAGCGCTTCATTGTACTGCTACAGTGACTTTCGACCTTGATCAGATACGACCACTTTTTTTCTCAGTGACAGATGACAACTTGACTATGTCAACTTTATACTGGAATGGAGAATATGACACCCGGTGTTCCGGCTCCCTTCCACGTCATTACTCTGCGCAGGCAGCTGAACTTGTTGTAGTCACTGAGGTGTGTCGACCTGTCACCATTTACACTGTCTCCAGCCAATTATGCATTTGGTGTAGTCCATAATTTTGGGACACTCTGGCGTCATCAAGATTTCCTCAAATCAGATGGCAAACCCATCTTGCATCATCAGTTTCTTTCAGCCCTATTAGAAGCCATAGTGCTGCCATCCGCCATCACGATGTGCAGCAAGAGCAAATTCTGCAACTAAACACGGAGCCTGTAGGGCCCGTCTTTGAGCTTCTATCTGCCATACCTCCTAACACTTCACTTGATCACACGTCTGTTGACTTCAAGGCTATACAGCAGATTTTTACAAGATTGCTTTTTCTTTTTTACATGGGTTATTTTCAGTTTACAGGAAAGCCCAAATTTAGAGTTGCATGCCTTCCGTGTAGTACCACGTTGTATCACAACATGCCTGGCAGCACTGAGCTGCTGACATGCAGCGTGCAGAAGAAAAAGAAGTAGAATAATAAGGTGAGAAATAAGATTTTTTTTTAATTTTTAGAAAAACACTATTTACAAAAGCAAATTAACAAAAAGACTGCTTCAACATTACCAAGACTACTAAACTCAGCTATGAAAAGCAGTTAACTTCAGCTTTTTATTGGAACACACTGCATAAAATCCACTCATAGCAAACGTCGTAAAAATGTAAATGTATGTATTAAAGTTGCCCATGGTCTTTTAGAAGCAAAACTCCAATTTCAACCTTGTCTTCACATTACACTTCCACAAGGCCACATCATTCAAGTTAGGGCCAGGGTACAATTTGTCTCTATGACTGATATAAATAGCCAACTTGGTTTCCCCAATTAAAAAAATTAAGCACCAGCACTTAATGTCTTCTCTCTTGTATTCGGTCCTACAAATAAACACAGGGCCGAATAAAACGGCACCGAAAAGGTAAATATTTGTAAAAGAGTTCTTGTATTCGGTCCAAAAAATAAAAACAGGGTTGAATAAAACGGCACCAAAATGTAAACATTTGTAAAAAAGAAGTAAAGAAATCGTTTAGTCTGCCACAAAAACATGTTCATTCAAATCACAGAATGAACACTTTTGGATTAATGACAGATGAAAATGTATTTGCTGCAACAGCATTGTATGTTTTTTTTTTTTTTTTTTTTTTAAGAGGCGTCTTGTACAAAGTCCTCTCATTTCTGTTGCACAGGTTATCTCGGTAGTAGGTGTAGTTTTGACACACTTCGTGTACAGTGTCCTTTTTCTTTGCTTTGCACTGTTGAAGAAAACGAAGGTCACCAACTGTCCAGTAAAAGTCCTTGTTCCCACAGAGACAGTACGTATGTTTCATTTTGCTTGTACTATATGTGATGCTGTTGATGCTGATGTGTTAAAGTAGCAGTTGTTTGAAGGTTTATAATCACCGTAACTTCTACACTCATTTCCATTAGCCCGTCTATGACTTTTTGCATTGTGTTAGCATTATGCTAGCTCACTTTCGTTAGACGATATAAGCTGGTCTCCCATTTCTTGACATCAAGGGAACAGGCACTAATGAATAGCCTATTTTACATTTTGAGTGTTTTTAATAAGTGTAGGTGTGTTTTAATGAGTCTAAATGTGTTATAAGCATGGGGAATGGGAAAACAAAAATGTGTTTTTTATATGGTCTCTGGACATTGCAGATTCTCACTTATCGCTGGTTGGTCTGGAATGTATCACCCGCAATAAACGGTAGTTCAAAAGCGCCATTCCATAGCTTCCTTTTGCTACAGATCTCTACTGGGGATTCACACGGCACCGTGGATCTAATCAACCGAGTCAATGTGCCACCACGGCTGCCAGCTGACGAGTCAGGCTTCCTGTCCTCACGCCACCAACGCTGCCTCTTATCGCCCATTTTTTAATACACCACTGTGTCCAAAAATAGATAAGGAAAGCGAGCTCAAATCTGTTTGGCTGCAGCGATCCCAAAATGATAAACGAGAGGGCTAATCCAAGCTTACGCACGACAACGGCCGCAGGTTTTTTTCCCCAGCCCACTTATCACTTCAGGGGACAATTTTATATAGCCACAAGTGTTTAACATGAACCTGCTACATGAGCACGCCTAACACGGTTAGTCTGGGACTGCAAGAAACAGCCGGATATTTCTCCATCTGCTGTTACTGCAGTAGGTAGAGGATGTGTTTTAGTGCATCTTTGGGTCCTAACACAGTGTACACTGAACCCCGGCTATATTGCAGTCAATGGTCTCATTAAAAGCAAACCACTGGTAGTGTTGAGTAACTAAGTCAGTGCCTCAGTCACTCACTACAAGAAAAAGAGTGAATCACTGTGTGTTGTTTTTTTTTACCAATCAGTTGGATTTGTTTTTGTGCGCCATTTCCCCCGGTCCGTTCTGGCGTTTTCCTGGTCGTCCTCCTTGTTCTAGCCCGTTGTTTAGTCTTAAATTTGTCGCTATTTTACCTCCTTTATTAGTCTTTTTTGTTGTACTCAGTTTCAATCATTAGAGTTTGTAAGCACAATCTTGTTACCAGATAAGCTAATAGTTAGCCTAGCTTCTAATTCTTCTTCTTCTACTACTACTACTACCACCACCATTACCACTTTGTGTTCTTTTTTATTTACGACAGTCTGAATGCGTTGTGGGACCATGCTGCCTCTCACAGTTCAGTCTTGGTACTACGACAGATGTAGTTTCGGGGAGGAGATTCTTGATTGTCAGTGGTGATGTCATTGTGTGGTGTGGTGTGTTGTGTTAGTCATCTTGAGCACAGCACACGAGAAGAGCAGTAAGAACATGCCAGCGTACTGAATATACCTGCTTTGAATTGTAAAGAGAAGCAATGAAGGCCCTAACTGTTTGCTAACATATGAAGCCAAAAACTGAGATTGGTGAATTTGTTTTGGGTTAAGTGCCGCTTTAACGCCATTTTTCCACTGCCCCGTATTGAAACAGCTTGTTTAGGAGTGGTATGTTTTCCACTTCAAAGTTGTACCACAGGAAACATGGAAAACCATACTGCATGAAACGCATCAGATGCGCTGGCAAACTGCAGTGGAGAATAGGGTTGTCCTTTATTTACTTCTCAGCATGTGGTTGATGACCGTGGTAAGGAGACAATTCGATTAGCTGCATCAAAGTATAGTCTGGGAAGTACAAGGCTGCGGTAGCGCAATACAGGCAAGCCATCAATCCATCTATCCATTTTTATACAGGCCTTGTCATCATACGGGTCACGGGTGAGCTGGAGCCGATGCCAGCTGATTGTGGGTGAAATTTAAACTCACATTCACACTCATACACAACTTAAAAGTATTCAATTAACCTAACATGCATGTTTTTGTAATGTGGGAGTCCCCGGTGATAACCTGTGAAAGAAAGTGGAGAACATTCAAACCCCAGCTGTTTTTCTATCCATGCATCCTCAAATGTTAAAATGTTAAATCTGATCGACTAATGATGAGCAACCAGCAGAGGTTTCCATCACCCATATGGTATCAACTCAGCACACTTGGAATCCCGTCTAGTGCAATATACTTTAGTCTATAGAATATAGGGGGTCCTTGGTTTAGGGCAGAGTTCCATTCCTATGGGGGGGAAATAACCTACATTTGTATGTTAAACCAGCGCACCAAAGTGCACCATAGTCTATCACTAACCTATGCTAATGCAGTACTAAAATCATAATTACAGTAAATATTTGTATGGAAAAACACTTGTAGGGCCATACATATATAACAATCAAAATCAAAGCTTCAGAATCTCAAATCTGGGTAAATGTTGGTAAAACAAGGACTCCCTGTACCTGGTTTGCCCAATGGAAAATCAACAATAAAAAAAAATAGTAAAAAAGAAAAGCATCAAGAAAGGGTCGAGTCAAGAAATTACTGTGCAGTTAAAAGAGGCATAAATCTGCATATAGCAGGGGTGGGAAAATTGTGGCCTGCGGGCCACTTATGGTCCACTCCATTCTTAAATCAAGCTCACCGAGCATTTACATTATCGAAAGTCCTGTCGTATTTTGTTACATTAATTTCCCTAAAATTTTTAATTCAAATGAATGCACAGCATATTCACGGTCCAGCTTTCGCACTCACCTACTTGCTGCTAATTTTTTTCTGGGGGGGCTATCCCCCATTATTTGCGGAAATCCGCTCTTATTCACTGGTTTGTTTTCCCAATTTCCCGCTTATTTGCGCTTTTTTGAGCAATTATGAGTGTCAATTATGAGCCAGATTTTTGCCATTTTCTGTCAGGCCTGGTCCCTATTTATTAATTATTATTAATTAAATGAACTATAAATAATACAGTTTTATAATTCAACTTGTATTATTTGACTAAATAATCAGTTAATCAATTATGATTACATTATTTATACAGTAAATAATACAATTCAAAATTGAGACTGGATTACAACTTGATCAAATTTTTTTTTTTTTTAACTAATTTATAAATGACCGGTCCAATCTGACCATTTTAAACGTGGTCCTTGAGGTCAAAACTTCCCCAACCCCTGGTATATAGAGTACTTGTTATGTGGCTTTTACTGGCAAACTATTGTTTGTGCATCTAACACAACTACAGAATGTCAGATTAGGAAAAAATTATTGTATGTTTAATGTCAAAATGAAGTGGGAACGTATCGCTTATCATATACAGAGGTCAATCTGAGCGTAAAAGAAAAAACAGCCAATTCCCAAGGTCACCTAGCAGTAGAGAATGGTATAAAAAAGTGAAACTGTACAATAAATGTAGTGGGGACACAGCTGGAGGTACCCGAGGGTGTGGGGGACAGACATGTCCTCCGGGTAAAGTCCTCATAAGAACGGTCTCTGTGGTGTCTGCTGCTGCTATACTACAGCATACTGCTGATACAGCAGCTCCCGGATCTTATAGTAGTCGTCGCACAGGCAGCCTTCCAGGCCGATGCGTCCTGCCTCCGTCTGGACAAAGAACAGAAACGCGAGACCTCGATTTCACCTTTTAAAACAGAGATGCAGTCTTACGTGGCACAAAACCTCAAGAAATGATCGCTGGTTTGACATCAATGCAGCAGACGCTTGAAGTTCTCCCCACTTTCATTGCACTGACGCTTACTGCTCCAAGTGTCTTTTTGACTCTGGGTTGCATCTATTTTAAGTTCTTGTCAATTATACATTTTCATGTTGATGCCCTGGTTTACTCCTGCGTTTCCTTTTATTTGACTTGTTAAGTTTCACTTGTGGTTGTTTCTTTTTTTTCTTTTCCTGAGGCAAAACTCTTCATAAGCCTCTGAGTTTTCTGCCCTACTTTGGAAAGCTGTGTGTGTTTTGTTTGGGTTTAATGTTATGTTGTGTTTTGTTAATAAATACTTTTTTTTTTCTTTCGACTGTAACTTGTGGACACTATAAATTTTTTTAAATTAGACACTAAAAACGTCACTGTATGAGTATTGTATTTTTTATTTATTTTTTATTTTTTAAAAGGCTTGTATGCATAATGTCTCCTGAAATAGAATCGTGAGAGAAAACGAATTACTCACCCTGCGGACAGCCACCAGGTTGTTGCAGACCAGCACTCCACCCACAAACTCAGCCTGGATGCCCTCCCTGAGAAGGACCTGCTTAAAGTCGGACAGCCGGGGCTCGTTGATGAACACCGACTGATGTCCGGGTGCCTGGACAGAGCACAGAACCATAGTGTAGTGGGTGGACACGAACTCCAAGGACAGGCTGAATTGGTTTTGTGTTCTTGTGAATGTATTACCTTAATAATAATAAAGCCCCATCTCAAGTCTCAAAATTTATAGCACCTAAACCTCTGGGATGCCCCAATTTAATGATATCCCATACATGCACTGTATCAAATAGTCTGTCTTTAAAAAGACAATAATGTTCAGTTTAAGGGTTAAGGTTAATTTGCATGAAAAGCAATGTTCATTGAAATGTGGTCTAATCTGAGAGGGAAAGTAGACGACACCAAGAGACGATAAACATATGTGGCGTCTTGGACAAAATTATTGGTACCCCTCTGTTAACAAAAGAAAAAGTCACAATGCTCACTGAAATTAACTTGAAACTGACAAAAGTAATAATACATTTATTGAAAATTAACGAATGAAAATCAGACATTGCTTTTGAATCGTGCTTCAGCAGAATTATTAAAAAAAATAATACTAATGGCATGGACAAAAATGATGGCTTAATATTTTGTTGCACAAACCTTTTGAAGCAATTATTGCAAACAAACAATTTATGTACCTGTCAACAGGTTTCGTGACCCACTCCTCATGAGTAAACTGAGGGTGCCTTCTCCAGATGACATGTTTCAGCTCCTTCCACAGATATTCACTCAGATTTAGATCAGGGCTCAAACTATAGAAGGCCACTTCAGAAGAGTAATGTTTTGCTCTTACCCATTCTTGTGTTTTTAGCTGTATATTTTGGGTCAAATTCAGTTTCAATTTTCCATCCAATTCGTCGTGCAGGATCGGCTGGCTACAGTCCCCTGGACATTAAACGTCTGAATAATATGGCCAACTGTAGTCACAGGAACATCAAGCTGCTTGAAGATACTCTTATTATAGCCTTGACCTTTAACATGGTTGTCTATAATTTTCTTTTTTATCTCCTGAGACAACGCTCTCCTTCACTTCACGTTCAGTGTGGTACACACACTGTCACCAAACAGCACAGTGACTACATGTCCTTGAAATAGGCAGACTGACTACAATTTTGAACATACCTGTGATACTAACTAGAGGACACTCCTTAGTTTAACAAGTCCTCATGGTCAAATTATTTTCAATCTTTACTTGGGGTACCATCATTTTTGTCCAGGCCTGTTTCATTGATTCATTTTTAAAAAATATTTCTGTTGAACCAGAATTCGAAAGCAATGTTTGATTTTCATTGCTTATTTTACAGTACATTTTTATTTATTACTTTTTCCAGTTTCAAGTTATTTCAGTGATACGATGTGATGCTACCGATTTGTAGTTAATACATACAGGGGGTCTTCAGTTTACAATGGAGTTCTGTTTCTGCAGCGGCAGCAAACCAATATAACAACAACAATATCCAAATAATGTTGTAAAACAAACTATCTGGGTGGAAAATTAGAATTGTGATTCCAAAAGCTGTAAAAAATAAAATAAAAAAACAAAAACAAATTCAGCTCTCTCACCTCGTGTGAGGGCAGCGGCTCCAGCGTGGGAATGACATCGCTCTCCTCAGACAGCTCCTTCTCGTCCTCTCCAAACAGGTTCTTCATAGCCCGTTGAGCCGCCACCATTGCAGCACTGTGATCAATGCCGAGGTCAGGAGCGGGGGCTGTGTCCATGGCCAGCTCGCCGTCTTCGAGTTCCTCCTTGGCGCCCTCCTCCAGCATCACGCCCGTGTCAACCTTTACCACGCGCATGTCCAGCACGCCGTCGATCCACGCCAACTCGGTGTCTTTGGCCTTGCAGAACTGCAGTGAGCTCACCAGGAAGTCTTTCAACCGCACCTTATTTTTATGGCAGAAAATAAGACATTTCTTAAGTATTTTACAGTATTTCTTTCTCTGCTCATCTTTCTCTTCAGGCCATTTGGTGCTCACCTAGTTGCAACGCTCCAAGTCATCATGGTAAAGAAAGCCCATTGGGATGAACTGTGGCTCATTTGCATGATACAGAACATCACCCCCCTCCTCAAATAATTGTAATAATATAATTTCAAGTGGAGTCTAACAAGTGGATGTTAAATGTGCTGTGATTCTCTATATTTGTTGTATTTTGACCGAAAAGACTTTATTTAGACACCTAGAAACTGTTTTCAATGGTAAATAAAATGCAGTGTCTGCTTTATAAATCAATCATTGCCCAAACATTTCTTGTTTAAACATGCTTCTTGTTTTTACTTCTATTTTATATTTATTCCACAGACATTTAGGTAGTAATTTAATTACTAGTGTCCTCTGCTGGTGGCTAGGAGTAAAATTTGTTATGTCCCAGTTACATTAAGATGTCATTATGCAAAATAACCAATGTGAGATTAATGAAGTTACAGGTGACTGGCAAAATTCTTATTGATCAAGAATTAAGTAATTTTTCAGGTCCATCACTAATTGGACAACCTAATAAACTGTGTGTGTGTGGGGGGGGGCTGACCTGATAGATGTGCGTCTCGCTGGTGGCATCCACAGTCTCCTGCAGTTTGGGTGTATAAACTTTGAGATCCTTGCTGAAAGCCTTGCAGGACTCAGCCAGGTCCAGACTGGCCTCCGGAGGCCCGTGGACAATCACCAGCTGCCTGGGCTTCATCTGGTTGATGATCTTCTTGATGGAATCGCCGTCTGAGCGACCTTCGTAATCTATGTATGTTATTCGGGCTCTACGATGGGGTGGAAGAAAAGTGTGTCTCAATTATTATGCTTCTTGAACTATACCCTGTAGACTTTTAGTTAGTGGTCACTCACTTGATTTCAAGATTCTCAATACTAGAAACACATTTGGTGGGAACAACAGAGAGGTCCTGGTCCATTGGCTCATCACCGTTGGTCAAGCCGGATTCTAGTTTGCTTTTCTCTTCTTCCGTAGCTTGCAGCTCAGGAACCAGAAAATCTTCAATCCTGCAACCAAACAGTATTATTTACGCGTAATAGTTCAACCTAACTTTTTTCCACTGTTTTCCTAACTGTTTTCAAACGTTTGCATCAATCTCTCATACGGGATACCTGATGATCTCTCCGTACTCGTCCCATTTGATCCTTTCTTCATGTGTTGGGAACATAGGGTAGGACTTCTTGGCTTGTTTGAAGAAACTTCCTTTACGGTTCCCCTCGCCCTTCATCATCAAGTCGTGGTGTTTGGTTTTCATCACAGCTGGCTGATCGAGGTCGTCGTCCAAGTCACTCTCATCGCTGGAGTCCACATCTACCCTGCAAGGGTGCCAACATAAAATGTTCACTTCATAATTTCACACTGTTTTATAATACAATGATAGTTTATCTTTTGATATACCGTAAAGATGCAGCTTATTTGCTGATTTTCCAATCCCGGGAGTTTACCGTTCATAAATTTAACGGCTCAAGCGCACACCCTCATCATGTCAAAAACGCGATGTCTACAATTCACCCTTCAAGTTAACACTCACTTGAAGAAATAAATGTAACTATCCTAATATTCTGTATCTTATTCTTTACTGTGCTTAATTTATTGTGGCACTTGCAGTATTTTTGCTTCTGTGTTACTGTGTGCTGTTTCCGCTTGTTTTTATTTCCTGCAGCAAGGTTGCCTGTAATTGTTTTTTCTTGTATTTGTATGCGTTTGTATGTGCGGCATATAAACCAAAGCATGTGAAAAAAGTTCCGATTTTTATAGAAGATGCGATCGAATGTTAATCTTAAAGAAAAGGTCTAATTTTTCCGATTATAAAATCACTTTACTGTCAACTTGACTTACTCTTTTGCTTGTTCCAGTTTCTTTGCCGCTTCTTTCTTTATTTTGTCATTTTCAAGGTATTCTTCCAGCTCCTTGCCTTCAAGCTTTACTCTTTTTCTCACCTGTCACGACAAACAACAACATTTAATCGTTTTACAGTTCAAAACGTGATTCCCCCCCTCTTTACACTGCAAACTAATATGGTGGCAAAACCAAGTACTACTACTATGTACTGGGCGAAAAACCGGCCACTCATTGGTAGTGCAGATTGGTCATTGCCTTGTCATCTAACATAAGAGGATAGATGACTTGAACTGACAAAATTAAACACATGCTTAATGAGTCTCCTCACTGTGGCCAACAGTTGCATGTCAAACACTAAATAGAGGAGACCCTCCTTCCCCTCTATTGTTGTTGTCTGTTAACATGCCCCACTCCCATAGATGCATTCAATGCGGCGTGGTTTTTGCAGCTGCCGGCATTAATATTTTGAATTGCAAAATTGACCGATGTAGAGCTGAACATACCCACTACTATGCATATTAAAACCAGCAACAGAAACTTTTTAAGGACAAAGTGAAATCTCTTCTTAAAATATTTGTCATGTTCCTTCTTACTTCCAGGTCCAGCATCTTTTCTCCCGGGTGGTCAATGAGGTAGCGGGCCAGTGTTCCAGGAGTGGTGCGGTAAGTCAGGATGACTGAGTGCTTGCTGTCTTGGCACCACTTGATAAAGAGTTCTCGTGAAAAGCCAGACTCGAGGTCCGGCTGGCTGCACAGCACCACTTTAGGGTTGGGAACCCGAGCCAGGTCAGCCAAACTGTGGCAGAGGGTCAAATGGCGGAACTGGAAGGGGTTGTTTCTCTTGTCATCGAAACACTTCATGAGCTTGTCGCTCAGCCACTCCACCTAAGGAAAAATTGTGCGTAAACTAGTACTGTTGCATTTAAACTAACAAGCAGAAAATGAAGGGAAAACTGATACCTGGGACTTTGAGAACTCCACAACATTGTAGCTGACATTGTTAAGCAGGGCGAGCGGGTAAGCTCCGAGCCCGGCATCTTTTGTCCTCCAAATCTGATCCAGGAGCTGAGCCAGCTCCAACACCCGCCCAGCTGTATCCACGGCGATAAGCACGTTACCATCCCCACGGAGTGTCTCCATTATATTGGCTTTGCAGAGAGGTAAAAAAAAAGGACAGAGATGACGAAAACACATATAACACCTTGTTTAAAATTTTACCATTTTGTAGTATCTCACGTATTAGGCAGTTCAATAAGTACACCTGTAAATTCTAATTTAAATTTAGGACATGATAGTCTATAATAGAACTATTTTCAATACCGCTTGTCCTCATTATGCCTGCGGGGGAGCTGGACCCTACCCTGGACTGGACGCAAGCCAATCGCAGCGCACATAAAGACAAACAAGCATTCACACCTACGAAAAACTTAGTCTTGAATAAATTCTAACATGGATGTGTGAGGAAGCCGGAGTACCCAGAGAAAACCTATGCAAGCACAGGGAGAATATACAAACTATACACAGAAAGGCCAGAGCCGAGATTCAATACCAGAACACTTAAATGCGCTTCCACTAGATGGCTGTACTTTCATAATTAAACAACGTAACCGCTTATTGTGCCATTTTTGTTTGGTGGTGTGCCTGAGATTTTTTCGAAAATATCAACCTTGGCTCAATAAAGGTTGAGAAACACTGGACTAGATTGTGCAGACACGAAGAGGACGGTATACAATTTAACGGTTGTTACTTTTAACGATTCACTTACTGAGTAGCTGTTCATCTCTTTGTTTGCGGCGCGGTTGTACATATGCTGCGTTGAAGGAGTCGGTAATCAGCAAGGAAGGTCGGCTGATGCTCTCCATCGTGCAGCCATTCAGGTGGCTAGAATAGAAAAGCAATCACAAAAACAAAAACAAAAAACAAAAAAAATCAGTATCATAAGAGAATAACTGTCCAACCAACTACACATTTTCAATAGCGCTTGTCGTCATTCGGGTCGCTGGTGTACTGGGGCCTATGCTAGCTGACACTGGGAGAAAACTAGTCGCCAATTCAACCGCAAGGCACATATAGACATCCATCCACATTCACATCTGTGGGCATTTTAGTGTCTTCAATTAACAATTTATGTATGGGGATTTTTAGAACGTGGGAGGAAGCCGAGTACCCGAAGACTCATGCTGCCATGAGAATAAATATATAAGGCAAGTTTAATTGACATGCAATGTTTATCTGTTCTTACATTTCTCTCTTGTGGTTGAAGTCCACAGCATAAACAATCTCCTCCTCCCCATCTTTCACAATCTTCCAAATAGTCCCACCAATCATGTGACCGGCAGGAAGTGGTTTAATTGAAAGTCCGTGTCCTTTTCCTATCAGAAAGGATTGTATAAGGATCATGTTATATACAGTGGGTATAAAATGTCTACACACCCCTGTTCAAATGCCAGATTTTTGTGATATAAAACAATAACACTTTTTTCACCATTAATGTGGCCTATAACCTTTACAACTCAATTACCTGGAAATGTAATATTTTCGAGAGGGAAAGTTAAAAAAAAAAAAACAGACATAATATAGTTGCACACCTGTTACCATTTAAAGTGCTTCTGATTAACCCCAAATACATTTTGGATGTTCTAGCAGGCTTTTCCTGACATTTCTTTGCTTTATGGCAGAAGCCTGGAGGTCTTGTGCTATTCCGAAGTGTTCATATTTGCCTCCACCTTGTTTAAGGTAAGGAAGAAGAACAACAGCACCAAAGCATGATACTTTGCAAAAAAACCTTGGAACAAAAAAGAACACTCAGGTTTCAGCTAAGAAGAAAAGAAAAAAAGCCTAATAGAACATTTGATTTTTAATTGAGGTTAAACAGAGGCACTTTAAAGTGTGGCAGCTGTGTGCTTACTCCCAATTAACATGAGTTTGAAAGCGATCGGTTAATTCTGAACACAGTTACAAGAGAGTGCACACTTGTGCAACCACATTATTTCTATGTATTTTTACTTTCCCTCTGAAAAAGATTTTTTTAAAACTCAATTAAGGTCAAATTAATGGTGGGAAAAGTTCTGAAATCTTGGTCTCATTTTTATCATATCACAAAAACCTGGCATTTAAACAGTTTTTAAAAAATAAACTTTTTATATCTGCTGTAGTTAGGCCAACTTTGAGGCCAACACATATTTAGAAGACATTTTAAGTCACCTTTTAGATTGACAATTTGTGAATGCTTCAACTGCTGAATTTTATCAAAAGCACTGTCAACGTCATCAAGGGTGAACAGAGTGAAATCTTCACTGTTGTTTCTGGACTAAATAGGAAAACATGAGAGTGATGTATTGTTACTGTATGGAAAACTGAACTTTTACGATACACGCACCCACGACTCCTTACCTGATAAAGATCATACATGAACATTTGACCCATCTTATAGACCGGTATCGTTGCATATATGGTACAATTCAAACCCAATTTCCCCACAGCATAAGGCAAAGCTCCAAGGTGTATAGGATCAGGATGGGAGAGAAGCACGGCGTCAATCTGATGAACATGCCTGCAAGCACAAATACAAACATCACACACTTTACATCATGATAAAGGATGTCACACCACTTTGCTTCCTACCTGGTGGCTCCATTTCCAGCATCTTTCTACCAATATTTCCAGTGTCACTCCTATGTGCATGCCCAAACCATCTCAATCTGGCCTAATTAGTTTGTCTCCAAACCTTCCAGTCTGTGTTGTCCCTCTGATGACTTCTTTCCTAATCCTGTCCATCCTCGTTACAGACAAAGAAAATCTCAGCATCTTCAACTCTTTCAACCACTAGTTCTCTCCCCTGGTCATTGCTACACGGCCCAAACCATACAACATTGGTCTCTATACCATTTTATAAGCCAGTGACTCGATCCCAAGAACATAATTTCCAACTGTCGCAATCCAGTTTTATAGACATTAAGAACAATACAGAAAATGTATTGTTAAAATTACCCTTTAAAAACACACGTATCATATTTTTAGACATAACTAAACATGCCGGTCAGAGCACCTTTTAGGAACCTGAGGTTGAACATGACCACTGCCCGTATATAAAATTAATAGAGAAAAATGTAAACCACAACTGAACAAATACAGCCACAAAAGTGGTACAAAAAATGGATGGATGGATAGGTGGAATTTTACTTCTATCGCAGCAATGTCGTCTTCTTTTTAGGAAGGTGCAGCATCAATTGTTCATCTTTCAGGGAAATGAAGGATGCAGACAAGTGCAACCGTTAAAGTTTGAATTATTATGTTTTATAAAAAAAAAATTAAAATGTAAAATAAAAAAATCTGGCATTTGTTATGTGAGAGGCTGTTAAAATGCTGCGGAAAGTTGCCTTTGCACTGATATTCAAATGAGTTTGATGAAGTGCCAAAAGCATGTCGCTAGCTAGTTTGTTTACAGAGTAGTCGTCCAAAGAGCGCGATACACTTATACTTCCTGTCCTTTACCTAATGTGTTCTGTGTAGGAACCTTTACATGCACCAAACCCTTAAGTAATAATGTTGCTGACGCATGCCTGATGCATGCCTGTCAATTTTTTGGACAGAATTTGAACACCTACATGAGTCAGAACATGTTGTAGTACACAGGTATCAAACTGGTGGCCCGGGGGCCAGATCCGGCCCACAACATCATTTTATGTGGCCCGCGAAAGCAAATCATGTGTGTCGACTTCATGTTTCTTGTGAAAATACCAAAATTGGTGTCTTTACTTGTATAATGTTGAGATATTGCAAGCATTTTATGTTACCAATCCCCTTTTTGAAATAAATGTAATAATTGTTGAACATTTGTTATTGGCTTCTGATTTTGAAACTAGTTATCCATCAATTTGTTGTGTATATGTCATTATATGAGACAATATTTTATATGGGTTCACACTCACAACGGCCCTCCGTGGGCCACACGCTCCATCTCTCTAAACAGTTGATCCCAAAGTACTTGAACGCCTGCACCTTCCACAGCTCTACTCCTTGTAACCCCCTCCTAAATAGAAGAAAGATTTCCTAATTACCGCTTTATGGCATCGATGATGTCCATTGAGAAGTTTTCGTCCCAGCCACAGTCCAAAAGGATGCGGAATTCGTCCACCTGAAGAAGGTAGCAGAGGGCAGACTCCTCCTGAACTCCTGACAAAGCTGTCAGCTTGATAATGGACGTCATTGTGGCTCATCCACTTGTCTTCACGCTGTAAGAAAAGTCAGGTTACAAACCAACCTCAGAAACAGAACCTTACATGCTACATTGGCTTAATGGGTGTCTCGAAAGACACAAAGGGAAGCTATCGTTATCTCAAACTGTATCGGTCGACGTAGTAATTTTAATACATGCAACTTTATCTGCTAATTTGTTAGCAAACAGGATTAATATTAATATATATATATATGTATATATATATATATATATATATATATATATATAACGCAATAACGGATCATGCTTGAACAACTACCCGGCAATTCTACTAGCTAGCTACATTTAAGCTTCTGCGCGCACTAATTTAAATAACGTTGGGATTGTAAACGTACCATTCATTTAGATAACGTTGAAATATTTAATAGGGGCAGTTCTATAAAACAATTATTTGTTAAATTTCGTTTTTAGGACATTTTGGCTAGCGTCGTAGCATCGTCGCGAGCAGCCATGTTTGCCGCTGCATCATGTGGGTCAAAGTGCACGGGCGCCTGCTAACTCGCTATCAAATACACACTAATATAACCAATAATTTATTGCTTTCGTTAACATGAAATTATTCGACGTAAATTAAAGAAATTAAATTCTTAAACTGAAACTTTAGAGGTACTTGGAAACATTTAATTCATTATTTTGATGCCTGTTTATTGCTTTAACGACCCTCCCTTGCCGGCACAGATGGTATATTCCAATGTCCTCTGTCTAGTGAGTGGATAGCAGAAGGCCGTACATAGCTTTCTGTAAACAAAAGGTAATATTTTGTTGTTGTTAAACTGTGTTTACTCCGTGATTATTAACCTCTATAAATGCTGTCTGCTCTAACTGCGCACTAATTATTGCCATATTCAGAATAAATGTAAACTAAGTGTGCCATTCAGTGCTAATGATAGCTAGGTGATCAGCTCGTGTGATGCTTTCAGTGAAGTAGTAAATTGGTTGTAAAAGAAACACTTTTGTATGGTACTTTTGTCATTGTACAATGTCCTCTAAATGGGCGTCGGTTTACTCTTCAGTCTCTCTTAAATCGCTTTCTGTGGTTGTCTCAAGTTGGAAATGACCATCGGTCGTGTAGAAGTGATTGCTACAATGCCATTTATTATAAGTACAGTACTTTTCAGTTTGTTTAGGATATCACATAAATCAACAGCAGTCGCCGGTTTAAGTAACCATACTTCAGTCAGCACGGTCACTATAGCAAAATTGCAGCTTCATATTTACTGATGAATGTTTGAAATTTTTAAATGGGGACATATAGAAATTTAAATCTTAATAGTTAATAGATTAGTCTCTTGAGGGCCTGCATAGCCATCAAGTGTGAAGTTAAACAAAATATTTACAAATGTGACAGAAGAACCACCCCTCAAAATGGTGCGATTTGAACTTAACTGTTACAAGTGGATATTAATTGTACTATAATATAGGGCTGCAACTAACAATGCATTTAATAATCAATTAACCTATCGATTGCATTTTCGATGAATTGGATTTAAAAAAAATAAATGTCAATCCCTTTATTAAAATATGGAACATTATTTCAAATTGACAGTGCAGAAAATGCACGAACATATTGAGCAGTTACTGGTTTGGTCTGTAATGTCAGAAAATGGGCAAAAATGTCTTATTTTGATTAAACACAAAGGTAATCTGTCTGCTTTCATAGAGGACTACAGAAATCTGAATATTTACTGTTAAAAGGCTGAAATTCCATGGATTTGGAAAATTTTAAACCGTATTTCCCAATAATCTATTAAAAGTTGTTGATTCATCAATCGTTGCACTAATACGAAATTCATTTATGTATTTTAACTGGAGAATGTCCAGAGAACTTTTATGAAGATGCAGGGAACTGCTTTAAAATGTGAAAAAAAAAAAAAAAGTGTGCAGGGAACTGCTTTAAATTGTGAACAAATTGTGTGTATCTCCTTTTAACTCTGACTGCTGCTGTTAATATGCAGCAAGCATGGTCAACTTTGCAGTATTCGCCCGTGAGCACTGGATGAACTTACTGGTGCCCATGGGTTTCGTGATTGGATGGTACCTCGACAAACAACAGGACCAGAAACTGACCGCTTTCAGGAACAAAAGTGTTTTATACAGCAGGTTTGAAATAGTGTTGGATTCTACAATATATACTAGGATTGACTCTCAAAGTAAATGTGTGGATACATTTCTGTATTCCACTTCTCTGCAGGGAGCTGAAGCCTGGTGAGGAGGTGACATGGAAGTAGACTTCTTAATCCCGAGTGTGTGTCCACTATGTCTGCGGTGTGAATGGCTGATGGGTGGCCCTCAAATAAGAATATTTAAGAAGACTCGTGCGTCTTTATTTTTTAGTTGTATCAACCAACAATAAATGTACTTTCCCATCAAACTCATGTTTTCTTTTTATTAAAAAAAAAATATCTGATACTGGACAAGACACAGTTGCTCGGTTTCAACATTTATGATGCGCTTCAGATGTGCAGATGAGTTCACAGATTTGGAGAATAAGGTCACATTTAGTGTTCATATATGATCTACATTGTCATTCTGCCAGGAAGAAGCCATTAGTCAAAATTCAACATTTTTAAAAAGCAAGATTACATTTTGCAAATACACAAAGGGACAAAGACATTAATATTTAGACATGTCCTGTGGTCTGACTACCCTACAATTTAACTGTTACGTTTGGAGGAAAAAGGGGGAAGCTTGCAAGCTTGAGAACACCAACTCAAATTTGAAATATGGGGATGGCGGCATTATGTTGAGGAAAAAGGGGGAAGCTTGCAAGCTTGAGAACACCAACTCAAATTTGAAATATGGGGATGGCGGCATTATGTTGTGGGGTTGCTTAACTTTCGGAGGGACTGGTGCACTTCACAAAATAGATGGCATCATAAAGAACAGTACGTGGAAATAATGAAGCAACATCTCAAGATATCCTCAGAGTTTGTGGAATGGTATCCAAACTGTTTGAGCCAAGTCATACAGTTTAAAGGCAATGGTACCAAACACTAAACGCAACACAAAATGATTGCAAACTTCTGACTTTAAAGAAAGCAAAGAAAATTTGTCTTTCAAAAATCCTGTTATTACGCTGGTATTTAGAAAATGGAAATTGTTTTAATACTAATTTGACGTAAAACGAAAAGTTTTGTCTGATTTCATCTTAGTGAGGGAAAAAACATTTATAAAGTGTATGTAAATATCTGGCTTCAATTGTAGGAAAATTAGGAAAAATTGTTTTTAGAAAAATAGCCATCAGCTATATGAAAGGGATGATAGAAACAATGAAAATCTATTTTTTTTTTGTAAAACACTGTCAGTTTAACGTGACTAATTGTTTGTCTGTTCCTGAGAAAGAACTACACAAACTGAAATGGCCTCTTGGTGGGTTCAATTATCAACCAGAAATGTTTTTAACACGTTAAAAACAATGTTATTACCTAATCAATGTACTGTATGTCAGTTCTTTAGAGATGGACAGCAGCTGCTGGTCTCAAACTTGTTTGGGAAATTTAGCATCCGCACATTTAAATTACAACTTAATTCCTGTAATATTATGACTTGTTTTTCAGTGTGGCCCTAATACTGCTTCATAGTTTGGGGAAAGCAAAATTAAGTTAGGTGGTTGTGTACACGAGACCATTTTTGAGTTCTCCAAATTCTCTTTTCTGAAAAATGTGTTGCTACTACTGAAGTAATTCCTTCTGGATGACCCCCTTCTTAAAAAGCAGCTTGGCCAAAGAGATCTGGTGAGGAAAAGAAGCATCTGAATTATGATCAAGACTTCATACAAAAATTCTGTACTATAGTCACAAGAAAAACATGCACCTTCTCCTGTAGAGAATCACATGGGAAACTTCCCACAGTCACAAACTTGGGATATGAATGGATCACAAACTCTACTGCATCTGTGTGCTGGAGAAGGGATAGATTTTGAGAAGACTTAAAACAAGTCAAAAAGACAAGTGAGAATAGTCCAAACTTATCTACCTCAGGTTTTATTTCAAAGCTTTTCAGCTCCTCTTTGTGATAAACTCTTGAGTTTTCGGTGGTGTAGAAAAGATGGACAGCATCTCCATCGCTGCATAGCCTTAGGGTAAAAAAATAAATAAATCATAAACTGTAAGTTAAAATAAATAACGTAAATACATTATGTTGCATAAATCTAAATTACCGAGCACATCCTGCTCGGAGGAGTCCGACTCCAGTCTGGCTTGTGATGTGTGCGCCTGCAGCCCTTACACTCCCCCCTTCCCACCGAGCAGGCGCTCCATGCACACTGTTGGCTGCTTCCTCTGCAGGGGGGCAAGTTCAATCAGAATCAGCATCCGTAAATGTTCAGAAAGTACAGTAATTAAAGCATCAAATGCATCAATGCGAGAACAAATTTGCATTTTAACTGGGGCTTGAGAACGAAATAAAAGTGTCTCACCTGCAGTGAGCTTTGGAGGTAAGCAGTCATGAAGGAAATCTCTGGCTTTAATATCCACAGTTGCATCAACTGGAGCGAAATTCTTAAGCTTGTTCATTAGGTGGTCAATTTTGGAGAAGAATGTTGTCCTACGTGGATCATCCTACACAAGAGAAAACGAGGGTAAGTAGGGATAAAAGCACAGGGAAATGTTGATGTTGGATAAAGACAGACCTTGTCAGAGTTTTGAACGCCCATGTATGAGAGGTAGTCCAGGGGTAAACCCTGTCTGAACTCGACATCCTCCTCCATTGCGATTTCAAGAGCGGTTGGGACCATCTGGAAAGGAAAAGGTAAAATGTTACTCAAACTCCAATATATTCAACAAAAATGCAATCGAGAATTTTGGACCATTTTGTGGACCTGATTGTTGATGAATCACGATTCAAAGCATCCACCAATTTTCTATAGCGCTTGTCCTCATTACGGTCAATACGTCAAATCATTTCACCTTCAGATAGACCCCTCCATCAAGGTAATTAGTTTTACTTTATTTTAGTTATATTAGGCGGTAGTCAGGTTTTCTTTTTTTTTTTTTATTCAGATCTGAAACAACTATAAATGAAGTTGACACTTCTTTCCTCGAATTCAATCGGAATCATGAATAAAACTTTACTCCCTGAGATTGTCTGCCGGCTTGAGCTGGGATAGACTCTCAATTGTCCATAGTTTTACTTTATTTTAGTTATATTAGGCGGTAGTCAGGTTTTCTTTTTTTTTTTTTTTATTCAGATCTGAAACAACTATAAATGAAGTTGACACTTCTTTCCTCGAATTCAATCGGAATCATGAATAAAACTTTACTCCCTGAGATTGTCTGCCGGCTTGAGCTGGGATAGACTCTCAATTGTCCATAGTGTGAATGTGAATGGTCGGTCTATTTATGCCCTGAAACTGGCTGGAGACCAATGCAGGGTTTATATTTCCATAAATTTTAATTTCTATGTTATGAACAAGGAATTCTTGTTCTTGTTTTTTTCTTCAGTGTGTTACCTCGAGATTTTGGATTTACTGTATTTTGTAGCCTTTTTTTTTCTCAGCAGAGATGAGAGTACATTACCTTCTGCAGCAAATCTCCCCAGCTGTTCTTCTGGTAGGAGGAGACGGTGATGTGCATGGAGTGCGCGTCTGGGAGGCAGTCGCCCTGGTGAATGAACCCTCGGGGAAAGTAAAGCAGATCTCCTGCCTCCAGCACCACTTCCAGAATGGGTTTCCCAATCTCTGACTGGTCAAAGTTTGCTGGAAATGCAAAACACTGGAGTGTTAGAAATATAACCACTAACACAAATAGCTTCTGTCATATTTTTTGTTATTCTTGTACTCACGGCTTGAAAGCACGGGCAGGACTTCATCATCTGACCTAAATGAAATTTAAAACAGAACATTCACGAAACTTTTAAAGCGCTTGTGCGGGTGAGCTTGAGCCTATCTCAATCCATGCAAGCATGGGGACAATATGCCAACTTTAGCAACTGTTGACTCATACCAAGAAACTATTGCACCTCTTTCAACACATAGTCTGAATTTATTTTTATTTATTAAGATTCCTTATGTCATCTCACCTTGGGTTGTAGACCCTCCAGTGCTTCTTTCCCTCCAGCTGAATCACAAATGCCTCGATGTCGTCATAATGTGGGGCGAATCCTTGCGTTGCGGGCGGCGTCAAGTAGCTAAATTGATAAAACATGACGAGAACTAAAAGCTAATCTTCCGTCGTGCCCCGAATAGAAGTTGCACTCACACATTGGCGCCTGCCATGCTGCCAAAATACTCCTGCAGGATGGACAGCACATTCCACATGGTGGAGGAGAACGCCTGAGGATTCAGCATACGGAGAGAGCACCCATTCTGGGAAATAGCAATATTTTAACATTTGAAATTAAGATGCAACATTTTCTACAACTTTCAACAGCAATGGCATTTATTATCATACCTCATAGAAGTCCCACACAGTAAATGGCAGAGCTCTTCCGGGGGGGTTGTGTGTTTCCCTCTTGTTGTCTGTGTAGCTTGTGACATCTAGATTCACTCCATACTGAACATCCTCCTTTATTTTAAATACAAAGGAAAATAGCAGCACCACAACCATGTGGTTAAAGGTTTCTGTCCTGCCAATTAAAAACTGAAACACTTAGCGTGATTCTTACCTCTCGAAGAATGCGATCAAACTCTTCAGTGGAGAATAATCCCTTGTAGTAATCTGGATTTTTACGCTGGACAAGAACGGGTTTCTTCTCCCATGTTTCCCTTGAGATGAAAACAATTATAATCAAGAATATACATGAAAAAGGCAGCGAATGATAACACTGCAATTTACTTTTCTCTATATTGGTTTTTAGTAACAATATTACAAAGCAATGCTGGGCAATAAATTCATGTTAATGACTTTATTTCTCAGGACATTTGCATTGCTTCCACTAACAATGTGGCTGCAAACAATGTGGAGCTAGTTTACAAAAGCTCAGAGTTGCCACTTTTCAAAACAAGCCATGAGCATTTAATTCCTGCTAAGAAACAGACAATTTGAGCAGATTCATTTTCATCTTGTGTTGGGTAAAACACGCTGAGTTTATACAGTGCAAAGCAGTGATTTATTCATTTATAGTGATTTAAAAAAAAAAAAAAAAAAAAGGCTGATCAGGAAAACAAAGCAAATTCCAGAAGGTAAAAACAAAGAGCAAATGTTTAGAATTATGATATTGTCAGTTTCTTTTTCTATGACTGTGCGTGCGTGTGTGTGTGGGGGGGTTCTTTTTTAAAATTATTATTATTTTAAGGCCATATCAAACCGCCCACGTACAAAGGATGGTTTCTTATTGTCAAACCCTTTTATCTAGCTACCTGAAGAAGGCCTTGGCGGGAAGAGGGTTGATCAGCCACTGGAAAAGCTTGCTGGCACGCTCCTTGCTGTTGTTGATTTTTGCCAGCTCAGCCAGTAACACAGTCAGTGCCTCCTCTCCGCCGTTTACACACTCCAGCTGTTTGGAACACAACACTTTTAACACTTAACCGAGGGCACTACCGAGGGCACAATAAGTCCTGATAAATTTGCATCAATATAGGTATGAGTTGTTTAAAAAGAAGACACAAGCTTACTTCAGTCAGTCCCTGTATTGAAACCTCTGCTGCATGATTCCTGGCTTTCTTTTTCCTCTTTTTCCCCTGTGTTGCATAATTTACAATTTCAATGCCATTCTCTTTCTTTTTCTTATATGTCACCTAGAAAAAATAACATTTTAACCGGATATGTAAAATAAAAATGATTGAATAGTCTAACTAAAACGAGTTATCTGAGATGGGAGCATGGGAGCAAAGGCAATTATCTCTGGGAGAACGTGGTAAACAAACATTGACTTTAAAGTTGGCTACATTGATATGTCAAATATATGAGACATTTGTTAGATTTGCATTAGAATGTTTTACGGGCCATGCAGACGTTGTCAACATTACAACCTGCTGCACAGTAAGAGTACAATCAGTGGGTTAAGATGGGCTCACAAAAAAACTACGCCACTAAAAATATGTATTTTTAAATTTTAAAATCATTTACCTGAAATGAACGCTTCTTAGCAGGAGATGGCGATTCAGTTTCTATCATTTGATACAGGGAGAAAGCTGACATGTGTTTTCTCTCCATTTTCCCACCGCGAGTGTCAACGTCATCAAACTGCGACTCGCTTCGAGTCTTCTTCGGGTAATGTGTAAATTTAGATAAGTAGCGCCCCCCCCCCAACCCCCTTGGTATCGCACGAATAATAACGTACTGTACATGTAAAATTCCTCAATTTCATTAATAATTTAGAATTAGAATAAGAATTTGAACGACCATTTTCCGACCGTTACGGAAGATAACTAAGGTACAAGCGTTATTACCACGTAAAATTGGCATTCTAAAGAATGGAGGAAAAACAAATGCGCCCAACGTGGGGCTCGAACCCACGACCCTGAGATTAAGAGTCTCATGCTCTACCGACTGAGCTAGCCGGGCGACTATCGCTGCAGCGACCAAGGCGATTCCAGTCGTTTTCTTCGTACGTGGGTCTACATTCCCATAATGCCTAGCGGCCCAGTGTCGATGTCGGCGCTGTTTGTGCTGCGGTAGCAGCAATAATGCAGTTTTTAATGATGATGCTCTGAGCTCCTCTGCTACGCCGTCCGTCGTATCAAGTCGTTCCAAATCAACACAGTAGTAGGGATTTACGAGTTGGCAAACCTTCGGCGCGGCCGTGCTTTAATTTGGAGGACAATCCGTTGAACCCAGAGAGCGGGGTGAGTAGCAGCTGAAGCTAACGTTGATGGGCCAGTAAAGGGGATAGAACATGCATTCATGTTGTGACCACTACTGGCTAAAAGACAAGCTAAAGTGGAAAGATGATAAATTTACGGTTTGCCTCCTTGTACATGCTCTTATCTTCATATTTAATGTCTGTAAATTACTCCCTGGGTATAGTTAAATAACGGTAGACCTATTGGAGGCTAAAACGGAAGGCTGCTCGTTTTCTGCAGTCGTGTGTTTGTTTGTTTGGACCAAAAAAAACAAAAAACACACGAACCAAGTCGGTGTGCAGATTTGTGATATGCATGTGAATTTTGCAGCCAATGCTGATGTATACGCTGTTTTTTTTTTTTTTTTTTAGCATCATGTCAGCATCTTGAGTCCACCAAATCACAACAAATTCCTGTGAAAATAATTATAATTCCTTCCTGCCAAACATTATAACTAACACATAATATATTGGGGGATTATTGAGTTTCTATTACACTGTAATACATATTATTAACCCTAGACAGATAATTTTATATCTGTGAAATAGAACTACCAATATTGTCAGGATTTATATCGGGATTCCCGATAACAGTATTTATCCAGATATAGTATTTTTCCTTCATTAAATTACATTTATGGCAATTGTCTCTATTTATTGTTTGGCACAATTGCCACTAATGAAATCTTTATTGAAAGGATGCATATTATATTAATACTACACATACTGGTTGTCTTCCAAAATGTTTGTCCGTATTTACTATAGTTCAAGTTTTCCCATTGGAAATAATAGGAAAAGACATCATCTGATCCATTGTCAAACAGACGGAAAATATTTTAAAGTCAATTTTTGAAGAAGTGTCAACCAGTATATGGTGTCCTCAACCTCTTGCCCCAAGTCAAATGGGATAGACCGCAGCTTGGATTTGAAAGTAACATTTGACATTTTTAATGAGTGTTAATTATAAAAAACATACTAAGGATAAAACTGTCTTGACTGTCACTCAAGTCTAAAAAGAAGTTCATTGGAGTCTTACTGCATTATATGTGATTCTGCTCACATTACACAACTTTCGGCGAATATATTTTTCTCGTAACATTTTTCTTATTGATTTAATCATTTGATTTTAAACATTTTTATTTTATTATTTTCTGGTAATAAATACCGTTGGTTTTCAAAACAAGATAACCTGGCGCAGAATGTGTCAAGGTGGCCAAACATGGATCTTTTTCAAGGATTTATAAACCTTTTCTTTTTTTTTTTTTTTTTTTCTTTTCCCCAGAGCAGTTTTCTGTGCAACAGAGCAGTTTTATATACTCCTTTTGTGGTTATTTATATTGTGATGGATATTTATTGGAAAATGCAGTCAGACTGAACAAGGTTTGAGAAGGGACATACACAAAGAGTGAACAGAGAAAAACAACACAGACAAAAGACAGAACAATAGCAGTATAAAATGATATAGGACTGCAACAACATTACATGTGAGTTGGTGTCTATTTATACATATAATGTGGACTGGGAAGGTAGTGCTACAGCCTGTGCGGAAGGGATGCAATGAGTAGCAAATAGGACGGGTGTTGAACCAGGCATTGCTACCGTGTGTGGTGGGAGTAGCTATGAAATACATGAACGCCTGTAGAAACTGAGTGTAAGTGAGAGGACAGTCCAGAAAGTTAAAGTCACAAGGGTTGTATAATTGCAGCAATTAGCGAGTGGCCCCATACCAAATCAACAACATCCCATGGACGTGTGTGTACGGCTGTGTTTCCCAACATTTATTGAGCCAAGGCACCCATTTTACATTATCAAAACAAAATCTCACGGCACACCACCAAACACAAACGTCACAAAAATACAAGTACTAAAATAAGGATCTTTTTTCAGTGTACTCACAAATTTACTTATTGTGAAATCCTGGCCTGTTTAATTGAACACAAAGAAGATCTACTCACAGGAAGTCATGACTTATTCTGTTGTATACCAAAAATGCGGCAATAATAGACGACTACTATAATTGCATTGAAAAAGTAATTAGATAGATGAACAAAGAGATTAATAAATAATAATTTTCACATAAGGTGACATTGGATCATTTCCGGCTGCACCCTAATTGGGAATCACCATCTACGGAGGCATGCTCAACACCATCAGGAATGCACGTTAGTCATCAGGCGTGTCCTGGAGTTGCTGTGCAAGCCCAATGAGAATTGGCTAAACTTAAACATGGGCTGATAATCCACACACTGGTAAACCATAACATTTTTGGGATGCATTTACCAAACAATAACATTTCAACATGATCGCGGAAGTCTAAAATTTACTCACTCCTCTCTTGGCAGCACAGTGATTTATGGTCCCAATTAATAAGAGAATATTTGTGAAACTACAGGATGGTGAACTGTTGTTTGTGTAATTTGCCGCATTTCTGGAGGATAACTCCAGCACTATTGTGACAAGGCTCTATCGATTGAATATGACCTTGGCAGAATGAAACCTGTTGAAGTGTTACCCATTCCAAACGGTTATTACAGTCCGCAGAGAAATAACTCAGACTATGCACAATTCTCTGCAGGATCTTAACGGTTACGTAAAACCAGCAGAACCCATCGTTCAGAAACTTCAGCCATATGGTACCCTCCTCAGACCTTGGTATGCTAAAACACAATGTGCTGCACCGAAATGTACCATTTCAAGATTCGTGTTCACCTTTTAAAATATATTTTACAGATATCTTTACAGCAGTTTCCACACAGAACAGAAAAATTTCAATATCATTTACGAGCAATTCAGTTAACGTTCTTACATTTGACGTTTTACGTTAGGAAGGCACCTGCTGTTGTCGTGTAACATCAGATTTCTGCGCCTCGAATAGAAGGGGTCCTCGTTTTATGATGGTACCTACATACAGCATTTCGAGGTTATGAACGCCGCGCAACAAACTCATTTGTGCAGCAAGAATCCATCGTCCCTCAGCAAAAGAATGTAGAGTTACCGCCGTACTTACTCTTTCATTAGTTTGTCTTATTTAAAGCCTACTAATGTTCTTTATCCAAATATTTATCTTAATTATGATTTCAATTAGCCAGATTTAACGGCACCTTCCTACTTCTGAACAAATTCAGGTTATGTCTGCGCAGTAGGAACAGAACTGCGTCCTAAACGCAAGTCTCCTGCCTGTATAGTCAATTCCCTCTTACTTTGTGAGTAGGAACTCAGCCCACTTTTCCTGATCGGAGTCTGAATTCTTGGAATGCAGCATGAGTAGTTTAAATGATTGAAGCCCCAACGAGCAGCTAACATGTAGCACCTTTTGACTTAAGCTCAACCAGCTTTTAACTGTAAAATACATTTACAAATGACTCCTCTGCTTCTCTTACATACAATATTACAAAAGCCGCTAAGCTTGAGGAACAAAACTGTCTGACCTTATTGGCCTTGTCAGAGTTCTGTGCTTTACTCAGAACCTCTATGTCAAAGCAGAAAGGCTGTTACTTTGAAAGATGTGACATAAATGACTGAGGTCAGAGATGGATGGCATTGATTTATTTTTTTCCCTCAGTGGTTGCAATTTTCATCTGATTTTCCTCACCAATGAAGTGTCTGCAAGTTTTCTAGACTAACAAGAACTCCCAGAACTGCTGCAGTTCACAATGCTAGCGACTGAATGCTGCTGGGCAGACTACAGATTTTTGTCATTGTCCCGATTGACATTGTCTGTTGTCCCAAATCGATCCCCCTCTTGTCACAGTGCAGAACAATGGCAGCATCAGCATTCAGTGATCCTATCGTAGTGTTCCATTGTAGTTGGCATTAACAGGGAACCGTATAATTGGATCTGGAGAAAAGGATCAATTTTTATAGACCTTCATGATGGCCTTAAAATAAGAGATGAGTTTGAATATGTTGCAAAAGATTAGTAAAATAGCCTGTTATTGAATTACTTGCATAAAGTCATAGTCCAACATAAAGCAAAAGTTTTTGGTTTTTTTTATCCAGGAAGTAAAGACAAAAAACCTTACAAAATTGGGATATAAATGGCTTTTGTTTGACAGCAACAATAATTAATTTACACATTACAGATTTAAGCAAGTATGTTCTTGTGTTCTGATTTTCCAACAAGTCAACAGTGGTCACTGGGCAGTGACAACACAAAAATAAACAAAAATACATAAATAACCCAAATATTAACATTGCATACCGTTTCAATAAGGAGTGCATTGAATTATGATCTGATTTGGGTTTTTCCCAACATGCAAAAAAAGGTCAGTGCAGACTGAAAAATACAGGCAGCTGAATGAGAACAGAGTCACAGTTATTCAGTTTGCTTAAGTTTTCAATCATCACGCACGGCATGTCAGAACCCGAATGTGGGCTGCTGTAGCAGAAACGAGAGCTGCAACAAGGACGAAGAGGTATGATTTTGGAGCTGCCGTCTGTGAGGCTCTGACTGAATCACAAAATAGAGCTGCTGCCTCCTGGCATGGCCTTTCCCTTAGAAACCACAAAATCGTAGCTGAACTCTCTTCCTGTTTAAATGAACATCTGTTTTCAGAGAGACCTCTCTGGACAGCCTGTTCCATGTCATCTGTGTCAAAACAGCAGCGATTAGTTTCATAATGATTATTTCTGATGCCAACTGTTGTAACTTCCTATAAAGAGTGTCAGCTGAAACAAGCAAAGGAAAGCGGCATGGCATGTCTCACTTTTGACATCATGAGTAAATGCCGTCTCCTCACGACACCAAGACTCTGGTCAAGAAGCAGGATTTGTCAGCCGATGCCTCTTCCACTCAGCCATATTTTTCCACCAGCAGTTATAACACCTAAGACTCAAATTGAGGTAGCCAAAATTATTTAGTTTCTTTTCTTTGTTTCCCAGAGTATGCTGTGAACAGTTCTGTTATTCACAGTGTATTCACATGCAAACTACCGTATTTTCACGACCATAAGGCGCACTTAAAAGTCTTATATTTTCTCCAAAATGGACGGGGCTAATGCGGCGCACCTTATGTGTGACTTTGATGAGCGCTCCGCTTGGCTGACTGGGAGCATTTCCTGCCGACGTGTTGCTTATATAGAGGAAAGGCGGACGTGACTGAGGACAGCATGCGGACGTAAAGGGGGAAGGGTGCGCATGAAGGAGGACACTAAAGGCACAACCCCAGTGGGTATATAGTGCCGGAGTGGGCATTGTGCAAAACCAAATCGGTTTGGCTAAGGACCCCCGAAAATAAGATGGAGCAATGTGTCCATTTACATGACTTGTTCATTTATTGTATATACTTGTGTACTGTATACTGAGTACTGTATCCATCCATCCATTTTCTGTACTGCTTATCCTCACTAGGGTCACAAAATTATTCGCTAGCATTTTAGACAAAATTTAAAACATCAATGACCTCTAGGGGGCATTCGAGGATTGGCCACTGACATAAGTTTAGGTCAGATCAACATTACAACGTGACAGAAATAATGGGTGCTAACTTACTGTAATTAAAATACTTTATTGCAATTAAATTACTTAAATAAATACTGTTAATGAAACGCTTTCTCTAATTTTCTCACTGTCCCGACTTTATGGATGGGTGTTGTCCAGAGTTTGTGTCCGTTTAGCTTTTCCTTTTTTTTTTTTCACGCTGCATTGCTTAAACGCGGCATGCTCCTCCTTGTGTACATTCTTCAGGTGCCCGTTCAAATTTGTGTTGAACCATTTAGATGACGTTCCCCACAATGTACTTCAGTTGTGCAGAGACGCCGCAAAATAGTCCCACACCGACGACGTGTTAACCGACAAGATTGAAAAAAACTTTATTGGCCGTCAGATAGTTACAGTACTGGGCCACAAGACACGTGACAAGGCTAAAAATAAACTAGCTTTTGGATTCATACGCAACGGTGACGCGGAGTTAAATGTCTTGTGCGGAGCCGATCGATAACGTCATTGATCGGATCGGCGAATTATGACATGAAAGCCGATCAGCATAAAATGCTAGTTATCGGCCGACACCGATCAGATCGGCGTAAAGTCTATTATTTATTTTCTCTACTTACATACGGGCACACACAATTATGTTGAGCCAGTTCACAGCTATTAAATTCATAACTTTTGTCATGTCAAGAACTAATCACCCTGGCTCCCCTCCCACTATCCATCAGTGTCTGGAAGACTAGGCTTCCGGGGATTCTGGCAGCTGTTGTTGGGCCTTAGTCAATCTGTTATGGTCTGGTTTGTTTGGCAAGCAGAGCCTCTCAAGTGGATTCTACAACCCAGGCCGCTGCCAGGGAAAGATAACACCATTTATTTGTCAGAATACCCCCTTCATGCATGACTTCTGGGGTTATTTTTCTCTAAAATACTTACAAGCAACAGCTAACCTTGGCCAATGAAGAGTAAGTGATTTGAGAGTCAAGATACAACAGTGGTATTTGCACCTACTCATTCAGTCATTAGCGAGCAGCTTTAATAACCGCCATGTGATGCTTATTACGCCTCAGGCGTGTTGCCTGCAAATGCGATTTTGACATTCACTGATTGAATTGATTCCTTTAACTCAAACTGTAGTCACACAAAGAAGGACACTATGCCGAAGAATCTGTAGAAATAGTTAGCCCCCTGATGTCACTGGCTTAAAGTGCTAATCTCGTGTCCCACTTTGAGGTCTGACAGTGTTGTCTGTTCTGTCCAACTGTTCATATTTGTATAATTGTGGGTCTAGAGCACAAACAATATCTAAAAAAAATTTTTTTTTTTAAGTATTCAAAGAGCATAGTATTAGTCGATATTTATTTTAAGACGATATGCAACAAGGAGTAGCTTGCAAATAATAAATAAATAAATCATTTAATGATCCCCACCGGGAAAATTCAGGTGTTAGAGCAGCACACAGGACACAGCAGTGTTTACAAGATATAAATAACAATGAATAAATAAAATAAAAATGTGTTATAGGATGGAATAGTTATACACAAAGATGTATCCTGGTTAAAACCAGTATAAAGTATAAAGATATTGCCCTGGCTCACACATTATTTTCGGTTCGCGAACAGTCTTTGCGTAGACACAGAAGGCTTAGTTGTGTTTTTTATCACGACGTCAGAATAATCATTGGCTCCATGCAGTGCGCCATACATTGCTGGTATCTTTGTTTTGTATTTTGCTCTAAATCAGCCCTCAATATGACTCCAAAGAAACTGAAAACTGCTAGCAAGAGTCTTATTAGTAGGCCTAATTGTATTAGTTGAAAAAAAGAAGGAAATAAGAGCTAAACATGACAATGGTGTTTGTGATCTAGCTGCACAGTTGTGTTTGGCAAAATCTACCATTTTGTATTATTATTATTATTTTAATTACATTTTCATAGTGCTTTTCTCAACACCCAAAGAGGCTTAACACATGTGCACACAGACAAAGAGACAAGAAATAACTTGACCATCGGTAGATGAAGCGGGCGTGGTAAAGAAGTCCGTATCCCTCCATAGTCCTCCCTCTGTGGAAGGAGTCGCCGAGCAGATGTTTAGCGCAGCGTGAGGCCAAGAAGGAACCAACATCAGAGGTGGAAGGATAGCAGGTTGAGGCACCGGCCCCAGCTGGCGAGTGTTAACCACACCAAGAGACGTAAAACTCTGCACTGGTTCCACCCTTGGCCACGTTACAAGATCTTGCTGGTGATAATGTTAGAGGGCCTTAGTGGTTTAGTGTTTCCCTGTGAATCCCCTTCCCTTTCAACATGCTGTCTTTTACTCTGCTTGACTACAAAGCCTTGTTTACATTCACCATGGATACCGCTCGTCCAAAATGGCCGTCGCATCCCACAGTGCAACGGGATTCCCAAAGCATATTGTACTGTATGCAAAAAGACTACAACATTGCACACTGATTTGATAGCAATAATTTTTTTCTTCATGATAAAGTGTGTTATATTGTACAAAATAAGGTAAATGTGATTTCGGACTGGGATTGGATCAGATTAATTGCATTTTCCATTCATTTCACCCAAAGTCACTGAATGAATTAAGTTTGTGAAACGATGTTTCACTGTAATATGTACACCAGCTCGATCTAATGAGATCCAATATAAGAGTTGAAACGAATTTCGACCAAGCGGTTCTTTTCAGGGTTGGTCAGTGAATCCCGCTTTCGTCATACAGTATTTTTAAATGGTGCTTATCATGCCTTTCCATGCCATTTTAACACGGCTGGGACAACTCTTTTGACCAACCTGTTTAACTCCCCCATTCACAAGTGAAGCATATTGCACCACCACAAACACAACCCTCAAGAGGGACAGTGCACGTTTAATATTTTGGGACCCAGTACAATGGAAACGCACCAATGCTGCTTGGTGGACACAGCTGAAAATGCTGCCTTTACGAAGTTTATTTAAACTCATTGTAGACCTTTCATGTGATGTCTTATCCTTACACTATGCCAACTGATGTGGATACTTGTAAAAGGCTGTTGGTACAAAAAGTGAATTGTTGAGTCATGGCTTCAACAGCTGCTCCCCTTGTCCTTTATAACTCCGCCCGTACCCAGCAGCTGCCTCAATATTTTCTCCTGAGTGAGTGGCCCGTCCCCATATCCTCTATCACAGTTAATGACAACAAGGGTATCCTGCAAGAGTAATAAGCCAATGAGGACACAAATTCATGAGGGAGTCCCAGCAAACCGGATGACATTTTGTTGTTCAGGCAGGTCACCTCTAGAGCCCGTATTTCAAATTGCATATTTTTGGGGGACATTAATTCAGCCTGCGGGTCAGCCCTGAGCCATAAAACATTTTGTGCCACACTGAAGAACTGTGAAAAAGTGACAAATTAATCTCCCCATCACCTCTGTGTGCCCCTGTCACACTATGGATGCCTGATGAATTGAAAATGAGGCCCAGAAACTAACCCGATCCAATCTAATAATTCTAACATATAGAAAGCTGTATTAAAATGAAATGCTAATACTGTAAAGGGTTTATCACAGGAGGTGATTCACATACTCCAAGCCCACTCTGTATAATACGTATTTCAGTGAGGCCATGATACCTTCAGCACTGCCTTACCACCATGTAGACAAAGTTCAAGACTTGTGTTTCCTGATACGTGAGCATGCAGTGGCCGGTGGTAGGTACAGTGCTTTCTATACCTTTAATGCTTGCAAAAAAATGTTTTAAAATACATTTACACTGTGTTTCAAATGTGTTTTAATAAGTTTAAATGTTTAAAGTTTGTATGGGGGGGGGGGGGGGGGGTAAAACGCTTTCAAAGATGATTTTATATGGTCTTTCGATATGGCGGATTTCAACATTGCGCATGGGTGTGGAACATATCTCCCACAATGAACGGGAATCACTGGATATGTTGTCTGATCATGGAATGCAAGTTTTCATATTATTATTTCTATTATTATTATTATTACATTTGACAGAAGTATAATGTTACAAATCAATAATATTCCTCCTCGGTCTTTGGAAGTATTTTTTTTCTGATTATTAAAGGAATATTTAAAGATCCATCATCTCCATTTTTTTAGACTCAGTGTCGCTACCTCTTGGAGCCTTGCTACTCGAGGTCTCGTTAAAAATGCAAGCTCTGTGATCTTCCTGTCAGACCTGAAATCCTCCCATGATCTCAATTTCTTTCAAAAAGTGCTCATAGGTAGGAGATTTTTTTTTTTTTTATTACTCTCAGCTTGTCATCTCAAGAAGCCCCACGCTCATTTCAACTGCTACTCCCTCAGCCTTCCTCACATAGGGGTAGTGCTGTCTTCCTTTTAATGATATACAATTTTAAAAATGGTTAAATTGGACATTACTGCT
The DNA here is from genome assembly GCF_024500385.1 of Phyllopteryx taeniolatus. Lineage (NCBI taxonomy): Eukaryota > Metazoa > Chordata > Actinopteri > Syngnathiformes > Syngnathidae > Phyllopteryx > Phyllopteryx taeniolatus. Next base: position 11,679,243 of record NC_084519.1, read on the forward strand.
CCTCTTTTCTTCCATGAGAGGAATTCTAGGACTGTCTGAAAGTCTGCCAGTATGCAGAGACCCTGTTCAAATATTTATATAAGCGTTGTGTCCTCAAATGTCTGGCAACCTAGAAGCTGCATTCATCTTTTGAGATTGCTGATAATGACTCATACTTTGCACAAATCACACGCTTGCAACATCGTGTTACTTAGCTTGAATTCCAGCTTTGCTTGTCCATTAATTGGAGCTAAATATATTTTATTCAGGGCAGCTCACTGTCTTGTTTTTCTCAACAGAAAATCCTAATCTGTGGGAAAAAAACAGATGTATTTGATTCTCAAATCAGCACTGATGCAACATCAGAAATTCGGCAAAATAATTGAGCCACTGAGAACTAAAGTGGGCGAACTCTATTTTCGTCATTTTTAAGTTATGTACAGAAATGAATAGAGAAAGGGAAGATATTGCAGATGAATACTGGTCTAAATCAAGGTTAAATTCCAATTTTGACAGGGGGCAGTCTATTATTGCACTCAGTCAGGACATTTCTTTATTTATCAGTGCAACTCCCAAGAAACCAGGCCTGCAAAAACATCGCAGAAAGTGAGGTTCAGAGATTGAAATACGACTCAGAAAGTAAGTAGTGCTTCAGTTTGGGTGCCAGTGCATCTGCATGTTAGTTAACTGTAAGTAGTGAATATTATCATCTTTCTACTATTGATAGATTTGACGGACATTTGATATGAACTAAAATCTGAAGAAAATCACAATTTCTGTGAAAACAAGTATCCAGAAGACATAATCATTGTCATTTAAACCACAAAGCTATAAATCCCCCACATTCTACTGCGGCCAAAAACTTCAGAGTTAAGACTTCTTTATACTCGCGTGGGCAGCGACCGCGCTGACATCACTGCGGCTGTCCCGCACGCAGTTTGCCTTTATACTCGAGCACAACCCACGCACGCAGTTTTGAAAATGTACTGCAGTTCACCTCCAAGTCGGGGTTGTCGCTACGGCTGGCATTGGCTCGGACACCACAGGATGGAGTTTCCTCTGCATTGTTTGGGCATTTCCGGTAGCCGTTTTTATGTTCCTTTCAGTAACAAGGAACAAAGCAACAACAATGGCGACCGTGGAACAGTGTCTGCTAGAACAAATGGACCTTGATGACCAGATGGTGCGTTTAATTATGCTGCAAAATCGATCAAGAAGGCGGCGGCATAGATGGAAGGGGCACGTTGAGTACGTCATCACAGCATGTTACTAAAAATGACCAATCACGAGAGATGATCTCCGCGGCATTCTACGCGCAGCAACAATTTTTGCCCTGTGCGCGTCAAGTGACGCAGAGGGGCTGCGCGGGCCAATTCGTCGGTCACGTGATGCAATGCGGGCGTTGTCGGCCGCGCGAGCGCAGGAGTATAAAGAGGCCTTTAGTCTACTCTAGTTCTCTGTGGTTCTCATGTAACCTTATATTCACGCTCTTCCTGTAACATCATGCTATAATGTTAAGTTGAAGGTGAATGCCAATTGCTAGGAAAGAAGTCTTATTATATCATGAGCTGCCGCACAGCTCCGAGATACAGTAGGTAATGTGGCATTAATATTGATCCCCGTAGAGTAAGTACAGGGCAATCAATACTGATCTCAGATGACCTTCATGGCAAGATGATATTATGCAGATGGGCATGCTACAACCAAAGGGATTGAGATTCAACTTCTGCCTCTGTGTTGTTGTTTCTCAGTGAACATTTGACAGAAACATTTGACAACATCTTTCTGCCATTACACCTGTGTCACTGTAGTCATGCTACAAGTAATCAGATCGTCTGTTTGCCACACATACTCATGACTGAGCAACAGGATGCCAAGCAGCATTCTTAGGGTCACATGTCCTGGGATCTTTTTGGACTACACCAGAAGCAAATGACTTGCAATAATTTCCTAAAATTTGAGTTTAGGGGCATTTTCACCCGCGCACCCATGACTTTGGTTTAATGGAACTTTATTTATTTTCCTCACTTATTGCAAGGTTTTTGGTCAGGTTTGAACGGGCACTCCGGTTTCCTCACGCATCCCAGAAACATGCATGAATTTGAGTACGAATGGTTGTTTGTTTATATGTGCCCTGCGATTGGCTGGCAACCAGTTTAGGGTGTACCCCGCCTCCTGCCCGAAGATAGCTGGGATAGGCTCCAGCACGCCCGCGACCCTTGTGAGGATAAGCAGCTCAGAAAATGGATGGATGGATAGATGGATTTCCATAAAGTGCACTTAAGTAGTGTAGCCTGTGAGATTAATTAATTAATTAGCAATTAATTTTTGCTTCATGTTATGCTTTTGTGCTGTTTCGCTCACTATACTATACGGGCTATATTATAGTAAATTTTGGTATGGATTTTTGTACCGTATATAAAGAGAACCGAGATGAAATATATAACAGGTTTTATTGTTTATATTATTGTATTAAAGTACTTGTTTAGTGCTTAACATTGCAGTCTCTGGATAGCAATTGAAAGAAGCACGGCTTTATATGATTAAGGATTTTGCTCTTTGGGGTGCCCTCTTGCTGAGTTTTGTTCCAACTAGACTAATAAAAACAATACACCCACAGAGGTGCAGTCCATGCAATGAACATGATGGCAAGATGGAGAGACCGCTTGGCTCATCAATAGGGGCTGAAGTAGCCACACATACTTGTTTCAAATGGTAGCATAACCAGTTCCACTGACGAGCCCCCCATAAAGAACAAGGCAGTTGTAAAAGCCATGTCATTTGGTCACAGTATTCTGTTTTTGCTATTGAGACATTTGCATACTCCGGAAATACAGTTCCTAGGGGCTTCCATATCAGCATTAGGATTTTCCAGCCAGACAGTAGCTAACAGAATCAACATGACATGGAGGGCAGCACTAGAAGGAGCAGCTGGCTTCCCTTTTTCCTATTCTATTTTGATCTTGTGAAAAAGATTCCATCTCATTTTCTCAGATTGAGTTTTTATTGATACATTACCATACCTAGTATTTTTGTAATCATTGAGTTAGTGGTGCAACTGTCTGAGAGTGTAAGTCCCTGACAAATTCAACATATTTAACTGGCTTGATATATCACTTAACTGGTAGAGATGGGCTTTTTTGATGAGCCAACAATGGTACAGTGACCAACATCTTAACTGCTGGGTTTTGAAAACTGACCTTAATAAGAAAACAATGTTAGGTTCATCAAAACAAACCCAGAATGATGACGTTCTAATAATGTTGCACATAATAGTCTTCTTTAAAACAAGAGTTTGTACCCACGATAAGCCAAGCTGCCACTCATGTCTTTTTCTGTTCTTTCTCAGGTTCACTTATTGGGATGAAAAAAATTCCTGGGCTCAGAAAATGGTTAGACTCCAGATGGAAGCAACAAGGTCACCCAGTTTTACCGATCTTTGAGCCGCCATGCCCACCCCTCATCACCCATTGAGGGGTGCCCCTCCTCAGAAGTGGAACTGTTTCCTGACTTGATTTGAAAGAAGAGCTTTGCATAAAAATGGCCTAAAGTTGTTTTGGGTATGACACAGTAGGGTACATATTAGTTTACAGGTTAAGCTGGGTTCTTCATCGATATCCACAGGACCCAGAAGAAGAGACAAATACTATCAATGACTTTTTTGGAAGGACAACACTTGAACCATTCTTTGATGATATAATATCCACCCCTCTGCCTGACAAGGTCGAATCATGGCTGCTGCAGAACCCCATAGCATTCATTTCTTGGTGAGACAAGGGGCGGACTGAGTTAAAAATGCAGCGCAATAATGGCGGACTAGGGGGTGGTGGACAGCCATGGGTGTTTAGGCGTGTGCGTCTTACTTGGCTCAGTTTCATGCTTTTCTTTATCCTGGTTTTCTTCCCACTCATTGCCCACTACTACCTCACGACCATTGATGAAGCAGGGAGTCCTGATAAACGGATCTTTGGGCCCCGGCCTGGCGGTGAGTTGTGCGAGGCCAAACACGTGCAAGATCTGTGCCGTATACGTGAGTCCGTCAGTGAAGAGCTGCTGCAGCTGGAGGCCAAGAGACAAGAGCTCAATGGGGAGATCGCCAGGCTCAACTTGCGCATTGAGGCCTGCAAGCGGAGCATCGACAGTGCCAAGCAGGACCTACTGCAACTGAAGAATGTCATCAGTCAGACGGAGCATTCCTATAAAGAACTAATGGCCCAAAACCAGCCAAAGCTGTCCTTGCCTGTCAGGTTGCTTCCAGACAAGGAAGACCCAGGGCTCCCACCACCTAAATCTTCACAATCCTGCCGCCTGCACACCTGCTTTGACTATGCGCGCTGCCCCCTTACATCTGGATTTCCTGTTTATGTTTATGACACAGGCTCCTATCCATGGGGGGAATATATTGACCCTCTGGTTAAGCAGGCTTTTGCTGTGTCAGTAAAGAATAATATTTATATAACTAATAACCCTAGCATTGCTTGTCTGTATTTAGTATTGGTCGGGGAGCTACAAGAGTCTCCGACCTCCCTACTGCCAAATCCTTCAGATTTGGAGAAGCAACTTAAAGCTCTTCCTTACTGGAGATCAGACGGTCACAATCATGTACTGGTGCATCTTTTGAGAAAGTCCATGACACAGAATTTTCTGTATAATGTAAGCACAGGGCGAGCAGCAGTCGCTCAGTCCACCTACCTGGAGCAGCAGTATCGCGAAGGATTTGACTTGGTTGCATCCCCACTGGTTCATGCCCTCTCTGAACCCAACTTTTTGGAAGTTCCTCATCAAGTACCTGTGAAAAGGAAATATCTCTTCACCTTCCAGGGAGAGAGGGTTGAGTCACTTAAGAGCAGCTTGCGAGAGACTCCTCCTCAGTCATTTGAGGAGGAGATGGACGGAGATCCTCCAGCTGACTATGACGACCGCATCATTGGCACATTAAAAGCAGTACAGGATAGTCAGTTGGATCAGGTGCTCATAGAATTCACCTGTAAAACCCCCAAGCCGAGTTTGCCAACTGAGTGGTCTCTTTGTGGAGAGCGAGATGACAGGCTGGAGGTACTTAAGGAATCTACTTTTGCCTTGGTGATTGCTCCGGGAGATGGACAGCTGGTTGCCTCAGCAGGCTGTGGAATGAGACTTTTTGAGGCTCTTGAGGTTGGGGCGATCCCTGTCGTACTTGGGGACCACTCCAAACTACCCTACCACCAGTTTATTCGATGGAGTGAAGCTGCCATTATGGTCCCAAAGCCGCGTGTGACAGAACTACATTTCCTGCTGCGTAGTCTATCAGACAATGACATGTTAGCTATGAGACGACAGGGTCGCTTTCTGTGGGAGACCTACTTTTCCACCTCAGAGAACATACTTAATACTATCCTGGCCAACATTCGCACCAGGATCCAGGTTCCTGCCGCACCCATTAATGAAGAGCCTGCACAAGAAATCCCCCACAAAGCAGGTAAACTAGCAGGGACTGATGCCAACTTGGCGGACAATGGTGATCTAGATTTGGGTCCTGTAGAGACGGAGCCACCCTACGCCTCTCCGCGGTTTCTCCGAAACTTCACGTACACAGCTGTGGACATATACAAAACATGGAACCGTGCTCCCGGCCCTTTTCATTTGTTTCCACACACTCCACTAGACCCTGTTCTGCCCTCTGAAGCCAAATTTCTGGGTTCAGGTACAGGTTTCAGGCCCATCGGGGGAGGCACCGGAGGATCGGGGAAGGAATTCCAGGCAGCTTTAGGTGGGAACGTTCCCAGAGAACAGTTTACTGTGGTCATGCTGACATACGAAAGGGAGGAAGTGCTGATGAACTCCTTGGAGAGGCTGAATGGACTGCCATACCTCAATAAGGTAGTGGTTGTGTGGAATTCACCCAAGCCTCCTTCTGATGACCTACTGTGGCCTGACATTGGGCTACCGATTGTGGTGAGTTTCAGTCCAACAAATACACCTGTAGTTTTGAAGATCCCCTTTGAACAGTATATTAATAGCAATCCAAATCCAAAGAATACTGAACCAATTAGTCAACTGGTTGCAGAGTCGACTTTACTACTACTGTCAAGAAAACTCTCATTTCTTTTTATTCTATGCAGGTCCGTCGAAATATCTCTTTATGTCAAACCATTCCGTGCCGCAAAAAAGGTTGGAGACTGCTCTACTGTGCTGAAAAAATATCAATGAGATTACATCATCAAATAATTGACTTGACTTTCATCACAATATAGTCAATTACAACAAAGCTTTAGTTGTTCAACCCCTGTAAATTCAACATTTTTTTTTTTTTTTTAGAGAGAACTAGTGCTAATTTTTAAGTATAATTTGTCGCCATACAAAAGTAGAAAGGTGTATTAAGTCAAACCAACATTATAGACATAATGGGTGCTAACTAACTTACCGTAATTAAATGAATTTGTTGTAATTAAATTACTTCACACACACCGAAACTGTAGAGCATGATTCGACAGAACACCGGTACAACCGTTAGTGCTAGCACTAGCTTGCTAGGCTACATTACGTTTTGTTGCCTGCTTGCGAGCAGTATCGTATTAAAAGTATGTGAACATACCTCAAGCAAGCCTTGAATTAAAGTCCTCTCCCGAGCACCGGTGACCACCAGCACCTTTTCCCCATTTTGTTCTTATAATACACACGATGCGATCGATTGTTGTTGTTGTGGCCGTGGTAACGAGTGTATCCGGTCGCATTTGAGTTGACAAGATAAAGCCCAGTGATCGTAATAAACGTGATGTGGTGGTATCGGAATACAAGATTTTATTGCAGTAGTCTGACATAATGCAATCATGAAAGACCAAATTTGTCTTTTTGTCTGATCTGGGCATTACGTGTTGTCTGTCCCACACCGCCGACATGTTTTTAAAAAAATATATAATTTTATTGGCTTTCAGATATTTACAGTACTACGTCAAAAGACACGCGACAAGTCTAAAAATCAGCTTTTGGATTCAAATATACTGTGCACGATGGCGACGCGGAGTAAATGTCTTTTGCGGAGCCGATCAATGCCAATCAAGCTTTAAAGCCGATCAGCATAAAATGCTAATATCGGCCGATACTGATCAGGCCGATCAGCACCACAAGTGCATCAACTTCTTCGTGAAGTCTAGTGTTAAGTCATTAGTGTGATGTGTACTCTAATGCAATATTTAATTTAGCAGGTTAATATTCCTGCCAGACTACAAGTTAGGACCATTCATTATTTTCATGTGCAGTTATACTAGTCAAGCCTATCTGCTCTTTGGATACCGAATTAGCCCATTGTTGACATTAGTGTTTTTTTTTCTTCTTCTTCTTCTTCTTCTTCTTCTTCAATAATTAGATATAATATACATTGAGGTGTTTAGCAATGTTGGATGTGTCATTCCTCTAGTCTGAGTAGCTTTATAGTACACTTTGCAGACTGGCTTTGCTGTGTGTCTGTCGGCTTGCCCTGGCCATGTAGGCAAAATATTTCCAGATAACACTGCGTGTGTCTCGTTTCTCTGCGAGGAGCGGAAGGTCCACAGGAGCATGCGTGTTTCTCTTGTACACACGCCAAAAAAGGTTCCACCCACTTTTGTCAAAGAATTGGAGAGTGCTGTAGCTGCATTTTTAAAAAATTGTTTTAATACCGGTACTTAAAAACATTGTATAATTTCCTTTTTGACCAGTACCAATACTGATAACCATACAAACTTAGTTCATTGCACACCGGTTCACTCAGCACTTTTCAACCTGACGGAAATGTTTCACCCGCAGGTTGTCCGCACCGAGAAGAACAGCCTCAACAACCGTTTCCTTCCCTGGGATGTCGTGGAGACTGAAGCCATCCTTTCGATTGACGATGACGCCCACCTCCGTCACGATGAGATCATGTTTGGTTTCAGGTCTGTGATGTTGACTCAATTCAAGCAGTCAAATTCCTCTTAATTTTTTATTAGTGGCTACAAGTATTTTAAGAGAAACTAAATACAATGACGCTGATAAATGCAGGAAAATAGTCTTGAAGAAAGCAGAAAGACTGCATTACTGAAGAGTAAATCCAATTGAAGCTGAGAAAAGGACAAAAATGCTGCCATCTTGCTCACTAGGTTTAAAGTCTGGTTAAACAATCAAATGATCGAAAGAAGTTGTGTCTTTGTTATCCAATGTTGTAATATATGAAGCTTTTATTTGGAAGTTCTGCCTCTCAGCATGTTGGCAGAGAGGTGACATGTCACAGTAAGACACGATTTTCAATGGTTGTAGGGGCTGCCTTGACTTCAACTTTTTGGCTGGCCTGACCGCAATGAAAAAACCCCAGGAGTAAATTGAGAGGGAAATAACAACTGTTCTTTGCAAATAGTGACTGCACAACTGACGAATAGTCAAGCAGCAACAGACGTACCATCCTTGACAATTCACTATATTGACGACGAGGATTTTCAAATGATGAAAGTCGATGCTTACAGCCTAATGTTATTGCCTTCTATGCATAAACTGTATTTGCTTCCATTAGGTTGCACTTCATGATTGAACTTTGTAATAGCACATTTATTCAGTTAGTCTTTCCTAAAATAGATTTTTAAAAAACATTTTTTTTTACTATTATCTGTCATTTATTCCTATTTAAAGATTCATTTTGAGCTGAAAACTGTTCCATATTCACCCATCCATTTTCCGAACCGCTTCTCCTCACTAGGGTCGCGGGCGTGCTGGAGCCTATCCCAGCTATCATCGGGCAGGAGGCGGGGTACACCCTGAACTGGTTGCCAGCCAATCGCAGGGCACATACAAACAAACAACCATTCACACTCACAGTCACACCTACGGGCAATTTAGAGTCTCCAATTAATGCATGCTTTTGGGATGGGATGTGGGAGGAAACCGGAGTGCCCTGAGAAAACCCACGCAGGCATGGGGAGAACATGCAAACTCCAAACAGGCGGGGCCGGGGATTGAACCCCGCTCCTCAGAACTGTGAGGCTGATGATCTAACCAGTCGTCCACCGTGCCGCCCTGTTCCATATTGTTTCCTAAAAAGTAATGCAATAAAAATAAATATCTTTCCCTAACATGAGGAATAATCATTGAGGTGAACTGCAGTACATTTTCAAAACAGCACGCGTGGGTTGCGCTCGAGTATAAAGGCAAACTACGCGAGGGACAGCCGCAGTGACGTCAGCGCGAGTATAAAGAAGCCTTTACTCTAACTTTCTCACTGTCCCTGCTATATGGACGGGTGTTGTCCAGAGTTTGCGTCCGTTTGGCTTTTCCTTTTTTTTTTTTTTTCATGCTGCGTTGCTGGAACCCAGCATGCTCCTCCTTGTGTACATTCTTCAGGTGCCCGATCGAATTTGTGTTGAAGCATTTAGATGACGTTCCCCACAACGGACTTCAGTTGTGCACAGACTGCAAAATAGTCCCACACCGATGACGTGTTTTTTAACCGACAAGATTGAAAAAAAACTTTATTGGCCATCAGATAGTTACAGTACTGCACCACAAGACACGTGACAAGGCTAAAAATAAACTAGCTTTTGGATTCATACGCAACGGCGACGCGGAGTTAAATGTCTTATGCAGAGCCTCGGCGAATTATGACATGAAAGCCGATCAGTATAAAATGCTAATTATCGGCCGATGCCGTTCACACCGATCAGATCGGCGTAAAGTCTAATCATTAATAATCGTAATTAAAATATTAATCAAAATAATTGTGATTATTATTTTTGACATAATCGTGCAGCCCTACCGCGCCCCTTTGCCTTCAAAATACTGTATGTCTACAACTCGGTAACAGCTTGTCCGGGCTTGTGTGTGTGCGTGTACGATGTACACAAGGTCATGTGGTTGAGGAAGTTACTCCAAAGTGCTCCAGAATTACTTTGGAATGTGCCCCAAGCTCTAGTCGAGCCCAAGAGAGAAAAGATTTGTAGCGTCTGCCTGCCAAGTGATCTCACATACGATTACTGTAGGTGTAAAACATTTGTTGCACCTAAGGTGTTTCCAGTGAACATTGAGTGCTGTGATTATACAAAAATTTGTAATGATGTTCTATCAGGCTGTACTGGCTTGGTCTGAGATTGGGTTGGTCCAAAGCAGCCACGAGCCAAAACCACAACGACTTGATTTTCATCTCCCTCCAGTCGCGTCTTTTCACACAGACTCCTGTTTGTCTTTCTTATCTCAGAGTGTGGCGAGAGGCCAGAGATCGTATCGTCGGTTTCCCTGGGAGATATCACGCCTGGGACGTCAACCATCAGTCCTGGCTCTACAACTCCAACTACTCCTGTGAGCTCTCCATGGTCCTGACAGGAGCTGCGTTCTTCCACAAGGTTCAGGCCCCCCTTGGCAAAAAAAATGTCTTTGTACCAACTCACAGGATGTATCTCACAGTATCTAATCTATTCCCCATCAGTATTATGCCTACTTGTACTCCTACATAATGCCCCAGGCCATCAGGGACATGGTGGATGAGTACATCAACTGTGAGGACATTGCCATGAACTTTTTGGTCTCCCACATCACCCGCAAACCGCCAATCAAGGTCAGTGATTGGCGTCTCTCCTGTGCCCTTGTCTTTATTTACCAAAGTCAAATACAATGTTTCTGTTTCCTTCACCAACATGTCCATTACAATCTGCACCAATCACGACGGTCTCTCTGTCTGGCAAGTTCTGAAATATTTCGTCTAACTCCTTCCACAATTTCTTTCTTTTCTATTTTACATCCTACCCGTGGGGCATAACCACTAATTACATACATAAACATAACACCCTTAATGTCAAGTTTCTGCCCCACCAATCGATCTTAACTAACTCTTCCTTTAAAATTACCCCTATTTCATTTCTCTTCCCTTCTACAACATGGCAAAATAATTTGAACGCTGCCCCTAAACGTTTAGCCTTACTGCCTTCCCATCTATTCTCCTGGACCCACAATATGTTTCTCCTAATTATCATGTCAACCAACTCACTAGCTTTTCTGTCATAGTCCCAACATTCCAAGTCCTCACTTTCAGTTCTAGGCTCTATGGTTTCCTCTTCTCTTTCTGCCTTAGCACCTGCTTTTCACCTCTCCTTCATCTTCGATCCACAGCAGCTGAATTTCCACCGGCGCCCTGTAGGTTAACGGTGCCGGTGGCAGACTTTTTTAACCCGGGCCACGACCGATCCGGTATGGAATTCTTCACTCATATTTGTTTGGCAAAGTTTTAAGCCGGATGCTCTTTCTGACGAAAGCCTCTGCATTTGTCCGGGCTTGGGCCTACAGTTTGCATTAAAAACGGAGAAAGATTATTTGCGATAAGTTTAGTTACGAGCGTGGCCACGCAACAAAAAAGTCAAGGTACTACTGTACATTTAATAGCGTATTTCAGCCAGCCTAAATGACAAGGCTCGTCGGTTTTCCCATGCATTCAAATGGCACAATAAAAAGTGTTGGACAAAAATTGCCAGCTTTCTCGTCCGCTCAGGTAACATCTCGCTGGACCTTCCGCTGCCCCGGCTGCCCCCAGGCGCTGTCGCACAACGACTCGCATTTCCACGAGCGCCACAAGTGCATCAACTTCTTCGTCAAGGTGTACGGCTACATGCCGCTGCTGTACACGCAGTTCCGCGTGGATTCGGTGCTCTTCAAGACACGTCTGCCGCACGACAAGACCAAGTGCTTCAAATTCATCTAGCAGAAGAGCCTGAGTACAAAAACGAATGGATGAAAAGAAGGGGAGTGTGGCTTTCGGAGTTTCCTCCATAGCTCCCCTTCAATGCTGGAAAAAGGGCCCTACTGCCAACCTAAAGAAAAAGCCCTTAAGTGAATCACTTTGCCCGTTTTTGTGTCCTTCTCATCATGCTTCATCGGGAACCACTACAGATGTTTGATATTTGTGAAAGGGGTTGTACAAACTGTACAGAAAGGAGGATAAACTACCTAACGTAGACTACTGGGTGACATGCGTTGACCCGCAGACGGTTTCATTGCCTCTGGATGGCTTCATTTTACAGTAATGAATTGTACTTCTAGTACATGTACGTGACGGAAGCACTGATTGTCAAAAGTATTTTATTGAGCGATTTCTTTTTTTTTTTTTTTTTCCTTTTTTTTTTTTTTTTTTTTTTTTTTTAAATGTCTTTCAATTGTGTGCATAGTCATAGACATTGACATTGTCACGATCTCCAGACACCTGACAAAGGACCTTGACAGAAGGTTTGGGCTCAGCCGCGTTGAGTCGCGAAGGAATCCACTTCAGCAAGTCACCATAATGCCTCAGTTTTGTCATGGAAACCAGCAGACAATTTTGTTGTGTGCATGTCAAGGCACTACAGCCTTTTGTGTAGCCTGCTTTTTAATTTACTTTTTTTTCTTTTTTTTAGAAAGGAGTATTGGGGCCACACTGAAAACAAAAAAAGATACTACAAGAAGTCGAACTATTACAAAAAGTAGTCAACGACAGCAGTCATGTATTTGGCTGGCGACCAGTCCAGGGTGTACCCAGCCTCTTACCAGCTGGGATAGGCTCCAATTTGACCCTTATGAGGGCAAGATAGTATATAGAAAATGGATGGATGAGAAAGGTCATAATTATTACACACACACACAAAAAATCTTAATAAGCTTTGAGCAAAAATCTAGCAAGGTTTTGAGGGGCCTCCTTCCAGAGTTCACCCTTCTGGGTCCACACTGCGAATAAATGGCACTCGCTCAAAGCCACTACTACTTTGCATTTTTCATAGTACATTGTAGAAGAAAGTCCTTGCGAGGAAAGTTAGAATTTTTACAAAACAAATTGTTACAATAAAGGGTTATAATCTAGTAACTTTTTTCCATTGGGGTTGGTGGTGTAATGTAAATTAGCGCCACTTCTTTTTAATCCATTGTATTTTTATGAAGAAGTCGTAGGGCCACACTGGAAAGAACAAAAGATAACGGAAGAACAAAAAATGTCAAACTATTACAAAAATAAAGTTGTGACAAGAAAAGTTATAATTAAAAAAAAAAAACTTTATAATGAATGATGAACAAATCTAGTGACTTTTTGTGTTCTTATTGGAGACTTCTGGAGCAGGATATGTTCACCCCTTCACTGGACGTGCCATTTTACGATAAATACTGTTTGATCACGAATCGGTATTTGTTCGCCATAGTGGAGGTCCAGATCGGAATGATAAGCTAGGTTTGAAACGGAAAGACTAGTAGCCCGACTCACATTCGTTTTCTTTTCTTTCTTTTTTTTCTGTATAACCCTAATGAGTAAATATCAGATGTTATAAACTTTCCAATCTCCTTAAAAGTGCAAAGGTGTGGGCTAAAAAGCTGAGTATAGAGACCTTGGATGCAGTGGCGAAGACACGAAAAAGTGGCCGTTTTAAACAACTACAAACCCTGCACAATTCAAACATCACTCACCTCCGGTGTGCGGAGACTGTTTCACTTAATGACCCAGACTAGTTGACAGCTTGGTTTACTTTAGCTAAAGCAGTATTGACTTTGCCTAACATTAACGATTGTTCTTTCCGCTACTACAAGTATGTACATTTAATATAATACAATGGCAACAATTGACCGGTATCCACCGTAAGATATATATTTTATGAAAATATAAACATTGAAAAGATTTGTACTGTTTGTACAATGTTGCGTGTGTGTCCAGAGGTGCGCGACCTCATGGGAAAACTATACATTTCACTCAGCGTAGCCCTAATGCTCCTTTGTAATTTGTAACAATGTCCTGCCCACGTTTCAGAAAGTGTCTGGTTCTATTGTCCCTTCATGACATGTACAATCCCTGCTGCCAAACACCACACGAAGTGAAACTATTAGGATTAAGTTTAAGTAATGTAGGTGTACTACAGTACAGTATACTGTATGTCCTGGCTTTACTGGTATTAGATATGCCCCAATATGTCCACCCACCTGTACAGAACTCTCCCCAAACACAGATGTGTAAATGTCACTTTACAGTGTCGCCATATTGGTTTCACTTTTATTTTTTGGAACGTTATCGCTCGATGATTGTTTTCTTTGCCAAACAGGTACGAACGATGCAGTCCGGTACGCCCACAAACGACTTTATCCGTTTGAGTTTGTGATTCCAAAGTCTTTTAAGGAAACAAACTATATCCCATTGTTATTCTGTCGAGATGTTTAAAAAAAAAAAAAAAAAAAAAAAAACATGCTCGACTCCATGGTTCCTGTATATTTATTGAATACATTATTGACTTTTTTTTCATTTTTTTTTTTTTTTTAAATGATTGACACATGCAATAAAATGACAGGACACTGTAGTCTCTGATCGCAAAGATGGAGGGCCAAGGAAAACTCGCTAGTGCCATTTTCCTCTTTGGGGGCCATTCTATTGTCTAAACATTTGAATCAGCAGGAGTCCCTAGTAGGGCCAAATTTAGGAGGCAGTTTTTCCCTTTAAGTTCCAAACGTAATATTCCTTTCTGCAATGCCCCTCTACACTTTTCATGAAGACCTCAGGGGCTACCTTACTCTACAACCCCGCGTCTGAGGCACTAAATGGTTCAGCTGGTATTTTTTCACCCGCCCTTCGGGTGGGGGTCTGTGGCACAGCTGGTTTTCCATGGCTCAGAGCAGGGAACGTTTCTGCTGAATGCTGCAGTCGTTACGCAAAGTGCATTGAGTAAGTAAAACTTCCCATCCTTGAGTGTGTGGTAAGAGGCTCGTTGTTCTGAACCAGCAGGAGACGGGAGGCAGGTGAATGGAAATAAAAAAAAAAACTTGATTTGACTTCATCTTCACTTTGTCTTGATTTAAACAGGAGTCATCTGGTTTCCATCGCATCTGATGAATGTCATTGTAGAGAAATATATGTTTCTGAGAGATTGCATGCAGGAAGACTCGGAGGTTCAGCTTGGAAGCATCTGAGACCTGAAAGGAAGAACTGGTCCCATCGCACACCCACTTGACAAGTCTGTTCGACAGGTTTGATTTGGGTTTTTTGTCAGCAGTGAACCTCTGAAGTCAAACTCAATTTGTTCTGTGACACTGGTCAACTTCCAAATGGTTGGGCGGGGGTGGGGGGCATAATTGTATGCATATATAGCTGCAGTCTCACAAAATGAATGGGCATTGGAGTTTTGTACCGGTACCAATTTTGGGCTAATTGACAGGAGATTCCACTGTATCGCTGCATGTTTTCTCTCCATGGATTCGCAGTCCGTTCACTCGGAATAGGGAAATAAGACTGAGCCGCCGACAGGGCAGTTTGCATATGTCTCAGCAGAAAGCGCCGCATTTGTGCGTGAATGCACACGGCCCACTTGTCAGAAGGCCGACTGGTCAAAGAGTCTTAGTGTGTTCTGACACGAGAAGAGAAGCTGCTCGTCGTTAACCCACACCAAGCAGCGGTGTCCAATTCTTTAGGAAGACCCCTCCCTTACATCACATATACCCAGTTTTGCAACTTCTTTCTCGAAATCTGGTAAACCTCGACTGATAATAAAAGGATGACTCTTGCATAATGCATGGGAACAAAGTAGAAAAAGCACAGCTTGTTAGCATAGCTGCAATCTGAGGAATAGCCCCTTTTCTTTTTTTAACAGTCAATGCAGTTTTGCTTGTCAATAGCTGTGGCCCGTGGAGCCGTGTCTGCTATGCTGGTGCCAGCAAACGGAGGAACCCGTCCGCCCCGAGCTCTTTGGTCCCAAAGGTACCAAGAGAAAATGTCTTATGTCTCGTGGAAAGGCTCTTTACATCGTAAACATGTGCCGCAGGTTGCATGCAAATTACTGCAGGTGTGGCGGTGGACTATCAAATGGAATGCACGGCCCTGTTAAAATACAAGGTTTTCATTGAGACATATTACCATACGTTTTTTTCTGTCGCTAGAAATCCCGTTCATAGACCCTGAAATATCTGCCCACCTGGATGAACCCCTGACTCCTGAAGAACTGAAGTCCACCTTGATGTCAATGCAGTGGGGAAAATGTCCAGGCCCAGACTGATTCCCAGCAGAATTTTACAAATCATTTGTTGACAAAATGTCCACTATAATTGAACATGTAGAATGAAGCTTTGCAGATTGTTATCATCCCAGGCTGCCATATCAGCTTCAGCCTCTTCGTGCTTGCATGGGTTTTCTCTGGGTATGCCTGCTTTCTCCCACATTCATGTATTTCATAAGTGTGAATGGTTGTTTGTCTATATGTGACCTGTGAATGTCTGGCAACCAGTCCAGCGTGTACCCCGCCTTTCACCTAAAGGGATGGGGATAGGCACCAGCTCACCCACCACCCTAAACAGCATAAATGCTGTAGACAATGGATAGATGGAAGCCAAAAATCACAAAATCCCTGTATCACGAAACTATCATTATGTCTGGAAAAGTTTCTCTGCTATTCCTGACCCTAGTTTTCTTCTCCTTGAAAACCTTGTTTTTTAACAGGGGCGCGTTCAATTTTCATTTCCTTTGTTAAAGTAGACGCTTTTATTTATCATTGTTTCTTCAGGAACTCAAAGCCTCCACCTATAGGTAGCATTCACCTCCTATTTCTTCCATGAAATGCTGCAGGTATATTACCGATCTTTTCCCGACACTGTGGGCCTGATTCACTAAGATCCCAAATACCCGGCACTAACTACTAAGATTGCGATCTTTAACTAAGATCCTAAATGGTGCCAGAAGCTCAAATGAAGTTGGAAGTGTTAATGAAAAAGAAACCAAGCTATTGCTGAGTTACAGAAATCTGTCGCTCTGGTCATTTTGGGGATGTCAGCAACTGCATAAAAGCCGTTTTGTTCGATTTAACTTTGTCCCAGAGCGCATGGTAATTGGATATACAGTATGTGCCCACCCTGCATAACATTGGGTTTAAAACTTAGGACAGTATGCGCTAAAGCGGCCATGCCAGCGCAAAGGCCCTGACCACAGGCTGGCTGTCACGTCTGACTCCCCCCTCCTGGCTCTTCTGCCTTCTCTCAGTGATGTGCGCGCACTCATAGCCAACAACAAGGCACTCTAAAGCGGCCATGACTATATTAACGGCTATATTGTCCTGTCTTTGCACGTTTTCAGCAATTATCTCCCTCAAACGTGTAATGTATTTAAATAAGAACAAATCTGTCAGGGTCTTTAAATAAATTGTACAGCACTTTGGTCAACCCTGTTATTTTTAAATGTGCGCTGTAAATTAAACATTTGGATTGGATTTTGTCTAGCCTGGTCCTCTACAAAATCACCGCAGTCATTCTCATGCACAGCAGCTTACACTTGCCTTTCTGAAGCCTCGCAATTTGTCTTAGGTTTGAAAAATCACACTGTGTGTCCTGAATTAATAAAATAAATTAACATCCACTCCACCCCAATGGCACACAATGGAATGTGCAGTAGTTTTTGTGCGTTTGGGGGACGCAATCCTGGGTGAACCCGGTTCGTAGATGAGCTTCCACATCTGTTCGCGTGTGCAATCAGGTTTGTGCCCATTTTTGCACACGTAAGTAAACCTTTAGTAAATCAGGTCCTTTGTGTCAGTGAGCGTGTGCCACTGACGCACCTGCTGGCCCTCAGCCTCTTTCATCTCGGTCCAGTGGGCCAGTTGCTCCTCGCCAGTGCTGCTGTGGCCCAAGGAGACCCAGCCCAGGCGTTCCCGAGGCCTCATGGTGCTGCGGCGGCAGAACACAGACAGCACCAGCGACACGTCGGACAGCTGGAAGAGTGCCACCTGGAAGACGAAGGTCTCTTTGTAGGCGGGGCTGGGCTGCCCACGACACACGGCTGTCTTGAACTTAGACATCTCCTTCCCCTTGGAGTCCAGCATGGTCAGCGTCACATATGTGTCTGCAAGGAGGATGTATGGGAGAGGGCCATCAAGTGGTGGGAAGTAAGTATGGCAGCAAGCTTCAAACATTGCAGCAAAGTGCTTGGAAATTCACAACCGTGATGGGTGTGTCTCAATAAATTAGAATAACATACAAAAGGTACCTATATTTATTTTCGGTCGTTTAATTTTTAATTTTTTTTACTTAATATTAGGGTTTATAAGACTTCAGATTTTAGGTTGACACTAATGGGATGAAAGTCTAGTCGACGTCGACTAGTCGCTGATGATGTCATAGATTTTTTTTTCCGGTGATTGAAACATTGCAGGACGAGGGAATGCTTTGCAATAATAAAGATTTACTAACCATGGAGAGCTCATACACTGCATTTATGCAGAGCAGTCAGTACATCAACAATATGCAACAACTAAATTACATTTTACATCACACGTTAGAAAACAAGAGCATTGACATGGGCTGGGTGAAAGCTTGAGAAATGTTTTTGTTAGTTTTTTTTAATTTTTTTAAACATCCTCTTACTTGGTTGTGCTTGTAATTGGGACTGCCAGGTAACGTTTGCACAACTTGACCAAATGGAGAAACTGGTTCTGCCTGGTGGGATTTTGCTGTGTTTGCACCTAACCACAGACCTCTTTGTGTGCAGCGAAATAATTCCCCACTTTTCTTTCCCTTTGATAGTGAGGCCCAAAAAGTTGTTCAAAGTCCTGCTTGAGCCTGGCTTTTTTCCTTCTTTATTTCTGGTTATTCCTCACTTACCAAAGTTGTGCATTCAGAATTAGAAGTCAATTACAAGGACAGACTAGTCATTCACCGCG
The DNA here is from genome assembly GCF_024500385.1 of Phyllopteryx taeniolatus. NCBI lineage: Eukaryota > Metazoa > Chordata > Actinopteri > Syngnathiformes > Syngnathidae > Phyllopteryx > Phyllopteryx taeniolatus. Next base: position 11,697,827 of record NC_084519.1, read on the forward strand.
CTCATCTACTGCTGCAAGTGGCTCTTGCCTTCTCCTCAAGCAAGGCAAAAAAAAAAAAAAAAGACTAGTCGACGTCATAAAGTCAACAAATCGACTATTCTGTATGACCCCTACTTAATACTGGTAGATATTTACAACATAGGTTCTTACCTCTCATGATATAAAGTTGTCCCCCAACGAAATGCTTTATACAACAAAAGAGACCATCTAGGCACACAAGATTGGAAACAAGGAGAGGAAGAGGTGAAAAGCAGCATTCAGAGTCAAAAAGGTTGAGGGAGCTGCAGGAATGTCAGCGAATGTCACTCCAAGAATCCGAAGCTGCTTTACTTACTGACGGGTTTATCGGATGCCGTGATTTTGAAGTGGCTCCCCTGGATCACCTCGGCGGATAGATGTCCTGTGGCAGAGTTGTACACAAGGCCCAGAAGGATCTCCGGCGGGGGCGAATCCTCGGTGGAGCGGTAGGACACGCCTCCTGCGCTGCGGGACACGCTCACCACCGAGCCGCAACCCTGAGGAAGCGCGAGAGGACGATATGGAGATCCGTTTCAGCATTTATTCCGTAACAAGGATATCCTGCTTGAGGTCCATGTACCAGTACGCTCTTTGTACTCACTACGACTGTCTTACTAGTAAAAAAAAAAATTCCACTATTTTACGACATTTCCGCACACTAGTAAGATAACTTTGGCATAAGTACATGTTATTAATGAGGCAAAGCTGAAAACTTGTTGACAACTGTATGCTACTAGTAGATATGGATCTTTGATATCCAGCTTAAGGTCGTACTTGCAGGCCAAAAGTAGAACTAGTAGTGGAAAAAAAACGGTCCTGGTCAGGCAGTCACTCTACGAGTGCAGTGAATTGTATCACTGGTGAGGACAAAGAGCATACTAGTAGAGGGACCTTGAGCTGGATAGCAAGGCTATCAAAAAAATGCTCAAACAGCTTTCAATAGGAAGAGGAACTCCTCCACAGCTTCAGACAAAATGTGTGAATATGAACTGCCAAAAAAACTCTCACTGTAAGTTCCGAGCCAGGCTCCAGGGTGACAGGCAGAGCGATTTTCCCCTGAAGGTTGAGCTTAGTGAGGTGGAACACCTTCTCGCCCAGGACCTTCTCTTTTTTCATCCGTCTGATGCTGTACAAGCGAAATCGAACGGCGCAGTCGCTCAGCGCCTCCTTTTCCACTCTGGAGAACTTAAACGTCTCGGTGAAGACCGGGCACGGGCCCTTCTGGACGCCCGTCTTGGCCCGCTGCTTCTTGGTGGGCAGCAGGACGAGGTGGACTTGCCACGAGATGTTGCCCGTCTGTTTGAGAGCGGGGATGTCCGTTGCTGCGGTGACCGTGACGGCCAGCCAATGCTCGTTGGAGTCGTACTCAAAGGCCACATCCAGTGTCCCGTACTTGGCTAGGGGCTCCGGCTCGTAGGCTGAGGGGGGTAGTGGACCTGAACTGTCCTAAAAGATTACAGCAATTTACTTCAATATCATCGATGTCCAAGAAAAAAAGCTGTTATTTACAATTTTGGGGGGCATTTTTTTCTGGATCAAAACACAAGAACATTTTAATTTATTTTCCCCTGATTTCAGAGGGAAAAAATACATAGAGTACGTATATTTTTTTCTGATGTATTTGTTTTCTGCTCACCTCAGGCCCCACCACAGCGGTGCTGTCACTGGGTATGTCCTCCTCGCAGTCTTTGTTGAGGTAGCTCTCCGTGTCTTGGTCCACGCTCGCCTCACTGGAGCAGCCGTGAGGGGAAGACCCCCTGCGGAGTCGGGAGAGGGAGGAGGACACGCGGGCCACCGAGACCCGGTCCTGGTAGGGAGGGGGCTGGCCCTCCGTGAGCAAAGGCGCTTTCTTTATCTTCTGGATGCTGCTGGCTGCTTTCACCACAAACACGAAGCGATGTCATAGTGACGTGAGTGACATCTCGCGCCACACTCAATGGACTAACAGTTTACTCTGTTTAAGCAAGCTAGCACCTCTACAACAGAACATAGTAATTCCATCTGAAATTAAGCCTGAGGCTGGTTGCCACTGAATTGATGCATCACAACATATAGAGATCAGGGTGGCAAAGGGGTTGAACATTTCCAGTAAATTTCTATGGGAAGTAAAGATGAAGAATTTTGGAAATTAAATTTCAACATTTTGTTTTGTCAAGAGAAGACATCCATGCAAAATAATGCAGTTTTTCTATTCAGGATTATGTTAAAATATATTTTCCTCAACTATATTTAAGTTCCATATAGGTGCTGACCTTCAGTTTTGTAAATTCCTGATTTATTGCCGTAAATTATCATAAATTCATGTTAATTCCCATGGAAAGTTACCAACGTTTTGCAACCCGAATATGGACCGCTAGGGGGAATAGAAATGGCTGTTTGTTTGCTTTTGTTTTTTTAAATAATTTTGCTGGTAACATATAAGATACAACATACATGTTAAAGAGACACTCACCACGTTCACTGGAGGCCTCGCTGGTGTAGCCATCCTGCTCTGTGGCCTCCTTGTTTGTGCTGCTGCACAATGTAGTCACGTTGGACTGGAGCACAGGCTCTTGATCTCTGTCCTCTTCACTGTCTGTCAAAAACGCCTCTGACAGAACATACACAGGCAAAGTTTGTCATAATCTGTGTAGAGACGGCATTCGGTACCTGGGCCTTCATTGGAGACCAATACCACCAGTAAATTATTAATGCTACAGATGTGTTTTACTAGTTAAACTTGGTGTGCTCTGACCAACCAATCAGAGGATGGCAAAATGCTGACGTTACCGCGGCGAATTTGAACTCTGACTGGTTCGAGAATGTATCCACTACTGTGGATACATTATTTTAAGTTACATTGGCCAGAACTACTGATTATGAAGGCCGTGAGCAGATTAGATTGCCACGGCAACACATTAAGGCTGAAATGTGATTGGACAAAAAATATATATAACATCCACATACACTAGAAGCAGTGCAGGCAAGGGAAACGGTATGAAAAGAACAGACTGGTAGGGCGAAATAGATGATAGTGTTTAGGACAGCGGAGAATGCCAACCAACCACTGGTCACAATGAAAGATTCAAGAAGTCTTGGAAACTTAATCGAGTGAGCACGTGTAGTCCAGCAAGGTGAATTTCATGGAAAGGAAGGAAGGTCAAAAGCATTCAAGCATCACACCATCTAACCTTGCTTGCATTTGTCTTTCTTTTTGCTCTTCTTCTTGCCTTTTTCCTTCTTTGCCATTTTCTCAGCGGCTTTCTCCTTCTTTTTATCCAGCTTTTTCTTTTTTACTTTAGTTCTCGCGGCGTCCGGCACTTCCTCGTCATCGCCTTCTCTCGCCAGGCTGCACCTTTCCTCCTCATCTCGCTCATCCTGTTCCTCCTTCTGTTCGGATACCCTCTCACTTTCAGGGCCCGATGACAGAGGAGGTTGGTCATATTCTTTCCGTACGCTGGGCTGAGTTGCGTCTTCGCCTTGACTCGCTTCTTCGCCTGTTTCTGCATCCTCTTCCTTTCCCTCTTGGGAAGCCTCTTTGTTGGTCGTAGACACGGCGGCCTTCTCCCAGCGCTTCTCCCTCCTCTCTTTCCTCCTCTGCTCCCTCTTCTCCTGCAACTCTTTCTCCTCCTTCTTCCTCCTCTCTTCCACCGCTAACTCGGCTTCCGTCTTCTTCACCCGCCAGCATCCGTCCCTCCATTCCCACTCCAGCTGGCTTTGCGCGTAGTCCGCTTCGACCTCGTCGCTACTTTGATTATTTTTAGAGCTTGAACTTGTCATTTCTGGCCGCACGCCTCTCTTCCCAGCTTTCCCGTCCTGCACAGTGAACGTCTGCGCCGACTCCTTTTCTCCGTCCTCCTCCTCCTGGACCTTGTTGATGATGGTGTTGACCTGCTCGGTCAACTGGTCGCTGACGGCGTACGTGACGTCGCTGACGGCGTTTGCCAGGTCGTCCACTTTGCTGCTGACCGAGTCCAAGATGGAAGCAATGTTGACGGATGGGAGGTTCTGCTGAAAGCTCTTGAAGAAGGCCATCTCTCCACGGGGGGTCCGCCTGCCGCTCTGACCGCCAGGTTAGCTCATCACGGGCACTGACACAGACATGTGCTTGTTAGCAGGAGGTGCGCACCGAGACCACCGCTAATGTATACTAAAAGAGTTAAATCCAGCACTACTTGGACAATGTTTTGATATACAGGTGCATCTCGATGAAATGAATTATTTCAGCAGTTCAAATTCAAGAAGTGGAACTCGTATCGTACTACAGTGGTGCCTTTGTTCAATCAAAATGATCGCATCTCAAATCATCTTTCCCCAATGAAATGAATGGAATGGCCATTAATCTGTTGCAGCAAACCCATAAAAACACCAACAAAAATTATTGTAAGATGTTATTAATACAAAGAATAGCATTCTACAGTATTGCCCTTCATAAAAAAAAAAAAAAAATTAAAATAAATACTTGAACGGTTTGCGGATCATGATAATTCAACGGGCATTGTGCTACTCTTTCTGTTGTGCAAACCTTGGGCACCAGGGGCCTGTTTAATGCCATAAGGACATACAGTACTACATGTAGATTTGATGATGAAACAGAACATTGCAACTAAACTGCAATAATTGTTGTCGGGTTTTTTTTTGCAGCGGATAAAGAAGATATGCCTGTGTGTATTCCTGTATGCTCTTGCTGCATGAGTTGTTACAGCTTGTTTTCAAATATAAGTTGTTGAAAGGTTTATAATTACCACAACATCAATGTTAGTTTTGCCAGCCCATTTATTGCATTTAGTTTGTGTGTTAGCGTTGCGGTAGCTCCCTTTCGTAAGACAAAGTTATGTGGTTTGGTTAAATACAAAATATATCATTCTTTTTTTTGTTTATTATTTAGATTTAGTTTTACTGTAAACTTCATTGGGAGTGGCAATAAACAGCTTAAAGTAAGCACTTGACCTTCTTTTTTTGAAGAATTGTTCACTCTCTGCCAAACTGTTGCTTGTTGCGAAGTTTGCTGCCACCATCGAATGCTTGTAACAACATTTTTTTTGCCTGCAACTCAAGACAGAAAATTGGCCGAGCGGATGTGTGTGCGATCGCGAAAAAACCGTAGGTCGACGTACTACTGTATATAGATTTGCTACGCACAGAGAGAAATTCCCCAATAGAATCTAACACCTGTAGTATGAACTACATTATAAAGATTATAAAGAAATAAGGTACTGTATATTGACTTATCGTTCAACCAACCACAGTAAAAATCCATCATCCAAATGTGTCTAGTGTGTATAAATGCAGCCATTGCGGTGCAAGCATTGTCTGTGTTTGGTACCTGTTTGGTTGTTCTGATAACCACTGAGATGCGCCACCGCACTGTCGGGAGTGTCCACTGACAGTTTGTTGCTGAGGTAAAGAAAAAACAGTGCCATCAGTGCCATGAAGGCAGCGATGGAGGACAGGACACCCAGAAGCTCAGGAGACACTGAGGAGATAAGAACAAGGGGCACAAAAGGAATGAAAAATGTATGATTCCTATACAGTAAGGGCTTAATGAGCATGTTATACATGATGTAAATAATATATAATAAAGCGTTCCAGTCAGGACTGCTGCAGCAATCTGTGTTCTCTCCATTTCTAAGGCGCAGCAGCTCTGTATGTAGGCCAGTCGTGGTGCATGTAAGGGTGCCTGCACTATTTTTATGAGCTATCTGACTGCAATGTAGACCTAGTTAACACACTTGCAGTACGCCTTCATTAATCAGCTTGCTTCTCACACGCATTTAGTACAACGTCATACAAAGGTTAATACAATTCAATGAGAAGAAAATACACATTTTTCATCCATTTTCTATTGCACTCGTCCTCGTTAGGTTCGTTGGTGAGCTGGAGTTTATCCCATCTCACTTTGAGCCAGAGGCAGGGGACATCCTCAAGGGGTCGCAAGTCAATCGCAGGGCACATAAACAAACACTGACAATCACATTCACATCTATGGATAATTAGTGTTTTCGATTAACCTAATATACAGATTTTGGGAAAGTGGGACAAAGGCATCTGTAGAAAACCTACACCAAAGTCAAGTTTGAAACCCAGAACCTCTCACGTGTGAGACAGACGTGCTAATCACTAGGTTTATCGCGCTGCATCATGCATTATTTTGTCCACCATTGAAAGTGCATTTTATTCCTAAAATATTTGGTCAAACTCCAAATTTGGTGAGATTGAAGGTACAGTATGTATTGTATTTGCGCTAACCCAGTGTTTCCCAAACTATACTGAGGCATGGCACATATTTTACTTTAAAAAAATATATAAAAATAAATAAACCTCATGGCACACCACTAAACATCAATATCCCAATTCCTAAAATAATGATCTTGTCTCAATTCACTCGCTAGTGTACTTAGTGTGAAATCTGGACTTGTTTAGTTGAACACAAAGCTAATATACTCGCGAGAAGCCATGAATGGCAGCAGGTGGATACACAGGTTTATTGTACCTACTGTCATCTAGTGGAGAAGCATTTAATTGTCAACCTATCACTACTACAGTATACGTCGCTGGCACATACAGAACAAAAAACTAAGATAAAGTTGTAGTAAATAATCATTTTCAGACCAATTAAGTTGGACAAAATAGATTAGATAGAGAAACCCATTTGTTATGCCTCCCATCCTTGGATTTATTTGTCGGCTAAATTTATGTCAAGAAGTAGGCGGGCAAAATGAGAGCGAGCGAGGAGAACCTTTCCACTCGTGTAAACATTTCTGATATGTCAACAAACATTCTCACCACATGGACGCCATACTGGAGCTTCTGAATGATCAAAGGGCTGACTTGGAGCAAGTCACAAGAAGCAGTCATCAACAACAACAAAACTCCTTTAAACCTTGAATAAGTAAATCAGGCCCACAGTGTGTAGAACTCGTGTTCATTTATTTGAAAGTCAAAATCTAGAGAACAATGCAGGCTGAGAAGAGGTGCAAACCGCACACGCGACAGAGGGTTAAATCCCCAGAGATAAAGAAGCCTTTTGCTGCAGTCGTCTTACCATCTGAATATCGTCTTTCAAGTCACGACTTCCAAGAAGCTCCCTCCAGTCTGTTTTACTAGACAGTAGAGGACAACTAAAGTTCTTCCATTTGGAATCGCTAGAACTATAAAAGAAATTATAGCTTACCACAACTCCTTATCCTGACACGTAGCGAGCTCATAGACATATCGGATATGCTCTGCAAATGTCAACAATAGCTGAATAATTTAAAGCCCCGAGGTAAATTGACCTCTCGGCCCGTGTACGCTGGAAAGTGGAGATGAAGCGAGCCAAACTTAGAAACTACCAATTTTTGCTTTTTCAATATAACACCCATTATTTGTGGCACATTTTAAGGAGGGATGCTTTAGAGCGCCTCGTTGAGCAGGGCGTGGCCTAAGCGTATTCAGTGGACACGCCCACAGCGTTCGAGAGTGGACATAAAGGCTTTATTTTTAACTATTTTGAACGATTTTATGCAGGGTCATTAAACAACACCCTTCTCTGTGGTCTATCCAATTTAGAAGGCATGTTTGTTTTCACTTTATTGATGACAAACCCGCTTTCCTCTTTCACATGTATGAATCCACCATCAAATATAAATGAGTAATAGGTTCACACTGGAGGGGGGGGGGACTACAAAGTTTCAGGGAAAAAGTTGCATACAGAACATGATTACGAGAATATCATCACAATGTTGAAAGAAAAACAAGTTGTAATTTCAAAGAATAGCTGTAATGTTACGAGAACAAGTAAAAACACTTAACAAAATAACAAAAGAGGTGATAGCAATCCATGTACTGTAGTTTTTTTTCTTCTCAGGGACACACACAAAAACACTGTCAGAATCACCTTAAAATGTTTTTGTAATTATTTTTTTAACAATTATTTCATTGCAAAAGTACCAAACGAGGACAAGCTGTACAGACAATGGATGGATACTACTTTATTGACATTTGCACTTTTTCCTCTTAATATTACTAGTTTATTCTTGTAAAAGTAGGACTCTTTCCTAATGTTAAAGGTTCTTATGACTTAATTTTGAGGAAAATTTGGACTTTTACTAAATGTATGTCTTTTTTATTGCAATTACTATTCCAACTTTATTGTTGTAACATGATTTTTGTGTTTCTTTTCGATGAGGCCCTAATACACTTTCAAAAGTGAACCTCCAAAACCATTTATTTGTTGATAGCACGTTTGAATGTCGGTTAGCGAGTCACCTCGCACATCTGAAGTTCTGGGTTCATCTCATGGATTTCACCTGCAGCGTGCTTGCGTGGAAAGATGAAGCTTAACATCCTCATTGTGAATTCTACCTTTATACCATATTCCATTTTTGATCAACTTCATCAAAGGTGCAGCAAAATAATAACATTTCGGGGAAACACACTTCAAAATCAAAAGTGTGCCAACACGCACAGAAACATATAGACGTGGAATGCTCGCTTGGCGTTACCTCGCCGTGCGCAGATGAGCTCGTGAACGCCGCAGTTCCTCCCGGCCCCTGGTGAGATAAGATGAGAAATATGATTATATATGCAGAATAAGCATACTTTCGCGCTTAAATTAACAGACCTGACAGATGTTCATGTCATCTTGCATGAAATTGATGAACTGCAAATGACTTAGTGCTTTGAAGGACCCATAAGAGGGGTAAAATATTAATACTTTTGTTTAGAATTTATAAGAAATAATTGTTTCTATAAATCTCTGCAAGCGTTCACATTTTTTAAATGATCACTCACCGGTGAGCTATTTTTAATCCAGGCCCACAGGGTACTCATGTGGTGCTTGGGGCCTACCTGGTGCCCACAGGTGGCATGTTGTTGACTCCTGCCTTAAAATCCCACACATTTACAGGGAATGTGGAGATCTTGGTCTTTTGGGGGGGGGGGATCTTGAAAGAGACCACAGTCTTTCACAGTTTTTAAAAACGCCCTCATACATATTACATATTAATTTCCACATCAATTAACAGTGGTTAGGGTACTGATTTTTTTCTTTTTTTTTTTGAGTGATATGACTTAAACAAAGAAAGATTAAAGATTATTAGTTGATAAGGAGTGGTGTTATGGCTTTAAAAGAGGTTTCTATTTGATTCACTCCAGAATAGATAAATGGCATCTACCCCCACAACCCACAACCCAAGCCTCACATGTAGTGGAAGTGATGTGAGGAGATGAATCGGAACAAATAAGAGGCGCAAATAAAGGTTGATTTGTTTTCCGTCACACAGTCGACAGAACCACTCAGACCCAATCGCTTAAAAGTCCCTGCAGGCAATTCATTCATCCACAGGCCAAAAACTTGCCAAAGCCCAAAAAGTGTGGCAATCAGCAAAACACACAGCACCACTTTTAAGTCACAAGTCTCATTTTAGAGGCCATATAGGAGGGGAAAGCATTTTTATGCAGTCTTGTGAAGAATCTAAATCAACTACAGCTTTATAGAATTTATTTTTACACCAGGCCCAACTGCAATGAAAGGCGGATGCACCTTAATTAAATCCAAATTTTCTTAGCAGCATTTGCATCCAGGGGAAAGGAGTCAAGTAAATTGTGCTGTGGTATGTTTTTTTTTTTTTTAAATAGTTTAGACGGATTAGTGCTTCAGTTGGTTATTAATACACTCACAATCAAGATGACTCCCTTTTCCTATCGGAAAAAAATATGTGTAGTTACTGTAGTTACCGCAGGCACTATCGTTCACACACACGGAAATTAAATGCTGAATTTGAACTTAGATGAATTCAAGCTTGGACACAGGCTGCATGTTGTAAACGAGTTCCCAGCTTAGTATTAAATATGATCTAACATTCTGTATGAATGTATGTACATTATGTACAGTATACTTTGAAGTCGCCGGGTGCATCATTCACTCTCGACAAATGAATGCCTCCCCATGAATGGACACCGGGGTTGGAAGTAACTAATTTCATAGACGCTATTGTTCACATAGACATGACAAAGTTACTATAACTTCTGAGTCCATTGGAACTCTGTTGCTAACCAAAACATCAGGACCTACCATGCAGTAATAAAGATGATCTTAGGTTATATGGAGACAGTGGCTTTAACAACAATAAATATTCCATTAGACCCTGACGTGATCCCTCCACAATTTTTGTGTTCCGGGGAATTATACGCAACTTGTTTGTTCCTCAATTGTTGTTGTTTTTTCTCTCCATTGTATTTCATTTGAAGCTCCAGTTTAAATTGTAATATACTTGTTAAATACTATTCCGAAAAATGAATGCAGGTCTTTGGTTATGGTTTTTGCTTATTCTCAATCAGAACCCTAGCAGATCTGACCTAGCGTATTTGTTACTTCCATTGCAATCTACCTTTTTTTCCGAAATTGCAGACATTTTGAAATTCCCAGTTTTCTTGAATTCAAGGGTCGTCCACTGATGTACTTTCGGTGTGTCCCGTCACGGGTTGCCACAGCGAGTAACTCCTGATGCAAACCACCCATTTTTAATCCGATCTAGGGTCCGGCTGTGCCTGGGTATTGGGGCACTGACCGGAATTCAAACCTGCGTCATCCGTGTGAAAGGAAGCAGCATATACTGTACCACCACACTACAAGTGCAGAAGTCCACTTAAAGGTGCAGTTTACAGTTTTCTAACTACTAGCAAGACTAGACGTGCATTGTATGAATGTTCACAGTAAACAAGCCGATCTTATCCTTTTTTGGAACGTACAATCAATTAAAAATCAAAATAAACTTACCTATCGAGCAGAAACGTTAATAACGCCGCGTCGGTCTTAAAATGCTTGGCGAGTATGTGGTGATACTCACTTCCCCGATGCCAACTCTTCTTTTAGCGGTGTACTTTCGAAGCCCTTGTTTATTCCCCAGAGCTGTCCAATTACAATTTTGTTGCTAACCGGAGGTAATTATTGTAATCCAGCCACGAGAACAAGTCTGCAAAAAAGTCTGGGGAAATTCCAAAAGTTCATTTTAATAATATTCTACTATCAGGTCAGTTTAACACATATGACAAAACCATTATTATTATTATTATTTTTAACCGCAAACTCTCCCTTTTTAAAAAACACCACTTTATGCTTGCACATACTTTAAATTCAACCAAATACCATGGCCTGTGTGTACCACGTGCATATCTAGTAAGATTAGTGAACGTGGACATCTTGCTGGTGTCATTGAGTATGGTGCACAAATGGCGGCACGTGACACAATGTCCATAACAGGACAGTGGAATGCACGTGCCACTCCACTCATCCCTGTTGTCATTTTCCATTGAAGCTTCTCACTCAAGGAGACCGTGAACTCATCACGTGGGTCACGTCCTCTGTACGTAGAATTTAGTGACGAAAACAAACCGTCCACGGTACTATATTCATCCGCGAACTAATGTAGTCCCAGCAAAATAAAGTGTTCGGCGCGTGACAGTCCAGCACGGCTGAGCACAAGTGATTTTCGGCTTAAATATTAAACGTGGTTAAAGTGTGCCTTGGTTGGTCTTTTTTTTTGGTTTTTTTTTTGGGGGGGGTGGGATATAAACGTGACTTAGCACCTAAACGCACAACGAACACGAGCGCATCCTGTGATGGGATCGCAACATCAGCACCATTATGCAGCTCATCGCGTAAAAAAAAAACAAAAAAAAAACACCACCCTTCCCAAAACGCCCCACCAACGTTTTAAATAACCCCCATGAATGTTTCTTGAAATGTAGACGTCACTGTGTCCCGCAGTAAAGTTTCACGAGAGTCTCACGAGTTTTTACCTGAGAGCGAGCACTTACCGTCCACCGCCATCATCCTCCGTCCCGGACTCTACCAAGTGTGAGGTGGGGGGGGGAGTGGGGGCCCGTGGGGGTCTTTTGGGAAACGCAGAGGTCATTCATGCGTGAGGCGTACCCACTGCGTTCTATTGTGCAATATGACAAATGCACTGCAGCAGACTATATAGACAGTGCTGCGACTGTGAATTAAGCAATTGTGAATTGTGAGAGGCTGTTATATCATTTGGTTTTCTGCATGCTAGTTAAAAAAAAGAAATAAATAAAAGATACGTTATTGTTCATAAAAAAAGTGAGTAATTGGGGCGTCCACTTTACTTCCGGCATTGGAGAAGAAGGCGGAACGTATGCTGACGTCATCACGGCGACACACCCACTCCACTTTTGGTACACTTCCGCAAACTTTAGTTTTTTTGTTTTTTTCCCCCCGTCTCCTTCCAGTTACTCTGCCTTGGCTGGATTTTTTCTCAAAGCGCTCTAGCACACAAAAAAGAGATATATACACATATTTCCTTTCTAAAAATGAGCGATATAAACATAAACGCGTTAAGTCCAGTGGACGACACAGCGGACGAAAAAGACTGGGCGGCGGCCAAGGCGTTTTTCGAGCAACTCAAAACAAATAAACCGAGACCGGTAAGTAGGGACACAAGCTTTGATAGTTTCGCGATTTTGCACTATTAGGCACTGTTAGGCCGATAAAGTGAAGTAAATGACTATTTGTGTTTGTAAAGTATGATATAAATACATTTGTTATTATTTGATTGTGTCCGTTCCTCTCCAGCCTAAACCCGGCTTTGCTGTCACCATCGCGGTGTCCTCCAGGACCCTCTTCAACATGGTGGCCGAGAGGCTGATCTATGAACAGGAGGGAGTGGAGAAGTACGTAGCCTATCAGGTGGAACACGAGAATGAGCCTCTCAAGCCTGGAGCTGCTTTCCCATTTGTCAAGGTGAGTGCAAGTCTCTGCAGGATACTTACTGACTTGCAGGGTGTGGTGCTTGAAATGCTTCACTTGGTCCAACAGCTTTTTGACACTTCTGCATATGCCGGGCCATCCAAATTTGAACGCGATCCACTTGGCGATACTGGTCGACTTACTAATTCTGTTCAAATTTCCCATTGAGATCAATTATATCAGTAGGCAGCAGTGCAACACAAGCATGTCTACCTCATAGTTGAGAGTTTCGGGGTTTTAATCCTGTCTGGAGTTGACATGTTCTCCCAGTGTTTACATGCGTCCTTGCACATTCCAATCGGTGGCATCAGGGTCTAAAGTGTCACCATTATACAACCTTTATTAACTGCAGACACAATTTAAAGTAACAGTTTAAGTATAATTAATACTTAATTATAATTAAGTATAATATTAATTTGACTTGCTAAATTTGTCTTTCCAAATGATAGGACGAGACCCAAGAACTGATATGTGAAGAATCAGGTTGCCAGGCCCTCAAGATTCAGTCACAAAAAGTTCACAGGCAGGTTTTCAGTCATCTAATCTCAACCTGTAATTCAAAGTCCAACACAATCATATAGAAATTGCTTAGTGGAGGTTAGGAGGAGGACACATGATTTTTACATGTCAATTGATCATTAGATCATCTATACATCTTCAACGGAGTGTTAAAATGATTGTAAGACTCGGCTAGTGGTGGAGATCAGTGGCTTTTTAGTAACTTGGCGTTCTCTTTCCAAAACACATTTTTGAAATGCCTTGATTGTGTCACATCAGGAAGTTGCTTGTAGAATATAGCAATCAGGCATACACCGCAGTGATCAGTCACCTGTGAGTTAACAAGTCCCTCCAGTAAAAAAGCAGAGAGAATGTTCTGAAACAGAGTTGATGAAACTTGTCTAATGTGAGTTTATTGCCTTTTCAAAGAGATCAGATTAACAGTAACAGAGTGCTATGTATGAGTGGTGTTTTATGTGTTAGTTTTAAACTAAACATCAACTGGGAGTGACTAATAAAGAGCTTCAAGCAAGCGTATACACACACACATCAGCAGCCTCACCAGGGCAAGACGTAGAGCATTTTCTATATATTTTATGCATTTATTTTTCTGTGTTTTTAAGTTTACAATGTTTTTTCAAAAATGTGTTAAATAAGTTAAACAGTTTTTTATTAAGTTTAAATGTTTTCAAGGGGTTCGGGAGGAATGAAACTATAAAAATGTTTTTTCCCCCCCCATAATGTCTTTCTATAATGCAGATTTTTACCTATGGCAGGTGAGTCGGGAACATATTATTTACGATAAACGGGTTCACTGTGTTCTCATTTCTCATTGGAACCTGCTTGTTTTATTTGGCAGCTTTTTTTTGGTACGTATACAATGTTACCCAAAAACAAAGCAAAAAAACTAGAGGACGTTGGTTGTATATATTGTGCATGTGCATTTCCAGTTCCATTGCAAAACGTTTTGAAATGACCATAATCTTTCCCCACGCTCCTGCAATGCGCAGGCACTGATGACGGTCAACTCTCGGCTGAGGGAGCTCTACCCAGACAGCGAGGAGTTGTTCGACATCGTCCTCATGACGAACAACCATGCCCAAGTGGGAGTGCGCCTCATCAACAGCATCAATCACTATGGTACGCTGGCCTTTGGTTTGACGTACAGTATAATACCTTTAATTTCCTAACAAACTTAAATGGGACTTTTGTTTATTCCAGATTTGACCATTGAAAGATTCTGTATGACTGGAGGGAAAAGTCCAATAGGCTACCTGAAAGCTTACATGACCAATCTGTATCTCTCTAAGGATGCTGAAAAGGTTACAGAGGCCATTAATGAAGGTATGTGATGCCAGCTTTTCATTGTAGATAAGAGTAGAGATTACACTGTATGTATATACCCTTATTTTTTGCCTATGATTATTATTATTTATTATTATTATTTTTTTAATGTTTCACTTCAGGCATTGCCGCAGCCACGATGTTCATGCCCGAGAAGGAGAACGAGCTGTGCGACAATGAGCTGAGAGTGGCTTTCGATGGCGACGCTGTCCTCTTTTCAGACGAGTCAGAGATCATCGTTAAGCAAAGCGGCCTGGACAGCTTTTTTGAGCACGAGAAGAAGTTTGAGAACAAACCACTTGCTCAGGTACCTGCTCTAGTCTTTTACGGGGACGTGTGGTGTTGCGCTGCTTTTTTGGTGTTCGTTGTTTACGCCACCTGCTATATCGCGTGCCCTCACATGTGGAAAAGGAGAGCCACAGTCACCGATGCACTTTTCAACCGTTCGTGAGTTTGTTTCTAATCGGCCCAGACCTTAAGTGTTATTAATGCTAGCCGATGTAATTTAAACTATATTAGCAATGGCACTGTTTCTTTAACCAATCAGATTTTGACTTTGCCTCACAGTGCCAGACCCCTTGCTCATAACGTCAAGCATTTTTGTTGTCGTCTGATTGGTTGGTCAGACCAAGCCAAGGTCGACTGGCAAAACACGTCTGTAGCGATCTTCACACATTAATACATTTAATAGTCAGCAGCTCTTTAAATTTAAATCTTTTGTGGTTTCATCATATTATTAGATACATATTGAATCTGAACCCCTCTTGATGATGTATGTGGCACAGTGGTGTGCTGTTGTATTATGTTTTTTTTGGTATAGTATTGATTATTTCTATACAGTAATTGCATTTTGCTAGTGGTATTATTAAATGTCTCATATTTTGGCTTTTTAGACATCAATAGAGTGACTCTCTAACATAGACTTAGTATAAAAGTGTACATTTCATTAAAAAAAAACACACCTTGTTTTTGTCCTACGAGTGTCCAGAAAAGGCCCCTCTGACAGCTACTTCTGTTTGACCCAGTTTTGTATCCGCTTTGTCCATATTTGGCGAAGACCACCCTCTTTCCTCTGCTTGGTTGCCTCCATGTAGAAGACCCACTTGTGAGAGCACACGTGTTTATGTTGACAGCGCTGGCTCTGTAGCAGAACGCGAAGGCAGAGATGTTTGCTAGTGATGTAGATAAGCTTGAGGAACTAATTGTAGGCCTCTCGGCAGAAAAACTTCTGGAACTCAGGAATGCGTGGATGATTTAAATTCATATTTCACATGTTTACTGAGGCACCATAGAGACAATATTGCATCCCGAATACTAGAAAAAGTTGGTTTCTCAAAATACTGGACCTTTAAGAGGTGTATTAAGTCGGGTAAGTCCTCACTAAAGGCTCAGGTACCAAATGCGCGGCCCGCCACTGCTCTCTCGTGTTGACTTCTGGCACCTGTGGTTACGTGTACTGGCGTTGCTGTGTCGTTGAGTTCGTTAAAATGTTAAATGCGAAACTACTTTAAAACTTTTTTTTTTAAATAAGAGTGGTGTGGTTAGTTTCTTAATTTATATTCATTGCATTCACTCTCTTCTTTGTGTCGGATTGATGGTTCCGGTAGAGGTGTATAAATCCTCCATGAACTGGAATGAGTATTTTGTATCTGTGTGTGACACATGTAAATTAACTCAACACTTGTGATGTTTTTAGGGCCCCTTGAAGGGCTTCCTGGAGGCTTTGGGGAAGCTCCAGAGGCAATTCTACGGAAAGAATGAACGTTTGAATTGTCCCATAAGAACCTTCCTGGTCACGGCCCGTAGCGCCGCCAGCTCGGGTGCTCGAGTGCTGAAGACTCTCCGCAGTTGGGGTCTGGAAATCGACGAGGCTCTCTTCCTGGCCGGAGCTCCAAAAGGGCCCCTCCTGCAGAAGATAAAACCGCACATCTACTTCGACGACCAGATGTTCCACATCGAGGGGGCCAAAGAACTGGGCACCATCTCCGCTCACGTCCCCTACGGCATCGGACAGAAGTACCGCAAGGGCAAACTCATCGAGCAGCCGAAAAAGGAGTGAACTGCTTATGGACTTAAGATAAAACTTAAGTTAAAACAAAAAGGGTGAAATGTTGAATTTGTATGACACTGTTTTCTTTATCTAAAACCACCTTGTGATTATTTTTTCCATTTTGCTGGATACTTTTGCTAAGGAATATCCATCCATCCATCCATTTTCTGAGCCGCTTCTCCTCACTAGGGTCGCGGGCGTGCTGGAGCCTATTCCAGCTATCATCGGGCAGGAGGCGGGGTACACCCTGAACTGGTTGCCAGCCAATTGCAGGGCACATACAACCATTCGCACTCACATTCACACCTACGGGCAATTTAGAGTCTCCAATTCATGCATGTTTTTGGGATGTGGGAGGAAACCGGAGTGCCCGGAGAAAACCCACGCAGGAACGGGGAGAACATGCAAACTCCACAGAGGCGGGGTCGGGATTGAACCCGGGTCCTCAGAACTGTGAGGCTGACGCTATAACCAGTCGTCCACCGTGCCGCCTGCTAAGAAATAGGGCTTTTGTATTTTGTAGTTTTTAAAGTACATTATTGTATATTTTAAAGGTAAAAGCTTCACCAGCCAGCACACACTGTTTCACTCAATTTTCTACTGTGTCATACTGAAAATGTCATCTTATTTTTGTTGCTTTATTCATCTTGAATGGAGGTGCACAATGGTAAAGCATTTTTTGAAACAACTCAGTAAATACCCATACCGATGTTTGTTGCTCATTTGTTGGCTTTTTTTTTTAAGGGACTGATCTTCAGTAGTGTTTATAGCTTGTCTGTCTCACATTCGAGAGGTCCCGGTTTTAGACTAGCCCAATAGAAAATGGATGGATGAACGAGTTTTTTAATTTTTTTTAATAACCAACACTGATGCTGGTTGTCATCGTTACTGCCTTTGTTGTATATGCACATTCATATCTGTCACACTCAGGCTCGGTGAGTTGTTTACACCTTTGTACTTTTTTTCTAGCATTACTGTGTTGTTTTTGTGTGTGTGGGAGCATATTGCAAGGATTTGTTCGACTCATGACATGATATCCAAGAGTTAAACTGTTACTTCCTGTAAGCACTTAAACAAGTCGACCTCCATCCATCCATTTTCCGAGCTGCTTCTCCTCACTAGGGTCGCGGGCGTGCTGGAGCCTATCCCAGCTGTTAAAACAAAAAGGGTGAAATGTTGAATTTGTATGACACTGTTTTCTTTATGTATGTGATTATTTTTTCCATTTTGCTGGATACTTTTGCTAAGGAATATCCATCCATCCATCCATTTTCTGAGCCGCTTCTCCTCACTAGGGTCGCGGGCGTGCTGGAGCCTATCCCAGCTGTCATCGGGCAGGAGGCGGGGTACACCCTGAACTGGTTGCCAGCCAATCGCAGGGCACATACAAACAAACAACCATTCACACTCACAGTCATGCCTACGGGCAATTTAGAGTCTCCAATGAATGCATGTTTTTGGGATGTGGGAGGAAACCGGAGTGCCCGGAGAAACCGGAGTGCCCGGAGAAACCGGAGTGCCCGGAGAAAACCCCCGGAGAACATGCAAACTCCACACAGGCGGGGCCGAGGATTGAACCCCGCACCTCAGAACTGTGAGGCTGACGCTCTAACCAGTCGGCCACCGTGCCGCACAAGTAGACCTTTTGTATTGTATTTACCTTGTTACAGCAATTTTATATCAATTTCCGTGCCTTGGAACTGATGATCATTTTTATTTTATTTTATTGACGTTAGTTTTGTGTCATGTTTGAAATAAAGGCATCAATCAATATAATTGTTTTACTTTTTTTGTACTTTACATAAGTTTTTTACTTGTTACTTTGCTTTTCGCTTTCTTTTACGTTACACTTCCCTTGCTTTAAACTTTATTTTGTTTCACATTATTTTATTACTTTTTATTTGCATTACTTTGATTTTCATGTATGTACTTTACATTGTAACGTGTTATTTTTTTTCTTTGTTAGATTACAACGGCGCCACATTTTTACTTGTTACATTTCTCTGCATTTTGTTACTTTTACTAACATTGCCTTATTTTACATTATGTTCACATGACTTCATGCTAACCTTTTATGTAACACTATTTTCATTTTATGTTTTTTATTCTTTATATATTTGTGTTATTTCATGGTGGTCTTTTATGCCACTGTTGAGATTCACATTACATCAAGCTATGCATGTTAACTGTTTAATATTTTGTGCTAACCTACTTCACATTATGTTTTCTACTTTTAAGGGGTCCTCGGTTTACGATGGTCCTGATCACGACGTGGTTCCGAACCAAACAATGAACTAGTTTGTGCCCCCTCAGCCAACCACAGATGTAAAGGTAAGGAATTGTTCTTATTTTGTTACTGCTTTTCAGTTAATTGTAAAATATTTATGGCCGAGAAGTTTTTTGTAATTCATATATATATATATATATATATATACACACACACACACACTGAGGAACATGTGCTAATTGTCACTTTGCTTTGTTTCTTCGTACAGGTACGCCTGCTTTGCTTTACGGTATGTTATGCATGTTATGTTGCATTTCTATTATCTACTCATACATTGTCATTTTACTTTACATATGTTATGCCACATTATTTTGCTTTTTACACAGTTACTTTGTTCATTGCCTGGCTTTACACTACAAATGTTACCTTTCTGTTTCATGTGCTTCATGTTATTTCATGTTTTTAAATCACATTCTTGCTTTGCTGTATTTTTCCACAATGCTCATTTGACATGTGCATGAAAGATGGAACCACAAGAGGGTGTCCCTGCTTTACTATACTGCACTGTAATAACCTCAACCCTGTATGAACAGACAGTAGAGTGAATAACAGTGACAAAAAACAATTACATTGTCGCTGCAGTTTCCCCTCCTTTTAAGCAACTCATTATAATTATATTAAAGGTATCAAAATAACACTGCTCAGCTCAACATACCAAAATGTCGCTATCTCAATTTACATACATACTGTTTTTGAAGCCTAAAATAACACCTAATGAAAGTATTTTTATTTTTTAAACCGTGATTTTTATTGCTTAAGTGAGTTTAGTTTCGATATTTCTAGTCTTGAGTTGTACATCTTTGCCCAGAGCCACATATTCGTTTGCCAGCGTGCATCGCCAAGAGGTGATACCAAATGGCTGTTGCCATGGATACGCCGTGCTGACACCACCAAATCTGTGTAGGCTTGTTGAACATGTATTTCTTAACACAGGATTTCTCAGCCAAGATAGGATGTAGCTCAGGATGTGAAACCCCATCTCCCTGGTACTATAAATAGCACAGAGCGTGAGTGTGAGAGCAATTGCGAGTAACAAGAAAAGAAATGCCACCTTTGCCTCCTCTCTAATTCTGCTGTTACATTTATCTTTTTGACAACTAATTTGACAACTTAATATATTTTCCTGCGCTATAAACAGCAAGTTGTCGCTGGCTATTAGCTTTCAATTGAATCATTTGCGCTGAGCAACATGCTGAAGTCAGAGTGCTAACTGGCGCTTTAACTTTGAGCTACATGCAAACAGACCCCCAATTATTCACAGTATTTTTTTCCCTGATACGAAATTGTCTCTTCTGCTTTGAATGCATGAAGCTGCACAGAGATTTGATTTTCACCAAGCACCAATATAACTATGATCAACACCTCCAAATGAGGGTTAGCACTGCTCGATGTGTCAGTAGCCACTGTTGTGTTGTTGTTGATTTGGCGGAGTACACACTGTGTTGTGACTCGCTCTGTTGACAGAAAACTATGGTGTGCTAATGACATGTATTGAGGTCAGCCTCAGTAGCAACTTCCACAAAGAAGCATTATAGTGGGTGTATTGCTGTAAAATTAATTGGAGCCAGACAGTATATTCTCATATATACTCATCACACTTGATGGCTATAGACTCCCACTGTGCGATTCTTCAACTGTTACTTTCGAAAATGCACTGGATGTTTAAGGCTGGGTTTACACTGCAGGCCCAAGTGGAAAATTCTGTTTTATTTCCTGTACCCATTTTATTTGCACCATTGAAATAAACTTTAGGGCTGTGTTTACATTCGTGGAACATATCAAACAACCCTCCCAAATTGCACGTATGTAACTTCACAACCGTCAAAAAAAAAAAAAAAAACAAATCATAAAAAATATTAAACATTAAATATGGTTTAGCTGACCTGGGCTCAGTGGTGGTCCTAGCTTGAAAGGCACCCTGTGCGAGACCCACCATTCGGCAGGTTCTTGAGGACCACTTGTGGGCTATGTGTGCACGTGCCTACCTCCAACCACCACCATTACTAACACACACACACACACGCACACACACACCTTTGAAAAACAGTTGTCAATTTGACTGAGTAGAGGAATAATATCAACAAATTCATTTAATTGCACTTTAAATGTACTGTTAAACTTTCAGTTGACTACACATTAACATACTTTTTGGTCTAATGACAGGTACTTTGAACCAAATAATGTAAAATGTATTTGATTTGCGCAACCATCTGAGCGAGAGGTTAATAAACGGAAGAGATTATTATTGATAATTGCAAGACATCCCCCCCACCTCTAATAGTTAAAAAAAAGTACTCCTACTTTTTTATATCTTTCAGTTAATTTTAACTAGAAAGGCGCGGGGGGGGGGGGGGGGGGGAGCATGTATTGCAAGTATCAAAGCAAGCATCTTAACGAGAAGCTAATAAAGTCAGTGAGAGGCTAATAAAAGAGACATTACAAAGGGTCATAAAACACTATGCGAATAAATGTTGCATGAGAGGCCATCATTGATTCCAAATTAGAACTCTCCCATAAAATAACAACATACTATAGTCATTAAGAATAAAGCTGTTTTCATCCTTTCATCCTTTCATTGTTATTCTTCCTCTGTTTTATCTTTCAACATTGTGAACCTGATGGCTTTGACCTTTTTCTTTCCATGTTTTTGGTAAGTGTAACTTCAATTTCCCATCATTCCTCATGATCTCAACCCCCACACGGCATCACTTGTACAGAGACTTCACAAGGAAGTGCAAATTTCTCATACAAATCCCAATGATTGACATGCCATGCCATTACACAATAGAAAACCACTTTCCTGTAGCTTCTTGTAAATTTCCTTTTGGGGCACGTTGTCACCCTCCGCAACAATTGCGCCCTGTGTGGCCACACATAATGCACATGCCAAAAACCGCCACTGCCTGGAGTGCACTAACACTCACCCACACTGATTTAAATTAGGGTAACCTCGGCATTCCTGCACTCGCTGCCGTCGTCATGTATTTTTCTTACCGAATGATGGACTCACCTCTAATGCAGAATATTTAGATCATTTTTAATTGACTATGCATTTGCTGTAGTTTTAATTAACAGACAGTGTGTTTTTAATTTTTATTTGTGGTGTTTGTGAAGATGCAAGTGTGTGTGTAGTAAGCCATCGGTGTATTTTGACAACGTCAAAGTGTTTCTCTACCTATTTGTGGTTCACTATTCACAATAGTACCTATTTGCAATTTTTTTTTGTCCAATCTATTGTCAACTATTTACTGGAAACTGACCTATTTGCTGTTTTTGTGCATGTTCTGTAATGGCTACAGATACCACAAGATGACAGCAAAGCAGTGCTAGTAGAAAAGTAACTGGTGTTCAGGAAATATACATCTCGATACATCTCGACTGTACTAAGATCTTTGCAGAGGTGCTAAGGTTATCCCGGGTTGTTAGCGGGAATTACAGTGTCTTCACCATACGTGTATGTTTTTGCTCTGCGGAATGGTAAAACACTGTAAAAAGCTCAAGCTAACAAACAAGGGAGGTTATCGCTCAACTATTGGTATTTTTTTGTTGCGATTGCGACATATACACCAGCGTCCCTGCACATTTACTTATGAGGCTAATGTTGTAAGATGTGTTTGAAGAGAAGTGTTTTGGGAGCATCGTTCATATCATCGTGGTATATTTACAGTTTAAATTATTAATAGAGGCAATTATAAGTAAAACTTTGGACTCTGACTGCACTTTTAGTAGGAATCCCTTTCTGAATCATTATCTTGGGGCAGCCATGGGCTTACGGTCTCTGTTCTGGGAGACAGTTATAAATTGTCCGCTGCCCCTCTACCGCTTCTGAAATTGAAAAGAGATTATTAAAGACGTTTATCATAGGAGTGGCTTAAACCTGTCTGGAAAGACTGAAAACGGTGGCGCAAAGGAAAGGTGCTTAAAGAGGAACCTCAGGGAAATAACATGTCTGAAGGATGTGGTGCTCCTTCCCTGATACCAGACAGGGCGGTCCCATCGGTGTCCTGCCGGCTGCGTTACAGCTGCAGGCAGTTGGCACAGCGGCCCACCCAGTCGTAGCTAGCATATCTGATGCACGCTAATGACATCCCCGGGGACGGCACCAGTCTTGTTCTGCTAGTATACTGCATTATCTCACTCCGATCCAAGACCATTTTACTACGGAGGACATAATTGGTGGTTGAACATTTCACATATCGCTAATAGTCTTCGTGAGACTCAAATCTGTTTTGCCACCTCCATGGAGTTTTGGTGAGCTGATGCAAATCTCACCAGATTGTCAGTGATTATCTGAAGTCTTCATTTTGAAAGATGTCCTTAGAAGCCAAGATCAAATAACAATTAGAATGTCTGGATCTCTGCTCTTTTTGTTTGGTGATTTCTTGGAATTGAAGTTTGTTTGAGAGTATATTGTGTCACTAAAACATGGTCCTCAAGTCTTTTCTTACAACGTTGGAATTCCGAAACAATCCCTTTGTCCCTGCGGAGCATTCTTAAATTGATAGAGAGATAATTTTGTCATCCTGTGACAAAAATTAATTACATTTTTGTCACTTGGGCCCACCTGTGTACAACACTACTTAAAAACATGAAAATCCCTGATAATAGTTTTTTACTTTCTGCACAACTCTTTGTTTAGAAAGTAACTTGCACGATGTAACTTTTCCAATCTGTATCAAGCTGGGTTTGTTGCATTCGGTAAACAACCATGACTGGAATACAGACATTATAGAAAGTAATTTCAGTACATACAGTACATCACTGTTGAAAGTGGTGCTGAACAAGCCTCTCTGTGCCCACTGTTAAGTGATATGTCCAATCAATGCTCTTCTACAACCACTGACCTGGAAAACGCTGAAAAGCTTTGCTTGCTCTGCTATCGATAGGCATTCTAATTAAGAACAGCGCCCACAGTGCAAGTGGTGTTTAACTAGCGAAGATAGTGTCAGGAATTGTGCAGAAAATATCATTCTCATTAATCTCAAATCCGCAAGGGAGCACAGAATGTCTCTTTGGATATGAAGATATCATGGTGTTTGTAGGCAAACATGAAATAAGGAGTGATGGTTTTGTCAGACTGACATAACGAGACTGTTTTAGTTCAACGCATTAAATTTTAAGTCACGGATGGCCTTGCCTCACATGGCAGAGCGTTGTCCTGGCATTGAAGGAGTCCATCTGTTCAGCCCCCAGTAAAAAAGTATTGAATCTCTTTTAGGTCAGGCTTGAACACTAATGAGAACGAATTGGGGTAGAACTCTTTAAAAGTGGTGTTGTTCACTGGACCATGTTTACAGTTTACAGTTGCAACAATCAGTGATAGACCATGCAAACAGAAGGCAAAGCGATGGACAAGACTAGAAGCTCAGCCTGTTTTATCCCGCAGAGAAGCAAAGGCAAGCAGGTCCAATTATCCTCAAATTCTTGGGCCTCTTCTGCTGCCTTGTGCCCAATTTTCAACATTGATCAAGTCTGGTTAGAGGAGCTGATTGGCCATGCCTCAAAGAAGTCCTCTCCAAGTCAGACCTCCAGTTGTTTTGTTCCAAGTAGCAGCCAAGGATGGAGCATGAGCAGCAGCGAGTGCAGGGGCAGCCTGGACAGCTGGAGCTCGGGAGTCACCTCCCGTCTCCACAGCTCAATCAAGAAGCAAAGCCAGGCAGCCTTTCGAACCCGACTACGAGAAAAGAGAAGGTGGCCAGCCAATCCAGCCGGGGGTTATCGTTACAGAGCACATCCCATGGAGCAGGGAGGGTGGAACAACCACATCGAATGCCATGCATGGCAGCATCAGACAGAGCATCAGGGGAGGGGTTGTGTTCAGAACCAAGCTAGCTCAAAAAGAGATCAAGAGTGTCTGCTGGAGGGAAAGAGTCAAGGCCAAGTGAAGTTTTCACAGTTTCTGGACGAGGTTACATCCAATGTGCTTGACCCAAACAGCTTGCAGGCATTTGGGAAACTAACAAATCTCTCCAGCTCCATCATTTCAACTGCAGGTCTTCCACAGCAAAATGAGAACCAAGTGGTGACCCAGAAGAGCACCAGGCTGCCCCGTTCAATGGCACAGCAGCAGGACTTCTTACTGGAGCAGCAGGCCCGGGAGGACCCGGCTCCAGTTGACCTGCCTCCAAAAATGTATTTGGAGACAGATATTGACACAGTGAGACGGCAAAACCAAGCAGAAGATGCGGAGATCAAACCTGACATGCCACCACTGTTACTGATCGATGACCAAAATGTGATTCCACCCCCTCCGAATTTCTGCCAAGGATTTGAAATGAAACATTTTCTGGAATTTAATCACAACTTCCCCAGATACCCCTGCAGATCTATCTCTCTGCCCAAAGGTATCAACATGGTGAGTCCCAATTGTTTTAGTTCTCAAACATATGGTCAAATTGGAGTAGCATGTTCTAGCACTTCACTGCTGCTTTGTCATTGAAAACTGATGAGATGCACGTAAAAGAAGCAAACAAAGGAGACAAACATTTTGTGGTAGTGTCGACCTGGTTGCATACTGGTTAGATACTGGTTAGCATGTCAGCCTCACAGTTCTGAGCTTTGGTTTTAGAATCTCTGCTGTGATCTCAGGCTTGTGTGGGTTTTCTCCTGGTACTCTGGCTTCCTCCCGC
This sequence comes from Phyllopteryx taeniolatus, assembly GCF_024500385.1. Classification (NCBI taxonomy): domain Eukaryota; kingdom Metazoa; phylum Chordata; class Actinopteri; order Syngnathiformes; family Syngnathidae; genus Phyllopteryx; species Phyllopteryx taeniolatus. Next base: position 11,723,389 of record NC_084519.1, read on the forward strand.
ATTCAGAAAACATGCTTGTTAGGGTCAAGACTCAAAATTGTCCATAGGTATGAATGTGAGTCTGAATGCATGTTTTCTATATGTGCACTGCGATATGCAGTTGACCAGTCCAGGTTGTAGTCTGCGTCTCGCCTAAAATCAGCTGGGATAGGACCCAGCTCACCTACGATCCTAATGAGGACATTTATTCATGAGGACCACCACCTTACATAATAGAAATACTTTAAAAAAATTGTATTAGACGAAAAATCCACAAGGTCAGGAAAGTTGTGTCGTAGCAGTCGTGTTAAGAGCGCACTCAAACGTAATCGTTCATAGACCCAGCACTCCAAAATGTTTTGCACACGTCTATTAAGTTGTTTTGCATAATCCTTGAGGAACACAACATTATAAATTGTCAGCGGCATTGTCAGCATTAAAGAGATAACGCTATATAATTGGGTGGGGGTGGGGGGTTAATTGGGAAGCATGCGGTTTGGTAAAAGACATAAAACTCTCCAACCAAACTGACAGTCTTACACACTGCAAGTGTCCTACACTCTAGCTACTACCTGTGTCATTAGCATTTACATCCATGGATATATTGTCTTATATGAAGTCCAGTCAGTGTAGCTGCTGTTCAGGTTGTTCCAGGCGTGCTCATCAGTAAACTACTCAATCACTCTCCTCTTGTCACACAAACAACATGCACGGAAGAACGCAATCATCTACTGACTCAGCCCATTTAGCGCTGTTTATTGCGTGACACCCCTCTTTCACTCAGCTTGAAACATAACCTCACTAAAAGCGCTGGGTGGGAATGCACAAAATCAACGAAAATGTCTGCATTAATTAGGGAATTGCAACCGGTGGCTTTCCCCAGACACGTGTTGCAGGAAGATAGGATTAAAGGCTCAATTAAACATTACTGCTTCCGAAATGAATGTATTTGATGTCTCGGCATGATGTTCACCTCGGAGGCGGAGGATAATCAAAGCACATATACAGTATTATTTTTCGGTAAATAAAACAGCACAGCACAGCACTTTTTATCCCCTTCGAAAAACAGTTTAGCATATCATGCTCGGGCAACAAAGCATTTCAACAAGTAATTTAAAGAACTCCATCACTGAAGGTTCTTCGAAATGAGCGATGTCGCCATTTAATATTAAAATCACAAGCTAGCGTTGCCTTAATTTATTGTCTGATTAAAATTCAGCCTTTGCCGTCACCTTAGCAACTGCTTGGGAAAAAAGGTGGGCGGTATGGGGGCTGTGGAGCCAGCATGTGAGCCTGTTGGTGTTCATCACAGTGTTGCTTGCTTGCAGCAAACTTTCATCTACTCAACCTTGTACTTGCGAGTGCACATGTATCAAACATGCCTCACAGTTGCGCACAACCTCTCGGACATGCTCTCTCTCTCTCTCCACACAGATAGACACATGGCTACATCGAAAGATAGATATCTAGATCGATTGATATCTAGATAAAAAGAGTGGAAAGCTAGCCGGATAGATTCAACTAGATAAACTATGGGTTATAATAATACATGGCTGTAATTGTAAGAGTTCGCTAATGTGAAAAGTATGTATCTAAATTTTGTGATATTTATATTACAACTAATTAGGGCCCTCTTGTGATCCCTGTGTTTATCCTTATTCTTCCAGTCAACGAATCCCCTTTTTAGAGACCTCAACATGCCCGAAAACTCAACAATACGTATTGTACATTGTATATGTATTTTAGGGGTCCTAAACACAACCCACCCAAAACTCAGTAGTGGCTACCTGGAAAGTTAAACGAAAATAAGACCGGGACACCAGTTTCACTGATTGATGTACATGAAACTGGGTGGATAGGACGCATGAAAGTCTCAATGACCCATGCATGAAATTGGATAGGGAGTTGGTCATTTTGGTTTGAAGCAGCTGTTTTGGCCAAATGAGCCCCAATCGGAACCGTCTGTCCTTGAAAGTTGGCCGACGCTAAACTGCAAAGCTTTGAGCATGGCGTCAAAGTTTATCATTTCGATATTTCGCCATGAAAACGAGGGTGCCAGGGCCCATCCGTCGCTGCTTGCATTTTAAATGTGTGTTTTTTTTACATGAGTAAATAGTGATACATCTTTCACTAATTCTTCTGCTTTTTATTGGACACGGGACACGTTAAAAACATCTCTCAGTGGGATAAAGAGCAGCTCTACATCACAGCAAACTACAACCACACTAATTAAATGATCTAAAAGTGTTTGTCATTATTAGGTATGATGTAAGAGATATGACACGATGTTACAAAGAAGCTGGTATTATTGTAGCCAGCATATTTTTTAAATGAGATAAAGGGCATGAATTGTAGCTATCCATCCACCAAATTTCTGTATCGCTTGTCCTCATGAAGGTCACGGGTGAGTTAGAGCCTGTCCTAGCTAACTTTGTGGCAAGTTACTGGCCAACCACTCGCGGGAAACTGAGCACATTATTTTGAACATTAAAACTGCACCTAAATATAGGAAAAATAAAAAAATACAAAATTAATTAAATGATTCAATAAAAATATATTTCACATAAGAGTTAAATCAAAATTGTACTTCGATAGAAGTTTGAAAGCAAACAGTTAAAGTTTAAATGCAAATGTATAAAAACTTAAATACACATGAAATGTACTTAAGCAGATATATACACACACCACATTTTGGCCGACTGCATTGTCCAATAAAATGTCCATGACAATAGGGCTGGGTATTGTTAATAACCTCACGATTCCATTTGTATCTTTAGGTTCCGATTCAATTGGATTTCGATTGTTATGTTGCGATTCAATTGGATTTCGATTCTTTAGGTTGTGATTCAATTCGACATTGTATCGATTGTTTTCCGTGTGTATTCTATTGCCCTTTGTTTATCAAATACTACATTTCTATCTGTATCTCAGTTTTACAGATTTATTTTTGTAATAAATCCTGCCAAACACATCTGCCTGTTCCTTGGAGGAAATGTTGCAAAGAGGAATTTAGCTGCCTGTGAATCTCAATACAACAGAGGTTACATTGGGTGTAACAGAACAGTGCATGAAAACTTGTGAAAATTATGATGAAAACTAAAAATTCTTCCAGACACGTCTTAGAAAAGACCTTTCTTTTGGCTATTTCCTGTGCTACCGCACAACACAAGAATCCAAACGCCCTAAACATCAGATTTAAGTTCGCCGCTGCTCGCTTTGGTCACTGTTTTGTTGTTGTTTGGTCTAACGCGGCCTCCGTCCATACAACGTGACCGGCACACAAAGCCCCCTGCTCTGGTGAGGAGGTGAATCGATTCAGAGGATTTGCTGAATCGATATTGAATTGGAAGGGGGGGGGGGGGGGTACCCACCCCTACATGACAATATAAATAACTGCAGAGGGAGTATATCAAACTCACCTGTTGTAATATAACTATTACATCAATGCATGTTTTCATTCTTAACATGATTGTCACACCTACTAATGTTCAATTTATCTGCAACATGGCATTCTGTGCCTTGTATACAGAGGAAAGACTGGCTTGTGTTGTGTTTTGAATAATACTGTCTCCAGATTCAACAGATGGAACCACCTGTATCCATTCATCTTCACACGTCTCTCCCTTCCGTGCTGTATCTCTTCCCTTCTGCTTCTCTGTACACCAATGAGGGAGATGAGGTTATTGCTGCTACTGCTTGCTTGCAATACACTCTGGCTGCAATGGAGGTTTCCACTCTCTCGCATCCCCTGCCCCCCCAACTCCCCCACCCCACCACTCTTATGTCTCTCACTCTCTGCCTCTCATGCTGTTGAGCCGATGTGATCGTTCTCACCTCACATACGAGCAGGCAGGGCGGCTGCAGTGAAGCCCGTCTTTGCCGAGAAGTAACAAATGAGGGAGCATACGAGGGGGGCGGAGGGTGGGAGGAAGATGAGCATAAACAGAAACATGCCTCATGAATATGTATGTTGCTCCTGGGCCACACCAGTGATAGTGTAACATGCTGTTATTTCCCTTTTAGGTGTGTGACGATGGCATGAGCCACATAAACACCATCAGGTAGGCATCTTCTCCCCTTCTGTACATATCCTTCCTTTGTCACACCCACGCCTTCTCCCTGTGTCCTCTTCTTCCCTCCCACTCTTCCTCTCACTTACACTGTCTTCCCTTCCTGGCTGATCTTTTTCTACTTCTTCTGCTGCTGCTGCTGCTGCTGCTGCTGGTGGTGTCGGAGCGTCAGCAGCATCGTCAGCAGCGTGTGCATGTGCTGGTGGGGGTTTCTTGGCGCTTCAGGGGAGAGCCGATAACACATATTGGAAGGAGTTTTCTCCACATTCCCTGTGGGGGGGCAAAGTCAACCAGGGTTTATCTTTCCGTCTCCAGGATGAAGCTGTGCTTGAGCGCAAGGTACGGCTTCATTCTTTGCATCTTTTGATTTGGAATGATTGTATGTGTGTGTTGGCTGCATTGAAACTAATGCAGCGCTGCTTTTCTGTTAGTTGGATGGGGATAAAGGCTGATTTCATGATTGTACGTGTGGAATTCACTGCTTTATAGTAGTAGCTTGACTGTTAATAGTTATTCTATACAGTGTAAGGGAGTACTGGTAGTTTTACTTAGTCCTGAATGCATATAGAGCTGGTTTGCATTGCCATTCAAGACATGCAAGATATTGTGCAGTCACCTGTCGGAATGCTCCCTACAACAGTGATTAATAACTCTGCAGCCGTACCGCTCCTGCAGCTACAGCATGTAATCTGATCATTTTAATTAGCCAGTCAAATACCCGCTAGAAAATCACCAGTGCTCATACACTTTCCTGATTAAAGTTGCTTGAAGGGCTTGAGAATGAAAGCGGCCGATGCGGGGAAAAGCCTAATTGTTGGTTTAATTCATTCTGTGAGCCATTAGTAAACAGGCGCACATGGAAATAGATGCTTTTGTTTATGATTACAGACGCCATTATGACAATTTCAGGCAGATTACCATTTCACAAATGATCCAACGAGACCTGATTACAGTTCCTGGAGATGTGTCATCAATTGTCCTCACCTCCGTGTCACACTTTTAATTGAATTATTGCAGCTTTGCCGAGATGGAAGAGGGAAGTCCCCATGCTTCTTCTCCTTGCTCTTGGGTCTTACGAGGGGGCTCTGATCAACAAGGTTAAACGGAAGGCTGCTCTTGTCCCACAGCCTGACCTTACCTGCGCCCCCCTCGCTTTCACCCACTCACTTCATCACCGGCAACCGCCAGATTGTACATGATGAAATGCCGTGAAATCTCTCTCTCTCTCTCTTTCTCCCCCCCCCCCCCCCCCTCTCTCTCTCTCTCTCTCGCTCGCTCGCTCGCTCGCACTATCTGTGCTTCCCTCGGTCCGGGTCCTGCCCCTGGGGTGCCTGGAGATAGTCATGTCAATTTTGCATGGAGGAGATTTCACTTTGATTAGCAGATATATTTTGAGTCGCAGCAGCTTGTGTCAGTGCTGCTCTTACACTACGATTTAGAACCTTAGATTGAAGCAAATGTGATTATGAAAGGAAGTTAAATCATTTTATGATGTTTTGATGCGATTTTATCAGGACGGCTTGTCGCACACTTGACGAAAAAGTGCCTAATGTGATCATTTGCATGGCAGTAGTTACATTTAGTTATCTCCAGTGGAACCTCTACAGTCCACTTTATTTTTCTTCATCTATCTATACCAACGGCGTATAGGGATAGGCAGAACAATTAAATGCTCTTCCACGAGCTAGCCCAATGTCTGACTAACGTGGTTATCCACTTGTTGCTATTCATACTAATGAATAATAGCTTTGTGTTCAACTAAACGGTCCCAGAGTTCACACTTTGTGAATAAATTAAGACGAGATCGTCGTTATTTCAGTTTATATCCTTTTTCCATGACATTTTCAATGTAAAATATGTTCTCAACAAAGGTTGTAAAATACTTTATACTTGAATGCACCTAATGTCAAACAATTTGGAGTTCAACCACAATATTCTGAAAACAATTCAACCCTGGAATGGATTATTTACATTTTATTAAATTTGACTTAAAATATCGCTCCTGACTTTGTACAAAAAACAACAACAATAGTAATATAACCAGTTAGCTCAGTTTAGGGAACGCAGCACATTAAATAAACAAATAAATATTGTTGGTTTACTATCCACAAAAATATTGAACTATAAAAGGAAGTTGAAGATATCGTCATGTTTGTGCAGCTACTTCTTCGGCAAAAAGACACATACACCACAAACAGTACTTTCATGAATATATGTTTTTACTCAAAATTAATTTCCCACTTGATCTGTTTCTTTGTGTTAAATGTATGAAAAAAATATCGATTCAAAGCCGGAACATCTGCACTGCGAGGCAGATAAGCAAATCACTACCTCACCGTATATGGAAAGTGAAAATCCTATTCTAGACAAATCTGACTTTTCCAGCACACTTTTCCATGTACATAGCTTTGATATGATACATATTTAACGTTGTTTTTGTGTGATATCAATGATTTAACAAGAAAATGGTGACACTGAGTAAAAGGGGTTCTATATTTAGCCAGATGTTCAGGACTACATGACCACAATGACAGCTGTAGTGTTATATAAAAAGGTTTAGGAAGGACTTGGTGCCTGGGGGAACACATGTCACCACGACAACTGCGCACTGATGTAAAACTGTCAAAGAAGATCCAGCAGTAGTGCTTGAGCGTTGGCGATTTGTTGCATCTACATCTTGAATGGAGACAAAGACCAGGGAGCATTGTTAAATTGTTAGAAAGAAACAACTTTATAGAGTACTCATTGAAATACTTGAATATTAATTTCAAACTGATTTCACTCGTAATTCTACTACTACTATTTAGCCCGTCACTATAAGTTGCTCTCCTAGATAGATGAACAAAGAGACTGTACATTATTTCTAGTAAATGAATCATTTTCAGACCAATTGATGAAACTGGATAATTTCCCGTGACACACCAGATAATCTCTCACGACACGCTAATGTGCCACAGCACAGCGGTTGGGACTCATAGCCTTAAAGGGGAAGTTTGCAGTTTCCAGCCTCTCTTCACTAATTACATTTATAAAAAAAAAAAAAAACCTGCAAGCTTCCCCTTTAAGGTACCAAATATAGTTCGGCATGAAAAATTCAAGTGCTAACAATAGTTTAGATAACACCCTTGATGTATGATGGTATTTCTGTACCCAGTGTAAAAGTGGTGCATGGGAGAATTAATAGAATTGTTATATGGGTGTTAGCGTTGCATTTTTATACCTTCAATATACTAATGGGCCCTTCTGGCCACGGCGATCAGACCAGCCAGCCTTGCATTAGTGTGCAAGGTCTCCATGGAGGAGCTCTGATAGCTCCCCCAGGAGTCATTACGTGAACCTTATCAGCTCAAGCGCGTTGTGGTCCCTCTCCTTTGCAGCAGCGGGTCACATTCATTCCTCATGTGGAAGCGCTGGGCCGGCATGTAAATGAATTAAATAAAAGAGCTGCCACAGTGTTCTCTCAGTATCAATGGGAACCGAAGTGGTTAACTCGATGCGTTGGGTCTCCTTAGCAAAGAGGCCATTTTGATCTGATTTTGGTCACTCACAGTTGCCTCTATAGTGGAACATCTAGACTCAGAAACAGTCAGTAAATCTGGTTGATTACTGCTTTTTTTGTACTTCAAAACAATGATTCCAAAAGGAAATAAGGTAAAATGAAAGAATTCGTCCCAGACCCAAGTTTTCTTTTATTATAAAACATTTATTTATGTTAAATTTACACATGCACACACACACACACGCACGTATGCACACGCACGCAAAGCGCTCCCCCAAATAGCTGAACACACTTGCGATTAATCCCGAGGCGCTCTCTCAGCTAAAGTCTGATGAGATTTGCTGAGATCTTGCGTGACGTCACGCATGGTTATTCTTTGAACATCAAGTTTGACTTGATTGACTAGTTGGATTCCAGACTGCGCCGCACTAATGGTGTGTGTATTTTACAGCCCTAAATATAAAAACACAATGACGAGACACAGTCCACTGTCACTACTGCAATAGTAAATGTATGTAAATGAATAAATCTGCTGCCTCTCTTTGCTTGTGAATTGTGTATGATCTGATTCAAAACTCAGCCACAACCAATTGCTTTAAGTGTTTTTCAAAAAATCAGATCAGTAGATTAGCATTGCAGATGCAGTATCAGATCTAATAATAGTAAAGTACATGTATTAAAGATACACTTATTCATTTGAGAAATCACTCTTATCATTCTCAGAAAGTGTTCATTTGTAATTTAGAGTTCTATTAATACATACATATAGTGCATTTATATGAGTATACAATAATTTCCCAAATGAGTGGTATTCTGCTGTAAACAAACATCATTATGTAAAGGGTTGTACACATAGTGTATAATTTATTTCTATCATATTGAAAAAAATAAATAATTTAAGTAACATTTCAATAAAAACACCATTCATGCATCCTTGAGAATCATGAAAGGAGCAGTAAGTACATGTTGTCCGCCATGCGCTATATTTATGTATTTATTTTACCTATTCTTTCATTTAGAAAAAAAACATTTGTATGTTGATAAACACTGCTTGCTAAAGTCTTAGCAAAGCGTTGCTATAACTATGAAGTGTATCCAAGTCACATTAGAGAGCGCTTCTGTCTCAAAAATTCTTAAGCCTACCTTATAATTGTCACGGTAGGTAAGTTTATTGTTAGATTAAATTGTTTTGGTGTTGAAATGAACACATCATCAACAACAACAACATTAGCACTTGTTAGCTTAGCTTCAGTGCCAGTCCATGGACGTTTTTTATCGCCCGTACCTATGTACATGTCAAACCGCTTGCACAAGTAATATTCCTGAGTAACATAACCCAAAATTTTCAGCTTCATCTGTCTCCTAATTTATCATAATCTTCCTGTTTAAATTCTCTTCACACACAATTCTCTTTATTCTATTGCGGCCAAAAACCTGTTGTTAGCTAGTGCTATGTTCGCTGTGGATGTTTGCTAACTGAGTCATGAGGGACTAGCTTAGCTCTCGATTTTTATGTTAACTTCAGAACATACGTGAATATGTGTCCTTAAATTTTTGTTGGATGTTGACAGGAGCGTCTTTTTGGAGTTGCATAATAAATACTGGAACATTTAACTGTTCTGCGAGGACTCAATAAGTAATATTAATTTTTCAAGGTATGGCCATTGGGATTGAGCGGATGTACACATCTCTGCCACCTCTTCTGCCATTATCTTCAGTTGCGTGCTTTCCATACTGCTCTGCACAATTTGGGGGCACTGTGTCTAGGGCAGACATCAGTGGGAAGACGGCTAAATAACGTGACGTCAAACAGAAGAGATGCATTTAGGGTTTACGACTGCTTGGGGAAATGTAGCGTCTGTGGACTCTACCGCGCTATGTGATCACGAAAGTAGCTTCACTACTGAAAAGCGATTTGATTTTGAAAAACAGCCACGCTATGACCACGCTACCGAGAAATGTAGTTAAACTACTGGCACCGCTTCTTGTAACGCTGCTACTGTCCAACACTGCATGAGAATAATATTGATTCTTTTCTATGCTGTGGCTGGAATTCGAATAAGAGCACGTACAGAATATTTATACACCAACTGGTCTTTCTGGGACCACATTTGCCCAGGTGACTGTCTTACGTGATCTATACTTACTTGTAAATTCATACTTTTCAAGGTTGCAGGTGTATTTGTATATTGGTCCCCTCTTTTAGTAATATTTGTGGGATATTTGTCTAGATTGCACCCTTTTCCAGGAATTATGTGTGTACATTAAATCTGTTAGCAGGTAATTAACCCCTGGCACTGTTGTGGTGTTGGTTGCTGGTGTGGAACTACTTAAAATGTCTCTGTGCAGGGAAGTGCCGTCATTTAGAGTGAATGTTTTCGACGAGGTGGTTGAGTCATGCACATTATCGGTTGGTGCAGGTCTGCTGCTTCACGATGCGGAGCAATGGGTGCAAGGCAGAGCGGTCATCTTGGCTTTTTTTTTGTTAATCTGTCTCTCCGATGAGTCAACCCCCCAGGTCCTCCCCGCTCTAATGCTGATCTTGGCGCCACTGACGAGGGCTTTTACCTGTGCAAACCTCTGCTTTTGTCTTCACTCTCAAATTATGATGTTTTCTGCTCGCCCTTTGTGTCACACGAAGAGACTGTAGTCCTCAAGGATCCGTTTGGAAAGGGAATCCTCGTTGGTGAAAAATAGAGCGGGACGTTCGCAACACTAAGAACGTTTTTATCTGACTTAGGGTGAGAGGTCGTACACCCTGGATGGGTTGCCAATCAGTTGCAGGGTGAGTACGTTTAGATCAAATCCAATTTATAGCCAAAACTGGACATCTAATGCCTGATCCTCCAATAGTGTCTGGCTACAACACACATTTGTAAACACAGACTTAAATCTGTGGGAGTCACGATCACAACAGGGCAATGCTCTCACGACCAACTTTTTTCCTGGCGAACATTCACGAACATTTGAAAATAAGTCTTGTAATGGGGACGTTATTTCAACCATTTAAAGTGGTAACAGCGTAGTGCAGTCGTTCACTCTTCTGACTTCCGTGCAGGCAGTCTGGGTGAAGTTACAACTTTGTGACGGTGTGAATGTTTAGTCTCCGTCTCTGTACGTGCCCTGTGGTTGACTGGCCGCAGCGTCCCGAAACACCTGAGAAGGAGAAGGGATTGTAGAAAATGGATGGTGGCATGTTTTATTCAGCATTTTTAGTTTGTGTGAACAGGGAGCAGTTTGACAATGTTGTCGTCTGTATGTGAAACTTGTCAAGGACTACTTACATTTTGAATAAGTCATTGTAGTGTAAGCACAGCCTAAGACCATCTGTGCATGCTCCATGGTTCCCCTCAAGCCCCTCAGGCTCGCTGTTAGCTTTTCTGGTAACTCCATTATGGTTGTAATTTCTTACCATCTCTTGTCCTTATCATTTGTATCACACAATTCTATTTTTCGCAGAAGCCTATACGTTTTTTGCTAACACTGGTGTTTGAAACTGCATAGTCCCATCTACCTTGAATAAGGCCCCAGTGCCTTTTTTTTTGTTTGAGCACCGACACTCAAAAATGTCTTTGCAAGTGCCTGCTGTATTAGAAAATGGAAGGGTGGAGGGTTACAGGGGAGATCCTGAATGTGCTTTACCCCAAAACCACTTTCTGCTTTTCCTTCTGTCCACAACTTTTGTGTCGTCATCCACTTCCTCCTCCTCCTCCTCCTCCTCCTCCTCCTCCGCTTCGCTTTTCAACGCTCTGAAATCCTCTCAAACGCGAGCATGGCATGAGTGGGCGGCTGGCAGCCTCGTTTGAACGGGCTCCCGTCTATGGTGTGCTGCAGAGTGAGGAGGCTCAATTAAAGGAGGAAGAAGTAGACCGAGAGAGAAAGAGAAAGTAAGCGAGGGGAGGCAGTTCAGAGGGAGCAACCGATGTGGCCTGAGATGCCCCCATGTTTATGGCACTGCGTTATTTCTTTTCCTGAGAGAGGGTGTGTGTTTTAATGCCGCAGTGTGCAAACACACAAGCAAGACGTGCAGGTACACACTTTTTAAACAAATTCAGTGACATGCATACTAACACATCAGCCTCCAAATAGCTCGAAACTGGCAGGCCAATCACAGTGCACAAATGCACCTCACCGTGGGCACGTACCCTGTGCTGGTGTGTGATGACTCAGAGGGGAGGAGTTAGAGAGAAGCCTCCGGTGTTTGTGTGAGTCGGGGGGTTGCGGTGGGGTTGGGAGGCCTGTCACCAACTGTCGCCATGCCTACTCAGCCTGCTGCGCAAATCACCGACCGGCAATGAAAGCAACGTTTCCTTTTTGACGCCTGTATGCTTTTTTTGTGTGTACTTACAGTATCCACTAACTCCTTATTGGCTGTCTTGGTACATCTGTCCCCCGTTGCCCCCTTCTGAGGGGACGTTATCAGGGCTCAGCTGGGAGCATCTTGGTTCAAAGTGTGGCTGACACGCTCGTCTAGCAACCTGCACCAATCCACTGTGGGCTGACATCTGTGTCTCTCCTGCACACGTCATCCAGACGGAGCAGCAGGGTGGGGCCTGAGGCAGCCCGAAATATTCAGAGGAGGTGGCTGCAGAAGAAGAGACAAGTGTCAAAGTCATTGTGTTTAATCATGGCGGCTGTGTCAATTTGTTTTTCATTGACATTTTCTCATTAAAATATTACAGGGTAATGAAGGGGGGTAAACAGGCTAGAGCTTTTTATATAAGGTAACATAAGTAGATGATCACATTTGATATTAGAAACCGAACTGTGATCGGAAGAATTTTCTGATGTAGTAGGATAGGAATTATACAGTTATATCCATCCATTCGGGCAGCACAGCAGCCAAGTAGTTTGCACGTCTGCACGAGTTTGAATGTTCTCCTCGTGCTCGTGTGGGTTTTCCCTAGGTACCCCGGCCTCCTCCAAAAACATGTTGGTTGCGAATTGAATACTCAAGATCATCGGTTGCCACACAGGGTGCCGTGGCATGCTAGTTTGCTGCGAGAGATCATTGAGGTTGCAGTGACAATTAGCACTTCATTTGTCCGAGAATTAGTATTTATTTATTACAAATATATTTTTGTTCATCTATCTATGCCAGTGATGTATAGTGACAGGAAGAACTATGAAATGTTCTTCCATTAGAGATGGTAGAAGGTACAATTAACTTGTGTATCCACATGTTGCTATTTATTAAACACAATACGTCATGGCTTACTGAGGGTACATAAGCTTTGTGTTCAATTAAACAACTCTAAACTATTATGATCGTTTCAGTATTTATGATTTTCGTGACATTTTTGTTTGATAGTGTGTTGTGCGATTTTTTTGTTTGTTTGTTTGTTTTCTGTAAAATGGGTGCCTTGACTTAATCAAGGTTAGGAAGCATTTCTGGATTGTCCATAAGTGTGAATTCTTGTTGATCTGTGTGCCCTGCAATTGGCTGGCGACTAGTGACCTCAAAGTCATCTGGGATAGGCCCTAGTTAACCACAACCCTAATGAGGACAAGCGGTAGTTGCTGAGCACATTTGAACTCTGTTACTAACCAAAACAGAAGCACCTACCAAAGTAGTCTTCGAGATAAATTAAAGTGTGGAAACTGACCACAAGTAAACAAGTTCCCTGCACATAAGTAAAGATGATCTTATGTTTTGTGGTGACTATCTTTAACAGCGATTAGCGCTCTTGTTTCTCTGCAATCCTCCATTAAAGTTGTTTTTACTTCACGCTCCGATTTCAATTGACATAAATTGCAATGAACGTGTAATATTGCTTCATATTATGAATGTGTTTGTATGATATCAAAGAGACACCTCGCCCCATCTGCAGAAGAGAAAATAGGCGCCCTTGGGCTGTATTTTTCAGAAAAAAACAGTATGTTGTGTTAACCTCAAAATAACTGCTTCATTGGGTACTGCTTTGCAAAAATAATCTACTTTAGCGGTACATAATATCGGTGGAATGGCCTCTCATGTTGTGTTCGCACAATTGCTAGTGATCACATTATTGTTCAGAGTTATTGTGTGCAATTCTGGTGAAACTGTTATTTGCTAACTTCCCCACGAGAGCTTCTACAGTACACGAAGGGGTCACCAAACTTCTCGAAACTGAGAATAATTTCTTCGGTACGGATAAATGCGAAGGGCTAACAGTGTGATACACACTTCTGAAATAGATTTGCTCAAAGTGACATTAATTATATGTTATTATTAATAATTAAGATGAATAAATGAGTAATTCTTCTATGTGAAGACACTGACCATGTCAATGATTTCCCACAATAATTATCAACAGTTGATTTAACAAGGTAGAAAACAGATATCAATATGCAAAACTTTATTCCTATAAATCTCTCTCTAAAGTCTTTCTATTTTCAAATGATCACTTCTACAACACACCCAGGAAATCGCAATGTCCCATCACTGGTGAACAATTTTGGGGACTACCTTGTCCGATTCCAAAAAAAGTAAAAAAAAATAATAGCGAGATACGTGAAACAAAATGATCACTGAATGTTGCTCTAAATGTATCAAATGAATCAAAGTTTGAAATTTACACATTTACACAGGAAGAAAACCATGCTATTTAATTAATTAAATTGTGAATTCTGTGACAATCGTGTACACTCCTTGAAAGCTGGTTGTACTACCAGGTATTTGGAATTATATTTTTCCACTGGATATTTGCGTTTTTTTAAAAAATATATATTGCATGATATTTTTATCTTTTATCCAGTTAATTTGTTTTCAATATAAAATGTGTATTGTAAAGAAATGGGGAAAAAAATGAGAAAATTGCCTTTCATGTAATTTTAAGGAAAAATATGGTACGATATCTGGAGATACTGAATATCGTTATTGAGATATCAAATTTTGTTCATGTCGCACAGGACTACTTGGGCCATTGTTAAAATCGTGTATGAATTTTACATATACATATGTAATTTAAGTTAATGTAATACTTCATATTAAAAGATATTTGGGTTTTTTGGAAAATAAAAGAGCCATCTTTGACTGTCTTAACTTAATGAAATGTTGTGCAAAAAAAATCTTCATTGTATTGTTAAAAAAGTCAAATAAAAACCAAAACAATTCCACAAACCAATTTTAAATAAGTAATAATAAGAAATGTTAAGAAATACATTTGGAAGGAATTCTCACCTTTAGTGTTCATCCTTGCATTAGAGTAATACTGTAGCTTTAAATGTTGTAGTGGTGTAATATAATTTTTTTTTTTTGTGATGTTTGCTTGATTTGAAGAAAATCATGGATCAAATTTAACTCACAATATCTGCCAGAAAAATCGCAATTAGGGCTTTTGCTAAAACCGTTCAGTGCTGCTTTGCCCTTCCACTTCTTTAGCTCAAACTATTGTTCATCAACAGGATTATTGATTGAAAGCCTATTAATGTGTGTTTGCTTTGTTTGGCAGGTAGAACAAACAGTAACTCTGCAGGCCAGATTTAGGCGCGGTCTCCTTTGGGACACTAACACACGTCAGCTCCTTGTGGTCAACCCCTATGAACACATGACAGGGAAGGAACACAGACAAACCATGAAAAAGATATACATTGGCAAAACGGCCTTAAAAGTCCCCCGAAATGGAGGCAAACATCTGAAAAAGAGGTAAGAGCGAATCGCACCGTCTTTGCCACCTGTCCGCATTTTCATCTGTTTGTCCACTCATCCGCCCACGAGGTGTCTCCTCTCACCATCCAGTCACACTAAAGCATCCTCGGGCAAACCAGGAGTCATGTTGCCTCGTCATCCTCTTGCCAGAGTGAGTGCACTCATTAGGTCTGACTCAGCTCCTGCTCACAGCCTGGATCACTAATGGGACATTTGTTCCCATCCCCAGAGCGAGTCTATGTAAATTCATTCCATATCAAACAAAAAACACCTGCATTCCCTCGCCAATGCAGGTGAGGCGGAAGGAGGCGTAGTGCTAAAAAGCCATCCAGTCACTTGAGACATGCATTGAGTCACTCAAAAGTCTGGGGTGCATTAATCTGTGACTTGGTTGCAAATGTATTGACTGTTAGGGCATCGGCCTGATGAGTTATAAGTAGCCCCCTACTATTTTTAATTTCGAGAAAGCGAAAGCGATACTATTAATGAGTTTTTGTTCGGAGTGTAAACATTTGGTGCAGAGCTGCACTGGAAGCAAGATGTTTAATTGTGTCAGAGTAAAAAAAATATATATATAAATATATTTTTTTTTTAAAACAGGCATATCTAAACTAGGCTGCTCAGCTATTCGGTTCAATTCCGTTTGAATTAAAGCACCTTATATAACAGCAGTTCTCTCGGGGCACTTTTCATTCAGGACGGCCTAACTCGACCGTCCTATTTATGAATAAATGCTGATAAATCCCCCATAGGCGTGCGGCTAACGACACTCCTCTGACTGGAGTCTACCTCGACTCACTGGGTTTTGGAGAGAAATAAATAACAGAGATGTCGATGGGGGCTGGAGGACATGGAAATTGAGAGAAGGTGTAGCATTAGGAGGCACGTGAATGGAATAGGAGTGAACAGATGCAAATGGAAATGAGCTGCCTAGCGCTTCATAGGAAAACCCCTACGGTCTACTGTATGATAACATAGTATGTAACGGGGTGTTCCCATTTGACAAGTTGGGTTTGGTTAAAACCAGTGGCGGACCGTGCATTTGGGACCCCAGCCTTCAAACGCGGAGTTGCCGAACTTAATCCACCTCTTAATACCCCCACTAACATGCAGCAACATACAATTTCCCAACCTTTATTTAGCCGAGACATCTATTTTACATGAGAAAAATCTCACGGCACATCACCAAAACCTGAATACTGAAATAATAATGATGATGACGTCTCCATTCACTCACAAATTGACTTATCTTTTGTGAAATCCGGGCCTGATTTATTGAACACAAAGCCGATATACTCGCAGCAAGCCCTGCCTTACGCTGTCGTATGATAGGCAACAGGTGGCTCCACTAGTTTGAAGCAGTCGGCTTCAAACAACATTGTGCTTGTTTATGTGACTGCTAACTAAGCCACCATGTGGCCAGAGGAAGTGTGGCAATGTATTATTATTATTATTATTATTATTATTATTATTATTATACTGTGTGCTCAGATTTTGAAAATCGGACTTTTGACAGGTTGTGTTACGTCGATGTTGCCCAAGTGTTGCCAAGCAGACCAGGAGGGTTATTGCCTTGAGTTGTAAATTAAAGCGAGCTTGCATTGTGGAATACGCTTTGCCGCCTGTTGACGTACTCTTTTTACACAACTTACAAAAATGCTTTGGATGAAAGAGCATTGCTTCCGTGAAATGAATGGATAAGTCATGTTTTTTTTTTTTTTTTTTTTTTTTTGTATGAAAAACAAGCGGAAGTACCGAAAGTGGGAGAACATTTTGAAAACTAGGGAAAAAGAAAACAGAGGTTTGTAATTCTTATAAGCCAGTAAGAGGATTGCCCCAAGAACATCATGTACAGATTTAAAGGGACAAGGGACCGGTGGTGAGAAGGATGATCTCAACACATCACCTAACACTGACGTATGTCAGACTGATATAGTGTGGACCTGTAGGGAAAAGGGACGCGTTGCCAAAATTCAATGACTCAACTCACTGCGGTCTAAATGCACCAGTAGGATTTGTGCCTGTGGAGCAGGTCTGTTCCTGCAGATCTGTCCAGCTGCATCAGATACAGCATTTTATCTTCAATTCATGCAGGTGTTCCTAGGACTTAACATTTTATGTTTTAAAAAAAAGAATAAAAGAGCCTCTTACTGCCAACTTGCTGTCATGAATATTAAAGAGATAGCTTGTGGATGATGCCTCCAGTCTGTGGACCTGCAAGCACTGAAAAGAGGCCTCTCGATATCATGCATTTGTTACCTGATGTTGTTATTCCAGAGAAAAGGAGGCACGGGAGCGAAAAGAGCGACACGAGCACATCTCTATTTGTTTGTTATCTGACCACAGATAGAGTCATTAGCTTCCTTCCTCTATCTGTCCGTCAATACGAGCGCCATTAAGCCTGGCCCGCGCGCACTCGGCTCCATCACGGTAGCCCGCATTTCCTCATTTCCCACTTACACTTGGCCTTTCATTAGATGGAGGCACCGGTTAAAGTGCGAACTCTAAAAATCTTCATCATTGCGCGGAATTACATGCTGTTCCCAACATCCCGGCCTTCGCATTGGATTCATGTGATGTATTAAAACGTTTACAGCTCATATTTCAACACGCTCCGGTGTTGATGATTGGGTTTTTCTCGCACAGGCTGTCAAATTTTAATTCCAAAAATCGGAAATGCTTCTTACAGTGTGTCTGCTTGGGTCTGTACGCTACCATCTTTCTGCTTGTGTCACTTTCCCCATCCACTGCATGGCTATCAACAAGATATGTGGCCCCCGATTAACTCAATATAGAAATTAGAGTATACACAATAATTTGATTTGTGTGTGTAGCTCATTGCTGGAGCAGAAAGAAGACCTGCGGAAGCGACTTTCCTTCACCACACACAAGCTGGAGCTGCTGCAGAGCGAGTTTGACGCCACGCGTCAGTACCTGGAAACCGAGCTGCGCCGCGCTCAGGAAGAACTGGACAAGTTTACCGATAAACTGCGCAGGTGAGAAGATACTAACTGGAAGATATGAAGAAATGTATATATACATATATATATACACATACGTACTTTACAGTAACATATAATACATTTTATTCTATTTGGTATTTTACTGTCATCATCATTATTACTATACATATGAGTGAGAATGTAAAGAATTCAAGTTCAATCATAAAATGTATGTACATAATATATGATATATGATAACACAAATGTAATATGATACCTACTGTAGAATGCATGATGTTTGTACAGGTTCATTTGTACAAGGAATTGAGTTTACAGGTATAATAAGGAATGAGTATGGACAAAAATGCATCTATGTCAACCAACATGAGGTTTATTGCCTATGACATTATGGATGAGATACATTGCACATTTATGAGGGATGCAATAAAATAATACATTCTCTCACACAGTGAAGAGGTGCTGCATAATGCAAAGGAGAACAACATTAAGGATGATCATCTAATGTTAAAGTGTATTCCTATATTCATTTACCACAATGTAGTATCTCGTTTGTTTTTGGTGCACTTTTGCACTTAACCTCCGTCTCGAGTTATCTTCAATGTTAAACTGGTGTAGAGTATTTTTCAAATCCCAAACATATGATGATTTATTTAAAAGGAGCAGCAGTGATGAGAAAATGGTTCTCTCTTTTCCAAATTATAAATAACTACTAGATATATACAGTATATATTTTACTTATAAAACGCAAGCTGCGGTGGATTGAGAAAAATGTGAGGACAGAAATAGCTGAATGATCAAATGCGGGGTACATTTTCCTCCAGTTTATTCTTGTCTCCACTTTCGCTACAGTAGGCAGCTCGCGCCCGAGTGTATAGATATAAATAGTTTTCCAAACCAGTCACGTTTCTTGTTCTTGGCAGTCTATTTGGCTAACAGAATTAACAATATAGACAATTATGACTGAATATGGCCCAAGAACAAGACAGACCATGGAGCACACATTTATTGATAAGATCGACTTACTGTACCAAAATCAATAATGTACGTTGTTTACTGTGTGTTTCAGGATCCAAAGCAGCTACTCGGCACTGCAGAGGATCAACCAAGATCTGGAGGAGAAGATTCACAGAGATGTAAATGCCTGCGGTTGTCATGTTTGCACTTTACGAAAAAGAAAAGACAGCATGATGAAGTGGTACAGCATGTTTGCGATCCAATTTCAAATACTGTAATATAAATGCCCTGCTGTTGGCACCAGTGACATTAATTACGGCTTATTACAATTGTCTGTCCTCCTCCAAACAGTACAGTGAAAGCGGGCCCCATTGTTTCTCCGTGCAACACACACCTCGGCTCATTGGCCAGACAAGAAAAGATGTAATTATACAGTATAGTCGTATGACCATCGGGGGCTGTTGCTTTGATCGGGGCGACTGTATCCTCAGCCAGTTGTTACATCACATTGCAACACCGGCGGGATACTGACTGGTCTTAAGACAGGAGAGGACGACGAGCAAGTGGTTTTGTATGAAATGAAAATGGCCATTTTTAAACTCAACTGCTACTAGAAGAGAGCAAGGTTTGTCAATTGTGTAGTTATCCGAAGATCTTCTATATTGCTTGTCCTCGTAGGGTCACGGGTGAGCTGGAGTGTAGCCTAGCCCACTTTGGGCAGCAGGCAGAATACACACAAGACTGTTCATTGATGATAATGAATGGACTTTATTCTGAAGCCACACCCCAAACAAATCAAATCTTGTCATTAAAACACAACATAAGTCAACATAGAGAACAAGGACATGATGCTTGTTCACGTGACTGACGTTCAAGCTGGAATCTTCTTTCCCTAGTCGCAACACCATGAAGACGAAAAGCGAGCCCTGAGCAGAGAGATCATCGTCCTCAACAACCACCTGATGAAGGCCAAGATCACCATCGACAAGCTTCAAGAGGACAATGTGAGGAGACACCACCGACACAGAGGAAGGACGTTATTATCATCGTCACATGTTCATCTCTGGTGAGAATAATTATCGTATGTTGTGATGATTTGTGCTCCGTAGGACGTCTACAGGAAGGATTGTAACCTTGCTGCTCAGCTTCTCCAGTGCAACAAGTCTCTTTACAGGGCCCAGCTCTCTGAGGTGAGCCCCCCCCCCCGCCCTCAATATATCTGTGTGCTTAGAAAAGAGATTCATTAAGAAATACCTGACTTGATCCATTCATTGACAAATATATTGTTGTTTATTCATCACTCTTTAGACACTTCAAAGCACAGGGAGAACCAAAATTCATTTAAAGTCATTTAACTGGACTTATCTATCTAGAGTTAAACCCATTTTACAATCTGAATTAGAATTTAAATCATCTTTATCGGCCAAATATCTTAAAACACACAAAGAATTTGCCTCTGGTAGTTGGTGCAACTCGAGTATTACAGCAAACAAGCCACTGCAACAAAATGGAACAAAACATACATTTATGAATAAAACACAAAAGTACTTAAGAGCAGAATCAGCTGGCTGTTAGCACACTGCAGCCCGATAGTTCAATTGTACTTGTCAACTGTAATGCATGTGGTTATTGATGTGGACTAGTTGGACGCCTTTTTGCACTGCATCGGCATCGCACACGTGACAAGCAGACATGAGATTATAGAATTTCTCTGCGACTATGATTGCAAATGGATTGTGCAAAACTCACAAAGTACATCCGATAAGGACAGGAATACCTCTAGAAAAAAAGTGCATGATAACACAAAAGGGATCAGAGGCTGTCCAAGTACACGTGGTAGGTCATGGTCTTCCGGAAGCTTGCTGACTGATGAATTATGCAGTGTTGTGAATAAGCAACACTTGCGGCCAAACAACCATGGAAAGGCTGTCACGTGATCGTGTCCTGCTTCAAAAATACACCAAACGGAATACAATATGGAAAAGTGCAGTTTAGTTGCAGTAATAATAGCTCAAGACCTGCTCAAAATAGAACAATGTTTTTGTTTTTTTTTGTTTGTTTTTCCTGGCCGAGAAGTTCACGTTTGTGTATTGTCCTCTGTTAAAATGGATTCCTATACATTTGTGCAGCCACAGAAAGGAATGTCATTGTAGCAGTAATACACTATATTGAAGTGTATCTTTTGAATTCTCCACATTTAAAGCGTAAAAGCTTTAACAAGTTGGGTGATACTGCTAATTTCCTCACTGATATATACCATACTGTAATTGGTCAATTTATTTTTATGCTCCTGGCCAAATCAGTGAACATACCAAAAACATGCACGTTATGTTCAATGAAGACTCTAAATTGTGGTAAATGTCACTTTAAAATGTTTTTTATTTTTATTATTTGTCCCCTGCGATTGGCTGGCAAATAATAAAAATAATAATAATTCATGGATCTATCCATTTTCTGAGTTAGATTGTTAGTGCTATTTACATTTGTATCAATACTCTCCAGCATAGCAAAAATAGATTAAAATCTTTGCTTTAAAAAAAATGCGGGGAAGGAGAAATTACTGTACCTCCGTCCTGTCCATCATGTATCATTTTTATCTACAACTCATTTATATCTGTTAGTCAGGAAATAATATTTAGTACATTATCAATACTACATACTTTGCGAGTTTGCTCTTGGCTAGATATCTATTCGCCCATCACTACAGCAAAGAATAGTTTGAAGTATTAGGGCTACACTAACCAGAAAACAGTCAAGAAAAAAAAAAGTGTGAATTTGGAAATTCTGAACCTAAACCCAACAGTTATGCAATATCTCTAGAGACATACTGTATATTAATACATACATACACACAGTACATATTTGTTAAGTCAATGATGGTGCAGTGGTTCACTTGCCTGACTTGCATGAAGGAAGCGTGGGTTCAGTTCTGACTCAGTGGTGGTGTGATTTGATTGGGATAGACTCCGGTGATTAAACAAACCGAACAAAAGGGCTGATTTTGTGTGTAGTTCAGGGCCAAACCTTTTCATACTCACAGTTGAGTGGGAAAGGAAGAAGATTCAAGTGTTCATGCAGATGATGGTGTAAATTTGACAAAACATTGACCTGCATTGCCCTGCAATTGGCTGGCGACCGGTTCGGGGGGTGTACCCCGCCTCCCGCCCGTAGATAGCTGGGATAGGCTCCAGTAGCCCGTGACCCGAGTGAGGATAAGCGGTAAAAGAAAATGGATGGATGGATGACCTGCATTGCATTTTAACGGTTCTCATCTTAGCGCAAGTATATGTTAATGCTTGTAATATTATGACAAGAGCATGTGTTTTTGTTCCAGCTCCCTACTGACTTTCAGGAGCGACTGACTATGCAGATGGAAGAATCTCCACTCTGCCGCACGTACTCGGACTCTGTGCCGGCCTCGCTCATCGGGCAGGCGCTCGAGAAACCTGATGAGGCGTGCTGCAGCAGCCAAGCCTCACGCTCCCCCAGCCCTCACACTCCTGAGCACGCTTTCATTCTGGAGACATTGGCCCAAGGGGAGCGCCTGGGTCTGCGTGCGGCCTACAAGTCCGACCTGTACAGCAGTGACACCGCCCTTTACTGCCCCGACGACCGGCACCGGGAGCGCAGGCCCAGCATGGACCTTCACGGTCAGAGGAAGCTTCTCTATGAACCGCAGAATTCCACTGACAGCAACCCGGAAGAGTGCTCTGTGGGCCTGAGACCTGGTTTCACCCAGGAGCACTTTGCTGAGTTCCCTCCCTTGGGCGTGGGCTCCAGCTCCTACTCCAGCTTCAGCGGAGGGGGCTCAGAAGAAAAAGCCAACGGGCCGCCGAGCAGTGGCGCTTCTTCCCCACATCATCACACCCTCTACATGGACTGGAGGGACGCGGGGGACTACGAGAGGAAGAGCGACTCGTCCTGGGAGAGAGATAGTCCTCGAGGGTTTGGTAACAATCATCCCTTCCAGCAGACGGAGATGATCCACCAGCAGAACAGCAGCTCACCTGTGTACAGTCGCACCATGTCCTCCTGTTTTAGCGAACCCTACGAGCCCCTGCCTCCATCGTCCTCCCCAAGCGTCGCTTATGGGGACAGCCGCCGAGGAAGCACCCTTGCCCCCGAGGAGGAGGAGCTGATTGGAAGATGGCGGCAGCTGAGCGCAGAGGACTTGAGCTCTCACTCCTACCGCAGTCCCGGCCGGGCTTCGCCATACAGCTTCTCTGAGCAGCACTTCTCCGTCAGGCCAGCTAAGATCCGCCTGGGGCCGCTCTACAGCAGCTTCCAGGAAGGTGCCGACTACTACCACCAGCAGGGACCCGGCGTCATGCAGGATCCGGTTTGGGTGGCTGCAAGTCCAGAGTGCAGCCCGGTGCTCCGCCAGGCTCACAGCCAAGCCCACTTGTACGAGGACAGCCAAGGCTCCGAGCACAGCCTCTACCACTCGGGCAACTCCAAAGACCAAGAGGGTAATGAGGCATCTGGAGGCCAAAGCGTTGATTATGGGGACCAAAGCCCCAACAGCTCCACCGAATCCCTCAACCGCCGGTCCTTGGAGATGGCGGCGGACCTTCAGCACTTCCAGGCAGAGATGCACAACCTGTCCGCCCAGGTGAGCCCGTCTTTGCCGCCACCAGCGCCGCCCCCTCCGCCACCGTACCACCAAAAATTTGGTTCTCTGGGACTTTCCCGGAAAGACAGTCTGACCAAGGCGCAGTTGTATGGAACACTCCTCAACTGAAGAACCTTACAGAACAACGGGAATAGAAGCCACAGAATTGTTATGTATTGTGAAAAAGGTGAGGAGAGTAAGTCATGTCAGTGAGAGACCACTATACATTTGTAAGAACGGAACGTGTGCAGTGGCACCTTGACTTACGAGAGTTTTCCAAGTTACGAGCAGATGCTTGGTTGATTTTGGTTTTTTTTGCTTTGTGTTGAAAGCCAAAATTTGGATCACGCCCGAGCTTCAGATATGCTGCCGCTTGTGGAAAAACAAAGGAGTTGCCGATGCACTTTCAGCTTTTTATTGAACCGCACAAACAGTCAAACACAAAAATACAATATGAAAACATTGAAAAACACTGAACTAACTGCATGGTTGAATGGCTAACGAGCTGGAGTCAGAGCTCCTGACATCACTCATTAGGCCACGCCCTTGAAAGGCACACATCAACACACAAATACTACAGTGTCTGTGTGACTTTCTGTTAGATTACACGTTATTAAACAAGTTCATTTCTTAAAATTATTTTTTATTGTGTTTTTATTACAATACAGGACTAATTAAAAATGTATTGCAATACAAGGACTAATTAAAACAAATTTAAAAAATGGTAGTTTTTCGAGGGCTGGAATGAATTGATGGCATTTCAATTTATTTCAATGGGAAAACTGATTTGATGTTCAGTACAAGCTGGGTCGCGGAATGAATTAACACTCTTAAGTCAAGGTACCACTGTATGTATTTATTATATACTTATAACTGGAAAATGACATATTTTTTGTATGTAGCCCTTCAAGTGACAGATTTTAGTACACCTGGAACTTGTACATACATGAATTAACAGCAGCCTATTTAAAAAAAAAAAAAAAAAAAACACACCCCTAACTTGACACTTGTACTAACAGCATTAGCCTTATGTGGCATTCACAGCTAATTAACAACAAATACAAACAGTGACAAATTAGTAAGTTTTCCTTTTTTTTTATTTTATTTTTTTTATTGAATTTGACAGTATCGGTTGGTGTTTTATATTGTTATTGATTGAATGTTATGACACGTGAACATCTGTCTCAGCAGTTTGTATTAATTCTTCTCTTCATATACGGACGCAAAATTCCTGCAACACCCTCCCTTCACCTCCTTTCCCTTTTCTACCTCAGATTCGAATGCCCACGCCCCCTCCAAGACAATATAACCTTTATTCCTTTTATTAACTGTGCATGTTTATATATTTTTGGTTGTTTATTGGCTCAATAAAAGCACAAAGTATGCAGACGATCCTTGATTGTTTAAACGGGACCTTTTGTGATGTGGCCGTGTGGTTGTGAGTCACTACTTCATCTTGGCTGAGGAAGTATATACTGTATAATATGTATACGGACCAAATTTGAGCATTTTGTTTTTCAACATCTTCCGATTAGTCACCAAAGGGTCGGTTATTGCATGTCCCTAAAAGATTAACCTGTGGTGCAGTGTGTGTTGTTGTTTTTTTTTTTCTCTTCCCTCCCACAGACACATTTATGAATCTCCTCTGCCAAACCAGGTTTGTTGTAGTACCAAGACTAACCTATGACAGGTATCAAAGTACCACAGAGTATTCAGACTGCTGGAAAATACAAAGAAATAGAAATAGATGAAGCTCGGCTGTTTGCAGTTAACTCGTTTCTGTCATTTGTATTGTGGTGAATGACTTGTGAGACACATTATTAAGATAATAAACACAACCAGTTGCTCCTCTATTTGTGATCGGCCAAATGGCGAGCTTCAGGTCGCTACCTAATTGGCTATCACAGATCAGAGAGTCCGGGCCTTTAGCATTAAGACTGCCCTGATTGATTTCCGAACAGATTGGGGAGAAATCACACCCCACACCACTGAATAATCGTTCAGGATAATCTTTTACAGAAATCTGATAATCAGACTTTAGCTGACTTTTTATTGGAGGGGGGGGGGGGGGGGGGGGGGAAATGCTTGTTTGACCCGATAATTGGTGTGCGCGTACCATGCATTAGTGAAAATGGGCCATGCTAAAATCAGCAAGTCATGAAGGAGTTGCAAACAAGAATTGTATTGACGTAGTAACTACACCACTGCATTTTAAAACATACAAATAAACAGGCTGCATTTGAGACACCTCTTATGTTACTCCGTAATTATGATTCTTCATCTTAAGACATTTTGGGCAATTCTATGCTTCCAGCTTTATGGGAGCAGTTTTGAGAAGGTGTTCCCAGTGCACAAGGCAATCTGACTCGAACCCATCAAAAAACCTTTGGGTGGTAACACTATACTTTGCTCCATTTGCACTTCCTATACATTCAGTACAATGGCCTGGTGTCCCAGCACTTTTGTGTTGCACCTCATCCTCCCACTTATCTTCCCCCATCTATCCTATTGTTCTGCTTCTGCCGATACAGCACTTAGTAGATAGACAAAGAGGACAAACTACATACAAGGCAACCCTCTTCGCCTCTTTAATGTCACACTGCAAAAACGAAACACATTTAGCAGGTAAGACAATAGGTCACATTCATCACGTTTCTCTGTGGAAGCAATCATGTGGAAATGTGGCGACTTCTAGCCTGGTTTTGATTAAGTGAGTAGGTTTGTTATGAGGTGGGTTGGCTCCAAAACCCCCCCTGCCTGTTTCTATTACATGTCTCTGAGGCATCTTCAAAAAGGGTGAATAGTTTTGACTATTTTAGTTTTTATATCATTGTTAACTTCTCTTTTTATAGCATAAATTACAGTTAATAATTTTAAAATGGGACAGTTGTTAAGATGCATTGCAGAGAGGCCTCTGGCCGTGAACAGCAGCAGTTGGGTCATTAATCTTTTCAGTTGTAAAAAAAAAATTATTAAGGGACGCAAGGATGGCTTTGTATTGTGAGGAGATAGGTGGTGTCATTAGCCTCTTCCTTTATTAAAAGATGGGCTTCCAATCTTACCATAGATGGTCTCTCTCACTCCGAAAGATCTGCCTCTTTGTAAGCCGTATTCAAGACTGTCATTTTGTGTTTCAAAGCGATACCATTTGTGGTTTGGGGCGTGCCTTTGACACCCAAAACTAGTGCTGTCCTAGCTAGCCTTGTGCATGAACTGATGAAGCCTGCTCGGATGAGACGCGAAATGTCTTCTAAGACAACCAAAACAGTCCAGCTGTGACCGATTCAATGCCCTGAGAATAAAATGATCTGAATGAATGACAATATTTACAGGAATAAGAGAAAATTGGCAATCAATTCCGTGGACCCTTGAACATTTTATTGGCTCAATGCAGTGATAATTAGATACTCAAGGTGGTCTTTCACGCTTGTTGTGTCTCAACTAGCTTTGTAAGGTAGCCCAAAGTCACAAAATCAGTCCTCCAGTCCGACCAACCTCCTGCTCACGTCCCACAGCCTCTTGGCCGCCTGTCCGTCCGTAGCCTTCGCTAGCAGCTCCTCTTCTTCGCAGTTAGCGAAGCACTTCCCCGACACCCCCTCCGCATCCGGGGAGCAAGCCAGGTAGAGAGGGGTCTGGGCCCCCTCCAGCGGACTCTTGAAGAAGAGCAGCGACGCCAAGTAGAAGAGCGGCTTCGCCAGGATGGGGATATGAACGTGCCTGCCCAGCCTGGTCCTCACGATGCCGGGCGTGAGCGCATTGACCGTCACTCCCGAGCCCTCCAGCCGGTGTGCCAGTTCAAGGGTGAACAGCAGGTTGGCTAGCTTACTCTGACTGTAGCAGAACGCCTTGTTGTATTTACTCTCGCTGTTCAGGTCATCAAAGTTGATGTGACCGTACTTGTACAGTTTAGAGGAGACCACGACCACGCGGCTGGGGACGGAGCTCTTGAGGAGGTCGAGCAGCAGGTTGGTGAGTAGGAAGTGACCCAGGTGATTGACGCCGAGCTGCATTTCAAAGCCGTCCTCCGTCTTGGAGTAGGGACACTGGTAGACGCCCGCGTTGTTGACAAGGACGTCGATCTTGGGCTCTTCCTGGTGGCTCGAGGAAGCATATGCTTTAATATGCGAGGCAACAAATGCAGACAGACAGATTAACTTCGTAACTAAAAACAATTTCATCGATCCATCCATGTTGTTCAAATCACTGAAATTGTGAAGATGTGACAGAACACAATTCATGGCCACATGTCTTTAGTTTGAAATCACTTCTTTTTTCTTTTTTTTTTTTAAAGTGATGAGCAAAAAAATCTAGTGATTTTTTTTGTGGTGTTATTTGATACTTCTGGAGACTCCCTCCAGAGTCTGTCCACAGTGCAAATTAATGGCCACCACTGGTTAATTTAACCATAAGCACCCCACCACAATAACCAATTAATGTTAAGAGGATCAAAGGTCGATGAAGTTTCGAATATAGAAGAACATTTTCAATAATGTTAACTATCAGGACCCTGGACAGTTCACACAAATTGTAAGATTACTGGAAACAACTAGAGCACTTATGTCGATAATCATATAATAACTTGGTTTGTGTCAATAAAGATGTGGCAACATGAGTAGCTCACCTCTTGAATCTCTTGACAAAATTTACGGACCGACGTGAGCGACGCCAGGTCCAGCTGTTTGATGACCACCTCCCCGAGCTCTGCTCCCGAATTTCCCTGGATGTCCCGGGCCGCCTCGGTGGCACTCTGCCGGTCCCGGCAGGCCATGATGACCCGGGCCTGGAGCTTCAGCAGCTCCCCGACTAGGGCCTTCCCGATTCCGCAGTTAGCTCCGGTCACGATCACCGTCTTTCCTTGCATCAGGCCAGCCGGGTACCGGAGCAGCTCGACGGCGTTCTGTCGGGGGAACAAGCGGCGCATGACGAGCAGGACCCCGCCACCGACGACGGCGGCGATGAGGACCGCAGTGGCCATGGAGGCACCGACAATGGAGGAAAGTACAGTCGCGTTGTGTTTTGAAGTTACAAAATTATCCCGGAAGTAAACTAGGCCAGAAGTAAACTAACCCGGACGTAAATAGATACCAAACGAAATCCGCAGCGCTAGTATAGTCACGCGATACGTATTTTAATAAATGTTTACGTTAGCTAGTAATGAGGTGGTAAAGTCTTATTTTTAAAATTAAAATAATAAAAAATGGTAAACCAGTCTTCAGTCTCCCGTGTCGCTTGTCATTACTTTGTTGCTAACTAGCTACAATTACAGTATTTTTGGGCAGCCAGTCACGATTTTGCGCGATGCTGCCCCCCACTGACCAAAATGTGTCAGTTTTAACGGATGCTGCCAAAGATTAATACAGTATAAACAAACCTTTATTGTTTATTTTTTGTTTTTGTGTGAATACAGTGAATACCTTTTTCTGTTTCTGTTGACTTTCTAGAGGGAAAAGGCCATCATTTTTTTAGAGGAAAGGGAACATCTATTTTTATTTACTGCATTGTAGCTACTGTACCTGATTTTGCAGGTGCAGCCTCGCCCCGTGTCATCATGGCACCCTTTGACCTCTGTAAGACTAGTATGCATGATCATTCTTATTCTTTTTTTAAAATAGAAATATATAGACACATTTATGGGATGTACAGTTTCAAGAGTTCCCAGCATTACCACCATTTGCCTTGATTTAACCCTAAAATCCATTTTGTAGAAAGAGGTCAAACTTGATCCAGAATAGCCTCAGTGTACACTCACTTACTAACTTGTACAAAAAAAAAAAGAGTTTTAATAAAGTTTGTAATATTGATGCCAACAAATGTAAATGTAATATCAATGTATGGAGGAATAGTGGGTTCATTTCAATACTTGTTATGCATTTATAAAATCTAGCATTTTATGATATAGCATGCAATAATAAGTTTGTTGCTAACTAGCTTTACATTTTGTTTACGGCAGGACAGATTTAGTGGGATGCAGCACGCAATTGACAACTCAAGGTAGCTGCAAAAGTGAGCATTGAAGCATCTGCCTTTAAAAATGTAAAACATTTCAATGTTTTAAAAGAAATACCTGGATTTTTACATAAATTGTTCATGAAATACCACAAACACAGTCTGCTTCAACTAAAACACCACACAAACAATTAGACATATTTTTATTGGACACGCCATGTAAGTTGCAGGGTGACTTCTCCAAGAGTTCAGGAGACAGCCAACCTAGAGTCCAATCAATATGACAAGATTGAAGGTGCTGGTTAAAGCTACCCTGCCCTATTAAAAACACACACTGGTTTTAAGTTTTCTATTCTCAAGAAGCATTGCCTCATGTGAACCATGCCTTGCACAAAAGAGCTTTCAGAATAACTACAATTCAGAATTGTTCAGTGGCACGAAGCTGTAAAGGGTCAAAAAAGTATCTCTAAAAGTCTTGATGTTCATCAATCCACAGTAAGGCAGATTGTTTATAAAAAGATAAAGTTGAGCAATGTCGCTATTCTCCCTAGAAGTGTTCAAGAATACAGCGCAGAATGCAATATACTGTATATGGACTCAGAATGGGTTCAATTCAATACTTGCTATGCATTTACTGTATACAATCTATTATTACATGATATGTCATCAGATATCATGCTTGCGCTATTATTGCTGATAATTATCATGTTATGAGAGCGCAGTTTATACCATTCTGATCTAAAAGGCGGAGCTCCTTATTTCTCCGGCACTATGGGGATACTATACTGTATATGACTCACAGTCATATCGCTAATGCATTTGATGCAAAGATAAAGTCTTGGGAAGTTTCTCTTGTGTTGCTCTGGGAATTAATAGAGAATCGAGAGAGAGAGAGAGAGAGAGAGAGAGTGACTTCCTGTTGCCTTGCCATGTTTCCAGTTGGGTAATACCTCCTGTTTCTCTAACTGTTTTGCTTCATTTCCTCTCTCTGTTGCAGATGGCTGAAATGAGGATACGTGGGAATATGGATCGCAGACTGAGTAAAACTGATTGTTCTCGACTTTAAGCGTTGCTGTGACTACTGAGAAGAGAATGTATTATTTTACGTCCGTAGTGCTTCTAATTGTTATCAGTACTACTTCTATTTCTGAAGGTAAGAACAGCTTTAATTTCTTCATCTTGAAACGACATTGCAGAAGTGCTGATAGTATTCATTTGAGCAATGGAGCCTTTTAACTGTTAAAAACTGTGGTCCCCCCAACATATATAATATTTTATTGCTGTTTTGAATTCTATTTTTGCATCACTGTGTTGTGGTTAGCTCGTCTGCTTCACAGTTCTGAGGTTCAGGGTTGTAATCTCAGCTTCGAATTTCCTGTGTTGTTCTCCGGTTTCCTCCCAAAGGCATTCATGTTCGTTTGTTCGAGGACCCCAAAATGTTATTGGCTGTTTGTTTATATACATGCCCTGCGACAGACTGGTGACCAGTCCAAGGTGCTACACTGCCTTTTCCCCAAAATCAGATGGGATAGACTCCATCTCACCCGGGGACCAAGTGACGACAAGCAGTATAGAAAATGGAAAATCAGGCACCTGATTGTCACCAACAGTAGGGTACTGGAAACTCAATAGCGGCAGCAGAACTGGCAGTTTGACATAGATGATGATGTTATGGCGCACATTTCCAAACTTGTTCTTTGTGCTTGTATTAACAGTGATGTTGCCACTGGATTAACATCCTGCCATGTTGACTAACACCCACAGGGCAGCGTAAGAACATGTGCAACGTCGTCCCCAAAGATCCGTACATCCAAGTGGGATCTGATACTCAGATCGTGTGCGAGAGCTCCTGTGTCCACGGCAAAGTATACTGGACGCTGAACAACAACGCCGTGGACGAAAGCTGGTCGAGCTCCATCAACTCCACACATAACATCGTGTCGCTGAGGAACGTCACCCTGAGCAAAGCCACGGTGCTGTGCCGCCGCGCCGATACCCAGGAGGTGCTCGGCGGGACCACCCTCAGAACATACTGTAAGAGGTTCCTCGCAGCCAGTTATTATTATTTCTTTTTTTGTTTCGTGATATCATGGGGGCATTCCAGAATGCAGGTTATGTGAAGATTCTGTCTAAGTAAACACTGAGATGAGGGGAAACTCAGAGATATCGATTCCAAACAAAGTCACCAAAGTTGCCGTGGTCTCACACAAGGTCAACATATTTTTGAGGTGATTGAACTGATTCTGCTCAGCTGTTCTGGACCCAAATACTCCGAATTTTTTTTTAAATCTCAGAGTAAGTCAACTTAGTGTTTAGGAGTTCAGACTTAGAGTTTGTTGAACCTCCGTTCTGGAATACTGTAGCCCACCTGGCGTCTGTGCAAAGATGCAACAATTGATGGTGTTTTGATATAGCGAAACCCACCAAAGTTGGCTGCATCTGGCACTATGGAAATGGATCATTTGAAGGTGTACCTCAGCTTTTCACATGCAGTTGGGAGCATCATGTCCCTTTCCTGAAGAAAATAAATTACACCGTACTCGGGTGAGTTGAATATTCTCCAGGTGATGACAATGGCAATGTGTGTGCTAATAAACGCGCGTTCCTTTTAGCACCTCTTGGTTGCACGAGTCCCAGTTGGAAATCTGCAGCTCACATGTGAAAACGTGCACATCGAAACATATGCACGTGCAATATCTTACTCTGGTGGGTAATCACAGTGTCACTGTGAGAGCAAAGACCAAACACTGGGAGGTTTACTCGGACCCTTATGAATTTGACTCCCATCACATATGTAAGTAACATGAATGTCATTGTCATGCTTTAAAGAACATGACTTCATTTTATGTTCCCTTTCTTTAGTGCAAATTAGCCGTCCAAAGTTGAACGTCTCTGTCTTCTCTGGTCATCTATTGGCTGAGTGGAGCACCTCCACTACCTCAAAGAAACACTACTGTCAAGTTAAATATGACAAGGTAGCGTCACTGTCTAGATGTAGTTGTTGTCATTGTTGAGTGAAACTTTTTGCGTTTCAGGTCGGCGATAAGAGAAAGTCAGAGGTAATGTAATGGGACATAGACACTTTATATCTGGTTTCCTTTTTGATGGTGACCAGACATCCTATGAAATCAATAGGATGTCTGGATGTCTGACGTGAGAAGCAAGTGGTGCTGGTCCCCACCAGATTTTGCTGTTGTGAAAAAAAACCTTCAGCGGGACATTTGTGGTCGAACTCCAAGCCTTTGTGTTGACAAAATATTGGAGAAACTAACTTGAGAGGTTCCACTGTACGTATTGTATATTCAATAGCGTATTGATTCAACTGTGAAACGGAGGTATACAAGTAAACTGTAAACCGTGATTTCGTCGGTGTATCCACCTGAAAAAGTCAATTCATGTGGAGAAAGTGCGATAATTCAATTCAATTAATCTGTGATTTACTGCGATTGGCTGGCAACCAGTTCAGGGTGTAGTCCGTCTCCTGCCCGATGAAGGCTGGGATGGGCTCCAGCACGCCCGCGACCCTAGTGAGGAGAAGCGGCTTAGAAAATGGATGGATGGATAATCTGTGATTTAGACTTTCCTGTCTTTCATTGGCCTAGATGTCAAAGACTTCACGCACTACTAGTAATTGGTCAGTTACAGCAATCCAGTCACTCTCTCTTAATTAGTCAATCAACATATCAATTATGACATTAGACTTGATTATTTTATTTTATTTTATTTTTTTTGCTTACAAATATTTCTCTTTTCCCTAGGAGGTGCTCAGTAAGACTTTAGAAGCTGGAGAAAAAGGATATCTGGCCATTGAAAAAGTAGAATCCTGTACTTACTACAACGTTGCAGTCCGCTGCGCTTGGGAAAAAGCCCCTTGGAGTGAATGGAGCAAAGAGGCAACAGTTTTGAGTCAACTAAATAGTAAGTTCCAATGGAAAGTTTCTTTCTTTGCTTGTTTTCTTTAAATGAAAGTGAAAATGCCAATTTATCGCCTTTAATTACCCTTACAGAGAGTGATGTCAAGCTGCGCCTGTGGAGAAAGGTAACAGAACCAGAAAAAAAGGGCATGAGAAAGGTTTATGCCATGTGGATGGTAAGGAAGCGTTTCAATGCAATGCAATGCAGTCATCACCAAATATTTCGCACTGTACCCACAAAACATCTCCTAAGAGTTGCCCTCCCCTCCATGACTACTTCTTCGCAGGACATTCCGTCAGCCTGCCAAGGCACATTTACATATTTTATCCGACAGACTGTCTACAAGGACCGGGGGATTCAAGGGGATTACAGTCGTACTTTATGTGGAAATTCAACATGTACTATTAATGTGAATGAAGAGGCACACAAAGTAAAGCTGAGAGTCTTTCATAACGACGCCGTGCTGGCAGAGGACTCGGTTTATGTTCCAGCTGTTGGCGAAAGTAAGTTTGAATAGAGTTAATTCATTTATGCAAATAATTGGCATATGGAATGAATGAACACGAACCAAGCCATTTTTCAGCTTGCAGTAGTGGTATTTAATTGACAGTGGAGTGAGGCGTGGTTTCATCGCATTCAGCGGACACGCCCACAATGTTTGACAGAGGGAATGGCTTGAGTCTTATTTCAAATACTTATAATCAAATTTGACAGGGTTGTTAACAACACTTTTATCTGTGGTGCGTCAAATTTAGAACACTTTTATTTGCACTTTAAACTACAATATGTCACTCACTGTTCATTGGCCTATGTATGTGTCAGCAGCACCTTCCAAAGCCACCCTCACTGATTACATTTGCAATCATTGGTTTCATTATTTTTTTTTTTACAGCCAGCCTCCCTCAAGTTACAAACATGTGGACTTCAAGCATCCGAGGTGTTATTTCGGTCAGGTGGGATGCTCCTCCACAGCTTGTCAGGGGTTACGTGATCGACTGGACCCACGACGGGCGTCGGTACCACTGGAAGGAAAGCAATTCCACCAGCGCAACACTGTTCGGTAGGTTAGAGACGTCATCCACGGTGGGACTGTGATTTGGGAAGTCTTTAATGGACAGTTTGTTAATGCAGAGAGTTGATGGTTGGCTGTCTTCTGTGCGTGAAGAATGCTCGACCATTAGTCTTATGTTTCATCATCTGTAATCCATTATTATGGACAGTGCATTAGCGGGAAGAGGTTGTTGTCCTTCGGTGACATCATTTTCATGATAGTCAATAGCATACGACTTTCATTTTGTAAAGTCTACGTGCAAAATCTTCCTTCCAGGGCT
The DNA here is from genome assembly GCF_024500385.1 of Phyllopteryx taeniolatus. Classification (NCBI taxonomy): domain Eukaryota; kingdom Metazoa; phylum Chordata; class Actinopteri; order Syngnathiformes; family Syngnathidae; genus Phyllopteryx; species Phyllopteryx taeniolatus. The sequence continues at coordinate 11,758,288 of NC_084519.1, forward strand.
CTTGGATCAAAAGCCGTACGATATCACAGTCACGCCGCTGTTTGGTGACAAGACGGGCCTCGGCGCACATGCCTGGCAGATCTGCACCACAATAGCAGGTTTGAAGATATTATATACTGTACATTGTTCGGTGAAGGTTGATATGCGAGCTACTGTATGCTTCCCACAGCTGCAGCAAATTTCTCCACCATCAAGGTTGAGGTTAGTGACAGAAGCGCCCTTGTGAGTTGGAATATGGAGCACCAGGACGTATGCGGCGGGGTTATTGTCCACTACGTTGTTTTCTATGGAACGGGGCAGGGACCACAGCTCAGTAAGTTCAGCTTAGCCACTTGCTCTTTATTTCTTGTAACCTATATAAATGTACTTTTGCAATCTGTTCCTTCCAGATATCACCGTTAATGGTACAAAACAGGAGATCCTTTTGAAGGATCTGATTCCTTACACCCAGTACAGCATGTATGTCAAGGCTGTAGCTCTAACTGGAACCAGTGAAAGCAACGTAAGGCACTTTAATACAAAAAGATTTGGTAAGTAATTGGGTAATTGTTTCCCATGTTGGGGAGTGATGGGAAATGACTTGACTAAGACATAGAAACCCCTAAAATTCGAGTTACACAAATGACTCACCACCACCAACGGTTGATGAAAGAAAATGAAGAATGAATGACATTCAGTGGAGATAAACAGTTTACACAACCCTTTTCGTATGACGTTTTCGTTTTGTTTTTGTCATAACAAAAGAGACTAAGAAAAATAATTCCAAAACTTTTTTCCATCATTAATGTGACATCTAACCTCTACAAACTCTATTGAAACTCGTTTTAAAATCTTTTCCAGAGAGGAAATAAAAATAAACAATTGGAATGATGTGGTTATACATAATATCATGTCCCATTATAGATAATAGTGACTTGTGTTCAGCAGTCTAAGGCAACATGACAATTGTGGACTTCCTTTGATAGATCTGGACTTTGTCAAAAAACTTTGTGCCATCGGAACCACCATTATAGTCCTCTTGTTATCTGTGGGATTATGCTGCGCTATACAGTAAGTGTTTTCGATTTCTGATAAGAACGTCTAAACAAGGCTTGTCATAACATGAGATTGGTGTGCTGTATATTAAATCGGGAGTTTTCCAAGTGAGGTGAAATGAGCCCCAATTAAATCTGCTGTACTAATTTATAGCAACAATTTAAACACTCTTACAGTCAATTCCTGGTTTTTGTGCTCTTTCGATTACAATATGATACCAAAGCTCTGGCTAAATAGAAAGCAGTAATTGTGTCATGGAAGTATGTTCTCCACATCTAGACTGAGAGACACATACATGTAATTTGTATGTTGGGGAGGAGCCAAGTTTAGCCTGGGTTGTGCGTGGCAGTTAGAGAGTCTTGCACACTGCAGCTGGATTTTTTTCAAACTCACATCATCTGTAAATGATACAATTTTTATGGGTAATTTTGTATGATGATTTGAAATAATTATATAAACTGTTTTGGCATCATACTTTGTGGTATGGTCTGGTGTCGTCTGAATTTTAAATATAGATGATTATTAACATTTTACAAAGGAATAAATACCCTCAGATTTTGTTATTTTAATAGCGGGGATGAACTATAAAAAGATACAAATCATGTTCCTTTAACATATAGCTAAAATGAGCTTTTATTTGTTTCCGAAGCTGCTGCGACTTCCCTGGTAGTCTTTTGCTTGCCTTCCACATTGAAAACTGCCGATTTTACCAATAACTGCGCATTAAACTACTTAACAAGATATTTCTCCCTCCCTGTCTTAGGTATAGAAAATTCCTGGAGAAGCCTCTTCCGAATCCGGGCCTCAGTTCTGTCGCGCTGTGGCCATCAGGAGGCCATCAAAAGGTGAACTTAAGTTGAATAATAATTAGACTAAAGTATTACAGCACATTAAATTGACAGAGGTGTCCACAAATTAAATATGAATGGTCATCTTAACCCGGTTACACACTTAGTGATTTTTAACATCTTAACCATATATATATATATATATATTTTTTTAGAGACATACGATAATTTGGTCTTTGCTGGCTTTGATAGCAAAGGGATTTGAAAACAAAGCAAAGAGAATTACACCTTGTGTTTTTGAAAGCTTAATGCTGACACCAAATAGCATCTATGTTGCAGTGCAATAACATTTTACGCAACGCCTTGAACACAAACGGTGCAGCAACATTTATCCTCGGTGAACAACTAATATTAGTGCCGTACTGATGAGCCGTGAAGAGTTCAAAAGTCTCATGACGTTTCCATTCATGCGAAAAGATGAATGGAGAGTTTTGGGTTACGAGAGTGGTCATGGAACGAATTTAACTTGTATGTCAAGGCACCACTGTACTTTAAATGAAAGTGCTCGGGGGAGACCGTTTCAGCTAAAAAAAAAAATATATTTTAAAAAGAACTTGACTGTGACTCCATGTTTTTTCAGTGCTATTAATGACCACAACAATCTGTCTCAACCCACCTGGTCTGTCAGGGGATGTTCCCTTTCCGACTATTCAGCTATCCATCGGAAAGTCTCTGCGCACGCGTGTACATGGAGGAATCCCGACTAACTTCCACCCCTGGTTCCCATCTCGACCCAGCCGGCGGCCCCCGGGAGGAATACAGCGGCCCTGCTTTTACTGCAAAACCTGACGCGCGCAACGAGAGACCTGATGACCTCGAAGAGATATTCACTCTGTCTTCTTCCAGAGAATGCTCAGCACTGCTCCCTGAGAGTAGCGGTCAATTAAGCCCGTACCGGAGCCAGGCTTCTATAGAAAGCCCGACCCAAAGTACTGGGAAAGAATGCCAGTGTCTGCCTCCAGTGAAACATCAGCAATTGACAGCAACATTAGCTATGTATGTTACTGTGCACATGTTTGAGCAAGACCAGGGAAGGTGAGAAAGATGGAAACATCCCATAATATACATTCAAGCTACTATACTATAATTATGTATCATCTGCGTAATATAATGTAATGTGCATGTTGAAATGCATCCCGCCCGGAATGATAGTGATAGTGTTGTTGTGCAGTGATAACAGTGCAGTATATTTTATGTATTAATCTGATAAAAGTGTTGAAACACTAATAATACTCCTGACAATAGTGTCTGGTATAATTGTATTAAAAAGAAATAAATAAATCAAAAATAGGAATATATATTTTCCCAAGTACGGGGGTGTCACATGTTCACTCGTAAATTCTCACAGTCTGATTTTGGGGGGATCATGGATTTTACCAAACTGTCCATTTTATGACCAAAGCAATGTGATTATCTAAAATAGAAATCTGGGCAGCCGAGCAAAAATGAGATCTACTAATAAAAGCAAATTGTAGTTCAATGAAATGGAGTAAAAGTACCATAAAGTAACAATTATGTTGCATTAAAACTACTCTGACAAATATAATGAATCCCCAAATTTACTTGTAAAGGAAACGCAGTAAATGTAGCACATTGACTAGCGAATTCTGTATATGTAACAAGTTAAATACATCAAAACATTTTCTTCAGGAGACTCAAAATTGTCCGTATGGCGTGAATGTGGTTGTGAATGGTCGTTTGTCTGTATGTGCCCTCTGATTGGCTATTGAGGATGACCGGTACAGAAAATACATATATGGCTGAAAACCCAAATGTAGTCACAAGGCTTTGATGGTGATGACATCATGAACGCTGCAGCTATCCAAGTAAACCGTGAAAAAAGGCCAGATGAGGACTACTGAAGTGTGTAGAGCTAAACTAAAGAAGCTCAGAGAGGCCACTGTTCCTGGTATGTGATGACTGTTATGTATTGAGTATTGACTTTGTTAAGGGAGTTGACTTTATGTATTAACTACTCCACTGTTGCCCCGGGTTACTTTGAAAAAGTGACATAGATTATTCATTTTTAAAACTGCTGTTACTTTACTGATGACTTCATTTTAAAACGAACCAAGTTAGATTACGGGTTACTTCCAGTCGTTACATTCAGCAGCTGTCGAGCGGCAGTAATAGCACTTAGCTGCAGTCCACACATTACTTGGCAATCGTAAGAGAATGACATCAACATGAACCAATAACTTAAATATTAGTGCGTCGCTTGAAGCTACATTAAATGAGCTAAGTGGCACAGATTTCACATGCCAAATAAGTACTTAAAGATGTAAATAAGCGCCGACACTTTTAACTTTTTTCTTTGCTGAAGAATGGGCAATAGCAGACAATTATGAAAGTGCAAGAGTGCCACAATTAAATAAATAACTAAAACATGTCATGAAGTATTTAAGTACTTCAGTATTTATTTATCTGTCATTTTCTCTGTTTTAGTTTTGGGGGGAAATAGTAACACAAATTACTTGTTACTCCAAAAAAGTGGCCATAAAGAGAGGCGTACTGCCATCACTGGATACATTTAACAACTTCAAATTTTACCAAGAATATTTGTCCTATTTCTAGTCAAACGTAAGCTGATTACACTTAAAATAAGACTCATTACCTAAATCAGCGGTGCGTCACTTTTAGAGGGCCCTTATTATGACTGTGACCTTATAAATGTATAATCAGCTCATATTACAGTATTATTTACAATATACACACGAAAAAACTGATGGATAACTACAACTCCAAATCCAATGAAGTTGGAATGTTGTGTTCAACATAAATAAAAACAGAATACAATGATTTGCAAATCATGTTCGACCTATATTTAATTGAATACACTAAATAGACAAGATATTTAATCTTCAAACAGATAAACCTGATTGTTTTTAGCAAATAATCATTAACTTAGAATTGTATGGCTGCAACACGTTCCAAAAAAGCTTGGACAGGGTCATGTTTGCCACTGTGTTACATCCCCTTTTCTTTTAACAACATTCAATAAACATTGAACATTAACAATCTTGTCTTTGTAGTGTCTTCAATTAAATATAGGTCGAACATGATTTGCAAATCATTGTATTCTGTTTTTATTTATGTTTAACACAATGTCACAACTTCATTGGGATTGGGGATGTAGTTTTGAAATACAAAGTCAAGGAAACTATTCAATTCAACTGTTCAACTATTGTTGAATTCATTTTTTTTTTAAAACTGGTTCAACAACAAAAAATGCTTGCAATCTCTCAACATTATTACAAGTGAAGACTATTTGCAATTTTGGAACAGATTTGAGCAAAAAACAGGACGTAGACGAACATGATTTGTTTTTGTGGGGCACATCTGGACCCCGGGTCACAAGTTTGACACCTGTGACCTCAATTACAACATGTTTTTTGATCATTTTTTATTTGTTTAAAGCTAATTTTCTTGGTAAGAGTTTTTGCAGTGTACGAGTCACTCTGAACTACAAGGAGTTTCATAGACAGACTCCAGACCGAGACTTTTTAATCTGTTTGGTCTGGTTTTGGTGATGGTTTCCCAACCCTGGTGGAAGGGATCTAGCTGTCTCCTATATGTGCCTAATGTAGGTTAGGATGTATCGATTCATCAACCGTGATAAAGGAGTCAGTGGCTTCGAAGTAATCCTCTGGTTCTTGACTACCATCGCCGTGGTGGTCTTCATCTGGATGTGGACGATTTCCCCGTCCACTTGCCCTACGCGCGTGAGCGAGGAGGCCGTCACCCGTCTGAACGGCACCGAGCACCTGCTGACGTCGGCCTTTGTCGACAAGAACGTGCACAGGGTGCACGTCGTCGGCATGTTCAGGAGGGACGCGTTGCAGCAGCTGCGTTGTGTCTTCTGCTGCCAGGGCTTCTTGTCCAAACCGGGCCTGGCGAGGGTTCTACCGCGTACCCGAGACTTCGGTTCGCCCTACGTCTACAGCCTCCTGTGTCGGGTGCCGCTGGACTGCCCGGTCACGCGTGTGGTGGCCCTTGGTGTCGGTGAGGGGAACCTGATGTGGCTGCCCATACAATGAAAGAAAAAAAACTTATATGAATGTATATTGGTTGCAAATGATTCAATTGTGGTAAACTGACGAAATGTTCCCCTCTTCTGCTCTGTTAACGAAAATGCTTGGAAAACCACCACAAAGGAATCATGTTCATTTGTTAGTTAATGTTACAGTGCACATGGACCGGGTTGGACTGCGAATAGCGAAAATCCACCCATTATAATGAAAGAAAAAAACGTTTTTTTTTAAACCCCCAAGATTCTTGAATAAGTGGAGATAACCTGCTCATACGCATTTTTGGGGTTGGTTCCTTCCCAAAAAAGAAAACCAAAATTAAAAAAATGGAAACGATTTGAAAAAAATCAAAATCTGCAATTATCCGCGGGTGCCGAACAGCAAGTACGCGGGGGTCCACTGTACACCTATTCGTTATGTAAAGGTAAACTAATTTCTTGGTGTCCAGGTGACGTGATTTGAACTGTCTGTCTTTAAATGTCAGTATTTACTGAAGGTATTATATATTTATAGCTTTAAAGCAATTTTCTTAATTGCCTAAAGTTTTCTAACTCTCCCAAAACCCAATTGTGATAGAAAAAAAAAAAAAAAATGCTCACCACAAATGAATTGTAGACGGAATAAAACACAACTGATTTTGAGGTTGCATAGAGAAACTCAATTCTGTACCACTCAAAACATCCCTTCCATCCATCCATTTTCTGAGCCGCTTCTCCTCACTAGGGTCGCGGGCGTGCTGGAGCCTATCCCAGCTGTCATCGGGCAGGAGGCGGGGTACACCCTGAACTGGTTGCCAGCCAATCGCAGGGCACATAGGAACAAACAACCATTCGCACTCACAGTCATGCCTACGGGCAATTTAGAGTCTCCAATTCATGCATGTTTTTGGGATGTGGGAGGAAACCGGAGTGCCCGGAGAAAACCCACGCAGGCACGGGGAGAACATGCAAACTCCACACAGGCGGGGCCGGGGATTGAACCCGGGTCCTCAGAACTGTGAGGCTGACACTCTAACCGTGCCGCCCACTCAAAACATATTTATATATTTTAAACATTACACAGCATCTGTAGAAATGGAATTGGAAGCGAGCAACAGATAAATAAAATGGTACGCTAAATCCACAGCCTAAAATGACAGGAATGTAATGATACAAATTAAATATTAAACATAAATTATATTTTAAAAAATGCTCAATATTGCTGCAACGCAAACAACACTGCTAATGACCAAATGAACAACATACCTACAGTGAAGCATGGTGGCATCCTATATATTAGTGGTTCTCAAAAGTGTGGTATCCCAAAGAATATGCCTCGACACAGTTCAGTTGTATTTAACTTTTTAGTACATATTTACTACAATACATTTGTACACTGATGTCAAAGTGAAATTACAGGACTATAAACCACACAAAAAAAGATGATTTACGATAATTTCACCCTTGTGATAAATAACAACTCAGACAGAGCACTGCACTCACTGACTGGCCACATCAAAAAATGTGTTCCGGGCTGGCTGGTGGACAAATGTAAAGCTTAATTCACATTTCAGATGATCTGGCAAGACGTGTTGTTGTAGATGTAGATGTCTGGAAGGCTGGAAATACCAATGCACGCGATGTGCTGCAAACATGAGGCCGCCTGAATCTCCTGAGAATCACAAACATGCACTGCTTTCGCACACATTTCATATGATCCTGCTTAAGTGATGCCCACCTGTGCTATTTTAATGCAACTCCATGCTGTGTTTTATGTTTACAGTATTTTAGTACACACTCCATTCAAACATAAAGACAAATATAAATGTGAGTTTTTTTAAACCTGTTTTTGTAAGTGTCTATGTGTATGGACTGCTTCAAAGTAATGTATTTTTATATCACTGCAAACCAGTCAGTGCTTTAAATCAACATACTAATGTTACCAGTGTGTATAAAAGGTAACAGTAGATTTGACTATCAATAACTTAGTAAAAAATAATATTTTAAAAAACAGCTATTTTTAACAAAAAAACCATTTTAAAATTCAATTAATTGAGGTTGTTTTAATATGAAAGTGATTTACTAGGGAGGAAAAAAATCACATTGCATGTATGTTTGATGGGGTTTTCATTTCTTGTAACTTGTATGAGTGGTCTCAGATTATCATCTTTCTTTCATATAGGTAATTTTGGTACATTCTCTTTGTAGAATCTCAAAAAAGGAAGTTGTATTTCAAGTGTGGTCTACAGTGTTCCAGTTTACATATCGGTACACTAATATGTTCCAGTTTTCAATGATTGAACTTTCTACTGTGTTGGTGTCACCACTGGGCTCATGGTATTTTTGATTGACAATGTAGTGAGGATAAGTGGTACGGAAAATTAATGAAGGAATACTAAAAAAAAAAGAAAAAGTTAGTCATTTTCCATTTTGCTAAATATATGTATACGTTTATGATTTAGTTTGTATTTGTGAAAGTACTTGCACAAAGGGGAAATTGATGCACATTATGCTAATACAGAACTTGCTTCAAAACTAGAATAGTTGAAGTGAGCAGAGGGCTTCATTTAGTCAGGCAGATTATAGATTAAGACTAAAACATAAAATATAAGATTATCGATTACAAACCATTTTGGATTTTCACGACTCGCGTTTCAATTCTGTGGCCCCACGCCGCAACACAAGCACCAAGACAAAACTTGAAAATCATCATTTCCTTTTGTGACTCATTTAATGACAAAATAAATAAATAAAATTCCAAACACTGCCCACAAAAAACACATGACAGATAAGATCACATACATTAGGTGCTACTCGCCAGCAGGTGTCAAATAAGTACAATAAGTGGTCAAATAATGTCAGTACTATTGGTAAAATGCTTTTTTAAAAAATGCAGTCCTGTGATTACCATACAGAAAATTCACACAATTATAGTAAATTGAGATGTACACATTTCATCACAGGGATGGATTTAAGGTAAATTAAATACAACGAAGCGGCACGGTGGACGACTGGTAAGAGCGTCAGCCTCACAGTTCTGAGGACCCGGGTTCAATCCGCCTGTGTGGAGTTTGCATGTTCTCCCCCGTGCCTGCGCGGGTTTTCTCCGGGCACTCCGGTTTCCTCCCACATCCCAAAAACATGCATGAATTGGTGACTCTAAATTGCCCGTAGGCATGACTGTGAGTGCGAATGGTTGTTTGTTCCTATGTGCCCTGCGATTGGCTGGCAACCAGTTCAGGGTGTACCCCGCCTCCTGCCCGATGACAGCTGGGATAGGCTCCAGCACGCCTGCGACCCTAGTGAGGAGAAGCGGCTCAGAAAATGGATGGATGGGTTAAATACAATGAGTAATTATTAAAAGTAAAAAAATGTTTTTCTGGGTTTTGTTTTTTTGCCAGCTGCGCTGGCCTACCCTGGCAGATAAGTGCATTTGAAAAGGTGAGGTTGACGCACTGGCCTACCCTGGCAGATAAGTGCATTTGAAAAGGTGAGGTTGACCAACAACAACACCCCCTTAATAGATTAATTCCACTATCTTAGTTTTTTGTTTTTATAATTTTTTCAGCTAAATCTCCCCAATCTTTACAAATACGATTTAAAAACTGCCGAAATATCAGCAATATAAATTCGATTTAAAAACTGCTGATATATCAGCAATATAAATAAGATTTTACAAAAATCTGTTATGCACTGAATCTGCAATAGTTGAACTGCGGCACACCAAGGGATTACTGTACTGTATAATATGTTGAGATTATCTTTATAAAATAAATACATAAATTCTGACCAGTGGATTATAGATTATTTTGCGAGGCTGTTTCCTGGCCCAGAACGTATCTTCCTTTGCCACACTTCTGCCATTTGAAGATTAAAACAGCTGCCAGAGCAGTGGCAATTACCACTCCCAAAACTCCACCTGCAACAATAGCTGTGCACAATATAAAACCGTTTTAATATACATTTCTTTTGTCTACCAAAAATACAAAATACAGTTTATATCGAGCGATACCTGCAACAATGTCCTTGTTCTCCAAGAAGCTCATGTGTTTCCCTTTTGTAAAAATGGCTGAGTTCATGTCTTGGGCAAGCTCTTTTAAATATTTCAAGTCGAGTTTGGAACCACCCTAAAAGACAAACTTAATATTATTCTTGATCGTGCTTAATTAAGGTACCACTCGATCATATACTGTAATAGCAAAAGAATGACATGAAAAGTAGTACAAAAACATTCATCAAAATGGTCTTCGCTAAGTCACCCGGCGACATGGGAACATATTAAACATGCATGTAACGTGTTAAGAGTCGTACGTGTTTGGGCTTGGTTTCTAACTCTTCATCCATGATATTGTCACCTGGTAGGGGGAAAAAAAAGAAGATATAATTACATAATAGGTGCATCTCAATAATTTTGAATATTGTGGAAAAACTCCCAAATTTACAACTCTACATAGTAGAATATTACTTAATATATGATCATGTTTCCATATACTGTAGGAAAAAAAAGCAAAATGAATGAGTTTCACTTTTTGAATTGAACTAGTGACTTAAACTATTTGCACATGTATAATCAAAATAGAAAAATAAGGTACTCAGATTCTAATACTGAATTTATAATGGGGACCAAGTATTACCGTCATCGCCATTGTCCTGGTTATAGCCTGATACATCAATGTCTTCGGTAGCGTCACAAAACTAATGAAATGAAGGGAACAAATGGTCAAGAAATAAAAGACATCTGGTGGAATTTAACTTTTCAAGCTAGGGCGATAAAGAAAGGCATCATGTCTAAGTAGCAAGAACCCCTTATATGTACAGTACAGTATATGTACTATACTGTGTCAATGTCAATCACAGACGCACATATAAACAAACAAAAGTATTTGGCACCATCTCATGGAATCTTCGTGTTGTTAGGTTTAATTGATTGGTGTTTTTTCATCTGTGTTTGAGATGTCCTGTTTTGTTCACAGTCCTTTTATGCAACTCGTGCACACTGTAAAACTTTTTGCCTCCCTCCCGATGCAGCTACTAATGGCCCATGTGGTCTACTTTACCATTACATTTTGCTTGTATTCTCCAACATTTATTTTTATGTCTAAATGTCAAAAGGTGGGCGGCACGGTGGCCGACTGGTTAGAGCGTCAGCCTCACAGTTCTGAGGACCCGGGTTCAATCCCTGGCCCCGCCTGTGTGGAGTTTGCATGTTCTCCCCGTGCCTGCGTGGGTTTTCTCCGGGTACTCCGGTTTCCTCCCACATCCCAAAAACATGCATTAATTGGAGACTCTAAATTGCCCGTAGGCATGACTGTGAGTGCGAATGGTTGTTTGTTCGTATGTGCCCTGCGATTGGCTGGCAACCAGTTCAGGGTGTACCCCGCCTCCTGCCCGATGACAGCTGGGATAGGCTCCAGCACGCCCGCGACCCTAGTGAGGAGAAGCGGCTCAGAAAATGGATGGATGGATGGATGTCAAAAGGTGAGTTTAATTAAATTTGTTGTAAAGTGCTCTTGTGCATATTTCTTTGCCCATGAATGACGTCACGTCACTTTGTGCTAGCATGTTATTTAGGCTCACATGCTAGCTAAAACTGTTAATAAGCCTCCTCTGTTGGTGGCTTGTTCATGTCAAATGGTTTAACTACTGAATTCAGTCGTTAATGTAACGTGGGTTCCTGATTGTGTACGTGCTAGTTGCATGGTGTTGATGCTTTATGATCCTTTGTGCCCGTGCTTCTGATTTGCACCTCCTTCCAGTGCTCGCACAGCAACAACTACAGGACGTGATGACTAAACGTGCATGCCTGACAGTGTCTACAAAGACACCGCCCATGGGAATTAGTTGCTTGGTGTGGCCTCACTCGCCCAATTGCTATACACAACCTTTATAATTAGTTTACTGTAATTTCAATCGCATCGCATTTATGTATTTGAGGTATCCTGTTGATAAAAGAGGTACTGTTAAATTAAGTTTCCATTTAACATGCTGGAATGAGGATTTCTGAGGATGAAATGTCCCACACCCAAGTTTGGTTTTGCCAGCTTTTCTTGTTTCAGGAAAGTTGAACACATAATCAGATGTGTTTAGCGATCAATCCCCATGTGACAAGGGGACTTCACGGAAATAGTCCAGGTGAATGTGTGTGTGTATATGGGTGTGCAATTATGTGCAATTGAATCATTGGTCTATTTTTTTCTTAAAGGAGACATCAATTAATTCAAATGTTAACCTTGACCTTTTGACTGAATATGTTGCACCACTACTAGATGTCCTCAAACAGACCATCAAGATGGTGCACCAACCCCACATTGGGGACTGCGTGCTTGCAAGCCCGAAAACCTGGCCAACTCCTTCACCAGATATCACTCCCCTGGACTTTTTTCTTTGGTGAAATTTTAAAAAGTACATGGTACATACATACAGGAAAAAAAGAATCATTCAAACTCCCATTCACACCTAAGGACAATCTTCAATGAACCTGCCATGCATGTTTTTGGAATGTGGGATGAAACCGCTGAAACCCACACAAGCATGGGGAGAACATGCAAACGCCACAGTGAGGTCGGAGCTGAGATTCGAACCCCCAACCTCAGAATTGTGACGTGAACCCCCAAGCTAAAGCGCCATGTTGGGAGAGAACTCTTGACTTCATCGTGGATTCTTGAACTACCCACCCACCCCCCCCAAAAGCAAAAATTACACGTTGTGCCAATCTATTATGGAAATTATCTTCAATAACCCTTAGTATTGATTGATATCCTCATCTAGTTGTTATTCAAACCATTATCTTAATTGTGTTTGTTGGTCTGGAGCTATTTCAACTATTTTGGTTGGCTTATTTCGCTAGACGAGAAGAAAATCTCATTATGATGTAGTTCGACAGCACTATAAACCAATGAATAATACATATTTAAATTCATGCGGTACAATTTAGTAAAAAAGCAAAAAAAACTAGCATTTCGGATGTGAGACGAATCTGCGAGTGCGGAAATAAGTCGTTTAAAAACGTCTCCGAGTCAAGCGTAAATCAGGCTTACCGATTTTTCCACTGCGAATAAGGAGAGCAAAAACAAAGTCGTTAATATTTTCCTCATGTCTTCTGTTCGGAGCATAAATATTCCTATCCTTTCTTTGTCGTTTTCATGTCGACACTGAGCTCGGATATTTTTGTTTGCTTAAGCCCCGCCGCCCAACACACCACGTGACCACTCACCAAAACGAAAACATTCAAATGAAACCGCAAGCACGCCTTTTAAAATTATGTGCTCGAATTTCAGTAACTACATATTTGGCTCGTGGAAAAGAAAAAATTGTAAATTATCAAAAACACAGAACATGGAGGACGCTACCACTCGGCCAGCATTTTATGGGTGGTACTTTCGATAGTGCCACAGCTGTCCCAAAATATCAAGTTCTTCAAGTTGCTCAAAAAATACTTTTGAGTTCCTGGAAGGCCCATGACCTAAATCCATAACCCTAGCCTTCCTCACACCCCTTTAATTTATTTCACTAGATAAATATTCATCACACCAAAACCACATTGTTAATTCAAGACTGTCCATAGGTGTGAATGGTTGGTTGTCTATGTGAACTGCAGTGGGCTGGCAACCAGGCCAGCGTGTACCCCTCACCGAAAATCAGATGGGTTGGGCTCACGTTCACCTGCAACCTGAAGGAGTACAAGTGCTACACAAAACAGATTTTAGTCTTACAAAACAAAGACAAAAATGACAAAATGCAGGTCAGGTGTTAGAAGAACAGTTTAATCATACATAGTCACAATTCTGCCTCCCAAAAAATGAGTTTGTTTTCTTCATTTAACAGCTGGAAATGTACATAAGGCCACCTGAAAATGTACATGACTTTTGACAGTGTGACAAAACTCATATGTTCATATTTATATAATTGACAATATTTTACAATGCTTTTTTGCTTACAAGGTTGTAGCCGTTCCAAAATACAGCACTTTTCTGTACAAAAATATTTTTCATATCCTGTGTAGTCAGTAGACAACTAAAGGCAGCCTCTGATTTTGAGGATTTTTTTGTTTTTAAATCCTTATTGTCTTTTAAAAGTGTCACACATCAGAAAGACTATCAACAGTGGATGTTACAGCAGCTCCAGTACAAATAGAGGCTGACCTTTTCCCATAGGAGATTAAAAAACAAAATTACATGCCAGATTGAAGCCTTAAAAATTATTTTTTTCTTAAAATAACACTTGCTCAAATAAAACTGTATACATATTCAAAGGGGGGAAAGGAGTGATGAATATACACACGTCAAAATGCACACTTTTAGCCTTTTTCTCCCCACTAAAATGTAGAAGACATCCCATTTACAGCATAAACAGTTACAAATGTACAACTGTACAGAGGGAATAAAAGCATCACTACAAGTTTGCAAGGCCTGTCAAACACCACTAGACATTTTTTTCTCACTTTAGCTAATAATAATTATAATAATATTCTTACACTTACCGATTGCACATATACTACATATTATTCTACAATTCAAAGAAGCCATCACTACGAGTATTACAGGACAGTTGTATAAGTTTAGATGGCCCCACCGGCATCCAATCAAAAGAGTTAAAAAATACAAACTTTGGAGCATTAAAAATCCGACTTAAAAATCCCTTCTTCCAATTCCCAGTATTTAATTCCATCTCATGTACAACGCTGGGATAAAGCTCCCCTTTACAATTTTGATAATTCTTAGATGGTGGGGTGGGGCATTAGTCCGTCACAGCGACCCGAAAGCAACAATTAAGAATCACACATAAGATGCTACACTAAACTACTTTTTAAGCGAGAGATGATTATTTAGTACATAAAGTTAGCTCAGAGCAGTGTTCATTTCCTACTTAAAAGACACTAAAAAAGATTAAGAGGAAAAAAATTAAAACCTTCCACAGCATGCCGCCAGTGCCTCTCACCACATCATTGAATCCGCGCTATGATAGTTTCAATTAAAACCAAGCCCTTCTATAACTTTATAACTTCTCGTTAGTACCTGTTAAATCAACGAATGGAAATGGAGAGCCGCTTTGGGCCCAGCCAGTCTGTCTGTCTTTGGGTACCAAAACAGTAGCTGCTGGCCGACAAGGTAAACATGGTAAATCGCTCTTGCTGTAGAAAAAAGGGAGGATGCGAGGAAAGGGGGGTGAGGGGAGCAAGGCAAGAAAAAGGCCCCATTTAAAAATCTACTACAGAGTTGTCCCCCCAATTTAAGCGAGCAAAAAGGTCTTGATAAAGACCTGTGGCACCTCACACATATTTGTATTCGCCTGTACCTTGCTGTTTGAAATCAACAGCATGGGGATACTATTGTTTCAACTCTACATGGGGTCATATATAAATATCAAATTTCCTGGACTTAGACAATGTCTGTCGGTTCAAAAAGCAAATGGAATTTTGTCACTCAGTTTTTAGCTTTAATAGGTCACTTGCTGGTATGAATTGTAAGAAGTTTCAGCAAATGTTTTTTTTTTTCTACAAAGAATTTACAAGGTAAAAAAAAATTTAAATGTACAATATGAAAACCAGTCAAATACATCAGTTACATAATTAACAATGGCCTTGTGCCCCCAAAAATAAGCCTGCTGACTTATGCTGCTCATGGCGAGGGCTGAGGGCCCAGATGGGACCTCACTAGGGGCGGCACAGTGGCAAATGTCAGTTGTCACAGCGTTTTAGGGTAAAATTGACTTGTCTTTTTTTTCCTTTTGGTAACTGCCCTGCAAAAAAGGGGTTGAGAAAAGATCTTAATATGCTGAGAACCTGCGCCTCTTTTTTGGGGGGATCCATGATGTCAGCGTTGACTACATCAGGCCATTTGTGGGGCCGCCTATGGGACCCAGCTCAGACCCGCTCTTCATGTAGTACTTTTCCAGTTTAGCCAGAATATGTTTCCCGTAAGTGTACTTGCGCAAGGTGGCAATGTGAGGCCGGATCTAGGGAGGAAGCAAAAAAGGTCAACAAGAAGTTATTTTGATATTCAAGTCAATAACTTCATCAAAATACAAGATAGTTATAATTTTCGGCCCATGTAACATCTAGATCTCAAATACTGTTTCAAACAAAATTTTAACACTGTCTATTTAAAAGTGACCTGACCTGCGCACTAACATCTCTACGGAAGATGTGGTGCAAAGTTTTATGAATTCTCTGTGTCCCCTGGCCGGATATTTTCAGACTGTGTTAAAATGCTAAATTAAACATTAGCTGTGCAGTAATTTATAGTGGCAATAGGGGAACGTTCTAACTGAGGAAAACAAACTATAGTGCATTCATCCACCTTTTACCAGCATGCCTACCTTGTGCATGATGATTTTACGCTGAGCAGGTTCAGCCATGTCTATCATTCTTTGGACAACGTAGTTGGCATACTGGTCCTTCATCATCGTGTACAGGGCGCTGTGGGGGCCATCCTTCTGGCAGCACACCTCATCGATCAGCAGAGCTCTCTCGGCACGCGAGGAGTGGATCACGCACTTCTCCACAACGTTACTGAGAGGCAAAAGACGTGACAATTACACAGTAATTAGCGGTTTGAGGCCGAGTCACACCCATAAATTTGGACACAGCTCAACAACTCCACTCTTGCCACGGAAATGGGACCTAACTAACTAAAAGGAGTGATTTCATAGTAATCTGTATTTAATTTCTTGCATACAGTGGATAATTAAAAGTTTACAAAAAAAATAAAATACAGGGTATCCCAAAAAAGTGTGACATCATTTCATAGTCTAATAACAAACCTAAGTTGAATCAGGTTTTTTTCCCCCCTCTGGGTCCCAGTACACCAGGTACCACTTTTGTTTTTACATGCAGCTAAATATCAGGCTAAATTAAATCAGTGTCTTCATGAATGACTCTATGCCAATCGGTCGGTGTGGACTGTTGGGAAGGGTGGGGGGCCAACTTTGGCTTTTTTTGTTTTGTTTTTATCCAGGATGGGGCCGGTGCATCACGTTATACCTTGCAAATTTGTGTTGGCTAAGTAGGAGGACTTTTCCTCGCACTTCTGCGACTATCTTGCTCTTGTCTTCTGGTCTGCCGTGCTCCAAAACATGCTGAATGACGTAGTTACCATACTGATCCTGGTGGGGAGGAAGACGACAAATGCCCACGATCAACAATTTTGACAGAAGTATTACATCTGACACCCGTGCAATACATCGGTATGAGGTAATCATGCAAGGTCACAATGGAAGATAAATGAGACACCCCCAAGTTAAATATGACGTCATCAGTGCAGAAGGTCAGACAAAACAGATCCTGATGGTTTGCAAAAAGGACTGAGCTGTCAACAGAACCAGCAGCACCTTTGCCCTTTCGGAAATGGGTGATAGACAGTTATGGGTATGAATTAGGTGTGAGCGGAAGGGAGACAACACCACTCTGAATTGTTTTAATTAAAAAGTAGTAATTAGATGAATGGAGGCTGTGACTGCCAACCATCTTTTAGATTTGCTCTCAAATGCATTTCCTGTCAATCTGTTCCACTTGAACGTGTAATTTTGCAACAAAGTTTAATTTACAATCCAATTATTTAAAACTCAAACAGCATTTGAAGTCTTTGGGAAGCATTTATCAAACGAGTAAGATTAGGAACACCAGATTAAACAGGAGACGCTGTGGGCAAACGAGGACCAAGAGACAGAAGAGAAGCCTTGTGAATCTTCTGTGGCATTGAGTGAGAAAGGGGAAAGTCAAGAAAAAAAAGGCAGATTGGTAGATTAGGGACCCATAAAAGTTGGGAGCTCCATCTATTTTAATATTAAAATCATTAGAAAAGGGAAGAGAAGAGGGGGGGGGAACGTGGACATCTTTTAGAGAGAGGCAAATTGCTCTGACCTTGAACAGTGCATCACGGGACACTGTATAATATGTTTTGGGTGTCATCTCCAATGATACGCCTTGATATTTCTGGATGGGATAGGTGAGGGGGGGTGGGGATGTTTCAATATTCACATGTCAGATGTAATGAAAGCTAACAGCACAAATACGTTCATTGTTTACATTTATCAAACACCAACGAGGAGGCTAAAATATGAAATGTTGGAAACATGCACATACACAAGCACATAACGAGGATGAGTCACAGTTCTGGAAACAAACAAACAAAGAAAAGCACCTGCAATTTAACCTGAGTTTAATAAGGTGGACATCCTTACCTGACCCAGCTGCTCAGAGTGCTGATGCAGCTCTTCCAGTATTGGCAAAGTCTGCTCCTGGGTGCAGTGCTCCAAAATCCTTTGGATTACTCTACAGCCATAAGGGTGCGTGGAGAGGACAAAAACCTGCAAAAGCAGCGGTAGGATAACACGTTTTTTGTCAGGAAGAATTTATTTTTTTGCGGCTTCCATAGTTCAAAGCGCATCCCCACTAACATCTTTCTCTCTTTCGCTGATGTTTGTATATATATATATATGACTTCACTTTAGATGGGTACAGGTAGGCACTTCCTTACAGAGGCCAACCTGGTTGTATTCAAACTGTCTCCTTGCATGCAAGTTGTTATTCAATTGTCTCATTTTCTCTCAAAGTGCTTGTCCTGTCTCTTGTCTATTAAGGGATTTTTTTGGTGCTTGTGACTGACAGATGTTAAATTGTTGAACATTTTAAATGTTAGTTTATGAAGAATCATGTTTAAATACTGTGCATGTTTTGACAAAAGGGACACCACCCCAGGTGTGGCTCAGGTTATTTTAAGCGGACTACACAGCCGGCGATGAACTGAGGCACGGCTCCTGTTAGAGTAGAGGCTGCCATTTGCGAAAACGTCAAAACTTCATTGAAGTTAATGAATACACATACCTGGCCTTGGAAGGCATCTATAATGAACTGTAGGGCTTGAGGCTGGACACACTCAATGCACTTCTGCACCACATGGTTTCCGTTCTGGTCCTTCACACACTTTAAAACATGGCCATCCAGCTCACGAACAATGTCACTCTGAAACCAAGATCGATTGAACGGGAAAAGCTGAGACCTTTCAAAATGATCTTACCGTGTTGAAATAAAGGCCTGGAGTTTGTTGGGATGAAAACAAGTATTGCAATAAAACGAGGTAAACTGATTTAAAAAAAAATCTCACTTACAATTACCTGCTGGTCAGAAGAAATGGACTCCAAAGCTTTCTGAATTACTCTGCACCCGTACATCTGTAAAGCCAGCGGGAGGACATGGCCACGGATTCGAGTTGCCAAAGCCAGCTTCTGGTCTGCACTTCCAAACTGCAACACAGAAACCACAGCATCTAAATCTAATATGACAACTCTACACATCAAGTCCTCATTAAAATCACCCCTCAGAAAACGTAGTCTACCCCTACCTCAAAGAACTTCTGGATGACATAGTTCCCAAACACATCAGTCATCAGCTGGTATGCTGCTTGTAGAATCTCTCCGAAAACCATCTGTCTCTCAGCGGGACTGGCTCTCTCCAGCTTCTGCTGAATGAATCTGTGAGGAGAGATTTAGGAAACGCCCCCAAAAAATAATCTACGTCAAACCCTTTGTTGTGAAGGAAATAGCTGGGCAGCAATTATTAAATCAGACAGCAAATTTCCTCAACCTTGACCCATGCTGATCTTGAGAGAACTCCACCATGTGTCCAGGGAGGTCTCGGAGCTGGAGGTTCGGGAAGCGGTTGTTCCTAAAGTCTTCCAGGAGGCGGCTGCGGCCGGATGGCATCACGTCCGAGCGGCTGTAGCGGGGCCGAGATGGTGGGAAGAGCTGGCTGCTGGAATTAAATAGGCTGGACGTCCCACCGGCACTGCGGTACTTGGCCTCAGCTCCGGGTGCTGCAGAAATGTAACGCCCGCTTCCATTTGTCAAGCCACCTGGGATTACAGGATAATAGCCATGACCATAAACTGGAAATATGAAGGCCTGCTTCAGCCCCACCCCCTATTCAGATTTTATAATACAGGCTGTGGCAAAAGATTTTACATCATTTTGTAGTTAATATCAATAATACAGCCAATTCTGGCCTAAATTATGTAAAATTGTAACGAGACGTATGTGTGTAAATTTGAATTCAAATTTAATGTTAAAACTTAAAAGTTGATTTTACTTTTTGTCGAGGGTGATCAATGGCATTCACGAGGAATGCAAAGGTATTTTGTGTTCAAATATGGCAAACACATTCAAATGAGAGTGTAGCGTACATTTTTGGAAAAATTGGGGGGGTAGGTAAAATAAAAATAAATAAAAGCAGGAAGAAGCTTTGGACAGTACACAAAAAAAATTATTCAAAAACAAGGGGCAAAAAGGAATGTGTTGTGTGTAATGTCACAAGTGGCAACCATATTGATTTTATGAAGTTTTTTTTTTTTTTGTATTTGTAAAACCGGTTATAAAATCATTATTTGGTTGCATTTTAATAAATGTTTTGTTTTTCAACATGAAGCCTATCTAATCTCATTTACCAAGGACGTAGTTACTCAGATATTTAAAATGTCAAATGTTTTGTAACACCCTTTTTTTTTTTTTATTTGTAAAACCGATTATAAAATCATTATTTGGTTGAATTTTTATAAATGTTTTGTTTTTCAACATTAAGCCTATCTAATCTCATTTACAGAGGACGTAGTTACTCAGATATTTAAAATGTAAAATGTTTTGTAACACCCTTTTAATACAAAGAGAATTATTGTACAGTGGAACCACTAAATTTGAACAGTTTAATCTCTTATGCAAATTAGCTGATCATAGTCAACGTTGGAAACGCCAACTCAGTTGTGAATCACAGCCTCTTATTAGTTCTATAACATCAAAGAAATATGCTCTCACCGAGGTGAAGGCTGGAGGAGGACCCGTGAGAGGAGGGCAGAGAAGGAGGGGGAGTGAGAGGCGAATGGCCGGGGGTGAGTCCAATCGGGCTGGGTGATGAGGAGTAACCCAGGCTGTTGTAAAAGGGCTGGCCGATGGGAGTTAAACTGCTGCTGCCGCGTTTGTAAAGATCAGAACTTGTCAACAGCGAGTCCCTGCGAGACACACTGCTACTTGTAGAGCTCGATACTACCAGGAACAAAGACAGTACAGTACTATAGTGAGGGGACTGTAATAAAAGCAAAAGCTAAAACATCAAACAACCTGGGGTTTTGGTCACTGACCTGACGAGCCGAATCCTCCGAGAGCAGAGGCCAGACCCACACCGAGCGAGCTGCCGGTGCTGCTGAAGCCCAGCGAGGAGCTCTGGGGCGCAGGTGGAGCAGATGTATGGGAGAAAAGTGAGCTGCTCTGAGAGGTGTTGGGGACTGACCCGGAGCCGTAGAAGGAACTTGATTGCAAGCCGCTGCTCTGTGGGGGAGCCTGTTGCTGCTGTGGCTGAGGTTGGGGTTGAGGCATGGAGCGGTACATGCCGTTTGCCGGAGGGCCAGACATGTTGCTACCAGAACCCGAGGCAGACACCGCAGCTGCTGGTCAGAGAGCGCAAAGAGTATGATGAATACAAGCATAATCTGTGTGATTTCGGATTTCGTCACATTTAAGATTGTTTGTATCATGCTGAATCTCAGGCTGATTTGGCTAGTTTAATATTTATTTTCCCAGATGAAAATGCTTTAAAGAAGGATTTAGCTCAAATGATGGCTACCACACCTTCATTTCAAATACCACAAAAAAGGTTTCAAATAAAAATACCACAAAACAAGATATGTTGCAATCATCGCCAATTGAGAGAGTCAAACTGTAAAATGCAGTACAATAGTACCACAATATTGGAGTGTTTTTGTTTATTTAATTTTTTAATATTTTCAGTTGAGAATATAAATAACTCCATAATTTACCATACATCCATATATTGACTATGTTCTATAATTACTTACCAGCCTGTGCTGCTGCAGGATTGATGAGGAGGGGAGTCTGGACTAAACGAACTGGCCCACCGAGCCCAGTCCGAGCGCTAGGGCCCATCACTAGGGCCCCGGTCTGGTCATAGTAAGCTGCAGGGGCCAGCACCTGATAACCTGAGAAGGGAAAGCAAATTAGTCTGCCAACTAACTGAAATGTAAGATGTCTTTTGTATGCCCTGGTGGTAAGAGGACATGCACCAACCGGGCATTCCTGTGTATGCCAGTGCGGGGTTTGCAGCAGCAGCTGCTGCAGCCAGAGATTCCTGCTGACTTTGTTGACCTTGCCCAGGCGTAAGAGGACGCTGGTTGTTTCCTGTGCGCATTACCTGGTGGCATGAAGGATAATGTCATCAACACACCGTGGTAACTTATCCACAAAGCAGAACTATTTTAAAACTGCATTCCAAAGAATAGTGCGAAGGAGCTTTCAAATCACAGCTTTTTCATTTTTACAAGGTAACCAGCTCCCTAAGGCAATATTCTGTGTTAGCTATGGTATGTTTCCTGCTGTTGCATTTGAAGACTAGAGTGCAGCTGTATTGTGCAAGCTCTTTCAGCCTCTTGCTATGGGCGTCACTAGTGCAGAGCAAGTGAAAGGTATAATGAGCACATTACTCTTACCTGAGGTTGGCCTGGCCCTGGTCCCTGATTGGATGCTTGCTGATTAGCAGAGTGATTGGCAGTAGATGCGGCCTGCTGCTGGAAAAGATTGGCTGGGTACACACCCCAAGGAACACCATAGTATTGCGGTGGAACCACTGTGGGCCCTGTAGGGAAGGAAAAAAATACATTGTAGTACGTTGATGTTGGTAACTGCTCAAAAGGTTGGAAAAACATATACATGTGAACAATTTGAAAAGATCAGACAAGGTGTGTCGTGATCACCAGCAAGAGTAGCTGCTGCTGCCAACCCTGCTGCAGTGTATGGATCAGCTCCAGGGGGCGCAGCATTGATGATGTAAGGGTTTGGCACAAATGCAGGAGCAAGACCAGCTAAAGTGAAGTGAAAGGGGAAAAAAAAAAAAAAAAAAAGATGAACAGGTAAAGTGCAGTTTTTAAAAATAAAAGCTCTTGAAACCACTAAACTATATTAAACTTCACTACAGTACAGTCGTGTGTCTTGTGGTTTTCCCCCACCAGGTGTTTAGAGGGGGATAACAATACTGTAGCTGCATCAGCTTCATACATAATATGAGCTCATGGAAACTGAGGGCATGAAACTTGCCAATGACAGAAAATAAACACAGAGATAAGAAAATTGAATTCTACCGGCCAGTATAATCTACTTATTTATATTGGCACTTGTTTTCTTTCCTTTTCCTTCATAACATGGAACAAGGCGGTTATTTGTCTGTCCACCAATTTGCGGACGCCAGCATCACGCTGTGTGAAAAATGGCACGCAGTTACACCTACACCAGGTTTTCTGTAAGAAGCAAAGGGCTCTATTGTCGGATCTTCTGTTTGGACTTACATGTGCCTACTTTGTGGGATCGCTATATAAAGAATAAAATGTGTACTGTTCCAGAGCTCATCCCTTGGCGGAAATAAGGCATAGCGTCACACTTCAGTTATTAGATTTCTAGTTTGGTTCCCCACTGGATAACAAAAGGCAGTCTTGTAAAGCTCAGTTTCTTTGGTGCCCTTCGCAAAAAACAACAAAAATGGCCATCATACTTAACTGGCCCAAACTGAATTGCTCGGCAGAATCAGGGATTTAAAAATCTTATATGGCAACATTGGGAAATATTATTACAGTGTATCCTGTTAAATAACTTACCAAGGTGCTGCTGCTGAGCTGCTGCCAGGGCATACTGTTGCTGCTGGGCTGCTGTGAGCTGCTGAACAGTTAGGGGATTTGACCTCTGGAATAACTGGAAATGGACCAAAGCGCTTTAGAGCCTGCTCCAAACTTAAAATTAAGAGTGCTTCATTTAAAAACAGACCTGCTGCTGAGAGCTGTAGTCAAACAATCCAACTGGGGTTCCGGAGGAGTCCACCTGAATCTGGTTGCCTGCATATTCAAACTGGAGGGATTCCACACCGGCTTGTTGCTCCATGCCACCCATGTTCTGGGCTTCCTGGTTCTGAAAATCCTCCACCGGACCTTTGCTGTGGTTCTGTTGTTGTAGAGCATGAGCATGGGCATGGGCATGGGCATGAGCATGAGCATGAGCATGGGCATGGGCATGGGCATGGGCATGGGCATGAGCATGGGCATGGACATGGTGCTGGCTCATCATCTCCAATCCTGTCTGGTTAGGGCCCATCCTCTCCACAGCCTCAGTGGGAGAAGCTTGCCGGCTTCCCGGAGTTGGACTGAAGGGCACACGTAAGTTAAGTTAGGACATTAGTCTTCAGGGTTCAGTTGTAAATATTACAAGCCAATCAATAAGTTCAAAATTTTGCCAACGTCCTATAAAACATACTTGAAGTCTTTGCAGTCTCTGTCCATGCCATTTAGTAAACTTCTTCCATTGGCCTTCGCAGGATCACTGTCATCCCCCACCTTCATCTCTGGGCTCTTGTCTTCCTCAAAAGGAGACACTTTCTCTGGGCCATCATTCTTCTCTCTCCCATCCTGATCCGTATCGCCTCCACCCTGCATCATTAATAACACAAGCTAAGTCGAGCTGCCAGTAAAGGTTACATTTATGGTTCCACCAGTACCAGGATCAGTGCCAATACTGTAGGTCTGTACTCTGGGTGGTCTCCTTTTTTGTTTTGGTTCATTTATGAACAAACAGGTTCTGTACAACTGGGCTTAAAAAGTTGCAGCTTGAATAAATGACAATCCTAGCACTCGTGCAGATGTTTTTTTCCCCTACCTCATCTTTTCCACTCCACCACCCAACTTAAAACGTTACTTTGTGTAATACAATACTAAGCTACGGCTATTCCATAAGGCAATATCTTTTTACCTTAGGATAATTTGGGTGCATTATGACCTCTGGAAAAAAAAAATATATATATATATATATATATATATATAAAAAGAAAACAAATAATTTAAATTTTTTTTTTTTTTTTTTTTTTTCAGCCGATACCGATCAGCTGAAAATTATTCAGCCCCAATTTCCGATCACTTGATCAAATCGGACAACCCTAGTTACAAGTTGTTGAACAATATTTGGTCAAAATTAAACATTTTCATCACAATTGCAAAACGTGAAGGCATTATGAAGTATTGGTACTCTCCATTGGTGAGTACTAAAATGCAAGTACTTTGTCTCAAAAAAGTGTTATAAGTGCATTCTTAGTAGCATCAACGTCAAAATTGCGAGTGTGTTTCAACTCACATAGCCGCCGTTCCTGTAACGGGCATCCATCTTGTCACCAGGAGACGAGCTCAGGACGTACTCCACCATGCTCACACCTAAGCCTCCACCCTCTGAACGAGGCGACAGCACGGAATTAGCATCGCCGTTCCCGTGGAAACCCTGACACGGCCTGCGCTGGACCATAATTGGCTGGGAGACTGAATGGTCTGAAGAAAAGGGAAAGGGCTGGCATTAAACATCTACATAGCTGGCCATAAAAACTCTATGGATGGATAAAAAAAAATACCTATTTATTTCAAATTATTTCCAGTCAGCTGTAATTTACAAAAGGAGTATTGAGACACACTGAGAAGAGGGAGGGAAAAAAACAAAACAAAAAAACAAGGATTAAGCTGTTGTAAGACACAACTGGTGTATCACTGGTGCATCACTTATTAAATTAATTGTTTATGACTTGCATTTTGTAATATTTTGACTTTATTCTTGTTGTATTACAACTTTATTTTGACATTAGTACAACTTTTTTTGTACAATTACGGCTATTCTAGTAGGTTGACATGCTTACTACTTTATTCTCATCAATATAAGGATTCCTCAGTTTACAATGGGGATTGATCCTGCAGCGGCGACATAACCCACATTTGTATGCATGTCAACCTATGCTAACGCAATTGGTAAGTCATAATTACAGTAAATGTGTATGAAAAACACATCTAGGCCATAAATACAAAACAATCAAATGAAAAATGTCAAGTACGCACGTAAGTGAGCATGTCGTGTACTCTTACGCCAAAACAAAAACTAGTTCATTACGCTTTTCGTAACCTTGAAAAGTAACACGTGTACAACTTTTCTCATTTCCACGTTATTCTTGAAATATTCAACATTATTCTTGTAGTACTTTTCAGTGTTGCGCCAATACTCCATGGTATTAATTTGTAAATCTAAAGCAAAAACGGTGTGCGTGACTCACGTGATGCCCCCCACGCAATATCCCTCCACTCCTCTCCAAGAAGCATTCCTTTTCTTCCATCCTTCGCCAGTTCATCTGAATCCCAGAGCTTTTTTGCCGGCAAAAGCTTCAAACAAAATGTCCACTAATGAGATTAATCTATGCTTTCCAGGTGAATAATTATAACAGTCTTAGAGGATGGTGTAAATGGGGAAAATATTTAACTTCAAAACGTCATTCCCAGAGTGAAATCCATTCGCCTTTGCTAGAGCAACTTGCATCTCATTACACTTGGGTATTATCTCTGGTGTAAATATAACCTCAGGTGTAAAAATAACAATTTCAGCCATATTTATAAATACAAATTAGAAGATCTGATGACAAAAAGTCATACCTCTCCCATCCCTCTTGACTCCAAAGCAAGAGCTTGAAAGTCGTAGTTCATTTCATCCACAACACGGACCTGAAACAAAAGTAACATTCATCTTTCATTTAAAAAAAATAATAAAATCATATTATTATACAGCACAAAAGAAACTGACCTGGAGTTGGTGTTAGGTGACAGCGAAAACAAGCAATGAAAATAGATAATATTAGACCTGCAGAAACTGATTTGCTTCCATTAAAGTTCACTGAGCTGATTAAGAACACATTTCAAAAGCCTCGAGTTCACATTAATTTCACAGGCCTTTTGGTATTTCATGAGTCGAGTATGTACTATAATGTAGAAAAGAGCGAACAGACTAGTAAATGTAAACTTGTATGGTTGCTGTGAAATGAAAGCCTCTTACGGAAGCCACTGTATACATTGGGGCCTGGTCGAACAAAGATCCTGTAACTTACATGGCAACCCAACTTGTTTCACGTTTCTTCTGAAGATAGGTAAACACTCTGCTTTACAGCACAGGTGGACAGGGCATTAGGTACTCACAAATATTCAGTTTTTGCTGCAGTTTTGGGATTGTAACCTCTGCGACAGAGTGGGGATTACTGGGCTTGTATGACAGTTAACAATGATTAAATGTTAACTGCGTTAATAAGGGTTTAATAATGGTTACAGTTTAAGCCTGGACCGATTAAATTCACTTTACATTATTTCTTATGGGGGGAAGAAAAAAATGTTGAATTAGAACAACTTAGACAACAAGTCCCACGGAAATGTTTGTGTTTCACTTTGGAGGTTGTACTTTACTAAATTGAGGGAGGTAAACAGGCATTTCTGGGGCTTCCCTTGACACAGGACGATTTATCAAATTTTCTCAAGCAAATGCGTGCTACCTGATCAACATGATTGGGGTCTCCGGTGGGCCAGCGATGCTTGCTCGGCGCGCAACCTCCGAGTTGCTCCCCGGGCTGCCTCTGGAAGAAGTAGCCGACCGTGGCGTCATCCTGCGAGCGACCGCTCAACGGAGGCTGCGGCGTTCCTGGTGTGGGGTTGCCGGCCCTATCCATGCCCTGTAAATGGGGGCCTCCTGAAGCCTGGCCAGCCACTGCGGCTAGGGGCCCTCCACTGTGGACTCTGACACCTCCAGCCTCAGGACCACCATTTGCATGCAGCATCCCACCTCTCGTCTCCTGCCAGGCCACGTCATTCATACCTAGGATGCTGCATGGAATGCTCATGCCACGGGTAAGCCTAAGGAGAACAGAGAGTTTTAGTGGACACAAAATACAACCGTAGGCACACAAACACAATCTATAGATTTGTAATATAACGAAACGTATGCTTGACAACATTATTTTAAATGAAATTAAGTGGAAAAGCAGAATTTGATTATTTTGATCACAATTTCACACTAAGATGTACAATAAACTCCCACCAATTTGCCATTCGCAAACTCCCCTATTCGAGAATCTTTCTGTAGAACAGAATTAAAACTAGTCGCAGAAAAACTTCCAGTCCATTTTTCTTTATACCAATTTATCTGTAAACCATTAATTTTGAAGGATAATGCTGTAAGACGAGTTTTAAACAAGTATTTTAGGATCATAGTTTGTGGTGCATTTAGAGTTTCACCATAGCTGTCCCTCAGTTCAATGAACAGGTGACAGGCGCTTTACTTTATTTAACAGATTGGTATCGGACACTCGGGGGTCTTCTAACGCCACTATTTTCTTATTTCAATTGCTTCTTTTTGTGAAGGGTTATACTATTTGACTGATAAGTTTGGTCAACTGTTCAGTTACATCACAAGTTGTGATTATGTTTTCTTTGATGATAGTTGCAGTGACATCATTTTCTTGTTTCTCTTTGTTACTGGTAGTGTCTGCGACGGCTGATTACGTCTTTACTTTTTGCTCTTTGATCATGTTGATACAACTGGTCAGTTACATCACCAGTTGAACTGAACTTACCTGCAGTCAATTCTAACCTCAGAAGGGGCAACCGTCTTGCTACAACTACGCTGAAATGATCTCCCTTACCCAGACACGTATAGTAGCTAAAAACATGCAGCATATCCTTTGTTGCTGGCATAAATTGCTTGGCCTCGACAATTGAGAAAACACTTGCTAATCCATCACCAACATAGAAGGTCTTCATGATGACGTTTGCAGGAAGTGGATGAGTGTCCTTTTGTTTTTTTAGATAGATGTTTCATTCGGAAGTTGGCACATCCTAGAGAAGAGGTTGCTCCAAAAAGGTGGACTTCCATTCTGTACACTTGTGGTTCTTTCTCATAATCTGAATGGTTAGAGAACTCCTACAAGAGGATTAATGAGGTAGATTATAATTTAAAGAGATACTACAAAACTTTGATGAGCAGTCAAACACTACCCTGTTTTCCCCGTTTTTTGAGGGTGATAAAACACCATGACGAAGATAACACATCAACTCCTCATCTTGTCTGGAAGGTTGCTAATTCTGCATCTCTGATTTATTATGTCTGCCACAAAAGCATTGTACCGGTCATGACAATTTGTATTTGTCTTCAAGACTTTCAAGGAGTACAGCCATTTTATCGTTGCTCGGAAAAGCTAGTGGGCCCTTGGCCTTTAAAGGACAGAGGTATCTCGTAATGACCGTTGTCAGATTGATTTATGTTGTCATTGAAAATATATAAAAAATGAACACAATTTTGAGACATTTATTTTCGGACGTTCGCTCCATGAAATCAGATTTAAGAGTCTTCAGTCTTCCTGATGCACAGTATTGCCTACAAAATCTGTCTACAAAGCTTTGATTTCCCTGTCTGTGGAAGGAGGGATTTGACAGACCTACAACCTAATTTTGTTTTCTGTGCAAATGTTTCATCTTGGTTTTCGCTTTGCACAATTCCAAGGTGTCAGGACCTCTGAGCAGTCATATCCTATTAACAATTAAACACCACAGTCCTGTAACGTAATGTTCACAAATATTTGCCATCCGTAGCGGGTTTCGGCCCCGACCTCACGAATAGCTAGAGTTCACTGTACACATTTTTTTATTCAAATAAATAAAAAATGAATAAATAAATAATCCAACCTGTTTAGCATTATTTTAAGTGAAAACACAGGATTTATAATCCAATTTCACCCTCGGATAATGCACAGTTTTGACAGACAATGTTACTACAACCGTATTACCTGTAACAGCTTCTGTAGTTATCCTGTAGTTGTAGTTTGCAAATGTGTTTCTAATATTTTGGTTACTTACTGGTCATTTACCGGCTAAATGAGAAGGGGCCAAATACAAGAAACAGTTCTACAACAACAACCAAAATCGCAATTCCTTCTCTATTGACTGCGGCCATAGAAATTTTATTTAAGCATCATCTTTGCTAAGGCAGACTGGCTTGATTAAACCCCATTTAATTGGTTACATGACAGATTAACTCTTAATGATGAGTCGCCCAAAATATGACAACAGTCATATAGCCTGTGTTACAGGGGTACGTTAAGATCAACTAGAGAGTTGTAAATAACTAAAAACAATCAGTAAGGGCGTTAACGAGCACACAAAAAAGGAACAAAACAAGCGTCGCTTGTTAGCATTCGTTGTTAGCTTCACTTGTGACTATATCAACGCTAGAACTGAACCGTGGGTACATAAATGTGCATTTTTTTCATATTAACACAAAGCACCAGACATAGTGGTAGTCTTGGCGACGTGATATACGTTAAAACATTTTTAACGATATATATATATATACACAGGTCGTTGTGGCAAACGGACGCCAGGCTATTTTGAAAGAGGAGCTAACTAGCGAGCTAACTGCTAACAGAGGCACCAATTGTGTGATGTGCTAACACCAGCTAACTTGGTGGATTTACACAGCTGGACATCAATTGTGTTTTTTGAAAATATTATTCCATATAGTATGTTCGTTACATTTTATTCCAACGTCCAACTTAGCTGATCATGTTTTCTCGCCTCACTATAATTAGCATTACCAAACTCCATGGCTAGCCAGCTAACATTAGCCGCGTCAGGCCTATTTATTATGGGTTGTCTGTGCTTGACATCAAAGTTTACTCTACAAATCAGCAGTGCAAGATTTACAGCGACCATTGTGTGCAATGCTCGTTCTCAGACGACCTTTTTCATGGTTTCGACTGTAGAGTTCGCAACAGGCAGCGACGCGGAATAAAAAGCAGAAATGTCGCATCGGGTGCTGTGCTAAGCGCTAATTGTGAAGTCGGTGTTGTGTGCGAGCTAAACGCATCAAGCAAACACACAGCGGCTAAACAACATGGCACCCCTTCAATTTCCAAACAGAGGGGCCTTAACCGCTAAACAAAAGAGGAAATGCTCGCACAACGACGGCGGCGGCGTGTCAAACAAACACGCGGAGCCACTTTCTTCCGTCTGTCGACACTGAACAAAAGAGCTTAAAAAAATACTTACGCGTTGTCGTATCTAGAGATGTTCCGGGCTTGAGGCACGCCGTAAACCAGATTCTATATTGTTTTGTTTCCTTGGCGAGATCGCTGATTTTTTTTTTTTTTTTTTTTTTTTTTTTGCAAGGCTTTGATAGCCTCGGCTAATAGTTGGCCCGTGCTGCTGCCCCCTGCACGTGAATAGCGTGAACTGCACAGTCGTGCGCACAGCGGCGTAAAAAGAAAAAAAATCCCCTCCCAACTGCTTCGTTGTTAGGGTTAGAGGGACTTTCCGGCTCTTTTTA
Organism: Phyllopteryx taeniolatus; assembly: GCF_024500385.1. Lineage (NCBI taxonomy): Eukaryota > Metazoa > Chordata > Actinopteri > Syngnathiformes > Syngnathidae > Phyllopteryx > Phyllopteryx taeniolatus. The sequence goes on from NC_084519.1 coordinate 11,789,377, forward strand.
GTCAACCGCTTTGTTTGACTCGACTCAAAAAGAGTCGAATCTTTTTTTTTTTTTATTCCTAAACGGCTCTTTAAAGATCCTGTAAAGTGACAAACATGCATCTCGTGAATTTGACACACCACAGAGAAGAATATTAAAGGGACGTGGGCAAAAAGAAAAAAATAAACATGTTTTTCGTTAGGACAATACATTTTTTCCCCACGCACAACAACCCCGCAGCCTCGCGCTGACTTGCTCGAACACTAACTTAGACCACAGAACTAGAACACATTCTGGGTCAAGTAGTTATATTGTTGATTTTAAGTTCCCTGGGCTATTGTCCAACTGTATGGTCATCTTCAACAAAAGGTCTCCTGAAGAAAGAATTACAGATTGCCCAGAATAGAGCAGCTAGACTAGTTTTACATAAGGGCAAACACAGAAAGTATGAATCATACATTCTTCTTCTTCTCTTACTCTTTTGTTTAAAAGTAGAAGAACAAAAAAGGAGTTTCCCTTATTGTTATTCAGTCACATTCTTCAGCAATACTGTTTATTCCACTAAACCTGAGTTTTTATGCAATCAAATTATCAGATGTAGTCAAATCCATAGTCATCCAGCTAGATTAGCAGATGATGGTCAAATTTCATTACCATGCCCAAAAGTCAAATGCATGTTTTTTCGTTAAAAAATGTATTGGGCCAACATGCTTTGGAATTGCATCTGAGCAATAATCCAGTCTGACAAGTATAATGTATTATGCCTTTTTTGTTTCCTCTTCTGTGTTAATATCAATAGCAATTCATATTAGAGTTCAGAGGTCATGGGTTCATATCCGGGCTCTACCCTATGGAGTTTGCATTTTCACCCTATGCTTGCTGAGTTTGCTCCAAGTGCTCCGGTTTCTTCCCACATTCCAAAAATATGCATGTTAGGTTAAATGAAGACTAAATTGTGCACACCTTCGACCCTAATGTGGAAACGCAGTATAGTCATTTACTTACATTACTTAAAAAATAATAATTTAAAAAATAACCGTTTTCAGTGGTTGGAAAACTACACAAGAAGATGAGCAATTCAAACCCCGAACAGTTTGCATTCTTTTTGTTAAATTGATGTACGATTCTACTTGAGGATTCTGGACTCTTTGTGCCGGCTCGTTCGCGAGCGACCCATCACTACTTCTCATTCATTTGAAAAATAAAAAATAAAAAATAATAATAATTAAAAAAAAAAAAAAGTACGTGTTCATAAACGTCCGTGTTGTACTCAACGGCCTACAAGATATATTATGTTGACCTTTTATGCGTTATCGCAGCACGTTGGGAGCTAAACATAAATAAAATTCAGTCATTCAGACGAGTCCTCCCCCCCCCCCCCCTCCCGATGGGGGAAAACCACAACCCGGCGAGCTCCAATCACCAGTTGCTTCACAAGCTGAAACTTCCCCTCCCTATTTCCGATTGGATTGCTATATTTAGGAAACCTCACTTTGCTTTATAAAGAGATCTTGCCGAGTTGTCACCCGCACGGTAAAAAGTGTTTCTGCCGGGACGCAAAAGTCTGGACTTTTTATTTTATTTTTGTCGCCCCCATTTCTCGGTTCTTTGTGGACTTCGTCATGGGGAAGGAGACGCAAATGGCCGACATCCGCAAGAAGCTTGTGGTGGTGGGCGACGGCGCATGCGGGAAAACGTGTCTCCTGATCGTGTTCAGCAAAGACGAGTTCCCGGAGGTGTACGTCCCGACGGTGTTCGAAACGTACGTGGCGGACATCGAGGTGGACACCAAGCAGGTCCAGCTGGCCTTGTGGGACACCGCGGGCCAGGAGGACTACGACCGGCTACGCCCGCTCTCCTACCCGGACACGGACGTCATTTTGATGTGCTTCTCCGTGGATAGCCCGGACTCGCTGGAAAACATCCCGGAGAAGTGGGTGCCCGAGGTGAAACACTTCTGCCCCAACGTGCCGATCATTCTGGTGGCCAACAAGAAGGATCTCCGCAACGACGAGCACGTCAAGAACGAGCTGGGCCGGCTCAAGATGGAGCCGCTGAGGCCCGACGACGGCCGAGTCATGGCCGCTCGCATCGGCGCCCACGACTATCTGGAGTGCTCGGCCAAGACGAAGGAGGGCATCTGGGAGGTGTTCGAGACGGCGGCGAGGGCGGCCTTACAAAAACAAAAGTCCCAACGGCCGCATTTTCTCAAACGCTGCGTTTTGATGTGACTTGAAGGCACCGGGGACTCGCCTAGACGTGTTGTTGAAGGCCTGTTCGGGGACTGGCCCTCCCTGGCGCAGCCAGCCTAAAAATAAAAGAACATTCGTGGCTCCAAAGACGTTGTTCTGGGCACACACATGATGCGGGAGTGTTTTGGACGCAGTCTTGGCTCACATGAGCTGGACATCACTGGTGGAGGATTTAAAACACTACTTTTTTTTGCCTTTTAAAACTCACCACATGTAGCCTCGAAATCTCTGTAGGATTCTGCCGGAAATCAAAAAATGAGTGATATGACAAAGCAGGTTTATTGTTTTTTTTACACACACAGAACTGGGTTTGCCGGCTTACAATTCCGAGGTTGCGGGTTTGAATCCAGGTTCCGGAGTTCGCATATGTTCTCTTCGTGCTTGCCAGGGGTTTCTCCGGTTACTCGCACATTTTAATTGAAGACTCTAAATTGTCCATAGGTGTGAATGGTTGTGTATATATCTGCCCTGCGATTGGCTGGCAACCAGTCCAGGGTGTATCCTTCTTACTCAAAGTCCAGCTGGGTTAGGATCCACCTGCAACTCAGAAGTTTGGTGACGAGCATTAGTAATGATACATTAGCTCATTTATATTATATCGGCAAATATGGAAGAACAAAAGGTGTGATGTGACAATTTCTTTCAGCAACTGTTTCACTGTCCAATTGCATTGTTTTCAACACGGAACACCACGTGAAGATATGTAGACTTGGGGCAAATCACTTAAACAGCATTTTCAGTCCTTCAACCACAAACTGTGTGCATTTGTCTCTGTGGACTGATTGTGGCAGTTAACAAGCCAAGATATCTTTACTAATGGTAAAATTATGGAAAATCAGATTTAAAAAAAAAAAATCATTTTTTTTTTGTGTTGGATAGAGTCACTGTTATTTTTCATTTCCGTTTGAAAATGTAGAGAGTGAATGATGCATAAATTCCTTGCCCTCTTCAACGGTCTGCATTTAAAGACTGCTCACAATTGAAAGTATTTGCTTGAAGACCACTGCCTGTCTGTTAAGGTTAAAGCCGTAAAGTTTGCACTTATTTATGTTCACTTGTTTTTAAATTAAGGAATTGTACAGTATTTTAGCCGGTAGTGTTTTGCAAAGGCTTTAGTTTGAAATGATGCACTGTATAGTGTTCATTCGCGATGTGCATGAACTAAATTTCCTTGTCACTATTGGGGAAAATGAATGCGCAAGTCCCCCGATTAATTTTTACTTGGCCAGAAAGAGCTCTGCAATTGTTATAACTAGTTCACATTAAATGTTACAGTATGTAACAAATAGCATGGCATAGCTTCAAAGTCTATGTACAGTTTTTTCTTAGTCCACATTGTACCACAGAAACGTAATACAGTATTGTGGATTCAGGACCAACAATGCAGTCCAGTGCAATTTTGCAATTATTAATTAAACTGGGGTACTTTTTTTGTTTTGTCTTTCAGGTACTTTTTAAGCACCTTATTGTCATCGCTGGTAACTAGTAACTAATTTCTTGTTTGTTGGGAGGCCACCAGTTAAGTGTTGACTAAATAGAAGAACATATTGTTAGAGCTGTCAATATTTTAATTTGGACCTGAACCAAATGCGTTTCTAAACCCTGCAATTTTGGTAGCACGGGACAGGATTTATTGGGTGTAAAAAGAGCTATAAGCGTGAGTAGTAGCTCGTTGAGCAAATTGCATTCACTCAAATGAGACTAAGCCATTTGATGGCAGTGAAAATATGGAGTGAGGCATTGCACACCGATTGCGCTTTTTTATTTGGAACGCTCTAAAAGTTGTATGATGAATTAACTCATTCAACTGAGACATGCACATTACTGTATATTAATCCACTCGAGTGTCAGAGTAATGACTATGAATGTATTTCCTTTTTTGTGGATGAACAGTATAACGCTTGTGTTGCTTTTCAGTTGCTTTTTCTTGAGTATAATCATTTTGGCTCATCAGTCTCTACTCCACAATGTTGTGTAACTGCCTTTACGAGACAATGGGGGTGCTTGTTTAAATGACACAGATTGGCGTCCTAACAGAGAACTGATGTGCTGGGAAGATTTTACATATGATTTGATCTTAGATTGTGAATCTTAAATCACACTTGAGACTTGTTACTGCTGCTGGTAACAACTGTCTGTCAAAATGTTTTTTGAAAGGGTATCTTTTATAAAACATGATGTAAGAGTCACATTCCTGCCTGCCATGTGTTGCTGGGCTTTTTGCTGACTTCCAGGGTAGGAATGTATTGTGCTGCTGATTATTCCCACACTAGCTCCACTCTTGTCTGGAATTGTCAGTTGATTTGAATTCATAAATATTACTCAGACGGTCTTGTTTTCATTTGTCCATTTCTACAATTATGCTGAAGAAAAGTGCTGAGTGTGCCAAACTAAACCATTTTATGTATATGAACAATAGATACTTATGCTGCATTCTCAAGTTTTTAATGGGGGATTGGGAGCATTTTATTTTTTGTAAGCAAACATGCATTTTTCTGATGAAATGAATAAAAAATATATTACCATTTAACTGGTCATTCGTTGGTCTAATTTTAATGTACCTTAAAGACTAACTGGTCTTACCAACACTGATAATGAATATATCGTCCATGTCTTGTTTTGCTTGCAAAGCAAGTTCACACACAATTAATGGTATTACCATCCATCCATTTTCTGAGCCGCTTCTCCTCACTAGGGTCGCGGGCGTGCTGGAGCCTATCCCAGCTGTCATCGGGCAGGAGGCGGGGTACACCCTGAACTGGTTGCCAGCCAATCGCAGTAATGGTATTACATACATCTGAAATAATTATGCTGAAGACATGTCCCTTACAGATTTATGTCACTTTTATTTATTTGTGTGGGGGACATGGTAAAATGCAGCAAGCCAATTTGTGCATTATTGTGCACTCTTAATCTAATGAACTACTGTATGAAGTAATTTATAATAAAAAAAATGCACCATTCAAATTACATTTAATAAAATGAAATATGCTCACATAAATCACTTTTCTATAGGCTTTAGTATATTATGGTATAAATGACTTGCTGCCATGGCCAGACAACATGGGGAATACATTGGATTCAATGTGTGCTACTTTGGCCATCACCATTGGAGTATTTGAAATGTAAGGTGACAGCATGTCAATCTAATCATTAGAAACTGTTGGTAGCTTACATACCTATGGTACATATACACATAAAACAATCAATGGGAGAATGCCCAGTGGGTACACTTTGTGGTCGTCGATGACCAATTTGTTTCTCCACTAACAATAACATTGTGTTCATACCAGTACTTTAACGTCGATTTTAGTCACTGCTTAGTTTACTGCTTAGCTGCTTATTAATCGCCACTACCATTTACAGGCATTAGGCATTTTTAAACCAGGAACTGACAAAATGACTGTATTCTTTCCAATTGTTTGCCAGTTAGAGGGCATGTGTCACTAACTGCTTGGAGCCATATGTTGCTTTGCTATATTTAGACCTGACAATACACGTCTATGATGTGTATGGCAGGGATCGGTTTGAAAGTTTATCTCAAATAATTTCCTTTAAAAGGTTCCATTTACTATATAGGATTTTCCCCACTTTATACAAACAATTATAGGGGGGGAAAGGCAGCAAGTACTCTTGAAAATATTACATTAGAAACAGAATAAGTTGATGAGTATTTTTTGTTTCTTATACTACCCTTAAAATGTTGTTTGGGATCTTTCCCCCCCAAATCAAATGAATACATATTTCGTTGGTAGATTATTACAATTTTGTCAAAAAGTACATTTGCTAATACAGTTTTCAAACTGATACTGGCCGAAAGCATATACAGGACACAAGGTGTATGCAGTAAAAACTGTCTTTAATTAAGGAAACGGGTTTTAAATAGTGCAATACGACATACAAATGAGGCACAATAGACAGCGGGTGTGAAATGAACAAAATGTATAACATGAAAAACAGAATAGACCAGCATCATGGATACAGATCACATTTAGTGTCCGGTTTTGTATCTCATTCTTAGAATGGTCTGTCTGTTACAAAGATTGTAGTTTTGGTGTCGTTATCCATGGAAGTTAGTTGAACTGATGAAGAAAGGGAAAAGGAATATCCACCTCCATCTGTCTGTCACCAACTCTTACGAAAGGTTCAACAGTTTTACTTTTTTCCTTTAGGATTCTAATGATATTGTTATGGAAAGCATTTGCACGTTTCAGCATCAAGTCAATTGAGTACTGGATGTCTGATTGGAGTTGTTCAGTGGAGATGTTGGCCAGAATGTTCTGGAGGTTTGTTGTCATAGTTTTAAGGTATTCGCTAATTATGTGGTGGACCTTCTCAATCTGCTTAACAACACTAGTAAAGACATGGGAGTCAATGGCTTCCTGGTACATGTCGGTGACAAGGGCGGGGAGCTTCGCTACATCTTGTGATCTTAAAATTTCGAGGAGCTTCTTATTTAATGCAGAAAGATCCCTGAGAATATCTTCAATTGTGTTTCCTCCCACATGTCTCACTGTGGCACTCACTTGGTCCTGTACTATCCTCAGAGCTCTAAAAGTGTCATTTAGAATGTCTCTTCCACTGACAATCAGGCTAGAACCCGGAATTTTAAATTCAATGGCTTCAAAGGACTCAACGGCTGCTTTCACCGTGAAAAATAAAAACTTTGAGACATTCTGAATCACCTCGTCATATACTTCAGCAACAAAGGTACTGCATTTCTGATAGACCTCAAGACCCGACAGCCTTTGTACATAGCCTGGGATTAGAAACTTGGTCTCTCTCAGGAATTTAACTGCAGCGTCAAGAAAAGTCTCAACCTTTTGTTGGTATTTTCTAACGATAATATTGGTCTGATCTTTGACAGATGTCAGCATATCGGAGGGATTAACTGCTGCAAAGTTGTCAACAGCCCTATTCAACATCACTGTACCCTGGTTCCTAGCCTGCTGGAAAGAACCCTCAAGGCTTCGTGCATATCTGCTAATTTTATCATAAGTCATGATAGCAGGAGTGGTGACTGTTTGGACTACCACAGGTGCATTCTTCTTCAGTCCCAGCATCATCTCATATGGCATCTCCATGTTCCAGGAAGTCTGAATATTCAGCTTTTCAGAGTTCATCACAGACATTTTCAGGGCCAAGATATCAATGTCCGTTTGTGGTTCAGTCTGCAGAATAGCACATTGTTACAAAATGTACGAATACATTATTTTCTCTCATGTTTCAATAAAAATGTAAAACCAAAAAAAAAAAAAAAGTTAGTACTTACAGGGTAGCGACCATAGAGTCTTGCTCTCACTTGTGCTGGACGCTTGGTCTGCATTTGAATTCCAACGTGACCAGCAGATGTGGTGGACAGAGAGAAGACAAGACTGTTTCCAGTAATCTCCTGGTGGACTTCCATGGTCTCATAAGGCAGATTGACCTTGACTGAATTGCTGATGGAGGCGTCAAACTTTTCACAATTTAAGATGATGGTGCTGCCATGGTCTCCTTCCAACATTGTATTTTTTACAGCAAGGAGAGAGGCCATCTTGAATCCGCCAAACATGTTAACATTGGTGTTTCCCTGAATTTTTCCTGTCAGAAACTCAAATTGTGATGATGAGGATGCATCAAGTTTGATGATGAAGCTGTCTTGGTTGAGAATGCTGGCATTGCTTTTGAGAGTGATCATTGGTGCTTTCATGGAGAACTCAAAGGTCAGATCACCCATCACGGGAATCTTTATGCTCTGAATTTTGGGCAGAGTGATTCTGGGAAGGGTAAACTTGCTGATAGCTGATGGAACATGCAGAGCTGGCATTGTGACAAGACTGGTGTCTGGGAGCGGAATGGTGAATGTTGACATCTCAACATTGATCACTGGTACTTTGTATGCAGGAATCGTAAGTGTTTTAGGTAATTCAATATTATATTGTTCATACTTTGCCTGTGCATTGGCATAGGTTGAAGCCAGAATATCAGCAGCCTTATCTTTGCCGATGAGCACTTTCTTGTGTAGATTCTTGATGTTGGTGTTAATGACATTGATGACGGGATCTGCATTAATGTTTATGGTGAACATCTCTGGGTTCTTCATGTATTTAATCTTGGAGCTCATGTCAAAGGTCTGCTGTGTCGTACTGAGGAGATAACCCAGACTAGCATCTTCCCACAGTGAGAAATCCACCACTTTTGGTGTCCTCATTCCATAATATGGCACTGTTATTTCAGGAATAGTGATTGGTTGCCTCAAGAGATCAAGATTTGCCTCTCCATTAATCTGAGTAATAATATTAATTTCCCTTTCACCATTATCCATTTTGACGTAATGGGAATATTTGTATTGGTTGACTCTGGCCATTCCAGTCCAGCTGGCCTGCTGCACTTCAGGGTTCAGTGTAAGAAAGATGTCATTATTGAACTCCATCATTCCATCGAGCTTGAATGGAAGGAAAAGTTTGGAATTTCCCTTATTCTTGCTGTCAAATGTGAGCTCAGTAGGTGTGATCAAGGCAAGGGCGGAGCTTGAAAGAGTTCCCTCAATCAGTTGTGCATTATGAGAGGCAGTGAGATCAATTTTTATGTCTTCAACCCTAGCCTGGAACTTTATGTCTAAAACACTCCCCTTCATCACAGGTGTTTCTGTCTCAACTTTAGCATCTACAATTGCATGGCGGAAAATGCAGATATCAGCAACCACATTCTGATTGGTTTTAAAGCCTCTGCAGCTTGTTGCACCAATGAAAGTCACTTTAGCTGTGTGTAGATCCATGACTAAGTCCATGTTACTGTTGTGAGTTGCCTCATCTGAGAAATCCCGAATGGCATATTTTGCATTAGCCAGAGTGTTCATTTTCAGATGTGCAGAGCCTGCTTCCAGTGCAAGATTAGTCTTTTGCGTTGATGACACGTGAGTGAAGATGTTGAGAGGGGGCATGTTGAGGTCATGATTATAGTCCGTATTTACACTTGTAGAGAGTCCATCTTCCATGGCAAAGAACACATTGTTGACGAGATCTGCAGAATACAATTCGGTGGATATCTTTGCAGTAGTGTCAGCAGAACCTTGACCTGACAGGCCATAGATAGTCATTGTTCCCTTGTGGTCGAGTTTAAAAGATGACTGATCAATCTTAATAGACTCAGAAATTGCCAGACGGCTCATCTTGGGCACAGCCAAATGTGCATTGGCATCTATAGTAAACTGGAGGACCGTCAAAGTAGATGTGGCCTGAGAATTAAGGTTCAGTTTGAACTCTGGTGTGACTGATGTAGCTGTGGTGTTTTCCAGATCTGCTGTAGTCCTGAGTTTGTAATGTGGCGAGTTGATTTTAAACTCTCCGTAGAGTTTTCCAAAACAGGGAATCTTGCTCATATCTGTTACTTTTTCTTTCAGCTCCAGTGTTAATTTGTCATAATCGAAGGATTGTATTTTCTGTACCATTCTCATAGCATAATCCCTCATGTCCTCAATCAGCTGTTTGAAGTCAAAAGAGTATAGCTCATTTACAAACTCCTCAATAGGTACCATAACCTTTTTAATCAAAGGCTGGATGTCAATTGACCTAAGAAGGGCAAATACAGACTTAATCTTTTCCCTCACTTGATATTCCTTCATAATTTTGACAACCTCATCCATCACTGCTCCGATCATCTTGTCAACCTCATACTTGGACAGAATTTCCTCCATTTTTTCATAAATTACATTGAATCTATTAGAGATGTTATGTTTCTGTATCCAAGCCATGATAGCATCCTTGACTGATTTCAACACATTGAAGACTTTTTCTGTTGGCAACTTGGCTGTCAGGTTGGTCAAGACATTTTCAAAGGAGTTGACATATTTTTTTACATTTTGGGCAATGAGGCTTAAGTCAAAGTTGTCAATGACCTCCTTCAGTTCAGATACTTTGTTCTGAATCGTGGTACCGATCTCATACTCGGTGTTAATGTCTTTCAGCAATTCAATGCCATTGTCGGTCAACCTCATTACTGTCTTTTTTACAACTTCAATAATTGCAGGAATGTGCTCGGTGAAAGGGATCTGGATGAAATGGCTATCAGTGTTCTTGTCATACTTCACAAATCCAGACACACTGTAGTCTTGAATGGTTTCACTAAAGAGGTTTGTGGTGACTGCTCCTCTCATGTCAATAGCCATTCTCTCTGCATTGTTGTAGGCCCCCAATTCCTGATCAAAAGTGTGGTCATTTACCTTAGATTTAACTGTCAGGTGAACGCTTTGTTCTTGAAGACTCATGGTGCTGCTGAGCTTGTTGTCCACATTGGTCTTGATTGTGGGTCTGCCTTTAATCTCATGAGTGGTTGAAGCTCTGTATTCAAACGAATGCGTGAAGAGGAGGGGTTCTGCTTTCAGGAGGAATTTGCTATATAGTTCCCCACTCTGCTGTCCATACAAAGATACTCCACCATTTGAGTTTAACAAGGCATCAACGGTAAGGGAGAAGGGTTCAGCAACAGCATTGATCTTACTGTCAAAACGAAGAGACTGAGATTTGTAATCAGCAACATTGTTGAATTTCACAGTTAGACCAGCAACCTCCATTTCTGTGGCATGTGTTATCTGAGATCCCAGGATGTTACCGTTGGTGTTGCACTTTGTAGACAGGATCATGTTCATGAACTTCACTTCATAACTGTGCTTGAGTTCATCTTCTGACAAGTCTCCCCTCACTGTTCCGGTCAGCTCCATGTTGTAGGGTTGTGCCTTGAACTGGGCATCATTATTAAAGTTTATCTCCATGATCTTCAGATTATTTTTGATCATGGCTGAGGCTGTAAAACGCTCCATGGTAACTGTGATGTCATGCATGTAGGAGTTTCTTGTGTTAAGGAAGCTGTCAGTCTTGGTGTGGAGGGTCAAAGATCTTGGTGTAAGAGAAAGGGAATTAGAATTATCGGTCCGCATTTCATTGAAAGATCCAACGATGTTGTTGGATAAGATCAGACCATCTTCACTTATTCTGAAGTTCATTGTGTTTCTTGTGTTGATGGCCAAGATGTCACCGTTAAAAACGCCATTTAGGTAGACTTCATAGCTTGCAATCTTTCCTTCAACATTAAAATAAACTTTGTTCTCTTTAGTGCCTCCCTTTGTGGTGAGAGACATGGTGGCACCATTAGCATCAAGTCCACTGTGGAAAATATTCTCAAAGGTCACTGGGCTGTGCTGAGCAGTTGTGGTACAGCTGGTGGTCAGGCCATTGGCGTTCAAGGCCAAGGTTGCCTTGTGAGAGGCAAGGCTCGAAAAGATGTTAATAGAGGCATCAGCATTGAGCTCCAAGCCAGAAGGATTCAGGGAACCAGTTAGCAAAGAGTAGGCACGGTTCACTGTATCTTCAGCTGTATTTCCTATACGGAGGCTGGCTTGATATTCAGAGGCTGAGAACTCAACTTGGCTCTGAAGCATTCTCTGACCAGTTTTGGTCACAGAGTTAGAGAGAATGCTGAGCTTGACATCCTTGTAGTTAAGGTTAATTTTTGTCGAGTGCTTGATGGGGTCACTGTTGATGTTAGTGTTAGACTCAATCATAAGATTCTCATTTGCATATACAGACTTGATCTTATTTGTAACCTTCAGAATTTCAGAGTTTGCTCTCAGTGTGCTCTCCAATCTGACTTCTTTCTTTGCATGGTCAGCTGAGAAGGTGTTGAGATAAGTGGTACTAGCAGTTAAAGATCCAATGGTGACACTTCCATCAGCATTGATGTCTCCCAATAGCTTGGCTGAATCAAGAGTGAAGTGCTTGGTAATCTCCAGAGAGGTCCGCAAACCCAGGGGGGCAGCAGCATGGATGTTGTATTTTCCTGATGATGTTACATTGTCTGAGACAGCAATAGTCTCCTCCATGTTAACCCTTGTACTCACAAACTCGTGCACCAAGGAACCATTCAGGGTGAATTTCAGTGTTTTCTCAGTTGTATCAGTAACTTCTGTAGCTCCTTTAAACACAAAAACAGTGACATTTTAACACTATGCCATTGTTCAATTGATCTTCATAAATTTTTAAAATATCTGGTTAAAGTAATAAATCAAATTACCTTCAGTCGTGAAAGACAGAAGTTTGATGGGACTGGTAGCCTGAACCTTGAATTTGGCCAAATAGTTTGGAGAGTCCACAGTATTGTTGCCTGCTGACACAGTTGTCTCCCAGTTGTAATAGTTGCTGTTCACCTTGGCAGACACTTCCACCATTCCAATAAGGGGCAGGTTGATCTCTTGCTCAGAGGGGATGGTAAATTTGGGAATTTCCATCTGCTGTGGTGCAAGCTCCACACCCAGCAGTGGCATGGTGATTATGTTAGGGAAGATGAACAATTCCTCAGAGGATTTCCCTCCAAGTGGCAGGGGGATACTGATGGTCAGATAGTCCTTGTTGAACTGGTAGCGGAATTTGCTTTCCCTAATGATTAGATGAAAATAGATACCAAATATTACTTTTAGTTTTACGTAAGCTTCTTTTACGTGTTAACATTTATAGCCAATTCTTACAATCAGTAAGGAGTTTTTTCTTACATGTTCATAAATAGGTTCTCAGGCATGGATGGCATTTCCACCTTTGCAATATTGTTCCTCAGAGTCTCCACATAGGGGACATCAGCTGAGATCTTGTTCATCCAGATGTTGCTGGCCTTAAGAGAAAACACATGTATTTTGTTGTTGTTTTGTTTACATTTGAACGTGAATTAAGTCAAAGTCTTCAGTATAAGTAAACTCACCTCAAATGCTTTGTTGACAATATGACGCAGTTTCATGTCAGTGTTACCAACCCGATGATCCATGGCATCCTCAGCAAACTGCCTAACCCAGGCCCTGAGGGCTCCAGTATAAGGTACCAGGACTTTGGTCTCAGCGTTCATGTTTGACATCAGTTTAACCTCTGCCTGATCTGTGCCTGAAATACGGAATATTGTATCTTTTAGCTTCTGTAGTGAACACACATATTCAATGTTGGTTTTGTGTATGTGATTTTCAAGACATACCATATTTGAATGTGACTGACTGAATCGAGGATGTCTCTGGGAGCTTCATATCACTTTTGATCTCAAAAATTAATTCTTCAGCTTTACTCATGGTGGCAGAGATGGTAGCATCTGTCTTCAGAGAGGGGACCACCAACTGAACCTGCAGCATGCCATCAGTCATGGCCTGAATGCTAAAAAAATAATTTAAAATTGAAAATTAGAGCATGCATAAAAAAAAGAGAAGGTTCCTGTTAATTGGAGCCTTGGGCCGTGTCAGAGTTCTGAGTTACTGGTTTGTTTACTTACTGGGCGCGACCAGTCAGAGTGAGCTGTGGCACATTCTTGTTGGAAAGCTCAAGGGTGAGGGCTTTGCCTTTGGTGCTGCTATCAGTCAGGCCAACCTTGATTCCAGCTTCGACATCAAAGTCAGGTATCTGGATTTGGCTGGTGAAGACATTCCTGTTCCTGTTGTATTTCATGGTGGCGGAAGCTTCTGCAGCCTGAGCCCCTGCGTAGTTGGAAACAAATCTAACGTCACGTGTGATGCTGAGAGAAGTGTGAACTATTCTCAGAATAAAAGAGGTTGATAGGTATCGTCTTCCTAAATGTGGCACTTATACCTTCAGTTTTCAGAGTAATCTTCAGGGAATCCACCTTCTGGCGGCCATCATTTCCTTCATTGAGGAGTGTGTATGCAATAGTAGCTGTGTATGAGACCTTGGGCTCGATGTCAATTCCAAACCTGAGATGCAGAGGACAAACATTTAGCTAGTTTTCTTGAAAAAGTAACAAAAGGCTTCAGTCAAAAATCTAAATAATCATCATAAATATGCTATAATTCTTTAAAGATAACTGTCAAAATGTCAAATTCATATGCATTAAATGATCCTTAATACATTATTTCATTCCATATTTTTCAACTTACATTGTCTCTCCAGCCAGAGGGAAGTAAACATCACTTTTACCGCGTACATCAACTTGAAGTTTTTTTGTGCAATACTTGATTCCATAGAGAGAGTCACAGTTCACATTACCCATATTGTGTGGGATTATGGCAGCCTTGCCATCACCAACAATCATCACTCTATTGCTATGTAAAACAGATAACAGAAATAGTTTTTAAAAAGTTACCATTTTATGATTTCATATGATAAACAGCTACAATGAACTAATATAAATTATTGCTGAAGATGGAAAATTCATTGCTACTGTATGCACTCTAATGGCCTATTTGGCAAAGACAAAATACAAACCCAAACTACTTTTTCTGATAATTTTTTTTTACCTGATTCTAAAAAGCTTTGCAGGGCCTTGTGCAGCCGGAATCGAAAGCTTGACCTGGTTTGACTCCATGGTTAGCTTTGCATTGAGTGCACTCTCGTGGTACAAGCTGGTGTGCATCTCGACAGTAGAGACAACAAATTCGGGGACATGGACGCCCATTTGGGTCACAAACTCAACGCCAACAGACGGCATGAACAACAGTTCATTCTGTGTTGAACCAAACAGATTGTATGAATAGAAACGTGATACAGACGATCACAATAAATTATAATTGGCTATTGATGAGAAAAGAGAAGAGAAAATGTACCATGTTTGGGGAAATGCGAAGTCCTCCCTTAGCTCCGGGAGTAAAGGTGCCTGACAGAGAAAAGGTCAGAGGCAACCCAGAGGCAGTTGGAAGGACAAATTTGTTGTCCATGAACATGTAATGGATAAAGATCTCATTGTCTGTGCCGGACATCAGTTTAGACACCACCTAAAAAAAAGAAATAATCAGTTTAAATGTACTCATGCTGTGCTTTATAAATATCATGAAATTAGAAAATATGGAATACCTGGGTAGGGAGGATCTTAAGGAAAATCTCTGCATACATTTTAGCATTATCAGCAATAAACTTCAAATCGCTGGCCTTGATGTAGCCAAGCTCTGTTCCCATAATCTTAAGGTAGGCCATGGCCTCTGGAGATTCTTGATCCTGCAAATCCTTTACCAGCTTGTTGAAATTGCGAACAATTTCTCTCATAAGATCTTCAGGTACCTTGGGAAAAAATTTGTTTGGATTCTTTTAATGGTGACATTAACTCATACTGAAAAGGGTACGGATTGAAACCAAAATACCTTCTGTCCTTCCGATTTCAAGGGAGCAACCCACTTCTCCAGAACCTCCATCATCTTGAGTGGCATCTTATTCTCCGCCCAGTACAGAGTCTTGGACAATGTGTCTGGGAAGAAGCCATTCTTTCCAAACAAAGCCTCAATAGAGGGTTCTGAGCCTTTTCCTTCGATTCCAAGCTATCCGCAGCACAAACAAGATTCAGAAATAGCGACCAGGTTACAATTTATCTGCCAACATTTCTATATTATGAACTTCAGTGTTACACACCTCCCACATGTCCATATTGTAGCCAAACACTTTCAGGGTAGATTCTAACATGACTTCTCTGGGCAGCTGGTTGCTAGGGTCAAAGATAACGTTGCCCTGAATACTGGCCTGCATGCTTTCATGTGCCATACCCAACTTGTAGTTGCGAGACTTTGTTGTATAGTCATTGTGTGTGCCCACATCAATGTCCTGCAGAGCGTCCATTATCTTCCTCCCAAGTCTGAAGTAAAAAAAAAACAACAACTTTATTTGTATATGGTTTCATAATTCAGGATGTGTACTTGCGCCAAATTACTTTTGGGTCTCAGGATCAGTGGAGGAGATGATGTTGTAGACATGGGAGGTCACAAAAGATTTGACGTGCTCATTCTGCTCCTGTTTCAGGATCTTCTTCACCATGTCAATGTCAGTATTTATAGGATTTCTCATCAGAATCAGGTAGGCTGCAAGGCGTTTCTGCACAGCACCTTTTGGATACTGACTCACCCTCTGGAGGTTTGAGCGAACCTGCACAGCAAATTAAAGTTTATTAATACACTTGTGGAAAGGATTCCCTATAAAACTGAAAGAATGTTTGTTCAGACAGGTTTTAGTTACCTCATCTGTCAAAGACATTCGTCTGAAAGCCTGGATGGCAGCAAGCTGAACAGAGAGTGTGGTTGCAGGCTGTCTCATGCATTTCAGCAGGGTGTTCTTAATAGCAGGGTCAGCATCTTCCATCACATCTCCAATGTTACCAACAACCTAGATTAAAGCGTAAAAACTTGTTACATTTTGAATAAAAGTAAGCAAAAGTAGAATAAATACAGAGTTGATCTCTCCTTTTTAGCTACATTGTATCAATTTCCACTTATCTCGGAATAATGTTTAAATGATTTCTTAATTTGTCTCTGAAAATGTTTGTCAATATATCCATATATCCATATATCCATATTTATGTGGTCAGAGACACAAAACTCACAAAACTGGAATCATAGAATTCTAATTCAGTGGCACTAGCCTAGCCTCTATTTGGTAATCGAATTAGATACAGCGTAGTGTACTTGTATGTATGTAGTGGGTATCCCAGTATCTGGAAGGATGATTGTTTTCTTGCCAAGCAATACAGAGGAGTGCTTGAACGAGGCACTCTCTCAACCTTGGGCGTAAACACTCTGTCTCTCTCACTGAATATGAATCGTGGCATCTATTTGGGCATGTGTAATTTAATGACCAACCCTCAATGTCAGGAAGGTCAGATCTTTCTCCCCAGAACAATCTGGGCCCAGAAGGGATGTCATGAAGTTAGAAACAGCAGTAATCTCTGGAGTGACTTTCCCCTCAGCCCGGTGCAGCCTAGCGACAAAGTTTGATATTACATTCTTTACACGAGAAATCACCCACTTCTACAACATAACTGGCATCACGACTGATGTTTACTTACCTCCTGACTACATTACTCAAGGCATACATGATGGGCTTGCTCTTCCTGTTCTGAGCCATGGCCAGCATATCCTTGACCATTAGGCGTGAAGGGTTAGGCAGCAGTGCCAGGGCGTAAACTGCCGCATCGACTTCAACAGCAGACTTGTCAAAGGTCCCGAGAACCCTCAGCATGGCGCTGGTGCACTCTGGTGTACCGCACTGTACCAGAGCTTGCATGGTCAGGGAGTCCGACATATCAATCATCTCAATTGCAGCAGCCTGCAGGACGTCAGCCTTCAGGCCACGCAGCTCAGACACCAGTTTGTGGAAGAGGGAGGCACGCTGCTCCCCATGACTGGTCTGGGACAGGGTCTTCAGCTGCTCCATTGTGGTAATGGCAGCATCTTGAGTTTGCACAGGGGACTTGTCATCAACAGGTTCAATTGGCAAGAAACGGGGGAGGGCCTCATCTGTTAAAACAAAAATTGCCACAAACCATTACACTGCATCCAGAAATGAACATTATTGGATAGATTCAAGCAAATTCTAAAAGCAATAACACTCACTATGATCAAAGACTCTGTCATTAATCTTGGCGGTCTCTCTCAGAGTCACAGTCTGCTTCACCAGAGTGGAAATTCCGTACTCGTTCCTATGTCGGGCACACAGTTACAGCAAATGAATAACAATGGAGAAAGCAGTAGTAAGATTCAAAGTGACAATATGAGTTTTTTTTTATGTAACTTTTGCCTATGATTATTTTGTTCACTCACTTGTGGGAGAGGGGCAGGAAGATATGCCTCTCTGTGCAGGTTCCACTGGTCATGTGTTTCTTCTGGTTGTCAAACTTGTAGTTGCAAGTCTGGTGGCTGCTAATCAGCTTGGACAAAGGATAGTGCTGAAAGTGGAGAGACATGAGCAAACATTCAGATGCAGTACTGTAATATGTTCCATTAACCCGAGTGGTTGAGTCAAAATGCTTTTACTAAGTACAGTAAATGCAGTTTTGAGGGAATGAGACACAGTTGTGGCTTTAGTAAGTGATAAGGAAGGTAGCTTGAGGCCTTTACCATTCCTGAGATGAGAGCCAGGGGACTGGTGGCCTGTTTGTGAGCGCTGAAGCTGTCACATCTGGAAAGATCCCTGCTGATAGTTACGTCGGTAGCAATGTCTCCTCTGGCGTTGACTGTGAAGTCGGTGGCGCAGACACCGTACACGGTGGGCTGGAAAGTCATTCATATTTAGGACTAGGGGACTGGAATCTGTCAGTGGCGTCCACACAGCTTTATATCAGATGGTCTTTCTGTTTCTTTCTGTTCGTTGAGTTTTGTTTTTAATAATGCTCTACTAATAAATATGGAGAAAATCAGGTCGTGCGTGAATATCAGTATTTTCATATACCTGTACTGGTAAATGTAACAGTCTACGAAAAAAGGAAATGCTAATAGTTGTTATGCTAACGAACAGCAAGATAGTACCTTGGATTTAACTTGGTGGTCTGTTGTCAGGTATTTTTGTGAAAGACAATACTGTAGCTCCAATACTAACATGCTAACAGTTGTTATTAGAATATTTAGCAAGATAACACTCTCAGTGGAGAAAGAGCTGAGGCACATGGATAAGGATTTTGCATTTTCCCCTGTGCTTGCATACTATTTCTAATGAGAATTTATACAATGCTAACACGCTAAGTTTGTTATGCTAACATGTAGCAAGATAGCAACCTGAGTACAGAATGCGCTAAGTTATAAGGTATTTAGTTTATGCTTAATGGATAATACATTGCAAAGCCTGAGTCTGAATAATAAGTCAGTTGGGGAGGGGGGGGGGGGGGGGGGGCTGTGTCATGTGACAGATGGCAACTGTATGGCTCAGTGACAGTATAACTTGCCATTTTCTAGGCAGTTCGCTGAAAATATGAACCTGGAACAAAGTGCTGTCGTGAATTTTCCTTGCTGAAAGTGAAATTAAGGGATTTTTAGTGGGTTTTTTAGTTGTTTTCTTTTGGTGTACAAAATCACCAAATTTCAGGCTACAGGAGATAATTGTGTGGCTAGGGTGATGAGTTCATTTGAGAATTTGTGATAGGGTTTTCTGCTGGCTCACACTCTAAAATCCAGTAAATTCCATCCCACTCTTATAAAACAGCGATTTTTGCTGAATTTGCTCTGCCTCTTTCAATCGACACAGAAGCACAAGTTTACATTTTAAGAAAAAAAAAAGAGTGACGGCAAGATAAAGATCAGAAGCGTGTCAAGAAAATGAGGTGGAAAAATGCGTCTGTTGGTTACCATATGGCAGAGCATCATTCCTCATTTTGTACGGCAGTACAGTACAGTTTTTGGGGAATTGCATTGCAATGGTAACAGAATAAAAAAAAAAAAAGAAGTTCCGATACTAGTGTGGATGAGACACATATTTTCATACCTCACGTTAAACAGTGTGGACCGCATTTTGTCTGGGAAAAAAAATGCCAAAACAAAACGGCAGAAGTACGAAAGAATAAGATATTAGTTAAGATATTAAGATGGGCTAGTTAGTTTCAGCAGTGTTTGCTCTGGAGCAGGCCCATATTTACAAAAGAGTTATATATTTAGTTTTTCCCCTTTCATTGCTCCTTCGTCGTGATTCAGTTTGGAATTGTGTTGACCTACGTTTGCTGTACCAGCTATTTGGTGACTAATTTTTGTTGTCTGTGTGATTCAAAATATTACATGGACTATACAATGGAAGCCAATCCAAAGTTAGTTTTAATATCTGAAAGGGTAAACATGTTTTCTGTTTTGCAGCAATCTAGTTGAATCAGATTGTCAAATCAATATGCCAGATTAAAGCCAATTATATGAGTAGGTGATGCCATGGGCGAGATAAAGTTATCTAGGACTTTGACCGGCTTGGTGATGTGGGAACACAAAGTGGACCATGTGCATATATCAGCTATGACTGTTCAAGATTATCTAGTCATTGTGCAACGTGTTTACCATTGCATGACTCTTCACCACAAACAGAAACAAACTCTGCTTTGATTGATTTAAAAAAAAAAAAAAAAAAAAAAAGACCACTCAGCCACAAACAGGCTCTCTCACCATTTCATTGTTCCTCTCTTCTTCCATGACGGGAACAAGGAGGGACGACACAATTCCTCTCTTGATGTTCAAGATGTTGACTGGCTCATCCTCCTCGGGGAAGAGTTTCACCTCAGTGTGCCGCTCAACTGTGACCTTCAGTGGGTTCCTGATGATATGGACGAATCGTCACTTACGACCTGATTCTACTTTTCTTCTTATATACACATTAATAATAATAATAATACATTTATTCTTTAAAAGAATGTTTATAAAGTGCTCTGACAGAACAGAAAAGCATATGGTTCATAAAACCGAATTAGACAAAATAACATGCATAAATACCCAAACAATCGTATATATATAACAACTATCGTACAAGCTATCATTTAAAATAGATTGAGGAATGTAGACCAGAAGTCACGATGTAGGTTTGTAAAAAAAATAAAATAAAGAGGTAGAAGATGACATCTCATAACAGTGAGATTCTGTAAAAGTGAGTTTTAAGAAGTGATTTGAAAAATGTCACCAATTTTGCATGTGTTATCTCCTGGGGCGTGTTTTTCCAAAGCCAAGGTGCCCTGATGGAGGATGCTCTATCACCTTTAGTTTTAAGCCTCAGGTTTGGAACAACCAGAATTCCATCATTTGAGGATCTCAGGCTGCTGGCGAGCTCATAAGGGATTACAAATTTTGTTATGCAGCTCAGAGTCAGACCCATACGTACTTTAAAAGTTACCTGTAAAGTTTAAAAATCAATTCTAAAAATAACTACAAGCCAATGTAATTAAGTTGCTGTAATTTCGTGTGCTACCTGGATAAAATAGCCTCTGTTTTTAAAAGTTAGTTTTAAAGACAGGCAAATAGACTTACTTGGCCATGGCGGCTTTGAAAGCCTGAGCTCCAGCAGCGGGGTGATACAGTGCCTTCCCGTCATCATCCACAGCAAAGATCTCGCTCAGAGAGCATTCTGTGGTGCGCAGGATGAAGCTGCAGGTCTGTGGCACTTCAAGCTCAACCTGGCAGTAGATGAACAACTGTTTAGTAAGGCTTTGCGTTCCTGACAGTCAGGACTGGGTAAGGACGATCGGTTCAGGTCACGAGACGCACTTGACAGGAGACTTTGGGGCCGCTCTTGTTGACATTGGCTCCGGGAACGCCATTGAAGGTCTCAGCCTCATAGTCGTACACAAAGCGCCTGAAGTTCCTGAACCTTTTAGCCACTGAAATGTGTTGTAAACATCAGTTAGACTTGAGCCACATTGAGTTTTTGTGCACTAAATCACAGCAACGCATGAGATCCGATACAAGGTCTGTATCAACATTTTTCCTACATCACAGTGAGAGGTGAGTATAAGAATTTGGAAATATCAGAAAGAGCTCTCAGTATGATGCACTGAACACTGCAGCCTAAAAAACAAACACATTGTCCCCAATCTATAACCTTAACTGTGTCAGTCAAACAACACTTAGCCCTAGTTTTGGCGTGGGGTTGACACAGAATTCAATGCGTTCACAAAGCATGTGCCTTACTATCATTTCTAAAAACAGAGGAAATTATTGAGAATAAATGGGAAACTTACATAAGCATGTTGGAGATTGTTCAGCCACACTTCCTACATCTTGCTCTGGAAAGAATAGCAAAATAATAATAATAATAATTTGGGATTTACTCAGTGGAGAATGACAATACAATCTGCACAATAAATAAATATGCTAGTATATATATAGAACATACAGTATGTCAAGAATAATGAAGAGTCTGTATTCCAAAAATGTATACTCTTGTCTTTCTTTGCATTAAAATGTTTTCATAGTTAATAGTACTTACGGGCTAGGGTGCATGTGCCCAGCAATAGCAGAAGGTAGATCCTGCTACGTCCCATATTGGGCTCAGCACCTGGAAATCCTTGTGGTAAAAAGAGTCCCCCTCCTTCAGTGAAGACTAATCCTTATGGTTTGATATGATGGCTTTTATAGTTCTGCCGTCTTACTGGACGTGATTAGCGGGACTTGCAAATGTGTTGCCCTTGTTCCAAAGTCTGAGCAGTCCTTGTGGCAGGCCAAAGGTAAAATATTTCACAAACTAAGGCATGATGTCAGCACTGGGTGGGGGTGTTTGCTGTGATAATGCCGAATATTCTGATTTGGTATTTTAGGAGATTTTTCACACTTATAAAAGGTCACTGAAATAAAGTAGCAAGTTTTTTCCCCCCTCAAATTATTGTGATAGTTCTATAGCTTCTTAAAATGGATTGACATGTCAGGAAACAAGAGTTATTCACTAATGAGTCACATCTAGAACCTTTAAAACAGAAAACCTTTGCACTTTTGGCTTAACGATATAAATCATATTGACTGAGAAAGAAATGACTCACCCGCCGCTTATGTTAGTGAGTGTATGACAACATAATATATTAAGTTATAATTTTTTGAAATTTGAATTGCATTGAATACTTTATTTTGAACATGGGTGATAAATAAATAAATCAAGCTAAATTGTACATATTCGAAAAGGAGTAGGAAGAAGTAAAAACGTATCCCCTCTCTCTACTTTGTTATGATACTATTACATCAGCTTTTAGACGTGATCTACTCTTATTTCTGCAACATAGAATAACTAATAAATATTTCTATATACTGTATATATTTTTAAGGCATATCATTTCATGGATGGGCAACACTTTTTTGTCAGTTCTTCAGATCCTCCTGAGGCCAAACTAAATTTATGAAAACAATATGATTGAACGATTAGAGGTGCATCTCTATCAAGCAATAAAAATATGAACACATTTATTTCTGTATTTCAATTAAATAAATTGAAAGTCATGGATTAACAACACAGAGTAAAATGTTTCATGATTTTACTTCTTTTATATAATTTTGATCATAGCTTACTGCTAATGAAAACCCAAAATAAAAATGGCAAGAAATTAGAATTTAAAATAAGAAACAATAAAAATTATTTAAAAAATAGACATTAAGTTAGGAATTGGAATTATGTTTTATTAATTCTGTATGGGCGGCACGGTGTAACGACTGGTTAGCACATCTGCCTCACAGTTCTGAGGACCCGGGTTCAATCCCCGGCCCCGCCTGTGTGGCGTTTGCATGTTCTCCCCGTGTCTGCGTGGGTTTTCTCCGGGCACTCCGGTCACCTCCCACATCTCAAAAACATGCATGGTAGGTTGATTGAAGACTCTAAATTGCCCGTAGGTGTGAATGTGAGTGCGAATGGTTGTTTGTTTATGTGTGCCCTGCAATTGGTTGCCGACCAGTTCAGGGGGTACCCCGCCTCTCGCCCGGAGATAGCTGGGATAGGCGCCTACACACCCGCGACCCTTGTGAGGAGAAGCGGCTCAGAAAATGGATGGATGGATGGAAAATTCTGTATGAGTCACTTTGAATGGAAATACCGAAACAAACGTTTATACAACATTAAAATGTATTGAGAGGCACGTGCATGCAGTATAATAATAAATATATTTTTTTTTAATAACAGTTCTCTTCAGTCATATTTATGTTTTGAATTGGTGGGCCCACTATCTGTAGGGTTTGGTGGGAGGGATTTTGTCATCAAATCCTCATGTAAGCATGAGGATTATACCATCCATCGATACCATTCACTGTACCGCTTATCCTCACTCGCGTGTTACAGTTATCTTTATCAGTTATCTTTTTA
This sequence comes from Phyllopteryx taeniolatus, assembly GCF_024500385.1. NCBI lineage: Eukaryota > Metazoa > Chordata > Actinopteri > Syngnathiformes > Syngnathidae > Phyllopteryx > Phyllopteryx taeniolatus. The sequence continues at coordinate 11,813,120 of NC_084519.1, forward strand.
ATCAAAACAAAGAATAGTAAAGGCCCACAATTACATCAGAATAATGACACCACCTATGAGCTTTTTTCTGTTAATAATATTTACAATGTATCGTCTGCGCAGGCAACAACAAAGACAAACGAACAAAAAACAAAGTGCACGAAATTCCTGAACAGAATCGCTTAAATTCTTTTCCCGGTCATGTCACAAGTTTTGTGATGTTATCAACACCTTCTGCTACCATGTAAATTGTTCTGTTTGGAATTGATTGACACTGTCAACAAATTATTAATTTATTCATTATTTTAACAATATGTGCATCATTATTGTTGTAGTTCTGCTATGCATCATTCTGAGAATATTTTGTAACGTCTTTTTTGTTAAATCTCTTATTAGGTTATACACCACCGCAAACTATAATCACAATAATAAATATCTCCATCCAGCCATCCATTTTCCATACCGCTTATCCTCACTAGGGTCACGGGTGTGCTGGACCCTATCCCAGCTGTCTCTGGGCGATATTGTTAAATGAATTCCTCACAGTCTCATCAAAATGGATCATTTGTTTTCCTCTTGGTTCTACTGTATATCACAGCAGAGGGTTGTGTTATATTGCAAAGGTGTACTAAATGTTAAGACCAATGAAGATTTAGCATATGTGTGAGTGAGGGTTTGTTCCCTAGAGCAAAAAGGAACATAACCTGTCAATCCGTACACTGTTGACTCACCTCTCCCCTACTTAGAAAAGCCAGTAAAGGCTGTCTGAGCATGATTGGGAGAGAGTTGCACTCAAGATAACCTAATCTGACAGAGGATGACAAGTCTTGTGTTGCATCACAGTAAATAAAAACAACCTTACTGTACAGTATATGCAAAAGGACTAACAGTCAATAGCGTTCATTAAAAGCTACATGAATGCAGGTAAAGATAGCAAAGAAGAAAAAAAATACTACGGTTGATCAAGAATCAAGTTTGAACTCATACTCGTATTCCTTACAGCAGGGGTTCTTTATAGGGGCAAAATCTTTCCAAGTTGAAAAAGATTCATAAGACTATTAAAATGTAATTTATTCATGTATGTGTATTTATTATAATTAATGAATTAGTCATCATTTAATTGAATTTAAATGTAATCAGTTTTAAGTGTGTGGTGCCCTATTTGGGGATAGTTGATTTAGCCTGTACTGTAAATAACTAGCGAGATTTTGGGTCATTTGGATGTTGATTGAAGAACATAAGGTCGGCCTGTCCTGTCAGTCCGTTGCGGCGTATTTCGACGTTCCAACTGTTTTCTTGGTGACTGATGTCCCAAATGTCTTCAGATCATAAATAAGATCCTGCTGTTTACTTTGAGTCTGCTCCCTTACCTTTCTCACAATCATCATCTCTCCACAAGAGACTCTTGCACAGAGCCGCAAACCGAGGGTAATTGCAATCATTTCACGTCTTCCACCTCCATTTGCATCATTACATTTTGACTGATATTCTGTTTATGACCGTAATCAATAAGCAATCATAAAATTGTTTAATTTCTTTGTAAACAGAAATTACAAATTCAGCAGGGGATCAAACAAAATGATCAATTATAATCTAAATGCAGATTGAACCTTATTAGAATAGAAGTCTAACTAATGTTGCTTTGGAGTGGTTGTTTAAAAAAAGTTTCATGAAGCTGGGCATTTTAGGAAACTGGTTGATTCGTGCAGCTGATGTGTAGTAAGAAGGTGCAAGAAGTTTATTAGTTTTAAGAATGAGATGTGGAACTGCACATTTTGCACAATAATATTATAATATAAAACCATTTTAATGGTTTTGTTTCATATGCAATGTGGACAAAACATTGGACATTGATGGTTAATTTTAATATACTTTATTGACGTGTCATTCTTTGCATGAGTATGTGAAATGTTACATGTTTAACAGTTTAAACAAACTCATTTAAAACTGTTATTCATTGGATGTTATAAATATGCTAGCAATCTAACCGGCAATACTCCTTCCAAACAGGTGGGAGTGTTTCATGCTGATTCAGACCTCTGTTGGTTCTTCATTGTTGGAAAGTAAAGGGGAGGTCAATCTCAAGCCTTCCATTACTGACTTTCACATCAGCATACTGTGAAGCTTGTGTAATTTGCTCAAAAACAGTGGTGTTGACTTGATCGACTACCTTAATGAACTTCTCCATAACGGAATTATATGCATTGTTGAACTGCTCCATATCAAGGGCGGAGATCTTGTCAACAACAACCTTTATGACTCTCACAATACTGCAATAGAGCTCATTGATTTGGAGGAACACTTCATCTAAATAGTCAGAGTTAATTGAGTCAAAAAACTGCTGAGATTTGTCAACAATAGCTGTCAGGGTCTCACTAATTCTCACCAGCACTGTGTCTAAACTCTCTATATTTTTCACAAAGTACACTAGTCCACTGATGCCATCCTTGACATATGTTTTTACATTTTCAAAGATCTGGCCGACAGTAACTGCATCACCAACTGGCAAGGTGACTTTCACGCTGCTGATTTTCTCCACAAATAAGTTATAGTAGACCTCTGTGTTCTGATAAATAACCTGGATAGTTTTGTCCAGAGTAGTAGCTATGCTGCTGGTCATCATCTTCAGGACCTCAGGAAGTGTGGTCATTTCCTCAGACCCTGGGAGTTTGAACTTGATCTCTCTCAGTAGGTTGACGATAGTGTCCAAGACAACATGGATGTTTTGTTGGCAATGGACAATGGTGTTTCGAAAGAAGATTGACAGCTGGCTCATCTGGACATCACAGTTGATGACGGTATTATAGACATCGCTGATACGGTTGACAACGACATTCTTCAACTTCTTCATGTTGCTCATGATCTGATACTTGTGAAGAAACTCTGTGAAGGCAGAAATGACGGAAGGGAGTCGCAGCTTCAGTTCAGAGAGCATCAGTTTGGGTGTCTCAATGTTGTAGACAATTTGGAGGTTCATCCTCTTTGCATCCTTGGAAGATGATTTAATGACCAAGATATCAACATCAGCCTCTGGAGCAGACTGCCAAAAGGAATGCAAAAAAATAACTCTGAAGCAATACTGAGTAAAATCAATTAAATTTGCAAAAGTGTCAGGGTACTCAACTCACAGGATAACGACCGTAGAACCTTGCACTCATCTGAGATGGGACCCTGCCATTTAACTGCAAGCCCAGAAAGCCAGCAGATGGAGCAGATAGTGAGGCACTAAGACCATCTCTGCGAGCAGCATAGCGAAGGTTGACATCAGTGAAAGTTGGACTGGTGATGTCCACATTGAGGGTCTGGCGAGAAACACTGAAATAGAGAATACATCTTGAAAGGAACTCTTGTCCTGTGATTGAATGAGAAACCAAATATACAACAAATATTGAAACAAAGATAATCTTACCTTGTTCCTTGGTCAATGACATGGTTAGCATCCATGCTGAGGTCGGCATGTGTCAGGGCGAGCTTGTTAATCATGTTCAAAGCTGCATTCTCAAAGCTTACTGTTGAAGAAGCTATTGGGCAAAAGGTTTTGTGTAATTCAGTAGTTGAAAATATTGCAACAGAACGCAAATAATTATATTAAGGGAATATCATCAACTCACCATCTATGTCATAATCCAAGAAGACAAAAGCGGAAGTGGCAGAGGATTTAAATGTGCCTTTGAAAACAGGAGTGTTTCCCTCCAGTAGTATGTCAAAATTTGAGGTGTACAGTGGGGTTGCAACGTTGCCATTGGTGGATATCTTCTGCTTGGCAAATGTAACATCGGTCACAGTTTTTTCAAAGATGGTGAAATCACCCAGGCTGCTTGGCTGTGACAGATTAATCTCGATATCAGCAGTCAAGGATGAGACTGGTGCAAGATCAATGGTAGTCTGGGCAAAATGCTTCCCATTCGTGTTGAAACTGAACAGGTTGAGCTCGTTGTTACTTGTATGCTTAAGCGTGGCATAAACGTGATTTAGGGAGGCTTGGACAGACAGACTGTCAATCAAATCAAAGTTGATTACTTTAGTGGTGCCGCGGTTAAGCTTGACATCAGCAATGACCTTGGAGGTGGAGCGTAGGCCATTATTCAAGAACAGGTTAACGTCACTATCCAAGACTCCTAGTATTATATAGTCATCAAGCACTGTGCCATCCATGTTTGCCTTAGTGAATGCTTCAATGGAAATGTCTTCACTGCTTCCCTCCAGCTTCAGGCTGAATTCACTGTTTGCTTTTCCAACAGCCTTGACCACAGGGATGTTGAAATCACCCTTAATGTTCATGGTAGAGTGAGCCTTGGCTTTGGTGTTTGCGACCAGATGCTGGTTCAATTCCAAGCTCACTATAGGCAGAGAAATTCGTGCAGCAGAAGCCACTGAAGTAGCAGCTTCCAGGGTCTCAGTACTCATACTGAAGGTGCTGTCATGAGTTCCGTCAATGTGACGATTTTCTAGGGACAAGGAATTGGCCAACTTGATTCCTCTCTTGGTGGTCAGGCTGGTGGTGCCATCAAGTTTGGCTTTCAAGCCCTCAAACACAGAGGCAGTGGTAGCTCCCAGACGGAATACAATATCATCTGCTGCAGACAGTCCAGTATTGACATTCACATTGATGACAGCAGATTTAAAGGACAGCTCTGTAATCAGGTCACCCACAGGGGGGATCTCGATCAAGCTCATTATAACAGCGATGGGAGCAGCCTGCTTTTTCTGATAAACAATCTTAGCACCTAGATTGACATTTTGTTCAGTAGAAATCATAAGGTGCTTCAGTCCTGTCAGCTCATACAAGTTCACATCACTTATTGCTGGGGTACGGATGTCAACAAAAGGGAATTCAATAACAGGAATGCTGATGGGGTTAGTCAGGAAGTCAAGATTGGCATTACCATCCATTGCAATAAAGGCACCAGCTTCATTTTTGTTGTTGTCAACAGTGAAGTTGTAGGTCATTACACCCTGATTAAGACGAGCAGTATAAATTGTGTTCATCTTCTGGTTGTTGGGGGTCAGAGTGGCGGAATAATCGTTCTGCAAATCAATCTTAGCAGTTGGTGCTCCAAAGACTGAAACCCTGCAATTTACTTTGTTTTGGAAGTCAGCGAAAAACTCATAGGGATAGGCAACAATGTTAATTCCATTGGAGAGAAGTCCTCTAACCACACCAGTGAAGTCTGTGTTATGGTTTACTTTAAGTTCAGCCTTCATGTTACTAAGGTTGAGATGTCCAGAGGCGGAAACCACACTGTTCTTAATCATGGAGGCCTTCATCTCGTTAATGACATTAAACTTGTAGAGCAAAGGGCTTGCTTCAGCAGTTACTTGCTGTTTCATTGTCAATGGTTTTGAGTCTGTGTTACCAGAGAAAGTCAGTGTGACAAGGCTTGGACTGAGTGACAAATACAGGTTGCTGATGTGGTTCCCTTCTTGAGCAACAGACTTGCCAACATTGTCAACAGTCAAAGTGAGGGTGTAGCCATCTTGACGGAGGATTGCCTTCTGGTTCATGGTGGCATCATTTTTGACATTAATGATTGGAAGGTCTACAAGATGTTTGTAGTTTGTTTCAAGAGAAGCAGCCATTCCCTCTTCCATGGCAATAAAAGCAAGGTTCGTAACATCAGCATTGTAAGTTGGTGTATTAACTTTCACTGCAGTCTTTGCTTGGGCCTGGCCAGAGAGACCATAGAGAGATAGAGAGGCTTGGTGATCAACAACAAGCGCAAGATGGTTGATCTTGAGGGTCTCTGCGAGCACAACACGGCTCATTTTGGGAAGTGCAATTTGAGCAGTTGAGTCGAATTTGTAATTAAGGATTTCAAAGCTGGTAGATGTGCCTTGGGAAGTAATGATGCCTTTGAATTGGGGTGTCATTACTGTCTCGGTGGAGTTTTGGAGCTCAGCAGATGTCTTGACAGTGTAGATAGGAGTATTAAATCGGATCTCACCATAGAGTTTGCCAAAGCAAGGGACCACAATATCACATGGCATTGTTGGAAGTTTCATCTCAGGAATCGAAAGAGACTTAACAAGCTTCTCCACAGGGAAGTGAGGGATAGTAGGGAATGATATCTCAGAAAGAGAGATATCTGAGAAGTTGATCTCAGGCATGGAAGGGAGGTAGTTCATTGTAAGGTCTCCAAAGAAAGTATCAATGTCAATCATCTTGAAATGAAAATTCAAGATGAAATCAATAATTTGGATGATTCTCTCCTTGATGTCATCAAATGAAATGGTGGTGGCTTTGATAGTATGGAAGCCCAGAATTGTGAACTCAGGGATATCCAGGTGTGTGGGGATTTCAACCAGCTGAAGTTTATCCATGTTGAACTTCATGGAAGGTACCACCAGGTCAGTGAGCGGAACAGTGAAAGATGGAATATTCAGCTCATATTTCTTCAATTTACTTAGTAGTGCGTCAAAGATTTGCTGAATCTCACTGATGATCTTTTGCTCAGGGAACACTGCCCTGATTTCCTCAATCACACTATCACATGTACGAGTGACAATTGCCAGGACTTTCCTGTAGTACTTGCTCACTAACTTCAGGTATGAGGCAAGCTCACCTTTAATGTCAATATTTGTAACTTCCTCTTTTATATATTCGAACAATCTCTTGATTTCTCTAAACATAGCCTGGTCCATCAATTCATTTACAGATGTAATAATTTCTGCAACTCTGATTTCCCTCAGACGACCCATAAAGCCTTTAGCAGAGGTCAAGACAACATTGGAGAAATCTTTTGCTGCTTCAAGTTTCTGGGGAATTTCAAGAGCCCTGATGAGATCATTAATGTAAGTAGTGCAAGCAGCAATGAATTCATTCACATAATCCACAAACCCATTATAATCCAATGATGTCATCTTCTGCGCGATAGACTCAACGAAGGACTTCAGGTGCTGAATCATATCCTTAACTTCAGTGGATTTCATGTAGTCAATAACTACCTGGAAGACCAGCTGGAATTTATTAGGGATGTCTGCATCCCTCACCATCCTGGCAACTGTGTTGAGGGTTTCCTCAATTCTAAACTGCTTGATGACCTCCACCAGTTTTTCCAAGATGGCTTGGACCTTTTTGTCAGCTTCAAACTTTACAACGCACTCCCTTAGCTGGCCAAAGACTGTGTTGATTTTTTCAAAGATGTTGAGATCCTGGATCAATTTCTTGATAAACTCTGTTATCTCATTGGCTAGCTGAGTCGGAATCTGACTCATTAGATCCTTGATGGAACCACTGATGTTGATGTCTGTAATAAACTCCTTTAGTTCAGCAACAAAGTCGACAATATCAAAATTTTCAATTGTGCGTTTCATGATATTCAGGCAATCATTCAGAATAGCCATGATTTGGTATTTATTGTCAATATTACGCAGGAATGCCACACTGGTGCCTTGCAATTGTTCCAAGTCAATCTGCTGGATCGTCATCTTCACTGTATCGATAACATACAGAACCATTCCCTTAATGTCATACTCATAATTAATAGTATTTACCAGTTCCTGAATCCTTGACGCGATGGTTTCAAACATTTTTCCATCAACAATAATCTGCTCCATCATGGCAACATAGCTTTGAATGTAAAAAGTGACATCAGTGATCATTTTGTCAAAAATAACCCTCTGGATTCTTAATGCAGTATCTACGTCATCCATGGAAATCAGAATCTTTGGCGTAAGTTCACTGAAGTAGTCCTTCAACTGAATGACTTTGCCTTCAATGTTAAATTGAGTAACAAACTCACCTACATGCTGAGGAAGTGCCTCAAGTTTCGCCCTGATTTCCTCATTGCTGATGCAGTCCTGAACAATTTCTGCAACACGGACAATAGCATCCTTGATGCTTTCCAAGAAGAAAGGCACATTTTCTATCAGAGGGAACTGAATGATGTGACAGTTTGTGTTCTTGTCATACTTGAGGAAACCCGAGAGACCAAATTCCTGGTTGTCTGTGGATTCGGTGTTGATGATGTTTGTAAGTAGAGTAGCAGAAATGCCCATGCCAGTTCCCTCAGCAGTGTTGTAAAGACTCATGTCTTGATTAAAGGCATGATTATTCATTTTAGACTTCAGACTAACACTGGTCTTCTGTTCATTAGGGGAAAGAACAGCGTCCATCTTATTGTCAAAAGTGGTCTCCAGGGAAATTCCGTTGTCTAGTGCCTGGCTGACTGAGGCTCGGCATTCATGTGAGCTAGCAAAAGCCAAGGGTTGTGCTCGCAGGAGGAACTTGCCATAGAGCTGTGCACTGTGCTTTCCATACAACGATAAGTCTCCATCAGCGTTGAAGATGGCATCAAGGTTGAAGTCAAAAGGAACAATGCTGGAACGGAGGGTATGGTCAAAGCGCATGACCTGTGAGTTAAAGCGAGCATCATTGGTGAACTTGGCAGCAAGACCAATAATTTCAAGCTCTGAGTTATGGCTCATGTGGGTTCCAAAAAGATTTCCAGTTGTGCTGCACTTTGCGTTGGCAGTCATGTCAGCATAGTTAACCTGATAGAGGTGCTTGATCTCTGCCTCATCATAGGTGGCTTTCAGGCTTCCAGTCAGGTCCATCTTATAAAAACCTGCGTGCAACTGAGCCTCATTAATAATGTTGGCAGGAAGAAGCTTCAGGTTGTTGTTGACCTTGGCCGATGCTGCATAGGGTGTCAAGTCAATGGAAACATCATGTTTATAAGAGGCATAGTCACTGTACTGGACTTTAGCCTTAGAGTTCAAGTTAAAGCTAGAAAGTGTTATGGTCAGATCATTGCCATTATCAAACTTGAGGTCGAGCATTGCGGCCTTGTTGTTAATGGACAGAGTTGCTCTTGTAGTGTCCAGCCCAGCATTAAAGGTGTTTTCCAGAGACAGTGGACTCTGAAGAGTGTTTGTTCCACTTGTGATCAAACCGTCCTTGTCCAATCTCAGGGTGGCTTTGTGTATGGCAGTGTTCTGTAGAAGCCGAATGATGGCATCACTGTTTACAGTCAGACCATTGACATCAAGGGAGGAAGTCAGCAAAGAGTAGATTTGATCTTGAGAGCGGTCTGCATTCGTTTCCACTCTCAGCGAAATTTTGCCGGTTCCAGCAGAAGCTTCAGCCTTGTTGTGGATTTTCATACCAAGCGCAGCGGCACTTGAGTGGCACTTCAGTGACAGGTTGCTGTCTGTGAAAGAAAGCTCAGCAACATGTGTCAAGGTGTCTTCAAAGGCATTGGTGTGAGAAACAACCAATAAGTCACCATTAACAAAGGTTGCTGTAATTCTGTTTTTAGCCTGAACAATAGTTGAGTCAAATTCAACCAAGGAATCGATCTTTGCATTTGGTTTGAATGGAATAACATAGAAAGTCTGAGATGAAATGGTCTGGGCATAGAGGGGTCCAGCCCTGAACATTCCCTTAAAGTTGTTATCAATAGAGATTTTTTCAGCGTTGATTCCAGTCAGAGAATTGTGTTCGATGTCAACAATGAGGCTAAGTGGGCTTGTGGCTTTAATCTTGGAACTTGATTGCACATTAATTTTGTCAGTAATGGTTGCATTCTCAACAAAATTGACACTGGCTTCAATGAACTTGTGGGACAAAGAGCCTTTCATCTGGGCCTTGAGTGAGTCAGTGGTGGCCAACATTCCAGAGCCTAAATGAAAAACAGAAAGAAAATTAGTTATTACAGCCTTACCCTTGGATGATGCAGCATGAGTGTAATTTTATTTTAGAAATACCTTCAAGCTTGACTGCGAGTATTTCAAATGGTGAGGTTCCTTTCACATCAAACTTGGCAGAGTAACTTGGAGTTTCCACAACATCTTTGCCGGCTGCCATCGATGCCTCTATGTTGTAGAGGTTGCTCTTCATCTGTGTTGAAACTTCAGTTTTGCCAAAAAGAGGAACAGTTAAAGTGAGGCTCTCAGGGACAAAAAGCTCTGGAATTGGAATCTCCATTGAGACGATCTCCATTCCAAACTCAGGCAGAGACAGGTGAGGTGTTGTTAAAGCTGGTGGGAAATTGAGCTCCTTAGTTGATTTTCCTCCAAGAGGGAGTGGGATGACGATGGTAAAGCGCTCTTTGTTGAAGTAGTACACAGCCTTTGTTTCACTGTTAAAAGTACAACAGGTAAACACATAAATGTGAAATGAGAACCCCAATAACCAATTAATCTGGCCCATTTCAAACTTACGTATTCAAGAACAATCTCTCTGGCAGAGAAATCTCAGGCATATCTGGAACTCTGAAGTTCTGAAAGTAAGGGATCTCAGCACCATACTTCTCCATGTAGTTGTTTGCTGCCTAATAGACAGACAACAATAAAAATCTGTTTTACCTTCACGAAAATAAAAACAAAACAGCCATAATAGTTGTATCACATACCTCCCCAAACTTATTGAAGATGTGAGCGACCTTCATGTCAGTCTGTCCCACCTGTGTGTCAAGAAGTTGTTGTGTATACTTCTCAAACACATCAGAGAATAGCCCAAAGGTGACATCAGTGTTGACATCAGATTTGAACTCAACCGCAACCTTGCTGTCATCTTGAGAATGGAGAACAAATGGAAACATTTTAAGCAATGAAGAAGTGTTTCTTTTTTAATTACTTTTACCTTAACGATTGGGTTAATATTAGCATTTCAATTTCAGTGCTGATTTTAAGGTACCGTGTAAAGTCAGAAATGGATATGAAACACCCAAGAAAGAAAATATGCAGTGAGCTAGCCAATTCTGAGTATTCGTATTAGTATAAGTATTGCTGATGGTTGTTATTGATAGGGCTGGAAGCATGGTAAATCAGTGCACTTTATATGGAAAAATATATTACCATATTTCATTGCAAGCTCCTGTTTGGACACAGCCTCCAGGACCTTCACTTCACTCTTCAGCTTCAATTCCAATTCTTCTTCTCGCTTTATGTTAGCTGTGACTGAGGCATCAACGTTCAATGTGGGGACCAGAAGCTGAATTTGAAGCATACCTTTCTTCATCATTTCAAGACTGAAATAAATACCAAAGTCAGAACCCACAGTAAAATATGACATATGACATCTTTGTTCCTCCATGAGACACTTTATTTCTTACTTGGCTCGACCAACCAGGGAAAGCTGAGGGATGTTTTTGTTCAGGAGATCCAAAGAGATGGAGTGTGTTCCTTTGCCTCTAGTATTCCCATCAACAACACCTAGCCTCAATCCTGCTTCCACATCATAGTCAGGAATCTGGATATCAGCTGTGACCGTGTTCTTCCTTCTGTTGTATTTCATGATAGCTCTGGCCTCCGTCGGCTCTGCACCTGTTTTTGCCCAACCAACCCAATAATGTCACTTCACTGGATTTCAAAACCACTTTGAGTGATGTAGAGGCTCATATTATTATTATCTTTAGTGTGACGTACCTTCTGCTCTAAGAACAAACTTCACAGAGTCGACCTTTTGTCTGGCCTCGTCTCCCTCCTTAAGCAGCTCATAGGCAAGACTGGCGGTGTACTCAGTGACTTCACCGGTAGGATGGAGCTCCAGTGCAAATCTATCAAAATTTATGATATCATTTAATGGATTAATCTTTTATTATTAAGTAATTTATTCATAGAAATGCAGATGTTCTGTGTGTTTTCTCACTTGCTGTCACCGGTGAAGGGGAAGTAGGGGGCTGTGTCTTGAGAGAAAGCATCAATGTACTGAAGAGCAGTGCAGTATTTCATCCCAGCAAAAAAGGGGGTGCATTCACTAACATCGACTTTGTTTGCCCCCATTGGGGTGATAGTCACAACCTTTAGTTCATTCACTGCCACCAGAGTGTTTCTAAATTTTAAATACAAAGGAGGAGTTAAAATCAACAAAAATTTAACTTCCACCCTTGGCATACAGCTACCATTATTATTATTATTATTTTGTAACCTACGTCATTTTGATGAGCTTGGTTGGGCTCTTTGGAGCAGGAATGGTCAGTTTAACATGGTCACGTCCCATGGAGAGCTTGGCCTGAAGGCCACTCTCATGGAAGATGTTGGAGTGCATCTCCAAACCAGAGTTGAGATATTCAGGAATGTAGGCTCCAACATGGGTCGCAAACTCAATGCCAGCAGAGGGCATGAAAGCTACTTCACTCTGTCAGAGAAACACAAAAGATGTACAGTAATTAGAATATGTGACTTATAAATCATTGGTGTGATTAAAACATATTCAGCAAATAATTACCATGTCACGGGCAATCTTAAGTCCAGCCTTGATACCAGGGGTGAAGGTCCCAGACAATGAAATTTTCAGAGGTACACCAGTGACAGTAGGCAGGAAAAAGTCATTGTCCATGAAGATATAGTGGGCAAAGATGGTGTTGTCAGCCTTTGTCATCAGTCCCATCAAGACCTGTGCAAATGCAAGTCAGATTTAAATCACATACAAAATAAATCGATTTAAAAGAATAATGCCGTAAACTGTTCTCCTCAAGTTATATTTTCTTTCCTTACGTCAGTGGGGAACATCCTGAACATGCTCTTTATCATCAAGGCAGCAGAGTATGCCATTTCTCCCATTTCACTGGACTTCAGATATCCCAGCTCATTTCCGAATAATCTCAGATACATCATTGCCTCTGGAGACTTTGAGGTCTCCAGTTTTCTCATCAGCATGTTGAGGTTCTGCCCAACTTCTCTCATAAAATTCAGAGAGACCTAAACACAGATGTGCACAAAGTATTACTTAATTGTTTGATACAACCAAAGTAGAGTTGTTTTCAGCCACCCCAAATACCTGTCTCTTCATCTCAGCGTTCCTCGAACCAGGAAGGAAGCGCTGTACAATCTCTCTGACTGCGTGCATGTTATCCGAGACAAAGTATATCGTCTTCATTGCAGTGTCAGGGAAGAATCCGTTGTCACCAAACAGTGCATCAACTGTTGGCTCAAATCCTTTACCCTCCATCCCAATCTGTAATGGTGTTACAAGTCACAAGTTAACTTGATCTAAACTTAGTTTGACAGTTTATTTTCTGACCACTCAAAATATTTACCTCCATCATGTCAATGTCGAAACCAAATGCCTTAAGAGTCATTTCCAGCATGGCTTCCTTGGGCAGGTAGCTGGTGCCCTCAAAGATCATGTTTCCTTCCACAGATCCGATCCGGTAGTTGCGAGAGAACTTGATGGGATTCATGATGGGTCCAATCTCATTGTCCTGGAGGGCGTCACGAATCTTTTGTCTGAGTCTTGGCAAGAAAACAAAGATACAGTTCAACCTCTAATTTTCTCGATTTGGTGGCACTCTGACAATAACAACAAATAAATGATTATGCAGCAAACTTCACTTACTCTTCGGTTTTAGGCTCACTTGAAGACAAAATATTGGTAATATGGGACACCACAAAGCTCTTAAATTGGGTGTCTTCTTCAGTAGGCAAGGCAGTGGCCAAACGCACCAACTCACTTGGCAGGGGGTTCTTCATAAGCACAAGATAAGCAGCAATTCTCTTTTGCACAGGGTTGGCACTGTCCAAAAGGACCTGAATGAGAATTTCTCTTCCCTGTGAAACAAACAATTAATCCAATTAGCAAGCATTATAAGCAATTATTTTTACTATTCTTTAATATCTCTAAATGTTTGCACTTGCCTCATCTGGGATGGGAGTCAGCCGGTAAACCTGAATGGCAGCTTGCTGCACTGCCAGGGAAGCTTCTTGTTGGTTCACACACTGCAGCACTGAAGCTCTGAGTGCAGGACTAGCAGGCACAACAGCGGGAGCCATGTTCCCAATAACCTAGACCAACACAGACGAAAGTTCTCTTTATTGTACAGAATAAATACAAACAGGATTTGGATAATGTTTCCAGAAGTCATGTCTTTGAACTAGCCATTTGTTAAATTACGTACCCTCAAAGTCAGGAAAGTGTTGTCTTCATCACCAGTGCAGTCACCCAAATGACCTGCCATGAACTCAGCAACAGAGCGAATCTCAGGGATTAGCTTTCCTTCGCTTTTGTAAAACCTGTGATGAAGACATTTAGGTTCAAAGCTGTTGAATCCCATTTGACGGTCATTAGTATACCTTGAATAAAGGTAACGTAACTCACCTCTTGACTACATTGCTCAGGCCGTACATGATAGGCTTACTGGGCTTGTACTTGACCATTTCAAGCATGTCGTTTATCAGCAGAGAAGAAGGATTAGAAACAAGTCCCAATGCAAACACTGTGGCATCAACTTCAACTGCTGAGGTTTGGAAGCCCCTGAGGATCTGCATGATGGCACTGCTGCATTCTGGAGTTCCGCACTGGGCCAGAACTTGATAGGTCAGGACACGGGACACAACAAGAGCCTCGGGAATGGCACTGCTCAGGGTTTCGGTCTTCATTCCGCGGACCACGGTGACGATCTGATGGAATAGGTGTGCCCTCCTCTCGCCCTCGGTCTCAGGCAGAGTGGCCACGTCGCTCAGCAGATCCAGAAAAGCATCTTTATCTTGGAAATATGTCTTGTGCTCAACAGTGTCCATATGAAGACCCTTGGCATTAACACCTGTGACACACCAGCAGCATTGTAGTAATTAATGGTTCCCACTTTGGAGATGGGAATCAAAACATCTCAGATTAAATTCTGATTTTACCATGGTCAAAGATTCTGTCGTTGGAAGTAGAAACCTGCACCAGGGTTAGTTCTTGTTTTCCAACATTTGTAACTCCATATTCGCCCCTAAAATTGTAAAACACGGCTTTAGGCTCCAGACTGAGGCAGAAAATAGGCTATATTACTGAAACACAATATATGGGGCATGAGGTACGTAGATTCAGACTTACTTGTGGGAGAATGGGATCAGCATGTGCTTCTCTGTGCAAGACCCAGAGGTCATGTGTTTCTTCTCATTGTCAAATTTGTAGTTACAGGTCTGCGAGCTTCTGATGAGCTTGGAAAGAGGGTATTGCTGAAAATGAAAAATGAAATCATTTGTCTCATGGTAATTTGACATTGAGAAAATTACATTATGCTCCCTTCAATTTGGAATGGCATTTTTCAATCCTAAATTGTTGCTGTCTTGTCTTACCATGCCAGAGATGAGTGCCAAGGGGCTGGTATAATCTCTTACTGGGACAAATCTGTCACATGTGGACAGGTCCCTTTCCAGGCTAATGTCAGTTGCAATGTCCTCTCTAGCGTTGACCGTGTAATAGGTCTTGCACATACCATGGATTGTTGGCTAAAATGCAAGAGGAATAAATGCATAATTGCTTTACATTTGTAGGCATTATTAATTTGACTGAGAAAATGGAATACTGTAGTTGTTTTAGGAAATTGCCAAAGGAAATTACGGTACCATATTCGTGTTCTTGTCCTGTTCCACCAGAGGCACAGCCAAGGCTGAGATGATACCCCTCTTGATGTTCAGGGTGGTTGTTGTCTCACCTTCCTCAGGGAACAGTTTCACATCGTGGACACCGTCAACCACAACCTTCAGAGGATATCTAAAAGACAACAGAGAAAATGTTAACGGACTTGGTTTTGTACATCTAAATATTTGTTGATTATGTTCCAAAATATGTGGTAGTGGTACCTTTCCATTTCATCAGCAAAGGCATCCGAGCTGGGCGCAGCATTGAACGTGGGGTTGCCATCTGAGTCAACACCGACCACTTCACTCAGGCTACAGCCAGTGGTGCGTACGATGAAACTGCAAGTCTGGGGAACTTCGATTTCAACCTGTGACAGAGACCCGTGTCAACATTATATCGTAGCTTTATCGCACTCACAGGCTTTACACACATTTAAACTTATTGAAACACACTTTTTAAATGTATTTTAGGAGGTTAGGAGGAGGTTGGCCGGTTGGCTCAAGCTATGGCGGACCTATTTGTGAGTGTCTGAGCTGTGGTCATCTGCAGCTCCTGTGAAACCCATTGTGGTTTGTGTTTTACTCTAATCCAGGCATTAAAAAAAAAAAACAACTGAAAAGTGCACCGGTGACTGTGGTTCTATTTCCACACATGCGAGTGCATTATAGATTTGATTTCTGTGACAGACAAGTATATCTGGGGAAAAAAACAACAACAACATGATAGCGCTGGGCCGCGGCAAGTGAACCACAACATAATGGGGGAAAACTATAGCCTGTATACAAACTTTTGTCAATACTTTAGCCCTTAATAAGTGTCTTTCTAACAAAATTACCCTCCCCAGCCTGAGGGGTACCCAAATTCTCTCATTCACATTTCTTTTGATCAAATTTACTGTGCCTTCTAGGAAACTAAAAATGTTTTATAATATTTCAGAAATTCAATTCTGTTAGTCCTAAATGCTTGTCGTCTGCACAAATTAGTAAGGTACAGTGTGTAGCCTACCCGAGTGGTTGATGGTGGTGATTATTTATTTATGTATTTTTTTTGTTCTTTTAAAAAAGTTAATTATCTGAAAAGAGACTGCACCGCTCAAACCTTGCATGTTGCCCTGGGTCCGTTCTTGACAGACGAGGTTCCAGTGATGGCATTCAGAGATTCAGCTACGTATTGGTATTCGTACTTGTGCAGGGTCTTGTACCTTTGGGCAACTAAAGGACAACATCAGTATCACCTTGGTGAGACATTCACTGTTATTGTGTGATAAATTATTTAGCAATTCATCTGGGACAACTTACGCAGGCAAGTTGGCTGATATCCATCTTGGGCCACTTGGAACAAGAAAGAGAATAATTGTTTATTTCCAGTATGTCAAAAGAAAGATTGCATTCAAATAGCTCAGGCATATTCTCTTCATGTGGCTCGTACATAGGCATAAGAATAACATAAAATCTGCAAGGTATGTATTTATTTTACAAACACTATTCAATGAAAAGCATGTCTGTCCAGACTCCAAACACAAACAAAACAACATTTTTATTGTTTTTCAGCTACAAACTAAAAACTCACAAACATTCGACAATATTAGACAGTCGAGATATATATATAAAGACACACTGATCAAACGTCTACTCTACACTGTCCCCATCTATAATGAGAGAAGTCAATTTGTTATTATCAACTAAGTGGATGTCAGGAAGTCTGTATGTGGGTGTCTCGGTGCAAGCTGTGGCTGACAGCAAAGCATAGTCAACAGCATCAAAAGCTTTGGTAAGGTCAATAAATAAAGCAGCACAATATTGCCCTTGGTCCATAGCGCTTTTTACAGTAATATTATTTGTTGCTGACCAACCTGCAGTATATTTGGATCAGAACGTGAATCTATTATTGCCAAGTAAGAAGGGACCAAAACACCTGAATTAAATGCAGACCTTAAAGGTAGCACAGGTAATCCTATAAAAGCATGACATATATTTGAAATGGAATCACAGAAAAGAAATCGACTGACTTGAATAAATCCTTTCCAGCAAAAAAACAAAAACGAAACTGCAATTTCTTTAGAAACAACAGTGATGTGCCGTAAATTGAATTGTCCTTAAAAGTAAAGCTTCTCATCTGTAAAATGCCCCCCAAAAAATGCACTGGCTCCACATGGTCAGCCAAAGGCCCAACGTATTAGAATGCTTCAAAAAACATTATCATTAGCCAACATTGATCATCGGAAAGTCGCAACACCAAGCTTAAGTTTTTCCTGCAAAATAATACGAATTTGATAATTAACATTATTGAATACTATATCTTTAAAACAACGACCAAAGAAGGATAAAAACTGTTGAAAGTACTCACCAGCAGCCAAGGCCGATGTGCTGAAGATCAGCAGAAGGCAGAGCTTTGAGTCCCTCATGGTGGGCTCATAAAGCTCAATCCCTTCGGTGTTTGGCGAGTACTCAGATGAGACTGAGTTGTCCGAATCCTCTCGGGTCTTTTATAGAGCAGATACTGGGAGCAACGCTCAAAGTCCGCTGTGCCCTGCAGTGTGGAGGGACAAAGGGAAAAGGTTTGAAAAGGATACTCATTGCTCAAATCAGAGGCTTACAACACCAGATTTTCTGAAATCGTTACACAGGGGGTCCTGACTCAAATGTTTGATCGTATCAAGACAAGTCAATGAGTTCAAGTTACTTTGTTGGTTTTCAAACTCAATGTTTGTGCTTGACCGAGATGGACTAAGCTGATCAAATGGCACAATTATGTAATACAAACTTGATTCCACTAGAAGCCAGTCATAGACGGATCTCGTGCTAAATTATTGAAAAGGCTCCAAGTAGTGGTGATTTTGTATTAGAGCATCGAGTATTTGGTTGAAATGTGGATATTAAAAGCTATTCTCCAAAATGCTATCAATCCACGCCATGACATTCATGTTTGAAATTCATTTCATTTCATTAAATGCATTAAGAGCTAATATGTTGTCTTAAAGATCATATATAGTATACTGTATTTAAAAATATGTAGACCTTTTTCTGGGTGTTATAGCCTATACAGTTAATTCTTAAATCAGCACATTTCGTGATTCATCAACGCAATGGAGTGCCAACTCCCATTAACAAGATGGCCTCCCCCATGAAACCAGGCTTCACCTTCCACAAAAATTTGCCAGAAAGTAAGCTGCAGAGATTGAAGAGTCAAAAGGTAAGTAGTGTTTTACTTAGGGTGCCAGTGCATTTGCATGCTAATATAATTTGATGTTATTTACCATCTTTCATGAAATAATGGCATGTTTGGACTGAGAGCACTATGGCATTGTACTTTTTTTTCTCTCTAATACTAGCCTGTTTCTTTTTTCAGGCAACCTAGATGATACAGACAGGGGTCCCACCTAGAAAACTGAAGAATATGACAGTTCCTCCGTTGTGGGTAAAAGTGCAAGCAATATGATCTCATATAAAAATCCGTTTGACGAAGTCCAAAATCATTCGATTTGGCAAAATGCTAATATCTTGGGCAAACCACAAGTTTTGTCAAAACAAGTATCCATAAGAAGTCATCAGTACCATATAAGATACACCAAGATATAAACCTCAGATTTTATTGCACATAAAACTTCAAATCACTCGCCTGCAAAATAACCAGATGGAATTAGGCCAGTCTAGTTCTCAGTGGCTCAACTCTGAATTACATCCATTTAATGTGAGCCCTCAAGTTTTGGCACATTTGCTTAGTCATCGCAGAAGCTTCCAGCTGTGTGGATGAGGTCACTGATACAAGTGAACTCGTTCTCATTTTGTGTGGCCTCATCGATCAAAGCATGCTCCAAACGCAATAGTCCATTAACATTGTGTAAAAACAATGACTCTTATCTACATGTTCTGTGAATGATACCTATTACATTTTCTCACATTTTTTAAAAAGCATTCTTACTGTTGAATTAGTAATAAAAAAAATATCTAAAATGTCGATACATTGCATTTACTGTACGTTATGTTAGTCATTTAAAAATCTTTTTTTGATGAATTTGTTTATGACCCTTAGAGGGCTTCTTTTCTCACAGGAAAAAAAAAAGGTTCGCCACCCATGGGCAATACCCAACATTTAAACACAGTCACGTATCAAGGTTAAAAATCAAATAATAGGGATATTAGTACTGAGAGCATTTTACCTTGCTCTTGTGTTGCTGCTTCTTGCCCCGATTCCGCTGCCACTAACCCAAAATGAAAACAGTCCCCCCTAATTCAATACCAGATGGATGATGAACTTCGGTCTGCAAACATTCAAAGGTTCCTCTAAGGCTTTGTTTGCTGTTCAAGCAAACATAAATAAACATTTTAACTCAAGGTTGAAACATGTTTCTATCCCTATACCACGAGGTTGTATGTTAAATTTTGTGAATGATCGAAATTCCCATGCAGTGTGGAAGCATGTTTTGTTAGCATTGCATTTTTTTTTTTGCATTGACTGACAAGGAGGTCGTGGGGGGGGGGGGTCAGCCCTTGAACACTTGATAAGCGACACTGTGTGCAATTTGTCTCTTAGATTCAATCAGGAAACCAATCACGCTATTGATTTTGATGGTCATATTCCTCACCGCACTATAATTCTTCCATCCTGCATTTGCTGGGGTTTTGCATTTATCTACCTCATCCATCCATCCATCCATTTTCTGAGCCGCTTCTCCTCACTAGAGTCGCGGGCGTGCTGGAGCCTATCCCAGCTGTCATCGGGCAGGAGGCGGGGTACACCCTGAACTGGTTGCCAGCCAATCACAGGGCACATACAAACAAACAACCATTCACACTCACAGTCACAGTCACACCTACGGGCAATTTTAGAGTCTCCAATTAATACATGTTTTTGGGATGTGAGAGGAAACCGGAGTGCCCGGAGAAAACCCACGCAGGCACGGGGAGAACATGCAAACTCCACACAGGCGGGCCCGGGGATTGAACCCGGGTCCTCAGAACTGTGAGGCAGACGCTCTAACCAGTCGTCCACCGTGCAGCCTTATCTATCTCATTTGCTAACAAAATAAATTAAATTAAATTAAAAAAATTCATTCCTCCACGCCAAGGTGGAACTGGTTTCCGCCACCTAAAATACATTAGAGGGCTGCTAGTGACTTTCATATTTTAATATGCTATGCTGATCATACACATTTGATTAAATTTAATTTTAGATTTGTAATTTTTTTTTAAGCATTACTGTTAACTGTAAACCACTCCATTGACACACTGGAGGTTTACTGGTATTGGTCTATCCGGAGGGGCGAAAGTTGGTTGAAAGTCCAGACACAACCAAGTCATGCACAGGGTATCTGCTGTGTCATAAATCGTCTTGTGCCCCTGCAGCCACTTTATCAGGTAGAGAATGATAACACTTTTCAAACCCAATAAAACGCCATTGACATTCGAAGAAGACAGATCAAAGTTTATCATATTTCTCTACACTATAAGGAGGGCATGCATGCTATCGTGTCCTTACATATTGCATACCAAGTACGGGTCCAGTATATTGGCCACAATTTTGTGTAGGAAGGCACTTCCAAAATGAACAACTCAGTCAGACTTGTTCTTATTTTTTTTAAAGATGAATAAAAACATACGATCCAATTAAATCAACTATTTTCCTATTATAAACTGTTAAAACTTGGTTTGATGCTATTACTCACATCCCTCCAAACCACACAAACTATTTTGCACGCTGTACTGTACATGACTGTACAAACATCCAAACTCATTAAAATAAAACCTCATCAATGTGACTAAAGCCCAAACCCTAGAATCCCTTCATATCACCTGATCAAACTAAAGTTTAAAAAAAAAAAAAAAAGAAATGTAAATCTCAATTATAAACTAAAGCTAAATCTTGCATCCCTTTTTTTGGCAGCTCACTGTAAAAATTCAGAAGTGGGGAACCTTTTTACTATCAGGGGCCATTGGTTTTAGAAAAGACAGTAGGTCAACAAGTTCTTTTTGTTTTTTTGGGCACAATACCACAAGTTTCCAACAAGCATGCAAAGACTTTACCCTTCCCTAATCTAATCCTTTCCCATGTGTACAGTTAAGTATGGCATTTCGTTCTCCACCTAAACACAACATGACCTCTTTAAACAAGCGATGCTATGGTGTGCACAGTCCAAAGATGAACTTAATGTTGTTGTTGTTTTTTCTCCCCCTTACACCTTGTTGTGCATAGTAACAACTATATCATTATGTCAATCACAGTTACAAAATGTGACGCGTTGTCAGTTTGATTTCCCCTCGAGGAGCATTAAGTCGACTTGTTTTCTAACCATAATGTGTAAAACCACATTTCCCCCCCCTTCTAATTATTTCTGTGAAATACATTGGAAGGTGTTAATAACACAACATTACCGACAAAACAATAATGTCATAATTGTCTTGGCTCAAACAAGAATGTGCTCCCATTATAATAAGTATCCTCACATCTATTGAAAAAAAAAAACTAATATTAACCTCCATTTACTGTATACTGCTTGAAGCCATAGCAAGTGTCTATATTTGAAACATTTCTCTTAGCACCCTCTAGTGCAATATTCCTGAATCATTTAAACCAAACGAAGCCAAAAAAAAAGTTAACAGCGGTGTGCTGCTTCTGTGCTACTTTCCCAAATCTCTCCTTGCCTTCCTCGCAAATGACAATATTACAGTATATTACAGTAGAAACATCTCACAACCAAACCAAAAATGTCACAAAGTATATACTATACTGAAATCATGATGATTGTTCACAAATGTACCAATTTAGTGTGACCTTTTCAGTTAAACACAAAACTAATTGTACCTTGTGCCATCTAGTGGAAGAACATTTCATTGTTCTGTCTGTCACTACATGTCGCTGCCATAGATAGATGAACAAAGCTCATTTTCGAACCAATTAAAGGAACTTGATTGATATCCCACCTGATGATATCTTCCAGGTGTGGTTGGGATACATCATCTTTAAAAAATTTTTTTGTCTCATTTCACTTCAACTTTACTGATGACCATTTGTCTGCACGTACTGGATACACTCCCCTTAGAGAGATAAACGCACTACGTGCTCATGGGAACAGGTGTCAGGCTTCAGACACACACACACACACACGCACACACACACACACACACACACACACACACACACACACACACACACACACGGTTAATTATTGATATCCCCGCACTGAAATGCTGACATACACACCACCACACTTCCTGAAGTGTCTGTAAGCTGCACAAGTAACGGCATATGGTTAAAAAGCCATACACAATTCGCTGTTAAAATATTTGCGGAAATAAACTGTAAGAGGATTTGTGATGGATTTGGGATTTTTTCTTCTTCCGTTTGTTTGTTTAGTAGTTGACGTGAAGCGGATTTAAAAATAAAGACTTAAAAAAAGGACTGTATTTTCCATCAAATCTTTTTTTTTGTTTTATTTGGTGTTGGTTTTGTAGGATTTTCTTCTCAGACGTGTATTTTAGAGAGCTAATAATAGTCTTACGGAGATAATTTTCCACCGGACGCTGCGATTTTTTTCTCCGATGGAAGCAGCAAAGAGAGAGTGGAATGAACCATTCCGTACACGTAAGGGGGGTCGACATACAAACACGTCACACCGTCAGCAGGAAAGAAAAAAACATTTCAGCACCCGCAACGTTCACTTGAAGGATTTAATAGTAATTCAAATAATATAAAACGTATATTTATTTCCCAGGAGAGAGGGGGAAAGAACATATTCGGGTTATGAATAACAACTACCCCCCCTTTATCGTTTTATGGTTGAGTCGGATGAAAACCGAGCTGGATCGTGCCACATCTTTCACCAGCCGTTCAAGCTTAAGCATCGCCAGAAGCCCAGGATAAAACAAAACAACTGTCACACAACAGCTCCGCAACAACTTTCCGAACAAATCAGCTTTAAAACATCTCCAGCATTCATTTTTTTTGGGGGGGGGTGGGTGTTGATTTGGTCAACAGAAGACGTTGAAGTTGCTGGTGTCCGTTGAAGACGACATAAAAGTGGAGCGACTAAAGCGGACTTTTCTACTGTAAAAAAAAAAAAGAAAAAAAAAAAAGAAAAACCCCAAAAATAATAAGGTAATTTTTATTCTTTCTTTTCCTTTCTTGTATTTAATAACAAACTTCTTGGGACGTAAAAAGTCCGCGTTCGGCTGCCGTGCCAGTTTTCCCTCAAGACGCGATGATAGTTTTGAGGGTTACACCCATTTAGGACTAGACTGCATCACAGCTCTTTCTGTCAAGGCAGTGTGCGAATTTTTAAGTACAATTATTATTTTTGTTGTTGAAAATGAGTGCTAATTGGATCCCATCATCACCAAATCATGTCAAAATGTCATTTTTTCGTTATTACACTACTGTAAAACCCCATCATTTGTGAGGAAAATCTCATTAAATGCCATTCAAGTAACTAATAACAAATGGCAACTAAACTAAGCGTAGTCGCATTATTGATGGAAATCTTAAGGGAGTCAGCACATTTGATTTCGGTGTAATTGTGCTCGCTAACCAACTGTTAAAATGTGAAAAATGGACGCACGGGGAAATAAACTATGGACAACTGCATTAGTCCACCCACACATTGCATCTACGTGAGCTTTTCCATCCAGCAGCACAGTTCAGTACTGCAGGGTGTCCATGGATCCTTAAAAAGTCCTCAATGTGATTTTTCCTTCAAATTAGGGCCTTAATTATAATTTTTTTTAAAATGCGGAATCCTTAAATTCCATCATTCAAATGACTTAAAATGCCACAGAGACTCAGACAACATTTCGATATTTAAGTGTCTATTCGTCCTCGTGGTTCCCAACCTTTTCTGAGCCAAGGCACATATTTTACATTGGGAAACTCTCACGGTACCCTCCCCCCAAACTACAACAGTAATCGTATTACTCTTATTCGGCAACAGGTGGATACACAGATATATCTGACAAATTTGTAATTCATCTTTTGTGTTTTAGCATCACGGCGATCGAAGTGGGGGCCGGAACCATAAATAGTCATTGTGAGGCAGAATTGAACTGGAGTGTTTGTACAAAGTTGGAAGCATAGAATGGAAACTAAACTGAATGTATTTTCATTAAGGTGTGGTTTATTGCATTAGAGTGTAAACAGTACCGCATCATCTGTCATGCAAGTGCACCAGATTAACAGTTGCATTGCCTCCCTTTCCTTGAGCATTAGCACCACTATTCGGTCGCCTTGGCAACTGGTGTGTCAGGGGACCTCATCCTGATCCGGTGCATCGTGTTCTCCACAGTAGTTCAGAGAACAGCACACAGCGGAAAATAAGGGGAGAGCTCATTTATCTTTTTTTTTTTTTTTTTTTTCTCCCCCAAACCAATTGGTCTACAACTGCATTGATGCTGTGCTTATTACCAACACACACACAGATGCAGAACACAGCAGCAAAATGAATCTTTAGTCCTCCCCTTGTGAGCTTGGTGCAGCGCTTTGTGTTTTGTTTGATTTCCATCCAATTAAACAGCATGAAAGGATACTTTAAAATGTTCATCCGATCATGCGGTAATAATAGGTGACCCCTGACATCATTAAAAGGAATCGTTTTAATTAAGGATGTGTTAGGAATTATCTGATTAATGTTTTTTATCGAAAGAACGAAAGCTCCCAATTCAACATTGTAATGTTTTTAGTTTTTACATTTCCTCATACAGCATTTATTTATTTATCCAATTTTTACGCCACCCATCCATGTGTGTCCAGCTGATTTTGGATTATTATTATTTTTTTTTAAATAAATGATATATAATGATAAACGACACTCCATTCATATAATATACAAGGTGCAATATTTCCAGATTTCACAACATTATGACAGCTAAATTTATTTAAATACGGCATCCATAGATTCCCTAACATTTTACTTTATCTTCAGCCTGAAAACACTAGCGCAGTGGTTCTCAAACGTTTTACACCAAGTACCACCTAGAAAAGTACTTCGCTTTCCAAGTACCACCGTAATGACCAACATTGAAATACAGCAGCGTACTTGGCCTAAGTGTTCACAAAAAAAAACAAGTCATAGGTTGTGTTCCTAGAAGATATGTTTAATATTACAGTACGCCACTGTAACATTGTGCACCGTTTAAATATTTAGACCAGTGTTTCTTTTGCGTACCACTAGAGAGAACCTATGTACCACGAGTGGCACTCGTACTACACCTTGAGAACCACTGCGCCAGTACAACTACTGTAGCTATTGAGGGTGGTGATTAACTGTTGTTGAGTGATGTTGTGCAAGTGGCCCTTAAGGTCACCGAAACTTACTGTGACCTTTTTCTTTGGGGTACGTACCCCCAATTCCTGCAACCCTGACAGAGCAGAAAAATCACTGAAGCAGTACGCATGAGGACTCTGCATGTACTGCAGAGATTCTGGGCAGAGCTCGACTCACTATCGCATTGATTTGTGCCAAGTAACCAGTGGGGTGCATATTGAGTGTATTTCAGGACACACAAAACTGAAAGAAATCATGCAACTGTAGCTACTAGCTGTGAAAGAATATTACTATACTCTACATGTTGTAATCAGGGATTGTTTTTGTGTACACCCTGTATATTATACAACAAAGTAATATATATATATATATATATATATATATATATATATATAAAACCCTGGCCCTACCAGCCTGTCCTTTAACCTATTACTGTTGTACCACTACGCCGAACTTCTCCCAACATCAGCTTTACACACGCCATACCTGCTTAGCATGCAGTATGTGGCATGGTAAAGCCATGTACTGAAAACGCAAGTTGGTATCAGATGTCATCGCAAAAGCAATTACTGCCACCATATTTACGGTATCTATTTAGGGGTGTGGTGTTTATTCAAGCGGAAGACATATCCTGCTATTAAGACACTGCACCTATTAGAGCAGAGACAACCATATTTGAAGGGAATACGGTAATGAGGATGTAAACAGAGCCAACTTGTCATTTGATCCCCTACCTTAAGAAAATCATTCACATCATTTGTTCCATTCACGTTATTATTGGCTGGTCATCCCCATCCATATTCGTGCAATAAACACGCATAAGTCACTTTTCATCAGCCCTGTTTTTTTTGGTAAAAATCTTTTTTACCATGATGAAGAAAAGAGCAGAAGGGTCGGCTGTTTTTGACACAGTGACATAGCAAATGAGGTGGGCTTGTGACAAGCTACAGTAAAACTGGCCTCTATTGCAGCCTACAGGACATGCACACACACACACACACACACACACAAGACAGAGAAGCCACTGGAAAATGTGGACTGTGCAGCACAAGGGGGTTGGGATTTAGCAGTGGCAAACTCGAGGGTCTTTGCATCAAGTTTTTTTTTTTTTGTGGACAGTCAGAGGCTCACAGCATTTTCTTTTTTCATAGAAAAAAAAAGTCATGAATGCCAGTCATGCTTTTTCCAAGGAAATGACCTAATTTGGTCAACCAGATGCCTGAATGATAAATGCCGTATATACAATAATACGATGTCTAAGAGACGATCATACTTTTTTTTTTCCGCCACGCTTACTCACACCTGCGATGTTTAGATCACTAACTATTGCTCCTGACGTCTGACCTCACAAACGTTTGACCTTGCTGTTCTGATGGAAGTTGACTAAAATAAGAATTGATGCATTTCAAAATTGGCCATAGGTCAGTTGGTTGGTATGAGGTTGCAAACAGTAACTAAACGCTTAGTAACGGCTGCAATTGTTTTTTTATGGTCTAGAAGTGTTTGTCATTTAAATATTTACTTCAATTATGACTTCATTATCATATAACTATGACTGCTACTTTAGTGTATGCTAATGATAAACTACAACGGGTTTCAACAGATTTGGGTTGCGTCATCGCCTTGTCCAAGGCACTACATACGGCTGTTAATCCTTTTAACACAAGGGGCCCTATTTACGTGAACGGCATAAATCCTGCGCAACTGTGCTCCAAGGGTGGGTTAGACCGGTGTTGGTAATTTCGTAGGCCAGCGGATAAGAGAGTGGTCGGGCTACAGTGGGAGTTTCTGCATCACTGCGGGAATGTTTACAGTCAACTTCAGTCACTACCAATCAAAGCGGCTCCTCTCATTCCCTTTAAATGTGGCACAACTGACAGTCTCGATGGAGACATGGCACCGTTCTATGTGCGGAAGGGGACGGTGCGTAATTGCAGTGATCTGTACGTGAGTGGAGCTTTGACACTGTTCTGGCCATGATGTGGCAGCAGACAATGTAGGCGGGTCTACAGAATGAGCTTGTGATAACCGCTGGCGAGTACAGGGTGCAGGCATAAGTTTATTTCTGCAAATACGCTATCAATGAAAATAGAGCCCGAGGTCTTACTGGAGTCCAGCCTATTATTATAATATGACACTTTAGCATCACTTCTGCTTGAAGGTAGCTGAGAATCTAAACGGCATCTCTCCAAGTGCTGGAACTCCACCGCCCATTTATTGAACGTATGAATCATTATTTTCGCATATGCATACTAATGAGAATTGTTGGTTCCTTGCAGAAGAGTCTCCTCAACAACGGAGTAGTTGTCCAAAACAAAAGCAGTGGGAGTGTGGAGAGCTTCCAGGGACATTATAGAAACACCAGCTATTAGCCTGCTGCCGGTAGCGCTGCATCATGGGAAAACAGAACAGTAAGCTCCGGCCCGAGGTCCTCAATGATTTGCGGGAGAACACCGAGTTCACCGACCACGAGCTGCAGGAGTGGTACCGCGGCTTCCTCAAGGATTGCCCCACCGGTCACCTGACCGTGGAGGAGTTCAAGAAGATCTACGCTAACTTTTTTCCCTACGGAGATGCCTCCAAGTTCGCGGAACACGTCTTCCGCACATTCGACACCAACGGCGACACCACCATCGATTTCCGGGAGTTCATCATCGCCCTGAGTGTGACGTCGCGTGGCGGGCTGGAGCAGAAATTGCGCTGGGCCTTCAGTATGTACGACCTGGACGGGAATGGCTACATCAGCCGGGCCGAGATGCTGGAGATAGTCCAGGTGAGGACCAGGTGCCCAGACCTTTTCCACTGCGAGACGATATTATGAAGACATTTTAACTCTACAGGTTTTTCAGTGGCCAGAAAGGGGCAAGATCACACATTTAGAACTAAATACTCTTACGAGAAATTCAAACCGTGGCAATTGGGGACTGGGTCTTAACCTGTGACCGGAGCAGTTATGGGCGAGCATAGTACCTTGATTATTTTTTTGGGTAGTTCGAAAGCAACAGGTTGGAAAAGCAGCTACGCAACTAGATTGCAATTACTGCTTACAAATGGAAGTGTAAAAGCTGAGGTGACATTTGTCTTTCAAAATCTTTGACTTCAGCTAAGTTTACATTTACTTTTAAAAAGTCCTTGTATTTCAAATTTATTATAAAAGCTCTTTCTGAAACATCAGATATAAAATGTTGGTATTACTTCTCTCTCTTGCCCTTTCCGTGGTTAAATTTACTCCCACAATGTGGTGAGCCGAGCTGCCTGCGGTGTCACATCAATATTGGCTTTGCCTGTTGGGTTTGCTGATAGAAATGTATCGGGGCATTTTGTTACTCTTGTTTTTGGTCCTGAGCCAAGCCAGAGACCTTTTAGATTGTTTACAAGACAGATTCAATATATAAGGTTCTCACTTCCAGTCGATGTTCACTGCATTAAAGAAAAGTACTGTGTGACTAACCCTGTTTTTGTAGGCCATTTATAAGATGGTGTCTTCAGTGATGAAGATGCCCGAGGATGAATCCACACCAGAGAAACGCACGGATAAGATCTTCAGACAGATGGACATCGACAACGACGGTGAGACGATACGCATTTATCCAACCATTTCTGCAAAAACAGATCAATAACAATAATACAAACAACGACATTTGTATCTCTCAGGAAGTCAACGCACCATGACTGACACAACTGCAAATAGAACATTGGATATTATTTGTTGGTGTGGCCGCGGTAGACGAGGGGTTTCACTGATTAGCACGTCTGCCTCACAGTTCTAAGGTTTTTGGTTCCACACTCGGCTCTGGCCTTACTGTGTGGAATTTGAATGTTAAGATTATTTATTTCGTAATATGTGCCCTGCTACTGACTGGTGGCTAGACCAGGGTGTACCCAGTCTCTCAATCAAATTGTATTTAAATTGGACCTTAAGCCGGACATGAAGGATATTGAACACATGATCAAACGGGCACTGATTTAGCCTGGGAGACTAAAAAGTGCTTGACTTTAAACCCCCAGAGTCACCTGTTAGCCAACGTGCTACGCAAGCCTCGGGTCTAACAAACTGCTTTTGTTCTGTGTGATGGACAGGTCGTTTGTCCTTGGAGGAGTTCATTAAA
Source organism: Phyllopteryx taeniolatus (assembly GCF_024500385.1). Taxonomy (NCBI): domain Eukaryota; kingdom Metazoa; phylum Chordata; class Actinopteri; order Syngnathiformes; family Syngnathidae; genus Phyllopteryx; species Phyllopteryx taeniolatus. The sequence goes on from NC_084519.1 coordinate 11,842,755, forward strand.
GGTGCCAAGAGCGACCCGTCCATTGTCCGACTGCTGCAGTCCGATCAGGGAACCTCTCGTCAGTTCTGAGAAAACAATGCGCTCCCAAACATCTACAGGACTCCACAGCGTCTTATTGTTTACATCAGGGTTTCCTAAACTTTCTACTCAATATTATAAATTTGGTTCCTCTGCTAAAATTCATCATGTACTGCCATGACAGAGCTATTACGACAAAAACAGAAAATGTTTACTTCAAACCCTTTTACTATGACAATCAGTTACCTAATAAAAAATTGACCCGTGACCCATTTTGGGTCCAGCCCCTTAGTTTGGGAAACCCTGCTTTTCATAATTGTTGTGGCGTTTTTTTTTCTTTTCTGTGGATTGTTGCACTTTTGTCACGTGTAAAAGCTTTCCACCCGTCTTGAAATGGATTTTACTTGTCCTCCCAAAGTCAAGTGCCATATCATGTATTTATATTGACTGGATTCCTTACTTGCAAGTATTATCAAGACTAGCTATGTTACGTTAAGAGGGAATTAATTACATCATTATGTTAAGATTTGATTCACTTCAATGTTGCTCAGGAATGCTCGGTGGCTCTTCTACACAAAATATGTATATGCCTTTTAGTATTGCATGCACTGTGTGATATAACACATCATATCATATAGTGACTTTAGAGACAGTGGCTGTTTTTACTGTTTTATTATTGTAACAAATGTTTTCACACAATTGAAATAAAGTTTTGTGTATGAAAAATCTACACAAGATGTCACCCCTTCATCCTAAACCCGCCGACTGGATTGAAAACCAGGAGGGAAGGAAAAAAAAAAAAAAAAAAAAAAAAAATGCCACCAATTGAGGGGTTAGACAATGTGTTTTTGAGTCCACATGTAAAAACAGGAGACGCATGAACAATAAAAGGCTTTCTCCCTCCTCTTAAATATGATGGATTACAATTGTCAGCAGTTATCTGAGTGATGCCCCACCCCAATGTGTGTGTGACTTCACCAAAGATGAAACATCAGGCATCCCCTCTGGAGTATTTCAGTAACTGCGACTGACCCGGCCTTCCATTTGTCCACAGGAGAAGGGGAGGTGGCTCGCACGGGATCAGACAACATCCAAGCAAACCAGCCTGGATCAAATCCCAGCCCCTTTTGTTTTTTTCCCCCCATTAAGAGCCTCATAACTCAGTCTTGTCATAGACATCGTCCAGCTCCACGTCACTGAGGTCATATTCCTCCTCCTCAGGAAGCTTGTGGGGAGAGAAAAGAACACAATTATGATTTATTCATACATTAAGTACAACCCCAATTCCAATGAAGTTGGGACATTGTGTGAAACATAAATAAAAACAGAATACAATGATTTCCAAATCATGTTCAACCTATATTTAATTGAATACACTACAAAGACAAGATATTTAATGTTCAAACTGATAAACTTATTTTTTTTAGCAAATAATCATTAACTTATAATTTTATGGCTGCAACTCGTTCCAAAAAAGCTGGGACAGGGTCACGTTTACCACTGTGTTACATCACCTTTTCTTTTAACAACATTCAATAAACATTTGTGAACTAAGGACACTAATTGTTGAAGCTTTGTAGGTGGTATTCTTTCCCATTCTTGCTTGATGTACAACTTCAGCTGTTCAACAGTCCAGGGTCTCCGTTGTCGTATTTTACACTTCATGATGCGCCACACATTTTCAATGGGAGACAGGTCTGGACTGCAGGCAGGCCAGTCTAGTACCCGCACTCTTTGACTACAAAGCCACGCTGTTGTAACACGTGCAGAATGTGGTTTGGCATTGTCTTGCTGAAATAAGCAGGGGCGTCCATGAAAAAGACATTGCTTGGATGGCAGCATATGTTTCTCCAAAACCTGTATGTACCTTTCAGCATGAATGGTGCCTTCACAGATGTGTAAGATACCCATGCCATTGGCACTAACACAGCCCCATACCATCACAGATGCTGGCTTTTGAACTTTGCGTCCATAACAGTCCGGGTGGTTCTTTTCCTCTTTGGCCCGGAGGACACGACATCCACAATTTCCAAAAACAATTTCAAATGTGGACTCGTCGGACCACAGAACACTTTTTCATTTTGCATCAGTCCATCTTAGATGAGCTCGGGCCCAGAGAAGCTGGCGCCGTTTCTGGGTGGTATTGATAAATGGCTTTTGCTTTGCATAGTAGAGTTTCAAGTTGCACTTACGGATGTAGTGCCGAACTCTATTTACTGACATTGGTTTTCTGAAGTGTTCCTGAGCCCTTGTGGTGATATCCTTTACACATTGATGTCGGTTTTTGATGCAGTGCCGCCTGAGGGATCGAAGATCACGCAATTTCAATGTTGGTTTTCGCCCTTGCCGCTTACATGCAGTGATTTCTCCAGATTCTCTGAACCTTTTGATGGAACGTGTTACAGCCATAAAATTCTATGTTAATTATTATTTGCTAAAAACAATAAAGTTTATCAGTTTGAACATTAAATATATTGTCTTTGTAGTGTATTCAATTAAATATAGGTTGAACATGATTTGTCCATTTGTCCAGTCCATGATTGTATTCTGTTTTTATTTATGTTTAACACAACGTCCCAACTTAATTGGAATTGGGGTTGTACGATTCATGACATTGGGGAACCAGCTGGACATTTGGCATCGCATACAGCATTAACTTGCAACAAATACCACAAAATATGTTTTTCCTCCAACTGGTCATCTGGCATCGCATACAGCATTAACTTGCAACAAATTCCACAAAATATGTTTTTCTTTTCAGATGTTAAAATTAAGTTCTTGCTTTTGTCAAAAAATCTAAACGATTTAACATAACCACAAAATATGTTTTTCCTCCAACTGGTCATCTGGCATCGCATACAGCATTAACTTGCAACAAATTCCACAAAATATGTTTTTCTTTTCAGATGTTAAAATTAAGTTCTTGCTTTTGTCAAAAAATCTAAACGATTTAACATAACTACAATTTAACAAAATGAGCCGTGAAACGGCATGGCTCGGTTGTTCCATATGTCTGTTGTCAAAAAGTAACAAAGCACCCCGTCCAGCTCTGAGTTTTTTTCTCATGAGGAGTTGTAGTGGGGGACACATGGCGACATCAGCAAAATATTTGCAGCATGCAAGTTTCCTATGTCGATAAATTCCTGCTTTTACAATTTATAAATGGGCACCACGTCTTTGGCAACGATTACCGATCGACTCCGTCATTGCCTTCTATGGCAATGTGGAATGTGTCCAAACAATGTGGAAAGGATACTGCTGGATCGTGTCTGTTTCTTAGCAAGAATTAATGATCAAATGCGTCACACAGCCCTAGTCTCACCTGTCCATCTTTTCCATCCCACGGTTCAACGGAGTGAATTTTGGGGATTACACCACCTGCCAATGAGGCCGTCGAGCCTCGTCCAACAGAAAGCGCCCTGCAAAAGATGAGCAAAGAGAACTGTTGCTTCCTGCTGCTAACCTGGAATGCCCCCCGCCAAAAAAGGAAGGAAGCTTCTGCAACTCACCTGAGGAACTCGTGAATCCCGGTGTCACTGAAGGAGCCCCTGAGCAGCGCGAACTTCATCTTGCGCGTGTTGATGGCGGCCATGGCGGGGTAGCCGAAGCCGCCGATGCCCAGCGAGGCCTCCAGCTCCATCTGACTGCCAGCCTCGGCCCAAAGCCAGCTGGTGAGGGAAGATCGGGAGAAAGGTCATTAAATCACCTCTCTTATTAGATCCAAGTAAAGACGCTCTGCTTTCGTTCTTACCCCCACATCTTCTTCTTGTACTTGTCGGCCAGCTTCATCATCACGTCCAGGTAGCTGTTTCTACCAGCGGCACCTGTTCACATAAACAGTACAAGCACTCACTTAAGAGCAGAAAGGAAGCACTGGATGACTGACGAGAGCAGGGGTGGGAAACGGGCCACATTGCAATTACGATTTCCCTCAGCGTGCCCTTATGACTGTGAAACCATGTAAATGTTTAATTGGCTCATCATATTACTACATATACATAACATATCTATGGATACTTTTTGAAATCAGAAATCAAGGATAAGGCAATTGTCGTGTGCTGTTGTGGTTCACATTGCACTTTTTTTGCGTGACATGATCCCAAACTTTGGACCTTGGTCTTTTACAGACTTTATCTCCCATCTTGCCACCAACTTATGTCTATATGGAGTGGTGTGTGAGACTTAAGCAACATTAGTCTGTGCGGGAAAATGATCCCTGCAAAAGCTTCGCGACAGAGATATTGCCTTTACTTTTTTCTGTAGTCGAATGATTCGAGTTATTACAATTATCATGGCAGCTGTGAGGCGAATCGTGAATGGGGAATGGGTGGGGTTACTGTTCACTGTGTGTGTGTGTGTGCTCACCTGTGTCCAAAATGTGTGGCAGGATGCCAATAATGCACAGCTGACTGTCCTCACAAGTCGTCTTAAGGACATCTTCATTAAGAATCTGTAAGACAGACATTTTCTTCCCTTCTCATTTCCTGCAGATGATGTCATGGCCTGGTGTCCACATACATTACTCACAAGAAGTTTGGGAAAGTCAGCTTTCAGGTTAAATTTCAGCATGAACCTAAGCTATAACTTGACCTTTACGACATATGCAGCCAAAGGTTTGGAGACGCTCAAATTAAGTTCCCCCTCTAAAGTTCATAGGCAATTTTAAGTTCCTCCTTAAATTTCACCCAAAAGATTCAAACCTTTTTGCAAGTCTAATGCAGCACTTGACACACCGACTAACCTCCAGTAGTTCAGGAGCAGGGGCGTTGTCAGAGAACAGATCCAAGGCCCTCTCAATGATGTCACCGCGCAAGCGTCCCCCTTGGTAGTCCTCAGGCTCCTCCCCTTTGCGGAATATCTTAATGGTGGGAAAACCTCTGATCTGCAAACAGAGAGAATGCATGTTTGTATTACAATTTAGGATGGACCGAGGCTGTATTTGTAGCAACTAAGGCTATGCACGAATCAGCGGCGACTCGAATTGGCATTCAAGTGTGCTGAGGAGAAAAAAAAAAAGGAATGCTGAAGCACAATTTTCTGATTCAGAAGGAATCAAACTGCAACTGTTGCCATGCCACATTTACTTAAAAAAAATGAAAATAGAAATATAAATATTCTATCGAATTACTGTGCATAGTTTCTGCCATCAGTAGCGGGTATGAAAACACTTTTGGTTTTCGTCGTATTCACTGTACTGTTACATATTAGTTTTTGTTCTTTGCTAAATTAAATGCAAATAAGCACGCAATGTGTCACACACTCACAGAAACAGAAACAAAGCGGCCTCCTTTTAGATTCAGCCGCTGGAAGATCAGCAGTGCCATCTTGCGGTGAAAGGCCTAACTACACTAACGTTTTCCAGTAGAGAAATAAACATTTGTTTGTTACGGTATCATATGAATGAAGTTTTATAGATAATTTTTCAAATCAAATTGGATTTTTCATTCACTGGAATATGACTGATATTTCTGAAGAGTGCAAGGAGTAACCATTCGATTCCAATTGGGACATCATTCAATAATGTCAAAACGAGTAGAGATGGAATTTAGAGAGGGCGTCGACATTTTGGTTCAACTGGCGACGCAGAATTTACTGACCCATAATTGAAACCCCAAATATTGATAGACTGTAGTTCTCTAGAGAGTTGGTGTGTGACAGGTATAGTTATTCATTAAGCCATTCATTGATTATGTGGAATTGATATTGTGTGTAGCAATTGAGTTAAAACAGTGGACTACTTGGCTGCAACAAGCATGATTCCGTTTCAATTAGTTTGCTGCACAAAGAACACCTCAAAGTTAAAAGAGTTACACATCAGGACATTTATGGTTTTATGCTCACCCCGTAGCGGCTGGACACGGCCTGATGTACGGTTGCGTCCATGGCTCCGAGGCGAACTTTGCCCTTCGTCTGCTCCTTGACAGCTGAAGCGGCAGCTGCCCACTCAGGCTCCAGGCTGGCGATCGCAAAAGGCAACATCACGTCACTTTTTTGTTTTTAAATTAAATCACTTTAAAATACAGTGGGATACCTTTGATCAAACGATCCATTTTAGAACACAGGTTGGCATGATTGTCAAACTTAAGTAAAGATGAATGAGACACGAACTGTCACAAGCATTAAGCAATGTAAACCCTAAAAAACAATCAATCACTACCTTCACTTGATTGAAGTGACAATTCATAAGAGCTATTTTTCCTTCAAATGTTGGTAGAATTTCCAATCTGTGCCATCTGGACAGGTTCCACTGTCCAAGCTTAGCAAAAGGGTCAAACTCACTTCTTGCAGTGTCCACACCAGGGGGCGAAGAACTCCACCAACCACACGTCGTCGCTCTGCAGCACCATCTTGTCAAAGTTGTCGTCGGTGAGCTCCACCACGTCCTTTTTACTGCCACCGCCGCTGCTCTGCTGGGGGAAAAGTCTCACTCAGCTCGGCTTTATAGTTTGCGACCAGAAAAGCTGCGTTGACTCGTCTCGTACCTGTTGGCTGTAGCCCGAGCTGCCAGACTTGCCATCGAGTCGTTCTTTGACCAGAGCGCGCAGAGCATTCATGGCGCCATCCACAATGGCCTGGCTACTGCGTCCACCTGATGGATGAAATAAACCCCAGTTTTTTTTTTTTGTCCACTTAAGACGAGAATCTTTTTTTTATTTTTGTTTAGAGCACAAATATAGCCTGTCACAAATACCTTGATACTGCTCGGGTTTGTTCTTGTTGCTCCCAAAGATCTTGATAGTGGGGAAGCCGGAAACACCATACTGGCTTCCCAAAGATTTGTGTTGGTCTGCATCTACTGCACCCACCTTAACAATACCCTGAGAGAGAGCACAGGAAGTACATTCAACATTCATCTGACCACAACATACACTAGTCAATGAGCCTATCCCAGCTGTCATCAGGCAGGAGGCAGGGTACACCCTGAACTGGTTGCCAGCCAATCGCAGGGCACATACAAACAAACAACCATTCGCACTCACAGTCACACCTACGGGCAATTTAGAGTCTCCAATTAATGGGTATTTTAAATGTTCTTTATAAATATACACTCATGTAGTGTTTACCTTAAGGGCTGTGGCAGCCTTCTTCCAGTCTGGCGTCAACTTTTGACAGTGGCCACACCTGATGAAGAAGAGAAGGCATGTCAACATCATGCAGTAGTTACTCGTGCTCATTAGGGTCACAGATGAGCTGGCGCATATCCCAATTGACTCTGGGTGAGAAGCAGGGTATATACTGGACAGGTCACTCAATCGAGGCACATATAGACATATACCTCCTCACGTTCACATCTATAGACAAATTTGAGTCCTCAAATAATATAACATTCATGTTTCTAGAATGTGGGAAGCCAGACATCGACACGAGCATGGGGAGAACATGCAAACTCCACACAGATATGAACTCCAAACCTAAGAACTGTGAGTCTATTCAACAGTTACACATAATAAATAAATATTAAATTAACTATTACAATTACTGGCCGCGGCGGCACGGTGGCCGACTGGTTAGAGCGTCAACCTCACAGTTCTGAGGACCCGGGTTCAATCCCCGGCCCCGCCTGTGTGGAGTTTGCATGTTCTCCCCGTGCCTGCGTGGGTTTTCTCCGGGTACTCCGGTTTCCTCCCACATCCCAAAAACATGCATGAATTGGAGACTCTAAATTGCCCGTAAGCATGACTGTGAGTGCGAATGGTTGTTTGTTCCTATGTGCCCTGCGATTGGCTGGCAACCAGTTCAGGGTGTACCCCACCTCCTGCCCGATGACAGCTGGGATAGGCTCCAGCACGCCCGCGACCCTAGTGAGGAGAAGCGGCTCAGAAAATGGATGGATAAATTACTGGACGCTTTAAACATAACAATAGCACGATTTGGTTGTCGATTTGTTTTTTGGGACACCCCTAAGCGCTGCATTAGGCCCACCCAAGATGTGTGAATGCACTCACCAGGGAGCGTAGAACTCGATCAGCCACAGACTGTCGCTCTGGATCACCTCTCTGTTGAAGTTGGACGGGTTCAGTTCGACCACATCGTCGCTGGGGGAATAAAAGGCTCGCACACCCACAAGCAGCGAGCAGCCCAGCAACACTCCTGCACAAAAGACTCACTCCTTAGTCATTATTCTGTCACATCTACGGATAGCCAGCTGTGCTCAACGCAGCCGTTTTGAAACACGATTTATCCTGCATTAGCACATCATTCTACTTAATGTGGGAGAGCTTTAACGCAGGTTTAAATTTAAAATTAAAGAGGCCTGTAAACCTTTGATTATTGTGTTATTCAAGCTAGCCAAACAAGCCAGACTCCACAACTGCCTAACCCAACAATCCCAAAACGGGGCATTTTTAAAGAACTCATTATATTAATGTACGGTTCCACTTACCAGAAAGTAAGGGTTTCATGATTTGAGCAGCTTCCAAAGATTCCTCCTTGACACGCAAACAGTACGAAGACGACCGCCGCTCGCCTTTAGCTGCCTTGAATAAACTCAGTGGAGGAGACTCACCGTGGCCCACGATGATTGGCTGAACTCGAGCAGCGCAACCAACCTACGAACGCCGATTGGCTGACACGAACAGTTCCGCTTGGCTGACCAATCGGGAGGCGCCGTGTAAGGTTTTTAAGAAAAACGAGTAAAAACCCATAACGAGTTGTGATTGTTTTACGTCGGCGATGTCGAAAAACAAACAAACAAACAAACAAACGAGGGAATGTCGTGTAATAATTAAAACACGGAGGAATCGCGCCGAAATGAGCTGATGCACAACATATTGTGCTTTCTTGCAATAAATGTATAATTGTAACGTTAATGCTACGGGAGTCAAAGGGGTTAATATGACAGATAATCCCCTTGAGACTGTATTCATTTAGTTATGTTAAATGACTGATGTATACCAGTTAGGTATATTTAAAGCTTTGTGTGCCTCTGTTCACAGTGTATTATTTTTTTGAGTCTCGAGGTGGAGACAAATAATCAACTAAAGCCTGTGAACCAACTTTGTTTGTTGTCCCCTATTTCTGAGTCTTCAGATAAATAACATTGTTCAATAAAAATAGAAATACGTTTGAACGCTTAAAAGTATTTGTAAAAAAAAATGGACAAATTCACAGGGTGAATAAAGTATTTATCTTATTCTAGCTTCCATCGAACTAGAACAAACTTCTTCTTTCCACACAGCACTGTGCAATCTTCCACTGTATCTCCTGTTTTTCTATTCCATATAATGCTGCTACTCTTTTACAGTTAACACTTTTATTTATCCGATCCCGATGTCGATCTTACAGCAAACAGCAGAGAAAAACAAAGCAAAAAATAATACATAGCATCATAGCACAACGGTGAATAAATGGTTAGTAATAATAATAATAATAATTCCACTATGCGTTATTTCTTATGGTATGTAGGGAGTTCAAGATTGTCGAAACAGGAAAGACTTCAAAATCAAAAGTAAACTCTTATTTTGCTGTCTTACCGGAACTTGGTCTGGTTCGATTAGTTCTGCCTTGACCCTACGCGCGCTTCAAAATCCAACTTTGTCCACTCAGAGCCACCAAACGTTCGCGCGTGGAACAAGGACACATCAACCACTGCTTAAGTATTTCTGTCTTAATTAATTTTATTGATTTTTTTTGTTGTTGTTGTTAAAGTATCAAAGATTTTTATTTGAATTGGACGATATTTTAGGGTCACCCCACCACCCCGCTCCAGCAGAATGTGGGGAACCCACAGGAGCCGGCGCCGGAGCGGCTCCGGAGCCAGCGAGGAGCCGGAGATCGCGGTGAACATCGGCGGGCTCAAGCAGGTGTTTTGCCGGGACGTTCTCAATCGCTTCCCGGACACCCGCCTGGCCCAACTGGTGAACTCAGCGCCCGCCCTCCCCGCGGAGGACATCTCTTCCCTGTGCGATGACTACGACCCGGAAAAGGGAGAGTTTTATTTCGACAGGGATCCAGACGCGTTCAAGTGCATCACGGAGCTTTATTACTACGGGGAGATCCACGTGAAGCGAGGCATCTGCCCCGTCTGCTTCATGAAGGAGATGGACTTTTGGAAAATTGACTCGGATTTCTTGGATGAGTGCTGCAAGAGTAACTTGCAGGAGGTGGAGGACGAGCTGGAGGAGATCGCCGAGAAGGTGAGGACTATCCTGGTGGACCGGGAAGGAGATCCGAGTGCCATCGGCTGGCAGCGCTTCCAGACGTACCTGTGGAGGCTCATGGAGAAGCCCGAGTCCTCCTTGCCGGCGCACATCATCGCCATCCTCTCCTTCGTGTTCATCCTCGTCTCCTCCGTGGTCATGTGTGTCAGCACCATACCGGACCTGCAGGTGGAGGACGAGGAGGGGAACCTCATGGAGAACCCCACCTTGGAGGTCACGCTGAGAAAAATGATCTTTTTCAAAGAGTTACAACACCGTCACACAAATTGTTAGCCCGTCTATGGCGTTTCGCCATATTTGTAACCATTAAGCTGGCAGACTAAGACAAAGTCATGCCATTGCTTTAAACACACGTGATTCTCGTTTTGTTTAGCTTGACAATAAACTTAAACTGGGATTGGCAATACTTTTTTTTTTTTAGAAATATCTTCAAAAATATGTAGACTACACATAATAGTAAAATCAAAATAGTCCCTAAACAAAAGTTTAAAAACAGCAGTTCTTAAAGATTAAATCCAAATGTATTGTACAAAAAAGTTAAATACAACTGAACTGTACCACAATGTTTTTTTTCCACGTAGTACCACAGTTTAAGAATCACTGCTTTATGCTACATAATTTCCTTTTGCAATTCCTTCCCCTCTGATTACATTATTGTCCTTTTTTTCCTTTCTCACGTCTTCCTTCGGTCCAGTTTTCAATGAAATTCATGTAAAAGTGCACTTGAGATGAATAACACTTTCACTTTTTTCAGTGCATCGAGACGGTGTGCATCGGCTGGTTCACCGTCGAGTACGTCCTGCGCTTCATCTCGTCCCCGAACAAAGTCAAGTTCGCGCTGGCCTTCATGAACGTGGTGGACTTCATGGCCATCATGCCCTTCTTCGTGGTGCTCCTCCTCACCTCGCTGGGCGCGGGCGTGATGGAGCTGGCCAACGTGCAGCAGGCGGTGCAGGCCTTACGCATCATGCGCATCGCTCGCATCTTCAAGTTGGCGCGCCACTCGTCGGGACTCCAGACCCTCACGAGTGCCCTGAAGAGCAGCCTGAAGGAGCTGGGCCTGCTCCTCATGTACATGGGCGTGGGGGTCTTCCTATTCTCCGCACTGGGCTACACCATGGAGCAGAACCACCCGGAGACCTTGTTCACCAGTATCCCGCAGTCCTTCTGGTGGGCCGTGATCACCATGACCACGGTGGGCTACGGCGACGTGTACCCCAAGACCACCTTGGGCCGGTGCAACGCCGCCATCAGCTTCCTGTGCGGCGTGATCGCCATCGCCTTGCCCATCCATCCCATCATCAACAATTTTGTCCTGTTCTACAATAAGCAGCAGGTTCTGGAGACGGCCGCCAAACACGAGATCGAACTGATGGCCTTGCGCTTCGACCAGGACGGTGGCCAACACGAACACGTGTGTGGGGCTGGGGACACCCAGGTGGTACTCCTGAAGACCCCCCACAAGGGATGGGCAACGAACCGGGGCCCCAACACGAACGCCAACTCGGAGAGCAAAGCTGAAACCAAACACTGAACAGTTCCTCACATGGATACAATGGTAAAGCATGCGGAGAATGCCGAGGGGGGTTGTTCTCCCAACGGGTCCACCATCTTGGGACTGCCTGGAAAAAATTAAGAGACCGCTACAAAATGATCAGCTTTTCTAAAATTGCTGTTTATTGGAACCAGTGGAAAATATAGAAAAAGTGAAAACACACTTGGGTCCATGCATGCCAAGTCTGTTAAAAATACTGAGGTAAATTCAAACGCCTGACCTCAGACCTGTGAGGCGGATGCACCATCCACTCCTTTACCGTGCTGCCTATGTGAAATCAAATGTATGTAATAAGAATTACTTTAATTTTCATATTCATAATCAATTTAATCATAATTAATCAAGCAAATATTTCATTTAAAAGAGCAGAGTGGTCCTTATGTGGCCTGCAGGTCATACTTTGCCCTAAAGGGTTAAAAAAAAAAAAAAAAAAAAAAAAAAAGGCTTAAAACCGGACTGGACTCACAGTTCAGTTTAAATACTTGACAATAGACAATATTACCCCACATAATTACTAATCAAATCTCTACTGTGCCTCTGCTTGAACACAACAATGGCGACGTGATTGTAAAAAGAAAATGATGGTAGGGTCACTCAGAAGCAGTCTTGAAGGCTTTGAAATGGATTTGAAAGTGCATTCAAGTACTGACCCAATGAGCTGTGCCTTTGTGATTCTCTTCAAGGCAGGTGGATTGTGACATTGGAATGAATTGTCACGGAATAGCTGCATGTACAATGGATATAAAAGGTCTACAGACCCCTGTTTAAATGAGAGGTTTTTTTTGGTGATATAAAAAAAATAAATTAGACCAAGAAAAATGATTTCGAAACGTTTTCCACCATTAGCGTCAGTTATGCCCTGTGGAACTAAATTGGAGAAGAAAAATAATAAATCTTTTCCTCACTGATGGTAGGATCATTTCAAGTGCCTCTGATTAACCCGAAATAAAGTTCAGATGTTCTTGTAGGCTTTTCCTGACATTTTTTGTTAACTTTATAGCAGAAGCTTGAAAGTTTTGCACGAACGCTGACTGATATTTGTTAACTGTTCATAATTCCCTCCACCTTGTTGCGATGCAACCATGACACATTTTGCCACGAGCGTTCGGGAGATTTCAAGTGTTTTTGAAAAAAGAACACTATACATACAGTGAAGCATGGCATTAATTCTGAACACGGCAACATACCCAGTTATAAGAGGGTGTGCACACTTGTGCAACCACATTATTTCAGTTGTTTATTGTTGCTTCCCCTTTCTAAAATATATATATTTTTTTCAAGTTGAGTACAGGTTATAGTTCACATTAATGGCGGAAAACGTTTTGAAATGATCTTTGTCTCATAGTGTAATATTACAAAACGCTTGCATTTGAACAGGTGTGTGTAGTCCTTTTATATCCACTGTATAGTAACAAGCCTTATATTTGTGAGCCTTATTGTTCCTCTCTATAAATCATAATGTTTCTATGTTTGTTTTTGTGTCATAGAGGAAGGTGTGGAGGGGGGGAAAACATGCACATGGCCCACAACATTGTTACATTAACCAGCCTGTCTTGTATCTGACAATGAATTTATCATTGTCCACTTTACAAAGATTTCCTTTTTTTTTTTTTTTTTTAAATGGTGTGTTCCCATTTTGGGCGATAACTGTATAAATGCTGGGCGAAAACGGTAATTTTTCGAATATTCTTTTTTTTCAGTTCACCATCTTCTCCACGAGTGTACCTAATAAAGTGTTCAGTGTGTGAACAAAAGTCTGAAGGCCTCCTCGGGGGCGGTGTGTAGTCTAGCACAACCTCACAGCTGTTCACGGTCTTTTTCGGCCGTGGCGTGACTATGAGGCATCAGATATAAACTCGATCCAGTGTGCCAGAATGTTTAAAAAGCCGTGGCCCGCCTTCCCCCCACGGCCACCCTTCCCCCGATCCCAGTAAAACCGACACTGGGAGTTTACGTGCTCGCTTTGCCTGCAGGACGTGTAACCGTGAGTGCTTTCAACGTTGCAGCAGCTTTGGCCGCCTCCTTCGAGGATCTCTGAATTGACTTGTTCATAAAGTTGCATGTGTGTGTAACAATGGCCTCAAAGGAGCAATAAAAGAGTCAGTTTAAAAATGTATAGAGTCTTTATATTTGGAGAAAAAACAAACAGAAATTAAACTAAAGTCTTTTTTTTTTTTGCCTAGTTAGATTAAGCTGTACACATGACTCCAGTAATGTGGGTAGTTAAATTATTCATAATGTGTCATACGGTCTTTGGATAAATAAAAAGAAGACTTTGATATTGCCCTAATGTGTGCCGCATTTAAAGGTTATATTGAAATTTGCTACACCACCGGAGCACTATTTTGGAAATAGCACAGCAGATTTAGTTTGCTTTAGTTGCATACAGGAATGCTTGGCGTCAAAATGTTGATGATTGATTTTTGTGATATTTGTCCTTGCTGTAAATGCATGCGCTGCGGGGCTACTCGAAAGCAATTACATGCTGTATTTAATCTGCTGGTAACAAAGTCTTTATAATGTCGGAGTTGTCAACATGTGCAGTACAAGTAGACCACATTGTAATTGTGAGAGATGAATCCCTTTAAAAAAAAAAAACAAGAAAAGATGAACACTGTTTCAGTCTATTCTGTCTGTGTTGTGTTGTCATACTAAAATGGATAAATCAGTTCTGTTTTGTCCTGTAAGAGACCCTAAAAATAAAGACCAGATGTTAAAAACAGTATTGTGATTACCACAATGACATCCTTTATGTGTTTGTATGCAGTATTTTAACTGATTGCTATTTGATATATATATTTTTTAAAGACAACACTTGGCCATGACAACAAGAAGGTACACAGTAATGCAAATATAGTAGTACTTTGTATACCCTAGTTTTTGTCGTATTTGGGTTTTGACTATTCCCCCCCACCCCACCCATATAAATGCTCTCTTGTTTTTTTTTTCCCATCCGCACTGTTTTTGTACAAAAAAAAAAATATTTAAACGTGACTTGGCCATTCTTTTTCCAGAATTAATGTGTGTTCATCCGAAGTATTTTGGAAATTGTTGATAAAGGGTTGAACAGACGGCAAGGCATATTCCACAGTGGAAGCTCTGCGAAACACATTTGCAGTATAATAACAATTTCACCATGCTTTCTTGGGCCTTTCTTGGTGGCTTATTTACAGTCACACTCAATAAACAAGCACAAAATAGTTTGAGTGCGACTGCCCCCCCGCCCCCCCAAAAAAAGCCACCATGCATGCCAAAGAAAAAGTTATAAAACTTTAAAAGCCTGACTTTTGATAGGATGTTTGATCAATGGTGCCCCAACTTGGTTGCCGAGCAGACCGAGAGGGTTGTTGTTACCTTGAATTGTGGATAAAAGCTTTCACTGCGGAATATGTCTTGTCATCTGTTTAAATTTTTTTACACAAAATGACATTTCCTCGTGCTAGCCATTTGATAAGGCGGGATACACTGTAGAATTCAAGAAAGAGCTCAGAAAAAGGCTCCCCCTCCTCACCTCAACAATCTTCAATAAAGGTAAGCGTGATGTTAAATGTTCATTTATCCAGTTCTTTCGTCCTTTATATTTATTTCACACTGTCTTTTGTAGTAAAGCTGTAGTTATTCTCTTCAAAATGTATTTTTTGTCAATATCTTTGGGTGTCTGGAACGGATTAATTGGATTTACATTATTTCCTATGTGAAATATTGCTTTGGCTTTGATATGATTCAATTTGAGTCAGAATTTCTGGAACGGATTAATCACAAAAACTTTAGTTGGCCTGGGCTAACTTTTCCCCCCCATTGATTTAAATGAGGGTAACGTGTTCTTTACTTCAGCGGAGTAATGCATCGTATGCAATTCTTTTTGCACATTTAAGGATGGACACACCTCCAAAGTAACAGATTTAGGCTATATTTTTATGTTTATTTGTGTTGTTTGGACCGACCCTGGTGTGCATACGTTATCAACCAGAAAAAGAGTGCGAGTCCTTTTGCCACCTCTGCAAAGTGGCATCGCCATCTACAGACCTGGCATTCCTATTACAGCCTTTTTAGGCGAGTTGAAGGTCGAACGTTGAACTTGATTTCATTTTAGAAGATCTTTGTCATGTAAACATGGCACCAAAGTGTGAATCTCCGCGTTCACACGCAAAGCTCCTCGCGAACGCATGCTTCTTTTTGCATGCTTACAGGAAGATCACGCAAAAGGTCGAGACCAGCCCGCCGCCCTCTCGCGCTCCAAACAACTACAACAACACCGGCTAGCTCGGCTGACCGGCAGGCGGACGGCACACGTCGAAGCCTGGTGAAAAAGGTCTTTTGTGCACAATGACAAATGGAACTACAATGTCAAAGCTTTGTTCAAGGAAGGCCGGCACAATAAACAAATATAGAGCACATGGATCTCCAGGTTCAAAAATAGATTCACGAGCTCCTTGCCCGAGACAAATATCGTTGTCCTCGTCACCCGCCTCCAACGTACACAAACAACTGCATACATTGGCTCCTTGATTTGTGACCTGCTGTGGGCTGTTGGCTAATCACTATTTTCACTCCTCCATGTTGCTCGTCTGCGGCATTCTGTGGGCGCTCGAGTTACGGAGCAGCTACAAAAAAATTGGTTTCTATATTCTTGTCCATGAAATAATATTTAGAAAAAGCCAATGTATCCAAACTTATTACAGAAAGAAAACTATCGAAGTGACACTTTTTTTTTTTTTATGTGTATTGGGTATACCATGAATGTTTTTTATATGTTTTGTTGTTTGTGTCCTGCTTGTACACATTTGACAACTAAGTCAACATGTAGAGTAGTGAGGGTGGACAATAATGACACCGCAGCTATATTTAAAGAGCAATGTTTGCCCATGTAGGAGGCAATTATTCCTGAAACTCCTGCCAGCTGACCTGCACCGCTCATCGTTTTCAAATGATGACATGTTGCCACATTATATTTGGCAGCACTTTCCCCCTCGCCTCGCCTTGCAGGACCTCCCAGCTCTTGGTCGTCTAACCACTGGACATAAAACAACAACATGATATATGCTATGCAATGATATGATGTTATTGTACTACCCATATTTGCTCTCGGCAGACCCAGGCCGTGTGGACTGTAAAACAACTATCACTTGATAAACTTTATGTTTGGATTTAAAATGTCTCCTCTCTATATTAAAATAAAAAACAAAAAAAACTTCTTTTTTTTTCCCCCCATTTTCAATACTGCACCCAAAAATGTCTGGAAAAGCATAGAACAGCTGAACTTTAATCAGAGGCGCTTTAAATAGTGGCAAGTGTGTGCAGACTCGTATTTGACATGCATTTGAAAGGCCAGGACTCCAACCCTGAACCTTACAACCATGAAGCAGACGTGCTAACCATGAGTCCCACAAGTAAATTCCAATGGGTACAAGCAAAGCAGCTACTTTGGGGGATTCAATTAGAAAAGATGAGACAGAATGCAGTTATCGTGTGTCCTGAGGCATTCAAAATAGGATATTTAAATGGATTCGCATCCGAGATGACCAAACCCAGTCATTTGAATAATGATGTGTGATAATGTGTAACAGCAATTTGGCTTTACAGTCTCCCCAGTGTTCGTCTCCATTTGGGATTTATTTTCCGCTGCAGAATCAGGAACGTAAAACAAATCTCCCCTATGTGGCCGACCAGAAGAAACGGATGCAATTGAGAATGTTCCAGGAGGGCTCTCATGTGCCGAGGGAGTTAACAGAGAGACAGCTGAATTGTTGTGTACGTAAGTGCACCCCGGAGCACTATGACTGCGTCGGCGAGACAACAATTACCAAGATGAATCGTGACCTTGTGTGAAAATGGAAAATCGGGACGAAATGTGAACTAAACATTCTGTTAACCCTATCAGGGCTCTTATTCTGAAATATGGTCCAGTGCACATTGATGCGTTATGTACAATAGCTCCGAATTATATGATACATTCAAAACATATGAATTGCATCACATGTAAAAAGGCCTTTCATTAAAACTATGCCAAAACCCTTTTGTTGCATGAAATATGGAAAGGCATACATACCTCAATTACTTTAATTCTGTCACCATTGAGGTGTTTTGTGAAACTCAAGAAGTGTGTTGTGTAAACTCCCTCAAATGGTGAGCAGTTTACCTTTATTTTAGTTTTATTATACAGAGTTTGTATGCTTGCAGGACAGTTGAGAATGTAAAATCTTCCTTAAAACATTGCCGATACAGTTATTAATGGTTTTTAAGATGGCGACAGTATCACCCAGGGACAGGACAATTCTACTGTGATTACTTGCAATGGTAAAACCTGTTTTGAAATTAGAACTAATAACCAGTATCACTGGTTGAGTTTGAATTTGGCGGTTCACCTGTACCTGTATTCTCCTTAGGGTGTGCATATTTATGCTTATTAGGATAATTGTACTTTTTAAAATCAAATACATTTTTAAGTCCAATTTTGTCTTTTTCATTTGAATTGGACAGATTAAAGGGCACATTATTTTATTGTTATCCTAGTTTTAGCTTTTCTTTTTCCACTGAAAAAATGTGATTATCACAGTGGTGTGTTCTCTGTGTATTTATGCTTTTAGAAGTTGGAGAAAACTGACAGGGGAGATGAAATGCAACTTTCTACTGTTTCGCCAGACTCGTAAAAATGCAAATAAATGCAGTCAAGGAGGGGTGCCAAACAGAAAAATAAATGAATGCAAGTCGACTGATGATTAAAGTTGTCTGACGACTGTGAATGCGGCACAGTTTATCAATACCAGATTATACAGACGTTCTGTATTACTTTGTCTTCTCTGTTAATGAAAAAGATAAGAAATATATATCGTCCGAGGTGACTTAAAACAGTGTTTCCAGGTGGTGGACAAACAGTGCATTCAGCCTCATGGTATCTTCCCATTTGGGAGGAGAGTTAGAGCCTCATTATTTTTCTCCTGTTATTTTTCTCCCGTGTTGTAATCTAAAGAGGTGAAATGGTGGACTTGAAAATAGAATCAAAGTCAGCTTCTCCGAAGATGTGATTTGCTCCTCTGTAAATTGCCTCTCTGCTTACACTGTTGTGTTGTGCAGTAAAAGTTAACACAAAGGGCCCAACAAATGTGCTGAATGATTTCCTTCTGCGTGGATCATCTCGTCTCCGCAGCATTTTTGGTTTGTTTGCTAAATGTGGATGCTTGATTTCCCTGCGTTACGGTTGAGTGTTATTACCCTTGTAAAGGGGATATTTCTTTTAAACGGCGCTCGCATTGGAACTCAGTGGATTGCGGAGGTGTTTCCAATATTGCCGCCGGGGTGCGTTTGTTTACATTTGCTCACAAAACACTTAAGGCCGTAAAAGTTGTTGAGATGAGCTCTGCTGGCGTGCACTCATGAATGTGGCAAAGGTTTATACACTAAATCAGATTTTATAGTGGAGCTCCACTTGAATCTTTCAAGATATATTGTATAATGTTCCACAAGTACTTGTTGATGCTGGCCTCTCTCTGTGGAAGGATTCTCATAAAAACACTAAAAGACAAATAAAGAGCAAAAATGTCATGCAGGAGTTTTGTGTGTAAACAAAAAAACGTTTTCGAAATTCACAGCCACAGTTTCCTGGGGTACGGTATCCATTCACAAGATAATTGATACTCGATGATTGTACTTTATGTACAATAATAACAAATCAATCATGTCGAGATGGATATAAATGAATACATTTTATGTGAACGGTCAAAAAGATGATTGCTTAGAGATACTTTATTAATACTGATAAGTTTATCATTATTTTTGTGCTCAGCATTGGAAGATATATCTGAGTTGATTTTATTTCCTGCTAAGGCATTTTGGGGATCGGGTGATGTGAAGTGGACGCTGCCCTCCAGCGGTTTTACATATCGAGACACGAGTGGCCGTCCGTAAACCAAAAGGACGGTTTTCTCGTCTCGGTTCCGAAACACAATACTCCACGTGATCTCTGTGTACTGCGCAACCCAGCGTGACATTTGACCCCCTGGCGGTGTAGTAGTAGTGGTTCCTGTTTATATCAGAGCGCTCACTGGAGGGCATAAGGCCAAATGGATTCCCTGTGTGTTTGGTGTTGTACAGTGCTTAAAACGTCATCTAGTTGCAACCTTCCAGTAAGGCGCTTCAGTCTCACCTTATCTGGGAGCTTGAATGAGCACCTTGCACACTGGTGCCAAGCGCCGAGTGAATTTAGCCTTTGAGGGCCGACAGGCCCAAATGAATTGTTCAAAGCCGAGGCTTGTTTTAAATTCCAAAAATTAATCCATCCAATGCTTGACTTCCTTGGCAAATGAGTTCCATCCATGGGTTACAAAGAGCAGCTGGCACATAAAAAGAAAGAAACGGCTCTCTTGTGTATTTGTTCTTGCATATTAAACAGGAGCTCGCCAAATGGGGCTCCTTAAAATGACATTTCAGACAAAAATTGCTGAACTGGTGCTCTCTCTCTCTTGTCCTGTTGTTCACTTCTCCATCTGATCCATGCTGCAGTGGCCCTGCGTCACCTCCGCTGATAACCTGTATGGACATCTCATTTAGGAAATTGGCCTTGAGAGACCAAAAGAGACGTGCGTACTTGCTGATGCACTTGCCCCTGATGATTATCTCATCGGGAGACAACTGTGTTTTATTGGAGTGGCAATGTACACGTTCGATAGCGGCGAACTGCTACGGTCACAATTAATGTAAGTCCTAGCAGCACATTCGGAAGTTAAAAAACAATACTCGGCGAGGGCTTCGTGAGACCGACTGTATCTTCCTCCCATTGATCTGTGCTGCAATTAGTCCAAAAAGTCTTTTTCAAATCTAACAACATGGCTTTGCATTATTGTGATTATGCCGCAGTCGGTCTACTTTCACTGATTGTTTTAATTACTTTGACCGTTTTGCTGTTATGAGTTCTAAATCAATGCTTCGTTTTAATCTGATTTAATATTGAAAGATTTGGAAGAGTTGTGTCGCACAATAAGTTACAATCGCTATCCCATCGGGTTTCGACGTTATTTATCTGTATAAGTTAAATGTATTTAACCAGGAAACTAAACTTAACTAAAGCTGGGTACAAAAAAAATAAAAAAATAAAAGAATTTAAAAAAAAAAATATATATATATATTTATATATACACTTTGTTTTCCCCCTCAACATCTTAATTGAGAGCTCCCACATATGATCAGGAAAAATTCTTTAGATGTTATCCAAACACTCAACACAACCAGTTGCAAAACTACGGATTGATGACATGTTTTGAACCCAAACTTACTCATATTTTGTTCAAACCATCACGTCATCGATCCGCAGCCATGCTAGTTATCGCAGCATACACGGGGAGTCCGCTACCTGTTTTCCGGGTTGGGTCACGTGACGTGCGCAACACAAGCACGAGAGCAGTTGTGACCTTAATTTTCGTCAACAGCGGAGGGCGATTTCGCACAATATGGCGGCCCTCTGAGAAGGACGAAAATTGATGAATTAATCGGTTTAATTCGTATTACATGAATGCAATATTAATCATGAAACCGTGTTTAGACTAGCACGTGTTTAGTTCCCCATTAAGAGCTTTAAGGTAGACCTTCTGTCAGCAAAGACATTTGTGATAAGCAGCCAGACATCTTTCAAGCTCGGTGTCAAACACAATGGATTTCTTCAGTGGATGTCCAAGTCCATAAGTCTTTGTTAACTTTATCTCTGTCCGCCTTCAGAAAACATTCCTGCCAGCGCGTCCGCCTGCTGATAAATGATCTTACTCGGCCGCCTTGACCCTCCCACCTGCAGCATGGGAGCATACCGCAGCAGGCAGCCCAACAACAGGTGAAAGGTCTTTTATAGACGCCGCATAAAGCCGCCGCAGGGACAATTCGAGCCAGATGATAATACCCATCACATCAGAGCTAAATAATCGTTAGAGGATCCAAATAACTCTTGGCAAAGAATGTGAGGAGCCATCAAGGAGATTTAGATGTCACTCACTGATGAAATGCTGTGCGATGTTTTTTTTTTCTTCTTTTTTAAATGCTTGGAGGTCATTAAACTCTGTCAGGACAGTTTGTCCCCTTATGTGAGTGATCACTGGGCTTGTAGAAATCAATGTTCAAAGAGAGGAGGGGGGGAAGAACACAAAAGGTGATGATACATATACTGACGTTTTCTGGCACTGGTGCACTTTTTATGCAAAACTTTAGCATGCAATGAGGTGTTGCAATCCCCGTGAACAGCGTGACGAACATCTACTTTATTTCTGATGTCAAAGTCCTGACACGACAAGGTGAGCCGCCTTGGAAAAATCCATTAAAACTTTTCGTGATACTCATCAATAGCCCCCCACGCAGAAGCAAAGTCAACTTTAATGCTTGAGCGGTCAAAGCGAAATGAGTGATGACAAGGTCATTCAATGAAACGCACCTTCAGCTTCAATAGTTCTATGCGTTACTCACAAAGTAATTTATATACCAATCAACAAACAATATTTTTTTTTGTAGATGAGTAAAAGTAATTTCTGCCGCGGGTGTCGAGGGCCATGCCAACATGCTGACCTCAACTGTGTTCCATATTAATTTTGATGTATTTATGTAAAGCATTAAATTGTCTTGATTTAATAATGCTTCTTGTGTATTATAATCGGCAAATACATTAAAATTACATACAATTGTTTCCATGTTTTACATAGTTCACACTAACGTTTTGTATGACATCAGAGAAGTATTTTTGCTGAATGAGTCGAATTTTGAACCAAGAACCTCACAACTGTTTGGCAGACTGGCTAACCACTTGGTCGCCGTGCTGATTGTTAGTAGTCATCACGAAGAGTGTGAAAAGGTCTACGACAGGTGTCACAAAAGAAAATATTTCAAATCCAAACTACAAACTAAAAGGTTTCCCCTTTCAAAGTAATCCCACTGGAGTCTCAAGGTCAATTCCTACTTTCCTCGTCTGCATGACCTGCCTCAACTCTCGCACTAAATGAAGCAAACACCGCAGGATTTCTTTCTATCATAGATTTGCTGGTTGATCATCTGGCCCACACTGAAGGGGAAAACTTGTAGTTTGGGTTTAAAATATAATGTATTTTTCTGTACTTTTCTGACACACCTTGTATTTTTGTAAAATGGTCAAACTCTGTTTACAAATTCATTTGGGCTCCACACGTTTCTAGTGAGCAAAATCCTAGTGTAGTGTCCTATCTCATTGTTGTGTCTTATTAATTATAACTAGCTGTCCACGCTATCGTCATTGAGCTGGATTGAGTCCATGTGCCAGTTTAACTCATTCACTGCCAGGCTTCCCAGTTAACATGGATATTTGACTTCTAAAGCCGTCAATGGCAGTGAATGTGTTAATCTCATGTTCATACATCATTAGGGACTTCTGTTTCTTCACAATATAACAGCGTCAATTTGTGGCATGGCGTTTAAACACAGCATCCGCCTAACAACAGCCTCCTAATGGCCTCTCATTCCCTCGGGAGCAGCGAAAGGTCGTTTACAGCGACCAAACGTGTGATTGTGGAAGCAAACTCAGTCTTCTGTTTCAGTAATAAGATAAAAGTTTGCCCCCCTCTCTCGCTCCAGTAATGGAGCGATGATTTATGAGCTGGAGGCTGGGATGGATACAACGCATGTAGGGCTTCCGACAGATGTAGATGGAGGTTCACGCATGGGATGATGATGTGTTTTCGCAGTCGTCACCTCAACTACATGCTTAAAAATGATTAAATGAAAAATCCAGCAGACCCTGAACATGGACAGGTTTGAGTCGCGATGTGTGGGAGTTGATAAAAGGCTCAGTGGGAGCACTCGCATGTTAATGGCGCCTGTAGGCGACACCTCTCTTCCACTTTAAGGTTACATTTTAATGAGGGGGAAAAAAGAAAAATCTTTTTTTGCCTTTTAACCTGAGATGGACATGAAAAATGGTTAAAGAACAAAGTGCTCCATTGATGGGTAGACCTTTAAAAAGTGTGTTTTGGAGGAATTTTTATTCAGAGAAACTTCTGAAGCTCTTTAGATGACACCGTTGTGAAATAATGAAATCCAGAATATGAGCAATCATATGATTCCAGATTGAGGAAACCTTTTAAAAGTTAAGAAGTACAATTTAGAAATTTAGGAAAACTGGGTAAGTAAACTGATTTATTCCACATCTTAAGTGGACAAAACTTACCTTTTGGCTTTGACATGATCACATTGCTGTCACATCCATGGGGGAGGTGGATGTTTCGCCATGGCAGGGCAGCCTACCTACAGCCGTTGCTTGAAAAGGGCACTGGCTCTTCGCCTAGCCTAGCTCCAACAACAGGCAGAGAAACTGTGGCGGCAGTTATTATGTAAATTAACCAGAAGTCCAAAAGCGCTCACTCACAAACACATTTTCAAAAGACTGACCTGGTGGTTTAGTTTCTCACTCATTGGGGGTGCAGGCAATCCAGAGACTATTTGTATAAAAGGAATAAAAAGTCAATTTTCCACATTCCCTTTAGAAAGAAATCCTGATCCTGAGAAGGGCAAGTGTTTGTTGTTGTGAATTGTGAGCCTAAGTGGTGGAGTAATTCCTAATGACAAGTGTAGAGTGCTGCATAATGACAAAATAATTAGTACGTGTCTATAGCTTTCCTTTTGAACGTTTGGACCAAGATGTTTGCTGACATTTTAAAATATATCATTTACCTTTTGGTTTAGGGTTAGAGAGAGAGAGAGAGAGCAAAACTTTCAATTTTGACCTTTTGCATTCTCACTGGCAGTTCGTCATCTAGAAGGCGGCGGTGTGGTGAAATGTCAAGAGAAAAGGTTTCTTTGTCATTTAGCCTTACCAGCCCGCTCTCTTTTAAACATGACAGCCTGGAGATGAAATACACATTGCCTTGCAGCATTTTCGCCACCATGGGCGAGAGCGTGCGTGTTTCCTTTGACATTAAACGCAGTCTCAGAGCACCTTTATCAACATTTAGCTTGGCACATTTAAAGCTGCACTCTGTGCTGGCCTGTATATCAAAATCAAGTTGTTTACCTCTGCTCTTTGATTGATGAATGATGTTTCATTTTCATAAGTGAGAGCCTAAAGCAGGAGGCTGTATTTCATCCTCAAAAGGAATTACTACCAATACAGAAGATTCATATAGTTAGAGATGGCGCAAGAAACCTGAAGAATGAATGCAAAAGGAAAAAAAAAAAAAACAATCCAGAGGTCAGCTGGAAGATTCAGCCCACACACTCCCACTTGTACTCGACATCATTAAAAACAACAGGACACACAATGCTGCAATGAAAACAAGGAGAAAATTCTGTCTGCTATTGTGAGATTCTTGAACACCAACAGAAATACCATAGGAGCATTGATCACAGTTTTCTATGTCCTTGATCATATTTTCTGTTACATTCTGGACATCTCTGATCATATTTTACTTTACAGGTGATTGGAAAAGAACACAATTGCCAGATCAACAACATTATGGCCACTTGCCCAATTTAATGACTCCCAATACAAGAATTCTAATGGTTATCTCAATTACTTGTAGCCTCTAATACTCTGTATGAGAGTCAAAATTGTAAGGAACAACTCTCACTATGATACATTAGAGTTGTATGCCACTGCACATAAGTATGTGCACTTTGTGACTTGCCATCACTGAATTTCTATACTGTTTACCACCAAAAGGGGGCGTATTTGAATTTTACAGAAATCACTTTGATGGACATTATTTTCACATTCTACCTGGTTGATTTTTGTTTGTTTGTTTGTTAAAGGGACACCACACCATGTTCTCTTCCATGGAATTATCTTATCTGACCAGACCAAGTTCACTTTCAGTTAAAGACGCCACTTGTCTGTTTTTGAGAGCTTCTGGTCCAGCGCATGTCACCTCCTCCAAATAAAATACATTCTGAGAATGCTCATTAAGCCACCTCCACAGGTACTCCATCTTGCCGTCGCACACCCATGGGTTTGCTGTTAGGATCAGCTGGAAGGAGGAGTGCCTGCCATCCAAAAGGCCCGTGGGGAGATGCTGTAGCTGGTTCTGGTTAAGAAGAAGCATCTGAAGGTGCTGCAGACCTGACAGGAGCGATGGCGGAAGCTCTCTGAGATGATTCTCCTGGAGAAACAGACGCGAGAGCTTCGGGTTATGACTGAAGGCCGTTGGCGTCAGGGTGCTCAGCTTGTTCCCGGCGAGGTTCAGAATGTCCAGGTGATACAGGTTCTTCAAGGCATCTGGGTGCAGATCTTCCAGATTGTTGTCACTCACGTCCAGATGCTCAAGATGTTTTAGCTTCTGAAGCAAATTTACCGGGATCTCGGATAAGCGATTCCCGGACAAGTCCAACCAGATCAGGTTGTTGTTATCATCAAACCACTCGGCGTCCGCTTGTTCGATGCGGTTGTTTTTGAGGACCAGGTTGCGGAGTGACTTCTGGCTGAAGATTCCTGGAGGAAGGCGTACAATCTGATTCCCTGTGAGATCCAATGAGTTCAGCCGGGAAGCGTTCCGCAGGAGATCCGAAGGAAGCTTTTCCAGTTTGTTGGCATACAGCTGAAGCCTGTTCAGAAAAGGCAAGGCATTTAAATGACTGGCTTCTATAGAAGAGATCTGAGTGGACCAGATGGCCAACACAGTGGTGTTGGGTGGTAAACCATCTACGGGGAACGATGTCATGGTTGCGATGTCAGCGCACTCCACCTCAGCAACGGAGCAGGAGCATTGACTTGGGCAAGTGTGGACACCGCAGTTAGTCAGCGCAAACAAAAACAGCAGCAGCCTCAAGATCATCTTCAACCACTGCACAGTGTAAAAAAAAAAAAAAAAAGCATACACAAGGAATACTGAATCTTTCGTCTTTATGAATTATGATGAAGTTTTTCAATCTTACCTGAAAGTAACTCGAGAGCGGTCGGTTAACGCCGAATGAGCTGCTGTGATATACAGGTGAACGAGGACGGTCAGTTGGGACAAAATGTTGCAAGAGGCAAACAGAACCGAGCAAACAATCCAGCTCACCAACTGCTGACTTTTGCGTCACAAACACTTCAGAGCTTTGACTTTTACCCCTTTTGGACTGTACAACATTCACTTGACTTTACAGCTCAACTAAAGTGAAGCCAATAATGGCCCTTAGACCAGCTCCTCCTAAAGGCCGATTTGCTGCTTCTGCTGTCAGTTAAATTGAGGAGCACCAAGCATTAGCTGGCTTTATTTTTAGCAATGACCAAATTTGGTGGAGGACTTGGCTTACAGAAGAACTTTGGAGGCTTTAAAACCAGTTGTTGGGGTACGGCTAAAGAGCTTTCCTCGAGAACGGCAGCGCTTGATCCAATACTTACTGGCTGTCACCTGTCTTTGTTCACCAAGTTTGTATCAGAGAAGACTTTATTTTAGCATTACTACCTCATTGTCTTCTACGTCAGGAAGGAGAAGGGGCTGATAAGCGACAACAACATTTCAGGACACAGAAATAAAAACAACCACATGCTAATGTTATCTTACCATGTTGCTGCAGCATTTCCGTTCCGTTTCCACTTTGCTTCAGCGGCTTGCTTTCTTGCTGCACTCATTCTTATCTCGAATAAAATGTATTTCCTTACTATCAGCCATGTCAAGTAAATAAAGGAGACCGTTGTTCTCCGCCGTTGTTACTGTTTGTTAACTTAGCTTGTTAGTTGTCTCTTTCTGAACGGTGCATTCAATGCAGTGGGCTTTGCCGGTTAACCCATCAGATCCAACAGGTGCATCAATATTGACACATTTACCTGGTACCAGTTAAACAATTGTTACCGATATGCTGAACAATATGCGTGATGTAAACCACGACTGTTGTAAACATTTGACAAAACAAAGCAAGAAAGATCAAACATGAACACCCGATCTGTACTTTATATTGAATACAGAGCAGTGTTTCAACTGCGAAAGTGTGCATAATCCTTAAAATAATCATTTTGAAGCAATTTAATAAGTGTGTTTGTCTGTCATAGCTAATGTTCCCGTGGGCTCTCTCAATCCTTTCTCTGCTGTGAGAGGCAGAGAGCAGCTTGATATACCACGCTAGCATTAGCTATATCATTCAGTCGGTATGTAAACTGTGACTTGATGAGAAAAGACAAGTTTTTTATTTTAAATCCTTTACTCAAATCTTTAGTTCAGTCTCTGTGAGTGACATCACCGAGCGACTCTTCAAAGACTGAGGACCAGAACAAGTGATGGTCTCCGGGAGGAAGGCCTTGTTCTGGTTCTTCTGGAGCCACCCAAATAGGTACTCCATTTTCCCGTCGCACACCCACGGGTTGGCGGTCAGGTCCAGCCCTTCGTCCTCCAGAGCATTCAGATGGTCGAGCAGTCCTGAGGGGACACTGTTAAGCTGGTTGTCGTCCAGACTGAGATGTTTGAGCTGAGTGAGCTCCTGAAAAATGTTCTGGGGAATTTGGCTGAGCCTGTTCTTAGAGAGGAACAAGTAGGTGAGGTTCCTGGTGCTACTGAGTAAAGAAGGATCCAGACTGTCCAGTTTGTTGTAACGCAGATTCAGGCGATCGAGCTTGGTGAGCGGATCCAAAGACTTCGCCAAGATCTTCTCCAGATGATTGTTGGAGAGGTCGAGGTTCTCCAGGTGCGGCATCTTGTGGAGAAAATCCACAGGGACGTTTGTCAAACGATTCCCAGAGAAGTCCAACCAGGTCAGGTTGGAGTTATCGGGAAGCCACGTGGCATCCACTTTCTCAATCAGGTTGTTCTTGAGGACCAAGATTTGAAGCGGGGCGTGGCTGAAGACATCCAGAGGCAAGTGGCTCAGCTGGTTGCCCGTGAGGTCCAAAGTGGTGAGGTGAGGGACACCCCTGAGGAGGTGCGAGGAGAGGTTCTTTAGATGGTTGCTGAACAGGTGGAGCTCTTTCAGCTGGGGCACTGCATTGAGATCCTGCTCGGAGATGGACGTGATGTTGGTGAATTGGATGGTGAGGGTGCTGGTGTTCTTGGGGAGACCTTCGGAGGGGAATGCTGTCAGGGGAACCTCATTGCAGACCACCTCTGCTCTCCTTGGGTAGCATTGGCAAAGCGCTGGGCATGCTGAAGTAACACAGCCAAAATAGGCCAAGAAGAAGACAACTGCACCACACACCTTCATTACTAGGAGAAGAAGAAGAAATACTTAAAAACTCTTACGCCTTCAAAAGCACTGTATCCAAAACTTTATACTGCATTTTACATAAGACTCTCACAGCACACCACCAAACAAAAATGTTACAAAGAGTATACAGTACATACTGAAATAATGATGATCTTGCCTGAATTTATGGACAAATTAACAGTATAAAATATGTGCCCGCAGTGTTGAACACAAAGCTCTTACAGTAAACTCATTTATCATGGGGAAAGATTGCAGACCCACCAGCGATCGGTGAAAATCTGTGACCACATGAAAAAAAAATTTTGTATAGCTGTACCCTTCCCACATGCTTTAAACATTTAAACTTATTAAATCACACACTTTTAAAACACACTTTTAAAAGTATTCCTTAGCACTTGTTCTTCTCTTGCTTGCACAGTTCTCCAAAAAAGAGCAAACGCCTACTTGTTTATTTGTCACATCCACTTTAGGTTTACTGTAAAACTGACACATAAAAATTCTGAATTGCCTGTACAGTGCAAAAACACCAAAACAACGATCGTTTAATAATCTGCGATTCGTGAACCGCGAAATAGCGGGGTTCACTATATTCTGTTGGCAACAGTTGGATACGCAGGTTAAATATACCTTTTGCCATCTAGTGGAAGGGCATTTAATTATTTTCCCTTTCACTACACTAAACTGGCATAGACACTGGAGATGAACAAAGATAACTTATGTCTAGTAAAGAAATAATTTCAGACCAATTACATGAAATTGGATAATTTCCCATGGCACTCCTGATCTTTCAGATCTTTCAGGAATCACTGTCCTAATGTACTGATAAAAAAGGCAGTAAAAAGTAGAATACAACTTACTGTTGTGCTGATGCTTGAATGTGGATGAGTGTCAGTCAGGCTGCAGGATGTGCAAAACCACTGAGTCATTCAGGGAGCTCATTCCCAATATAATCATTACTTATTATGCAAACAAGTCCCACACTCTGCACAGTCAAGGACGGACAGTTGCAGCTGACCACGTGACTTGGACAAAAAGAACAAGACAGGAACATCGCTAATTACATTTGATAATATGGTACGTGAAGATTAATGCAGTGCAGTAAGGTGCGCTGGTGGTTAGTAATTCTGCCTCACAGTTGAATGGTTCTGGGTTTGAATCTCGGTTCAAGCCCTTTGTTGTGTGGAGTTTGCATGTTCTCTGAAATTCTTCCAATAACATGCTTTTTTCACTTGATGCCATGCAAAAACACTAATGCAATACTGTTCTTCTGTAGACTTTAATGTGATGGTGTTTTTTGTGTATGTTTTATTGGACGGTTGGTTGCATATCTTATAATGTACTGACAATTATCAAACTTTTTCTAATTTACATTGGTTAACTTCTAAGGATGTTATGCAATCAAATGCATACCTCATCTCATTATGCCTTTGTTATTCGTAATTAAATACGCTTAGTTTTTAACTTATCAAAAGTGCTTAGTGTATTTTTTTCTTCTTCTCCACACTTGTGTGGCAGTTAAAATATGACTTAACTGCAGTTTTATGCTGAGCATTCCATGATTTTCTTTGGGGAAATTAGTTTTGAAATCATTATAAGTTCCACTTTAATTCTACTACTGAGCGTGCGTGCGTGCATGTGTGCGTATTGCCCACTGCCAGGTCAGGCCAGACGTTTGGTGGTCATTTAACCAGAACCTCGAGTCATTCACACACTGATCTAGAATGTATTCGATGTGCAGTGTGAAGTACAATTTTTAGCAGATGGGCAAAATGATGAGCTATTACATTATGTATGATGAGTGCCAGTTGGCTTTAGGCGCTTCTGAAAGATTAATGTAGGCCCACTCATTGCACCAGAACCTCAGAGGGAGATGAAACTATTCTGGTCGAACGGTGCCCGAAAAAAATGTGTTAGGTACAGAACTTGTGAAAAGATCGACTTTGTACAGATTCTTTATCTCATTTTTTGTTTCCTTTTATTGTAAGAAAGTCTCCAGTGATGACATGTTAATATTTTTTCATAAATTTTTTTATGACTATCAAATGGAAAGCATGGTGGTCAACTCCACTTTTCTTCATGTACTCCAGCTTCGTCCCACCTCCCAAAAACATGCACGTTAATTGAAGACACAATTGGCCGTCAGTGTGAATGGTTGGTTGTTTTTTTTATGTGCCCTGCAATTGATGGCAACCAGTCTTGGGTGTACCTTGCCTTTCTCGCCCAAAGTCTGCAGGGATAGACCCCGGCTCACCCGCCACCCGAATGAGGAAAAGGGTTATAGAAAATGGATGGATGTGTAATTTTATTTGACCGTTGAATAAAAGAAGATTGTTTGCGTTTCCATTCAATAAGACAACTGTCCAATGTGTCAAAACTAATCTTGTGACCCAAAGACAACGTGCAATTTTGTTCTGTAAACTATTTCCAGGCAGGCCTGTGCTGATGTGTAATATTATATGCTATAAAAAAAAAAAAGAAAAAAAAAAACAGAAAAATAATCCACGTGCTAAACCCTCTAAGATATGCCACACAAAACTCAACTTTATATATACACAATGCTCACACACCTTGCACTTCAAACACAATTGTGAAAGTCCATTTTTTTGGTTCCTAATTTCAATTTGACAACTTGGTATAATGAAAAAGATTGCACTATTGTTCCTGTTATTAAAAAAGTTCTGAGTTAAAGTTTTCCGCTTTCCTGAAAAGTATCACATGTTGGCACACTGCTGTCAATCAGCCGCAAGGAAGATTCCCTTTGCTGAGCCAGGGTTAACTGTAGAGAGAAACAGAAAGAAAAATACATTTAAAAAAACAGAAACACACATAGACACACACATGCTGCAGCTGTTATAAATGGCACGCCCACGCAATAGCCACACAAGAAGCTAAAATACCCATGAAATGCTGTTCAAATAAACTAAATGATCAGGAAGGTCTGTTTGTCGGTGTGTTTACAAAATGCTGTCAGTAATTCCTCCACTGGAATAGCCTCCACTGGAATACATGACTTCCCTTAATTAATGAGTCCTCCACTTGGACAAATAGAACACCTCCGTATTTCCCTCGAGGAAAAAGAACAAAAAAAAGTGCTACCACTAGGAGCTCTGATTGATTTTATTATGACATTATTCAGTAGATGTCTTCACCACAACACACAGCGGACAAGGGTTATAAATTAGAGCAGGGATTCTCAAAGTGTGTCGGACTCCCTTTAGTGAAACATGAAAGAATCACTGACTTAAATGCCATGAACATTTCCAGCATTTAAAACTAAACCACAAACATATTAAAATGGAGCATGTAGCGATGCATACAGCCACTTTTAAGCTTTTTTTTTTTTTTTTTTTTTTTTTTAACTTTTTAAAGTACAGTAAATTTTTTAAGGACAGTACTCTGTGAAGTCATTCCAGCCGTCCACCGGGACCGTGGGCAGTGAGTCAACAGTGTAAAACTTCACGCTCAGTTTGCGGCTTCCTGCTATCCATTACACGCAGTTGACTTTCTGTCCCTGTTGCTCCTGGCAAGTTCGCAGATCAATTTCAACTCCCTTATTCCCGCATTTACCCCTTAAACACAGGACAGCAAGCTGTGGAAAAGGCCAGTGTGGAAGGGGCAAGTGGAACTTTTCTCACTTCACTGCAACTGTTAGAAAACGCACAAGAACGTGCTTCTCGTCGAGATGCAACCACGCATGCAGAGGCCAAGTTACCCTCCTTCCCCCCTTTGTCACTTCTTTCAGAAGAACATATCATCATCACTGTCGGTGTCGTCCAACGACCACCTCCAGTCTTTCAGGCCAAAATCAAGCAACCTGAAAAGTAAGTAGGAGATTCAACTGAAGGCCATTAGCCAGGGGCAATAGTAAGTCAGGGGGCAGTACAGAGCTGTGAGTGGAAGGATTAGGGGGTTAATTGGCGTAACTGCGTGTGAGCCGGCGGGGTGCGCATGGTAGCTCAGCTACTTACAGTCTCCCAAGCATGGGAGACGTTAGAATGGTGGGGTGAAGAGGTCAGTGGAGGATGATGCGTAGCATGGGGCCGCTGCTGAGGGGCGAGAGCTAGTTAGCGTGCGGCTAACAGTCGAAATAAAAACACAGACAGCCGACAGACTCCGTAGCTAAAAAGTACAATGTAACATTTGGTCCCTTTCAGGTGCGTATTTCTAAGCACATGATCATTATTAATACAGTGAACCCCTGTCTATTTGCAATTTTTTTATGAAGAACCAAAGTATTTGCTTAAAAACTAACCAATTTGCACCAACAGTACGAGTATGTGTGTATTTTTATGCTCTTTCTGTAAAGCTCTAAGATGCTACCCAAACTCCCTGCTCCTTCTAAACTATATATTTAGAAAATTCTAAAGGGAGACCGTCCATTACTTGCAAATGTTTGCTATTTGCACTGCCAACAACAAATCGTGAGGGTTCACTGTAATAATAAAAAATAATTACATAATATTAAATAGCAAAGTAATGGTATTAATACAAATAAACATACGTATACAGGAGGTCCTCGGTTTACGATCGGCTTCCGTTCCTACGGCGGAGACATAACCGGAATTTGAACGCTAACCGACATTAACGCAGTAGTAAGACATAAGTTACGTCACAGTGACTATAAATATTTCTATGAAAAACACTTAAAGGCCACGAATATAAAACAAAACATTAAGTTAAATTGCTCCATGATGATGGATTCTCATGGCACTGCACAAACTCTAGTTCGTTGTTCGCCGTTAGTAACCTCAAAAGGCAGTACAGTCGTAAACCGAGGAGCCCCTGTAGTGTGATAATAAACATAAATGAAGACAATTGGGATCAGAATAGTGTCGGCATCCTCACCTGGCCTTCCCGGACGGCTGCTGCTGTCTGTTGGACGACACTCTCATGGCCCCACGGTGCGGTGAAATCTGCGGTGAACCCTTGGGTGACGGGCGCGGCGAAACGCGGGGGGAGGATCGCGCCGGTGTCTCGGGTAGGTGGGCCGGGGCGGCGGGCTGCGGGTGCTTCCTGGGGACACGCTTGAGGAGGTGGCTGACCCATCGCTGCTGCTCCTCCCGGCTGCCGCTCAGCAAAAGCAGCTCTTTGGCGGTGGACATGTCATAGTTTACTGTTCAGGAACAAGAAATAGAATATTAAATATCCATAAAAATTAACAAAGTGAAGTGTTTTAAAGTTGAACACTAACCCTTGCAGGGCACAATGACCTCCTCCTTCCTGTCCAGGTGGTCTTTGTGGCACTTGGTGTGGCAGCGGCGGCACTCGAGGGCCGGCGGCGGCTTAAACACGTGCCACAGCGGCCGAGTGCACGCCTCGCAGCTGGACGGAAAGTGATAGAGGGTGAGGATAAACTCGTGGCCCTTGTGGTTGATGTGGGAGGGGCGCTCGCCGAAGGGCGTGTTCTCCATGACGACCTCCTGATCACGTTTGCTCTCGCCCTCGTTGGCGTACAGGATCTGGAAGAAGAAGAAGATGCTTTTTGTGTTTTTGAAAACTTTCACGTTTGCGCTGTCAGCATCACACTCTGAAAATTATGCTGTAGAATGCATGCCAAGCTAGCACAGTAGTTTGCAAGATAACTAGCAAGGACAAAATATTAGGTACAGTTGTCGTGCTCGCATTTTCCGTGTTTGCAGGTTATGTTGCGAGCAAATGTTATCAACTGTGGGGTTTCATACATTACAATACTATTTATGTTATTTGGGGGGCTCAAATGGAATAATGACATTTTCATTCATTTCAATGGGGAAGTTTTAAGATGCAGTTGTGATCACAGAAAGAAATAAACTCGTATCTTAAGACATTGCTGTATTTCATCGTGGTTATATTTTAGTTTTTGACATGTAGCTGTGTCTGCCGCCATTGTTGTTTTGGTTTGGCAACACATTCAACTACCCGGATTGATCACGACACCTCCCTTTCCAAAGACAATTGTTTTAAACATTTCGATGATGATGTACTAAAAAATTTCCACTTTGAGATTCACTATTATTCCACGTTATGTTTTTGCATTTGAGGAAACAAACTTTTAATGAGTCCATGCAAACAGCTTTCAGCCAGATTGAATCAGAGAGGTGAGGCATATAGAAAAAAAGCAACAGGAGGGAAAGAAAAAAAAATGTTTTATTCATATTGTATTGTTACCTTACCTGAAATATCCGGGGAATTTCTACGGCTTCTGCACGGTACACATCAGTCTGAGTGACAGGTCGGACATGAAAGAGCTTGCTGTGGCGGGCAATAACAGAGAAGACTTGAAATAACAGCAAGAAACCAGAATAATAACTGCAGTCGAACAGTTGACAGTGAAAATTCTACGTTGAATATGACCTAATTCCACCACTTCTACAGTTTTTTTTGTTGTTGTTTTTTTGGTTAGGTTGCAACTTCTAGCTGATCTTCAAACTTAAAGTTTATTTATCTGCATCCAAGGCAAAAAATGTGGGCAAATGAGAGGTCTACATGAGATGCTTGAGGTACATGTCTTACTGGTACATGACGAGCACCTTTTAACTAACTTTTCTCGTGGTTGTTAACCAGTGATGCCTCATGGGGATGTCATTGCTTCCTTTCTGCTCTATTTCGTAATCTAGGGGTAGTAAAATGATTCCGGTGTAAGAATCAAAGCCGATAGACTCACTCTATGTCCAGGATCATGAAAGGGTTGGCCTGTTCTCGGTCCAGCTCGCTGTTGTAGAACAGAATCTTTTTACTGCTAACCACCACAAACTGTTGAAGGGAAAGGGAAACAAGGGCCAATTTTGTTAAACATAAAATAATAATAAAAAAAGAAATTACAGTACTTGAATTTGATTATGTTACCTTTTTGTCCCAGCCAAACCGTTTTGTGTGCTTGGTAGGGAGTGAAAGCCAGCCCTCAAGTCTGGAGTCTAAAACAACACAAAGAGCCTGGTTCAACATTTTATGTGGTATTTATCTTGCATGTAAACTCATTATTGTGTTCAAACTAATTAAGAAGTGTGCGCCAAGACCTTTGTCCATATATTGTAGATAACAAAACATGTGCCTCTTTTGAGGTGGAAGACATTTGAACAAAACAGGTCAGAATTCAAGCTGTGAGTATGCATCAGTGGACATCAAGCGTATTAAGACACAGCAGAATCAGAGTAAACAGAGTAGCGGGATTAGATGGCATCATGCTGAGCTGAATCATGGTCAGAAATGATTTTTTTATTGTTTTTTATTTTTTTAAATGTATCTCAATGAAAAGTAATAGTTTTAATGTCCAAGCCCTTCTTTAGTTTGAACCACCATGCAGGGTTCACCTCCAAGGTCAGGCTCAGGCTGTTGGTAGGTGAGAGCCAGTGGGCGCTGACCCTGCTCCTCCTCACTTTCTTCTTTTTCTTCATCCTCAGAGTCAGAGTCAAAGAGAGAGCGGGCCGAACAGAGCTCGGGCCGGGTGTCGATGCGCACTGATTTGTGTGTACGCTGGTAGGTGAAGGACATTGATTCGGAGGTGTGTGAGTGTGTAATGCGCACTGCGCCCGAGGAGTTGAAGAAGCATAAAGAGGGAGGAAAAAACACCACAGGGGATGGCGCAGAATATAAAGTGAAAAGAGAGGAATTGGAAAGATTTCAAGAAAGGGTGAGCTACAATCATTATGGTTAAAACTGAAATGTTTG
The DNA here is from genome assembly GCF_024500385.1 of Phyllopteryx taeniolatus. Classification (NCBI taxonomy): domain Eukaryota; kingdom Metazoa; phylum Chordata; class Actinopteri; order Syngnathiformes; family Syngnathidae; genus Phyllopteryx; species Phyllopteryx taeniolatus. The sequence goes on from NC_084519.1 coordinate 11,879,244, forward strand.
TTGACACCTGGGTAGCCTTCGCCCACGTCCAGGTCGTTGCCGCTGCTGATGCTGGTGGAGTCCAGAGAGTGAACGCTGAGGGAGGTGAGCTGGCAACGCAGTTGCTCGATATCGCTGTCCTTGCTGGCCAATGTCATTTGAAGCTCCTGACGCACTTGGTTCTCTTCTGCAATGAGCTGCACGAAACACACAAACTTGCTATGATGAAATAGTTCAGGCTATGAAGAAATGCACTTTCATGGTCGCTACACAGTGCTGCCTTGAGATATGAGTCTAATTCGTTCCGTGACCGTGCTCGTAATGCAAAACATTATCTCAAATCATCTATCCCCAATGAAATGAATGGAAATGTCATTAATCAGCTTCACCCTTTTAAGAAAAAAATACTAAAAATGTTCGTGAAAAACAGCACTCTATAATATTGTACGTTATAAAATCATATAGTTATGACACAAATAGAATGTAAATAATTAAACATTTTGTGCATCATGATTAATTCATTGCGATTGTGTTGCTCCTCATGGTGTGTGCACGCTTTGCACACTTGGGGGCAGTATAATACAGACATACAGATATGAATGGAGACGGTCACAGGTCCTCAGTAAGCTGCGATTTTAAAAACCAGTATGTATGTACCCCGCTGATGGTAGCCCACCAGTTAGTTGCAGTTTCATTGACATCTGGTGTAGTTTTTAAACATGAAAATCCTAATTATTAACTACCTACACTCCAACTACTGATTCTTCAAACAGGAGCAACTTTGCACTGAGGAACTTCTTTACAGCTAAAAATAGAACACCTGAGAAACCTTTGCATTGAACGACCGCAAAAACTCTGGATATTTGAGTCATAATCAGATTTGTATCTAAAATATATATATATGTATATATATATATATATATATATATATATCCTCATTCTTGTTTATGTATTAGGGTGCATATTCTGCATCTAAGTCACAGAGGCAGCGTGGGCGTCCTCACCGCCTGCATTTCCGACAGCTCTCGCTGGTATTTGATGATGATGCTGTTGAGTTTGTCCTTCTCGGACCTCAGCTCCAGCTGCAGCTTCCTGTTCTCCTTCTCCTTCCTGTGCACCTCCGTGTCGATGCCTCGGTGGCCTCCCCTCGTGGGCTCCCTCCGGTTCATCACCTCGGCGAGCTTGTTGACGGCCTGCGTGATACACGGCACATTTTGTTGTCACATTGATGGAGGGTGGAACATCTACGTCTGAATGTACCGTGAGGTTGTACAATTCGGAAAGATGTTGACTAGTTTTTACTCTTGAATGGAAGTTATGTGTGAATAAAAAAATGGGTGGGTTGTGTCAAGAAGGATTTTTCGAGTAAAAACTTTTCCAAAAGTGACTCGCCTTCCCTGATGGGACAAACCAAAACACACACATGGCGGTAATTTGAGCCTGGAAAGGATTATTTACAGTATACCATATTTCATTTTTTTTCTTATAGGAAACCACCCATCCATCCATCCATCCATCCATTTTCTGAGCCGCTTTTCCTCACTAGGGTCGCGGGCGTGCTGGAGCCTATCCCAGCTGTCATCGGGCAGGAGGCGGGGTACATAGGAACAAACAATCATTTGCACTCCCAGTCATGCCTACGGGCAATTTAGAGTCTCCAATTCATGCATGTTTTTGGGATGTGGGAGGAAACCGGAGTGCCCGGAGAAAACCCACCCATCCATCCATTTTCTATACAGCTTATCCTCAGTAGAAGCAGAGTACATCCTATATGAGTTGTTAGCCAGTCCCAGGGGATATATTCGCTAACAAACATTCACACACTCACATTTCAGGACAATTTTTACTTAAATTTACTCAACATGCATGTTTTTGGAATGTGGGAGAAAGCTGGAGCACACGGACAAAACCCACACAAGCACGGGGAGAACATGCAAACTCCTTACAGGAATCCCGGAGCCCGGATTTGAACGCCCAACCTCAAAACTGTCAAGCGAGTGTACTAACCACTCATCTCCATGCTGCTCTTACAGGAAACATTCTTTAAAAAGCCACAAATACTGTAGACGTTCCACAGTGAATGGCACAGGGATGCCTTGCTCAACAGTACTTGAACCCACATATTTTTAAGATGGGTTTTCAGTGTTTTCTCATTTGGGATAAGGCAATTACAAGCTCTCACTCAGTTTAGCTATACCGCTTCAGCCGTGCACTATAATAGGATTTTAACAGCACAAACTATATTTAAGATAAACACAGTGAATGTGAATAACATTGAGTGGAATCATAAGCCTTCAGTCAAATATCTTGTTTTTCTTTTTTTGGTAGCAACAAATGTCTGACAAAGAAATTAGTTGTGGAAAACATTCTTGAAAGTAAAAGTCAGAGCGTTCAAGCCTAGTGTAGGCGGCTTGACACACAGACACACACACCTGAATTTTTAGTGTCCTTTCAGTCTGCAACTGCTTTTCAAAGATCACTATGAGAGAGCTCATGTTCTGTTCCTCATCCTTTCCTTCCTTGAGCTCTGCAAAAATAGCAGAACACAGATGCTCGGAGATTTATTCAAAAAAATCTATCGAAAAACCTTTTTTTTTTTTTTTTTTTTCCCCTGGAGAGCTCACGTTGCTGCAGTTCTTTCATCTGGTTGTTGAGTTCCTCCTTCTCGCTGGCTAGGTTGGCCACATCCACAGTCAGGGTGCGATTGGACTCCTCCAGCTGTGAATAAGACAATTCGGCTTAAGTCGTGATAAGTAAACTTTAACCCTTCTGGTCAGGGAAACATGTTTACTCTTGCCTTCTTAATTTAAAATGCAGGATACCAAGCTGTTGTGTACAGCACTTTGGTCAACCCTGTTCATTTTAAATGTGCTCCATGAACACATTTGGATTGGACTTATGTCTCAGTGGATTGTCGACATTCAGCAATGCGTGAATTGACCATTCAGCACGGCATGGGAAGGAATTGAATATTCGATGGTTAAACCATGCTTAGTGTTAGCTGATTCTTCTTCTTCTTTTCCTTTCGGCTTGTCCCGTTAGGGGTCGCCACAGCGCGTCATCCTTTTCCATGTAAGCCTATCTCCTGCATCCTCCTCTCGAACACCAACTGCCATCATGTCTTCCCTCACGACATCCATCAACCTTCTCTTTGGTCTTCCTCTAGCTCTCTAGCTCTCTAGCTTCTACCAATATACTCACTATTTCTCCTCTGGACGTGTCCAAACCATTGAAGTCTGCTCTCTCTAACTTTGTCTCCAAAACATCGAACCTTGGCTGTCCCTCTGATGAGCTCACTTCTAATTTTATCCAACCTGGTCACTCCAAGAGCGAACCTCAACATCTTAGTGTTCTTAGTGTTAGCTGATTATAACCCAAAGAAAACACATTGATGAATATTTTTAGTAGCAGCTAACTGCCACCTCACCGAGCTGATGGTGGCCTCCTTGTCGTTGAGCTCCTGTTTGTGTCTCGCCATTATGTCTTTGATCTCCAGCTCCTTCATGATCTTCTCCTTCTCCAGATCAGAATACTGCTCCTCGACGATGGAGCGTGCCAACTGCTCCGAGTCTGCTTTGGTCAGGCTGACTTCCAGCTGGGAAGCGAGTGATTCCCTGTGGTTGCGCAGCAGGGAAAAAAAGGCTTATTAATTACAGTGTTGAAAAAAAAACTGTATCAATGCCCAACAATTACAGGAAAAGGAATTACATAAAAAAATCTTTTGAAGATGCATTTCTGCTGATTCTGTTTTTAGTACACAAGGATAAAAAAAAGAATGTATTTGCCTTTACTTTCCCTCGCATATTCGCAATTTGCTTCTCGCATATTCACAGACCTTCGTTATTAGCAGCAAAGCTCACTCAGGCCAAAGTGCTGTCTCATATAAAAGTATTCCTGGCGCCATCTTTTGGCAGCTTGGTATCAAGGAACTGTGTTGAAGTGAGTTGAGGCGGTTCATGTTGTGTCTTGCTTGCATATTATGTATGGCATTTTAGTGCCAAGGCACTATGTTAAAGTGAGTTAAGGAGCTTCATGCAGTGCTTTGCCACCATCTTGTGACATCCATAAGCAATTACAGTATAACACTTTTTAGGGGTGCATACATTTGTGGATTTTCGCGATTCGCGGCGGGGCTCCGTCCCTATACCCCGTGAATATGTGAGTTTCTCAACAGATAGCAAAATATGTGACTAGGTGAATATGTGAGCAGCGAATCGCAAATAAGCACGAGGAACACAGTATACATTTGGGCAGCAAAATTCTGACATTTTGTTTAACAATCTTGTTTGGCATTACTTTAAAGCAGCCATGTGTGATCATTTGATTATTTTTTGATGGTACACTTGTAATAAGAGTAGTGTCGCTATCATTGCTATGGTGGCTGCAGATCACCTACTTCAGTGGTCTGTAATATTGATAGCCCAGCCAGGACACCTCAGTCCCTGTTAGCACTAGATCTGTTTAACAGAAAGTTTGTATGGGACGAGCATCAAGAAACAATATGTCATATTTTTACCTCTTAAGGCAATCCTTTTAATGGCACACTGTACCCAGATCACCTACTTCAATTAGCTAAAAGTCTCATGGACCAGTCAGGACATTTCACATTTTCTAAACGTCAATACTAACTGTTTAGATCTGTGTGTAGTGCTTGTACAAAGTTTTTTGCACATTTCTATACTGTAGAAATTATGCTGTAATTTAGACATGTTCTATTAATGTTGAGCATATACATTTATTGGATTCATGAGTTCCCTTTGATGTATTTATTGGTTTAAGTAATGTATTGCAATGCATGTTTACTGCAGTCCATTCGTATCCCCCCCAGTGGCATAAAAGTCAATTACACGATAGGGGGAACCCTGAAGCAAAAAACCTTGGTACTCGTTTGTACTGCTTGAATATTCATGCAGTGTGTTACTGTTCTGCCATTTAGCCTCTAGTTACCTGTCCTCCTGGTACTCTTCCAGACGTTGTTGAGCCTCTTTATACATGGTGTTCCTCTCATCACACTCCTCCTTCAACTCACGGATCTGCGTCTTGTAAAGGGTCTAACAGAGACAGGATTTTTCCTTCATTTCATACCACAACATTCACACAGTTAGAGGTCAACTAACAAAAGCAATGCTGACTTTCCAACATGGTGGGCACTGCTGTTTTCAAAGAGTGCACTAAAATGCAAGGGAACACTTTCTACCGTGAAGAATTGCTCCGCCTCCAGCTGGTCCTTTAAATCTTTCAGCAGGCTTTCCGACTCCTGCTTCTCCCTGTAACAGCACCATGGATCTGTCATGCCACCCAACAGTTTCTTTAAATCAACATGCGTGCTTTACATCAGCACGCTTGTGTGTTTAGCTGACCTGCGCATCTCCTGGTTCTGTTTATCAAGGACCTGTTTAATCTCCAGCAGTTGGTTGAGCTCCTGTTTGAGCTGCTTTTCTGAGGTGTGCAGGACGGTCACCTGCTGTTTCTCCATCTTCAGGTCACTCTGGGCAAGACTGCGCTTGTGGACCTCCTGCTCCACACGTAGGCTCAGGTTCTTTACCTGGACAAGCACAGTAGAGCTCATGATGAATCAATTGATCTATTTTTAAGAATCTTGCGGGTCATGTGGAACGGAATCCTCGCATTAATGAGGCATTGCATTAAAACTAGGGAGAGAGGGCTAGCCCTGCGGCTAATAAATAAATAAATAAATAATATAAAGTACGATCCCAAAACAATGTAATATAAATTCATTCTTTTTACAACATTACCCTTGAAAATGAAAGGCTTACAGATGATTTGATTTTGTAAAAGTGGACCAGAAGTGCGCATGTACATGTGGCGAAGACTTTCCGTAACTTACACTAGCAACCTAGGCAAAAGCTCCTCCCCGACATACAAAGCCTGTCTCTCGGTTGAGATGAATCACTTCAACATACTCAACATATTTTGACACCAATTACTGTACTAGTTTTGTATTTAGACAGGGCTTTGGTGGCATCTTAGAGCTATTCAGAAAGAGCACACAAAGTGCAAGGGATTACTGTACTTGAAAGAAACCAGCAGTGCATCAATTCCGCACCATCTATTTTTTGCGTCAATGTGGTACTGTAAATCATGACACGAAGTAAACTTAGTATGGTGTGGGTCAGTTTTGATGATAAAAAAAAAAAAGTTTATTGTATGTTCAATACAATACACTATAAAAAGCTTGACCTTAAGGTCCTTTTAGAAGCCAAAGTTATTCTGTGGCTGTGCCATGAGGAACAGTGAGACAGAAATAATGAGGCAGGACAAAGTCAACCCAGCAATTTTCCGCTTTAAGAGGTAATACGAAAGCAATAAGAAGCAGTAACAGGAGGGACGGAACCTGTGGGAAATTAGCAAATTTGAAAAAAAATAATAATAATTTTAAATTTGTGTACTGTTATATGCTCTGTTTATGTGTGTTAAAGTAGCATTTGTTTGAAGGTTTATGATTAGTTATGTTAATTTTCATTAGCCCATCTGTGGTGTTTCACATTGTATGTTACCATTAAGCTAGAAGACTTTCATTAGTCGAAATTATATGGTCTGTTTGAACATTTTGGTTTGGCGAATTCTCTTGTTTTCATTGTCAGTTTTCCACTAAAGCCTGTGGGAGAGGTAAAATAAAAGCTTCTTTAAAAAAAAAAAAAACATCTATATTGCAGACTTTCATCTGTCACAGATGGGTCTGGAACACATGCCCCACTATAAACAGGGATTCACTGTACCCTGCTTAATACATTGTGATGAGTGGGAAATCACCAAACACACCTCTTCAGAAACTTTCTCCTTTTGCGTGTGCAGCTCGTCCAGTTTGTGTTGAGCCTGTTTGTAATCGCAGTCCAGCATGGAGTGATCTTTCTTCAGCTGCAGCAGCTTGGCTTCCACCTGCTGCTTCAGAATGCGCTCCTCCTGAAGGGTGTGCTCCATCTCTGCAACACAAGGAAAGGATGACAAAATAAACAATTTGCACAAAAAACACTTTAAAGCAGGGGAAAGATTTTTGTCGCACTGGGGCTTCCCCTACTGTTATGAAGGGCAATTTACTTTTAAGTCGCTGATTTATAGAACATGAAAGTAGGTGATGCACAGCAATGCCAGAGACACAGTTCTACTATGAAGATCTATTGTCATGACATACATGCATATGAAATTTGACCTCTGCCACTTATTACCAGACTATTATCAAGATAAATTCCAAACTGTTTTAACTGTTTTAACCGTTTTAATTACCATTTATGAATGATAAGCTCTAAGTGCACTCCTTTCATGCATTGTTTATGTAAGATGAGGCATTGTGTACTTTTAATCGTACATCCCAATTTTTTTGTGAGTTGTAGCCATCCTTTCACTCACCTTTTAGAGCCGCAGATTTTGCCACCTCAATGGACTGGTAAATTTGGTTTTCATCCGCCAGCTTGGCCTTGGCAGCTTTGTGTTCGGCCTCCTCCTGCTCCAGACTGTGCTGGAGCGACTTCAACTTGAACGTCAACTCGATCTCTTGGTTGCTCTTTTCCTAGTTGGTCAAAGCAGACTTAAACTGGCTAGAACTTCTTAGTTTTCACAGCAGTTCTTGCACAGCCTCAGTACAGACTTCAAGTTAATAGTTAAAACAACTGGAAAACAACCTTCTCAAGGTTATTGAGCCTCTCCTGCAGTTGGCTCTTTTTGGTCTCGGCGATGGAGAGACATGACTTCACGTCTTTCACCTCCTCTTCCAGGCTAGTTGTATGTCCTGTGGTAGGTAATTACAAGTGTATAGATATACATAGTAAGCACATAAATCGCCTAGTCCGATCTGTCAGGCTGTGTATTACACGATAACAAAAAAAGTAAAAAAAAAAAAGTAGAAACTACATGGAAAACAACCTGACTTCTGAAGGTGAGACATGACATAATGTTCCAGAATACATCATATATTTACTTAGTTTTATACTTTTACCTATCTCCACCCATATGTGGACTTTTTTTTAAACCAGTACGAGTGGAAAAAATGGAGGCATCATGCAAACAGGCCAGACTTTGTTATTGAATGTTTCCAAACTGCATCGCACAAGAGGTTCTGGCGCCGCGTTAGCATCCGTGGCCCCTTTGCTTCAGGCTTTTTGAAAAGATGTTTCCACCTATGACTTAAAGATTTCCAAAGACTTGCTTCAAATAAACAATTAACATCTTATTGCCAGTCGTAGCTTGTGTTGGACGTGATTTTATTACCGCAGCAGATGTTACCATTAAAAAATTTTAAAAAAACAAAATAAAACAACAACAACATTAAGTGATTTTGGTAATTTGATTAAGCTTCACATTATTAAAAATGGCATTCGATATAATTCATAATGACCACTTGTGTGCACAAAGCCCTGACATTAACACAAGGGCTCACTCACCCTGTAAGTCGGCGATAACGTCCGTCTTGATAATGCGCTCCCTCCTCTCCGCCTCCAACTCAGCCCGCAGTGTCGTCAAATGCCTCTCCAACTCCATCTTGCCCTCCTCCAGCTGCTTGCACTTCTCCTGCACCTCCCTGAGGCTCAACTCCAGGCTCTGGGCCTGTTTCTGCATCTCCGCCTGGCTCTTCTTTAGCCTCGTGGCAGCCTCCTGCTCCACCTGAAGTGTCTCGGCCGCCTCCTCGAGCTGCCGATGAGAAGGAAATGACGTGAACAATTAACATAAATTATCAATATTAAGCCATAATTAATAATTAGAACCCCTTCATCATCATTGAAGATAATTCATTACTATTACTATGGAAATACATACTTATTAATGTTAAAAAAACAAGCATTCGCAACTTTAGTTGCATCCACCCAGGCCTCAACATGTCACAAAGTCTAACGTTACCAACTCATACTATTTGACTCATATTCCCCTATGTTGTAAAAATGTACATACAGTATTCATCGCATATACATTATGCGTTTTACTACTCATGAATTTACCGATTTGCTTTTTTCCTGTGGAAGCTATCCCCAGCTATTTCCTGAAAAACTCACCTCTCGCATTTTTTTAAATGCCCTAAGAGGCCACATATGTCACCAAAGCTGTTTTGGGATCATCATTTTTATTATATTTAAAATTTGAAAGCTAGTAAGTTAGTGTGGGAATATGATTTTTTGGGGGCACAGCTTGATTATTGTAGTTTTAGTTTTCATATATTCTTTCTATTCCTCAAGTGTGCCACTACCCTATCACGAAATGAATCAAGCCTTATTCTATTGTATTGCACCAACAAACAGACACAAAGACATAAACCCCTTGGTAGAGATTTGCGTTGTTTTTTTTCTGTGTTGGCTCTTTAAATATTCATTCTATCTGTCTACCAGTTTGTCAATAGAAAATACTTATTCAGACATCACTCTTTTTCCTTACTTGTTTCTGCAGCTGGATGTTCTTTTCATTGGAAATCTGTGAATTGTGGTTCCTCTTCTTCAGATCTTCTAACTGGTCCCTCAAGTTGTTCACTAGGGTTTAACGATATAAGTAGAAGATCGATTAAGCAAAGGGTTAATCAAACACAGTAGCTACAAATGCGCAGTAGAACACAAAGAATGAAGGTTGGCCACACTGAAATATGGCTGCTTACATTCATTCTCCAAGCCACGCTTCCTGTCCGTCTCAATCTCTACTTTGCGCTGGTTCTCGGTACTCTGGAGCTGCAGCAACGCTCGCTCGCGCTCCATCTGCCTCAGCGAGGCCTCCATACGCTGTCTGCTATTCATCTGACCAGAGGGACAAGAACACAGACTAAGCAGAATAAAACAGCTAAAACTGTTGCTGCGATGGCATCCATCCTCACCTCCTTGTCTAAATCCTTGACCAACTTGTCTAAGCGGTTAGAGGCATTTCTGTGGAGAAAGAGCAGTTTTAACTACAGAATTTGGAGTCATCCATTATTATCTATGAAGTTCCCCTCCTACCGGAACTTGTGCTCCAGCTCGTCTTTTGCCTGCATTTCATGGTCGAGCTGCTCCTCCAGTTCATTCAGTTTTTTCTGCAGTTGCTAACAAAACAGAATAGAATATGATTCAATACTACCACCGTACCTCTATTAATTCAACTTCACAGTGTCCATATGTCAGCAATTGCTTACTTCTTTCTTGTTGTCAGAGCGCTGTTGCCTTTCCTCTAATTTTTCCTTTTCGTTCTCAGAATCTTCCTCTGGGCTGTTTTCCTTTGGCTTCAGCAGCCTGAGAGAAAAGAGAGGCAAATTTTTGCAACGGTTTGTAGTTTTTGTATTTAAATAAAATAACCATATGTTTATATCTTAAGGACTTTGAGACTTTCACGCTTCTGGATTGGTTTTGATCATGATGATGAGAGACGTTTAACGGTTTAACGATATCTGGAAATCATTACATGACCCTTCAACATGGTTTTATGACAAACAAGGAATCTGAAGCCATTTTAACAAGATGGAAAAATGGTTCCCAGATACAAAAGGCAGTGTTAGTGTATATTTTCACCTGCATCTGCATATCCTTTTGACAATGCATGTGACACTTATTTTAAAAAAGAATGGACTATGGACTGTAATACACACATCTATCTTGAGAAATCGAAGACTGCAGAGTAACAACAACTGCTAGTAATAACAGCATTCAGACGGCCTCAAACCAAAAATGGAGGTTTCGTTTCTTTCTTTTTTTTTTGCATGCACGCTGAGAGCATGCAAGCTCATGGTGAGAGGCAAGGGCAATTTTAGGCCGGCTGTCAGAACAAGGCAGCACAGTGTGCAGAGTGAACAGGCGTACAGTGTGTGAGTTCTGGAGGGCTCTATTTAAAAAAATGAAAAAAATAAAAAGTAGCCACCGTAGCCTCTGTTTCCTGTGTTGGAGGCCTGCGTTACCTTTGCTACACATGAGAGTCATTTGAGTGGAGGAAACTACATGGAAACTGACATTTAACAACAACAAAAAAAGACTAACAAGCAGGTGTCACAATAAAAGAAAGAAAGAACACTTACTGGTCTTCCTTAAAGTAGGTGAAGCCGACAAATGGAAGCTGGTTGCCCACAAAGGCTTTGGGTGGTGGGAAGGTCTCAACGGCTCCTTTATCATCCTCGATGTCATCAAAGTTTCTGGTGTCAATGTCGCTGTTCAGTTCAGGTACGACGGGAGGCACAGCTGGAGAAAGACATTTAAACACGTTGAAAGCCTTCAAAAGCCCCCTTCACAAGTGAGCAGGCTTTGGCAGTGCTGCTCGTAGTGTGAAAAAAAAAAAAACAGCGAGACTTGGGTAAGGCTGGCGTGACCACTGCTCCTTTTCACGCACAGTGCTCACTTTGTGTATACGCACACTTTGACACTCACACACACAAACAGGCTTTCACAAATAGACTAAACGTTGCAATTTTCTCAGGGAACGCACACTTAAAAAAAATTAAATCCATCACAGGATGACACAGAATGGCAATTGGTGAAGTAAAACACTCCACTAAGGCTTTAAAGCAAATTATCACCTGCATGTGAGGCATTTGTGTCTTATATTAGCACATTAAGAAAAATGACCAAAAATCGTGCAAAGTTAATAAGTGCTACAAATAAACTCCTTGATCTGCACTTTTATCTGGAGCCACATCAAAGTTAAGGGTTCGTCCTTGGCTCATGCCAAAAGAGCTTTTGATTAATCGCTAAACTGAATAGCTTGTCCCTGGGTTGATAACCCAGCAGTGAGCAGAATGTCACCCGAATCTGTTCATTTTTATGAATAATCCATTTTATGCCTAAAATACAAAAACATCACATTCTTGGCAGAATCCAATAAGTTTACTAACTGTCATTAAATCAAGAATAAGTGACATTGAGTCTTCCTTGCAAGCTTAATTCATTTTCATGGTAACAAATCTGAAAGTAGAGAGCAGAGAAATGAAGCAAATCAAGATTTAAAAAAAAAAATATCCCAAAATTGGTGAGCCGGAAAGAGAAACGGGCCCTTGTGGCTCCGTTTCCCAGAATGCACCTTGATAGAGGGTGGCTAATGACAGACAGCAGTGGCCACAGTGACAGCAAGAGAGCGGGAGCAAACCCCGCTACTGGGGCATCCCTTCTCATTAGGCCCCGCCGCACGGCTGGCCCCACCCGCCCACGAGGAGGGTGCCGCAGCCAGGCGCGTCCATCCATTCATGCGTGGTGACGACGTCTTAAAGTCGAACATGCGAGGCACATGCATTGTTGATATTTTTAAACTGGAGGGTGCACCGAACCCTGCAGGTGCTGTTTGGTGTGTGTGTGTGATGTGTGATGTGTGTGTCGTGCACATACGGAACAGCGGGGTTTTCACCTTCCAGACTTGCCGGATTCTGATCAGAAGTTGTGCATCGTCTTAATGGAAGCCAGGTGAAGCAGAAGGAGGCTGCACATCGTCTTATACATAATGCTATAATATTTTCATCTGTAGTGCAATTATTAAAACTTCACAACTGATGTTTGAGCTCTCCTAAATGTACTGTAAGTGCTAATATTTTTTTAATTCTTTTTTTTTAAAGGATGAATAGCATTCCATTACATTGGGGTGAGAATTCATAAAAAAAATATAAAATTTCATGTGTACAAAAATTGTCACTACTTAACTATATATATATTTTTTAATTAAAAACTGTTACTTATTCTTTTGAAGCTAAGCTGTTCCAACATTACCTAAATTGATTATCTTGACTAACAGAAAACTGAAGCTATAAAGTCCCCAAAGCTTCAGTTTAAAAAAAAAAAATAGTTTTGTTTTTGTTTTTTTGTTTTTTAAATTGAAGTAATATACACTGGACGCTTCTTAAAATATATGATTTCTATGTCTTTGTGCGGTTGTTATCCTTCTCTTGCTGTGATAAAACCCAATCCAAAACCATGCAGTGCAAGCGTGTCATGTAATTATTTACCCAAAGCTCCGACCCAAAGCTTGATAAAAGCCAGATAAAATGAGATAATAATTGGCTCACACCTATCAGGCTGCTTTACAGGATTTGGTGCCAAACAACAACAGCCTTTTGCTTTGATTAGTGTGACTATATCTTGTTAGAAAGGGTTGAAATGTGTCTCTGCTTTTAGTATATAATCTATATTTATAGGACATATTTGCTCTGCGTTGTTCCTGCTTGCAGCTCTTCTATGTTGCCTCATGCAGGATGAGCACATGGAGAGCATATGTGCCAAAAATACAGGGCATGGAAGTCCTCAATCAACTAATAATACAGAACTGTGACTGGTCCACTGGCACCAAAATGGTCAAAACAAGAAGTAAAGTAGAAACTAACAACCAGAAGGAAGCTAGAAGAAATCCAAAAAGACACTTACTCTCTCGGATGTTGTCAAAGGTCCACTGGTCGCTTTTGAAGAAAGGATGGCTTTTGATCTCCTCCACTCCGGTGCGGCCTAGACGAACCTCCCTGCGCACAGCGGTGGCGTAAAACAATCAGACTGAAAACACCTCCCACTATCACCATCATCACAGTCACTGTTGAGAGGACTGACCGCTAGGTGTGGACCACAGTGACCAGCATGGACAACCACATGACCACTGGTGGACACGCACCAGAACCTCCTGTGACCGCCCGAGAAAATAACGGTCCGATTAACTATAACGGACTAAAGCGCCCCCCCACCCTTCCACCTCTCTGAAACTCCACCTTCACTTTCTTTCCACCCCCTTCTTCCTCCCTCTTCCACTGCTGGGTGCACGGGAAGAGGGGCGCGGCAGCTTGGCCTTGCCACGTGTGGGACATTCCATACTCAGCCAAGAGGAAGAAAACGGAGGGGCGGGGAGCAGAAAAGGGAGAAGAGCGGTTTAAAATCCCCGCTAACATATAAAAAAAAAGAAAAAAAGAAAAAAAACCGCTATGGTTCTGTCAAAATGGAAGGAAGCATGGTATGAAATCACAGCAGAGTGGTGATAACCGGGAGCAGGCGAGGTGACTTTTTCACCTGAGAGAATTGCAAACGAGAGTCAATAAACAGTGAAGAAAAGTGAAAGGCTCCTCTGTAGTGAGGTAGAAAGGGTCTTGTCTGAGCCCTCTCAGGTGGGGGGCAGGGCTACTATTGTAAATAGGAAGTTGTCTCTTCTGCAGGGGAAAGGTCCTTGTCACATTTTCACGGTTGCTTAACTTTTACAAGTAGTTTTCTTTAGTATTTGAACACAGTTTTCAATTATTCACAGGGTTCATGCAGTTCAGGTGTTAAAAACTGTGTTAAAGCAATTTCAAGATATATTTTCAAGCTTAGAGAGATGAGAGTATGTTAAAATTATTAAATAAATTGATTTATTGAGAATTGTCACATTTATGTAATTGTTGATTAATTACAGTAAATGTACAAGGCTGCAACCAGCCAAGGGTTTGTTGACTCAGTCAACTAGTTTGCTCTAAAGAAACACATAATACAAACTAATGGGAAGCTGAACTACATTTATGCAGACCTCCATGATGGCACAATTCCTGTTTGCTGTTTTGTGCTTGAGTTAAGTGTAAACATCAACAAGGCATTGGAGTAGAAACCTGTCAGTTAGAAAGGCACAGATGAGGTCTTTGGCCTCCTGGGACATCTCAACATCATCCGGGAAGATGAGGGAATTCTTGTGGTTCATGATCTTTCCGTAGGTTCCCACAAGGGATTCAGCATAGAAAGGTGTTTCACCTGTGTCGTAAATCATTTAAGATAAGGAAACCTTTATTAGTCTCACAATGGGGGAACATTTTGGAAAAAAAAAAAAAGATTTACCATTAAATGAATACCAATGGGACAAAACTAAAAAGTATCTTTGTCAATCCAGATTTTCATGCAAGCGTACATAATGTTGCGATTGGTGAGTGTGTTAGCATATTATATCCACAAGGGGTCACTCACCCACTAACAGCTCGTACATAACGACCCCGACAGACCACCAGTCGCACTCCCGCCCATAGTGACCCATTCCTCCCTGAGACTGAAGCACCTCAGGGGAGATGTAGTCAGGTGTTCCTACGGCAGTGTCACAGCGCACCATGCCTGTCTTTGGACACACAAAAACAAGATAATATATGTATGGAACTCAACAATTTAAGAGTGGGGAGTTGCCATGTGGTAACGAGGGCAAGAAAGCACAATATTGTACCACTCAAATTTACACCTATGGGAAATGTAGAATCCATTTATGAAACATCCATTCATCCATTTTTATATACCGCTTGTTCTCATTAGGGTAACAGGTGTGTGCTGTTTTTCTGTTACAATCTACTAAACACTAGGTGGGGCAGTTCAGCTGTGAAAAAAGGCAACCGGCTCTTCAAAACTCCAGGTGTGTTGAGAAGAATGTCAAAGAGCATGGATGCTAACTTACAGAGTCCATCTTCATGCACGTGCCAAAGTCGGCCAGTTTAAGGTGCCCGTGGTGGTCGAGCAGCAGGTTGTCGGGTTTGACATCGCGGTGGATGAAGCCCATGGAGTGGATGGCGTCCAAGGCCAGCACCACCTCGGCCGTGTAGAAGCGAGCCCACTTCTCTGGGATGTCGTAGTTAAAGATGAGTGTGACCACGTCGCCGCCCGGCATGAACTCCATCACCATGTAGAGGTGGCGGTCATCTTGGAAGGCGCAGCACAACTACAAAACACACACACACACACACACACGAGCGCACGTCAGTCACACACTAATGCACACTCATTTTAAATGAACCCAAATATTCCATTTGTTACTGATTGTTAATAAAACAACCATGTATCATTTACTCACTGCTTCTTACTATTGTATATTCATAAACAGGGAGTTCTTGTTAGTTCTGCAAACTTTAATCCTTGTTCATACGAAACTGCTTAGAGAAAATTAAAAAGAAACGTTTTAAATGTTAATAAATTATACAACACCTTAGTGAACATATTAAGTTTAGACCAGTCATTTTTAAATTAACATTGCTAATGATTTAACTACACAGTACATGCTGACCACCAACATTACAGCCAATGTTTTCTTCATCATATTGTATTTCTCTATTTCAATTTTCTTCCTAAAAGTATGTTTGTAAGATATATGATTATAAAAATACTGTTTTTATTCTCATAATTTTACATTTATTATTTGAATATATTTTTAAAGTTTCAAGACATTACTACATAGTGAATTCAAATAGCATATAATTTTCAAAAATAACTTCTGAAAAACTTTTCTTTACTTCAAAAGATTGGGGCTTTTTGACAATTTCAGTGTCTCGTGTAAATGATGCATGGCACTTGATAGGAAAAAAAAGAGTAAAATAAGTAACATATATGTCAACGCAAAAAAATTAAAATACTTAAGTAACTTAAGTTTGTGGTCATAGGTTTACATAACCTGGCAGAATTTGTAAGATGGGTGCCATTGAAAGAAAACATCAGTGCTGAGGCAATACACATTTAATTTTATTATTAATGGGATTCAAATTAAACGATGAGCCATTTCAGAAAAGCCCAATCTATTAAAACATAGCAATAAAGAAACTACTGAGATGGTCCCCATTCTGTCATTTCCATTAAATACCCAATGTTTCACTATTTCCGCCAAGGTATGTAAACTTATAAATAAAAATTAATATAAAACAAACAAAATATTAATATAAAAACATTTAGAAAGTTGTCCAGTCAAGTGTCTAACAAGGTGCACACCTAAGTAGAAACGAGCAGAATTTGGATTGAATTAAGTGATATTAGCCTTGCGACAAGCTTCTTTCCTTAATTTCCACTCAATCTACTCCTTTTTACCACCTCGAGTGAGCATAAACTGTAATAAAAGCAGTACATGCTCACACCTGGATGACCCAGGGGCTGTTGGAGAAGGCCATGATGTGCCTCTCCTCCCAGAAGAAAGCCGAGTCGGAGCGCTTGATCATCTCGAACTTGTTTAGCTTCTTCATGGCATAAACCTTCCGAGAGGCCTTGTGTCGCACCTACAGCACAGATGTTGGCATACATACGATGTTAGCTTCACGAGAACAGCAAGATTGTCACAGTGTCACAATGATTAGGATTATTGACATAGACATAAGGCTGCAATTAAAGGCGCCCGCCTGGAGAATGGCATGCTCGCACATGTTTTTAAACTGCAGCGAACCAACCCCCCTGCATCACTGTCGTCCCACACACTGCTCCTGTCCAGACAGGTTTGTACCACAAACCTCTCAGCACACACCAAAGTCGAGCTTCTAGTGTCACACAAGATGCCTTGTGAGCTGGTGCGCTACTAAAATAGTGCTCAATTGTGATTGACACAGTCAGAAGGATATTAATTTAATGAATAGGGCTGGGTGATTAATAGATTTTATCACTAAACCCATGTTTAGTTGTCAGGATGAGTTTCTTTTTATGGCTTCTGTAGTTCAGAGTGTATCCCGCGGATGTGCACTGCTGAAACTGCTGCGAACAGCCAGGAGCTAGTTTACAAAAGCACGGTCAGTGTCACCAACTTTTGATTTGAGCCATCCGGTTGAAACAAATACTTTTTTGACTGCTCGAGTGTCTATTTTTCAGAATAGCAACCCGCACAGAAACAGAGAACATGAGTGGAATTATTTTCACATTGTTTTCTGTATGGCAAGAAAGCGCATGAGAAAAAAGCATGACAGCTGGAGGGGGTGCGGTGGTAAGGCTTCTTTATACTCGCGAAGTCACTACAGCTGTCCCGCGTTTTGTTTGCCTTTATACCCGCGCGCAGTTTTGAAAATGTACTGCAGTTCACCCCCAAGTCGGGGGTATTGGCTAGGACACCACAGGGTGGAGTTTCCTCTGCATTTTTTTGGCCATTTCCGGTAGACGTTTTTACTTTCCTTTCAGTAACAAGGAACAAAGCGACAACAATGGCGACCGTGGAACAGTGTCTGCTAGAACAAATGGACCTAGATGACCAGGTGATACGTTTAATTATGCTGCAAAATTGATCGAGAAGGCGGCGGCGTAGATGGTATGTAGAACCATGGGGCACGCTGAGTACGTCATCACAGCATGTGACTAAAACGGACCAATCACGAGAGTTGATCTCCGCGGCGTTCTACGCGCAGCAACAATTTTTGTCGTGTGCACGCCAAGCTACGCAGAGTGGCCGCCCGGGCCAATTCGTCGGTCATGTGATGCAATGCGGGCGTTTTCGGCCGCACAAGTATAAAGAGGCCTTTAACCCTTAACAGATATACGGTACGGACCAGTTAAACTGTTGATTTATTGAGGAGTGGTCGCATATGTACATTTTGACAAAAGGTACATTTTTCCAAGAGAAGGCACTTATTTTCTTATCTGTAAATAAAAACTTTTTCCCCTTTTATTTCTCATATTTTTTGCTTCTCTTATGTAGCCAAATACTGTAGCCCTTTTTTTTTTTTTTTTTTTAAACCCAATCACAGTATAAAGCAGACCATGTGATACACCTCAGTAGATTGCGCAGGTCTACCTAAAAGAGCGGCCGGTGGGCACACAGTACACAGAGTTTATGAGCGGGATCTCACCAGCTGCACTTCTCCATAAGCGCCTCTTCCGATCACCTTCACCTTCTCGAAGTCTTCGAGCTTGACCTGCAGCTCGCGCAGCTGGCTCACCGCCTTTTCATCTGCGCAGAGAGAGATATCGATGTGTTGCCGCAGCAACACGGAGGTCAAACTTCAATCGCTCAGGTTGAGAGAAGAGGGTGAGCTGTTAACATCAAGATCAGGGACGCGTGAGTCGGGTCTTCATACATTTTCTAGCAGAGTTAATGGGAAACTCTCGTTGCTAACAGTAACTCTTTGAAGAAAAACTGAGCGAGAATGTGTGTTATCGATGACATGTCTATCGATAGTTTAAGTCGTCCTTGCTTTATGGAAGCCAAAATATAAAGTTGCTGATATTGGCTTTATAAGGCTGTTGTATATGACAGTGCTTCCCAACCAGTTTGATGCAGCACACATTTGTGCCGCAAGAGATCATCCGGTATACTGTGGGAAAATATTCAGTTTCACTTAATTGGTCTGAAAATTATTTAGTTACTACAAATGTATCTTTGTTCAACAATCTACACCAGTGAAATATAGTGTGGGGCAGAACATCCATCCATCCATTTTCTGAGCCGCTTCTCCTCACTAGGGTCGCGGGCGTGCTGGAGCCTATCCCAGCTGTCATCGGGCAGGAGGCGGGGTACACCCTGAACTGGTTGCCAGCCAATCGCAGGGCACATAGAAACAAACAACCATTCGCACTCACAGTCATGCCTACGGGCAATTTAGAGTCTCCAATGAATGCATGTTTTTGGGATGTGGGAGGAAACCGGAGTGCCCGGAGAAAACCCATGCAGGCACGGGGAGAACATGCAAACTCCACACAGGGGGGGCCGAGGATTGAACCCGGGTCCTCAGAACTGTGAGGCTGACGCTCTAACCAGTCGTCCACCGTGCCGCCTGGGGCAGAACAATTAAATGCTATTCCACTAGATGGCAGAAGGTAAATGATTAACCTGATTAACCTGTGTAGTGTGCATCCAATTTTGTTTTGTTTTTTTCGTTTGGTGGTGTGCCATGAGTTTTTTTTCCTGAATGTATAATATGTGCCTTGTCTCCATAAAGGTTGGGAAACACAGGCATGGTACATACACATACATATACATGCAAGCTCACACAGTAGCACTTACATCGGTTGAGAAATGTTTCGATGTTCTTGTTCTTCCGCAGAGCAGGATAGTCCAAATCATGAGCCAAGGCATTTATGGAATCCTGGAAGAAATATAATATAATCAGCCAAGAGATGCTATAAATATGGAAAGTCAGGACATGTAATTGGGAGCAATAACAAAGCTACTTCTTTTCAAAACAATGAAATGTGTTAGTTTTTTTTTAAATCTAGATATTCAAACATTTGCAAGTTGTCCGTCCATCTAGCCATCTGTCCATTTTCTATATTACTTAACCTGTTCCGCGTCCCGGGTGAGCTTGAGCCTTTATCAGCTAACTTTGCACAAAAGGCGGACTGCACGCTGGACTGGTTGCCAGGCAATTGCAAGGCGTCGGGTGGAAACCTTGCATCTCCAAAACTATAACTTTCCAGAAACCCCAAGAAATGGCATGTTTGTTGTGCCATTAACACTGCATCATCAAAGAGAGCAAGCCATTTTAAACATCCCAAGATTAGTCAATCATTTGTAAAAATAATCACGTAGGTTCTGACCAATAGTATTGATTTGTGAGGGAAAAAAAAAAAAAAGAACATGACATATTGGATACTGTACGTGGGTTTTGGCCCGATGCGAGCTATATAAAGATGGACGGACAACCATGAAGACTCGCATTCACACTGACTGGAAGAGAACCCACGAGTGAACAACTACAGGTGAGGTCCGTCAGTCACAAGGAAGTAATTTGATTCATTATTTCAGGTCTTGCCTGGACTTCTCAAACTTGGAGTCTGGGCTCAAAGCAGATCCTGGGTCAGTCTTGAATGGGTGAGTAGGACGCTATTTATTGACGATTGCACACATGGTCTTGATTCATTTTCTTTCTCTCTAATGTCGGCCAACAGAGACGAGAGCATGGGTTGCCAGGTGAGATGGGCTATTTCCTGGTTAACCTGGACTGTTACCACTCCCTGGGTTTCTTCCACCAGTCGTCAAGTTGAACCTTTTTGACCCTTTGGAGCCATAGTGCTTTGGCATTCCTAACAACTCATCATGTTTGTTTGTGGCATCGACCACATAGAGCAAACATGAAACCTAGCAGTAAGTTCAGACCGCGATGACCTGATAGCTGACTATGGCCATGATGGACAGGGACTCTTAAACTACTACTAAAATTCATATTTGAAATTTTGCACACATCCCAAAATTCTGTTCCAAAGCCTGCAACCCTTGCCACCCCATACCCCCACCAAACCATTTGAACTCAGGTCTCTTGACAGAATATGACACAATAGGTTGGATGAAATGCTGTAAATCACAAAACAGCCATTTTCATCTCAACACAGGACCCCCTCCCTGTCGGTCAAC
Source organism: Phyllopteryx taeniolatus (assembly GCF_024500385.1). Taxonomy (NCBI): domain Eukaryota; kingdom Metazoa; phylum Chordata; class Actinopteri; order Syngnathiformes; family Syngnathidae; genus Phyllopteryx; species Phyllopteryx taeniolatus. The sequence goes on from NC_084519.1 coordinate 11,900,166, forward strand.
ACAGCAGGACAGACGGGTGGACAGGGGCTAAATGGGCTGAACGCTGTGGCCCCACTTGTGTCATCGGGGGCATCGGGTTTCAGCATGGAATCAAAACGCCACGGCTCCAAGGTGTGTCTTCTCGGTCCGCTTGTCGGTGGACATGTGCCTGGGTGGGCAGGGGGGCATCCGGAACAATTCTGCAACTTTAAATAGCAGCGGTGAAGAGAGATCTCCCCCACTGCAGACGGGTGGAAATAGACCGCAGGCTCACATGCTATTTATTGTGGGACAAACAGCTTATGGCTTTGGACTGACGTTGCCATTACGCACGCATGCGTGTATATGCATATACGCTGCAATGATGTTACCGAAATAGAAGGAACACACAAAGAAGGCTGACATTTTTATCATACACAAATACAGTACATCTTCATTTAAGTCTATTCCGAAATTATGACATGTCTACATAACTTTTCAAGACTTTCTCTGGCTTTTTGACTTATTCCAAAAGAAGGACCAGACTCAACAAGCAGTCTTAAGAGGAATGTGAAGGTGATAAGAATATGCGCCTGTGGCGCGAGATACATTCAAAGCTTTAAGACTCCAGCATTAACAAATGTGGTGTAACTTATGATCAAAACTACATTTTTGTTGTTTTGAAATTTAAACACAATCAGTTCGGGGTGTACCCCGCCTCCTGCCCGATGACGGCTGGGATGGGCTCCAGCACGCCCGCGACCCTAGTGAGGAGAAGCGGCTCAGAAAATGGATGGATGGATGAAATTTAAACATTTTACACTGGTTAGGTAACAAGATGGCAAAGGTAGTGGAGGTCAAAGTTCAAGTTTCGGTCCTGGTCCTCTCTTTTGAGGCCTGGTGCACACTGAGCGACGCCACTGAAAGCAAATGGACGATTATGAAAAAAATACGCTAGGCGACTCCCCGCCACACATCAGGCAATTGTCCATTGCACGTATAAACTACCTCCCTGCAACTAAAAAACTGTGACCCCCATTCTTCTTATGGGGTAACAATACACATACATTATATTGTATTATTATTTTTTTATTTTTTTACTGAACCACAAACAACATCAAGCCCAGGGAGTGGTCAAGCAAGAAGCAGCATTATATATACTGTAAAATATTTTACTTGTAAGGCTTGACAATGACAGCGGCCGGTTGAATCTCGCTTATAACCGGGACACGTATTTTGGTTGCGAAAGCTCACGTGATATAACATGGCATTTTTGATTGCCCGTTACATCGGCGACATTGCTACGCTGTTCATTGAACCCCGCACACACAACAGTTCAGTCGGTTTGGGCCGCAACGCTATGTTTGCGGTGGGCCTAATGAAAAAAAAAATAAATAAATAAAAATCGGGATGATTGTTCTGGGACGAAACGTCGATTTTTGCTAACATCTGATCGAAGACACTAAAAGAAAGATGGAGTCCTAAAGGGACCTTTTTTTTTTTTTGTCAGAACCCTTGGTGAGAAGTAATTGGCCTGCTATTACATTCTTATTGCTAACAGCAGACCAAGATTTTATCATCTGCCTAAGGCTGATAAAACAATCATAACATCATTGCCATGTTTCCAGGTGATCTTCAGTCTACAATTCCACTCACAATTGCCAGTCAACTCACATGTGATCTCGTGTGTTTATAATGTAAATCCCTACGATTCGACAATTAGAGGAAACTCCTTTTGATTGTTGTTTCTGGAGTCTGAACAAATCTCAACATGATTAGGTAGCGTGTCCTTAAAAAAACTGTTGGCTGAGGTTGGCTCACTCAGACTTCAAAGAGACACTTTACAGAAATATCATTCTAATAAATAATGTTCTTTTTTCCCCCCACCGTTAAGTCAGGAATTTAAGGATAGCGACCAGTTCAACAAGGAGATTAAAAAATAGATATTAGATACACTATAATACAATATTCAAATACAGCAGAACATCCCAAGTTCAACCAAAATATTTAGGTAAAATATTCCTTAAAAGTGCAACAAAACTTAAAGTTTAAACCATCATCATGCATGAAGTCACACAAAAATCTTGAGCGACTTCAGCTCAGTGAGCAACTAAAGGTGTTTTTGTTGTTTTTTTATGCCACCACGGAAGGTTACCAGCGATAGCAAACACTGCTCAACGCAAAGTACACGAAGCGCCCAACTAAAGCTAAAGAGTCATTTGCGATCTATGTATTTAAAAAAGGAGAGTATATATTTATCACTTGGTCATAATAGTAATAAAATAGCTAATAGGAAAGTAGTAATGGGTATTTTTACAAGTTGAGAAGTGGTGACATATACGCCTGCGTCCTCGCACTTCTGGTGTATTTTTCAAATGGATCGATCGGTATAAACAGCACAAGGTAAGAGGTACTGTATATCTCTGCAAACACCTTCCTGTTCCCTCTCCATTATGTGTCTGTTAGGTGTCTTCAAATATTTTTTACTTTTATTCTATAATGGTTAACTAGGAATGTAAAGACGCTACCGGTACTTAAAACACTGTTGACAATGTTATTTAATACATGTTTTAATGACGGTGACAGTTAGAGCTTGGAACAAATTATTTCCTATGTGCTAAGTGTTTTGAAATTAAAACTGTATCTTTCGTATTACCTTTGAATTCAATTAAATTGAGGTGTTTCATTTTAGACAATGTGTGGATGGTGAGCACTTGTTGGGGATTCCTATTGTTGTAAAACAGCAAAATTCCCCTCATGTTAAAAGATAATGTATGGACAATAGACTGAGAACTCTGCAACACTGTTGAAGTGATGTCTTCATTTTGAACCTTGACCATTCATGGTTCAATGATAAGCATTAAGCACACGAAAACTGCAAACACTGCAGTTGCGACACCTGCCGAACCTCGCAAGAAATCTGTTTCATGCTTTCATTGGGGTTTATTTTACTGATGCTAACAACAACATCAAAAATATTAGTGTTAGTGAACAAACGGGAAGGGGATGACGTGAGGTCACAGCGGGTTATCGCCATCTCAATTCCAGGACGTGACCTCACTCTTCCTGTGTGGGACGGGCCCACGGCAGTTAGTTGGCGTAGCGGACATTGTTGTGTCCATCTGGCTGGATGCTTAAAACAAGGCCGGGCGGGTGGCAGTTATTGCAAAGAAAAACACGCAACGTTACTTTCTCAAATTGCCATAGCATTATGTCATTTACAAGAGTGAAAAACATTCCTCTAATGACTCCACTGAGCTTTTTTTTTTGGGGGGGGGTTATTGGGTGGCAAACATTTGGAACTGTCATCCAAACTTGTTTTAGATGCTTAACAAAGATGTCCATTTTGTGCTGGCTGAGTCTGAATGAACCAATGCATAAGCAACAGCTGGCAAGTGAACTTTGTATTGGCACAACACAGCAGCAGAGTCAAAGGTAGCCTAACACGAAGTGATCATAACTAGTTATGTTCATTACCACTTTTTTTTCCCCCTCAGACTGATACCAGTAGAGTACTCCCCCGATACTAAGGACCTATACTACTATTTATACATAACATTTCAAATGAATACAATGACAGATAATTCGTTTCTGATGTGCATGATGATTTGCCGATGTGTCAAACGGCCGCAGTGTAGTGCCAACTACTGGCGAGGAGGACCTTTTTGCCTTAAGTATCGGTGGCTAGTATCGGCAGCATTCACGAGTACCCGATACCTTGAAATAAGGCCGGAATCGGCCTGAAAGCGATACTCCCCCATCCCTAATCATAACATTCGATCCATTTACTTTAGTATTTCTTCATGAGCGTTGTGGTAAAGATGAAGCCCAACCCAGTTGACCTTTGGTGAGGCAGGGTTATACCCCGAACTGGTCACCAGTCAATCCTATAGGCACATATAGACAAACATTCACATCTATGGACAATTTAGTTGTCTCCCCTGATACTAACATGCTTGTTTTTTGGAACGTGGAAGGCGTACAGAAGATGGAGAAAACCCCACACAGGAAGGAAGCTGAGATTCAATCCCAGAACCTCAGAACTATGAGGAAGACGTGCTAACCATTAGTCCACCATGAATAACGAAATAACGAATAACAAACATATTCTCAGCATTGATCCAAATGAAGCCTTGTGTTGGATCTCATTAGATTGTGAAAGTGTACCTAATAACCTGTCCCGTGAGTGTTTGTATGTTTACAGGTGTCAAATGAGCTCGTCTAACCTGCGGCCATTATGACGCTACAATAATGGCATTTCCACCTCTTACCTGAGTTGTCCTTCGATTTTTTATTTTTTTTTCCGACTCACCAGCAGTGTTTCCAAGTTTAGCATCGACTCCGGGTTCCTCATGAGGACCTCCAGCTTATTGAGCCGGCTTTCCAGTCTGCTCTCCGCCCCGAGCATGCTTAATATTCCTCTTCAGATATCATAAATAAACTAATTTAAAAAAATAAAAACAAAAACACACCGGAAGTGTGATCTTTGGATCCCTCTTGACGTTATCTAGGCTTGATTACTCACGACTTGCCAGTTGCTCCTCGTGCCAGCACTCCGGTAAGTAGCAGTTAAAAAGTTAGGCAGGTTAATGAATTATCCGCGTACAAAGTTCTTCATCAAAAAAGTGTTCCTTAAAAGTGTCCACGGGCAGGGGAACCGGCAAAGCGGACTCCTCGGAGTGCCGAGCCGACGCGAGGCGGCTTTGCTCTGCTCAGGTGAGCCCGCTTCGATCTTGTCGCAGGTGCAAGCCAAGCAAAACTGATCCGAGGACAGCTCGACGCACACGCCGCTGTCAGATGAGATGCGACATGACACTTCCGGTAAGGACCACCAAATTAAAACTTCTGCTTTTGAACTCCTCTTTCAAACTGGAAAAACTCATGTTGACATCGTAGCCTGTGAGAAAATAAGAGGAAGGAGAGTTGGGGACAAAACTGAACTATTGTTTTTGCTTGGTTTGTCTGATGGGTGTGGCTGCCTGTCTTTTTTTTTTATCAGTGACGGCCCAAATAGCTGGTATGTAAATGACGTCTATAAGTGACGATAACACTCTTGTTTTTTAAGCAACTTTAATGACAGTTTTTATTTTATTACAAAGTGAATATGATTCTGATGTTTAAAAAAAAAAAGAACACATTTGCGACATTAAAGAAATCGTGCATTTTTTTTAACAATATAAAAGAGTTCCCAGGTGTTTCAATAACATGTTTGTTTGTAATTAACTAGTAAAAAATACCAAGGTCAGGAATGGATCAACAATTAAAAGCCATATTTTCAGTCGTGAGGCGTCAGGGCCAGCAAGGCCTTCTCTGCTCGCCTTAACACTGTCTGAAGCACTCACCTACATTTACAACCTAAATTGTCATATTTGTTTCATGATGTATTCATTTACACGCGCTGACGTGTGCTTTGAAGCAGCACTGCCAGTTTAGCGACATCAGAAGCCACAATCAGTCAGCTTGCCATTCATTACGTGGTTAGTGGACTAACGCAGTGTGAGCGACTGCTCCATGCACCTTGGGAGTGTTTTCATTTTGTATTAGTGTGTTTGACTTTCACTGAAGCTTGCTTGTAACTCACAATTTTGCTCTCGGAACAAAACAGAAAAATCGAACAAGCGACAGCTCGCAACAACAACAACAAAAACAAAACTCGTAAGGTACCACAGTATGTTCCCTTCGTTTCGTAGCATTACTCTTGGCTGGAACGCTTCCAGTTTGTGTATGTGCTATTTCATAGCAATGGGACTGTTTCTTTAACCAATCGGATTCAAACAAACTTCGACCAGAAAAGCACATCTGTAGTCATCTGTTCACTTTGATACATACAAAAATCTGAATCTCTGGTGCGGATGATGTACTTTATTTAATACTTTTGTCATGTTATTCAATAAATATTGATGTTGAACACAGTTGTGTGCTGTTATATTGTGTAATGTATGGTATTGCTGATGTAATTTCAAAGTGATAGTGGTCATATTAAGAGCTGTATTATGTCAGATTAGCCCACACTGAAGGCCCAGTTATCAAATGCATGGTCTGCCGCTGATATATATTTTTTTACAGCACATGTGAAATGATCTCGTTTTAGGCTGTGGATCTTTTGTCAGTTGTACAGTCAACTCATGCCTTAAAAAAATAAAACTATATGTTATACACAGACACACAACTTAGTGCATTATTGACCGAACATTATTCTAACATTACTGTCACAAGCTAATACTGGTAACACTGTTAGCTAACACTAATCTGTGATAACACTGCCACTCTGATTGTTTTATAATCTTAGAATTTCTCACTTGATGGGTGGACAGGCACTCCAGAGACACATTGTATTTGTAGTCAAACATTTAAAATAAACCTTACCAAAAGGAGCATTACTTGCATTTGCAGCTCTACCTCTTGCTTTTATTTTGAAAGTGGTAGTTCCGGTAGGGCTGTGTTTTATTTTTACTTAATTGTCATCCACCTTCCCCACCTTACACATACATTATTATTATTAGCAAGTTTTTTTTGAGGACTTCAGCCCACCAGTTTTCTTCATCCATCCTGCCACTCGATGTTGTTGCCCCATGTCGGGATACACTTGCACCCTCCAATCTCCCCCACCCACCCCACCACTAGGCCGGAATTCCTGCCCCCTTATCTCATCTATCTCTTTCAAAGCCTCGACTCACTGACTTTCAGTATTTAAGGAATGCTGATGCACAGTCTCGCAGACATGCGGCTGCAGCTAAAAATAGACTTTAGCAACTAAGATTATGGCTGTCATAGGCCTGAATTACTTAATTATGTAAACACAGATTCAAGATTCAGACATGGCACTCAGGGGGGAGAAGAATTGTTGCTCTTAGAAGAACTTTTATTTAACTTTACAAAGAGTTCAAATACAAACAACCTGTGGTATTTATTCAGTGGGCTAAATGTGTGATAGCAACAAAACTGTGACACTAAAGTACTTTTTACCAAATTTCGGTAAGCACATATAAAGCATAAGGGAGGGGGGGGGAAACAGCCAATAGTTAAAATGTGCAACAAAATCAGTAATGGCAGTCATATATTTGACTTGTTTTGGCCTATGGTGTGATAAGAGGGTTATTTTATTTCTTTATTTATTTGTAGTGACTCACACAAGCTGTTGTCCAAGTCCCTTGGCCAGCCAAGGATGACTTCCAGTAATGGCATCCCAATGACCTGTGGTGGTGAGAGTGGAGGCTGGAATGAGTGGGGTGATGTGACGTGACGTGGGTCGCCGCAGGAGGCACGCATGCGCTTGGACAAGCACACATAACTGGATGTAGTTCTGGAATGATGGCACAGGTGGGGGGTCACATTCGGATATGGTTATTCTAACTGTTGAGTTGGCTACTTAGCCCATCAAATATGACTACACACTTGTGGGTTTTTTTTGTGTGTGATAATGCTTTATGGCATGAAAAGTAAAATAATGGCATAGCAGATCATGTATTTGGCATTTAAAGTCCGTCTGGTGGCACTGGTAACATTTCCTGGTGCTGACTCACCACAAACAAGCAGATGTAACATTTCCAAAGCATACAGTGCTCTCTAGTGGGGATGCAGTACAGTTAGGTTACAGGAGTACAGTATTTGGACAGTGACGAAGTTTTGATGATTTATCGTTATGAACCACCATAATGGATTTGAAAGACTCAAGATGTGATTAAAGTGTAGACTTTCACTTTGACTTTATTTCGTGGTGGGGTATAAAGGCAAAATCATGAAAACCCTGTCACTGTCCAAATATGTTTAGACCTATCTGTATAAATAGAATGGGGATTTAAGAGCTTCAAAACGCACACATACGTGACTTTGTGAATAAGAACTGACAAATAAAATCACTTTCGTGTTAATCTATGAGTCTCATCCATAAATTATTATAACACAAACTTTGTATGTCTGTGATCAAAGAGGGGGAAAAAAAATAAAATCTCAGGATGTGTTCCAAAAAGAGGGAAATGTAATACTGATTGCTGTATACTACAGCATTTGATGGTTTAATATAACACCTAAAAATGACAAGCCTGCTATTTTCTGGAATCATTTCATCAGCGCCCCTTTTTAAAAGGCAGAATCTAGATCAGTTGTACAAGGTTGTGCCATTATGGCATTCTTTGCAAGTAGAATTATTATTATTTGTTTAACATAATTATTAAATAATTGAACAAGAATTTGGTTGATTGTGTGGATTTGATTGTTGATTAATTGCGTTTTGAGGCAACAGAGGCGAGTGCGCTACTTAGCTGCAACCAGCAGAGGCGCTGTTGATTCAGTCTCCAGTAGTTAGCTGTCAAAAGTCAGCTGTGGGAAGTTGAGCAACATGCGCACACCTCCTATAGGCAGCATTGTGGTGCTTCGTACAAGAAATTCCCTTGTTCCGTTATTAAAAAAAAAAAAAAAAAGTCATTATTTTCTCTGTCGTCGATTTAAGGAAACGTGGTCAAACATCCATCTGAACAAATTAGGTGAATTTTGATAGCTGGGGTCTTTAAACAACATTTATGGACCCACATCATCAGGACCACTAGAGTGATCACATATCATCGTAGCCACTGTATATCAGTAGGTAATCCCTCTTATAATCTATGCTTTTTATACATTATTTTACAGGTATCTAATTCAGACATCTGTCATACTGCTCAGTCAACAGTCTTAACTCCAAAATTCCTCTGTGATGTTTAAAAAAAAAATATCTCCCCCCTCCCTGAAAGGAAGAAAAAGTAGTTGGTGAATACTTCAGAATTCAAGGGTTAGTGTACTTAGATTTGGCAGGGAGATGGAAGAGAGGTTATCCTATATTTCTAGCTGTCGGTCAAAAAATAAAATAAAATCCTTCTCCTGAAGTCTGAGCCCCCGTCGGCCAGGTAACCCAAAACCTGGATCAGGGAGTTTGTGTGGTATATGCGGAGAGGAACAATGTGGCTCTTTGTGCAAGCTGGGCAGAGAAAACAAGCCGTTTCCCCTGGAAAGAGATCATGTTCAGGCTCCATCTGAGAAGACCACACAAGGCTGATCAGTGCCTTGTCTGCTGTGTGGACCAAGGAAGAGGAGGAGGAGAAGGGGGTTGAGGAAGACGAGTGGACAAACATCAACACACTTTAGGGAATTGCCTGACAAGATGTGAAAAGACGGTCTGTATAAACCAGTCCTTGGACACAACAAAACACACTACCCTGTGACACTTTTTTTTGGTCCAAAATGTGTGATTATGTTGTGTCCTCCCCCCCCCACATAAACTTCTCGTGGCCATCTGGGCGTCGTGCTTTGGCATCCTGCTGGTCCACAGGCCGGGCAACACTGGTGGGCTGTGGAGAGCAGGCGGGAAGGTGTTAGCACTGGCACCGTCCACACGAGGGCGGGGTACTGAATCTGGCGCTGCCATACTGTGTTGAACAGGGGTGCTGTTCATCCGCTGGGAAGGAAAAAAAACAGAAGGGGAGATGAGGATAATATGTAAGAGATCCTTGAAACATATCACATTTATTTATCCGCCAATGTCATATAAACACTTTGAGTCAAGTCGACACTACCGATAACTTACACAATCAAACCAAGAACATCTGGCCTCTCTCTCACACACACACGTGCAAATTAAATGCCAACAGGCACGCACTCATGTGAAGGCAGTGTTCTATACTCCCTCGCTCTCATTGCATTTTAGTTTCAAAAGCTCAGCGAATACTCAAGTGGTGGGCTCAGATTACACAAGCCTATAAAATATCCCAAATAAACGCAAGGAAATTTAGACAGAAAAAGCAACTGATTCCTGAGCCCAAATCCCCCAGTTGGCTGCCATTTCTTTCAGAGTGAGAAATATTTTAAAAGACGTTTAGCTGTAAAGACAATGAGGGAGGACTGTAATGCGGTGCTCAGAGCACAGAGGTGGCGAGCTAAAGCCATTCACATAGGGCAGCAGCCAGCTCTCGTTACACACAACGCCGGACCATAAATCCGTCTGCACGACACAAGCAGCATGCTGTGATTTCATATGTATCTGTTACTAAGGGAACACTTGAAACCACAACAGATGACAACACTCACTTTTAGTGAAAGGGAATCTTGCGATACTTGTGCCAAAACCATTAATTCAAAAGACAACGGTTTGCGTACTGTCCGTCAATAGCATTTCAAAATATTGTTTTTAAAGATGACTGTTGACCTTTTGAGGGACAACGCAGCGGAAAAGCAGAGCAGTTGAAATTAAAAACCATGTCTGAAATATCAGCGGCTTAATCTCAGGGCATACAGTCAAACAGTAACATGATCTCATTATGGCGAGATACCAGTGGGCGCGGACGGACGGGTGGTGTTACAGACATTTGGACTACCAACTCAGCGAGTGAAATAAAGAGGGCCCTTTGATAGGTCCAAAGTAAGGAGGCTGTTCTGCTATACTTAACATCTGTTTGGCAACGAACAGCAGTTGTGAGTGCAGACAGGGAAGAGGATGATAGGAGAGCGCTTAAGTCAGCCAAGCTAGGGTGTCACTATGACGTGCATAATTGAATCACTCTGGTTTTGTCCATATGTTTTCTGAAGAAGCCCCTGAGCTGTATTCCAGCTGGGTCTTACAGTAGTACCTTGTAAGTCTTTCTGACAATCATCTGCTTCTAAACTGAAGGTTTGTCATGTCTCAATTTGACTTCACCGGTCATTTACAAAGCTTGCTTGATCTTCTCTTGGGCACCAGTTATCTATTTTTGTCTGATACAAAAAGCCTATAAACAATTTCCGCACTGCAAACCGCCCGGGATAAAAGTATATGGTATACACACACACAACTTGGTGCAGCTAAAGGGATCCTGGCATGCAACCAAAGCATTGTGACTGTCAGGTTGTCGAAAGTGATCGCCTTTCAAAGTGACTCTCACTACCCGTGCCCTTCACCTCCTTCCCCTGTTGTAACCTTAGAACCCCGAAGAGTGCCAGGTAACCAGGATTCTTTCTCTTCGGCGCCATGCTGTTTAGTGACCATGCGCATGTGAAACCTGTGATTCAGTTTCTCCTATGGGAGTCTGTGCACAGACTTTCCGGTCCTTGGTCAAATAGAGTTTAGTATAATTGGTGGTTTTTAATTCACAACATGGCATGTCACTTGGGAAAGGGTTGCTAAGTATTCTAATGCAATGGGATTTCTAAGATCAATAGTAAATATACAGTAGTTAGTCCACTTTTCCTCTCATTCCCTCACCAAATAAAGCATTTTAAGTGTTCTTGCCTGGAACTATCATTTCTTACCTCTTTTTATTTGTTTTGATCACGGATTCGTAGGCATCTCCTTTTCAGAGCTGGCTCCATGTCTCCAGCACTGGGCGTATTAGCAGGGCTCCTCAAGCTACCCTTGTCCCTGAGTTTGGGCAAGAGCAGTGGGGTGGTGGTCCCACCTGTCTTTGGTGCAGTAGGTAGGGCATAGGCGTGGTCCTCGTCTGGCAAGTGTGGGTCCTCTCCTGCATCCCGAACTACTGCTAAAGGCTCTTCTGTCTGATTGACTGGACCATCAACTCGCACAGAGCAGACAACTGAGCACTTGTTTTCTTTTATAGATTCAAGCTCAGTTAGTGCAGGATCTTTGGGTGGTACAGGCACTCTCTGGGGTAAGGTTGAGCCTGGACTGGCTATGGATAGCACTGAGGAAATCCCATTAGGACCATAGTTCTGAGATTTCAGGACAGAAGCCATGGCATCATATGGGTGGTTGTTCACTATAGGGCTTGGTGGAGTGTGTGAAGGTGAGGTGTGGCAGTCTTGTTGGTATACAGTGTCATGTGAAGGGGGCTGTGGTGGTGGAGGTGGACTGGGTCTAATTATCTCATGGAGCCCTGATTTGGTACCCTGAACAGAACCTAACTCTTCCGGTCCTGAGAAGTCCACGACTGCCTTGAAATTGGATTCCAGCTTCACTTGGGTTCTCTGTAAAACCCTCTGTATAACTTGTCGTTCTGAGTGCTGTTGTTTATAGTCTGTCGGTCCTTCCGAGCTGCGTGTTGAGGAGGGTGATGTGTTGTACTGCGCTCTGGGGGACAATGTCCCACTGTAGCACGTTGATGATGGTGATGAGAAGGGTCTCTCTGATTTAACCCAGCCTATGTCCTTGGCATTGCGGTCACTGGGTGAAGGGAGACCATGAGGCATGTTTCCACTTAGTCTGTAGTGTAGCAATTGGTTGTTCCCTTCAGGGATCCCAGGAGATGGAAACCTTGCAGGTATGGATCTACATCTGTCTGTTCCCTCTGGCACAGGCTGTATAACACCAGTGTGATTTTGGGTTTCTAGATTTGTTTTGGGGGGGACTGGAATTGGTATTGGAATGGGTATTGGGACAGGTAGAGGAACAATAATTGGGTATGGTACCAGGACAGTGGGCTGGGGTAGGAGAGGACTAAAGGAAGGAATGCCAAAGTTCATTAAGGGAGGCATTGGAACAGGGCCTCTGGGTAACATAAGTGGAGGCGAGTGCAAGCCAGGGTAGTAGGGCCGAGGGAGAGGATGCATCAATCCTGGGGGGTTGATGGAGGAGGAAGTGGGGGGCTGCAGGTGTGGAGAATGGGGAGGTCTGTAGATAGGGCTGGAAGATGGACCAGGGGGTCTTGGATGGTGAGCAGTGGTAAGAGGGCTTCTAAGACCCTGGGCATGAAGAGGAGGTCTAATGAAGGGCATTCGCATTTGAGGAATCAGTGGATGTTCTAGCTGGTGGTGTGGAAGAGGAGGAGGAATAAGTGTAGGGTGAGGTGACAATTCTACAGCAGGAGGAGGTGGAGGAGGTTGCATGGGCCTGTCCAGAGTTCTCTGCCCAGTGACAGGAAGCTTTGAAGAGGATGATGACTCTGAAGGGGACATGGATGATGATTCTGATGATCCAAGGATTGGTGTAGGGCCCTTGGGAGATATGTTTCTTTGATGTGCTTCCCCTGTACTATTACTGCTGTTCCAAGACTCTGGAGTGAGAAGCTTTTGCCCAACAATATTGTGGTCCGACCTCCCCTCTTGGCCAGCTCTAGCTGGGCTGGAACATGTAAGGGCTGCACGAGCCTCTCTGTAGAACACATCCATCTTATACTGATTTAGACATTTGGTGCTACAGAACTGGAGTCGTTCTTCACCAGATCCAAAATCCAGGTATTCTTTGGTGTGGCGGACATGCTTACACCAATCACACACCTGCAACCCAGGAGAGAGAGACTGTGGAGGGTCACACAGGTGATCCATAATCAAATTACCTATGTAGAACTGTTTATTAAGTATCCTCTTACTCTAACATTGCTGTTTATCTTCATCACCAGCCTTGGTGAGTCCTCTGTATGGGGGTGCTGAGGGGATCTCTCCCCATGGAGGTCCTCATCTCTGGCCTAATTGGTAGAAACCACAGTATGACACATCCACATTGCCCCAATGTCAAGCAGTTAGGAAAACTTGAGTTCACACATGTGATGGATTAACTTAAAACCATAGCGATGTAGTTGCTAAAAGAATATATGTTAGTGGAATCAATCTTTGGCCATTAAATTAAATTTCAAGAAGTCTAGCAACAAGTGTAAAAATAATTTGCCTTGTCATGAATGGCATCAAACCCTAAAGGTCTGTACAGCGAAGGGAAATCACTATGGGGTGAAATAGATACGCTTGTACAACCAAGTAGGAAGGTAATGCAACTGATGTATTAGCATATCAATGTTGCCAGTGTTAATATTGGAATTTGTCTTGATTTGTGTAAGATGATCTTTTGTGGATCCGAGTGCTTCCCCGGCCCACCGAGTCGTGTTGAGTTACGAAACATGAGGCAGCTGAAGGTAAGGTATGCACTGAAAGTGGACACCTTGCCCCAGGCCTCCTGGCCTTCTTCTCAGACAAGCAGCAACAAGCAAACCGCGCTGCTTCCCTTCCCGCCTATGAAAAAGTAGAGGGCTTGTTGCACACAGTCTGCTCAGCTCGTCGTTTTGTCCTGACACTCTTGTGAATAAACCTATCATAGTATAGACAACAGCGGTGGCGAAAGGGGATATCGCTGCATGTCACCCCGTACCTCTAAAGAGGGTATATCCATGTCTTAATGGAAGGTGACAAATCATGTAGTGTGCATCCGAGCGGCCCCTCACAGTGATTGTTGTGGTCTATCCCCACCACCGAAGCCACTCTAATGGCTGTCCCCCCCTCCATTAACGAGAAACTGATACTAAGTGTCCTGGACAAACTTTGACCTCCATCACACCATATTTTCCCCAACAATATATTCCTAGTAAGTGGGTTCTAAGAGATGCATTTTTAAAATGCATTTCTATTTTTGTTCAGCGTTTCCTAACCATCGCAACCCATTTTATATAGGAAAAATCTCAGGGTACACCACCAAACAAGTGTCCCTCAAACTATCAATACTGAAAAAATGCATCTTGTCTCAATTTACTTACTGACTGAAAAATTGACTTACGAAGTGTGAAATCTGGGCTTGTTTAATTGAACACAAAGCTGATATTCTCACAGCAAGCCATGACTTATCGTGTTGTATGAATGGCAACAGCTCAATACACAGTTTTATTGAAAATTCTGTCATCTAATGGAAAAGCATTTCATTGTTCTGCCCTGTCTCCTTATGATGCTAACATAAATAGATGAGCAAAGATATATTTGTAACTAATAAATAATGATTTTTGACGATGATGATTCCCGTGAAACCCCTGATGAATTGTCATCAACAAGCAACAGCAACTTGCATAGGTTCACAATCAATATGTGCTGTCACTGCTCACCTTATTGCGCTTGAAGTAGGCCCGTCTGCAGGCAGCAAAACATTTCTCACTGCAGAAGCTCTTGAGCTCGGAACCCATGCATAGAGAGTAGCGCTTGACACCTTCCTTCTGGCACCAAACGCAGACTATCTGCACATTTTGTACGTCGTCCACTGCGGGGAGCAAGAAAAATAAATTGAGGTCAAACTAGAGAAAGATATCTTTTTTTTTTTTAATCATATACTGTTGTTAATATCAACTGAAGTGGTTCTTTAGAGAAGCTGTAATATAAGGATGTTTCAGAATCAGAACCTCACAGATCGTGCAAGTGTAGTCCTGTCCACACTAGCTAAACCTGTTAACTGGTACTATTGGAAACTAGAAGTGCATATTAAAGTCTATCCTACCTGGGATCCTCCAATTATTTATGATTTGGATTATATACACGTGCCGTAAAAGAATCTGCAACATAGCGGGTAGAATGAGTTAAAATGGGATTTTAATGGGCGGCACGGTCTACGAGTGATTTAGAATATGTGCCTCATAGTTCTGTGGTTGAGGGTTCAAATCCAGGCTCTGGTATTCCTCTGGTATTCCTTTGTGAAGTTTGCATGTTCACGCAGTAATTGCATGGGTTTTTCTTGAGATACTCTGGTTTGCTCCCACATTCCATGTGAGGTTCATTGAAGACTGTAAATTTTCCTTGGGTGTGATTGTGAATGTTGGTTTGTCTATATGTGCCCTGTTATTGGCTAGTGACCGGTCCAGGGTGTGCCCCGCCTCTCACCCAAAGTTAGCTGGGATAGGCTCCAGCACACCCTGGTGAGGATAAGCAGTATGGAAGATGGATGGATGGATGGATGGGTGGTGATTTTAATGTTAATAGCTTGCTACCTGCTGATGGCTTTATGAGAGGTACAATGACGGGTGCAGTCTTTTGCTCCTTGGGTGTGCTCGAGGAGGTGCTTGTTGACGAAGAGGAAGAAGACGATGAGGGAACGCTGAACGACTCCCTCTCGACGCTCTTCATAGCAAGGACCGAGTGACTGACTTTGCCGTCCAGGGTTTTGGGTTTTGGCAAAGAGTTTTCTGAAAGACATACCAAATATATATCTTAAGCATCCAGGAATTGCATTGACACAACAGTGATGAGCAATAAAAGATGACTCTTGAATGAAAGACAAGGAGACGCTATAAATTTGAGTGACAAAATGTCAGTACAACCTGCAGAACCTGTTGGTAGACTCTTCTCTCAATGTATTCTAACAGTGACGCAACTGCCCTCACCTTTCAACACAGATACATGCTGGCGCCTCTCTCTGTAGTTCCTGATCTCGTTGGCCTCGGCGTCTCGGAGATCTACTTTGTCGTAGCCATACCATCCCAGGAGCTCGTTCATAGTGCTTTCTGCAAAGGTCTACATGGGACAAATAGGAAACAAAAATGAACAGATTAACATTCTTTTTATATGTATAAAGTAACAGATGCAATTAGGATACTGTGTATACTGTGGTTGTGGTGGAACTTTTTATCCTATGCTAAACATAATCAGACTTTACTACCCCGAATGAATGAGAGGGATTCTTTCTCAGCTCCAGCCCTGTTAGAGAACTCAATCTGTGCACAGTGGAGTTCAGTATGACGCTTTTTCCATGATGTATTAATGTTGTTTACTCTTGCTAAATCTGAGACGGAAAGGTTTAAAACCCGACACCAGTGTGAGATCTATGAATCATCCTTTGTTTATCTCATCTAATTGGGAAAAAAGCAGGATAAATGAAAACTGTTCTCTGCAGATGTGGTCCCCCCTCTTTCTTTTCTTTTTTTTTATTATGACCAGATGAAAAAAAAATCAAAACACAAAGGTCTCTCTCTCTTTTTATCCACCCAC
Source organism: Phyllopteryx taeniolatus (assembly GCF_024500385.1). NCBI lineage: Eukaryota > Metazoa > Chordata > Actinopteri > Syngnathiformes > Syngnathidae > Phyllopteryx > Phyllopteryx taeniolatus. The sequence goes on from NC_084519.1 coordinate 11,916,753, forward strand.
CTCACTCTGTGGTTTTGGAAGAACCGGATTGGTACAGAAATCTGATCCAGAATGGGCAGAAATCAGAGCGGGACACCCAACACCAGAGCCAGGTCCCACGCTTCTCGGAAATGCCCCACTTCTCTCCCTTCTCCCAGCTTTCCCCCCCTCTGCTGCCCCTCCACATCCATCCTCCCCATGTTCGCCATCCTCCCCTCCACCCCGACACCTTCCAGTCCTGACACCCGACCCGGCCCAGCCTCTCGGGTTTCACCCTTTTCCAGCACAGCCAGTCTGCTGCGGCGGCGTTGAAGCCCCGTAGTACCGACTACACATTCTTTCCCTTTGCTTTCCTCACTCCGACCTCTGCTCTGCACCGGGGCCCTCAAAGAAATGGATCTCTCCCTTGACTTGCTCACTTTCTGCTGTGTGTGTATGTGTGTGTGTGAGTGTGTGTGAGTGAGTGTGAGCAGCGGTATCATATCCAGCTAAATATGCCTAACGATGATTAAAGTCAAGTATCCTGTGTCTGGTGCTACGCTCTGAGCGGGACGTGGAGGGAGTAAGTCCGAATGTGGTGTTGAAACAGATGTATTACAGAGACAACACCAGGCCGGACCTCAGCGGAGTGAGAAATCAGTTCTCCTGCCTTTCAGTGTGTGTGACTCTCTTACCCTCTTACCTCTGCTCGTTCAAGAAATTGTCACATATACTCAAGTCCGGTTTGGCAGATTCTTATAGAGTTAACAGATTTGATTGATTACGGCCCACTGGGACATTTAGAAATAGGAGTGTAGTTGGAGTCCATTCCAGTCCCTTAAGGTACTGTCAAACTTAATGTCACCCTAATGCTCTCGGTGGATGTGGTACACTGTGGCGGTACATTCAAAGGTATAGATTTTGTCCCAGCGCCATTTGACTTTGCATTGTGTACAATAATATTGCACTTTACCTGTACTAGAGAATAATGTACAAACAGTGACCCTTAGGTCAAGTGATTTGCCTTTTGGGGTACATGGGTGTAAATTGCACCTCGAGGGATAGAAGTTGACCCTGACAAGTACACCTATTTCTGACACTTTATGGCATGTTATTGGATTATAATGTTGCTCTTTGCAGCCTTTCTATGACCCATATGTTAGTTATTGGACTCTAAGTACCTTTTGTTCGAACCTTTTTCTAAGACCAAGGTGGTGCATTACAAGGGACAGAAATTGATATTCACTGTACCCCTATTTCTGACAGATTATGGTTTATTAATGGAATCCAAGGTTGATGTTTGTACATTTTCTAGGACCCATAGGTTATGGAGTCCCTTAGAAGCAGTTGCACATTGAGGCACAGAACCCTAATTTCTAATTATTGGACTCCAAGTTGACTCTTTCTACCTTTTTATATTAGAAACAAAAAAGTTATGTGGTACATTCGATTGTATTATTAAAATGTATGCGCTACATTAGTGTAAAACTGTAGATGGACTTAACTGTACCCCATTACTGCTAATTATTGCGCTCCAAGGAGAGTGTTGGAGTGTCAAGGGAGTAATTCCAGTGGCAGATGACTGTATCCCCGAAGGTAAAATGATGTCCTGTAGTGCCAACGTGTATACAACTCTGTGTCGTTCATTCAACAGTTTTGTCTGCCCAGCCTTCCCACTTCCCACAATGTTGTTTGTGTTTCTTTTTGGCAGTTCAGACAAACATCTGCTTTGCGAGAGTGACAGGCCGTATCCTAAACCACAGCGAGAGTTGCGTCCAAAGCCAACAAACCGGGGCCGACCCTGAGATCCAACCGGGGCGAGCTTTACATCAAGCGGGGGATAGCATTTCGCATGTTTTGATTAAAATTAGGGGAACTTGTAACACTACACCTCCCCTGGATATCAAAACTCCACAGTCCAAACCACTTACAGAAAAAAAAAAGAGCACATTTCCTCCCCGCGGTAAATGCCAGAATCATCCCCTCCTTCATGAAAAAAAATGTCGATTTCCCAGGGCAGGCTTGAAGGAACCTGGGATATCCCTTACCAACATTCTCAAATAACCAGTGTCTGAACCCAAACAAAGCACACAATCCTTGGATAAGTTTCCTTGCAGTAATGTGTGCCTAATGGTGGGAGGGAAGTGCACCTTTAAATGTGATTTGACTCGTCATTAGAGGAACAACGGCAACCTTTGAAGGGCGAACATCTCTGATGTTCAAGTGGTGCTTAAGTCATGTTTTGCCACCCAGCGTGGGGCTGATGCCGGTTATTAGGGGATATATTGTAACCTTGCTGCCCGCCCCCACCCTTAAACTCCAGCGGGGGCAGGGAAGAAGTGACGCACATCTGGAGCTCCACTGGACACAACTGTGTGCACGGCGGGGGCCACAGCTGGCCTGACACAGCGTCACAGAAGGGACGACCTACTTTTTTTTTTCTTTTTTTTTTTTTTTCTCAATTGGCTAACATCTGCAGTCTAATTAAAACTTCCTGTCCGGGTTAGATTGGTAATAACGGCGCTTCATATTTTAAACACTTTATGAATAGGAATAACGTCATCAGTTATGTCACATCAAATAAACAAGAAATGCACTCAGAGTGTTAGTCCTGCACAGATGTGTGAGTAGTTGACTATGAATTGGGGTGTTTCTCATCAAAGTGAACCAACCTCCTCTCACCTTCATCTCCTGGTTTATTTCCCTCTTTACGGGATGCGCGGGTTTCCTGCTGCGTTTACTTTCTGGCGGTCTCCCTTTCTCCATCTCTGGCATAGTCCCGGTCTGTGGTGGATCCGGTTCGGATCGGAGTCGAACGTGTCAAGCCGTCAAGAAGAAGTTGGGTGGGTCAGTGGAGCGGGCCAGAGTGAAAGCTGTCACTCGCGGTGACAGCGGCTGTCATTCCCGGACGTGCGAGCTCCTTCTCTGGTGCGCCTTGCAAAAAAAAAAAAAAAAAAAAAAAGTGTCCGCGGGACATGCGTGCGCGCTTCGTGCTGGAGGCTCCACTGGCGAACCAGAGCCGCTCGTTTAGCTTTACCATCGTCAGGCTAGTGTCGATAAGGGAAAGGGCACTTCCGGTTAGCACTGAAAATAAAACGTCATTGGAAAATAATGTGTAAAAAAAATAAAATAAATGCCAAGCCGTTTCAACAGTTATGCGATATTCTACTACTGCACTGAATTGTCCATGTACGAGTACACGCTTTGTTCTCACCAGTGAGTCGATTCAATGCACTACTAAAACGACTTTGGCACATTAGTAGTATGACTGTTTTACTCTTACTCATGACATTTTCCCCACTACTATATAATATTTCTCACACGAGTAGAACAATTAGGGTGCAACCATGTACTAGTACACGCTTTGTTCTCACCGGTAAGTCAAATCAATGCACTAGTAAAACGACTTTGGCACATTAGTAGTATGACTGTTTTACTCTACTCATGACATTTTTCCCACTACTATATAATATTTCTCACACTAGGGGAACAATTAGGGTGCACTAGTAAAACAACTACAATACTTTCTTCTCGTGCACTAGTAGGATATAGAATGAATGCCCAAACAGCTTTCCATTGTAAGACACAATTACGGCATGAAATAAATTTTAAACATTCACATAATGAGTTCGTGTTTTTATGTTTTGAGAAATTAAACTAATTAAAGTTAAACATGACATTTAATCTTGACTAGCTGTACCTGTCCTATTATTGACTATTTCCCTATGGTGACTGATTAAAAAGATAATCAAAATGATAAAGACTTGAGGCTTTAATAGGCAGAATTTAACGAAAAAGACAATCTATAAGGCTAAGCAGCCAGTGGCTTTGTCAATAAGAACATGACCGGAAATTAATATGTAAATAATATGTAAATAGGAACTGGTTGCTTTAGGTTGGGACAGCACATTGTGCTAGTGGTTATCACGTCTGCCTCACAGTTCTGAGGTTCAAAAAATTTGGACAGAATTACTATTCCTATTGAATAAGAAACTGTGGCCAAACTTTTGACTGGTAGTGCAGATGAATATAATAAATGATTAAATATCAATAACATATAATTAAAAGTAACGTGAGTAAATGGGTTATTTCAAAATTGTGAATCAAACCGGGTAGCCCTTAACATCATTCAGTACCCAAGAAGTACCTCTGAGTTTCAGAAAGGTCGGTGGGCGCTGCTCTAAACTGTCCCTAGTTATGAATGTGAGTGTGACTGGTTGGTTGTCTACATGTGCCCTGCAACAGGCTGGCGTCTAGTCGATGCTTAGGTTGCTGCAGAGATTTCCCTCCTTTGTGAGGTTAAAAACATTGAATCAATGGAAACAATAAGCCTTAAAAAGGTGTCTAAAATGTCAGGAAAAGGTAGGCCTTTTAAAACTAAAACCATTTTAAAATCAGTGAAATTTCTGACACAAACACGAAAATGAAAACGATCTCCATATAAATGCCGTATCCATTTATAATGCTTTTATTTTGAAAGGTAGACGGCCTGCTCCTGGTCTAATTGTGCTTTTTGACACTGCTGCCCCCTCTCAGGATGGAAGAGGGAGGGCTTCTGATTTGATGTAACTCAACACCTGGCGCCCGCCCCTCCTGCCTCCCAAATCTCACCAGATACATTTCATAAGGAATGCAAAGACTGTGTTTTATCTGAGGACACAGTACAAACACTGTCTCTTGTCCTAAAATAAGGAAAGAGATGAGAAGGCCGCTGCGGGATAAACGATACCATGGGGGGCTTTTTCCACTTGGCATCCTTTTGAACAGAGCATGTCCAGTGTAAAACACATGAAACCTCCACAAGGTCACGATGCGTAAAAGGTGAGAGTCAGGTTAAGTCTTGGTCTGTGCGCCTTTACGCATCAGGAGAGTTTGAAGAGAAACATTTGTGCTGTGGTTATTCTGGATGTTAAAGGCCAGGCTGGGAACTTGTGCATATCGTGTTTCCCAGTCGGTGAGGAAAAGATGGGAACGATCGAGTTGCATTCGGTAACATAAACATGAGTGCGAAGAGTGTTGTGTTGCTTTAACGGAATTATTTTTACCTGGTTATTTTTGCATGCGTGCTCAGAAATAGGGCTTATACAGGAGGGGTCCATTTCTGTCCCTTAATGTACTCGAGTTACTGGACACCATCTGTAATTCTTGTAGAATTAAAGTCTAGTGTATGCACTAGATTTGACAGGATCACCCCATGATTCATACAAGTGCACTTGGCTTATACTGACAGAAAAGTCTGGGTACATTTGGCATACAGTTTTGGTAGAGATTTGCATACTTTGGAGAGTGTAGCCTGTTACAATGGAACTTCTAATGTCGAATACAATCACTTCTTGGGAGTTGGCACTTTGTTCTCACTTTTAAACAATTTCCCCCATTGGAAATACTGTAATGGAAATTGAAAAAAAAAACAAATCTTCTGTTGCCATCATAAAACAGTTACAGGCAAAGTAATCCCATGCATTGTCATGCAAGTGGAAAGAGAGGTTAAATACTGTAAGGCCTAAAATGTAAAAACACTCTTAATGTTTTGAATAAAAGTCCTTCTCTTAAAAAAACAAACAAACAAACAAAAAACCAATTCCACCATAGCAGGTTAAAATGTTACAAAAAACCCTCATCTGTGCAGTTAATAAAGGATCACGATTGCAATAGTTTGAGCCTGTAGAACCCATTAATTTGCTTTCACGCATTCAAAACAGTAAGACTCCAGCATTACCATACACTTGTTAAAGGTAAGATACAGTAAATTATTGCTTTACAGTTTACTATTAACAGTGATTACCTTCTTTTTAAACTTGTATGAGCATCACACATTTTAAAACATCACTTAACACATTGCCTGTTGAGTTAATAAACATTTTATGATGGCAACAGAATATGTCTTTCACATATGCAGTGATTCTCTGTGTGGTACTTGTACTCGTAGTAGTGGTACTAGTATTAGTAGTACTAGTACCACTGGTGTATGCGGGCTCCCTCTAGTGGTACTTGAAATAATCACTGCCTATGTACAGTTTAGTTGTATTTAACTTTTTAGTACAATACATTTTGCATTAATTTCTTTGCGAACTGTTTGTTTCTAAATGTGTATGTATCTTTTATTTAACTTATGTGCAATACATTTTATGTAAATCAATATTTAAGTACAGTTTTTTTTTTTTTATAACATATTTAAGCAGTGTTAATGTCCAGACTGGGCATAATTTTACAGTGGCTTACAATAACAGTAAATATACATTTTAGTAAATATAGGAATGTAGAAAAAAACTGTTTTACTATGGTGGTCTCACTGTACACTACTACCACTATTAGCAAAGAAGGTAAACATGGGATTTACATTACAAAAGTTCTTAAAGTGTACTTAAATGTGGATTTTAGGTTTGCGTTTTAGTAAGGGGAGACAGACAAGAAGACAAGAGCTTTCTCCTCTGTCTGCACTCTTGCCCAGTCTACGCTTGTTGGAGGAATCCGGGCAGCACGCTCGTGTAAACAGAAATTCGATCCGGTGCGCAGGGTTTGGGTTTCGCCCTCCTCGTAGACCCACTGATGACACTTGATCCGGCCCTGCTTTGGGAACAGGGGCTTATCTGATGCCTCACAAAAGGGCCCCTCTTTCTCCACATCTCCATAACAGTGCACATCTGGTGCCTCTGCAGGGAATGATGGTCTTTTTCTGAGCGCGAAACAGAGAGAGGGAGGGTAAGGGGGTGAAAGCATTCAAGCACTGTTTCCTCAACCATCCACTTACACAAATGACAGGGGACATGAGGCTGTCCAAAGGGGCTAAAGTTTCAGTCCCCGAACATCTGGATTAAGTTAGAGAATGTCCACGGATACATGATAGCAGTGAGTTTGCTTTCTCAATTTGGAGGATCTGGAACATCTTGTGCAGTCTGTCCTCAGCATGAACAGTTAGTAAAACGCTGTAAGAGAGCGGTGGCTTACAGTAACACACATTGGCCAATAGGGAGCAATGTCGACCTGATAGTGTATTGCAAAAAGCTATTCAATTGTGTGTGTGTGTGTGTGTGTTGCTTTTAATCAGTAGTTCACAGGTGTCAATCTTACGGCCCGGGGCCCAGATTCGGCACGCCGCATCATTTTATGTGGCCCACAAAAGCAAAAATAAAGTGTGTTTACTTCACATTTCTTGCTAAATGGATTTGTTCTGCAGTGGAAGACTGGTTAGCACATCTGCCTCACAGTTCTGGGGACCGGGGTTCAAATCCCATGTTCTCCCCGTGCCTGGGTGGGTTTTCTCCAGGCACTCCGGTTTCCTTCCACATCACAAAAACATGCGTGGTAGATTGATTGAGGACTCTAAATTGCCCGTGGCTTTGAATGTGAGTGTGAATGGTTGTTTGTTTCTATGTGCCATGCGATTGGCTGGCGACCGGTTCAGGGTGTACCCCGCCTCCCGCCCAAAGATAGCAGTAATAAAAATGGATGGATTTGTTCTTTTCATTTGGGTGGAAAATCTGTACCAATATTTAAACTTTTTACAGTATACAAGCATTTTGTTTCACCAAATCCCTCGTTAACATAAATAGAAAAATAAATAGAAAAATAGTTACATAGTTAAATATTTGTCTGTCCCTATTTTCCATGATTTTCTGATTTTTTTTTTTTTTAACAATACAAAAAAAAAAAAGAAGTCTAAAGTGGTGGCATGTGAGAAGTACAATAGAAACATAAGATATAAGCTATATCTAAGTTAACTTATTACACTGAGGAACTTAGTATAATACAGTTGAGTTGTTAAGGTATGCAGTAAACTGATTTGACTACCAGATATTTTGAATGATATTTTTCCACTGGAGTTTTGTGTATTATTGTCTTTTTATTTAACTTTTATTCATTTCATTGTGTTACAATATGTTTTATAAATGAATGGAGAAAGGATAGGAGAAATTTGCCAATAATTTTAGGGAATTTTAAGGAAAAATACTATATTGACATATAAAATTACCTTTATTGATTTATTTTGTCCATATTGCACAGCACTACATGTAAGGTTGTGTTTTTTTTTCAGTTGTCATCATAAGATACTTTAGCATTTTTTGTTAGCACAACTATAGGAACAAATAATGAGTGCGCCTAGTGATTTTTATTTCTTCCCAGTACAAGCATTATGAAAGTTGATAAAAGAGGTAAATTATTTTATGTGCAGATTTTTCTACTTAAGTTCATTTCAGAGTCTGTACTGCTTTTTAAAAATTCAATGGTTAAATCAGGACTTCTACTTTTTACCCGTCTTGTTTTTACACTAGTATACTTCTACTTCAGTACAAACTGTAAGCACATTTGCCAATTTTTGAATACAGAAATATGTACATATTACAAAAAACCTCGAGGCCATATAAACATAAAATCAAATAAAAAACACGGAGGTAACTGAGCCTTTATGTGCCTTCTTGTGACCAGTGACGACATAATTTCTCACTGCTGTTCGTAACTCGAAATGTTAGATGTCGTAAACCCGGGACGCCATTGTATTTTCAATGTACCTGAAGTTGTTTTAGTTTTGGTCACTAGATGTCGCTATTACAATGCTGTTAGCTCACATAGTGGACGCTCAACAGGTTGACTTTAATGTACGACACACAAAACATTGTTTCCAATGCGTAACTGTTCGAAGTCAATTAATGGCGTTTTAATTCCTGCAAAGTAACAATTAATAAAGTAACCGTAATTCACTTATTACTAATTTTATCGAGGAGCTTGCTAATCATGGTCACCATGGCAACGGAATGAGGGCAGCTGGAGCAGGTGTGAACATTCGACCTGTTGGCGCCTTCGGTCATTTACTTAAGCGAAGTAAAAAAAAAAATAAAAAAAAAAAAAACAATAATAATTTGAAAAAATAAATACGAGCGTTTGTATGCTCAGCCGACTTCATAATTGCCTCCAAACGTATTCAATTAGGCGGTTACGTCATTATAGTCCACAATACTCTCCTCCTACCGTCCTCGTTGGTGACGTCACTGAGGCTGAGCCCCGGTATAAAAAGGTGGCTGGGAAGCAGCTGCTACCATTGGAAGCACGAGCATCGATCGTAGGAGGGGAAAACAAGTCCTTGACCACCTCCTGCACTGTAATTCTTCTTTACAACAAAGTCCAACATGTGCAAAATGACCATCGTCCACCTGGGAGTGATTATCTACGCCATTTGTTTATCAACACAGGTAGGCCTGCATTTACATTGACTAATTGTGTGTGTGTGTGTGATGTTAATTGCCATCATTTTGTGAAGTTAAGATTAGATGAATAGTAACTTGATGTCCTCCTGAAATGACAAGAACCTGAATTATATGGATTTCCTGATGGTGAATGTATGCAAATTAGACACATTATCTTCTATATATTAATTATGAGGTTTACTTGGCTGCCCTTGCACCTGAGACTTGATTATTCAGGTGCAGTGTGACACTCACCCTGTGCAAATGTGGCGAGAGCGTCTGAAGTTACTTTGGGTGTCAAAAGAAACCTGACACACTCGTGCGGGGTAATTTGTATTTATTTTTTTAGATTGAGGATGTGGGTTTTTTTTTTCTACCTCTGTTGAACTATATTTTGAATTGTGCAACTTTTTTCTTCCCAATAATCCAAATGCTTTAGCGCAAGGCTGTGGCACCTTTCACAAATTATGTGCATTTGTAAGTTATTTTTGTATACAGCAGTAGTTTCTCTTTGGTTGTATTTGTTTATAGAATTGCTGAGTAGGCCTATTCCAATGCTTATCTGATAGTACACTTGTATATTAACCAAAAAGCACATATAAATCTGTCTTCATCCTGCCCCGTGGGTACAGGTGGTCTCCCTGAACAGCACAGAGCCCACCACAGGGATGAACGACACCAACAGCAGCACGCCCACCATGGCCACAGACACCTACAGCGGCTCGACCAACTCCACCTCCTCCCCCACCGGAGCAGGCCTCTCGCTGCACACCGCCTCCTCTTTTTCCGCCCTGCTCCCCATCCTCGTCGCCGCGGCCTCTTTCCTGCAGAGCCTCTCTTGAAAGTTCCCCTAACCCAAAGAACCCACGCGGTCTGGCCGACCTCCACCCCCACACACTATCATCACTGCACCAGATGAACAGAAATGGACATATTTTTTCCTCAAGTAATATTCATAACCAAAATATGTAATTCAAGATGTGTATGTCTGGGCGTTAGACTGGCGGTGAGGGGTGCAGGCTGATCCACTCACCCCCCCCCCCATGTTAAAATTGTGGACCACTTGGTTTATTCTGTGGCTTCAACTCCACCAGGCTTTCAATGGCTTTTGGCTCTAAAGTCTCAGTATTTACTAACTGCGTGAGCCAAATGAGTTGTCTCCGCTTTTAACTCGGCTTGGCCACGTTTATATTAAAAAAAATAAATACAAATAAAAAGTCAGTCGTAGCAATTAATCTGTTTCGCTTTCATTTTTAAATTGACAAAAACCACTTTGTACAAAGACCCATACCCCCAGAGCACTCCTTTCACAGGCAGACCCAGGAAATGACTGACTACATGGGAAGGGTTAATGTTAGTTTCTCCCTTTATAGCTTCTATTTTGTACAAAAGAAAATGTCTTGTGTATTTGTTTGACTTATGGATTATGTATAATAAATTGTTGAAGAAAAAAAAAAAACAATGCTTCACTTTTCTGGATCTATTGTCAAATGATTGAGTGACTGTTTACCTGCGATTGGATGGATGACTCTCTCCTAGCCTGCTGTTCATCTCAATCATAGGAACCATTCCACAAATGTAATAATCCTCCATGCTATTGAATTAGTCTAATTTGCACAGAATGGTGGCGCTACAGCTGCTTTAATAGCTGTCATTAAAGGGGCTGCCAGGCAGTCTAGACTGGCAGCTGGTGGGCTGTAAGGCCAGAGATGGACTCTGCATTCTCCGATACCACCACTGATCTCCTCTGGATCAGAGCCAGAGTGCATGCTGTGGTGTTTTTGGGATGCACACAAAGTCCAAACAAAGTGGTGTGTGCCTTGTCTGTGTACATTAGTACGACTTCATTGTCTCAGTATGAACAAACCTGTTTTTTTTTTTTTTTACATTCAGTTTAGGTAGAGTTTGAGCACACTTCACACAAATATCTCGTCATTCATGTTAAACACAGCAAAATTTGACCAAGCTGAAATAAAAAGATGCATTGGTGAATGGTTAATAAATCACAGGATGTCATAATGCTCAGATGGACTGTAGGGGCTGTGTGGGATGACATCTGATTGTATGCTTGCTTTAGTAATGAGTTCCAGAAACATTCAGACTTTGAAGTTGACTCACTGTGATCGGTATAAAAAAAATGGATGGAATGACAAAGTAGCAGTTCCCTTGTCCCACAAAGTGTTAGTCCCATCCCTCATTTTTTTCGAACCAAGAAATAGCCTGCTATCAAACTGACAAACTTGGTGTTCCAACATTTTTCCGCCATTGTTGGCGGAATTATTTTTTTTTTCTCCAAGTCAGATCAAAACCATTCCCCACTCCCCTCAATGCAAATGGTAGTGTCCCATCTACCTATTCCTATCAGTCTTTTGTCATTTTCCATCAACAACAAAGTAGCCTGTTAGCTAACATACGGAAGGACAAACGCATCCAAGGCTTCACGATTTGTTCACTTTAGTCAGAGGGACTTGTTTCTTTTGTTCATGACAGAACTGATCCTCCTGCCCCTAGGATAAATAAATGGTAAGGCTCTATAACCCTCTGTGAACAAGGATGTGCCCTGCTGACAAATATAACTGGACTCTCCATGATTTTGTTAATAGGTTACTGAATACCAAGTCAGTTACTTTCCTGTCCATTATGTTGCCGTAATATTCTTGCAAAAAAAAAAAAAAAAAAAGGTGCATTGTTCAGAAAGGTGTTGGAACTAAGAAAAGTACCATCATTTTTTTGAACATACAACAACACAAGTGAAAATGTGTGTAGTGGATGCTGTGATGGCAGACCGAGTAGCGTGCTGCTCGGAAATGCCTCAGCACCAGTAAAGCCAGCCACATGACTCATTATCCTGACCTATTGTCTGTCAATCCTCTGTGCACTATTCACCTCTGCTCTTCACCCCCAGTCTATTAAACATCCTTTTTCTGGACCCATCCTATTACAACTGTTAGCTCTCTGGGATTCTAAAAAAAAAAGGTGTTTCTTTTCTCCTTTATTGTTTTTTTTTTTTTGCATAATCCCAAAGTGGACAGTGTCCTACGCTTTTCCTGTTAGAGTGAATAAGTATTTGCCCCCTTCCTGATTTCAGATTTTTCTTTGTATATTTATTACACTTAAATGTTTCAGATCATCAATTTTAGTATCTAACAGAGACAACACAATTAAAAGTGCAGTTACTAAATAAAGATGGTATTTACCAAGGAAAAAATCTTATGTAAAAAAGCGATTGCCTCCTGAATCAAATAACTGGTGATGGTGAGTCTTTTGAATTATTGTGGAGGAAGTTTAGCCCACATTTTATTACTGACTTCTTTTACCTCAGTCATATTGGAGGGTAGACCTCTTTGAGCATGAACTTTGTTTACGGTACTACCACAGCATCTCAATTGGATTTAAGTCTGGACTTGAGGTTGCTGTCCTGCTGCATAACCCAAGAGCATTTAAACTTGAAGGCACCAACTGATTGCCAGACCTCCGCCTGCAGGCTCTTCTTGTAGCAAGTCGTCCAGGTCCTGATGTAATAAGCAGCCCCAGACCATCACACTGCTACCATCATGTTTGACTGTAGGCATGATGTTCTTTTTATCAAATGCTGTGTTATTTTTATGGCAGATGTAATGAGGTGCACACATTCCTAAAAGTTAAACTTTTATCTCATCAGTCCACAGAATATTTCCCCAAAAGTCTTTGGGATCATCAAGAATTTTTTTTATACTAATGTGAGATGAGCCTTTGTGTTATTTTTTGCCAGTAGTGGTTTTTGCCTTGGCACTCTCCTATGAATACCGTTTTTGCCTAGTGTCTTACTTATGGTTGGGTGGCCTCCTAGATGAGTTGTTGTTGCACTCCTGGAGTGATTTTGATTGGCCAAAAACTCATGGGAAGGTCCACCACTGTTCCCAGTTAGTTCCCAATAGCTCTGACCGTGGTTCACTGTGGTCCCAAAGCTGCGGAAATTGCTTCTCATTTGTTCTTGATTTTCTTTGGATCATGGCATGTTGCGCTTCTTTTTGAGATCTGATAGCTGACTTCACTTTATTTGACAGCTACTATTTAAGTGATTTTAAGTGATTTCTTGATTCTGCCATTAATCAGGGATGGGTGTGGCCAGAAAAAAAAGAACTAAGCTGTCCCAAAATTGGTTAATTACAGTTAACTCATTATTTACCAACAGGGGGCAATTACTTTTTCACATAGAGACAGAAATCCATAGGCTCAGAGATCAGGCAGGGGCCAAATGCTTTTCTACACCACTGTAGGACTCCAAAACATGGCGCATCAACCAGTTTTGAGTGTTTAAAACATTTAAATAACTTGATTAGCCCTTCTGTGTAATTTGTCATAATGTCCAAAGGACAAAGCCTCTTACAGTGAAATGCTGACTGGAATAGATCTGATGTCATTTGATGCAGTTCACTGTTTGAAGGATGATACTCCTTTAAAATGTGTTTTTATTTATTTATTTTAAGTATGGACCACAAAAGCAAGCAGTATTCCTTTAAAAACATTAACGTCTGAACTCAAGTTGAAAATGAACCTCAAGTGGTGGTCCGGGAAATGCTTGGTCAATTAGTGTTGACTACTAAAGCACCAATTGCAATAACAATGACATAAAGCACTTCATGAAAAACTCTTCTATATTCACTATATTGAATTATTTCCTGTTAGAAAAGCCTTTCAGTTTCCTTGCGAGTTCTGCCTTTTTTTTTTTTTGCCTCAATGACTAACACTTGACATTACTTAATATATCCTCATTGAACAGTGTGACTAACATACAGTCATCTCTTGCGATGTGGTGTGCGACACCCAACAAGCCTTTAATCATTGAGTGCTGCTATGAATTATTCAGACAGTTGCCGGGGTACCAAAGACGATGTCCCACGCATGTCCACATGTAAACTTTAGTCCCCTTATACCTGCAAAGCTGGGAAAAGGGAGCCACGAGACTAGGTAAACACGGAACAGTATATATTGTGTGCAATAATAATATACCTAAGATCTTATGCAGCTCATATTTCTGGGACCCTGGGCAGCAGTCATCAACAAAAGCAACCGTAAACATTAATATATTTCTAATGATGGCTTACTCCATGTGGTCCAAACCAAAGTTCACTCATACATTGAATTTGTAGTATTTTGGCTGTAGACTTCAGGTACAAGTTTGCTCGTGAGGCTTTTGAATAAGTCAGGACTCCGTGTCACAGACTGACTCATAATGACCAAATGTGAAGATACTGTTTGTATTTAATTTCCAATAGTTCATGCTGTGAACTGAGCATACTCGCAGGGCTCTAATGATTGCATTCTGGATTTTAGAGTATTTTTATGGAGACCTGTTTCTTTAGATTATTGAGAATTTCTAAAACTATTCCAATTTGTATGGACATGTAAAAATGATTAAAAACATTGTAATAGGCATGCCAGCCTGTGTTACGTTGTAAAGAAATATTCATGCTTGTCCTCCTGGCTCTTCTCCAAAACCATCTTTTGAATACACATGTACAACCCCAATTCCAATGAAGTTGGGATGTTGTGTTAAACATAAATAAAAACAGAATACAATGATTATAAATACAGAATACAAATCATGTTCAACCTATATTTAATTGAATTGAATACAAAGACAAGATATTTAATGTTCAAACTGATAAACTTGATTGTTTTTAGCAAATAATCATTAACTTGGAATTTTATGACTGCAACACGTTCCAAAAAAGCTGGGACAGGGTCACGTTTACCACTGTGTTACATCACCTTTTCTTTTAACAACACTCAATAAATGTTTGGGAACTGAGGACACTAATTGTTGAAGCTATGTAGGTGGAATTCTCTCCCATTCTTGATTGATGTACAGCTTCAGCTGTTCAGCAGTCCGGGGTCTCTGTTGTCGTATTTTAAGGTTCATAATGCGCCACACATTTTCAATGGGAGACAGATCAGGACTGCAGGCAGGCCAGTCTAGTACCCGCACTCTTTTACTACGAAGCCACGCTGTTGTAACACATGCAGAATGTGGTTTGGCATTGTATTGCTGAAATAAGCAGGGATGTCCATGAAAAATAAATTGCTTGGATGGCAGCATATGTTTCTCCAAAACCTGTATCTACCTTCCAGCATTAATGGTGCCTTCACAGATTTTACAATGTTTTATCAATATACTCTGACTCTTTGTTTTCAAATAAAATCAACTTCAACTTATACAAATTGAGCTTGTTCTACATGACTGGAACAAGCTCTACTTGCTGCTGTTTGAAGGGATGTAATCCACATCTGCGGTCAAACATATATACCATTTAAAGACAAATGCCATTACAGAACAGACATTTATTTGATCTGTTCTTGCACACATTATTTTCTGCTGAGGTTTCAAATATTTGTCCTTTATAAAGGGTACAGAGAGAAATAGAGGTTATAATACATGTCTTTAGTTAGATACTCATTCATCACACCTCTATGTAAATGTCGCAAGAGACCACAAAATGTTTATGGAATAAAAATGACAAAATGTCACATGTATTTTGGATGATTATGATCAGCAGAAATAAGTTACAGGGACTTCCTCCTGGCCACCCTGCTTCTAAGAAACTCTGACCACTTCCTCATTTACTTCCGGAGTGTTTACTTCATGGGTTATAGATGACTAAATTGGCTCCAACTTCAACACGCCAACCATGTGCCTGCTTGTTATTTGCTCATTGAGCCATATTGACAGTTGGTAGTAGATGGATGAGGTTTTGAAAGGAAATAATAAGCCATATTTTTGCTGGAGAGCGGGCTTCAGGATCATTATGATAACAACCTGGAGGTGAGGATAGGGTAACGACAATGGCTAAGGACAGTTGAAAGGTCTTTCCTGCCAGATGGCCACTTGTTCTGTACTTCTTTTTTGGCCCCAGTGAGGCTGCGGGTTGCTGTATCAACTGACAGCTTAAGTGGATCAGCTCCAATAAGTTGTTTAGTTAGTTTCACTAATCACAAGTGGCTCGACAATCAGACTGCAATTAGTTTGCTCATTTGCTGGCTTCGGTTTCAGAGATTCCAATCCGGAGTTGCCACAGAAACAAAACAAAAGAAAGATGCCAGTCATGCAAAGCTGCTGCATAAATGCCCCTTGTTAATTCACACTGTGAATTTATGTTTTATTTTTTTGGGAGAATACTGAGACTGATTTGCCGCTTGCTCTGTCAATAGTGAACACAAAGCCCACAGGAAGGTTCTATTACAAATATTTAATGAATATTTACTCTGCCACCATAGACGCTGTCCCTTTTGTGGGCCTTGTCTGCCCTGTTTAACACGACAGGAGTGAGCCCAAAGAGCTAACCTGATTTCATAAGCAAATCAGGTTGGATCCCAGATTTAGAGCACCGATGTCCCTCTTGCTGTCCATGGCAACCAAACTAAGGGTCCGCAGAGAGCGACTGCATATCTAGGACACCCCCCTTGGCCCCCCTTTCCCAGAATCCTTCCATCCATGTCTAACCTTTAGGAAGGACACCTGATGCTTTGCTGTGACACCTGTTTGCTGCATGGCAATAACCACCGCTCGCATGGGGGTGTGTTGAAAGATGGCCACATGAGAAGGCAGTACCCTACAGTGAACATGAATAATCCTGTACACAATGACTGTTGACTATTGCGTGAGTGCGAGAGTCTGGGGCACCATCTGCTCGATGCAACGCCTTTGTCTTTTTTTTTTGCCTTAGCTGAACTATTCTATCAGCAACATCAGACAATTTTAAAGAAGCATAGTCATGTTTACATACTGTATTCACAACTCAATTAACATGTTTTATATTGTCAATTAAACCAGAAAACAATATCGCAGCACTACGTCCTGGATCCTCAGTACAGTATGGCTTAAAAGAAAGTAATATGTACAAAAGTAGTATAGCCCTCCATCCATCCATCCATCCATCCATTTTCTGAGCCGCTTCTCCTCACTAGGGTCGCGGGCAGCCCTCCATCCATCTATCCATTTTCTGTACCCCTTATCCTCACTAGCGTCTCGGCTGAGCTGGAGCCTATCCTAGCGGACCTTTGAGCGAAAGGTGGTGCATACCCTGAACTAGTTGCCACCCAAGCGCAGAAAATGTCTAACAATCTTAAAAAAAAAACTTGAACCAACAATCTTTTTCCTTTATTATAGATTTTCTATTTGAAACAGTAATAAATACAGTCGATAGCTTTCTGGAAGTCTCTTTTACAATATTATTATAACGTGTGGCGTAAATTGTAACTGTATCCAATCTTCTGGTGCAATATGATGCTTCAACTTCCCGGGCCGCTTGACTTAATGCAGCCTCAGTAGCACGAAAGAAGAAAAGTGCTTAAGGCGATGGGAAAATAGGCGAAAGGTCAGGGAACGCCCACATATTAGGGTTTCCCCGCCCAGAGTACGTATCTGGATTGAAGGTTCGTAAATGACAGAATTAAGTCGATGGGAAAATCTGTGCATGGAGTGGAATGGATTGCGTCCAACCTAAGAGATTCCGCTGTAATTCCGTGATATTTCCCATTTAAGATTTGTATGATCTCATACATATGATTATTATACTATGCTACTAATTTATTACATTTATTTGTACCCTGAAGGAATACTGAATGTTCCCTTTGTTGTACAGTATATTAAATGTTGGATGCAATACAGCACATGAACCTGACTGCTGCAGTATGTTTTCAAAGTTGTGCTGAAATGGTCTGAATCTGCCTTATCTCATTTGCAGCTTGATTCACTGACCACTTGCCCGACAACCCCTCTGCTCCATCCTCCACTCCAGCAGCAGGCACTGACATTTGGATAATGAATGTGGCTCATTTTCACGTCTGCACAACTAATGGGAAACACAGGGAAAATGTAGTTGCGCTTTGATAAACCTGACTTCAATCAGATGCAAGGATTAAGAAGAGTCAAATTCCCTATGAATGTGTTTGTTTGCCAACCCAAATGTGTGTATTCATATTCATAAAGTACACAGTTCAATTAAAGAGCCAGGTGCTTTACTAGTAGTACTGTATTTGCAGTGTTGTAGAAGAAAGCATATGAGAAATCCATTGGAAAATAGCAGTAATGTTTCCTATGTAAACTCTTTGTGGCTACTGTGGGCAATAAAGATGCTGTATCATGTTTTTACCTTGCCATTAGTGAAAGAAGAGGTATCCTCCATTCCATCCCATCCATCCATTCCTCATTAAAGTTAAGAGTGTATATAAAGAGCGCTTACAGTATCTTATGTTTGTCATTTGTAACTTCCTAAATTATCTTTAGAGTAAATAACGGACCCAAGAAGAGGTTAATTCAATTAACACAATTTCTAACTGTGGTGCCCTAAGCATCTGGGGGCCTTAATTGATTTAGTCGGCATATATATATAATATATAAAAAATGGGCATTTTGGTTTAATGTTCCAACCTGATAAAGAGGTTGTTTTAGGATGGCACCATCAGTAAAGCAGGATTCTATTTATGTGAACATCAGTCATGGGTAATAATTCATTAGGCAGGCCCACTGTAATGAGCCTGTGCAGACAAAGCACCCAGTTCTTTCCCAAGGGAGCTGTGATCATAATGACAGCACTGAGTGTTGCCTGGTTTCATGCTGAACCAACTTATTAGAATAAACAGATAATGTTTTAAACAATCAGCACCCTCTCCTCTTTGTCTGTAGTATTCCATACACTTCTTTATTATTACTATTTTTATTTGGCCGAGTTCATGATTCAGGACATATTTTATAGACTGTAGATATACAGCCCTTTTATGTTCACCAAATTTTAATTATTATTATTTTCAAATTTTGAGGTAGAGTGTGCACTTTTCAATTGTTTTTCCTATTTGTTTTTGTACCACCAATTTTGTAAACTTTTGATATACAAAATCAATACATTTGTATGTTACTCAATGGTGGTGACGTCAGAATCAAACTCGCGACTCCGTTGGTCAGCATTTTAGCATAATGAAATCTAATTCGCTGCTGCTAAGAGGTGAAAGGCTATCTTATGTGGCCAACTGCGATAGCAGTTTAAAAAATGCTGATTGCTACTCCGCTAAAGCATCTACGTGGTTGCTTTTTCTCTAATTATTTAATACACTCAAGGAAACCCAGTACATTGTATGTTACTCAGCAATAGTGACGTCAGGTCAAACTCGCAACCTCCATTGGTCAAAATATTAGCACCAAGAAATGTGATTCGCTGCTGCTGAGAGGTGAAAGGTTAGCTTGTTGTTATGTAGCCATCTAGCTAGAAAAAAAAACACAGTTTATAGTGTTTGTTTGTTTTAACCACGTCTGCTTTCGCTACAGCCCAATCTAACAGTAGTACATGCAATTAAGTTGTATCCGGTTATTTTTGGTGATTAACAACATTAGTTAGAGTTTTTTTTTTCTCGCTTGGAAATGATGAAGTTAGGTTGCTAGCTCGCGAAGTGACCGGTGTCTTCCATCTCGCAGGCATATGTGTCAAAAACTGACCTTGTTGGCACTGTCAGCTGAAGGACAGTTTTAAGCTTCTATCCATAGCAATGGCATATACCAGACTCTTTCACTTATTCATGATCAGAGCTGCACGTTCGACCCAAACGCGAGCCGCTGGAGGTGCACGGTGCTTCCGAAAACATGTCAGCACTTCAGCTTGGCGAGCACAGAGCCGAATGTCCGCCTGGGTCGTCGACCAGTTTGGCACTAACGAAGTGTTCAGGTACTCTGAAGACAACCCCGTCCCTACGATCACCTCGTCCAGCCAAGTGATGATCCAAGTGCACGCTGCCAGTCTCAACCCTTTGGATGTGACCATGAGAGGTAATGAATGGAGCTGCTCACTCATAGCATGTCGACAGCAGTCTGACATCTGTTTGTAATCATCATTGTTACTTTCTTAATTCAAGGAGGGTATGGAGCTAAGATGCTGAAGCTACGAAGGGACCCATTTTCGATAATGGATGATGATAGTGGTTTTCCTCTGATCCTTGGTCGAGATGTGTCCGGCGTTGTGGTGGACTGTGGCTCTGACGTTGCACACTTTGTACCAGGAGATGAGGTACACAGTGGTTCCCACTAGGTGCTTGTGCAAATGTGCTTTACGTTTGGGTGCTTGAAGTGTGCATGAGTAATAAAACATACAGTGGAACCTCTTAGATTGAACAAAATCAGTTGCAGGACGCTGTTGGACTTTCATTTTGTTCCATCCATCCATTTTCTATCCTATACTACGGTCGCGGGGAGCTGGAGTCTACACTAGCTGACTTTGAGTGAAAGGCAGACTCTACCTTGGACTGGTCCCCAGTCAATCACAAGCTACAGGGAGAAGAGATAGCGAGGAGGATTGAAACATTGGATTGTGTTTAGGGTTGACAGTCCAGAGCAATGGTGAGTGTAGTAAGGAGGTGAAGAAACTGGTCAAAGTAGGTTGGAACGGGTGGAAAAAAGTGTCAGGTGTGTAATGTGATAGAAGAGTCTGGTAGAATGAAGGGGAAAGTTTATAAGACAGTGTTGAGGCTACCCATTATGTACGGATTAGAGACAGTGGCACTGAAAATACAACAGGAAGCAGAGCTGGAGGTGGTGGAATTGAAGATGTCGAGGTTCTCTTTAGGAATAACCAGGTTGGATAGGATTAGAAATGAGCTCATCAGATTGACAGCCAAGGTTAGATTTTTTTGGAGACAAAGACTCTGGTGGTTGGGGCATGTCCAGAGGAGAACTATAATGAGTATATTGGTAGAAGAATGATGAGGATGGAGCTACCAGGCAAAGGAGCTAGAGGAAGACCTAAGAGAAGGTTGATAGATGTAGTGAGGGCATTTAGTGTTAAAGAGGAGGATACAGAATATAGGCTTACATGGAAATGGATGATGTGCCGTGGCTGTGCGTTCCTGAGTTGCGTCCACTTCATATTGGAATGCATCAGAAAATCCAGATACATCGTGGTCATCGATCACCATGTATTTGTACTACTTCTACCTACCTTTTGGATGAAGAAAATTAAGGAGCAGTAGATTTTTTGGTTAAAAATATTGTATCAGGTTTTATGATAATATGCCACCCGTCTATAATATTGATTTTCTCAATAATGTCGTCATTTTGTACAAAGATTCTAACATTAGCATCCCCGTCCAGAGAACAATTCACTTATCAGGATTCCATGCACAGTGAATGTACAATACAATTATGTGCAAATGTTCTTTCTCTAATCTAGTTAGAGTACATCATTATAGAACTATCTCTATGGATGACTAATGAACTCTCAGGATCAACTGATAAATGACATTTTAAAAGAAAGTGATGTGAAATGTTATTTGATGTGTTCCAGGTTTGGGCTGCTGTACCCCCGTGGAAACAGGGCAGTCTGGCAGAGTTTGTCAATCTTACAGAGTTTGAGGTGAGTGCTTGGTTGCGGAATGTTTTCAAGTATTTGTGACAACTGGTTATGATTGTACTGATGTTGCAACGATATTTTCAAGGTGTCCCACAAGCCCAAATGTATAAGTCACACGGAGGCGGCGTCCATCCCGTACGTAGCCAGCACTGCGTTATCTGCGCTTGTCAACGCAGGTGGTCTTTGCAGAGACAGCTCCTCCAATAAAAGGCAAGCATCCACCCGATAGCGGACACAGCTCCGTCCCTTCATAACTCACAAAAAGAACACTCTAAGAATCAAACGGTGTAAATCCAGGACTGTTGCTTTTAATATTTTTTATAAAATATAACAACAACATACTCCTCTTTGAATGTAACGTGTTCTTTTTGCCAATTGAGACACAACCATACTAATTTAATGTGGTTTCTTTTCTTAGAATTTTGATTATTGGAGGATCAGGAGGTGTTGGGACATTTGCTATTCAGGTGAAACATCACAAGATCCAAGTTTGGCCTTCTGATGCGCCACTGTGTTTATCAGTGTTTTTTTCCCTCTGTGCTGCTAGTTGGTAAAGGCCTGGGGTGCCCATGTTACAGTCACTTGTTCTCAGAACGCAGAGGGCCTTGTCAGAGGGCTCGGAGCCGAAGAGGTTGTGGACTACACTGCGGAAGATGCGGCCGTCCAACTAGAAATGATGGAGAGGTGTGTGCCATTGGTGTGACTGGAAGAAAGGTTGAGAGCAAGATTTTATTTACAAGTAGCATTGCATTGTACTCGTCATCAGTTATTACAAATATGTAAACATGGAAATTAAGGTATTGCAGTAGAGTGAACCATTGCTAAATCGTGAATCACCGTTTTCGAATACATTTGCACGTTTTTCTGTAGAACATAACACTTAAACCATTTGCTGAAAAAAACACACCTATTTGTGCGTTTTTGTTCCGCCCTAAGCGTCTGTTCAAATGCCCTGCTCCTCCTCAGGCATCGTGCTAGTGAAGGAGTAGCTTGCGTCGGCCACCGGCTGATAGCTAGCCAGCTTGACAGCGAGCAGCAGTGTGATGGAAGATTCCAATAGCGGTCCGACAGGGAGGCGAGACTTCTCACGGGCTTGATGCCAGAGAGAGCAGGGTGGTAAAACTTCTCAAGATGATGCAGAGAAAGTTCCGGATTGCTATTGCAGTAGTTGAAGTTAAAAGCTGATTGGCTGGTAACGGCTGTTTGCTCAATGTAACATACAGTAAGTACCCAACTAAATATAGCCGTTTGCGATATACGGCATGTATTTAAAACAAAAAAAGATTTTTATGTATCACTGAGTCAAAAACGTAAAAAAACGGCTAATAGGAAATGAGTAATGAGTTATTTACATGTTGCGAAGCAGTGACGTTGACTCTAGCATCCTAGCACTATTTATTTTGAAATACCATCTGCAAGCATTTTATTTCTAAGGGTACGGTGTAAGTTGAGTTTGAAAATATGTGTTCATAGTTTGGGGTGTATTTGGGGTTTTAGCTACTGTGTAAAAAACATATGGGGGCATATACTTTTCTCATATACTTTTTTGCTATTCTTTGCAGTGGGTCGTGGTCCCTAACCCCCGCAAATAGTGATGGTTCACTGTACACTTGACCCTAAATGGAGTCATGTTATGCATGTTTTAAAGTTTTTGTCTAAATACCCCAAGGATTTATAATTATAGTACCCCATTTTTTAAGCCTCCTAAAACGTAGCCTGTTTTGAGGGGATGGTCGTGTCTCATGAAAATGAGTGAAATGAGCACTAATCCTGCCTGCTCTCCTGTGGAACCAATCCCCAGTATTGCTTTTGTTGCCATGATGACTGGGAGGAGGTTAAAAAAGGCAGGCAGGTTCTACTACAGAGTCCAGAGTGGGGTGGGGTGAAAGCAAGTGCCAATAAAAAAAAATGAAGCAAAAAACACTTAACAATTGATACATGGACTATTGTGCTTGCTTTTTTCACCATATTCTTGGGAACTTCCTATTTCTGTCCTTGGTCAACTGTTATATAAAGATTGGGCTCGCTCCCAGACAATGTTAAGAAACGGGCAGGTGTTGCACAGTCGGAAAAGAACAGATACTGCCATGGATTTGGACTTGTCGACTTGTATATGGTAAATAAAAAAACATCAACTATATTCTGCTGTGAAATCCATCTTTGGAAGATGAAAAAAAGCATTACTACATTTTACATTTCAGATCAAATTAGTCGATGTTTCAGACAGTGAATATAAAACCAGGGGTGTTTTCCTATTAAAGTGCCTGAATGTACGATGCTGACATACACCCGCGCACCTCTCTAGTAGTTTTTCTAGTTTCCATGGATACCAAGGCTTAAGGGCAGAGTGCCAAATTGGACAACTCTGGTTTAAGCTTTCAAGACAAAACAAATGAGCACAGCTGTGGTGTCTTCCTAATATAGCAAATTAACATAAACTTTTCATGCTCTTGCATTGCCAGATTTGACGTGATTTTGGACAACGTGGGTGGGGACACCGAAGAGTGGGCGGTGGGCTTATTAAAACCCTGGTCTGGGGCGAAGTACGTCACGCTGGTAACCCCTTTGCTCTTCCAAACGGATTCCCTCGGCCTACTGGATGGACTCGTTCACGCCGGATCTACCCTGAGCACCAAGGTCATACAGGTAGCATATTGAGATATGATTTGAATAAAAGATATATAAAAACACTAGCTGAGGACAATAAATCCCAATGAATCTATGCACATGGGTGTACTGTGGACAACCTGAGATGAAACTTGGTTGGTTGGAGGGTGACTAGGTAGAGCTAGTCCACTTCTGTTGTTCAGTACTGGTCAAGCAAAGTATGTGAGAATGAGACAGTAGTAACTGGGGGCATAAGCGTGGGTGTGGCGAGAGTGCTGAAGCAGCAGTATGCGGTGTTTGTGCAGATTGTAGCCAACTGCCCCTCCCTCCCCCCAGCAAATAGCAGTGATTGTGTATTTCTTGCCAAACCTCGCAGCCCCTTTTGTGCATGGCAGCAGCCAGCTGGTCAGTGGAGAGGGCCTCAGCCCCAGTGGTCACACCCTCAGAGCTTCTCTCATAACGGCAACATCACAGCTCAACTGAGTCCTCTACTGTTCAACCTCTTAGCAGCACTGAATCAAATAGACCAGGATTCTCAAACATAACTAGCATGCCTACCCCTAAATACCATAGGATTTTTATTTTTCATTTTTTAATGCTTATGCATTTTCTCAGTTTAGCTGGTTTGAGTGTTTACATCTTTATCCATCGTCGTAGGTTAGAAAGGCTGCACTTATTACATTACATACATGATTAATTCTAATTTTAATTCTATTGATAAAAAAACATGTCATTCAATTATAAAACAATCATGAATCATAATGTGTGCCTATTTAACAGTCATTCATCAAATGTATGAAATACTTCACAAGATTTCACGAACAAATGGCAACACATTATTTGCAACACAGTGACCTACTGGTAAGAACATCTGCCTCACAGGTTCGTGGTTCAAATCTCAGTTCGGGCTGTGTGGAGTTTGCATGTTCTCCTCGTGTTTGTGTGGCTGTAATCCGGCTTCCTCCCACGTTCCAAAAACAAGCATGTTGGATTGACACAGTCCTGGGTGTAACCCACCTCTCACCCAAAGTCATATGGAACATGTAGAAGATGGATGACATCTCTATAAGAAAAATTACCTGGGACCCACTTTGGTTCCTGACTGCCAGCTGCAGGGAAATGCACTCAGGAGCATGAACAGTGCTGATGAACAGTGTTGTGACATTTAAAAAAAAAAAAAAAAAAAAAAATAACTAAGAATATTCCAGAAGTATTCCTGAAGGAAGAAAGGCATTATCATTGTGAAGGCTAAACTGCCTTAGCGCTACAGTTGAGTTCACCATGTTGAATTGGCAGAGAGACATTAACAACCCTGAGAGAAGGCCAAGGTATTTTATTTTGTGTCATTGTTATGTTGTAACAATCAGTTTTTTTTATGAATGAGGCAACTCTATTACATTTTGCCTTGAGAAAAGGGATTGTATTAGACATGAATTTAGTAATGTTTTCTGTTTGGCAGTGCTTTTCTCAGTTGTTAGTTTGTTCATAAAGAGCAAAAAAAAAAGAATAAAAAAGAGGCAGTACATTCATTTACTCTTAAATCTTTGTTCGTATCCTTCCTGTCCATTTAATTAGTCTCTGCTATGTTGAACACAATGCTGTGTCATAATGCCTTGCCTTTTAATTATTGCCTTCACTTTGTTCCCTTCTCTAGAATATAATATCAAATGGGGTCTTCTACCGCTGGGGGTTCTATGTCCCAGATGGGCCTGGCCTGGATGAGGTCAGCAAGCTGGTGGATACCGGGAAGGTACTGTATTGACTCATTACTGATAACATAATTGGCAACATCAACCTTTGCCTGAGAGTCAAATTAAAATCAGGATTGAGGATCGTAATGAAGATTGAAGATAAACAAAGCAGGAATTCCATACATTCCCGATCCCCCTGCATCTTTGTTTAGGAGTGCGCATGACATTCCTGCTGTGCTAGTAGGTTGGTGTCTGCTGGAGTCAGACGCTGGGAGATGCTGAATGGATTTTTACAGAGTGCTGAACAACTATTCGTACGGGCGTATTGGACCTTTTGTCACAGGGGTTTACAGCAAGCAGCTGATTTAGACCAATGGCGGGAAGCTATGGACACCCACACACCCTCCCTTAGTCCAACTCTCAGTCACAAGTTTTTCCAGTGTGACACAGCCGCTCTCGCCATTCATTGTTAATAACGAGAGATGCTGACCAGAATAACAGGCTGGACATGCTCGGGATTGTCCAGCCTCATCACATTCTGTACCCCGCCCTCACATTTCCCGCATTGGAAGCTGGGGAATTCTGGCTATTTGTTCATGTAGACTAAATATAAAATGCAGTTCCTGCTCTCCCCAGTATTTAAATTTGAATCCGATAAACATAAACTATAACCCTGTACATAATGTTATACTACTACAAAACATTTTATAATATAATAACATCCATCTTCTTTTAATGTGATAAGATATAATAATTATTTTGACAACGTACTGTTTCCACAAATATTAGTCGCTCTAACAGACGCGTTTTCATGTATTTTAATAAGTACAGTGAGCGATGCACCTTATATAGACAACACCATTTCCCTTCAGGAAAACAATATCCTGTGGTCGGTGGCTGTAATACATTTGACTAACAGATCCCTGTAGATGGCGGCGTTGCATGGATTTGAGATCAGCAGAGCTTTTGAGCAGAAGTTAAAGATTAGGCGGTGAGTTTGTGACACTGATTATGGTGGAGAGAAATGCCAACATGTTGGCAGTCGGCACCTGACACTCGAACAGAGTATGTTTAAGTATGGTATAAACAGTATGTGTCAGGATAGGTAGTCGAAGGAGTGTGTCATGATTATGAGAAAAGATGATCCGGAGTGAATGATGAACACCATGTAAAAAAGCCACTGACATTCAACTTGAGCCATGCGGTGGTCAGTGACGCTCACAGTGCATTTCATAGTCGTATGTCTGTAAATACATATTTTCTCAGTCTTGTTTTACAGTTTGAGGTGTCACAAAAGCAAAAGATATTAGCATCAAAGTTGCTGTTCTGCTTGACATGTTTCTACCGTTGATTACTAAAGAACGGAAAAATCTAGAAACAAAGTTTCAACTCTTTCCTTTGGTAGGTTTGGTGCTCACGTTGTCACAGAACAATATTCTGTGTGTCTTTAAAGATCAGACAAATGCTCTAAAACAGCTGGGAAGATTATTAACTCCTTTGAAAACGTTTAGCAGTGAATAACTGAGTGGAGAAAAAATATACCAAAAATAAACATTTTATCATAATTATGTGGTCATAGCATTCAATATTAGAATAGAATTATGCAATATTAAGAATAAAAGTGCATCTGTACAAGCTCCCCAATTTCCCTAAAACGGCGGGCAATACAGTATGTACATACATGTCGATTACCCGAGATAAGTGATTGAAAAGCTTGAATTGATCCTCAAAGCGCTTGAAAGGTGTTATGAACTTTGAAATGTCTTTGACAGATGAATTTAGTCATTATTCTTATTTGATTAAGCCATTTACTTTTTACTGTTTTCTCCATCATGTTTTGTGTGGACAGATCTTGCCAGTGGTGGAGGCCCAGTTTTCATTCAGCCAGGTGCCTCAGGCTTTTCAGAAATTGGAGCTCGGCCACGCCAGAGGCAAGACGGTCATCAGCGTGACTGAGGAGCAAGAAATGGATCAGAACGCGGCACAGGAAACGGCAATGCAGAACTAACAGAAGTGCCAAGAGAATGAATCTGTGCTGATTCTTCTCCTTACAAGGTAACTCTGAAGACTCGCACCCATTGAGACGGGATAAAAAGTGGGACAAATCCTGTTGTTCATATTGAACCCGACAACCCTTTTTGAAAATTTTATCACAAGGCTTTCCTACCACCGTGATATTACTCTGGTAACCAATAGTTGACCTGTGTACCTTTCAGGTTTTTCATTACAAACAGACTTAAGTAAATATCTTGTCTGCTATTTATACTGTAACACAAAAACATGCTCTATTAAGTTGTTTTTGACCACATCCGCAAATAGACGCTGCCAGATCTGTCTGAGACAAGCATTTATTCTAATATCACAGTTTTTTTTTTGTTTTTTTTTACCTATTTTCCTGTAAATTTAGCGCCACCACTTTTTCTGCAAGATAATGAAAATTTAGCTCACGGACAGACCAGCTGTGATGCAACAATATTATTATTATTAAATTAATTAAATCTCATTTAATTATATAACCCCTTAAAAGAATTCAGATGCAAGATATTATATCAATATAATACAATATCTTATAACCCAATTCTCTACTACTGGATTACACGAGGACTCAGCGTAAAAAGGGCCATAATGGTGTGAATAATAATAAAAGAAAAATGTGGATCTATTTTCCAGGATCTCTGTAAAAGTGGCTTAAGCCTCCAATCTGCAACTCTTGACAGTCTACACTGCGCAGAATCTGTCGGGCGCATATTTCTGTATGTCATGATCCTTTCACAAGCATAATACTTGACAGCAACATACCTCAATAGTCACACAATTGTTGAGGCAACTCCAATTCTTACTTTAGGGAACTATAACTATATGTGCGGTGGGCTCTAAATTATTGTTCATTAAGTGCATGCTTATCATTGTCCTGTAAAAGGTTTGTTGTGTCATGTGGGCGTGAACAATTAAAGATGATGCAAGGTGAGCTAAGGAAAGTAGACTTTTTTTTTTTTTATTACTGAATAAAAGGTCAAATAACATTTGGAATAAAATACATGAGATGTGTTAACACTGTTTAAGTTTATTAAAAAACGGGTAAACTGATTCATTCATTGAAAAGGCAAAACAACCTTGAGCTGTAGTACTGGAAGCGTTTTCTTTCAGAGTTCAAACCTCACTGCTTGTATTATATTGTAGGCAGTAATACATTCTTAAAGAGATCTTTCTACAACGACAAAATTACAAAATTTGAGCAAAAGTGCACATAGTCCTTAAACACTTGTCTTGCTGCGCTGAAGAGTCTTAAATAATTTCCACATCCCACTTTTGCTGTGCTTTATTTGGATCCAGGGTGTTGAGAATCACTTGGTTTTTGTCATAATGAAGCCCGCCTGTAAAAGACAAAACACATACTGTATAACCACATCATCCTGAGCATTGAGAAAAGCCTCATGTATACAGGAATCATTAATTGACCATGTGTGACGCATCTGTGCAGTACTCTGCAAAATCTGACGGCACTAGGATGTAAAATGACCCGAATCTCCAAATTCAACATAACCTGTTCCGTGACTTCCAAGTGATTCCAATTCCAATGAAGTCTTAATCTGTTCCAAACTCACAATGTTGCCATAAATCATAAAGCCTTTAACTGTTTTAAGTCACATTTCAATATTTTAAACTATCATAAAAGTGTGAAGGAATGTTTAAAAACTTAATAATATGAAAAAAAAACCTGAAATAAAGTAAAACCATTATCTTCTTCAAAATGTGTTTTGTGGTTACATGTAAATTGGTTTTGCAGTTTATTTTGTGAATAAATGTACAACTATTTACTGGTGTACTCGCTTAAAATGACGGTAGTTACGACCAATGAAGGTAGTTAGGACCAAGACTTGCAAAGCATGATCAGGTAAGAATAACTTGTATGATAACGTGTCAGTATTTTTTATTCCACAAGATGTCGCTGTGGACAGTGATGCACAAAATTAGAATAGAAGTGACAACTTTCACCCCAGCAAGGTTTGCACAAAAAGCATACATACTGAAATAATAATAATGTCTCAATTTCAAACGATTTTTACTAGCTGTAAAATTTTGGCCTGTTTAGTAACAGCTGGAGACACAGGTTAATTGTACCTTTGATCTGATTGAGCTGCCTATCATTATACATTATATGTCGTTGACATAGGTAGATGACCAAATACATTATTTTTAGTATACAAGTACACTGTCTTGAAATACAAGTGACCCGACTTATGAGTTTTTGGAGATACGAGCCGTCATTCGGCCAATTTTTTGCTTTGATTTATGAACAAAATTGGACTCAATTTATTTATTGCCATTCCGAGTTCAAGTTTACTGTCAAACTAAACATAACACAAACACAATTATACTGTGCATATATAAAACAGTCAAGGAACAAATTAAACTCGCATCCGAGGGCACCATGTTAGTATTTTCAGACCAAACGAGATAATTTTCCGCCGCATACCTGATAATCTGACACCGCACACTGGTTGAAAATAAGTCACATGAGAAATGGCTATTAACAAACCTTAGGATCAATAAACAGAATATTTTAGTAACGCTAATAAGCTTGCCAGCCAGACAAGTTTATTCCATTTAGTGTTCAAGGACATATCTACGGTACAGTTAGGTTTTTGTGAGTTTGAGCATTGTTTTCCCAGTAAGCCTAAAAGCTCACCTTTCACCTCCAAGACCAGATCAGAGGTAGGCATGTAGCGGATGAAGCCCTCAGGGGTGATGCTCCACACATGGTTGTCCACTTCTGGCATGAGGCCCACGCGGCTTCCCGCTATGGTCACACTGCCACTGGGACTCAGGCAGCACTCCTCCAGAAGCTGGAATACACAATGTCCAACCCCCACAGTCAGTGAGATTCTGCAAGCTAAATCACAGTTTTTCCTTTCTTTGGTGGAATCGAAATAAATCCCCCTGGTACCTTGCAGTGGAGATGGCCGCTGCGGTAGACCCAGATCTGCTCAAGGCTGTCAGTCTCCTCGGCCTCTTGAATCCGCAGCAGTTGGACCTCTTCCAGATCGCCAGTCACTGACATCATAAGCCGCGTCTGTCTGTTCCTTAACCGGAAGTGCACGTGCCTCTGCGGGCACGCAATCCGCATAGGGGAATTATTTGAGGAAATATGTTGGTGTGTATACAAATAAAGCAAGAACAGCTTTGAGGAGGGTCCTTTCGTACCTGTAAAAGGGGACGGAGGGATCCAATTTTACTCCACTTGCTAAACTGACGCCAGTCGGGTACCTCGCCGGGTTTGATCAAAATCTGAGCACCCCGATAGTTAATGCCCTCATATAATATCCACCTGACAACACACAAAGTAAACAAAGGTAGATATCAGCAAGCAGTCTGTTTTAATCGTGACCAACTGTTGTTTTTTAACAGATGGATTATTGACATTTGTGATGTGCACATTTTTTAAACTTAGATATGGTATATACAGTAAAAATGACATCCAGTATAATACTGCTGCTGATGTTACAGTAATGTTTCAAACACGCAGAGTAGCTAGTTCATTTCTGTAACGTAGGATTTTTCTTTTTATATATAAAATCCCACTGTCAGAAACTGTGGAGGCTACCAGAATATTTGAATTGTACACCACTTATAGGCACCATTCCGTCAGGGTACAAAACCGAAAGGGAGGTGTTAAAAACGCACCCTGCCAAACTGAACCGAATCGGACCACTTTGGCTTAAACTCGTCTGCCTATTGCGTCGTGAGCAGGAGGAATGTGCCACCGCTGAAAGTTCTCTCACACACTGCGCTTTGTATTTCCTCAACTAGGCTCACACTGATGGTCAAAATCTCACACATCAGCAGCAGATTTCCATCGTCATCATTGTGAGCCTGTGCTATCATGCTCAAAAAGACGCGCTGGCACTGTTTTCCCTCTGCATAAATGACCTCAAACCGCTTCACTGACATTAACACAAAAATTTGACTTCTTTACTTTTTGTAGGACCAAAGTCACTTACATTATAGACATGTACAATACTCCACATTAGTGTGCTGTGAGGGATCAGGTGTTCTGTGAGAAATTGTTCAATTTCACTTAATTGGTCTGAAAATTATATATTGCAGATGTATCTTTAGAGCGTCTGCCTCACAGTTCTGAGGCCCGGGGTTCAATCCCCGGCCCCGCCTGTGTGGAGTTTGCATGTTCTCCCCGTGCCTGCGTGGGTTTTCTCCGGGCACTCCGGTTTCCTCCCACATCCCAAAAATATGCATGAATTGGAGACTCTAAATTGCCCGTAGGTGTGAATGTGAGTGTGAATGGTTGTTTGTTTGTATGTGCCCTGCGATTGGCTGGCAACCAGGTCAGGGTGTACCCCGCCTCCTGCCCGATGATAGCTGGGATAGGCTCCAGCATGCCCGCGACCCTAGTGAGGAGAAGCGGCTCAGAAAATGGATGGATGGATGTATCTTTGTCCATCTATATCTGTGTTGACAAAGTATAGTGACAGGCAGAACAATTAAATGCTCTTTCACGAGATGGCAGAAGCTACAATTAACCTCTATATCTATTGCCATTCGTATAACAATATATTAGCTTCGTGTTGAGCTAAACAGGCCCAGATTTCACAACACACCAAGTAAATTTGTAAGTAAATTGAGACGAGAGTGTTATTATTTCAGTATACTGTAATTATAGTACTTTTTGTGACAATTTTGTTTCGTGGTGTGCCATGAAATCTGTTGTAAAATATAAGCCTTGGCTAATTAAAGGTTGGGAAACACTGGGAATTTTTAGGTTAAACAGCAGCTGCAGATCACGATGTATCTTCAGTAGAGTATTGCTGAGTTCCCCAGCCTTTAATAAACACATATGGAGAAACAACCATTCACACTCACATCTATGGACAATTTAGAGTTCTCAATGAACATAATGTGCATGTTTTGTGGGAGGAGTAACAAGAACACATCAATCAATGGTATTGTAATGTAAAAAAACCCAAAAAAAACAACAACAACAACAGCAGCTACATTAGGGACTCTTGGGGGTTATGAATAGCATGTGTGTGACAAAAATGGCTTTAAAAGTGTCCACACTGCAGTGAGCTGTCAGATTCACACCAGGCAGAGAACTTGTAGGTGGCTCGGCCGCAGCCTGGATTAGCCGCGCAGTGATGATGACGAATGTACTCACATGCCCCCCTCCGCCAGCACTGACTGGACCCGAGCGCAGCCCTCAGCCAGCTGAAGGTTGACACATCCGTCCGTCAGCACCACCCTCTTTCCACGCAGACCGCAACGCTCGAAAAGAACGATGGAAGGCTGAGAAAACTCCTGCCAAGAGGGAGAGAAGGATTTTAAAAAAAATAAAATAAATAAAACAATGGGTGTAGCACTGTCGGCCATGCAAAGTCAAATTGAGATTTTTGGAATGTTACCATGGAAACAGACAACACTCAGACCTTTGTACCGACTCAGTGCTGTTTTGTCTGTCACATGGCTGACTTAAAAGCCTCGAAGCAGAACATTTCTTACACTTATTAGTGCCACATAGAATTTTTTTCTGTTTAAAAAAAAAAAAAAAAAAAAAAAAAGTTCTGTATTAATTTTCACTTATTGTCGCTGAGCTATCACCTTGTTTCCAATATACAATGTTGTCTCTTGACCTATTTACATTCAATTCGCATTAGATGTGTGCAAAAACAAATAATCATGATGTATCGTTTACGGTACAGTAACAAAATGCCATGTATGTGCACTAGCAATTTTAATATTGTGTTAATATTATGACAAAAAAATGATATTTGATTTTATTTATTTTATTGGACAGTTAATATTCACAAAACTGAAACATTTTGGTATTTATATTACCTTGTGAATAGCTGACCTGATTAAGTGATGTATTTTTTTAAACTTTGTTTTTAATGTTACACACTGATGATGTGCAATTTACGCTCTGACCCATGTCTTTAAACACACCACAAACCCGAAAGTAAAGTTTCCTCTGACCACTTCAAATTAATTATTGTACTGTAAACTGTTGTTGTATTTTTGGCATACCATACCAAGTACATACTGTATGTTTAACATATTCATCCATTTTCATTACCGCTTATCCTCACTAGGGTCGTGGGTGTGCTGGCGCCTATCCCAGCTAGCTTCGGGCGGACGGCGGGGTACACCGTGAACTGGTCGCCAGCCAATCGCAGGGCACACAGAAAGAACCATTCGCACTCGTACATCGGTTTACTCTTTTATTTTTTGTAATTTTTTTTTATATTATTGTGCAATTGCTGCATTATAGCAATATCATAAAAGAACTTAAAAAATGATATGCTACAAACATTACATTGCAGCGTAAATATGTTGTAACTTTAGGCTTGTCCCTTATACAGGCACATGTCTCAACAAATTAAAATATTCAGTAAATAAATAATCAATTTTTTTTTAATGTAGAAATAAGGTAGGAATTAGTCTTCTGAAAAGTATTTTTTATGTGGTTAATGAATTTATGTAATATGAGTTACACTTTTTCTACTGAAATTATCTTTTCTAGGATATACTAATTTATTGAGCTATACCTTTAATTTTGATACATATGTCAGTTGTTAATGCTAATGTAGGTGAATGCACAATGAGTCTTTGTGGTCCATCATTTAAAATTTGGAAGTCCAGCATATGTGAGGTAATCAACTTACAAAGCCGACAGTCTGTACTGAAAGAATGGCGGCGCTCGCGTTGACGCAACCCATCGCCCCCACGTCCTGGTAGTTCCCCTCCTCCAGTAGATACATCTTGCCTGTGAAGTCTTGGCCTTCGAACGCCAGCCAGCTAATGGACATTATTAACACAAAGCTCAAATTAACTAAACAAAGGCGCTAATTGAAGCGATGTAATGTTTATATTTTAAAATGCTCACCTTCCCACCAGGACCTTGCAGGAGGCCACAGAGAAGCCTTGCTCCAGGGTCGCCACACTGTCCTCCAAAGTGAGAACGGTGCCTTGAAAACTTGGCTCGGAGAAAAGCTGTACCTGAGTCATGAGTAAGCATGAATCATCCACTGAGAGCCCCTCTCAAGTTTCTCAGCTAAATAAATAAGTGCCACCTACCTTGAACTTGGCCACGTTCTCAAAATCGTCCTGAAATACAACAACAAGAGTTGTCTCACTGCTTCGTATCATCGTCAATCATATAACTTTTCTTGTGATTTTCACTGCAAAACAATAGACTTTGAGACTCATCATCATGTGGTTTAGAGAGAGACCGTAAAAAAAAAAAAAAAAAAAAAACACGATGATGATGAGTCATCTAGAGCATCAGACAAGTATTTTCCTCATTTAGTGGGCATTTCATTTGTTCTGGAGTTTTCTGCGTCACATGCTTCCACAGTGGATCAACATATTGTACAGAAGTATCAGTTCCCCGTATCAAGTGAGGACACCAGTGTGACTTGTCACACACACTGAATATCAACGTCACTGAAACGGCCAAATATCAGGATTCCATTATCGCTTACAGTGTATAATAGCCAGCTATTTTCTATTGGGCTTGTCCTTGATGGGGTACACCCTAGACCGGTCGCCAGTTAATCACAGGGCACATAAAGACAAACAACCATTCACACTCACATTCACCACGACGCACCAGTTCGAGTGCAGGTGTCAAACTCAAAGCCTGGGGGCCAGATTCAGCCCCCAACATAATTTTATGTGGCTCAAACTTCATGTTTGTTGGTAAAAACTGTCTTTAAATTGCTCAGGGTCTTTTCATACTGTTAAAATATTAAAAGTGTTTTTTTTTTAAGTTTATTCCAAATACACACTCATAGTCAGTACAAAGCCAATGACAAAACTACATGAAAATAGCATAGCTAAGAACAGCTAAAATTGAAAAGAAACAAAGTATCACATAATCTGCCACGGAGGGACGAACAATAAAATCTGTACCAAAATTGTATCATGTTGAGATATTTCAAACTTTTTACCTTACGAAACCCCATTTGAAAATTTAATTGATTCTGATTACAAACTAGTTATCCGTCATTTAGTTATGAATATGTAATTGTATGGTAAGGTGATAAACATTTACAGTGAATCCGCACTGTTGGCTGAGAATAGGGAAGAGGCTTGTAACCTGCGGATAATTGATACTCCCCCTAAAAAGTGTTTGCAATTGCCTCTGGATGCCACAAAATATTGGAAAAGCACTACTTATGTCTAAAGTAAACACCTCAATGCACTTCAACATAAACCCTTGACACCAAGATGTCACCAGATGGCGCCAAAGCAATTCTGCTTTGATCTCAGCACAAAAACGGCGAATAGGTGAGTTTTTCAGCTAATAGAAGATAAAAAAATAATAATAATGCCAATCTGAGTATTTGCGAGGGTTCACTGTATATGGTTTCACAGTCATAATGGTCCCCTGAGCAAAACTATAACTAGAATGTGGTCAATTGCAGAGCACAAATATACAACAAAAACAACCATTGGACAATTTAGTCTTGCGTTAATCTAATATGCATGTTTTTGAGACGTGAAGCCTGAATAAGCACATAAAACCCACGCAAGCACAGGGAGAACATTCGCAATTCACCCGGGAAGGCCTGAGCTGTGATATGAACCAACAACCTTCGAACTGAAAGGCTTTGCTGCCCCACATCCAGTATAATATTCATATTAAACAACTTTAAAACATTTAAACAACACAATGATATAGCACTGTATATATGTAAGTATGTCTAAGGTTAATAGTAAGCTAATATATGTACAATTAGTGAGAATAGTCGTATTTAAACAAAATAATCATTCATTCATTTTCTACCACTAATCACGTTCAGGGTCACATCTTAACTGTCGAGAATTTAAATTTACGCGCCAAGCGAAGTCTTGAAATGCACCACAAACCCGGAAGTGGGTTTTCGCCAGCGCTCCCCAAAACACGCGATATTGCTGAAGAGCAGCACCAAGTAACGTTTAAACGACAATGTCTACAACGTCCGGAGACGGAGAGGAAAAGGGTAAGACAACGAACGGTTCTGAAAATAATATGTCCCCGGTTGTTTTAGCGCAACATTGCGTGTCCGTATGTAAGAGCATTTATTACGTACACATGCGCAACCTAATGGAGTCCAGCAAAAATAGTTGTCACACTATAATTATGCTCCGTTTTGATTGACAACGTCAGATAGTTAGTAATTTTAACAATATGTTTAGTGTACTGTAAAACTACACTGCACAAGCACATTTTGTTAGCTGCCTTACCAGCACAACGGGCATTGCTGAGGCAATCCGGTCCCGTAGCGCCCCCCAGTCTTCCGGGCTTCCGTACAAGCCCTTTTCCAGGATGTAGCACTCTCCACAAAAGCCAGGCTCTTCAAACACCACCCAGCTAAGAAAGAAATTAACAACTGTCATTTTGTTCCTAGGTAGTGGAGAAATTATTTTCCACTTAATGTGAGGCCACTGGATTGGCAGTTGACTAAATTTCCTTGTTTGAAAACAATACATTTGGCCTCAACTGCTTCAAGGCAGGCATAATCAACAATCAATCCCATGCATTCAACCTCATTTTAGCACTCAAATATTTGACAAAGTGAGTTATGCCCGTCACTTGTCACCAACAAAGAAAACTCAACGACCCACATTTATATTTGTTTTTTAAGTGTTTATTTGACTATTCATTCAGTATTTATGAGTTCTATAATTGTGACGTGACAGCGGTAGTATTAACAGGTAGATTAATTTGGGTGAGTCCCAAGTGAAGGTTGCATTTATTACAAGTCAAATGTTCTTGGTTAGAATCCAGGTAGTAGCCACCTCCCCATTTATTTTTCCTCTTGGCAAATGTTTGGAGTCTGTACTTTATGGACGCCTCATTTGCTTTCAACACAAGCGAGGGCTTTGTTTGCTTTTATGAGGCTTCTGTGCTTGCTAGCATACAAGACTAGTCACGCGCAGACACCACAAATAAGCGTGGTATGACAAAGGCGTGCCCTTGCGACCCAAAGACACACTATCACCGCGTCGAGGGTAAACGTTTGGTGTTGTAAGAGTCCTGCTCCGTGCAAGAGACCCTAATGTTCTACATTAGTTTCATGTTTACCCTCACTGGGTAGACGGGAATCTCCGTTGCATGATCAGAATGCCTATTGCATATTTCTTTCTGATTTGTTCTGCAGTCTAGTCATAGCTTAAAAACTAGATTTTCCACTCCACAGCTATCACCATACTGACATTCAGCTCTGTCTAGAGTACAGTTAAAAGACAGTTAATAAAATATCCCTTTCCATAGTAAATGGCAATATTTTTGGAAGTGCTCATTACTGCGGGAAGAACAACGTCCACGACAGAGTTGAATCATGGGCACGTTTTGTTTATTCGCATGGCAAGAGGTTATCATGACAGCACCTTTACACAGACAGGAAGTTGAGGTGTGGCCGACTGAAAAGACATGGCTAACCAACTTGTATTGACATGTTGGCATGGGTGTGGCGCCCGTGATGTTTCCCACAAACCTGCACTGTCCTTGCAAATTACGACAGGAAAACAAGAATTTACTGGAGCTGTAAAGTCAGATAATTGCTAAGCTAAAACACAAGCATGTGTCTTGCACAAAGTATTGAAAGAATGTATACAAGGAAGGTAAAAATGTGTTTTTGTCCTGAAAAAGGACTGACATAATACTTCATCTCTTAATTGATCATTAGAATTGGGAATATTGGTCGAGTGTGTGGAAATGACGACGATTACGGTAATCATCTCTTGAAGCAATTGAGATTTTTATTTTTTTTTTAAAAGCATAACGACTTTGGATTCTGTCTCGGCTATTTGGCTGAGTAGGACAATGGCAACAAACCAAGCACAGAACATTCAGAGAGAGTGTAATCTCATTACATTTATATACTGCAAGAAGAACAATTAATTGATTATTTCTCTCTCATAGTTGATCAAGGAATTTTACTGAATTGCTCTTGTAGTCACAAAAGATTTAGAAAGTCTACTTACATGCCACTGATGACATCAACAGACTGCGTCTTAGTGCCGTAACCGGTGTCATCCATGTTGATGATGGGCATGATTAGGTCGATGTTGACCCCTCGGTCGCTGAAATCTTTGTTACTGAACATTTTGAGGTGCGGTGAGATGAAATCCTGTGGCAGATGTAAAAAGACATTTTTTATTTCTTTATTTTTTGTTATATTCCTGGCAAATGTTGTCAATTAGGGAAACCTTAACATTTATAGTTCTCATTCTCTGATCTGAATTAGTTATGGGATTGTTAACTTGTTTTTTCCCCTGCGGGTTTGTTGTCTTTTCATTTGGTAAAAAGAATCCAAGCAAACAAAAATACATCAACGCAAGTCAGAAGTTTGGATTTTTTTCTCTCATTTGTCACAAAATGTAAACAGCAAAGAATATCAAGTGATAGTTGGATCAGATCAAGGTCGGATAGTTAGTCAGATAGGTTATAGTGCAATTTTAGCTAATCCTGAAAGCCAAGGGGGCCTGAATATACATTTTCTTTCTGGTACTCACAGCCAGGATGGGTCGCAGTGACAGTATCGGCCCTGAGCCTCCCCAGTCGCTACAGTCCAGGTATTCTCCTTCCTCCAGCATGTACTGCTGGCCTTCAAACCCTTCCTCGTTGTAGCCGACCCAGCTGAAAGTCAATTTTTGCGATGGATTTTTGATTGATGGCTGTTTGTCTGAAGATGCAAACTGTGGTGACCAAAATATCACCTAAAGAGCAAAAACTCACAATCCTCCGATTATCTTCAAAGAACCCACAGACTTCACCTTGCGAGTGTCAGCGTTTGTTTCATCTCCTTCACAAAAGCTGAAAACATCACTGTCGATTTCCAAATAGGAACCTTCCAGTCCAGGCTTCTCGAACACCAAAGCCTGGCAGAGCAACAAGGAAAATCTTTTTGGGAGATGCAAAGTTGACACATTATACATGTAGGTTAATGACATTAGATGGTACTTTGTTTTGTTACCCAACTACGACAATATTTTGGTCCCTCAGTTTGTGGTCGTATTTTACTTGGCGCCATTATTGATTTGTTGGTTGAAACAAAATATTTGTAGTTTCTACAGTATATACAAATCATAGGCATTATTTCCAAAATGATTTTGCAATTGAAGAGCATGAGGATTAAATAAGGTCATCTGAAAGAGTGAATGCCTTTTAACCATGAACATACCTGTAAGTCAGAATGCAATGTCAAAAAATGTCCTTGCATATATGATCTGTTATGAATTTCATCCAAGTATCAATTTGCTGAATCCTCTTTTAAAATGTTGCATAAAGGAAATTACTGCACAGTGAGCCAAG
This sequence comes from Phyllopteryx taeniolatus, assembly GCF_024500385.1. Taxonomy (NCBI): domain Eukaryota; kingdom Metazoa; phylum Chordata; class Actinopteri; order Syngnathiformes; family Syngnathidae; genus Phyllopteryx; species Phyllopteryx taeniolatus. Next base: position 11,956,882 of record NC_084519.1, read on the forward strand.
AGGAGTCTCAAGTAAGACTCCTATCACTCAACTAAAACGTGCAAACAAAACAGTGTATTGGACCTGCCTTACCTTAACTTCATTTGGATTCTCCACTTTAAAACCACCCTGAAACAAACAGAACATTAACATTCACAATGTTTAGTGGATTCAGCTCATTAATACCTTGACTGTCTTTAAAGGGGTGTTCACACAATGTAGCCTGAAATTAGGAACTCACTTATGTTTGAAAGTTATAGCCATAGCACAATATGCAATTTCTTGTCTATTACTACGCCAGTTCTTTGATGCTCCTCGCAATGCAAAATGCTTACTTGGAAATGCTACAAACCATTTTAAGGGGTTTGAGAGATCCCACAAACGGCGACTGGAAGCCCCAGGCCTCAGGAACAGGGTACACTCCTGTTTCTAGAACAGCGAGCATTCCCTGGAACCCTGGATCACTGAACACCAGCCACCTGAGAGCAGGGAAAAAATACTTGTGTTGGCTCTTTGCCTGATCATTAAATCAAAAGATCCATTATTATCCATGAAGTGCAACTCGGAAGACAGAAACAGCAGAGCGAAAACTGTGTAGTGCAGCTGTTATCTGGCATTCTGGTCCAGATGGACACTGATATTTGTAATTATTTTGTTTGTTAAGAATTTCTTTTGGCAGAATAGCTTTAACAGGTTGTGGAAAATTACAACAATATGGAGTGTAACTAATAAATATACTTTATATTAGGGCTGAAACATTCATTGCATCTGCAATACCGCAAAGTGATGACATGCATTTTTGGAATCATAAGGTACGTGTTACTACCGAATAAGAGTGACTCATTACTCAGCTTTCAAAATATCACATTCTTAAAAAGGTGAAACATTTACAATCGATTTCAAAATTCACTTAAGCAGAATGCTAGTTTCATCAAACTGACTGCCTTAAAACATAACCTCCCTCTTGATTAAAGTAAAACATTTAAATCCATTTTTTAATTCTTAAAGAAAAAAAAAAAAAGACAGCCAATGGAAGAGTAACGTATCTGATGTTCTGGTCATATTAGAATTGTTCATTACAAACCCTCAGGATAAAATTAATATATTGCATATTGACTACTAAAATGTAAATATTGAAATAAATTGTGGTTGCATCGTTTTCAGAAATCATTCAGCGCTACTTCATATAATCTTTTGGGAGCATCCCTGTAGGCACCAACGTTGTTGTTTGCCATCCAACTATTTCCCAGACTACTACTTTTCTCCAGGCTTTGATGTTTTTTTTGTTTGGATACAAATTTGGATTAGGATTTTTTTTCAAGCACCATTCGTTCCTCTCATTTGGGAAAACAAAAATAGAAAAAAATCTGAAATTATTACATTTCTATCAGTTGCTAAATCTAATCTACAAAAACAAACTGTCATTAACTTCTTTTGGGTGTTGGCCACAAAATGTGCCATGTGTCTGACTCACTCACGTGGTTAAACATTCTATCCTTTCACTGCCACACCTTTTGTGTGTAACTCTCATTCCACCTCCTCGCCTTCCAACAAGTAACTAACCCTCCTCAACCACCGCCGTGAGCACACGCCTCCTGTCTTCTAACAGGCATCAGCACGACAGACATTCTTGCGCATGCACCAGTGAGTGTTAAGCGACGACAAAGAATGAGGAAGCCAGTGACGACTAGGATCCTTTTGTCTCACATTACGAGCGTCCAGTTGATCGCAGCGTACAAGTCTTCCAACACCTACTCTATTCAAAGCAACAACAAAAAAACATCTTAAGTCTAAGAATAAATTGTGCCTTGGAAAAGACACATTTTATTTACTTTGTTGATTTGTTTACTGTTACAATCTCAATGCGAGAACTATGCAAGTTTATTTGGTTGTTGGAAGCCTGGTCAATATAAACTCACTGCACCAGGGGCTCAACTACTGATCTAACTACTTGGATCTGAGCTGCTTACACCCCGGAGTGAACTTGGATGGAAGCGGTGCTCAGTGGGATGCCAAATGAGCCAGTCTCTATGGCGTCATCATGGTAAGGTGTCACTCTACCGTGGCCTTCTGGTTCTGTGAACAGATCAATATGAGGGGTGCTGTAATCCTGCAGAGAAAGATGGAACAAAACAGCAATTATCAGCGGTGGCCCATGTTCCGTATCTTAAATGATGCCTGGGAACTACAACCCCAATTCCAATAAAGTTGGCACGTTGTGTTAAACATAAATAAAAACAGAATACAATGATTTGCAAATCATGTTCAACCTATAATTCATTGAATACATTACAAAGACAATATATTTAATATTCAAACTGATAAACCTTATTGTTTTTAGCAAATAATCATTAACTTAGAATTTTACGGCTGCAATATGTTCCAAAAAAGCTGGGACAGGTGGCAAAAAAATATAAAAGGAGCTTCCCTGAATTGCTTGCTTACAAATCTGTGAAGGCACCATTAATGCTGAAATGTACATACAGGTTTTGGAGAAACATATGCTGCCATCCAAGCAACGTCTTTTTCATGGACGCCCCTGCTTATTTCAGCAAGACAATGCCAAACCACATTCTACACGTTACTCTTTTTGTTCTTAGTAAAAGAGTGCGGGTACTAGACTGGCCTGCGTGCAGTCCAGACCTGTCTCCCATTGAAAATGTGCGGCACATTATGAAGCGTAAAATACGACAACGGAGACCTCTGACTGTTGAACAGCTCTTTTGGAACGTGTTGCAGCCATAAAATAAAAGTGCCCGCACTATTTTACTACGAAGCCACGTTGTTGCAACACGCGTAGAATGTGGTTTGGCATTCTCTTCCTGAAATAAGCAGGGGCGTCCATGAAAAAGACATTGCGTGGATGGCAACATATGTTTCTCCAAAACCTGTATGTACATTTCAGCATTAATGGTGCCTTCACAGATGTGTAAGCAAGCAATTCAGGGAAGCTCCTTTTATATTTTTTTGCCACCTGTCCCAGCTTTTTTGGAACGTGTTGCAGCCATAAAATTCTAAGTTAATGATTATTTGCTAAAAACAATAAGGTTTATCAGTTTGAACATTCAATGTCTTTGGAGTGTATTCAATTAAATATAGGTTGAACATGATTTGCAAATCATTGTATTCTGTTTTTATTTATGTTTAACACAACGTCCCAACTTCTTGCGAATTGGGGTTGTAGAACTAAGTGACGGAGTCTGTTTTTATATTAAGCTTTCCAGGAACCCGCAGTGAATACAAATGTGACAACATTTTCTATTAGTAATAAGGCTGGGAGCTGTGTGTGGTCATGACAACATATCAAAAAGGTCAGAAGAGGTGGAATTATTTAAGCAGCACACTCACACAGACGGCAAGTCGAATAGAGCCAATCAGCATTGGCGAGGGGTTGTTTAGCTCGGGCTCTGCCCACTCGTTTGCCAATTCGAGGCCCCCCTCCTCCAAGGCGATACAGCGTCCCTGAAAATCCGGCTTCTCGTAGAGGATCCAGCTGTAGGGGGAAAAAGCGCCCTCTCAAATCAGTGGAGAAACGCATGATTTTGTAGTTTGAATTTTGAGGATAAAACACTTTTTGCATTTTCCAATGCAAACCGGTATACTGGATCTTTTATAACAACTTTTTGTTTTTACTGGGTTGACTGGGATCTTGGCCACTTTCTTTATTGGTTGCCTCAGGAAATTACTGCAGCTTGCCAGACATGCTGTTTACCACTGTTTGTCTTTATTCTAATTTCTACTCTTAAACTGGAACAAGGCATGTGTTAAGGACATGACAGAGTATAAGCAAACGTATTGCGGTCAAAAAAATACCACAACAATTCCAAAAGAAAATCAGAAACTTCAGACTTTAATTGGGAGCTTGTACGATTAAATATTAGCTGTAGAATAAATGCAGTCTGCATATTTTGACATTGACTGATCCCAGAACCTTCTTCACTCACTGACATACTTATCTCAGCATCTCATCCCTTCAGGCAACACTGGCATCCTAAAAGCATCCAACACGACTAATTGGGGCGGCACAGTTTATATTTGGTTTGATTCGACATGCCAAAAGAATCTAAGCTGACTACAATTTACCATCCTCGTATGACCTTCACAGATATGATACTTGAGAACTGCAGGTGAGTCGCATCCTCCACATCCCTGTAGAGCTCATAGACTTGCCCGCTGAACTGAGGTTCCTGAAACAATACGATCTGTGGAAAGACATGAGAGGTCAGGTAAAATACACTGCAGTAAATTGCAGTTCACGCTAGTAGGAGAATATGTACAGCTTTTGTTTATTGAACTGAAGTCTAGTCGTATGCGCATGGTTACAAAACCAAGGGTACAATCCATGTAAGGCAGAACCAAGGTATAATATTTTGAGTTCATATGCCAACACTGTGCTAAATACATTATACTGATTCTGTGTTCCGGAGTACTGGGAAGTCAGAAATGTCTGACCTCAAACTCTGAAACTCCACTCAGCCTTGAATACCTTCTTGCTAAATTTTGGAATACAGATGTACCTCCTTTCTGCAGAGATGCAGAGCTCTCACACTGACGGCATCCATAAAGACTTGATAAATTCTGGATTATGTCCGTTGTCACCATTTAGCAAAACCAATTCTGCAAGGAAAATTATCTGTAGATCACATCTTTTTTGGTGATATGAATTTTCAAAAGGCAAAATAAGTGTAGGTTTGGTGTCAAAAACATTTTACAGTCGACTTGTCTCTTCACAAACAAAGCAAACAAATCTTATCACAGTCATCATCCATGTTTGACTTGAATATTTTGAGCTTGGACCTCATATGCAAAGTAGCGACATTTCCAACTTCCCAGCAGTTTCAAATGCAGCACGAAAGCTCATTCTGTTCTAATGCCACATCCTGCACAAGTTAGCAATGACTAAATTAAGTAACAAAAACCCACAGAGAGTTCAGACTTCCACACCAACTTCACCAAACCAAGAATTTGTCATTTGCTAGGTTGATATATCAACAAGTGTACCGGGAAAGCTGCAAAAAAAAAAAAAAAAGTAAAAATCCTCACCAATGAAAACATAACCTTTCTGGCAGACACAAATAAATATGTGGCCAAAATAGTTTCACTTAATTTGTAATGAAGTATCTCATGTTCATCAGTGCACTGGGAGACCTGATTTTCATGACAGTAATCACATCCAGCTTTGCAGCAAAATGTTCTTTTGAATGTATTTATACCCGCTAGTACAACATATCAAAAGCAGATGTTTTCACTTCACAGCAAGTCAGTCTTTCCAGAGTTTCCTCCAATCTCAGTACAGTTGCATGTGGACAGCATTGCAAGTACTGTACCTTTCCAGGTCGCTTATGAAATCCCTTTGCAGTCCTCGCCTAGGAGGTAAACGCACAAAGGTATTAACATGACACAGTGTGTGGAGAATGACAAATATCTGCAAGAGAGGCCGGTCTGCATTTCTTTGTGCCACATTGATTGTCCTAACCTTTTCATTCTACTGCCCGGGACACGTGGGTTTACTTTAGTTTGTTTATGGATTAGTTTCAGTTGACTCAGTTTAGGTGACTTCTGTGAAACTGAATTACAACGTATAATCATAAAAGGCAGTGTTGACGAGGTGAATAAGTGCTTGAAGTATAGCAATCTGATGGGGAAATTCTACGCTTGTGCTTGGTGAAAGCAATATGTTGACAAGGCCTTTACAACATTTAACGGGGTTGTTCACATTATCACACAGATCTTGAAATGCAAATTATTGTGAGCTGTAGGCAACTGCACAGTGTCTTCTTTGTCAGTACCCAAAAGGCATCCCCCTGGACAATAGATCCGCTGTTTGTGTAAATAGAGAAGCTTATGTTGCAACTAATGATGACTCTTGACACAAGAACTAAATGATGAAATGGTGTAGCTTTGCCATGTACAAATTGTAATTGCTTTAATGCTCATCTTACAGTGTCACGTGAAACAAAACAAATGCATGTACCCAGATTTCTTCTAAAATGTCTGATTTAGTGCTTCACAACAAAGATGGCGTGTGTGGCATACTTACATGATTAGTATGCATCCTCTGAGTCAGAGGCTGCTTAAACTCTGAATGTGCTGGGCAAATTTGAGGTGAATTTCCATTTCCAAAAGATGAAGGCACAGTATTAGGGAGGTTCAAACTTGGTTTTACAATCAGATCAGCTTCAGGAACAGAAGTTGGAGTTGACATTTTTGCAGTAACCTAATGAATAAACAACAGTCACTATTCCAAACATTTTGTTGTCTATAATGAACCTTAAAATGTTTTATGTGGAGAACGCCATTGATTCTTCAGATTAATTTAAAATAGCATAGAAAAACGAACCTCTGCTTTCATTTCCGGCTGTCCCTGCGTGTTCTGCCCGGTTTTTGCCGGTTCCCGAGGGAGGTACTTCTCTAAATAGTCAGGCAGCTTGATGTCATTAAAGGAGGGAAATGGAGGCCCTGAGTCACTGACCACAGCCTCTGTAGGCTGGATTTGGTCTCTCCATTGCGTGGTAAAATTTTCAGCAAATGAACTGGTGGTTGTCGGAATAGGCGAGGTTGGCTCTGATGAACTGACTTGGGGCGATATATCCTTAGAGTTGGTAATTTCTGACAGTGCCTGAACCCCATTTCTTCCCCCCCTGGCGCTGGGGGTGGTGAGACTGCTAAGTATGCAGCTTCCCTCTAAGCGAGACTTCACAATAATATGATCATCTTTTTCCTCCTTGCTGCCCTCCTCATCTTTCTTAGGGGTCTTGTCTTTTAGATGAGACGAACAATCCAGACTACTGATCAAACGACACCTATTCACTATACTTACCCTAGTAGGCTTAGCACCACTTTTGGTTTCTGGGGTTTGAAGTTTAGCTAATAAGCTTGGGCTTGTGTCAAAGGACCGATTTTTCTTCCTGAGGCCAAATTTAAACTCCTCTGGGTCGAACGTCTTCTCAAAGTGGTCTTCCTTGATGGCTGGCATTGCAAATGGGGGCTGAGGTGGCCGGAGTGGGTTGTGTTTACGAGGTGGTAGGGAAAAGGGAGCACAAAGCTTCTGGATCTTCTCAATAAAATTTTCATCATCTAGATCGTCATTGTCCAGAAGATTGCTCTCACTGACAGAAGCACTCAGCTTGGGCCCAGGGAGTTTAAGTCTCTGTTTCGGAAAGTCCACATCAAGCCAACTTGATGGAGCATCCTGTTGAAATGAAGAATCATCTCTGCTTAGTCCTCGTGGAGAATGCAGCCTCTTAGGGGATGACTGCTGGACTGAGTCTGAATTCATCTTTTTAGCCTTTGGGGAAGTTGATACTTTAGTGGCTGGACTCTGCTTGTTACTGACTGGTTCATTTTTAACTGTGTCCAATTGTGAAGGAAGCTCACTGTTAACACTGGGGGGAAGCTCAATAATCCCTGGCGAATCAATCCCTTTCTTGTCTGTCTTCTCTTTAACAATAACTGTGGTGGTGGAAAGGGTGCTGCAAGAAGAGCTCTGTGTTTTTTTGTCTGAGCCCTTTAATGAAGTCAGATCACTTGTGCTCACTGTATTATTTAGTTCCTCAAACTGCGGGTGACTTGGTTTTGTTATAGGGTCTTTAACATCCGCTGTCTCTAAGTTTGCTTTTGAGCTTTGAGTCTCATTGTCCTGGCTTTTCTCCTCATTGTTTTGAACAGAAATACGAGGAGACTCTTTAACTGTTACCATATTGTCAGTCCGTGCACTTATCAGCACAGGGGGGTCATGAGAGACTCTTGCAGTCTCTTGCTCAGCCTTTGCACTGACAAATTCAGCACCACTGCCTTCATGTTTGTTTGAGGGCTTACCGAGAGACCCCTCAAGTTTTTCCACAGGTGCAAAATCAGGTTGTGGTTCTGTTATAGTCACTGGTAGCTTATGTTCTATTTTGACCTCATCTAAAGATTTGGTTGGCATCTCAGACACATGTGTCACTGTTTCTTCCTTGGAAAACTCTTGAACACTCCTTTTTCCAGTCTCCTGAGGGACAACAGTAACCTTAGCCATCGCTGGATTTGTAGCAATTGTTTGATTGACAGTTAGTATTGAAGTAGGGAGGTTTGAGATTTCTTGAGTATTATCTAACTCTGCTTTATTAGCATCTTCAATAGGCCTTGTTTCCTCTTTTCTCTTGGTCTGATTTTTCTGATTATCCATTGCAGCACTTTGCTCTATCCCTGAATTTTCTTGTTTACTCTGCAAAATTGTGTTTTTCATTTGAGTTTGTGTTGTGTCTGAATAGATACACTTTTCTGGGGTTTGTTTGTCTTTTTCCTCAGTCTGGTTGTTATTGTTACCCTGTGGGCTTTCGAATTTAGCACCATCTTTAGTCTCACTCTGACTTGTTGGCTTTGGGCCCATGTTTCGGTGTGGCTGTGCATATTCGGTGTCTTTTTTACCAGGCCAGGTTGATTGTGGTCTTTTTGTTGGTAAACGCTGCATTGGTGCTTCCATGTCTAATTTTGGACATTTAGCAGGTGGGTCCTGCATCACTGGGGGAGGCTGCTCAATATGCTGTGCAACTGACTGTGAGAGGGAAGACGATTTGTCCTCGGCAGAATTTTTGATCTCCAGTTTGGGTGACAGAAATTCTCTCTCTGCCTTTTCCTCCTTTTGGGCTGAACTAACGCAAACCTTGTCAATATGTTTCTTTGTTCTCCTGTTAGAAGCAGCAGTATCAGGTTCATCTTTGTTGACGGATATTGGTTCAGGTAATGCCTCCACTCTGTTGATGAGTTTATCAATGTCTTGACGTCTCCTCATCATAAACTGTTTATCGGAAATGTCAGATTCTTTTGTAAATGTACGTTTATTGGATACAATTTTATCTACTTCATCAGGTGGTAGAAAAACTGCATCATAAACCTGTGTCTTTACAGAAGTGGCCTCTGGCTTACTTGAAATTGGCTCGCGTTCCCGATTTTCGCTAACTGGACTGGTTGCCTCCTTGCTTTTTCTTCGCTTAGAGCGAAACCCTGATCTGCTAAGGGCTTTGGACCGTGGACTTATATTATTGGTCAGCTCTGCGTTATCACCTGTGCCTTTCGTTGTAACACTTGATTCTACACTGTTAGATTTCATACCCTGATCTGCTGCCTTTGAGGTCTGTGTCCCATGTTGTTCTAGAGGTGTGGAACCTTTCAACTCCACAGCAGTCGTATCCTGTCCATCTGGTTTTAGTTTTATCCCTGTCATTGCTTTAGTATCCAGTTTACCTTGACTGTCGGGTTTTGATGACTTTGATGCAGTGGTTGCCACAGATGTGGTGGATTTTGTTGTAATTCCTGTCTTGGCTGACATTTGAGGCAGCATTGATCTAGGAAATTTCTTTGAATCCACTGTAAAGTTCCTTGCTCTCTCTTTAACTGTCACTGTAATCTCATTTTGGAGCTGCGCAGGGCTGGAACCCACAGTGCCATATCGCTCAGCTGATTTTGACCTCTGTGTGGGTGACAAAAATTCAGCTTCGAACTTCCCAGTAGTATTCCTAGCAGGAGAGACATCAGCGCTCCTAGGATTTTGGAAGGTTCTTTTGAGGCCCGCCACAGCTCCCTGGCGCTCAAATAAGTTGATCTTATCTGCAATTCGGCCAACGACTGGCTTCTCCTCGAGTTTCTTTAGTTCTTGCTGCCTGCGTATGATAAGAAAATTCACATTTTAACAGAAAACATGCACATGTCAGAGTTTAGAAACATTTAAAATTGAAATTTTGACAAATATATATGCAATGTTTTGACAGTGACTTTGCGTGTCGAAAGTATTTGTTCACGTTCGTGTACAGCACTTGGTTTCAGCTGTGTTTTTTTCCCCAAGTGCTCTATAAATAAAGTTGAATAGAGTTTTCAACACAATGTTATGTTAGAAAACTGAGTAGGTTAAATTGTTTCCACACCCATAGTATACTGTATAACATATATTCCCTGTAAAGAATATTTAAATCACGGTCAAGCTTTTTTTATTATGTAAATGTAATGAGTCATTGTTTAGTTTTACATTCTTGACCAGTTGAATTAAAAACTTACCTTGCATCAGTTTGTGTTTTGGGCCCTTCCTTGGCTTCATTTTTGTCTTGGTCCGGTGCCAACGTAAATTCCAGGTCCACTTCTGCTATACTTTTTTCAGCGTTTAAAGGCACATTTTTTTGAAAAAGTTTCACTTCACTCCGAGAAACCTTAATACTTCTCCGTTTGGACTCTGGAGTCTCTGTCTTCCTCTCCACTTTGTAAAAACTGTTTTCGGACTCCATGCCTGCACTGCCATCAACGACGCATGTAAAACTGGTTTCAGTGACTGCTCTTGAGCCCAGGAATTCGTCTGAATACTTGGGACAGGAAGTCTCATTTTCTCCACCTCCAGGTGAGGCCAGTGAGGTGAGGCTGTGCTTGGAGGAGGAGTCTGACTGCTGCTCTTCACCATGACTCAGTGGACTTTCACCCTGTGGGCTGGTCGTTGAGCTGTCAGATGAAGGGAATCCTTCTCGACCAGATTGGACATTGGGAAGTATTTTTCCCTGAGGGCTGCATGCTCCGTCTCCCTGAGAGTTCTTCCTTGCTTTCTTCTTAGCAGAGTTTTTACGGCCCATGTTGCCAGCCTCTGTTTGCGCTTTGTCTAGTTCAAGCTCCAACTGCCAGTCTTTGTGTAATTTCTGTGACACTCCCTCCTGTGGTACAACCACAGGGTTAAAATTTTCAATTGTGTTTTTGTCTGCTCTTGAACTTGAGCTCTGTGACAACTCTAAACTGGGCGACTTTGGTGATTTCAACTTTGATAAGACTGGTAGTTTTTTCTCAATCGTGGTGCGGATCACTTCCTGTCCTGTCAATGTGTCTTGCCCACAGTGAGTCACACTGGTCTCCTCCAGGTACACATGGAGCCTCCTTCCTGCCTGGGCCTGTGCTGGTTTCTGTCCCATAGGCTGGGTGTTACCCCAGTCAGAGTTCCATACCACACCCTGCTCAGAGGAGGAGGCGGCGGAGAGAGCCGTCAGATGACTGTCAGAATTCCCGCTCACCGAAGTACCATGACTGCCCTCCTCGGCCTGCCCTATTCGCTTCTTTTTGCTGAGTAAAAACTCCTCCTCTTTGGGAGGAGTATCTCTGTTGCTTACAACAGAGCCTTCTCTGTGGGCAGACTGTGCGGTGTCCACTTCTTCAAAGCGGAAAATGTCTCTTGAGGGACCCAGTGGATTGGGATCGGAGCTTTGTTCCTTCTCCTCCTGCTTGGGTTTCCTTGTCTCGGCTTGTATAGATTCCACACAATGCTTTCCCTCCGAGTTGACTGCCTGATCGCAGATGGGGGATGAATTTTCACTGGGACTTTTGGGACTCCTTCCCCTCCATGGAGAGAGCCAGCTCCCGATTCGGCCCAAGACCCCAGGACTCTGCTGTTCCTCTGAGTTCTCAGACTATGGCAAAGAAGACAAATGACTCACTTAAATAGCATTGGAACACAATATTGTAAAAAAATGAAATAAAATAGAAAAACATGCACTTATTTGGAAAGAGCATATAGCGCATACAGTATCAGATGCATTGTCTATGCAAAATTGAAAGCAATGCAAGTTTAGGAGATTTTCTTTTTTCTGTCCAGAGACCATTTTTTTAGTATGGCCATGCATCTCTCGGCATAGAAAGTACATGCAGGAGAGCATATAACCTGTAAGCTTACCGTTGTAAATACCATATCATTCAGACTCTTTATGTAGGTTGTGAACATTTTGGTTTAGAAAATACACTCCTACAGACCATAAAACAAAGACATAACAATAGAAGTGATAAAAGAGCAGAAAATAATCCCAAACAGGATATTTAGCCAGAGCAAAGTGACAGGTCAATCCATAACTTTGTATCCAAGAGCAACTCACCCTTTATCAAACTTCAGTTGTAAACTTTTGCTTCCTCAAGCAACCGATTAGCTGCTGCTAGCGTGTGGAGGCCATGTTTTGTACACTGATGCATAACTGACCGATGAACGTGTCGCATTTTAGTCCATTTGCGAAAGACCCATCCACAACTGTACAAGAACGCCAGAGTGTGGCATGTGAGAAATGCACTGCTGCTGGAAGTTCTGCCCCCTTCCACCTCATTCAGTTGTGTGGCTACGTGATGCCTTCAGTGCGCCTTGTCCCAACGGCTTCCGCAAATCAAACCAGTCAGGTAGCAAACATCATTTTTTATACCCAATCAGCGAGTGAATCACAGTCTTGGCTTATCATTAAGAGTCTAGCGAGGTATGTTTATGTTGAGGAGACAACCACTCTCACTCACACAGAAGTTATCAAGGTACATCAAGATCCTACTTTTGAGGTTGATGCTTGTTTTGTTGTTGTTGTTTGTTAAAGGTACATCTTTTAAAAGATTAATCAATGCTGTATTTTCAATGAAAACTGAATTTTCTTCAAACCCATTTGGCTTTGGACATTATTGACATTTATTCAGTTGGTGTGAAGTGAGCCCCGTGGTGTGGTTTTATGACCAACATTCCGTAATGCCGACTGCAAGAGGGGAAAAAAGTATTACAACTGTAAATATTGTGACTGAAATGTTCACGTGCTGTATTGTTTTTATACAAACACAATAATATGCATTTGTAACAAAGCCCCCACCCACCCAGAAATGTTCCTGTGGTGCCACAAATGTATTATTTGTTGCACTATGTTTATAAAAACAATAAATTCCGATTTTTCTTCCGAGCATTTGAAGGCTGCAAGAGGCAGAACTTTTTTTTTTATTTTACTTTTTCCAATGGAGGAAATGACGCGGCGGGCTGCAGTTTTCCCCTAATGTTGCTCGCTCTTGTTTCATTTGGCGGTTTGACTCCGTCTTTTGGACCAGCACATTTTTAACCCCTTCACCACCGACCACATCTGCTAATGAAACAAACAAAAGCGATTACGCCTTGGGTGTCGGTTTAATGCAAGTTATTTTTTTATTAAGATTTTTTTTAACGAGTCTGACAACCTGAAGACGTTCTGTTAATTATTATTGCACGCCGAGTCGCGTTTACAGTTGAAACATTTGCACAGCTCAGCTTTGGCGACACTGTAAAACAACCGCGATAAGATGGGTTATTCAAGTTGTAAAAAAAAAAGTTGTTACTTAAACGGGGAAGGCGTACGTGCAAAAACGAATATTTCTTCCGCAACCTCCAAAGTCCAACCTCGCCAAGTTGATTCCCTTCCAAACTTACCATGATCACAGTGGTCTCCAGCGAGTGCCCCTCATGGGCTAAACTCTTGCGTCTCCCTGGTTCCCTCAGTGCTTGATGAATATTTAGGAGGCGTCACTCGTCGATGTATCATGTGGAGCGTATATATATATATATATATATATCTTCTTCTTTTTTTTTTTTAAGAGGTAATGAGGGAGCGCAGCTACCGATGGAATCTGGCCAGCCCAGCTCTCGCACCCTCGGGGCGTCTGATCATGGAGCACACACAAACACGCACACACAAAGTTTGTTGTGCCACTATGATAGGACGTAACTAGTTTTCTTCTTTAATTTTTTTTTATTTACTTATTTATTTTTAACTTCATGTCATATGTTCTTCCTGAAAAAAAATAATAAAGACGAGATATCAAACGTCGTCTTCACAGCATTTAAGAAAAAAATAAAATAAAAAAATGTCTCCCCCTGCAGGAGTGATGGTTGAGGCTGGCTCTACTACTAAACAAAAACAAAAAAACGTTAGGGTGGAATTTCAGGATGAACGTCAAATGCACTACAAACTTTACAGGACAGGTGAAATTATTTTGACCTTTTCTAAACTTTTGCACATGTCCCACTGTTCAGTGTTTCAGTAGTTTTTGCACAACTTGCTGCTCTCGAACAAGGACGGTTGTGTAAAAAGTACTGAAACCCTGAACAGTCAGACATGTGCATTCAAAAGTTTAGAGAAGGTCAAATTAAGTTGACCTTTAAAGGTTGTATTGCGTTTTCGGGAAATACTGAAGTTTCACCTGAAATGGAGTGATACCGATATTTGCAAACTTGCTTCTTCTAAGAGGGATTTCTAATATTTTGCCCCACTTATATAGCTAATGGAGGTCAACAAAATGCAAATTGTTCCGAAATGGAAAACGGATGGATGATAGTGCCCAGTGATCGACTGCTGACCAGTCCGAGGCGTAGCCCGCCTCTCTCCTAAAGTCAGCTGGGATAGGCTCCAGCTCACCTGCGACCATAATGAGGACAAAGCGCTATATAGAAAATTGATGGACTGGCAAATGACAATAAACACAGAAAAAAAAGCAAAAACTATTTGGCAAAATTCCAACAACATATTCAAAACAAATGTACATTTTATAACCAATTTGACAGCGCAGCGCTTTGCAAATGTTCAATATTTGCGCCACCTTGACACACTTTTTTCCCTTTTTCTCAGCCATGTGCGAATCTGTTTTCCAGTTGTTGAATTTCCTTTCAAAAATCACCCTGCACATTCTTGCTATGGACTGTGTTTGAGCATGTTCTAACACCCAAACTAACTTTTTGTTGCCAGTGAATCACTCCTCACATTGGGGGGTGGAACTAAAAACTGAAACTTAACAAGCGATAATTGGCAATGTTATTAATCAGACTACCAAACCCCCTCTCACTAGGGTGCATTGTAGCTACACTTAATGATGGACCTCAGGTGTAACTTTAAGTAACAAAAGTGAATCTTTAAAAAAAAAAACATAATAAAAACAAAATATTAGGGTCCATCCTTATAGATCAACAATGAGGAACCTTTTTCCCATCACATAAAATTTAAGAAAAAAATGCAGCGATTAAAAAAACAACAACAACCTTATGAACATTTCTGGGCTTTTTATACCAGTTTTAAGGTTTTATATGATTGGGTCGGATCAAGTGCTCTTGCGGGCCCTTATACGGCCCACGGGCTGCGAGTTTCCCACCCCTGCTTTAAACGCATGCATGGCCTGATTCTCATGTTTGTCTCTCATGACTTATTCATATCCACCCGACACCTGACTCATTGTATGCCAAATTAAACATTAAAATGCTTCTCTCTTGCACTAAAGTTATTTATTTTATTATTATTATTTTTTTGTAATGTTCCCCTTACAAAATACTTAAATCAGGAACTAGAGGTAATGGTACACCCAGTTTGTATTTGTTACGCATGACTGCATCGTGGTTTTGACCAACTTGTCGAGAGCAGGGGGAGACAATGGGAAACAATTTTTTTAACGTTGCAGCTAAGTTTGGGAGTTCAGAGTTCATTAATCGATTTGTTTCGAGTCCTGTAAATTTTGCTGACTCAATAATTTAGCAGGCGCTCAGCAAAAGAAGAAATTCAAGCATACTGATCTTTATCTCTAGGATCAATGCAATACACAAACATATGTATTTATGTACTGAACCTTTCTGGGATTGATTCTTCTGCAGAGGAGTTTTTTTTCTTTTTCTTTTTACAAACCTCCCTTTGACACATCCATCCAATAAAAGCCTTGTCACACTCTTGCTACTCCACCGCGTGCTGCTGTGTTGAGTCACTCATCCTTTTGTGCTCTATTTGAGCTCTGAGCAGAATTCAGACGTCCGCCAAGGCCAAACAATCATAGTTTCAATCCACTATCTTTCTATGAACGTACTTTCACAATACTTCCCTGTGCATATAGTGTTCTTTTGGTGATAACAGTGTTGCGTTTGAGCCAAATATACCTTTTGGAAATATGGACAAAAAGTTCCATTTTGGTTTCATCAAACCATAACACATTTTCCAACGTGTTTGTGAAGTTTTTCTTACAGTCAAAGGTTCTGAAGATTGAAGTAGTGACTACATCCAAGACAATAAAATTGCCATTTGTTTGCCATTAACTTCAGCTACATGATTTTGCAACAATTTTGGAGAAAATGATACAAAATGCTTAACACATTCCACAAATATGGCGGGCACAGCACATTTTATTGGCAACGTTGTACAGTACGACCTCAAAATCTGAGCACATACAACCATAATTCAGAAACATTTCTTGGGGAAATATATGTAATTTTATTGTACAACGTACTTACATAGAGGAATAAAATAACAAAACACTGACGCCTTCACAGAACAGGTGTTTTGAGTAAATTACACACAGGTGCACTCTATTTACTCATTAGGTGACTTCTGAAGGCAAAAAAAATATGTAAGAAATTGGAGGAAGTGGAACCGCCATCTTTTCAGACGTCACTCGAGATGTCGGCAAATCTCGCGAGACCTCAATTTACCGCGCTAGAGCTTAGGTTAGCCAGCACCAAAGGATTAAGTCGTCTTATGTCTTTTTGTAGTTATTATTTTAATGTACAGGGCATCCTCAAGTTGCAACATAGTTTCGTTCCTATGGTGATGTCATAACCTGATTTTTTTTGTTGTTGTTTTTTTTTAACTTATGTACTGTATGCAGGAATAATGATTATCATCATGAGCATTTAACTGTTCTGCCTATCACGATACATCACTAGCATAGATCGATGAGCAAAGACATTATTTGTAGTAAATAAAGCATAATTTCTGCACTAATTAAGTGAAATTGGATAATTTCACGCAGCGCACGAGGCGATCTCGCACGGCACGCTAATGTGCCGCCACACAGTGGTTGGGAATCACTGCTTGAAGGTAACACTGTATTTGGCATTAGCCTTAAAACGGGAAAGGTGAGACATGGTCCCCTGAAATTCTCACGTTCTCTAATTGTTTCCAGTGCATTACCCAGTAACAACTGCTGCCAATCACTCCTGAGATCCGACTAATACAAATCAGCAGAGGAGAGAGGTCTGAGTATGTCAGCGGCATGTCGGGAATTTTATAATTAAACGCTGCTCATCTGTCACATGCAAAAGCTCATTTAGACAGAGTTAATTAAGGTTGATAGAACATTCAGCATTCCCAGCAAATCCTATTTGCCAAAAGCGGCGCGTTGACGGTAACATCTTGCAATGTTCTTTTGAATAATAATCGCCGCCCGATAGTTTGTTTCAAGGGAGACGTCAAAAAGAATGAAGATGTGTGAGCACGTCGTCACCTTACTATACCCCGGATCGGCCGCCATTTGATCACAGGGCTCGTTAAAAGACAGTTAATTGTGCTGCCTAGTGATGAGTAGGTTTATCTTAAAATAATACCATAATTCTACAGGTGTAGTTAGTATAAACACACTAGTTTTAAGACATCTTGGTTCTATTTTTAGGTTAGCTATTTTTACTTGTTTTAAGTATTCTCGCCAAATATTTGTTGTTCAATGAGTAGGTAATTTAGCTTAAATTAAGTTAATTGTTTTTTCAAGGACTCCCTCTCGCAACGTACAAGCGACTTCGCTGCCTGGAATTGTAAGCAAAGGTTAAGAGTCTGGCATTAGCGCTTGGTTGTCATTAGTCCGTCGATCTGGTTTCCAGGCTCCTGTGACGTCCTAAATCGTTCCAGGCAAGAGGAAGCCAATAATGACAGCTACAAACCACGTCCATGTTGTCTTTTATAGTAATACTGTTAGTGAACGTCAGCAGATCGTATGTTGTGGTCCGGTTTGATGGGCGCCTCACACAGCAGGTCATCTTCTCCCAGTGAGTTGCGCTCAAAGATGACACAATTTGGGATGTTAAAGTTGGACAAGAAGGTGCAGTCGGTGTCTGTTTCCCTCTCATCCCCTACGAGTCCATTGAGAAGTAAGCGTTCCCTCGTGTCTTCACCTTCCTGTGACTGGTTGACCGTCTCCCTCGTTGCATTCTGCTTCGCCTCGGCCTTTTGCCTCTTCTTGCCCTCTTTATCCTCACTGATGTAGAAATTAAAGTAAGAGCGGGACTCTGCCAGGAAGGGACGAGAAACGGCTTTGTGGTCGTCGTCTTTCGGACCGATGACGTTCACAAGACCGCTTCCCGGACCGGGCAGATTCTCGGCGTCTGGGTTTCTGGCAAGAAAGCGAAAGACTGAAGCATTATTTGCATCCATCCAACCATTTTCTGAGCCGCTTCTCCTCACTAGGGTCGCGGGCGTGCTGGAGCCTATCCCAGCTGTCATCGGGCAGGAGGCGGGGTACACCCTGAACTGGTTGCCAGCCAATCGCAGGGCACATAGGAACAAACAACCATTCGCACTCACAGTCATGCCTACGGGCAATTTAGAGTCTCCAATTCATGCATGTTTTTGGGATGTGGGAGGAAACCGGAGTGCCCGGAGAAAACCCACGCAGGCACGGGGAGAACATGCAAACTCCACACAGGCGGGGCCGGGGATTGAACCCGGGTCCTCAGAACTGTGAGGCTGACACTCTAACCAGTCGCCACCGTGCCGCCGCATTATTTGCATATTAAAAAAAACAACAAAAAAACACACACATTCGTAGGGATGGGAATTGATAAGAATGTAGCAATTCCGATTCCACTTTTTATCTCGCACTTCATTATTGACGCCATGTTGGAGAAGTTCCGAACCAAACTACACTTCTTGAATGTGACATTATCACTCATTTGCCACATGAGAGGAATCGATAAGCAGGCGCGCTAACAAACAATTCCTAGGCACTGAATTAGAGGGGAGCAGTTCTCGAGAGAATCGTTTTTTCTATTCCGATCCCTACTCATTCATTTATCCCTGCTGACTTTGAGCGAGAGCATGACGAACATTCTGGAATGTTCGTCAGCCAATCGCAGGGCACAATCACGGATCATGCAGGTAAAAGGAATAAAGCACAACATTACACACGATCAAATGAGAACCAAAACAACAGCTGTATGAAAAGTCTTCCTTTTTCAAGGTAACGCTTAGTTTGGATTGATACTGTCATAGTAATCATTTAACACCTTGTCTATTTTATTTATTTTTTCGCAACAGTGACAAAATGCCTATAACACAGGTGTCAAACTCTTTGCCCAGGGGCCAGATCTGGCCCGCCACATCATTTTATGTGGCCCGCGAAAGCAAATCATGTCCGTCAATTTTTGGATTATTGCTCAAATCTGTACCAAAATTAAAAATGTTCATATCGTTGAGATATCGCAATCATTTCTTGTTACCAAACACCTTTTAGAGTAACTTCAACAAACTATTATCCTTGACCTCTGATTTCAAAACTAGTTATCCATTGATTTGTTGATGAGCCGTTTAAACGTTTTTATGGTTTCACAGTCATAACGAGCCACTGAGGAAAACCGTAACTACAATTTGGCCCTCGACAAAAATGAGATTGACACCCCCGGCCTATAATATATTTGGGATTGTAGCGTTGCATCCCATGGTGCAACGTTTCTTACTTTTTGACCGCTGATCCAGATTCATATTTTAGATCAAGGTGGCAGGTTACATCCTGATGCATGATGAACAGAGAGACAGTAGCCATGGTATGACAGTACAAAGAAATAGTATACTCACTCCCGCTGTGGAGCTCCTGTCTTGGCCAGCAAGGTGAGAACAAAAAACATGAAAATGACGAACACTGCAAGTCCAACCCAGAAGCCGATTACGATGGAGTCTGCAACCACACACACAAAAATAAAAACATAAAAAAATGTATGTTTATGAACGTAAGAGCAACAATTTGACATGTCGATCTTACATCTGTGTGCTTTGAGTCCCTCGAAAGAGACGGGCTCCTCGTCGTAGTATTCATATTGCCACACGTAGTCGGTGCGCGGCGCGCTGCTTTGGCTCCGGTTGTGCGAACTCATGTCAATTGGCCTTAATTGACGCATGCGACACAGTGACACCGAATCAACAACACGCTCGACGGATGATAATTGACCAACAAACGCGAAGTTTACCTTGCATCGGTCCTATTCACGCGCCGTGCGGGGAAGCGGTTGCACCTCCGTCCACATCTTGGGTTACTTCCACGCACTAAAACCGAGGCAACACATTTTCTAAGAAGCCCATTCAACAGACCCGTCATATAAACCAGGTGTAAACCCTACTGTGAGAGATGTCAGTCAGATGAATCCCCCCCCCCCCCAAAATAAAAAAGAACTGAGCACCACATCAATGCAAATCATTGTAATCCTCAAATAGCACGCACACCTGCCCCCTAGTGGCGCTGAGCTGTAAGGTTTTTAGTCGGAAACATGTTACTTTCTCCCGTTGATAATGTTTATAATATGTTTATGAAATTAGTCAATTGATAAAAAATAATTTTGAATTGATGTCCACTGTCTAGTATACCATCTTTGTGGAGTAACAGAAACACGACTTGCTAAATTGAATGCTAGCAATAATAATCAACTTTACTACCTTTGTGGTAATACTATACCATTACTCTGTTACCATATGATTTTTCACTGCATGCTGTATTCGGGTACATACAGAATTTTCATTGCAAGCCTTCCAATGCTTGCAAAGGTCATTGCAACCCTGTCAGGTGGTTTCCAAGGTAACACTCAGGACTTCAATTAGAGCAGGATGTGGCCCTTTTAGATGTACTCGTCAGCTGTACAAGTGCTACATCGGAACAACATGACCTGCAATGCACGCTTGTTGGCCTCTTTTTAAGCGGTGGTGTCTTCACCTCTTGTTGCTCTCAACTCTTTTGTCACATAAGGGTACACACAAAGATGTACAGTGGCGAATTTGAGCATTTTCTCTTTTTCTTCTGATCAAAGTCAAGCCAGTCATGGCATGAATATCTGACGTCTTTGTAGGCTTGTCCTGTGTTTTGCGGTGTGTTAAGAGTGATACAGTACTGTACAGTGTATAATTGTACCTGGCTTAAGACAAAAATCTCCTTGGAGGGCTGCAGAGTATTTGAACAAATCATGAGGACGCTTTTGAGTGTTGGGAGTCATCCAGCTCTTACAGACACATTTGTTAACCCTTTCAATTTGAACCTGTCAGTTAATTTTTTGAACAGTCTTTTCACACCTTTCCAGCACTTGTTAATAGGGACCCGGCAGATTACTGCAGATTTCCTAGTTGGTTACTTTATATCACAATGCTAGGTGGCTATGTGTTGCGTATTTTTTACACTTAAACTTTAAAGGTTTGCGTTCCCACAAAGTTTAACAGATCTGGCGTAAGATTTTCAAATGAATAAAAATGCAGGACTGGAAGGAGACATATCATGCAATTTGTTTTCAGAATTTAAAACTGTTTTCAAAGCATCTTTATAGAAAATCTAACAGTCTTTCTTTGTCACACCTTGTGACATTTTTTTATTATTATTATTGTTTTTTTTTTACAAAGCTGCAGAAATGAACACGTCATTGTTTACCCACTTATGGCTTTAGGGTTGTATTACAAAAACTAAAATACTGTAAAATGTATAAAAGATATGTTGAAAATTCAAATGGCAGGATGTCAAAAATGAAGACCTGGAATCTTACCGATATGGCGAGAAAATGACCTCTCTGGGTCATTTTTGACCCACTTGTGCCTCTATAAGTGTTAAGTACAGAGTGTGAGTACTTTCTCCACCTCTGCTAATGTTCACATTTTCCCCCTGCAAGGTTAGTCAGTCTCTGTTCAGAAGAACAGTTCTTCTGCTTTGATTTTGGTTATATTCTTCTTGGTTTGGTCTCACAAACATTAAGAATGGAAAAAGTCAGCCAAAAAGTCCCCAAATGCCCCAAAACAAAAGCCAACATTTGGGAATGATTTAAGTTACATCTGTGTTTGTGCCTTTGTATCATTTGTCGAGCTTGTCCCCATTTGTGTGTTGTGTTGTTGACAAAATGATATTTCTTCTCCATGAATGCATCTGCTCATGTTTACATATGAGCTTGTTTTGTGTACACAAGGCTGACACATGCTGTCACCCCCCACTTTTTCTTCCATCATTCAAACAGCAGGGACTGACAGGAGGATATGTGGGTCTTCACACCGACAACCAAATGGCTATCTCGCTAGCCATCTCTCCTTCCATCCAAAATCTCCTTCTCATGAGAAAATGGAATTGTGGGATGAGTCTCGGGTTTCTTTTGTGTTCTCCACTCCACATCCCGAAAGCAGAGTACATTGCTTCTGATTATTCCCATTCCATTATAAATGGATCAAATCTGACCCATTCATGGGAAGCCAAAAGAGGACATAGACACACGCTCACTTTTTTTTTTTTCCAGATATGTCCAACGCTTCGACATTTTGAGGGTTTTTAATGGTTATCCTTTCATGCTTTTGTCAGGCTTGCTTTTTGGGGAGCTTTTAGACACAGCAAACGCGCAGAACTGTGAATGTCATTGCGGTATTTAGTCATCGTTGGAGGAAGGAAAACCTTAAAAATAAGCCCTCGAAACGAAAATGTTGTATACCTACAAAGGATTGGAGGGCCTTGCCAAGAAAAAAACATCTAAATATGAGAATAAAGTCATATGTTCGTAATAATGACTTCATTCTTGCAACAATAAAGTTACGATAGGACAATCAAGTGTCAGCAATAATAAACTTGCTATGTTGGAATGTATATTACACTAATAAAATCAGAATACAAAACATTGAAGCCATAATGTTATGAGAATTAAGATGTATCCTCTCCTCTTTGAGAAAACCACAATACGGTAAAGAATGAAGCCATAATATTGATAATAAAATTACAGTGATGATGATATGAGAGAGAGGCGACTCCTGGGAAGCTTCACCCCTGTTGCATGTTTTCTCTATTTGTGGATAATGGCTCTCAACGTGGTTCGCTGGAGTCCTAAAGCTTTACAAATGGCTTTGTAATCTTTTCCAGACTGATAGGTGTCAATTACTTTATTTCTCATCTGTTCTTGAATTTCTTTGCAGCGTGGGATTTTTTTGCATTTTTTAATTTTAAATTATTATTATTATTATTTTTTTTTTTGCTTTTTGAGATCTTTTGGCTGACATTATTTTTGTCAGGCCGGTTACTTTTAAGTGCTCACTTGATTGAACAGGTCTGGAGGTAATCCGGCTTGGGTGTCGTCAGTGAAAATGAACTCAACTTTTTGAACAGAATTTCAGAAGAGGGCAAATACTTTTTCACTGCACTTTGTATATAAAAAGAAAGAAGTTGGGATTTAATCCAACTAAAGTCGTAATATTTTATGACAAAGTTGTAATGTTTCTTGAATAGTCGTATAATTACGAGAAAATAGTGACAATATTAAAGTTAGCATAAAGTTGAATGCACCGCAAAAAGAACAATGAAAGTCTTCTTTAAAATAGTCTTAATTTTATGAGACTAGAGTAATATAAGTGAAAGACAAAAGTTTTCAGGCTGAGACCAGCAGCTGCCATCTATATTCACAAGGTCATGTTAAATATTTGTTCAAAGCACTTGTGGTTGATGATTGAACAAACCCAAAAATAAAAAAGGGAATTCAGTTTTTGTATTGGTTTCCCAGCAACACGCAAACATTTGCACAATCGCACTAAATTGTGGGTCATGATGACAAAGTCTATGTGACAAAACATCGACAAGTTCATTGTTTGTCAAACATGCTTACTACGCAGTTCTCCTTTATATGCATCCATGAAGGTTAAGCGAGAACAATGATAGAGAAGAAACAATGTGGAACTTCTTTTATTAACATACAACTTTTTTTTATTTATTAATTAATTTTTTTTTTTTTTTTAAAAAGATGCTGCAAGTTGGCAGAAGTCACCTTTAAACGCACACTCATCACCATGGGACCTATTGCAAATGTGGCAACCATTAACTTTGAATGAGGTCAGACGCACACACACACACACACACACACACACACACACACGCACACACACGATTTATTTACCCATCAATCAGCTCCAATCCCAGCATGTAGTTTTGCACTGCCCCCTACTGATACGCACCGGGAGAGAACAAAACTATTCAACCCCAAATGGGACTAATTAAATCAGTAGATTACGCTTTGTTTTTATTTGTCGAACGGCTTTGCTCCATCCTAAATGTCATTACAGACTAATGACGTATGTGTGGCAACAAACCACTTTAAACACATTAGGGAGAATGTTTTACAAACAATCAACTTTTAATTGGAAAATAACAATATTCATAGTAGTTTTCAGCTACATTTTCACAGGTTTAAAAATAAATAGATTACAAAGTTTCAACACTGTATTTTGCATTTATCTCTTATAGTTGACATGCATTATTTTGTCGTTTTTTTTTTTAAGGGAAATGCAATTCGTACTTGGATGTCATCACAAGTTATGCAATGTTTGGTTTTAAATGCGCATTATGGTTACTAATAGCCATCATGATTAAAATCCTTAGGCAATATTTATGACCTGTTAGGGAACTCTTCCCCATGTTTGCTCACGCTCTAATGCAAAAATCTTTTTTTTTTTTTTTTTTTTCCTCCCCGGGAAGCATTCAAACTACTGCTGAAAGGCTGTCGCGTGTCCCTCCCCTCCCCTCTCATCAGCCACGCCACGTGGAGTTGTCAAACTGGGCACGTGTGTCTTCGCACCTTCCACCCAAATGTTTTTTTTTTTTTTTTTTTTACGCGCAGCCGCGGTGAGCTCGTAATGGGATGGAAACGCTCGCCAATTGAGCAGATACTTTCAAGTGTGTCTTTAAACTGTAAACGCGTCTGACTTGAGGATGAGTTTTACTGCGTTATTTCATCTGGCGTCACACTTGAAGCGGAAAATTAAAGCGTTGACGCGTGGAATCTCATCGAAAACAATGTTTAATCCCCCCCCCCCCCCCGCCCAAAAAAAAAAGTAAAGCAAGTTTGGCCCATATGGTGTAGGTTTGCTCATGTGTGACTTCGCACCTCCGCGTCGTGGCGCATGGAGACACTTGGCGGAGCGTCAAAAGTCCAATTTGGCACTCTTGTCCGGGCCCCCCCCCCCCTGCATGTTAAATAGCTGCGACCCCTCATTGCAGCAACACAACCTCTTGAGAAAAGGACCACCATCATTATCACTCTATTTTTGCCAACATGAACCCTCGCAGTGGATTTAATCAGCAGCAGTCCGATTTGTGGAGACCGTGGATTAGAACCGAGACGACAGCTTCCGCACTCAGGGTAAATTCGACTTGACTTGACTGCACTTCATTCCAAATAAAATAAAAATATATGCATGGGAGGAAAAGTCTAATGAAGATCTAAAACTTTTTTAGGCTCCTTTCAACCCTGCTGAAACGCAACCCAAACCAGCCCTTTTCATTCACCCAGTCAAGTAAATTTCATTTTTAGTCACATTTATTTTTTTTTAAATATAATTTCTGCTAATTCAACAGGGCTTGATCTATGTTCTTCATCTTTTTGGTATTTAATCATTTTTGTTTTTGTTTTTAAATTCCCCTTTACAGGTTGTACTGGCCCAAAACCAAATGCTTTGACTATTTGTACCGTGAAGCCGAGATGCTCCTTCGGAACTATCCGGTCCAAGCCACCATCTGCCCCTGTGAAGACTCTTCGTCCAGTGAGGACGACAGCGAGGAAGAAGAGGAGGATGACTATGATGATGATGATGATGATGATGATTATGAGAATGATGACGAGATAGAGATGGCGAAGGAGCTCAACTAAAAAATTTATATAAGTAAATCATGTGCATAATGCATTAATATATTTCCTCTTCCTATTTATTTTGTAAATAACTGTAAATAGACTCTGCGTCATTTTTTTATACCAAACAACAAGAACAAAAAAATGCTTTTAAATTATTTTGTCAACGTTTCTACCTCATTTGTATTTTGTGCAGCCTTGCAATAAAATACGTTCAAGGAACATCGTTATTCTCAGTTTTATTTTTTCGGTGTTATGAATAAAGTTGGTGTTAATTTATAAATAAATGTAACGAATGGTGTGTTTCTGCAAACCTAGCACGTTCCAATTAGACTGAGATAAGATACATTTCTTTCCCTTGCATTGTAAGGCACACTTACAAGCAGCTCTTTTCCCAGCCCTAAGTGCAAGGTCGTAAACGTACCACTTCCTCTGCACAGTCGCCTGAGGTGCGCACGGTGCGTGACAAAATGGAGGTGTCAACCTTCACATGAAAGCTTCAACATGTGCACTGGTGTGGAACTACACTGCATTCCCTGAAAGATGTTTCTATTTTGTATTTAAATTTACATAGTCCAAATAAAATTTACGCAGCAATATAGTGCAAAAAACCTGCTATCAAATAAAGGGTGTATGACTAAACCATCAAATCTGAAAAAAGGTTATTTAAATGTTGAGCAACAGCAAAGATTGCATTAATAAAACCAACAATGTAATTCTATCATTTCTGGTGGAAGACAACTCATACATACAGTATGCATTTTTGTCCATACAGTAAACCCTAGTGATGAATGAAAATACCAAAAATGGACCTTGCATTTATTTTTGGGACTTTGATATGAACAGAAATGGGCTTTTGTGAATACTTTGACGACTAATATATAAAATCCTTTCTTTGCGCTTTCCTTTCTCTCTGTTAATTGGCATCCAGTCAGTTAGCTTGTCAGTAGCACCTTGGCTTTAATATTAACGCATGGACATGTCACAACAGTGGTGGCACTGACCATCTCAAACATTTCTAACACGCAAAGCTAACTTCTAACAACATAGACAGTTAGCTACAATTAAATGCAGCAAAAATGAGCAATGTTAATGCTCTGTATTGCTCTGTGGAGATAGCACACTTAGAACCCAGTCAGGAGAAGAGGGAGGGATTGGGTGGAACAAAGCATTTTTGAGGTGGGGGCGCTGTATTTTTGTTGTCCGTCCATTTTCTGAGCCGCTTCCCCTCACAAGGGTCGCGGGCGTGCTGGGGCCCATCCCAGCTATCATCGGGCAGGAGGCGGGGGTACACCCTGAACCCTTGTTGTTAAAATATTATATTTCAACCAAGTACTGTATTTTTATACACTTTTCTGACTTGTTTAAAAAGAAGAAGCAGTCTAAATAAATAAATAAATGAGCACCCGCCAAAATGGGCTAGAAACGCCTATGATTTGCATAATTGCATCTTGTCTATGTGCATGTTCCTAACGTTGCAGCCAATTAGTATAAGTTTTACTCTACAAGCTACACTATAACCAGTGGGACCTCAATGAGTGGTCCCAGGCTGTATCAAGCCTGCCGGCTGCCTTTTCGTGACCCCCAAACTTTTAAGGCCACACTGTACCCAGCACAGCACAGTGCGCCGTCAACCAACCCATTCATTGTTTATGTGCTTCCACAGCACGGCGCCGTGCCGTGGAGGGTGGGCATGAGGTGGGTGCCGTGAAAAGCACGTGTTGCATGTGCTTTGCTTGGATCAGCATGTGTTTACTGGGACTTGTCTCCATGCTAGTGATACCTTGCTCGCCTGTTCATGGGTCACTCAAAATTCAATGCTAGGAGTGCAAGTTTTAACTTTCACTTAGGAGCCTATATTATACAAAAATGGCGTGTTCCAAGTTTGCTGCTCAAAGAAAAGTGGCCAGTGAAAAGCAGCAATTCAAATAAGAATGGACCTACACATTTACATTAATTCTACCTCCAACCAGCACATGACCCATGTGCTTAATATGCCCGAATGAAAATGACATTTTGTTTTAAATATTACAATATTATCGCATGTGGCTTGACCGACCTCTATAAATCAACCTTTGACTTTATTAAAAAAAATACAT
This sequence comes from Phyllopteryx taeniolatus, assembly GCF_024500385.1. Classification (NCBI taxonomy): domain Eukaryota; kingdom Metazoa; phylum Chordata; class Actinopteri; order Syngnathiformes; family Syngnathidae; genus Phyllopteryx; species Phyllopteryx taeniolatus. Next base: position 11,984,359 of record NC_084519.1, read on the forward strand.
CTTTTGTGGCCCTTTAAAATGTGTATTTGATTAGCCTTGCAGAAGACTTAATTGTTAAAACTGCTTCCTAGTGCTGTGACATTAGCATATAATGTTTTGATGCTACAATGAAGCTCAGGTGTGCCCCAATGTCCTCTTGTTGGCATTCTGAGGCGTGCCGTGGGAACTCTTGGGCTCGACCCGACGTGTTTTGGAGGGTGCAAACTCTACACACCTTGCCGGGGGACTCGTGGCCCCTGAATGCACCATTGCCACTGAACTCATGACCTCCACTGGCACACGGATGGAATTATTATCACCAAAATCACTTGTTTTCTCATTAATCTTCTCTTGAACACACTTTTGAGTAGTGTAAAGTTATACATGGAACTTTATATTAACTTTACATTTAATGGTAAGGCTGCTGTATAGAGTATAGCATATAGTATATAAACTAAATGTTGTTGTTGTCGAAATTTTGGGTTTGTGGAGCAACATTTCTAAATGAGATTTGACGATGCTCAGATAACCTCTTCAACTCAAGGTCGCCTGCCTGGAACTTTCCCAGGCTTGGGTGTCAGACTTAATGGTATCAGTGGTGTCACCTACTTGGGTGTGAAATGCGCTCACCTCCGCAGTTAAATATAAAACCAAGCGCTGATGCCCTGGCTGATGAACCTTTAGCCCTTTCATGCACAAATGTACAAAGCTTTTGTTTGTTTGTGTTGACTAGTTTGTGTCTGAACATTACTTGCTTGGCTAAGCAATTCCAAGTGGGAGACAATATAGTGTAACTTATAAGTCTTTAATAGAATTATGTTTCTTATACTTAAGGTGTACTTTACATGACTATTTTGTTTTCTTTGTATTATTCCAAAGTTTCACAAATAGATCAAAATGTAGTCAAAACGGATCCCGTTCACACATACACATGCAAAACTATCCCATATTATGTAGCTCACCTATTCTAACCTCATGTAAACAGAGCATGGACGCAAGTTAATTCGGAATGAATTTTTAATGATCGCAGTCCAGCCTTCCCCAGCGTGACATTGAGACCCCCGGTGAACTTTGCACCCTTCTAACCCTTGCGGCACATGCTGCCCTTTCTCAGGGGTGGGTGTAAATTAGGAAGGTGTGAGGAAGGCACACCTTTCAGAGTGCGCAGAGCCCCCGCACTCCACACTCTGCGGGCTCTTGTTTGACCTCTGAGGACTTGTGCATGTGCCACAACTGCCCATGCCGCCCATCATATTTCTATTAGTAATATAGAGTAGCCGGACCAAGCAATACTGAATGAATCCACAGAAGCAAACATTTCAACCACAGTTCGAAAACTTCAGACATACTGTTTGTAAATCTAACTTTGACAAGCCTCTCCTGTGCATTGGTGGAGGATGAGCGGCGGCAAGTTCCGGTGAACTCTGTGACCGAGCTGGCCGGTGTGAGCAGTGTCACCCGCAGAGGTGACAAATCAGTGTGACCCAGATGAGCCCAAGACTGAAGTCGAGATGGAGATGCTTCTCGCATTCGCACCTTCGCTTGTCTGTCTGAGGTCGAGGCAGTCGCACTCCGCTTTGGATTGTTTGAACGCCCCTGCTTGCACAAATGCAAGAGGCCCGCCATCCGTTTTATATTGTTCAGGGTCACGGGTGGGTTGGCTTCAAAGCTTCACCATAGGCGCTGATGTTATTGTTTTTACATTTTATTAATAAGAGTGGCTAACTTCTTTATATAGACACATGCTGCCGATCACCTTTGCATTTGATTGCTTTTCGATTTTAATGTTCCAGCAGCACCGTGTACTCATGGTTAGCACTTTTGCCTCACAGTTCTTAAGTTCTGGTTCAAATCCAGGATTTATGTAGCAATTTCATGCACATTAGGTTTGACTAAATTGCCCTTAGGTGTGAAAATGGATGTTTGTCTATATGTGGATGGATAGATCATTATATAAGCAATTATCAATTAATTAAAACATTTATAACAAGTACTGTATATCATACGGTGTGTCACTTTCCACTGGCATGTTTGAAACTTGTAAGTCACGGTCAAAGTGGAGCTAACATCTGGAGAAATGGTGTACTTTGGGTTCCTTGATGGTTAAAATTGATGAAAGTTTTTCCTATGACTTTGACATAATACATCAAACTTTTGAGGTTAGTGAAGAGAATATTTGATCATTAGATGAAGCAACTAAATGAGGTTTAGTATGGAGATTGGGGATGTAACTTCATAGCGCTTCCACTTGGAGGCAGTATTGCACTTCTACCTTGGGCATTTTTTTTTTCCTTTACCAAATTATTTACTAACAGAAAATATTGGAAATTTATTCATTTAGAAGCAGAAAGTAAATGCGAGGTATTTGCTAAGAGTTGAATAAAAAAAGTAGGTTATAATGACCAGCAACTATATTGTCTTTTTGCAGTGCATTGATGTTTCATGGTATCCATCCTTATGCCTGAGCAAAATTAAATGATACAAATAGGAGTTTGTCAAAGAGACATAGCCTCCATTTAAAGAGTTAGTCTCTTTGAGATGCGTCGACTGGAGATAATTACAATTTTAGCCAAATTTGCTAGGTGATTACCTCATAATCCCCAATTTCATTTGATAAGTCACGCATTGATTTAACTGCGAGTTGGAGCTAATGGAGTAGCTTGTGCACCGCCACAGTGATTTGTATGCCGGGGCGAAAGGACAACGGCGGATTGAATGCAGAAAAACAGACGCTCGCTATCGCCTTCCACTCGGTTAGCAATGAAAGACGAGCTTTAATCAAAGCAGCCCGAGTCCAAACAGTAAATCACTGCTGATACAATGACACGTGTTGTCGGTTAGAATAGTCCCTCTTACATAAAAAGCTGCTCTTTTTTTTTTCTTCCTTCATAGCGGTTCATGTTGCAAGGCAGGGAAAGGGGAGGGATGGAATGATAAAAACGGTGGTTGAAGACAGAAGGGGAGAGACGAGGCCTGCTTTGTATTCACCTGCGTCTCTGGATCAATAAAAGATAATTTGGGCTGATTCCTCCCTGTAGGCCTCTTAGCAGACAGGAGGGGAGAGGGGTCAGCCGCTGCTGGGCTGCCAGGAGCTGGAATAACTTAGAAACACACTGCAAATTACTGGCCCTTGTTTGACTATCTCTCATTCGGCTTTTCGCTCTGTCGGGAGAAGCCACGTGAGGCAAAGTCCTCACTCTAATGGGATTGAAGGAAAAGAAGACGATTCCACCAGGAATACTGTGCAGTAATCCCACACTATGTCACGGTTTGCTTATTGTGGATTCAGTGCATCGCAGTTAAAAAAAAAAAATAATAATAATAATATATATATTTTTTATGATCAATATAACACAGTTACTCACCTGTACACATTTGGTTCAGTTAGCATTGCTGACTAGTTGATGCACTTTTGGTAAATTGGCTTAGTATTGCAGTAAACATGACCTGCATGCCACTGGTTTAAACACAAGCCGCAGTCAGAGCTTCATGAAATAAATTCGCAAATACCAAACCTCGCCCGACGAACAGTAGAGCAAATGCTCACAATATGGAACAAAAGCAAGTAAAGAGCAACGCGTAGCTTGATTTTCTACACCCTGTAATTTAAAAGTGTACGGCAAGGAATTCTGGGACGCTGCCTGTGGCCCTTGACCTCTGAGGGCAGCTCCAGTGTTCACCCTTTTATTGTCTCGATCTATCCCATTCCATCTTTTAAAGAAGAAAAAAACCAAAGGAAATTCATTGTCATTGTGTCGTATCTAGCTCCGTCTTGTGCCTTTAAATTTGTTATGCAAGAAACCACCACACCTGAGGAAAATCAACCAAAGACAGAAGGTATGACTTACGAGGTGTCAGTTATTTATCGCACGCTCATGCTCCCGCAGCCTTATGCTGACCTGTTACCTTTTCATCCCTGAAATGCATTTTATTCATGATAAAAGATTACTATAACACTAAATGTTAAAGGTTTGTTTTTTATGAGGCCACGGACGGGGGTGTGCCCGCGGTGAGCTTGTCCGCGAGTGCGCAACAAGTGATTGAACTCTTGTCACGCCTTCTGTCGTCGATTGGTTGTTTTTCCTTGGACGTGGTGGTTTCTTGTAGCTCAGAGGCAAAAGATGGGATCATAGATGATTTTTTTTTCACAGATCATATTTATCATGTACACACTGTAAAATCATAATGAGAGTTTAACAAAGATGACAAAAAGTGTTTTACACACTCTCCCTTTAAGTCAAGGAGTGGATTCAGCATGGCTACTTAAATACAGAGCGTAAATACTTTTGTCTGAAAACTAAACCTCGCAATGTCGCATGTCGGCACGGTTGCAAACCAAAGACCCCCTGTATGACCATTTGTAAATGTCTAACGTGACGCTAAATCAACTTTGCACATCTAAACCACCATAGCCTGTCAATCGTGTCCATCAGACAGGTATTGCTCCCCGTTTACTTAAATAGGATGTGTGAAGACTTACAACACAGTGAAAACAAGACTGGATCCTTTGATTTAACAATTTAAGTGCTGACAACTGTGGTATTTTCCTATGACATCATTTTCTCTCCGTTTTCAAACTCGCATAGCCTGGGGTGGCTCCCAAAAACTATTAAAAGAGTGCTTATAATCCCCATGAGCAACGTTGTGTGCTCTGAGATGTTTGGATTTACAGGTCAGGCCTCGTAAATTACCAAAGAATCAGGTAGGGAAATAACACAAGTAGTTGCTAGGGTGAAAACACATTTAGTAGCCCCATTTAGGAGTGATTTTCTTCTTTTAGCCTTCAAGATCAGTTATTCCCATTTGGAATTAGCCACTATTATCTGATAACTCGTAACTTGTTCTGTCCCTTTGGACTCCTTTCACATTCTTTCATCAAATCCTTTGCGTCTCGGGGGCGGGAAGGATGGTGGAGGGTTTCGACGTCGGCTTTATAGGCATGGAGGTTGCCGTCCATCACGGAGGGTCACCAGTCTGAGAGGAATGCTCCATGTCAGGAGTTGTCAGGGGTGCGAAGGATGTCCCCATGGGAGACCCGAAACCGAAACCCACATTTCTGCCTGATCGTGTGGTGTTCTCCATCAAAATACACAGGTGTAGTTCGTTTACCAGTTTGCATTCGCTCACTATTTGATTAGTGGGGGCACAGGTGGGAACTTGTATGTTACCAGACCCCCTTAAAGTCAAATTTTTTTGGTCCATTTTTCTTTGTGAATTGCATGTGAATGCTGTCACTGGGCCACAACAGTAAAGAAAGAAATTCATTGAGGATACGTGCTGTGACAGGCATGCGATAACAACAGTCTTGAGTTTCAGTTTAAATTATTGTTGAAAATAAGTATTTTATAATATCCATCCATCCATTTTCTGAGCCGCTTCTCCTCACTAGGGTCGCGGGCGTGCTGGAGCCTATCCCAGCTGTCATCGGGCAGGAGGCGGGGTACACCCTGAACTGGTTGCCAGCCAATCGCAGGGCACATAGAAACTAACAACCATTCGCACTCACAGTCATGCCTACGGGCAATTTAGAGTCTCCAATTAATGCATGTTTTTGGGATGTGGGAGGAAACCGGAGTGCCCGGAGAAAACCCACGCAGGCACGGGGAGAACATGCAAACTCCACACAGGCGGGGACGGGGATTGAACCCCGCACCTCAGAACTGTGAGGCTGACGCTCTAACCAGTCGGCCACCGTGCCGCCTATTTTATAATATATTTCATAAAATGTAACATTTTATTATAAATATGTTCAGAATTTTAAAATGAAAACTATCAAAACATTTCGGCACACTAGCACTCGATGTCATTAAAATCACAGTTGGAAAGTTGTAAGATGTATTCATTTATTTATTTTGGACAATTATGAATACAAATCTGTGAATGTGATAATATAATAATGATAATAATAATAATAATAATTATGATGATAATAATAATAATAATTATGATGATGATAATAATAACAAGTGTTGTTATTATTAAAAGTCACAGATTTGTATTCATAATTGTCCAACTTAAATAAATTTATTATGAGTATGTTAGGCTAAGTGTATATTTTTTCATTTAACACTTACACAAAGACAATAATACATTTCAAGTCACCACAAACATGGCGTCATATATTGTATGAAATCATACTATATTCTGTTCCACAAAATTGAGGAAAAATGCAACATATCAAAGCAAACAAACAAAAAAACAACAAATATGTTGTTAATGTTAAATAAATATATAGATGAGTGAATTCAAAAAGGAATTGAATAAATGAATAAATATCAAGTACGGTACCGAGTTACAATTGAAGAACATTTAAAACCATGTATATGATTTCTGGCAATCGCATCATCCTTTGAATTGGGCTACAATCTCAGAATGAGGTACGAGTGTGTAATGTAGTAGCCACCAGACATTAACTCAGCAAAGTAAATCAACAGTAAAACACACACTTGAGGTTCAAAAAGCCCTTTTTTTAATCAGTTCTTTGATGAAAAATAACCACGCGATAGAGAATCAGATCAGAAATCTGATTAATGCTTCAGCTATTATATTTTAGCATCAGTCATTGTTTCTGGGAGGAGTGCATATTAATAGTCCGACGCAAGGGGGGAGCTGTTTGAGGCCGACTTAGCCGGTGAGTCATTTCCATTCTAGTAGGCCGATCCAATCACCATATCATATTAGCATTCACATGAAAACACTAATTACAAAGACAGGGCGAACCTGATTTATGCTAATGAAAACGTGAATATGTGACAGATACATTCATCTGGAGTATCGGACCCTATGATGGTGTGATTAGCATGCGATTAGCATAGCACGGGTTAGCGCGGATGAAGCAAGTGTCGACTCATCGACAGCGAACAGTCACGGCGACTCTCCACCTTCAAGTGATGTTAATCATTCAAAATGAACTTCCTATGATTTTCATCTAAACCAAAATATGAAGCAATTAAGGTGCTGTAATGGCACTTGCATGTGGGCAAGGAGAGCCACTGTCGCTGATGCATTTTCAGCCGTTTATTGAACGGGACAAGCACACAAATACAAAATGAGAACACTCGCAAGGAGCAGCTGTAGGGCCACGACTCACGCCCAGATGCTCGCATGCAGACTGATCGAGCAAACCCCCTCCGGCTTCTGATGTCGCTCACTAGGCCACGCCCTTTAAGGCACACATCCAACACAGGAACGTATACTAATTACACTTCATAAAACCAGTTTATTTCTATACATTCTCTTTTATGTTTTGATACAGTACAGTGCTATTTCTCTTTATCTGTGTTTTTTGGCGGGCTGAAATGGATTAATGGCCTTCCTGTTCATTTCAATGGACACAATTGATTTAATACAAGAGCAAGTAAATTGATTTGGCCACGGAACGAATTGAATGCCACTGGGGGAAAAAAAGACAATTTTAACATCGGTCGCACGTGATTTTCGATGAGAAGAGGGGGAAATTACGTCAGTTTACCGCATTTTAAAATTAATCGTGTGCAACCAATGTACGGCTTCAATTGAACACAAAGGAATCAACAGCGCCTCTGCTGGTTACAGCCAAGTACCGCAATCCATTTTGCCTCGATTGATTCAAGACGTGATTTATCACCAATCAATTCCACATAATCGACCAAATTTCAAACTTTAAATTCGTCGATTATTATGCCCATCTCTATTCCTGATCGAATGTAACAAAATGACTACCTTCTTCTTAAACATTTGAGTTGTTTATCCCGCCTGCCTCTGAGGTTGTCCTGTTACATTGAAATTCTTCTTAAGCACACGTGCGGATGTGTTGGCAGCGACACTTTTCGGAGATTGCCGAAGTCCCGCGTTGGCGCTCCTCCGCACCATCTGTTGTAAACATCGAGACCACCTCTGCGTCTCGTTGCCAGCAAGACGATGCGTTTGTTTTGGGAGACACGAGAGCACAAAGAGCTGGGCCCCATCCTTCTATATCCCTACTTTGATCCCTCCAATGAAAGGACCCGGGCGTTTCCCCTCTCTCGGCAAAGCTCACCCTCACCACTAGGACTGAACCCCTCCACCCCCTCACCCACTCTGCGGCTGGTGGCTGACTTTGGTCACCGTGCACATGGCACTCCAGCAGAATGAGCCCATTGACGAGGCAACAGATTGCCTTTGAGTGTACCTGATGGTTATCCACCCCCACTTCTCCCCTCCGCTAGTCCCCTTCTCGTTCTCTTGCAACCATCCAAAGACAATCCCAGTGTCTCTGTCATTCTCATACAAATCGCCAGTGGGTAGTGGATTTAGGAGAGTGGCAGAAGCCATTGTTTGCCAATCTGTATCAAAAGGGAGCGGGGATGTTGAGTGCGGTCCTTTTCTTAGTTGGGATTAGGGTCGGTTTTGCTCGGCACGCCCCTCTCTTTGGGGAAGGCATTTGCATCCGTGTATCATTCGTTCTTTTCATGTTCACTTGGCAATCGAAAAAAAGAAATGAAATCCATCACAAACAAAAAAATGGTTGTGTTTTCTCATTTCAATTTTAGACTAAAATGTTATTATTACCCTTAACCTTTAAAAATGCTTGATAAAATAAAAGTATTATTATTATTCAAATTCAGTCCTGTGGCCTGTTTTTAATTTTTTTTTTAATACAGTATTTGAGGGTAGACTTCCGCCAGGTCAAATTTTTGGTAAAATATTCCCAAACACCTACATACACTGTATAGCACTGTATAATGACGTCAGTGTCATAAAGCGACACAAGTGTCACTTTCAGTGTCGTCAAATGACACGGGTGTCAAGATGATGGTGTGTGTTGTTTCTTCCAACTTCTATGATGAATAAAGTTATTTGAATAAACGCAGTTGCTATCTGTGCATTATAGGCAAACACAAGAGGTCGCTTCACTCCACGCTGCTGCCCTTGTTCCTCTCCACCAGTAACGCCGTCTTTTAAGGCTAGCGGCGATCGGAAAAGCCGAATCTAGCGAGGCTAACCGCCATGCTCTACCACAACCATCTTATTTTTGTACTGTCAGACTCGCGCAGACCTACTGTATGAAGACCGGGTCGCCTTGTTGGCCAGAGGTTTTGCTGCTCCACAGATCGTTATAATCTGGTGACGGAAGTAGACAGACGAGTCAAAAGTCGCCACCCAATCGCAGGGCAACACAAATAACAATAAACCTAATAATCGCGGATCTGTTTGGCTGGAGAGGCAGAATTGTACATGCTGCGATGGGCGATAGCTGCAATCAAAAAGAAGGCACAAAAGCGCATCTTTTCGTGCGCATGAGCGTACTGCCTTAAATAGGCCTTCTCAGGTGTTAGCACTGATATCTGAAGCCACACTACTGTTTGCTGTTGGGAATCAGAGTCTGGCCCTGACCCTGCAAGCCCCCCTGTACCCACCAATCCCACCTCCTCCTTCCACCTGCCCTCCTTCTGCCCTGCTCTGGTCCCTCATCACCCCAGCTAATACCAGGCTCATTACACCGCTATCGATCGCCTCTCGGTTCACGGCGAGAAGGCCAGAGAAGTTCTCTCTAGCCTTTCGCTCTCCTGTGATCATTTTACTCCCCTTTTATCATCGGCAATTGGACCTTTTCTTCTCTGATAACCTGTTAGATAGATCCAGAGATGAGAATTTGAGTTATTTTTCTTTGTTTGCTAAACCGAGAAACGTTTAACAATTACTATGTGACATTTTGATGAGAATTTCAGAAGGCTTCTAACTTGAACTTGCGAGAGATCCCAATTCTATCAATAATTAAACATTATGGAATGTTTTCAAAATGCTTGTGCAGTGCAACTGCCACCTTTCGCTATACACAAATTCACAAATTCATTTGTTTTTTTTTGGCGGAAGGTATGTGGTGTATTTCGTGTAATGAGAATTGTATTACCATGGACCTCCTATTTGCAGTCGGGCCTGGTCCCTATCACCCAATAAATCAAATCTACAAATAACTGCCTGCCTTATCATTGCCGTGGGGGGGGGACAAAACGAAATGAAACAAACTGCGAGCGTGGGGGTCCACTACATTTACTATATTACTATTATTCATTGTTCTATTCTTCATATTTATCATTTCTTTTTATATTGTTCCAAACTCAAGGTTCACAGTTTACTGTATACATATAGGCAGGTACAGTAACTGCCCTGTGGTCCAATTTCCAGACTCTCAAGCCCACATATTCAGGTGTCTGGAAAGACTGTTTGGTCATGCATAAACTTCGTACAGTGCTGTGAAAAAGTATATGCCCCTTCTCAAATTATTATTGTACTTTAATGTTTAAGATCATCAAACTAACGTAAATATCAGACAAAGTCAACCCAAGTAAACATAAAATGCAGCTTTTAAATGGTAATTTTATTCATTAAGGAAACAAAAAAAAAATTCAAAGCTACCTGGCCCTATGTGGAAAGAGTAATGCCCCCCTAAACCTAATCATTGTTTGGGCCACACTCAGCAGCAACAACTGAAATCAAATGTTTTCTACAACTGGCAATGAGTTTTTAACACTTCGCACTCCTGGGAAGGTTCACCACTGTTCCATGTTTTCTCCATTTTTTTGATACTGGCTCTCACCTTTGTTCGCTGTAGTCCTAAAACTTTAGGAATGGCTTTGTAAGCCTTTCTAGACTGATAAATGTCAATTATTTTATTTCTCACCTGCTCTTGAATTTCTTTTGGTTGTGGAATTTTGTTGCAGCTCTTTAAATGGTCTTTTGGCTGACATGATTTTGTCAGACAAAAAAACTCGCTGTTTGGTTAAGTGCAAACTCCACACAGGCGGGCCAGAGCTGATATTCGAACCCTGAAAGTGAAAGGCAGCAGTCTTGCACTCTCTGCTGGACGCTGCCAAATAGGAAAGCCATAATGTTGCATAAGAAGCAACACCATCTTGTTCAGAATGCTTGAATTCGACGATTGACAAAATTCCTTTTGACAGATTGAAACATTGATTCATAATAGCTCTTTGCATGGATTATACATCCAATACATGTCCTTAAGTCATTTGTTGTCAGGTGAACATTGCCAAAAAGATGATTTTATATCAAAATTGAAAGCAAATCTCCTCTTCCCACTCATCCATCCCCTGCAGTCCTACCCTTCACGTTGCTTTTATCCCATCTATTGCCAGTGATTTGGCGCCTCATATAATAAGACCCAATTTATTATCCAAATCGCTATAGTGGGCAGCCGTGTGTGGGCTGAAGTATAAACACTGTGGTGGCGGCTTTGAGGGGGAAGCAGGTGTTGAATTACAGCACTTCCTAGTGCAGCGGGCAGCATGCTTCATGCAGATGCACTTAACACATGGACCGGCTGAAAAGCAACATTTTCAAGCTCTTTTTTTAAGGACTCCATTGAGCCGCATGCTGTACTGTACCTATTGAAGAATGTTTATTAAGCTATGTTTTGTCTTGATGCCTTTTTTTTTTTTTTTTTTATAAACCAAGTGGAAATATTCAGTTCAAATTGCCATGGTAAATCATCTTCTGAACTGGTTTCCATCGCAGGGTGTGTGGGCTGCATGGTGAGACCTACGGAAATAGTGTAAGCATTACAACATTGTGTACTCCACCAATAAATATACCAGGGCAAGTAAGTTTTTTTTGTGGGGGGGGAATGCCGAGTATTGTTTTTTCTTACTGTTACCTGAATATGACGATTCTCTGTCACCCAACCAACAGACAGTCGGGGGTCAAGAATCGTTCTACGGGTAGCGTAATCTGAGAGAGGGTGCCAAACTTGGTCGATTGGCTCTTTTCATAGTTTTGACTTCTTTTTGACGAAAAAGCACAACATTCGCAGCATAGCACATAAACTCAAAGGCAACCTTGGTTCACATTGGCATTGAACAGAAAAAAAAAAAAACCTTAAAAGGCTGTGGTTAAAATTGCAATTTGATTGGACAGATTTGGTGATTTATTTTAAGATGTAAAACAGTATGTTGCCTCCTGCGTGACGGCCGTTTGTTATTTTCAACCGAAAACTCTGAATAATGGTGTCGTTTCGGATGTCCGACAATAAAAATGCGTAATCACTCACTTTCTGTCTAAATGCTAAAAGCTGTCGTCCGGGGAGATGGATGGACAGGCAGACTTTAAACTTTTGAATACATTTGTCCAACTGTTCAATGTTTAAGTACTTTTTGCACAACTTGTTGATATCTAACAAGGAACAACACAATTCACAACAGGGGTTTGATCCATGAATGGAGCCAACCATTTACTGGTATTATTAGAATTTGTATTTCAAAAAAGACCTCTTCATCATACTCTTCACATTTTGACATCATGAGACCAAGACAACACCTAATAATTGATCAACAGTACCTTGTCATTGCATTGTTTAATGCGGAGTTCCGTTCCTATGGCGGCAACGGAAGGCAAATTTGCATGTAAGTCGGAACACAACGTAGTGTGTCGCTAACCTACACTAGCGCAGTATTTATTATGGTCAATATTTGTATGAAAAACACTTATACACAGTGTGTATAAAATCATCAAATGAAAAACAGCAAGTACGATGAGTGTCCCCTGCATCAAAGCGTATTCTTATGCCGTTGCGCCGACTATAGTTCACTGTACGCGTCGTACTCTATATGTTGGTACCGAGGACTCCCATTAACTATACACCTGTATTTTACAATCCAGGTATAGGTCGGTATTATTGGTTGAACACTTTTGTAAGCCATTATTCTACTATTCAGTTAACAATCTAAAAATCTAATTAAGCCAGGAAAAAAAGAAAATTTTGAGTTGAAGGGAGGGAAGCAATATCCAGAGTAAATTCTCACATTAATTGACTGCACATGGGAGGAAAAAAAAAAAAGAGTAATGTGCTTTCTGTAGTGAGAATTATTTGCATTTCCTCCACTACAGTAACTCAGCAAGGGGTCGTCTGTCCTCTGACCTCGCCGCGCACAATCTGCGAGGCCTGTTTAGGGATAATTGCTTACATACCACGCTACACCACCTCTTGACTCGGCATTTGCATCGCTTCCTCGGTGGCTTTAATAAGCGGCTTACAGTAGACTTTTCAAAAAGCAGGTACCTCGTGACAGAGGTGCTGCCCGGGTCTCCTGTTGTTCGTCAGGTTGGCTGTACCCTCAACACCCCCCGCCCTGCCCACCTCCGTCCCCACCTCCACCTCTCGCCAGCCCCTCTACCTCTACATCTTTGTTTCACGGCTGACAGAAGAAGTGCCAGAACTCCTCTGGCTCGAGTGATTTATGACCAGCAGCTGCTTTTGCAGCCCGTGACCCACACAGCTGGGTGTCAGATGTGGTCTCCCCTGTAAGCAGAAACTTATCTGGCAACCCAACATCAGTCGAGAAGGGGTAAATAGGAGAGAAGACCGAGTGGGAGGAAGATGGAGTGTCCAGACTGATCCTTGGAGGGCATGGAGGTGGGGGGAGACAAAAAAATGAGAAGGAGAAGATGAAAGTGATAGCAAGGCAGAGAAATGGAGCTCCAGAAGAAGGATTAAACAACACAGATTTGACAGTGCTAAAGAAACAAAGAGGCATTAAGTCGAAGTTACTTTCCAGCAAAAAGCAAGCCGTGTGGCTGGAGACAATCGATTTGAATGCAGCAGCTTAGCTCCGCATTGATTTCTGCTGGTGCAGGCAAAGCAAAATGTTTGTATTATTTCATAAGCCAATTAGGTGCGAGGATACTCCTCTCCCTGTGTGCCTATTGACCCACAGTCTGTGGCTGCAGCTTTATTGTCGGGGGGGGGGGGGGGCGCTTTATAAAAGATCAATAACATGCGAGTGATTGGCTTATCGGTTAATCAATGCATTGTGCTAATATATCACCAGAGTGATTACAGAGCACTAGCTAATAGGAGGCCTCAGAGAGAGATAAGGACATCGCACTGGAAAAGTGTGCATCTTCAATGAAACACCAGAGAGAGCAAAGTTTGACGACATGTACGTGTAGTAGTTACATGTCACATGTGTAATGTGTTGTATGCGTTGGGGGGGGGGGCGGCTAATTCTTTCATGATTCTTCAAGCGGCTGAAGACAACCAGATGGTGTATGATAGCTTCCATAGAAGAAGCCATCATCAGGTCTTTGCAGTAATAGTGGCCCGGCCGCATCGTAATTTTAATAATACAGTTCCCTATTTGCATTATTATATTATAGACAAGAGGCCTTTATTTTTGTCAATCTTTAGTATACTCTATATATTTTATTCCAACAAATAACTAGACTAAGGGAAAGAATTTTGATACAACTATTGTGTTAAAGTTACATATAATATATTTTATTGTATTGTATTATTATACAGATTTCTTTTTGTCAGTTGTTGTGCGCTTTGGGAAAATGCCCCAACATGGCACCAAAGTTCTATCTAGTAGGAAGGTCTTTGGGGAGTTTAGCCTGGGTTATTAGTGGAAGTTAGTCTTTGCAGTCGAAGTTACTTTGGGGGTGCGTTTATTTCAAAATCGAATCATCTGTAAGTCATTTAGTTTGAAAGGAAATGCAAAATGAGTTTGAAGTGATGTTAAAGTTGTTGGGGATCACAGTTTGTGGTATATTTACGGTTTGGACTATTAATTCAGGCAATGTTGAGCGTTTTTATGCGGGGCCTGAGTTACTTGTTGACAAAGTGTCCTGGCTGGTCCACCAATACATGATTAAAGACAACTGAAGTAGGTGATCTGGGTTGCCGTGGTAATGACAGAAACACTTTTCTCTCCTATTACTAGGCTGTGTATCATACAAATTATTTTAAAGTTGTTAGTGTAATTGAACAATATTCCATGTTGTTGCTTTAAAAGGCACTTATAAATCACGATGACCTTTTAACAAAAACACACTTGTGCCTAACAACACACATTTTCAAATGTGAGTGCATTCTTTTAAACATAAAACATTTCCACACGGCAAAAATTCTTCCGTTTCTAAAGAACAGACAGCTGCTAAAGTTGTGCATTGTCTGCTCGTCTGAGAGGAGAAACGTGACTTGCAGGCTAATCTTGTTAGCCTCTTAGCGGCAGAAAGGCAATAAGGTAATAATGTAATTATAATGATGAACCCTTTCACGAGTAATTATCCGCGTTTAACAACACGTCGTCGGGTCATTTGCAGCAACCGAGTGAGCGATAGCCTTCGCTCGTCCTCGCCGCCATTTATAATTTGACGAAACGATATCAGCAGCGTATGAAACGCTCTGCCTCGGAGGCTGTGCAGTGAGTAGTGCCTTTGTTCCACCTCTTTATCCATCTTTATTCTTGGAGACGAAGGAGAAAGTGGCTGACTTGAATGAGATGTGGTTAAACATCTCAAATCCTTTTTAAGGTGTCTTTGTTTGTTTTCGTCTTAGCTGCTTTGTCCCGCATCTCTTGCTCAAACACCAGCCCGAGACATCATCTGGTCCTGCCTGGCTCACACTGAGGAGCTTTGCTAAAGTTCCTGTTTGCTGAAGAGTTTAGGGGGGGCTTCCTTGTGACAAATTGTGAAAGAGCTTTTATGGACCGTAATGAAAAGGCAAAACAGGCGAGAAGAAAAGCAGCCATGTGCACGCAGTTGGTGCAGGGTGAAATGTTTTGGACGAATTAAGAATCTTTTCATTGACTGGAGTCCTTCAATTGGATTTATCAGCATTTAAAATGATGCTTAATTAAATTTACGAAGTGATACTCTCGGGTCTAAAATTCCTGAGGTTTCAACTTAAAATTTTGAGGCAAATACGGTGCAAAAAGTCAAACAAAAGCCTGAACAAAAAGAACATGGTTTGGCCCCTCGTACCTTGCTTTATTTTTCAACATTTTCTTGCATTTTCTTTGTGTTTATGTGTGTGCGTGTGTGTTCACCATTTCACAAGGGTATTCGTGATATGCCATTTTTCTAAAGATATATATATTAAAAAAGTTTTTTTTTTGGGGGGGGGGGGGGGGGGACTGCAAATACTCCCTTTAAGTTTTTTGTTGTTTGTTATATTTACTATTAGCAGCGTTTGCTTGGAAAACCTCTTCTTGCCCTCACATGCAATTTGTACAACATATCAGTTTATGTTTCTTGTGCTCATAAGAATATTGAGAGGCCAACGTGTTGGGCACAAATATCGTTCTTCAGTTTTGATGAATTATGACATTTTGCCATCATACAGTAGATTCCGTGCTGTGTAAAAGACAATGAGCGTTTAATATGAGGTTACCTTGTTGTGTTGAAAAACATATATGGCGACACTATCACCAATTTGGTAAGGCCCAGGGGGATAGATACATTGCTGTTTGTTTACAACCATGCCTTTCTGGTTTCTCCAGGACTCCGGGCACAGATTGTGTTCAACTTCCAAGGGTCTCCTGTCCATAACGATTAGGACTGTGACGGCACAATAAAGGCATCAGAAGGTATTTCTCATTTCCTTCTGCCCCGTAAGCCCCTCAAGGCTGACGTGTAGAATTACACGCTCTGATGACACATATCTATATGCTAAACCCGGCTCTCCTTCGCCACATCCACCGCGTTTCCTATCAGCCACAAGCTTTGTTGCCCGGTTTCCTCGCCGCTGTCGCCCGCCTCGCCGTTTAAGTGTCCATTTAAAAAGCCCCTCCGTCCCAGAGGACTTGTCTTTTACACATCAGCCTCGTTGAAAGCGCTAATCAGGCGCAAAGCTGAGGGTGCGCGGCGTGCGCTTGTTAGCCCTCGTCCCAATCGTTCGTCGCATCCCCTTTGACATCCACACGGGCACTTAATTTCCCCCCCTATTATGTTCTTATGTTTCTATAGCCTCCTAATGAGACAAGGAAGAGGAGTATCAGGTTGTGTCCATTGATGCGGCGTGTGTTGAATGAATGCGTGTGCGGAACCTCCGAGCCATCTGCCCGTTACAAGAAACGTGGCGGGTAATAGCAGAACCATGACCGTGGAGATCAGAGCCCCTGGCAGGGAGTCTTGTATTCATGGAGCTTTAAAGGCAGCCAGCCAGCACTGATCTGCCACGCCCCATCTACCCACCCCCGCTTAAAAATAACCATCCCTTCTATCTTCACTTTTTTTATGTGCACCCCAATCCCTGTGCGCCCCCTGATTCTTCACCCTCAGGATCCATGTTGCCATGGGTGATGAGAGCTGCAGGGTCAGAGGTGCTTGTTGGAGGTGAGGTCCAGACCGTGGGCCCATCTGAGAGGACCATCTGGACGAGTGACCTGACATAATTAGTTATTAATTCTTCTGCAGAGGCACATGAGGGGAGGCGCTCACACTCGGCTAATGCCCCTACCTGAGGGGCTGCTGTTACCATCGGTGTCATATATCACACATAGCGTACTGTATGTGCTGTATATTGTATAATATTATCTATTGTGTAATATACAGTATACATATACACACATTGTGCTGTATTTTATATATATATATATATAATATTCTATCCAAAGTGTTGCGAATGCTTGCTCTCTTTTGACGATACAATGTTAATGGATTATTATTATTTTTTCCTAAAAAAGTTATGGTTTTAGAAATGTGAAGATTCCACCCGACGCCAGTGATATATTAATTTTTACACTCTTACAAGAGCCTGTTATGTTTTATAACCAACCTCAGGTAACATGAAGAGACTTCACGTCACATTGATGACTCATACAAAAACCAGCAATGTCTTGAAAGGGAAAATAGGATGGAGAAGAAGACAATGACTACTCCACTTACAAAAAAAATAACCTACAAAGTGCTGCAAAAAAAAAAAAAGTATGAGGAACTGCTGAAGTCCACTGATAAATTAATTAACAGTTTAGTAGAATATTGTTTCTTTTAATGAGAAACTGAACTGAAAAAAATATTCTGGCACAAATTCTGACCCGCCTGACGGATTTTCTTTCCTTCTGCAAATCTGATTTCTAGCAATAATTGAAACTGGGAAAAAAATATATATATTTATTTTTATACCCCAACAATTCAGCTTATTAAAGTACAATTTATTAATCTGCCAATAAATGTTTTTGGGGATTGTTCCCCTCCAAAAACATAATAATAATAATAATGGGGGCGGCGGGGAGGGGGGGGGGGGGGTCAAAAATATCAACAGACATGGGTGCTCCACAGTGAGTATTTGGGGGTCTTCTGTATAGCTAAAGTTACATTGGCCAGGCCCAGCGCGACTGATTCTAAAGGCCCTGCGCAGATTAGATCAGGAAGCATGTAGAGGCTGAAATGTGATTGGACCAAAAAAATGTAACATCCACATACATTTACCGGAAGCAGTGCAGCCCACACACTCACTCACTCCGAAGTGAAGAGAATAGGATGTGAATGTCGGGCATAAATTGATCCAATTCCATGGAAGAAATACTTCGAATTGAGGTTATTATTGTAAGTCAGTGCTTCCGATAGTGTTGAAGCCAGCAGAGGAGACCGTCGCACCCCTGGTGACTCACCACTGACGTCTGCCTCAGTTTTCAAGATGTTCCACAGAAAGACTTGCGAGTCGGCAATTCGTAAATGTTTGACTTTACATGCAAAAGCTCCACATTCACCTTGAATTAGTCACTTGTTAATCATTTGCCCGCAGTGTTGATCTCTTTGTGAGAAGCTTCACAATCAAAGTGTACAGTGGTCCAATGTCAGCACCCCAATCCAACACCAACACCACCAGCGCCACAGCCGCTGCTGCTGTCACTGCAGGGGAATCTCCTCATTGGCATGCAGACGGCGGCCGGGAGCTGCGGAGCACCGGCTCCCTCGCTCTCTGGGGACGCTCTCTTCCTTTCTCCTTGTCTTGTCTCCCGCTCGCTCCCTCTTGGCCCCCATCACGCAGCTGTCACAATTTCGAGCAGATCCGGAGGGGAACCGCAGGAACCGGGAACAAGAGTCTGACCGATACGACGCTATCAGAATGTTTTCAAAGCGAACGTCTCAAAGGCCTCTCGTGATAGATATTAGGAGATTTCTATCACACGCGTCGTTGCGGTACCATGGGATTGTTCTTACAGCTCTGGGAAATCATTTAATCATACTCTGTTTTTATCCCCCTCAAGTATGACTAGTGGGCTTATTGTGCTTACATTTCACGGCACACATTGATGACATGTTTGCAGAGAAAGAGAGAGGGGGGGGGGGGGGGGGAATGAGATGTAAACAATACAAACAAATAAACAGTTCCGCGACATGTGCCAAGGAGCTTTTCAAAGGGATTGCGGCACGGAACCAGCGCGGTTCTTTGAATTTGGCAAGAGTGAAAGCAGAGAGGAACGCTGCTGGCAGCCAGACTCAAGCTGTGGGCAAATCAAGCATGAAATCAGGAACAAAGGGATTCACAGGATTGCGGGGCATTAGATTCACACTTTTTGAGCCTCGCTAGTGTGTGTGTGTGTGTGTGTGTGTGTGTCTGAAGATATTGTAGTCTTTCTTTTATAGCCTCATGTGAAGGATTAGTCAATTTCAAATCAAGCTGGTCTGCTAATGTGTTTAATGGAGGCTATAAGCACGTATATTTTCGCAGCTCAACTATGTAGTTATGTGTAGGCATAAGAAAGATGCTAGACAAAGTAGCATCCGTTTTTCTAACTGCGGAGTAAGGTGTGGTTTCAGCGCATTCAGCAGACACACCCAGGAATGAGGATTTTTGATGATTTTAAACTTGGCATTTTTTTTAATCCTTCAAATTTGGCAGGGTTGTTTACAATACGCTTCTCTGTAGTGTGTCGAATTTTGAAAACGTTCATTTCCACTTGACAGGGACTACAAGACCACTAAAGTAGGTGATTCAGGTTCACCATGCGGATTATATAATTCTCCTGATTGCAAGCCAGTTTTGACATTAGGCTCACATTCTTACATAATGTTACTTTTTAAATGAAAAGAAGTGGTGTTTCTTCAGCGCGGTCTGCGCTGTCAACGCAGTTTCAAAGTCGTAACTCAGATGATCCGACACTGTGAGGAACCTTATTTCCGCCCCACTTTGCAGAATGACCCCCGGTTTCCTGGCTCAGCCAATTAGATCGACCGCATGACCTCAATATCCCGCTCCGGCCAATCAGAACATCTAAACGGGCCGGGGTGCAGCGAGGCCTGCAGCCGAGGTGTCACCGGTTACTCCGATTGAATGTTTATTCAAGTCCCGCTGGCTTGATTCGTTTACCAGCGGCTGACCACCAGAGGTGAACATGTGTGCGTCGGGAATAATTGCAAGCACATTGGATTCATTTTCCCTCCGTGCGCTTGTGTTTTATACGACAACGCATTTAAGAGACGCAGACGGATTAATCCGACTTTTATGCTCACCGAAGCCGTAAAGTTGGTACAAACACAAAACATGTTGAAACATTTACCCGTTGAGCAGCTTCTTGAGGACGACTCCCCACCGAACGCCAGGCTGAATTTCTTAAATTGGTTGTATGAATATGCAAATTTTCCTTCAATGCGGGAACTGAAATCAATCAAGTCGACATTGGGGGGGGGCTACTCTGAGACGTGCCACCTGTGTGCTTTTGCCATCCAAAATCTATAGGCATTAACCCTAACCGTACACCATAGCAGAGATGTAGTACTATGCCAACATCTGTACTGTCTCTTAATGTACAGTACATCAGTACAACGGCTGCTGTGGGTCATTTGGTGCAGCATGAAGCAGAAGGAATGAACTAACAAACATGACGAGGATTTGCTCTTGGAATGATATGTTATATTTAACTGCTGATTTGATTACAAACCCACTTTAAAATCCAACACAGTAGAATTGTATTATTATCGATACTCCTCAGAGGGGACAAAAATACTCACACAGTACACATTTTCAATATACATATACATATACAAGCACTGTTTCCAGCTTTGACCAGTAATTTAGTGCTAATGCTACCTAACGCAACAGGAGATGTGTCCTGGCTGGTCCATCAGTGTAGCAGAGCATTAAAGTAGATGATCCGGGGTGTTCATGTCAATGACGGAGATACTATTCTCTTTATTACAAGCTTAGTATTCTGTTTAATACTTTCTGAAAGCATTATAGTACGGGACCATTATTCCATGCGATTGCTTTAAGGATACTAATGTTCTGATGTAAAAGGCATTCAAATGTGAATGGTTCAGTACATTCAATCATAACTCTGTTTGCGTTCATAATACTTATTTTTTGCTACTCAGAATATCGTCGATTTATTGTAGTATACTAGTTGACTTGTAGTGGTGGTAAAGTGCTCTCAAGGGTGTGCAGGAAAACAGGGGTACAGTGGGGGAGCTCGCATGTGAGTCTGGGCAAATGGCCCATGTTTAGCCCCATATGAGGTTCAGTGTAACAGCCCGGCGGGCACATCAGTCAAAAGCCCCATTTTCCCGAAAAGAAGGCCTTTCGTAATATTTAAACAAATCAGCTCTAAATGCGCACACCAACACACACAGATACAATTTTACGCCCTTCTTCAGCATCTGTGATCTTGCTCCTGGAATCACAGCAGCGGTGAAGTCTGGCAGAGCTTCACATGATCGCGTCAGACGTGACTGATGGGAGTTTTGCATCCAGACTGTGTCCAGGTCCAGACTCGGCGATAATTCGCACACATTCATAGAAATGCAAAGAGCAGGCGTAACATGTGAGACTTTAACTGCTCTGGAACACACTTTTGCGAATGTCTGTGAAGCAAGCCAGCTTCTGTAGTTTTTTTTAACTGTATTTTTTTTTTCAAGTGTACTGCAAGATATACTTAAGCATCTGTCTAGTTAAACTTTACAGCATATTCTTCTTAGTGTAACAAATGTCCCTGAAATGAGCGAGTATATCAAAGTTTCATTCATGCCGTTGACCCGTTGTCAGCCACTATATTTATAAAAAAAAAAAAAAGTAATTCAAACCTTTACTTGGTATGAAGGAATTCTGGTGCCACACTGAACAAAAAAAAAATATATATATATAAATTATTACTCAACTCTCAACTTAACTTGAGAAAATATTCATCCTTTTACAAGTGTTCATTTTAAAAGGGAAAAAAAAGGAGCTATTCTCCTCATGTCTAGCCAATGTATCACCATCACGATAGTATCAAAGCAGTTATTGTGAGGTGCAAATATCACATGCAAGTACATACTTCAGCTTTAGACACAGTACCTTCAGTTCATAGTAGTGTAGCTAGAACTCAAAGGAATAATGGATGTTATAACGTAATAAACCAAAATCAATAGTACTTCATCATAGACAAAATCGCATTTCAATATATTTAAAAGAATTTAAAAAACATATTTTTACTATGTTCTTATGCAATTTGGACCTTTGAGGTTAATGCTGTGCATGAAGAATTTTGATTAAATTCGAATTATTGCTAATTATCGTTGGAAGTTACTTATTAGCTTTTTAGTAGTCATTTACTACATATTGAGATGAGCTTTTATCACAAAAAAAAAAGCAGATATCTATAATAAGTATATATTTTGGGGTATAAAAAAAAAATGGAAATGAGGCAGACTACGCATCGTTTTATCCAAAAGTACGTTAACAGCAGTCATACTGGCCGCGAAGGAGGAGTTGCGCGACGTAATCATCATCTCCGCACGGAAAGTGAACGCGAAGACGAGGACGTCAGCTTTCTGTCTGCTACCACATCTTAGTCCGGCTGCTCCTTGCAGACATGTTGTGAGCAGCGGTTGCGGTGAGCCAAACATAGTCTTATGTTTATGTATATCAAAGCGCTTGATGTCATGGAAACTGTGAGAGTGAAAGGGGACAGACGTGTCGTCTAGTAGTCTCAGGAAATCAATAATCATAAAGCATTATTTGTACACATATAAGTTGACTCAATAGGAGCGCACAGATTTATGGCTAACCATCCGGTAATTGCAAAATACTGGCGTTGGGCCAAGTAGAATAGCAATAACATGTTAGCAGCCCCCTCTCAATTACATTATTCTCCTTGGGGTGCAGCAGAAGCAATATGCTGATAGGCAAGAATCAAGGATAAAATAAAATATAAAGGTGTGAAAGTGAAAATTTACTGTTAAACACAGTACAATTGCTTGAATCACTGACAGGAAAGACCACAAACATCATGAAACCAAAAAAAAAAAGAGCCCTCCCCCCCTCGCCACCCACCATGTAAATGTGGATAGATTAAATAAATTACAAATGAAGACAAATGCATTCTTAGTGAGGTGACGTCGTTTGTTTTGTTTTCCCACATATGTATCTCTCCCAAGCTGCTAAAAAATATTTCAGAAAATTAATTTGATTTTCTGAAATAATCAGCACTGAGCAACTCATATTCACAGAATTTTTAAATTTGTATTAGCGATGTAGTTTGTAAATGAAATATTATTCAAACGTTAGATTTTGAATAAAATACAAACAATTTAAATCTTTATATGGCATTGCCATTTTAAGTTCGAATAAATTTAACTCCACAAAGGGAAATTGACTTGTTTTTAAAAACCTAAGTCACATTTAAGATGATTATAATTACAATACATTTCATTTGTATTTATTATTTATTATACTTATTAAAGTACAGTATTTATTTCATAATTGTCATGACTTCACAGATTGGCTGTGAGAAATTATAAGGTTCTGTTGCCTATAGCAGACACATGGCAATTTCAAATTTGACAATATACAGTACCTCATAAATAATAGATTTGAAATATTAACTACCTACCAATTCGTTACATTTAATGGTATCTGACACAAAAGTATGCCTTTAGAAATACTGTATAATGTCTCTCAGATTTGATTGACACTATCACAGGGATATAGTAATTTAACATATAGGTTATATAACGATATTATTTTTGTAAGGGCATAATATTTGACAAATAGTTTTTGTCTTGGAGCGCATTGGATTGCGCAAGCGCACCTCAAGTTGTGACGATGAGTGTGTATTACCAGAAAAATAGTTGAATAAAATCGACACAGACAAGTTTGTTTTAAAACTGTATTCTGATTCAAACGACCTTTTTAAACCAATAAATAATCTCATCACTTCTTGTCCCAAAAATTCATTGTGAGATATTTACATTATAAATTAAATTAGAGAAAACATTCAGCATATTTTTAGATATGACAAACAAATTGCATGTGAAGCAGGATTTAAAGCATATTGTACTTATGCTACATGAGGTAAAATCATGGGTACATTTATATCCTGATATGTAAACAATGTTGTTCGTAAAGTGATATATATACATGAACAATATTTGGACTGCATGGGTCTTAACAGATTTACAAACAGAAGCATTCAGCTTTCCGATGTTTTTACTGTCATTCAAACACCAAAATTACTCTTTTTGAACATGAAATAGATGGCACCTAATGAAACAGCCCACTGACAAATAAATACAAAGAACCATTGATATTTTACACAAGTGAAATGCTCGCCGTTCGTTCCCATGATGAGTCAACCATTATTCCTATGTCTCTGTGCACTGGAGTTCTCAGGCGAAGGGGCAATGGAGCAACACATTCTCATATGGCCAATGGAAATCCAAGACAGATTAACCAACAAAGCCAATTGCGCGTGAGAAATTTCAGTCGCAAACATCGGCTTGATGTTTAACCAGACACAGAACCTTTGTCGCCCCTGCAGGAAGAAGGGAATTCAGTTCACCGCCATTAAAATAACTGTTTGTTTCCCTCGTACTGGAACAAAAGTGACGACCTTTGCCTCTTGGCTTTTTGAACATTGGTTCATGAACCTTCTTGGAAAAGAACATGCTCCAGTGTCAAGAACAACAGCCATCCACGCATCCTCGTTTAGAGAACAAGACCCTTCAGCGTCAGATATTGTCAGCTCCCGTTTGTTATAATCACAGACGTGGCCTTGTGTGCCTGCATCTGCTCGGCCTGCATCCTCATGTGGGACGCCACGTCGTACTGGACTCCTGCACAGGCCAGTCCGGAGTAACTCTTTAAGCTCTCCGGGTCGTACAGGTGTTCCAAGGAGTACCCAGTCAATGCATAGGCTGCTTGCCTGTCCAGAGGCTGCCTCTCCTGGGATGGATAGACCAGAGGGCTCCCTTGAGGTTGTGACGGATGAGGGGACAGATCCGTATGCATGTAGTCTTTGGTGAGGGGAAGACCGGACCTGGGGATAACGTCAGAGCTGGGGCTGCTGAGGCGAGAGAGGGAACCAGGACTAGTTGTGTTTTCGTCGTTGTCCAGAGGACCGGGCACTTTTATGCGGTGATGGAGGCGCTCAGAAGGGAGCTCAATGCTCGGGGCTCCAGGGCCTCGGCACACCACGCTGGGCATGCTGATCTGCGAGTGGTGGGGTAGGGACGCGTTGAAACACGGACTGTGAGTCTTAGCGACGTCGAGCGGCGGTTTGTGCTGCTGCAGACGGCTCTCTTCCTCTTTGATCATCTGCTGCGTGGCACGAATTAGGGTCTCCATTTTACTGGGCTCTCGAGGACTCGCCTGAAATTGGTCCCCGTGGTACCGCTCACCGGAGTCACTGGTGGACCCGCCGCCATCCGGTGAACTCATGATGCTGTCTTCATCCCAGTGGCCTCGTCCTATTTAAAATCAGAGAAAAACATGATTACATGGTCTAAGGAAAAGATTTCTACACTTCCTGCCTGAATTTACCTCATATTTCACGGTAAAGAACGCTTTGTGGTCTGAATGTGCATAGGGAATCTTGGCAGACAATGATGGTTTGGGGCTATGCATTGGGAAATTATTTGGCTTTCAATTTGAGGCAATTTTTGAACAGATGGTAGCAATCGACACACTGGCAAGAGACGGTATAAACAACTTAGCATGTCCCATAATAACATTTGGAAAACAGCTACCAGGGGCGGCAAGGCCAGAGCTATTTCCAGAGACAGATGGTTGCGGGCTCAACCCTAACACCTCACCGTGAAAGGCTGCGTGGTAGGACGTGATTTCGTAGCCCTCGCTGTTGTCCCCAGATGGTTTCGGAAGGGCCAACACAGAGCGAGTGCCATCCCACCACACCTCTCTCCCTGACTGGGGTGCTCCCAGGAAGTAGCGTCCGCTTTGACATCGAACCCGATCGCAGGCGGACGCGTGAGGACGGGTCTGGGCGTGAGCGAGGTCCTCTTCCAGTAGACTCAGGCCGTAGCACAGGGATCCCGAATCCGGATACAGTCGGTAGGCGCACGATGCCTCGGCGGCCTCGCTCGGATCCAACAACTGAGGCGAGGCCGCCTCCGTCAGGGGGCTCCCTCCCCATTGACTGTCTTGGTCTGACTCAGAACGCTCTGGATTAAATGCTGAAAACTGCTGCAGAGACAAGAAAAGAACGCAATGTTTGGAAGTGCGCTCTGACAATGGAGCCTGGCCTGCCTCCACCGTTTTGTTCTATAAGAGAGACTGTTTATTACCTGCGGGTAGGGCGACACTCTGGCTTTCGCCTTTGACTGAGTCACACGTGACTTTGTGCTCTTCCTGTCCTCGTTGAGGCTGTCAGTATAAGGGAAAGCCGGCTTGGTGGGGCTCATTTGGTCCAGGGACAGCTGCATTCCCTTGTATTCTGTGTCCCTTTTACACAGCAACACAAAATACTTTTAGACACAAAGAAGAGGAGCTTAAGATAATATTTATCCTAATATCCTGCCATGGATCGACCCTGTGAAGTGATGGGATAACAGGATTTAGCCCTTGGTTTTCTGTGTTCTATTGTTATCATTTTTTTTCTTAGGACTGCATCAGATGCAATTTTCAAATGCTCTTCTTTCAGCTTTCAAGGATTATTGCCCTTCAGCAAAACAAAAAACCCTGTTGATTTTGAAGGATATATGACACAAAATGGTAAAAGAACTGTAGCTGCGATCAGGTCGAATTACTACCAACCAGTCTCATTCAAGCTTTGAACCACTTATTGGGAAAATGGGATTACTCTTTTAAATCTACTGTATATCAACAACATATTTAAGACTTTGACATTATAGAAGAATAATTCCAGTTTAAGGACAACTGGTTGAAAAGGTCTGATGAGATTGGTTATTACCACTTGATGGATGAGGTAGCTGTGGTCAGCTGTTTAAGTGGTACTAACTAGTCTCATTGGGGGTTTCAACTACACTCAGAAAAAAAAAACATCCTTTGTATGTACTTATTTCGAACATGCACATTGGTTGCGCATGATTAAAATGTGGTAAACTAGCGTATTTTATTATTTTTGAGATGAGATAATCGTCAGTTTGCCACATTTTTAATCATGTGCAACCGATGTGCATGTTCGAATTAAATTAATTAAAGGTTGACTCATTATTAACTCTTTCGTGAGATATCTTATAGCAACAACTTTCAAGCGATCGTCTTCAAATTGGGATATTGGTCTTTGTAAAAGCAAGCGTGACCAGTCCAAATTATAGTCCGCCTTTCGCCTGAAGTCAACTGTGATTGGCTAAAGCTCCCCGTGACCCTGAACAGGATAAATTGCATACAAAATAGATGGATGGCAAAAATCCTGTAGATTTTGAAGCCAAAATCAGAGGTTGAATGACGATAAGTCCCATCAGACCTCTTGCATCATCAGTTTTCAGGCAATCTTTGCACTCGGATCATTGTTCCACTTACACATATGTACATATGTCAAAGTAAAAACTGTTGCTGTTGTGGTTTGTCCAAAACAACGGATCAGTGCAAATGATTGAGTGGCACAAGCGCAGCATCTAACAATCTGCACAAATTATGCAGTCTTCTCTACAGAAGCAATAAAATGGATTTGAAATAATCAAACCTGTCAACATTGACTAAGTACGCTGCTGTCTGGTTTTCTCCCTGCATAAATGGTCAACAGTATGACCCTAACTCTATTAAATACAAACACCCTGTTACTATAAATTACCACTGTTGGTATTCAAAATTATTCTCTGGAATTCCCAATTCACGAAAACTCTGAATTCCCACAGTTGCTATTTACATTGAATTCATTAACATGTTCTCACACTATAAACTTGGTATTTTTCATTGTCTTTTTAAATTGTCCGCATCTGTTTTGGACTACAGATGGAAATGAAATCTGGTGTAAGCTCCTTTTCATGTCGTTTTGATATGGATTAATGTATGTGCGTAGTGTCCATAAACTTAATCCCCCCAAAAATCCCCAATTCACATTTAGTGTACTATCAAAATAAAAACCATACTAACATTAAAGGATGCCTTTTGTAACATTCTAAATTTCTAAAGATGAAATATATACCTTGAATTAGTTGGAATTAGAAAAGTAATCATTAACTTTTCTTTCCTAACCATCTTTCCAGCTTCCTATAGTTTGGACTTTGCGAAAGAACTTGTATTTGTACGCGCAAATTTGTGCGAGTTCACCAAGCGTCCTGGTACTGAACTCAAGCCAAAGTGTCAGTACAGAGGGAGCGACAAGGCTCCTGTGTCAAGTGCTCAGCAAACATGAGCCTATTATAACTTATCACATCAACAGTATGTAATAGCAGCTGCCTGGCATTTTAAACCCTGTGGCCCATCCCTGACCCCGGACGGCCCGCCTCTTTAATAGGACTCTAAATATGACCCATTCTTTTATGTACAACACCTCAGGAGAAAGGCTGTGTTTGGATAGCCACCAGCGAGTGAGTGTTGTTTGCTCTTGCAAGGTATAGTTGCGGCGCTTTCGGGGGCTGGATCCTATCTGCACCCTGCTGACTCGTGGCTGAGCCAATAATGTCGGGCCATTGTGCAAACTCAGCTGTGTTAGCCAAATTCCACCTCGGGGTCAATGTCAGACCACCTCGTGCCTGAAATGCACCACCGGTGTGGCTCCTGACATGTTTTATTAATGGCTTCTTGTTGGGTGATTGTTTTTTCTATCTAATGTGAAAACAATGCAGTCACGTTGGTTTGCATGGTTTTACATAGAACCACTCGATAGTCATATGTGTACAAGCATTGTGTAGAATAGCCTACATGCCCGTAAAAGTTAAAACGGGGATGAGGCAAACCTTAACAAGGCGAATCCAACACGTGTACTAGCTGGGAGATAGCTATTGATTCCTAGTTCCTCGTTCGATCGACTTTGCTTTCTTTACACTGCCGATCGATGCCGGCAGTAGAGGTTTTTTGATGGGGTTCAACCCCGATGTTTGTCTTGCCGTCTCGAAGGGTCTGAGTGTGATTTGTGCTCTCATAACAACAACTTCCCCGAGCCCTGCTGCTGCAGTGTTTGGTGGATTTGTCAAGAGAGGCTATATAGTGATGTATCTCTTTCAGCCTACAATCAAGAATTCCTATATCAGAATTATATCATCTCAATCTACTTTCGAGTGACCCATATCTGATATACTAGCTGAACTCCAGTACACAAATGTACAATTGAAAACATTACTATGCAGTTTTTTTTGTTTTGTTTTTTACATTTATGATACTCAATATAATACCTCAAGGGGAAATTCACGTTATACTCTGCTGTGTGTTTTGTTGCACACCACATGGAGAACTGGATCACAAACATGCAGGAATGCAAGGAGAAATTCAGAGTGAAAGAGGCCCACAAACAGTGCTGCACAACTTGAGTGGGGAGAGGACGGAGCCTTGCTCCACAGGGCACCTCGACAGCAGTGGCGGTTCTAATCTCTAACATTACGACTGACACATAATTACTGAATGTACAACATGGCATAGAATCAGTGACACTGGGTCCTTACAGATGAGCAACTGTCGCCCCATCAACATCAGGCAAACATTAGAAATGGCCGTCGCCCATCGTTTTCCTAATTTTATGGTCTGTCCACCTCCGCGTTTTTTGCTATAGTTTTGATTGACGGCTGCTGCGTTGTCCACATATGATCAAGGCATGAGTCGGATGTGTGGATAACAAATTCCATGCATTTTGAATGCTTGCGCTGCCATGATGCCTATCCAAACTGGGCCATATGCGCGAGACCAAAATTGAATTGGCGGGTGTAAAGCCAGTCTGACTGAACACCAGAAACAACAGAAAAGGACACATACTCTAAAGTTCAATAAACAACTACATTCCAATTAAGAAATGAAAGATATGATACTACATATTGTGTAGTATACTGTAGCATAGAATGACATACCCCCACATAGTTTCCTGTGCATCGTGGACTCGCAATAACAGAGTGTATCCAGTCTTTCCACTTATACTGCAGTCACCATCAAATCTGATTTGTATCCCCAAATGATAGAGGCCTAATACGAATATAGTGTTCCCTTCCTATATTGCGGATCATCACGCCCCCGCTACATCACATTTTTTGCCAAGCAGTCTTTTTTTTGTTTGTTTGTTACAGTTCACTTCCAGACTGTAATGCCCTTGCGTGTGGGGAAAAAAAAGCCTCATTTGGCGATGCACTTTTCAGCCGTTCATCGAATGCCGCGAAAACAATAAAACACTTAGAGGACACAGGAGCGACTGTCGGCCTCAGCTCACGCCGCGACGCTCACATGCCAACCCACAAGGCCACGCCTCTGAAAGGTATGCATGTATCTAACACAGACAATAAAGTATGTGGCATGTTTTATGCTTGCAATTTTTCGTCTTCTCAAATACGTTTACAGTCTTTTTTGTTAAAATCTCTGAAAGTTTTTTTTAATATGACATCTCCACATCACAAATTATCACCTATTGCAGCTCTGAGTTAGGGCTGCAACTCCCGATTAGTAATTGATTAAACTTTTGATTAAAATGTTTTTTTTTTCACTTAATCGAATAAAAAACACTTTTTTAATTTCTATCTATATTCAAAAACAGGACATTATTTCAAATGGACAGTGCAGGTAATGCACAAACATCAATTATTATTCAGTTACTGGTTTGTTCTGTTGCGTGTCAAAAACCTTGATCATTGTTTTCCAAAGTAAACGCAGATGTTCGCAAATGTCTCATCTTGATTAAACACAGACAACCAGTCTGCTTTCATGGATGACTACAAATATCTGAAAATATTTACCGTTGCGAGGCTGAAATTTCGAGGATTTGGACAGTTTTATGTTAAAGAAGGTGTCTCTAAACAATTAATCGATTATCCCAAAAATTGTCGATTCATTTCATAATCAATTAGTTGTCGGTTAATCGTTGCACCTCTAGTCTGAGACATATAGCCTGCGATAAAGAAGATTTACTGGAATTGCTTTCCTTTGGAAACATCACCATCAATCAAGTGGGAAGCCATCCCGCACCAGTCGCACAAAAGTCAGCTCTGCGAACAACCCCGCGCCACCAACATGTCCGGAAACGTCAGCGTTAAAGGTGCACAAATCTTGTGGACTCACGTGAGGACGTAGTTGACGCTGACTATGCAGTGGGGTCTTGACGACCTGCTGTTGTGGACGATGGTGGCGTAACTCTGCACCCACACCCATCCGCCGTGCTTGGCCAGGAAACGGTAATACTTAGTGGTGACTTGGCCCTTTACCAGCACTGGGGGCGAGATAAAAGAATCACACAGATGACAGAGATTAGCGTGTTTGTGTGTGCGTGCGTTTGTGACGGTGTAATGGCCCGCATGTGTCGGCGCACTCACGGAGGTGGTGCGCACAGCGGAGGTGGAAGATGTCACAGCTGTGCACGTGATGGTACAGAGTTTTCTCAATCAGGTCCTGCGGCTCATAACCTGTCAGCTCCGCAACCCTGCAGAGAAATGGTTGCATTCTGTTTAGAAGAAAAAAAACAAAACAAAAAACCTCACCGTATTTACCTTTTAATAAGATCTCCGCTATTACCGAGAATGGGGAAATCTGGTTGCAATTGTCAGGTGGCACTTGGAAACAAACCTAATGATGGTCAATTGGAAACGCGCGCTCACCTGGAGTCCAGGAAGATGAGCTTCATGTCCAAACTGGCCCTGAACATAAACATGTTGCTGTGCAGTTTGATTTCGGTGACGGCGCTGGGGGGCAGAGAGTGCCCCACCGCCACCAGGCCCACGTTCTGGTAGCAGCCCTCGAACGGTGCCATGTCCAAGCTGTACTGACGGATCTTCAGGTAGCCGCTGCAGTGGATCACCTGGAATGGAACATGTACCGCATAAACACTGGGACAACTGCACTACATTAATAATAATACATTTTTAAAAAATGCTGCTTGAGCAATGGAAGGACTTTGCATGGATGCCAAATTCACGTTCCTACATCTTACCACGTCAATATACAGATCTCCTGTTAATTTATCCTTAATAACAAGGTGAAATGTAGTCTAAGACCAAACAATGCATTGTTGGTTTTTCATTCAACAATGTCACAAATTCAATGACATTTCCATATTGCCTACCTTATATCCACCACTGGTGAGGCCTGCGTTTCTTTTGGCCAGCACACATTTCATTCTCAGAAAGAAAGAGCGCTCCACTTCATACTCTGAAAGAGAGGGGGGGGGGGGGGGGGGGGGGGGGAATAAATGTTTAATCTATTCATCATATTGATTAAATAAAAGGATTTGATTTTATAAACACTATACAATTGTCTGCGCATTTAAAACTGCAGAACAAGTATTCTACATTGTACAAAATGTTTTTAAAAAGAAGAAAGAACGATGCGTTTTTTGCTCATAATATTAAATTCAATTAATTCAGGCCTGTATGAATAAAAATTATTAAGGTAAGCAATCCGCGCGGGAGGGGGTGGGGTGGGCAGGGGGGGGGGGAGAAAATGAACTCAACATTTAACTCGACATTTATGCACACTGTGCGTCAATCACGCGTCACTTTAACACTGACGCGTCTGTTCCAATGATCGCGCCGCTCGACACTCTCACGACATAGCAAATAGGCAAGAATAAGGAGTTTTAAACCGAGACGGAATATAAATAGCTTTAGCCCCAGACAGAATTATTAGTGTTTTTTTTTATTTTATTTTTTTTTTTTTAAATACCTTGTACAAAATGTGAGTGGTAGGGCTGATGTGGCGTCAACACTGCTGTCATCTCGTCGTGGTCGGCCGGGTGCACATATTCATAAATACTGTTTCCGGTCAACTCTACCTGTGGAGAACAATTCAGATCATCAACAGGTACTTACTGACTCTAATCAAAAACGTAAATGATTCGATTTCTAATGTCAATTTTTAGAATAAAGTCATCTGAAATTTAACAACAACAACAACAAAAAAAAGACCTGGGATAGTCCTAAGTGCACCGACGCTGTCTCTGAAATGTACATTATTTTCCCATCTGGAGCAACAACGAATATAAAGCCATCCAATGTCTGCAAATAAACAAAACGCAACAGTTGTTAGAAACCACTTTACAAGAATAATAATAATAATAAATGATAATCATAACCTGCAGTAGATGAGAGCCCAGCTCACGTCCAAGATTGTCCAATGGTCTCGTTCGATTTGTATGACCCCAAGCTTCACCCAAACCTGCCAAAAACAAAAACAAAACAAAAAAAGAATAAAACTACACCTGGGAATATTTTAAAAGAAAAGAAAATATGTTCAATATATAAGCAAGTGTTGTCATTTTGGGGAGTTCAAACATGCGCACAAGGCACTGCAGGTCGCTAAAAGATTGTGCATTCAAAGTCAAGATTTTACATTGTAAACGTCATTTTTTTTTACTTTAAAAAAACATACATGTAATTCAGTAGAAATTACAATAAATGAAAAGCTATGAAATATTGCTGCGAAATATATCAAATGTAATCTAAATACAGTACCATTAATCATATAGTTAAATCGAATTATTTCTATTTTCATTGAATATTTTTTTCTTATTGATAATTATTATTATTAATATTATTATTATTATACAAAGGAAACAATGCTTTTCATGACAGGAATGACAAGTGTGAGGCCTTTTTTTTTTTTTTTTTTTTTAATAAAAATTCCCCCAATCTGTTTTCGTGTGCAACTGATTAAAATAATAATAATTTTTCAAAAAATAAATCGAGCGAGTTTTGCATGTTGCTTGCAGGGGCCCGAGCTTCGCGAGCGTGGCTGGTGTGTTTCCTCGCGCTCCAATGGCTTAAGGTGATTACAAGCCCTGCAGGGTCCTCGCCGTAATAGCTGCGTCTTGTTCGCAGTCACGCAGCCGGTAATGCAGCCTGCAGAGAGCTGCTTATATACTACTATACGCAAGATTAAAAAAAAGAAAAAAATAAGTTAAAAAAAAAAAAAAAAAAGATGAGGATGGAGGTCTTTTCTTTGCTTCATCTGCAAACGCGCAAGCTCGATCAATGTCACATACACTTTAGCCGAGTCCTCGACTGCGGTGATTTAATTTATTCCCCCCCAAATCTCCTTGAATCTGCATTACGTACTCTCCGATAGAAGAGCTGCATCGAAAACGGCTACATTTGCATTGACACTGCCCTAGGCGGTATATTCATTTTCAAATATTGTTATTATTCTGCTCGTTGTCATATACTGAGGGGGTAACATATTTTCCAGGGTCTAATTGGAATGTACGCTGAGAGAGGGGGGGGGAGAAGTCATTTGAATTGATTTCATTCGAACATCGGTTGCACATGATTACAATGTTTATTATTTGATTATTTTCGAGGTAAATAACATTTGCGTTTGTGAGTTGGATTTAGTTGTTTTTTTTGGGGGGGGGGGGGGGGCAAGTGGTCCTTATGAATTTCCTCTATTTGCATTCAGAAATATATATATATATATATTTATTTTATTGTATTTTTTTTTTGGGGGGGGGGGAGCATTTTATTTGCACACGGTTGTCTTGACCACCTTCAAAGTGTAGCACCCATGTTAATACAATATTTTTAAATGATGGAGGTGTTGTATTACATACACAATGAATTCATAAAGCAAATGACATGAAATGCGTTGCGTTGGCTCACCCTGCGGGAAGACGATCCTCATCTTCAGGTAGCTGGTGGTCAGCCGAATGATGGACGCTTTGTCCAGCTGCGACGTAATGGCCGACGGCAAAGGCAACATTTTGGCCAGTTCATAAAATTCACTGTTCTCCTTTTCCCGTCTAGTCCTTGCCGCCGTTTTGGACTTCTCCTTCATGTCGGCGCCGGTTGGCCGCTGCTGTCGCTGCTGCTGGTGATGATGAGGATGATGAGGATGATGATGCTGATGATCCTCGCTTGCATATGCGACCCTGCGCGCCTTCACATCAGCAGCGCGCTTTGCCTCCTCGTCATGGTAAATAAACACGCTCTTTTTTGTTGTTGTTGTTGGTGGTTTTAATCAAAAGGAAAGATGCACTTTAAATATTGGGTATCCAATTTGTGTGTGTGTGTTTAGATATCCTCGGTATTCCTTAGCTGGGTTGAAGTCATGCATCCAACGCGGTTGCTTGCATCCATCACCTGCAGAACACAAATGATCATGACTGTTGGTTTCAACCGCTGTGCATATATATGGTGGGATTGACTGAAGAAAAAAAAAACGAAACTAAAAAGCTATATATATATATATATATATATATATATATTGTAATTCAGGCTCCTATAATAGAGAAAACTCAGTTCCATATACAGTGCGCGATATGAACTGAAAATATGGCACTAAATTCTAAATGTTCACTTTCATATGCATTTTTATAGATTAGAATTTTTTTTAATCATGATTTGTTAAAATAATATTCCTGGCTTATAAATCTGCATCTTAAATTATTGTATTTGTTGTCATTTATTTAACAGAGAATATTGCCCCGCTATAATGGAAAATATATACACCTTAAATGATTGTTTCGAGAAATGTATTCACCCCCAAAAAATATATTGCCCTCCAAAACAGTTTTTACTTGTATACACATATTTTTATAGTTTTAAAATTGTTGCAGGCTACATATTAAAAATCATTTACACAATAAATTGAGCAACAGAAAAACATTTCACCCCGCCCGTTCCTTTAATACTTCAAAATCTCCCGCATTACAAATGGACACCCTCAACTGTTTTATCATTTGTATCTCCTATTACGAATCATATCAATCAGATGAAATCATCACGATCATTTGCTTGTGTTTCATAAATAATAAATAAGCTCGTAAATTCTCAATGACATTTAGCCGTGCACGTGCCATTCCCGAATCCTACGCGCGTTTTTGCAAAGCCACTGCATACGAATTGTTTGGGGGGGGCAACAAAACAACATTTAAATAAATAACGTGAATGTATATATTTAAATTTAAATTTAAATTTATATATATATATATATATATATATTTAGTTTAGTATGTGGCGTGATCTTGGAGTTAGACTCGCAGCAGCCTCCGGTCATGCCAATCGATCTTACCGCGCGCGGCCTGCTGGGAATTTCACCTGTCCTAAACCGCTCCCGGTGAACTTCAAACCGTCCCTCAGCTCCTCGTAGAGTTCCACCCGGAAAGGCGACCGCGGGGGCCGTGCGCTGCGTACACCTCCCCAAATTACCGGGACGCGCAACGAGTGGCATTGGTGCCCCGAGCAAGCCTTCCTCTCGTCTCGTCCTCTTCCTCGTTGCGCCTCTCAGGAGCGGCGCCGACCACGCCCCCCAGCTCCTCTCCGATTGGCCGCGAGCTAGCCGAAGCCTCTTTTCTGATTGGATAGTTCCTTCGTGGGCGTCGGTTTAAAAAAAAAAAAAATAAAAAAAAATGCTGCGAAGCGCGTGCACGACACTAGTGGCCGTGTCACGGCACACAAGTGAGTTTAACTGACGAGTTGGTTGCTTTGCTTTGTTTTTGTTTTTCTTGCCATTAGCTGACATATAGAAATAAATAAATACGTGCGCGGCAGTGGCAAATACTCGTGCGAAGGATTATTAAACAAATGATTATTCCGTTCTAAAAGGAAATAAGATCCTTTTAATCACGTGTGCAGGATTTTTACCTAATTTAATGAGGTTATTACTATTCATTTGTATGCGAGTTAGTCTTGGTGCAATGACAAATAAAGCCTGCATTTTTGCCTGCCTTGTATTTGAGTTACATAGTAAAGCTCACAAAACTAGGCAATTAGAGGAAATAATCACAGCAGGCAACAAAGGGAAAATTAATACAATATAAAAGCAGGAACGATTATGATGATGCACATTAATAACAAGAAGAGGAGACAACATCAGCATGGTCAAACATTGTAAAGGGCCTTTGGTGCCCTCATCAGTCATAATAATGAACCCACGTGCTCTTATTATAAGTGGCTAAACATTTGCACACATGCCAGGACAATGTTAAGTCTATTAAAATGCGTTTTTTTCGTTTTATATATATATATATATATATATATATATATATATATATATATATATATGTATTTATTTTTAATTGGATGTACTGATTGTGGCGTGTCCCCAGATACTGTTGTCCACAAGAAATGATTTGATAATAGTCATTTTGATCATTGAAATTCATAATAATAATAATAATAATTCATAATAATGAAACCACGTGCTCTTATTATTAGTGGCTAAACATTTGCACACATGCCAGGACAATGTTAAGTCTCTTAAAATGCATTTCTTTCGTTTTATATATGTATATATGTATATATATATATTTATTTTCCATTGGATGTACTGATTGTGGCGTGTCCCCAGATACTGTTGTCCACAATAAATGATTTGATAATAGTAATTTTGATCATTGAAATTCATAATAATAATAATAATAATTCATAATA
Organism: Phyllopteryx taeniolatus; assembly: GCF_024500385.1. NCBI lineage: Eukaryota > Metazoa > Chordata > Actinopteri > Syngnathiformes > Syngnathidae > Phyllopteryx > Phyllopteryx taeniolatus. The sequence continues at coordinate 12,021,769 of NC_084519.1, forward strand.
ATGAAACCACGTGATCTTATTATAAGTGGCGAAACATTTGTACACATGCCAGGACAATGTTAAGTCTCAGAAAATGCGTTTCTTTCGTTTTATATATATATATATATATAAATATATATATATATATATATTTATATATATATATATATATATATATATATATTTTTTTTTTTCATTGGATGTACTGATTGTGGCGTGTCCCCAGATACTGTTGTCCACAAGAAATGGTTTGATAATAGTCATTTTGATCATTGAAATTCTGTTTTTATAGTCCTATTGAACATTTAGCATGTGTCACTAAAATTGCTGTCCACTCTGTCATTATTGGGCACCTGTCCCTTTAAGAAACACTCTGATGTTTTTTTTCGTCACGTTATGATCAGCGTTTCATTTTTCTTCGAGAGGCTGAAAACCTGGATAGCTGCGGCATAAATGTGTACACTTAATCACTTATGTTTTGTAATTATCATCATATTTTGTGCAGAATTAGTTTTTGTGCAGCTAAACCTGTCCACTCTGTCATAGTGAAATATCAAATGATATAAAATTAGAGATGTCACGATCAGATTATTAATTTTTTTTTGCACCGAAGTCACTTGATTTTTGAGTACCCGCTGATACCGAGTCCCGATCCGATACAGAGTCCCGATACGAAACCTCGGTAATGCATTAAGAAAGAGAATCCAAATTTTCTCAACTAAAATTTTAAAAATCTGAATATATCCCAAGATTACAATTTTGATATGGCAATAAAGCAGTGGTTCAAACCAAGTAAACAAATAAAAACATCTTATATATATATATATATATATATATATATATATATATATATATATATATATATAGCATATCAGTGGTGCAGCACAAAATAATGCGAACAAATGAAATCTACATTTTGAACTGCATAGAATAATACAATGAATATGAAGTTCAATGGAAAATGTCACCTTTTTTGGGTGAAATGGGCTGATATTGACTCAGCACATAAAATCCATGAATGGCACATAATGCACTTGCATTTAGTGCAATATTTTTGTCTCTACTTTGCATTTTAATTTCTTCTCTGCGAGCAAGTCTTTTAAGCACACATGTAGATTTGTTTTTATTTTAAAGGTTGGAGCATAGAGGAAATACTTTTCAATATTCACAATTAAACTGTGATTTGAATGTCATATCCATCTGTTTTGGCTTGGGTAACAGGCACGTGCACAGATAGACTCCTTGTGGTGGTGCAGCACCAGCCCCTTAGTCCCAGATGAAAAAAGGTGCCCTTTCTGCTGCAGCTCATGTTTTATTTTATTCATCAATTAAAAAATATATATCACAATTTCCCCATCTGTCATCAATTCACTCTGTGTTTTGATATCTGACAGGAATTTATCTAAGTCCTTGTGAGAATTGCTCCCCTCAATGATCTGCGATGCAAATATTCTGCCATTCACTTTCTCTTTTGTTAATAGTTTTATTACTGACTGTGTTGTTTGTGCTAACAGAAATAAACGTTAAAAATATGCACTATAGTTTTTTTTCTTAATTGTGTGAATAATTTTAGTGTTTATTTGGGGGGGGGGGGGGCTTGAGCACCTGTCCCCCAAAATGTCTGTGCATGTGCCTGTTGGGTAACATAAGGTCAACAGGTGCAATATACTCGATGCAAATCTTTAAATGGCATATACTCCCGCAGTACTACCCACCACATAAACAAATGTAACTCCTTACTTTAACGACACCTAAAGTTAACCTGTTTATTTCGCATATGTAGTTTGGGGATCCCCCCCCCCCATCTAAAGTTAAATGTAAAACAGCAGCGAGCGGGCATGGAGCAGTGTGGGCCAGGTCCGGGGCTTGTGCACTACAGTTTGGGCCTCCGTCAAACACATTTATGGGAGGATTAATTTCCACAGCAGGAATCAGATGAGAGCGCCGCTGCGCATGGACATTTTTAATTAGATAGCCCGAGCTCAGATGGAGAGCTGCTGTGTGAGCATGGGGGCCGAGGGATGGGCTGGGGTGAGGGGGTTTTATTGGGAAGGAGGGGGGGAGGAAGTCTGTGACGGGGGCGCGAACGCATGATGGTGAGCTCATTACGCACATAATTAGCCCTGAAATTGATGCTGCATTGTGCCATAATTGGAGATTTCTCCTTCTGAGTCTCCGTTCCGTGCGCATGCGCGGGAGCGCCTCGCTAAATGACTTCCACTGGACTCGGAATTAGCCTCGCAAGGCTCCACCTCTTTATTATATTCTCATTTCTGACACATAGAAAAGACAAGAAATTGAAAATTAGAAGAAGACCTCCGGATGCTAAGTGGAGTATAGGCAGATACATGAGTGACATTTTTTTTTTTTTACTATACTATAAATGTATACTATATACTATACAATACCCACACCTTTATACTATACCCACAATTTTTCAAAACACTTTCCGAGCTAGGGTGGCACGGTGGGGCACTGGTTAGCACAGCTGCCTCACAGTTCTGAGGACCCGGGTTCGAATCCGGCCTCACCTTTGAGTTTGCATATTTTCCCCGAGCCTGTGTGGGTTTTCTCCGGGCACTCCGGTTTCCTCCCACATCCCCAAAACATGCATTGAAAACTCTAAATTGCCCGTAGGTGCGAATGTGAGTGGGAATGGTTGTTTGTCTATATGTGCCCTGCGATTGGCTGGCGACCAGTTCAGGGTGTACCCCGCCTCTCGCCTGAAGATCGCTGGGATAGGCTCCAGCACGCCTGCGACCCTTGTGAGTATAAGCGGTAAAGAAAATGGATGGATGGACATTCCGAGCTGTTCAGTGCATGCCAAAACAACTGGCGATGCTGTAACCAGTAACTAGTCATTTGAGCCAATCAGAAGTGAGGAAAATGGGAACGATAAATTACAACGAATCCCCTGTTGAATATATCCAACTGTGAAAAATGCACAAATTTATTCAAAGCTTAAAAAAATAAGTTCAGTTAGACCTAACATGAAGCAATAATAGACAGCATGGTGAGGTAGTGGTTAGGGTATCTGCCTCACAGTTCTGATGTTCGAAGTTTGAATCTGGCCTTCCTGTGTTGTGTTTGCATATTCTCCCCTCGCTTGTGTGGCTTTTCTCTAGGGACTCAACTCGGATTTGACAATATTTTCACCAGGAGACGGACAGAGTTTGTTGCAAAAATGTTTGTTTTCAGTTACCTAAGTGGCAAGTTTGCATGTGGACAAAACACACTGTATAAAAATGTGTAAAGTGGAACCCCCCTATTCATGGAATCATGATCATTGCCATGAAATAAAAGAACAAAAAACTTTTTCCCACGAAAAAAAATGTGAATAAGCTCGGCAACGCGGAAAGAAATACCACCAATAAGCAGGGGTTTCCACGAAAAATGAGGTTAGCCACCCCCCCCCCCCCCCAAAAAAAACAAAGTAAAAATTGAAGGAAAAAAAAAGCAGCCAATAACTGAAGCCAGAAATACAGAATCGGGAAGATGGAGGGTATCCACTGTATATAAAAAATATCTAATGTTTGTAAAAAAAAATAAAATAAAAAAAAAGCACCTGTATTTTTCTTGCATCCCACCTTTGCTCTCCCTTTCTCTCTCTCTCTCTCTCTCTCTCTCTCTCTCTCTCTCTCTCTCTCTCTCTTCATCTTAAATCCTCGCACAAATCATGCTAATTTCTGGACATGAGTTACAGGCCATAGGTCACCATGGCAAGTTCACTTTCAACATTCCTCCCTATGCAAGCAATTCCTTATGGTTCCTTTTCAAAACAACTGTCTGTTATGTAAAGTATATTTTTTGATGACAAACAACAATACAGAAGAATTGGAACATTCTCTAAGGTTGCATGAGCTGCGCTTGAAGATTCACTCATCCTGGATATCCTGTTTTCCGTACCCATCACGGGGGAGCCCCGCCTTGCCGCTTGGCTGACCCCCGCCCCCCCCGTCCCCTCTCACAGCCACCCTCACTGCACCCATCTCTCCGTTTTGATTGTGTTCTTAAAAATTGTGCTTCTCAGCGGGAGAGCAGGCAGGAGATTCTCCACAGAGTGCAAGATGAGCTGCGGTATGGTCGGTGGGCGAGTGCATGAAGGTTATTTATGGAAGGAAAAGGTGGAGGAAGGAGAGAGATGATGGAGTATTTTCTGTTATGGTTGAGCTTTCATGATGGCTTAAAGTGCTTTTTATTTATGCGGTCTGCTTGCATAGTTATGACAAATGAGGGTCAATCTACTCTACCTCTATATCAGTGTAAAATGGAATCTCAGGTTGGGATGCTGCTTGGCCTACGTTTGTGTTCTTGTCGGAAATAAAAGAACTAAAAAAATAATAACTAATATACAAAGGCACCTTGGTTCATGACGGAGGTGTGTTCCTATGCCAGCTACATCAATTTGTATGTCAATCGGAATGCGCCGAAACGCTAATGCAGCAATTGATAATAATAATCACTGTATGTGTACAAAAATAAACATACAAAACAAACAAAAAAACACTTATAGGCCATAAATATAAAGCAATCAAATGAAAAGTTAGTACGGTGCAAACTATGTGTGCCTTCATTTAACACTTATTCTTACACTACTACGAAAACTAGTTCAATGCGAGCTGTCATCAGCCTAGAAATACCAAAATTGTTTGTTCTGTTTATTTGTTTATTTGCTATGGACAACACAAGAACAATGGACAAATGAGATGCAGTGCTTTAAGTGTTTTAGCACAAGTGCTAATTCTCAACACTTGTCAACAGGAAGCTTTTAAAAAGGCACATATAACACAAAGTAGATAACATACAAGATTTCTGATAGAGTACAAAGAAGTTAATTAGTCCAAATGATGGCGATAACTGTGCCGTGTGATGACGTATTCCTACGCCGGGCGCCAATCGTAATGTCATATGTCGGATCCATTGTAAATTGAGGAACCACTGTAATCTATTCCAGGTTCAAACTGCCACCATTGTTAAAACTTTATGATATGTATACAGGCAATGTTTGAAATAACATTTTAGTACCCTTCAAGGTCATACAGGTGTTAAAAGGGCTTAAGTCCTGTAATATGAAAATGTTCAAGCAATGTAACACTGTATGCTGATGGAGATTTCACTTTCAATGTGAGTCTGCTTATATACTGCTTATATAGAGGAAAGGCGGACGTGGCTGAGGACAACATGCGGCCGTTAAAGGGGGAAGGGTGCGCGTGACAGAGGATACTAAAGGCACACCCCCAGTACGTATATAGCGCCGGTATGTGCATTGTGCAAAACAAGATCGGTTTGGCTAAGGACCCCCAAAAATGGCATGCATGCTAGCGTATGTTTTACCATGCCTGCGCCCAATAACACGGTGCGCCTTATGTATGTGTTAAATACAGAAATAGACCCGTAACTGGGACTGCGCCTTTCAATACGGTACGCCTTATGGTCGTGGATATATGGTAAGCTTCTTTTCTTAAGACCACTTTCTGACCCCTCACTTTTCCATTACATTCCATTTTTGTGCAACTTTAGTGAGATATTTTTTCAAAGAAAATGTTGCTGGAATTTTAAATTGTATGGCCTCAGGGAGTAGTTGAAAACTGTTTATTTTTTATTTATTTATTTTTTTAAATTAGAACAACCCCCTAAAACGTACTGTCCAGCCTTTAGTGGCAATGTATCACACTTTAATTTCAGCATGTGCAAGCCTAACTTTTTGTACATTTCCCACAAAATTCTCATGAGATCATTCTGCTCACGTTAGGCCTCATGCAAATGAATGCGTCTGTTGACCTTTTTTGTCATGGAAATGTTCAGTGTTTTGAACATTTCCACCGCTCCCTCATGTTCCAGTTATTTATTACATTTTCTCCACCCAGATGTAACCTCATTAAGAGCAGGTTGAGATAAGCTAATTGGATGTAACATGACATGTCATGGAGAATATGAAGTCTGTGTGAATGAGAGAGATGCTATTGATGGGGGGGGGGGGGAATAGAAGTCCACATTCCATTTTAAATCAATCCCAGTGAAACGGGAATGAGAGCAAAGCACCATGTTGAGTTCCACTCTGTGCTCCGAGATTGGAACGGTTGGGAATATGTAAACAGGCTGCCTGCTTGACCAAGATTTGACAGTTGTGTTCCGAACGTCATTACTGCCTCTTTTGTGTTCTATTTGCACCAAAAGTCTCAAATGTTATTTAGAACTCCCAGCGCAATGCACCACTTGCTTTCCCTCCAGTCATTTTATTTGGGGAGTCTTGTTTGGAAACGTCCTCTAATGTGTTCTTTTCCTCACATTAACAGTGACTCTCAGTCACCACCTCTGTGTGTATATGTGTGTGTGTCTGCGCCAGGCCCTCCAATGAGCCCATCTGCTCTGTGCGAGCGTTAATTAAGCACGCTGCCATTTCCTATATGCAGCCTCCATTTGAAGTCGCCTAGAGTGCACGAATCAGACGAGCAAGTTCATCAAAATGCTAATTTGGCCCAAATTAAAGTTGTGATTAACATTACAGTTTCCCTCCTGTGCGGACAAACGGATCCCTCTATGAGCTCTCTCCTTGTGCGGGCGACGGGTGTCGAGGGGAAAGAAGGAGACACTTCCCTCGCGGAGGCTCTCGTGTTCACTGCCAAAGTGTAAGAAAAACATCCACGTGACGCTAGAAGCTACTTGTGCGTGGAGAATGCTTGTGTCTGAATATTGACATTGAATACGAAATTCTGTTTTCGGATAGCTTCGCTGGCGTGGGCGCTTTAGAGCGCCTCGATGTTTGTCATGGAGAGAAAACTCCGACTTGACAGCCAGCATTGTGGACAAGGGGTTCATGCTTGCGTGCCTGCTTTAGAGCGCCTCGTTGTGGCGGTGTGGAAATGCCCCAGGACGACTTGGTGGGATATATTCCTGCCATCGGAGGCTTTAAGCAGATATATTTTCATGGCTAAAACATCTTATGTGTAGGAATTGATGCTAAAAAAAGTAACATCAATTTATTTATTTTTTTATACAGTCAGTAGACAGTTGAAGGGAGTCTGCTGCAGTACATTCAGCAGACGTGTCCACAGCTTTTGAGAGCAGACACACGATTTTGAATCCTAATTTTATATATTTGGCAGGGCTGTTAACAACTGGTGGTTAATTGGTGGTTTGTCAAATTTAGAAGAAGAAGTTATTTTCACTTTACAGGGACTTAAACACCAGTCCTCTGGTTAAAAAAACAACAAAAACTTTATTTTTATAAAGCTTCTGTGCAATCCAAGAAGTCCTTTACTTAAAAAAAAAAAACTTTTATTGTTATACTACTATTCATGACAATGTCAATCAAAGATTGATTGTCTTTGTAAATGCAGAATTTTTTGATTCCGCTCATGTACGGGAACTCATTACAATGTGGAGACATACAATACGTTACCTGAAATGTTAGATAATTTTGTCCTTCATTAGATTGGAAAACAACAACAACAACAACAACAACAAAACAACAACATGTGACTAAATTTCACACATCTCTGCTCTCAACGGGCTGTGAAATGTTAACCACAAAATAAATTTGTAATGCTGAAAGGCAGATTAATGTCATCAGTCTGGCTGACTGTGTAGTAATTCACAAGAGCCAAACATTTTGCCATATGGTCCGGCTACAGCGAAGGAGGCACCATATGTATTTGCGTTAAAACAACAACAGCTTGACATTCCCGATGGGCGAATGACAGAGGACTACTTATTTGCGTACGTATTGTAGTCTCACACACACTCGCACGCATATGCACACACATCACACGTATGAAGTCCATGCGGTAATGAAACCCCTGACGTTCGTCACTCAGTCTTAAGCAGTGGTTATTGAGGCATTAAATATGTCTACACAGGGCTCAGTGAAAGGCTGGCAGATCACTGTTCTCCTCTGAGAGGGGCTCTGTTTGCATACAGACAGCTTGGTAGGTAGGTGCTGGGGACTGGGAACGTGCGTCGAATGGAGCCCGGGAGTCATAACTGGGTGCCCACCACTTTGGCGTTAGTGCCATTATGGGCTGTCACTGTGGGAGAACCGCAGCTCTTCAGCGGGATTACGAGAGATTCTCGCAGAATTGAGCGGAATTGGAAATGCGGTCGAAGGCTCGTCTCGACGATGTGTGTGCACGAGGCAGACACGCGATGACACACGGTTAAGCCCTGTTTCCATTCAGCTGTGCTGTTTGAGTCACTTCACAATTTTTTTTTTGGTGTTTAAATTATCAAAACTTGTGAAACAAATATATCTAAATTCCTTGGTTACCTAATCTCGGGGTACCGTTCGCTGTCAAAAGTCTGTAACAGTGGTGCCTTGAGATACAATTTGAATTGACCAAACTCTAAACTCATGTATCACAAATCATGTTTCCCCATTTAAATAAAGGGCAATGCCATTAATCTGTTCCAGCCTCCCCCCAAAACAGCAAAAAAAAAAAAAAGCCCAATATAACAATATACTACTATACTTTGCAAAAACATATTTTAACAGCATAATAAATACAATGTAAAGAATTAAACAGTTTTTGGATCATGATTAATTGATTGCGGCTCCTTCTTGGCTTGGGCTTGGCCCCCATATGGCAGTATACTACAGTCATGCAGACACTCAACTTCTGTAAGTGACTAGGTAAACTGCAATATTATTTGTTGTTTTTCGCAGAGGATAAAGAATATGTGCCTGTGAGTTTTATTCTATTGTCTGTCTTGTGTTGCTACACCATTTGTGTTCAAATATCTGTTTCTGAAAGAATCACAACACCGCCACATAGCTGCTATTTATTTGCGTGTCTATGGTGTTTCCCGTTATGTGTAAGCATTAACAAGCGGACTTCAAGTCAAAGTTATGTGGCTGTTTTAAATACACAACGAATAATTGTTTGTTTTATGTTTCGTTTGATAGTAAAATTGAACTTGAAGTGCAATTAAACAGCTTGAAGCCTCTTTTGAATATTTACTATGTTAAATCGATATATTTTTCCCAGCTAAAGCACCAACAGAAATGGTACGATATGGATTGGTCGACAGGGACTTGTCACTTCTGTGTGACAACAAGAAAGCAATGAAGACACACGTCTTCTTTGTGTAACAAGCAGTCACACTTACGCCAAGAAGAACGAACAAAATGCTGGATGTTCGCCATTGTTATTTGTTTACACTGTGGCATTCTATTCTTTGTTGAACTCATTAGCAGGTGACTGTTCTGCTACTACGCTGTCAGACTATTTACATAGCGTCAATCGTCCAATGAAAAACATGAAAAGTTGTTTCTTTAAAGTCAAATTCACAAATACACACCGATATTTACAAAATCAATTTAATGTCATTATCTGATTTTTTTTTGACTGTCTTTTCATTCATATTCATGATCAGCCACTAGTTTATTCAGATTTAACAAAAATGCTGTTCAGCAATTTTCCAATAGGAAATCTGTGCCAGAGTCACACTGTAAAAATAAATGCACACTAGCTTCTACGCAAACATTTTTGCAACAGTTTTCATTCCGTTGGTTCCATCCAACAAAACCCGCTGCAAGCCTATTTGAGCGAACGCCTCATTGAGCAGGACGCGGCGTGATGACAAATGCAAAACAGCAGCGGCCCGCGCCTCAGCAGGCTACGCCGCGTTGTGCGCTCTCGCACGCATTTGCATACATGAAATGTGGCGGTTTGCTGTGTGATCACAAAACCTTGCTTGCAAACCAAATTCCCGCCACACAGCATTAAACATTTGAATCGTATTGAAATGAAGCAAATCCACAAAAGGTGAGTGGATGACTAGTAAAAACATGACAATTTAGTCCAGTGTATGCATTCTTCCCCAAAAGAAGGCTTCTGGTTGACAGAGGTCAGCTGTGTCTTCCTAATGGGGTTTTGGGGGGTCAGTATTCCGAGACCCTCCCCTCCCAACCCTTCCACCTTCTGAGGGCGATTCTCCAGCGTCCATTAAGCAAACATGCGGGTCTGCGACCCTGGTCAGGGTGAACATTAACACTCAGCCACTGGTCGGGGGGTCAGCCTGGGGTCAGCAGCCTGTGGTGAAGGGCTGGACAGGGGTCACTCTTCCACACTGACATTCACCAATATGTCTATGTGACAGATTAAAGCAACAATAAGTAATAAATTCATCTTAAAAGTCATCAAAATCACGTTGATGGTACACTGGTTTTGCATTGAGCAGAATAGCATATGTCAGCCATTGTCATAGTTTAAGTATTGAAAAGATGGGGAAAATCGAGATGTATTTAGGGGTTATGCACAACCGTCCTCTGCATTTGGCAAAACAGGTTGAAGCAGGTGTTCGGAGGAGCCCTATGGCAGGAGACCAGCACAAAGCAAGTGTAGAAATATTAAACATCCACACTGTCTTTTGTTTTATACAGGATGTCTTCAAGAGCTACCAAAGATGTCAATATTCAATATTTAGGCTTTGTTCATGTTCACATACTGAATATCATATCTTATGTTTATAAATAAAATAACATTTTAGCAAGTTGGGGTTCAAATCATCACGCCATCAACCCGTAGTTATGCTAAATTATCGCAGCATACACAGGAAGTCCACTAACCTGTTTTCCGGTTTTCGTCATGAGACGTTCGCCATGTATGGTATGGTATGGTAGCCTTTTATTGTCAGTCCTCGATATATGTGGAACATACGGATTTTAATTAACTTTTTCAAAAGACCAATGTCACAAAAACATTACAAAAAACAAAACAAAACAAAACAAAAACAAACGGTGGTGCATCGCATGTAGACCTACAGTATAACAATGATCACAGGCATATATCTTTATCCTCTGCAAAAAGCGATTAATATTACTGCAGTTTATTGAGGAGTGGTAAATGGATTAATGGCATTTTTATTCATTATCGATGGGGAAACATGATTTGAGATACGAGTGTCTTGCGTTATGAGCGTGGTCACAGAATGAATTAAACTTGTATCTCAAGGCACCACTGCAACACAATCTTTTTTTTTTGTCTTTATTCCAGCTATACTGTATACAGTGGACCCCTGCATACTCGCAGTTTGGCACCTACGGATTCACCTATCCAATGATTATTTTTTTCCAATTAAAAAAAAAAAAAAATTACATCAACATTTTTAAAGTCTTTTTTTTTTTTTTTTTTTTTTTAACCAACGCCGAAAACGCTTTTTGGTGGTTTATCCCCACTTATTAAAGCATTTTGAGGGTTTGAAAAAAGTATTTTTTTTCCCAATGCTGTTATAATGGGCGTCAATCATCTGCGGATTTTAGCTATTCGCGGTCCCTATCTCCCGCAAATAGTGGGGTTCCACTGTAGTTTATTTTAGATTGTAGCCAACAAAGGCTATTGTATCATAGCAGGGTTGACTAATGTGAGATAAAAGTTAAGCTGAAGTCAAAAGCGGGCCACACTCTTGACTAACCCGTGCACTCCATGTGAACTGTGCCCAATGTAACGTAAGACATCTGTACAAGAAAAATATACTAAAGGAGCTGAATGCCAATACTTCACAGCCATTGAACCGTATGACTTAACGTTAGCAGTGTTTTGCACTGATATACTACGGGCGAGCATTCATCAAATCAACCAATTACATTTTATCTTTCACTTGTTGTTATTCTGCTAAGAGGAAATGAGGTTAAAGATTTATTGGTCCATTTGCCCTATCCCTTATGTGCTTATAAAACATCCCCATGCTACAATTAGGGTGGCATAGATCACATTCTCGCATCCGCGGCGACCAGACAACACCGTAAGGCTCGGCGACGTCTCGTTCGCGCGGGGAGCGGCCCGGAAGATGCTTCCTTGGATGGATTTATATGTGGCCCGCTCTGCCTTGTGGTGATTGAATGTCTGTGTGCATGTGTCGAGCCGACTCTGTGTGAACGTGTCAAGGGACTCATAAGGCAGGTTTGAATTAGGCATGAGATTGGCCAAGGGTGTGTATGTGTGTGTTTGTGGGTGTTTGTAACAGGGAGTGCTTTATGGTGTAAAAGTGTGTTTATAGTAAACGGAGACATGTGGTCTCATTGGGTTTAAAGAAACGACTGGCATAAATGCTAATAACTGTTCAGAGTGAGATGTTTTCCTATTATTAAGGTGTGGTTTCCACACTATAAATTTAAAGCATATGGTGTGTATTTAATTTAGTTTTTCCCCCCCATTTAGTGGTTATTTCTCCAGTTCCATGAAGTGAAATCAAATCTGCGAACGGTTCACCCAATCTTCTTCATGGTGCAAGCGTTGTAGCTATGGCTTTAAACACCACACATGCCATAAAAACATGAGCTGGAGAGTTGTGGGGGACAGAAAAGGAGCACCTTTTAATGTAATATTGATTTACAAACCGCACGTTAAAACACCGCCCTGTCACGGATCGTTACGTTTAGCCCGTAAAGGATCGCACAGGCTTCTCAACCGGCCAGTGCACATGACTCAGAGAAAGTTTGAGACCTGCAGGGACTGGTTTTGGGTGTCCCCATGTCTAGACAGTAGCTCCAGTTTAAACAATAGGAGTGGTACAAAGATATAGTCCAAAGTTGTGCCTTGAGATACAAGTGACCCGACTTAAGAGTGTTTCAACATACGAGCCAATTTTTCGCTTTGACTTGCCAGCGCTAACTTGAGATACAAGGGCAGTATGTACATTAAGCAGCACGTTTTGCAAATTCTTAAAAACCAAAAACAGGCTTCAGTCTGTTTATTGCCACTCCCACTTGACGTTTACTGTCAAACTAAACACCAAACTAGGAGAACCAACACATAGCTTAGCCTTTTGTCTGCTATCTTAATGCTAATGCTAACACACAATAAGAAATGCATATAAAACCCTTTGCGCAACTGATATTTGAACACAAATGGTGCAGCAACACATATAGACATTCGATAGAAGCGTACTCACAGTCATATATTGTTTTTACTCCGCGAAGCGCTGGGAAATCTATAATGTACAACGATCAATGGACTATATCCTTCTTTTATTGCAGGCATCAGCACAAAGCCCATTCAATTGATGCAAGGTGTGACAAAAAAAGTGAATTCTTTTCAATTATATTTAATTATGCCATTACTCTATGATTTTATTAAGTACAATACATTATAGAGTGCTAGTTTTCTCTTTTTTTTAAAGCAGGCTGGAACAACGTAATTTCCATTCATTTCAGTGGGGAAAGATGACTTGAGATTCAAGAACGAATTGAACTCGTAATCTCAACGGACCACTGTGCTTCCAATTGGGCGATTAATTCTACTAGTATAAAATCAAGACAACAATCTTGTTGCTGTTGTTTTGTGCTTTTACTGGTTTCCGTCCAAGCGTTGTCACACGCTGATTAGTAGAATTAGAACAATCAGGCGAGAAAATGCAGTGTTTTGACAGCAGGGAACGTTTTATTCATTTGTTTGTCGTGTTCAATGCTTTGTGGTCAAAACTAGCATTTTGGGGGTTTATTTCCTTTTTGGGAAAGGTAAAGGTCAACTATAGGTTGTACTTTGGAGTAATTTCAGTGATTTCATACTTACTGATTACATTTTAATATAATTACAGTATAATTTAAATTTTCATAACACATTGTATTGAATAATATTCTTAATAAAGGTTCACTCTTGCTTTTCCAAAAAACATATTTCCAAAACATGGAGTATGAGATTGACTATTTAATCAGAACTGCTCTTAGTAAATCAAAAAAGTATACAAATTTGTGTTATTTATAAATATACTATTGCCAGTCCACTAATTGTACTCTTGTTGCCTTATGCTGTAACTATGTACAAGCATACTTTAGAACATAAAGTATATATATATTATATATATATATATATATATATATATATATAAAATCTGGTATTATCAACTCATGTTGTGATAACCTGAAATTCTAGTGTATTCTAAACCTTTTTAACCGCGTTACCTTTTTAAGGCCCACTAAAGTGGTGACATGTGCTCAGGCAGGCAAGGTGCTGCCCCAAATATGGCTTCCATTTCCATGATAGCCCACTATACGGCTAAACGCTTCCACGTGAGATTGCGTCCCATGTTGTCGATAACGGCTTTATTTATAGCCTTTCTATACAAATATCTCGTTATTAGAGATTCATTTATAGGCGGTAGCCCACTATAAACAGCTCTGGCAAGAATAACAAGCTCTCCCTTGTGTCATGCAAATCTGCGAGAGTTTAAGTCTGTTCTCCACGCTCTGTTTTTTTTTTTTTTTTCGGCAGGACAATAACATTTACATTTCATGAGCTGCCTAACCTTTTTGCCGAGGCCTTTCGCATTGACTTGTCATCGCGCTGATTTAGTGGATGGGTCATTTCCATGCAGCCCAGCGGCTCGCATACTGTCCCTGCTTTGTAGATGAATATTTACATGGCAGTTAACAGGTGGCGAGTAGTTTAATGGCGGTAATAGCTCCTTGGCACGTGGAGCATGAGCGGAAGTGTTTTGCTCGGGGTTGTCCCACTCTTGCAGTGATGTATCCCATGGGATACGTCTGTGTGTGTGTGTGTGTGTGTGTGTGTGTGTGTGTGTGTGTGCGCACACACCATATTTCACAATTTATTGCATATTTCAGTCGTGGTATTGTGCAGTGGATCATATTGCAAGATATTCTTCTTTAAATGTTTTTTTTTTTTTTTTACATTTAAAAAGTTCTTATTTATTTGATTGATTGAGTTATTTATTTATTTTAAAAAGCTAATATTTGGTACATTTATATTTTCTTTAAAAACTTTTTTTCAATTATTTCTTTCCAGAAATGTTTTTTTTATACATTTATATTTTCATTAACCAATCTTGTTTATGTTATTTTTAAATATTAAAAATAACAGTAATTAAACAACAATTATATGAATGAGAATGATAAAATTATTTAAAAATAGTAATAATAAGGATTTTTATATATTTAAATAAAAAACATTGTCTTATACATTTGTATCTTTAAAAGAAACTATAATGTGTTATATTGATTATTTATGTATTTATTTAAATAATAATAATAATAATATTAATAATAATAATAATTTAAAAGCACACAGGGCTTTAAAGATGTCACTCACCCCCTTTATTTTTTTCCTGTTGCTAAAAATGAGGTTTTATGGTCTGTCTGACAGCCATGCAAATGTTCAAGCGCTGGAATGTTCCCCAAACTGGAACAGATGGATTTTGCAAGCCCCTCCCCTCACGCCCTCTTCTCACTCTGGCACATGACATCACCACATATGGCCGCCGTGATTGATCTGTCATTATAGAGGCGGGATGGCTGGCTGAGTGGTGAGAATGGGGAAGGCTTAGAGCAACAAGCCGTCATAATTTCCACAGCAAAATACATTAAGCCATATGTATAATTGCATCCGTGGTTGTTTGTCTGCATGTGTTTTGTCGAATGCAACAGTACAGGATTTGCTCGCGCCTGCATTTTCTTTCCCACTCACCTAAAGCTTCTTAAGAGGATCTACTTTCTTTTAATCCAATTACCAAAAATAAAATACAATTTTATTTGAACATCTCATTAAATCTGCCATGTTTGACTTGATCATTTTTACACATATGATCATATTTTTATTCAATCAAGTTATGGCATATAGTCAATATATGGACAAAATCACACCTTTATAGGGCAAAAAAACATGTTTACTTACTTAAACTTAAATCCAAATGGGGCGATTTCTCCCTGCCAATCAGTGAAGAAAGGTAGGAGCACCTATTTTACTGGCCTATAGTTTTGGTGCGGACATTGCTCTTGTTGTGTTCATGTTAGGGCGTTGGAAATTTCGGTGCAAACTAAAATTATCTGAATAACAAAATAAAACGAAATGTTAAATGATATACAAACGGCCAGTTTGTCAACAGCAGTTCAATGTTTTTAATTTGTACTATCCAAAAAGACTAAATTACACTTCAAAACTGGAATTACTTTGTATGTATATCCATCCATCCATTTTCTTTACCGCTTATCCTCACTAGGGTCGCGGATTGTATCTATATTCACCAATTCACAACAAAAATCATCTCAAAACGCTTGCCATTTGGAAACAACAACAAAAAAGCCATTATTATTTAACGTTGCTTTAGCCTCTGCTTGAACAGTCAGACATCGCAATTGCGCAACTGTGAGCCATAACGGATGCAAATGCTGAATCCAAGCAAGCTAGCAAGCCAGCCAAAGGGATGGAGGATGTTCACGAGAAAAGCAATCTGATGGATATTCGGCTCTACAGCCCAGAATGGAAGCGGGGCGCTTGTGTTCTCCTGCTGTGCGTCTGGCAGCTTGCTATGGAGCCTGTCATTGCTAGCAGTGGGGTGTCCAGCCACTAACATGGCATCCAGCAGCATGGGAGCTGAATAAATCACTAGAACACACACTCAGTCCAGCTCACTATTTGTTTGACAAAGCCCAGACCTGGCCTCTTGTTACACTTGCAGGTCTGGAGACAGCTGACGTTACACACTTAATTGAGTTCACACGCTTGTGTCACTACAAGACTTTTGACAGCCACAAACTAAGTACCTCTACATGACACTCAGTGTGGAGTAATCACAGAGCAAAAAAAGTGAGTAATTGAAGCCTCCCCCTTTAAACCATAAATACTCTACACCACAAACTATGATCCCGAAACACTTTAATATCAGTAACTTGATTATTTTAATTTAGAACCACATGAAATAATTGGTTTGCTTCACCTTAAGAAATCAGTTTGCGTGAAGTTAAACATTTCAAATTGAGTCAAAACTAGAATATTAGGTGTGAGGGATTACTTCAAATTTTTTCCGCCCAATTTAAGTTCTTCCAATGTTTCATTATTTTCAGTGTGCTTTGGATTTAATATAGAAATCTAAAACACCCTCAGTCTTAACATCACCTCTTAAAACAAACGTCGTTGGATGTGTGTGCGGCAAAGTTTGTTTACAGCTTCACATGTTAACATTGACACTAGCTGGTTCTGCAAAATTATAGGCCGCTGCAGTAGGGTGAGAATAACAGAGATTTTGTTCTCCCTATTACAAGCCAGTGCACCATTCAAATATAATGTGCATTAACTACATATGCATATATTTCCATAAATAACCAATAAGCTCGGAATTATTTAAAGATACTCAAGAAAAAGAATGAGAAGATGCATCAGTGCACCTTGTATGTCAACAGACAAAGAAAATATGGTAATTTGATGATGGATGAACATAGCAGGCAATGTAGTGAGCATGCTGTATAATGAGTCATTAAGTATTAATCAATACATTATGGTTCAGCTCACAAAGCATGAAGTTGACGAAGTCTGGAGACCTGTGTATGCCCCCTTACTTTATAAACGAGTTATACGAAATAAGTTTGGCAGCGCGGTGGTGTGGTGGTCACAATTGTGACGTTCTGGGGTTGTAAAACCTCTTTTTACGAATGGAGAAATGAAGAATGTTAAGTAAAAAAGCATGAGGCACTTCTGCCACATGAATCACCTTCATATTACGCCTTCATTGTTTAGTCATTATAGTTTAAAGTTATTTTTACATGTCAATTAAGAGTGTAAAAAGGTTACTCAAAACACTGAGTGTCCAAAAGGTTTAAAAAAGATTCCCCCACCCCAGTTTGTAATGTTAAAAGGACACAGGCATGTCAGCTTTACCTCATTGTTTCCCAGAATGCCAAGAGGGAAACAACAAAACATGCAATTGCATCCAGGAAATAATAGACTGCGTTGTTGGTAAGAAGAGCGGCTTGCTGGTTGGGATTGAGACATGGCTGTGATGACGAAGACGTAGTGTGTATTTATATGAGACACCCACAGAAGCCTCCATAATCAATCTCTCAGTGTGCAGACTCCGCCAAGAAGCAGCGTGAGAGACGGAAGTCACCCATCTTTAAAGCCTTTATTTATCCATGGACTGGTTTAAGCGACAATCCTTTGCTGCAGTGTGATGCAAAATGTTGACAAAATCACATGAAAAATGAACGCAAGTAGGTGATGACGTCATTTGGAGACTTCTGTTGACGTTTTACGACAGCCAGTATAGACTTTCCTTGGTGAGGAGTCGGCAACAGTGCTACGGACGTCTTACCTGACAGTGGTTTGAACTAAAAGAAGGTGTTTGACTTAATGGATTCCACTGAACTTAAGTTTAAATCCTGTGTCTTCACTAAAACAACCCCAATTAATTGGTTTCTATTGTGATTATGGAAGTTGAAAGGCTATTTTTATCTTATCGGAAACACTAGCCGTTCATATTTACCACTCCGGACCAACAGGTGGCAGGGCATAGTATCAGGAAGTCAGAAAATATAATACAGTGGTGCCTTGAGATACAACTTTAATTTGTTCAGTGACCACACTTGTAACTCAAAACACACATATCTCAAATCATCTTTTCCCTTCCCCCCCCAACAAACAACAAAAATTGTTTAGTGTGTATTTTAATGAGGTCAAAATAGCATTCCATAATAATGTTATTATGAATACCGTGTGTTCTGAGCAGGACACGCCCCGCTGCAATATGATTGGCTGCTGCCTCTACGCCTCTCTCATCTCGTCAGTATGAATGTGAGTACAGTGGACCCCCGCTATTCGCAGGGGAAAATCCACGTATAACTGACTGATTAATGGCATTCAAATCATTTCGATTGGGAAAGATGATTTGAGATAAGTGATTTTCATGAAAGCTGTTTCATATGAATCTAATGTCATGCATGTTGCAAATTGAGCTCGCAACACGGCTTTAATGGACCGCAGCTTCTTCATGCTACAGTGGCCACTCTGTGTGATCCAGCCAGTAAACTAAAATGAAATTTATGGGGCGTATTGAGAGACTTCTCTACTTGTTCTGAGAGGTTGAGGGTGAGAATAGCGAACAAGGTCTTAGGGGCAAATTACAGCACAGGCATAATGTACGAGAACGTAAGGAACAAGTGGTCATTTCAAATGAGCGGTCATGAACAGGTTTCGCTTGAGTGAGCTCTCAGGTGCAGTTACCAAGCAGATCTAAGTGTGACTCACACGGATGTTCATGTTTCCGTCCGCGATGAGGTGGCAAACATGAGTGTTCAGGTGTTAATGAGTATTTCTAATTTGCATTAATGACATGACAGAGTGTTCAATGGAACCTAACATGCATGTTTTTAGCGGCGATTCGAACCGAGAGCGTCGGTACTATGAGGCAGACATACTAACGATTAGACGGCCACACACACTGCCTTCCTGTATTTGAATTCATTTATATATTTAAAATGAAATAAAAGATTGTATTTTTTTTCACAAATTAATCAGGATGCTTCGTTAGACTAAATCCTGTATATTACGAGTACAATGGTGAATCCCCCACTATTTCGTGAATAATGAAAATCTGCGCGAAACTTGAATTGTACCCATCCATCCATCCATCCATCCATCCACATAGAAACAAACAACCATTCACACTCACATTCACACCTCCGGGCAACCCATCTTACAAATTCTGCCTGGGTAGTCAAACATATGAGCACAACTGTGTATTTTCTCATTTACTAAATAAAAATAGGGCTGTGAATTTCAAAATAAGAGCAAGTTAATAAAAAGAAAGTATTACATCTTCAAATAAAGTGCTTAACTTCAGAATAATTAGTTGAAAAAACTAATAAAATACAGATAATACTTCATGTTTTGATCATATGGATAGGAGCAAAATCATTATACATAGGTAGAAAGCCAGAATTTGAGGTCAACTTTGGGGTTGCGTATGATACATGGGTGCACATTATACACGGGAAACTACGGTAATTGATGTACTGCGTCTATTAGAGTGGAAGCTATTATTTTGAGGAAATGCGCTTGTCGCCATCATAAAAGATTTGTTAATTTTTAAGTAACATCTTGATTTTTGAAAATACTGCTGAATGCCTTGAATAACAAAGGGCGCGTTACATGTTTTAAATTTTAAATTATAACATTCGATTTGACTCCATCGCGACTCAATTGGGGACTTTTTTTTTTCTTTAACCGTACGTTACCCAGGCTGTCCACGTTCCAGATGGAGCTGTGCCTGACAAGTAAAGGTGTTCGCTACAAAACCCAGCTGTGTAAATTGTTAATTTTGAATCAGTAAACAAAAAAGCGGAGTCGTCCACTGAGGCAAATATGATAATTGTTTGCGGATTATGGAGATCTGTCTGGCGACTCGGCAGAGGCTGTGAGTAAACGGGAAGAAAGCTCAGCTCAAACAAATGCGCTCACTCCGCCAATGGCGCCGTAAGCCCGATGGCACACACGGCGACGTGATCCGCGGGGGGGGGGGGGGGGAATACCTGGCCGCCCGGCCCCTTGAAGGCCTCTGCGGAAAAGGTCGTTCAAATCATTACGACAAACATGATCGTATGCACATAAAAATGTCAAAGTCATACAAGTGCACATGAAGATTGCCATTGGAGTTGATATGGATTCAAGACTGTTGCACATATTTGCTTTTAGCATCCATCCACTTTCTATAGCGCTTGTCCTCATTAGGATCGCAGGTGAGCTGGAGCCTTCCCAGCTGTCTTTGGGCGAGAATCAGGGTCACGCTGTACTGGTCGTTGGCAATTTAGTCTTCAGTGAACCTAACATGCATGTTTTTGGAATGTGGAAAGGAGTACCTTGAGAAAACCCCACACAAGCACGGGGAAACATACAAACAGCACACAGGAGGGCACGAGCCGAGATATGAACTCTCTCGACTTTGACGCAGACGTGGTAACCTCTGCGAACATAAGTAATATGAGGAAATGCACTCGGGGGAACACATTTACTAACTTAAGTGCAAATACATGATGTCTCAAAGCCAGTCATTGACAGAAAATGACTATCATTAAATAAACATTCTATTATATATATATATATATATATATATATATATATATATATATATATATAGAAGAATTGTAACTTGTTTTTATAATAATGTTTTAAAAAAAATAAAAAAAAGGTTTTCTCAAATATATTTAAATGAGGGTTACACACCCACTGTAACTGTAATGAACTCATTTAAAGCCAATGACACATTTACGTCATTGCAACATTGCTGTAGATTACAGATACAGATCTTGATTTTAAGATATGCTGTATTTGATGGCTGAGAAGCGTTGAGTAGATTAAAAAAAAAAAAACTTTATTAGAGAAAAGAAAATATTGTGTCTTTTGTATCTTCAACCTAATACCCAATATTTTCCTTTCTTTGATCTTAGATTAAGGTTCCCACCTTGTTGAATTCAAGAAACGTGCATTGCAAAACAAACTATTATTGTTAAAAAGGATGGTTGTGAATTTGTTATCAATCACAATTTACAAGTACAATAGTTACAATCTCTCTCTGGGTGGGGGTGGGGGTGGGGGTGGGGGGGGGGGTCTGTTCAATAAACATTTACAGTACAGAAGATGTTTAGGGAATAGAGAAGAGGAATCCTGCTTCAAATGTATACTGCAGATGTCGACTGATAATGTCGTTTTAATGGGCTAATAAATCGCTCCCACCGGTTAACATAGCGTAGAGTGGGTGACGCTGATATGTACAGCTTGAATGACTATTAAACAGACTGAACGCTTTCTGAACTAAATCACCGCGTTCTCACAGCCCGAAGTTTGCGCAACGCACATACCGTCTACGCTACTTAGCATCCTAATGCGGCGGGACTGTGTCGCTAGCATAAGACGAATCCACGGCGAGGTTCGGATTAGTGTGTGAATGGCTGTAAAATGCAAACTTTCCAGCGTGACATGACATCCTCTGTACTCTGCACTGACCTGAAGTGGTCTCTGCAAATTGGTTCTCTGTTGCTTTTCATTACAATGAATGTGGTCAGTGTGATAATCTGATCTCAAGAGAAGCTGCGGATCAAAGCCTGCCAACATGGCGCCCCTTCGAATGCCCCCTACAACCGCAGGAACAAAATGCCCCCTCTTCCCAAAGGGTGTGCGAACTAGATAATGGGAAAAGGAGATTTTAATTTGCCCGACGACCACGTCAGTAGATCTGCCGCCCGCCCTCGTCATTGATACACGCCCTTTGAGTTGTGCTGTGTAGTGTGAGTCAGTGGTCTTCAAGGATGGGTGGTCCGTCTGGACGTGTGTGTCGGGTTGTGTGAGCCGCCTTTGTGTCAGGGGAGAGGGCCCTTTGTTCTCCTAACCAGGGAGGTGGGACCGACAGATTAAGCTTTTAGAAGTGCAGCCGACCACCGTGAGGGCACGCCGCGAGGGTGACGACGTCCTAGCATGTTTATGTCTCCCCCCCCCCAGCACACCGTCGCGAGTTTGCGTGCGATGCGTAAATATGAGAGATAGCCAAAACCGCCCTCGGATAGACGTTAAGGGGGAAGAAGAAGAAGGAGAAGAAAAAAAAAAAGTCAAAGTGGGTATTTGTAGCAATTTGCATGAGAATTAGCATGAGCGAGTGAGAATGTGATGCAGGTCAGCGGGTCAATAGTTCTTATCCATCTGTCCTTCTGATGGCATGCCTCCCAGGTCAGTTTGATTTCTCTGTGAGCGAGCTTAATCTTACCCCAGTGCTCAGCGAGCCTCTTCAGCATACTTAGATCAGCTCCTTCAAAACCCTCTGCTACACACACACACACACACACACACGTGCGCACGAATACACGCACGCACACACCAAAATGGGCCTAACACACAAATCTGTGTTGATGCCAGCATTACAAATCAGTGGTCGGTTGCTATGTTATATTAGTTTTTAACCACTTTCAATGGGGGTCTTAGGGCCATACTGAAAAGAAAAGAAAAAAAATACTAAGAGATTAAAGTCGTGGAGAATTAAGAAAAAGAATTAAGTTGAATCTTACAGACGACTTAAGTCAGAATTTCTTGACTCGATGGTTGAGGTTACTCTAAGATTGTTTTTATTTTTCAAGAATGAACAAATATTTTACATTGTAATCACAGAAATAACATTTGAGAATTAATTTATTTATTAAGTTGTTACAAATTAAGAAGTCGTAAACTACAGTGGTAATTTTCTTCCCGAACATTTAAAAAAAAAAAAATGAATAAAGTTAGACAAGAATTAATTCTTTCATGAAGTCATATTCATAAATCACAGAAATAAAGTCAACATTTTTTGCTAATTAAGCCAACATTTATAAGGGAAATGTTTTAAAATTCCAAGAATAAAGTCATAATATTACAAAAAAATACATTTTAAAAGGATTGTTATAATATGATGAGAAGAAAATGGTAATTTTAGAAAAAATATTTTGTAATATTCTGATCAAAAAAGTATACCTGAATTAATGCCTATTGTGTCAAAAGTTGAAGTCATGAACAACTTTTTGAAAATAGGACATCAAACATTGCTGTTTCAGCATGGGAAACATTTACCCATATAAAACCAAGGTGGCATAAAAAAAAGAAGCTAAATTAGAAAAACTTGTCTTTACTAATTAAACGAATTATATGAAAATGACCCATATGTTTGCAAACTGCATGACAATCTGTCGTCAGTGGCCTTACCTGGATAAATAAGAAAAGGTCTGTTTATCATCTTGTCAACTTACAAGTGTTTCACAAGCAATATTTTAGCTCATTAACATGATTATATCAGTACATTTATTGCGAATGAGGTTGACTCCCACAGTGGCGCAGCCCGCTGGTTATCAGATCCGCCGAGCTGCGCTAATTTACAAAATTGGCAAAACTGCTTCACTCCCCCCACCCCCCCGGCACACAGTTGCGCCACGTGCCGCGCCAGCTTAAATAAATAAATAAGGCTCCAAAACTTTGTTCTTGTGATAAGAAGCTTTTTTTCTTGGAATTTAAAACTTTGTTTGCAGTGTGGCCCTAATTTGCAGCTCATTGTAATTAGGGGCGGGTGGGGCAGATGGGGCAGTGTCCTTGCAGATCCAGCAGATCGTGCTGTGGTGAAAATAAGCTTTTGACGTTTACTTTTTCTTTTCTTCTCATGTATGCATTTGTGCAAATTGGCACTATTCCAATCACTTCGCTTATTTATAGCATTGTTGGTACAATATCTTCTAGTCAAATGCAAAAGTCAGTCATTGTGTATCGTGTTTTTCCTCAAAAACAGAACTCCACCCTGCCCCGATTTACTGACGAGTCCACTTGGGTACTTGAGCGCCTGTTTTTTCCCTTCTGGAGAAAAAAAATCCCCAACTATATCTGGCCCATCGTGTGTTGCAGTAGATGTTTATACCACAACAAACCTGCAGAGCAGACATGGCATCTGTAAAGCTGACATTTACGATGGAATTTAACAACAAAAAAATTTTCTGAAGAAAAAATTGCTTATCATTTCAACATTAACCCCCAAAATTGTGTTGTTGGGGGAAAAAAAAAAAAAAAAAAAAAAGAACATCCGATACCGACTAAAATATAAAATGGTCCCATTGTCCATTTTTTTGTTCATTGAAGGAGTTTGACAAAACCATTCTTTTACTTCTTTGTATCCCAGATTGTAATTCTTCAAATGTTCTGTCAGTGTGTGTGTGTGTGTGTGTGTGTGTGTGTAAATGGTGCGATCCCCCTCCCACACGTGGTCTCGTGTGCGGCATTTTGTTTGTGAAGTGGGTTACGACATGTGCTACAGATTAGCTTTAAATACTGTTTGACCCGTGTCTGCGCAGAGCAAAGCTCTGGGAATTGGACAAGCGGACCATCTGTGAGGTGTAGTCTTCCATCCATCCTCTATCTCATGAAAGAGCACCCTCCTCCTCTTCTTCAACTCTTGTTCCCTCTCTGCCCTTCATCAGTCTTCTGCCTTCTCAGCGTTCCTTGCGTCTGTCATGGCGTCTGTCTGAACAAACAAACCCATTCGGGTTTCGGTAGCGAGGCAGACGGCGTGATGCGGTATTGTTTGTTTTTCCCGCTCTGGTGTGGGAGACAGTTTTCTTACCGAGGAGGAACCACAAAACAAATATTTACTCCCCCTGCTTCCAGCACCTGGAGCCTTCCCGTTTTCCTCCTTTGGTTCTGAGCAGAAAGAATGATGATCCAGAGATGAAGAAGGTGACGACTGGGTTTTATGCCGGGTTAGAAGTTTTT
The DNA here is from genome assembly GCF_024500385.1 of Phyllopteryx taeniolatus. Taxonomy (NCBI): domain Eukaryota; kingdom Metazoa; phylum Chordata; class Actinopteri; order Syngnathiformes; family Syngnathidae; genus Phyllopteryx; species Phyllopteryx taeniolatus. The sequence goes on from NC_084519.1 coordinate 12,046,743, forward strand.
AGCCCGCTGACTATAAACATAAATTTGATCTATTAAAGGAAACATGCATCCCCCCAACACACACACACACAATTTACAACAGTTCCCAGCTGTCCTAATAACAACTCTGTGACATGCTTTGTTAAAATACGCCAAAGATGATTTATATTACACTTTTCACACCTTATTGCTTGTGAAACTAGCTTCTGACTTGTTCATTTGTTGTTTTCATTCATTTCTGACTTGTTCATTTATTGTTATACTTGTGTACTTTATAACTTGTTCATTTATTGTATATACTTGTGTACTGTATACTGAGTACTGTATCCATCCATCCATCCATTTTCTGTACTGCTTATCCTCACTAGGGTCGCGGGCGTGCTGGAGCCCACCCCAGCTCAAAATTATTCTCTAGCATTTTAGATAAAATTTAAAAATTGAAATCAATGAAGTCTAGGGGGCATTCAAGGATTGGCCACTGATATAAATTTAGGTCAGATCAACATTAAAACATGACAGAAATAATGGGTGCTAACTTGCTGTAATTAAATTACTTTATTGCAATTCAATTACTTGCATAAATACTGTTAATGACATGTTTACTCTAACTTTCTCACTGTCCCGGCTATATGGACGGGTGTTGTCCAGAGTTTGCGTCCGTTTGGCTTTTCCTTCCCCCCACCCCTGCTGCGTTGCTTAAACGCGGCATGCTCCTCCTTGTGTACATTCTTCAGGTGCCCGATCAAATTTGTGTTGAAGCATTTAGATGACGTTCCCCAAGACGTACTTTATTTGTGCACAGACTGCAAATGACTTACGTGTTGTTTGTCTGAGACACCGCAAAATAGTCCCACACCGATGACGTGTTTTTTAACCGACAAGATTGAAAAAAACTTTATTGGCCGCCAAATAGTTACAGTACTGCGCCACAAGACACGTGACGAAGCTAAAAATAAACTGCCGGTAGCTTTTGGATTCATACGCAACGGCAACGCGGAGTTAAATGTCTTGTGCGAAGCAGATCGATGATGTCATTGATCGGATCGGCGCATTATGACATGACAGCCGATCAGCATAAAACGCTAATTATCGGCCGATACCGATCACACCGATCAGATCGGCGTAAAGTCTAGTGCTCAACCAAATTATTTGTAATCCAGTCTCTCTGCCGGGACTCCAACGTTGGCTGCAGATGGTATTCAGTCTTGAAATGAAATAAGGTTCTGTAAATGAATAATGTTGCCGTATTGGACTCTCCTATTCTATTATTGCCATTCCAGCCATGTCGCCACCCTACGCGAAACAATGCGTCTCCCTGCCTTCCTGCTGCGATCGTATCCAAATCAACAGATATCGCCATCCCTCCAATGCCGTCATTAAACTCACCCTTTATCCGAATTGAAAGCAGTCTGGTGTAAGTATGCACATGTTTGACTGTAGGGTCAGGCAGAAAGCATACGCGTCGTTGGGCGCACGCCGCCGCACATCGCAGATGAACAATAAAGCAGCGTGTGTGAGGGCACTCGCAGGAAGTGGTGGATTTCACTTGCTTGAGGCGGGCAGACATGTATGTGTTGATATCCTGCTGGAAAGGAAATAGATGTGCGCTTTGCTGACCTCCAACGAGGTCCTCAAGTTTGGTTTGGAATTCTTAATTCCACACAATAACAAGGGAGCAGATATGGCTTCTTTGATTGTAATTACAATAGTTTATCAATTCAAACAAGTTTTCCCTTTTGTTTTTCAACTTGTCTGTTTGAAGTAAAGGAGGCGAAACGGGCCTCAGCTGTTGCTCTACAGCCTCACAAGCTGAGCACACTTGTGCAATGGTGCCCTCTTGTGTCTCAACTCTGTCTTCATCCTGAACTTGTATTGATTCTCATTGTGTAATGTTCCTCATTAGTTTGGCTTCACTGTTTGTCTCATTATCACTGCAGTCTCCACTTCATGTTATATGTCACTTTTTTTTTTTTTTTACAATCGGTACATTTATGTATCCGTGTATAATATACTGCTCCAGGTACTACAGTGAAACTAATAGTAGGAAAATATACTTGCGATGTATGATAATAATGCCAATTTTTTTTTTCCAGTCCTCCCCGTGGACTGAAAGCAATTGATTATGTCCTTAAAAAAAAGACAACAAAATTAGGTACAGTGACACAAATGGGATCTAATACAAGACAAAAGAAATTTACAAATATAGTACAAATATGTTTTCATCTTTTCCAATTACAAATAAATGTCTTTTAATATTGTGGTTTGCTGTGATGTATTTCTGGATAGAATTATACTGAAATCTTTTTCTAATATTTTGGTAACTTTGCAGCAAAAAAATATATATTCGAAACACTGCTCAGTATGATGCATAGCAGTTCTGAAAATGACATAAAATGCAAAACACATTGATAGATAAACAGTAGGCAAAAGAATGTCTTACCATCAAATATTGAACTACTGATGTAATTTACCACTTTCGCCTCTAAGTGTCACCACACGTTTATAAAATACTGCAGAATGAAAATGTTGCGCACTTGATATATTGTACAGGTACGATTACTTATTGCTCCATTAGGACAATGAATGCGTGTAACATCATTTGTTGGGTCGTTCGAATTGGTATTAGTGATAACTATTTGATCAAGTAGACCGATGAGCCAGCTTCTAACAAGTATTTATGAGTGAATGAGAGAGAACACAGGTATGTTTTGGAGGCAGGATTTTTAGACCGTGTCCATCCTGAACATTGGAACGACAAAATAACCCATTTTAAAATGATTTTCCTGGGGTTGATGAGCAAACATTTTGTAGCCTAGACAAACGAGCACTCTTGAACACAATAAAGAAGCAGACTGGGGCGGGGAAACTGTCTCATCAAAGTTATTTACAAGGATCCCAAGTGCTGAATTTCATTTAGAAAACCTCATCTGTCATGATACAGGGGAAGTGAAGACAATAGTGAGGAGAGGAGAGGACGATTTGACATGAATATCAAGAAGACAACGGGAAATGATGAGGAGCGGCTTGCAAGATTACAAAATCAAAGCTGACGCTGAGCAAAAGTATTGGGACCCCACCCCGAGGAATTAGATAGACCCATGCCAACTAGCCAAATAACCTTGGATTTATTAACGTTTTGTGTAGCATTACTAATTCCACAAACCGTCTTCACTCGCCATAGACTAGTAGGAGAGATTTAGAGGCGATAGCAGCGATAGTATGCAAGGCGTCGATTGATATTAACATAATGATATTCATCAGTCTATTCTCATCTAATTTAATTAACTCTCATATATCCTTGTCATAATTATGTGTCCAATCATGATCAGCATAAGGAGATGTGCTCTGTCATGTAATTATCTATCTGTCAATCTGGCCATCCATACATCATCTATATGGTAAATGGAAAATGGACTGCACTTATATGCATCCATCCATCCATCCATCCCTCCATCCATGCTGAAAGCATTATTGTTTTTCAGTCAGTCCACAAGAGGGTGTGATATCCCATAAGAAAACGATATTTTTTTTTCAAGCGCCCTTGACATCAAAGTCAGCAATGGCCCGATTGTCGGATGTGTCTCAAAGATTATCCTCAGCCATTATCCTGTGGTGTGAGGTGTGTTGAGAGGATTTTTTTTTTCTCTCCCCAATTTGCGGGGGAAAAAAAAAGAGGAGACTAGCAATTATTCAGTGTGGGGATATGGTTGCGTGTAGGTTGCTGTGTTGGTCACCTGAAGTACACCACATACGAGCAGCAAGCATGTTTGAGTCCTCTAATCAGTTGAAATACTGTATTCAAAAAATTAGTACAGTATGCGTGTATCCAGCTGAAGTGTGTTATTCTTTGTGCATTTTACAATTAATGTTAACACTTCTTTTTTTTTTTTTTCTTTTTTACACGTGAACGTCTGTTATGAATGCTAAAATTGTCATGGTCTGTGTTTTGGTTTGGGTTGTGTTTAGTTTCGTTCCATGTTTTCCTGTGTTCCATGTTTGTCGTGTGCTCATTAGGTTGTTGTGTCCACCTGTTCTCGTCTACCTTGTGTCGACCAATCAGCTCTCTCCAGCCACTCGTGTCTTGTCCAGGTGTTCCTCGTTGTCTGTCCCTGGTTTCTTTCAGTTCTTGTCGGTTCATTGTCGTTGTCACACGTCTTTGCCATGTCATAGTCGCCAGTTGTCGTTGTGGTATGTCATTGTCAGGCGTCATTGTCCCTATCTGTTCCACATCTTACTCACAGGTTATAGTTTGTTTCCAGTTTTAGATATTTGTATTTGATATTTGTATTTGATATTTGTTTCTTTGTTACTTTGGTTTGGTTGCTATCTGATGTGGGACTTTGTTTAGTTTTGCTTTATCCATGTTCCTTGTTGGCTGTTTTATGGAAGATTAAATATTATTTTTTTGAGACTCCCGCATTCCTGCCTTGCCTCCCTACTTCCCTGCACTTGGCTCCTCCATGTTCTTGCCTTGCGTTCCTCGCCTTTGCCCAAACCACGAACGTGACAAAAATGTTTCTTGAAACAGTCCTTTCATTAAAAAGAAAAAAAAAGCATTTGAAACTGATTATTTATGTATTGGTATTTTGACTTTCAAGCCTAATTCACTCAGTGACCACGCTCGTACTCAATCAATTTTTAAATTGACATTAATCGGTTCCAGCTCCAAAATCTTTTTTTTGTTGTTTTTGTTACATGTTTGAAGTGGTGAACTTCGCCCCCATCATTGTTTGTGAACAGCTGAGCCTTTCGGGCATGCTCATTTTATACCCAATCATTTGACATGACATGACATTTACCTGTTTCCAATTAACCTGTTCACCTGTGGAATGTTCCAAACAAGTTTTTGTTTTGTTTTTTTAACCATTCCTCAACTTTCCCAATCTTTTGTTGCCCCTATCCGAGTTTTTTTTGGAACACTTTGCAAGCATCAACTTCAAAATGTGAGAATATTTGCACACCAAAAAAAAAAAAAAATACAAATAATAATAATAATAATAATAATATTCATCAGGGCGGCACGGTGGCCGACTGGTTAGAGCGTCAGCCTCACAGTTCTGAGGAGCGGGGTTCAATCCCCGGTCCCGCCTGTGTGGAGTTTGCATGTTCTCCCCGTGTCTGCGTGGGTTTTCTCCGGGCACTCCGGTTTCCTCCCACATCCCAAAAACATGCATTAATTGGAGACTCTAAAATTGCCCGTAGGCCTGACTGTGAGTGCGAATGGTTGTTAGTTTCTATGTGCCCTGCGATTGGCTGGCAACCAGTTCAGGGTGTACCCCGCCTCCTGCCCGATGACAGCTGGGATAGGCTCCAGCACGCCCGCGACCCTAGTGAGGAGAAGCGGCTCAGAAAATGGATGGATGGATATTCATCAGTTTGCACATGAAATATCTTTGTGGGGTATTCAAGTGAATATAGTTTTAAAATGATTTGCAAATCATTGTATTCTGTTTTGATTTCAGTTTTACACAAAATCCCAACTTGACTGGAAGTGTTTGTATAATAAAATGTAATCTACCTACTGTACCACGAGGTAGAGCAAGTCTCCAATTGTGACACGGTTGTCGTCTACAGCCAAGCATTTCGAGTTTAAAACGTTCCAAGTACCCCCTCGCTGACCTTAACCCACCCCAGCCACTCCACCTCCCAGAGTGTCAGTACCCACTGGAGCGCTTTTCGGCAAAGCGCCCGCTAAGGGAAAGGCTGTCAGCGGATACGGATGCTTCCAGAGCTCATTAAAGTGCTGTCGGAGTCATGCCGAGCCGTGAGAGACAGAGCCGGAGATAGAACGCAGCATCACACAGGAATTCCATCCATCACGCTCCTCCATGACATTAATATCTATCACATGGCTCTGACAATGCAATTCTGCATCCCTGGAGTGAGACATTCAGTCCTGTCACTGAGTTGAAACACGAGCCAGGAATGGTACTAAAATGTAAGCGAGTGTCCCTGTGCACATATGTGCTCAAACGAGAGAAAGGGCTATAATAAAACGTCGACTCTGCTGTTATTACAAGTGTATTTGCGTTTCCAGGACAGAGACGCTTCAGACAATGCTTTTCAGCACACAAACCTCTCTAAATTGGGAGCACTACCGCGGGATGTTTACAGCGAAGTGATTGTTAGTGTGCAGTGTGAAAGCGGAGCAGCCTTATTAAGGTGAATGAGCAGTACTCGGAGTCCTTGCTGCGGGATATACAACACACACACACACACACACTCAGGTATACACGCACACACACACACACACAATAGGACTGTCTCCAAAAATTATTGGTGAAATAATTTTGTCCTGACATTTGATTCTCAGAGGGTGAGGTTAACTTTGGATGACTTTGAGAAGCTATCGCTGTGTTTTGGGGGTTTATATGTCTGGCGCTGACACATTTATTTGGGTTGTTCAGCAATGGAAGAACGAGTAGAATTTAGGAATATAGCGGAATCTCTGTTTATGGTGTGAGATATGTTCCGGACCGATAGGTGAAAATCCACCATATAGAGAGATCATAGTTTGACCCCAACACATTTAGAATTATTAAAACACCCTTCACCACAAGCATCCCTTAGCACCTGTCAAATAGTTCCCCCCAAAAAGAGGCAAAGGGTGTTTGCTTCAAGCTATCGTCACTCCCAGTTGAAGTTACCTGCTCCTCTGTGAGAACAGAAAATACTGCTTGAATTTAGTTGGAGACCATCTTTGCCTGGTCTTCCTGCTCCTACTTATCCTGTATTTCCTCCAGTTGACCTCAGTTCTGCCCGGCATGTTGTGGCACGACGTGGTACTACACTGAAGGCGCATTAAAGCCATAAAAACGATCCCTTAAAATCCGCATTACAGCATGGGACCACTGGTGTAACCTGTAGGGCAGCACAGTGGGTTCGCCGTGTGGTAACCACATCTTAAAGCAATTAAAAAAGTGAATTTTCTATCAGTCCCCTTTTAACTAAGCCTCACAAACCCTACAGCGTACACGCCTTTCCTCCTGCGATCATCGCATATATATGCAATCTGCATGCCTTCATTTCGAGTTGGTGTGTATTCTACCAAGTATCAAACATCAAGGTTATGTTTGATCCGTTGCACTCTCGCATGTCCTTTGAATCCCAGCCAGACTCAACAGTTTTGACCTGAATAATTAACCAGCCGAGTATAAAATCAATCTCAGTCCAAGACTTTAAATTGCTTACAGGTTAAAACCCCAAACAGATCAATTTGCATGACAGCTTACTCAAGAGGTCAGAGCGTCAGGCAGTCTTGACGTGCTCGACATCATCTGGTTGCAGTTTTGTGTTGATCTATTTTTCATGAGTGACCTCGCTACTGTATTGTTTCTGAAACGTGAGCTGTTTTACCACAAGGCTGTCTGCTGAACTCCTTTTAAAGAGTCTCCTTGGACTCCAACGTGGATCAAATTGGCAGCGGTAGGCGGCGTCGTTCAAGGCGAGCGAGCATCGACGCCGTTGGGGCCGCGAATGAGAAATAACAACCGAGCTAAGCCGAGTAAACAGCATTGCCATGAATCAGTTCATGGCACTTCCTTGACAACAGAAGCCTGTTGGGTATAAATGAAAACGCATGCATAATTATCCTCCTTGGTTAATATTTCATCTCCCTCCATCGCCACAATATGATGAACCAGCATCCGTTCGAGCGCTGACCATATGCTATTGCGCATTTATTGTCTGTGTGACGCTTAGCTTGTTTTCTCTCCTCAGCGGTAATTCATCATCATTTTGGAAGTAACGCTGAAGTGTAAAAACACCTTAATTCTGTGATGTCTTGTTTGCAGTCCACGAGCGGTAGAACTCTTGCGGCGCCCAATAAAGGCAAATCCCGCAGCAGGATACTTAAGTCACAGCTGGTGTAAAAGCACCAGAGTGACTAATGTTTTCATAGAGAAGAATGGGGATATGCGCTGCTAATTAGACCACTGGCTATCTCAGTGGACCTCCTGTCATTGCCTATGCCCAAACGCTCCCTTTAATTACTCGCGGAGAAAAAGAGGATGTCAAGTAAAAATAGCAAGTAGGCTCCTTCCTAGCAAGAAGTGCCGGATGATTGCTGCTGTGGGCCAGTCGACTTTCTGGAAATAATTCTATGCGCATGCAATCCATCACAGAAGGCTGCCTGCAACTTTGAGACTATAATTACAGTATAGGCTAGAATGAAAAAAAACAAAACACACACACACAGAAATGTATAATTATGGAAAACACACGCACTCGGGCATTTTTTGTTGTTGTTGTTGATACGTTTGCTTGTATTTATCATCCCAGCTTACGCAAATTTTCCACGTGGCAATGTAGGAAAACCCACAAGGAAGATTTTCCAAGCCAAACAACGATGGGAGACGAATTATAGTGTGACAAACTAACAGCAAAATAACCCTCAATCTTTACAGTTGTGTGTGGGTGTATGTCCTCCAACTTCAAGAAAAAAAGAAAAAAAAAACCCCTACAAAACAAAACAACACTGCCATCTCCGGCTCATTGGTGGGTCGCATACCTCGCACAGTTGCCATGGTGACAAGTGTCCCAATGGAGAAGGGTTCCAGTCGAATCCCACGAGGCTTGGCGTTTGATTGAACTGTTGTCAGGATGCAAGACAAATGATGACGTATGGTGGGGTCGCACTGACACACACACTTCACACACACACGCACACACATGCACACGCACGCACACACACACACGAGCTGTTAAGAACACAAGCTTTTAGAGTATGAAGAGTGCAAGTAGTTGCAGGGACTTTTTTTTGGTCTTTCTTTTTTGTCACGGTACAGTATAAATACACAAAGATCAAATGTATGCTATTTTTATGATACAGCAATAATGTGATCATTAATATATTGGAAGAAAGCCGTCCACAGTACTTCACCATATTCATGCAACTGAAAAAAAAGAGACTAGAAATAGCCTTTAAAAAAGAGACTAGAAATAGCATTTTGACAAAAAAATATATATATATATTAAAGGACTTGAATAATTAAGTGTGCGGCAGACAGCGACAGTATCAATATCTGATAGCGGTGAATTGTTACTGTACCATGACAGATACAGTAACAATGCGATATGGCTTAGTATTGGCATTTTGTCCCACTACTAGTACAGTTGCGCACACCAGAAGTACTCTTGTCTTTTTTAATAGGATGTGAATCTCAATGTTCTAGCCTGTTGAACTGCAAACACCATGTACCTACTGTACTGCCTTTTATTGATTGGATGTTTTTCTACTTGCCGCTTTGTTCAATTTGTTTTGACAAAGTCCGAAGACTCACAACACAGAGAACAAGAACAGGAACGGAGCCGATTGTGGTTGCTTTGTTTTTAATAACCCAGACAACATTGAAAAACATTAATGATCGTATATGCTGTATATGAATTTACTGTATTTGTATTTGAAATAATGCATAGATAATACAATGTATGTATCTATCTATCTATCTATCTATCTATCTATCCATATATATATCATCATCAGCAGCAGCAGCAGCAGCAGCAGCCATTATCTATCCACTGCAGGACGAAGGCCTCTTCTTCACTACTACGACATTTTGCAATTTGTTCCCAGTACATTCCGGCGTGTTTAATGATTTCATCTATCCATCTACTTTTAGGTTGAAAACGGACTCAATTTATGTTATTATAGATAACAGATAAAACACATTTTCTCAGAATGACCATAGGCATCATCAGTGTATGTAAATACACTCTGTAATAAGTTGATTAGATAAGAGCAGTTACAATAATTTGCATTTTTGCATTAACAGTACACACAGTACTACCTGTTGACAAAATGGTGCAAAGGTTCATAAATACCACTGGAAAAAGATTGCTGTCATTCCTGTAAAATAGCTTCAATTATCCTGCAGTTGCTTCCCAATGTCTCACTCACGCACTCATTAATAATGTATATGAAATATATAAGCAAAAGCCACGGTGAAACATTTGATGCAACATTAAGAAAAGCCAGACAAAGAGAGACGCTTTTAAATGTCAGATTATGCCAAATCTGTCTCCTAAGTGCTCTTTGTCCTCCCCGCCAGTTCATTTCTTGTGATAATTAAGCCCTCACCACATTTTCATATACTTCTACTTTACATAATTATCCTCAAGCCAACATTCTGTTGTATGGGGTAGTCAGACATCCGGATCCTGAGGACAAAGCCACTCTCAAAGGGAAGAAAAAGACTGCACAGCGCGGGGCTATCATCAAAAATCGGACTCCATACTTTTTGCCATATGCTATAGCTTCAGATATAAGGAGATATATATGTTTTTGGCCTGTATGATGTTACCGATTCCACGTAACGGTTGTATTTTTTTAAACTCAGCACACATTCAATCTTGATGACTTACATTTGGAAGCTGCTCATGGGAGAACAAAATAATCATAACAATCCAACAATCATCTCAAATAAAATGTAATATCAGTAAGTGAGTGGGAGAGATACTTTCTGGAGTGATTCTCTAATGTTATTGCTTCCTTTATGACTCCCAATACAGAGCGCTTCATCACTGCGCGTCGAGTATTGGAAGGTCACCCGTGTGTTACGTTAAATGTGTTTGTTTTTGTTCTGCAGAACCACCACACGCACACTCATGTCAACGTCCTTTTGCCTAGGAAATGTCAGACTGTTAGATTTATTTATTTATTTATTTTATTTTAATGTTGGATTTTCACAAGGCTGAGTTTACTATCATTGATGAATGCTGTAAATGTGGTCCCCCATAAAAGCTTTGGGAGAAGGTAGTTTTAAGACTATTATTATTATTATAATTATTCGAATAAGACGTGTTTATGGTAAAGTGAGTTTTTAGATAGGATAAAGGTGCATTTATGGTAATAAAATGTTTCTAGTTTCTAAATTGCTTTTATGTTAAGTAGTCAAAGATGAAGAAGTTTAATTTCAAGGAGTAATATAGGTGAGAATAGAAAAAGCGACTTGGAGCTCGTGCGGTTGCCGGACGCATGACTCTTTACATTACAGAAATTTACCACAATAAAAATGGACAAGGAGAAGATTTGGCAACAGAATCAAATATGCTAACAGTTATCTTAGCTTCTTCTATTTCTTCTTCTGATACGACTCCTTTTTTCTTTGCATTTTCTGGGAGTCTGGATGCCCTGTGGCACCTTGCTGCCTCTCACAGGTCAGTCTTGGTACTGCAACAAACATTGTACTGTATGTGGAATCTCACAATTTACAAAAAAGCAGTTAATAAGGGTTTAAGAGTATCATGCGAGGTTGCCTGCAAGGAACCTGCAAGCATGTGTCAGTGTCTTGTCTACGTGTAAATATTAGCAAAGGTCAACAGAATGACAACAGTCAGCCCCTTCGCACGCACGCCACAAGGGGATGGAGACAACAAGAAGCATGTTGCTCGGTGATGATAAATGAGTCTATACGGTTCTGTCACTTGTATTTTGGCATCCAGTCAAAGGCACAATTTAGTGTAAAATATTACACGGGCCACTTCAGATGACACAAGTGTAATGCTGATGTATGAAGAGACAGAGGGAGCAAGCAATTCTTTTCAAAGGGCAATTAATTCATGTGTGCTACACGCTCAAGCGTTGCGCAGGGTAGAACCAGCAAAGTAACAGTAGTACTCTGGTCTGTGTCTTAATACATAATGAGGAAAATCCTGTCAATTAAGGCTCCATGCAAAGAAATACGCTTCTGCTTTTATATTGATCAAGCTGATGGTATTATTGCTATAGTCACTACACGATAAAATATGATTGGATTTCAGAATTTCTGGGCAGAATGTCGGTACAGTGGTTAGTCTCTCTGACACGGTCAAGAAGTTCTTGGTTTAAATCTCAGATCTTCCTGTGTAAACAGCTGCTTGTTCCTTTATTTTTTCTGAACTGATCTCAGAGGAACAGCCATAGTTCTATAAACTGCAAAAGCTAAAATCTAAAAAAGATTAAATATTGTACCTCAAATGAAGGCACAATGTGCTTGTTCTTTGTCTGCCGAAATATTTCTCCCTACCAGGCAATTTGTTTTTGTAAGAGCATTCCACTAGCTTGAATGCATTTATGTAAATCAAATTACACTAAAATAAGGCATTATACCTTGTTATTGAGATTTTATTGTCGGTTATGAGAAACGTAAACTTCAAATCAGGAGAACCACAATTCTGTATGTGTCGGTAATATAAATACATCAATTTTAAGACATCCATGCATTTGTTTTGTGATTTTTGTCTTTGGCATCGATCAGTAAAAACCTTCAGTGACTTGCGAGGACCTCTGCTTCAACCTCGCCCCCTTCCTCCAACTCATCTCCATGTTTCCAGCAAGTGAGTGTTATCGAACACAACGCAAACTGTGCAGCGCCTCAAACAGAATGAAGTATGAGAAAAGAAAACTTTCTCTATACTCTCTGGTCTGGGAAGAGCTTGCGGGCTTACATCAGTGTCTCTGCCCTTGTACGCTTTATGTAGGTGTCATGTAGCCTCAGTGTAAGTACAGTATCCAGGAGGCTGTTGAAGAAGGAAGGAGAAAGTAGTAACATTTCACTTTGCTTTGTTAAAAGAAACTACGTACGATGCAAATGGTGGGAATATGCAAAGTCTATCTTTTCATAAAACAGAAGAGTCACTAGTAAGTGAAGTGGCGTTATATGAATTGTTCTCCACCAAAGTACAACAGCTTGAGTGCATTATGGCATTCCACTCTCATCCATTAAGCTCCCAATATTCCACGGCAGTGAAGGCCTATTTATAGGCCAGGGGATGATTAAGTGGAGACGCGCAAGTACCACAAAGGGACCCAAGCTCATTTAATTCTTCCTCTCTCTGTCTTTACATACTCTTTCTCTCCTTTATTTCTGGCTGCGCCTTTTTTTCCAATTTTTTTTTTTTTTTTTTACCTTGGACATATTTTTTTTCTAGAGCATATGCACACTATGAAAATGCTAATTGTTATCGCTCCCCCAGCATCGACATAAGCTTGAAGGGCACTTATTAGTGGACAAAAGAGGAGGAAAATACGAGGCGCAATCCTACTTACACTTCTGCTGCAAGTCGTCCTTGAGTGGATGTGGAGCAGCGCGAAGGAAGAAGGGACTAAGCTCATTTCCATGTGTACGCTGATGATTAATGGAAGAGGAGAGGAGTCCAATAAACGAACTCTTAGATATTTCTGGGTTGTTTTAAAGGACGCTTCGGTGGCTCCATTTTCCTGGAGGACTTAGAATGCAAGATGCCGTAGAAACTAATTAAGAAGACAATAAATGTGTTTCAATGACCGGTTTTGTCAGAAAGCGTTTATGTGGCTGATTCTTTATCTCTAATGAATGCAGGCAATAGTTTCTTTAGGTTCTAATAGTTATTTTTTGGGGAGGGGGGGGGGGGGGGGGGGGGGGGTGGAACCTGTTTTCATGCATATTTAGTGGGATATTATGCGAAAAGTCACAGTTCCAAAATTTTTAATTAATTGAAAATGGAGCAGTTTAATAAAGTCTGAGCTTCTTATGACACAACTAAGGTTTCATTGGAATTCACAGAAATTAATTGGAGTATGTAGAAATGCACAGGAATTAACAAGAATACATATTTGGAAGAATTGCGGGTTCGTACAGGGGATTTAATGACTAAATGAACAAATGCAACATAAATCAGTTGCAGCATCCAGTTTTAATTTTGATAAAGCACAATTAACATAAATCATTCATCCATTCATCCATCTACTTCAGCTAATCCAATGTGGTTCTAAATTCTTGTGAAGACACTTGTTAGGTTTAACATTTAAATAAATGCCCATGAACGTATTGCACCATTTTTACAGCCACCCGAAAGTTGATGCGCCTATTTAAAAATGGAAAGTATTTAATGTTTCATTTCTATTTAACATTTGTGATTAAAAAAAATCAAGAAATCTAAAGTATCACATTTGATTCATTGGATTCATACGGAATCGTGTGGACATGAAAAGCTCACCCTTTGCTGCTCATGTCTCCTCTTATACTAAAGAAATGTAAGCCTGAGGAACTTAAAGAGCAGAACCCCTGAGATATTTCTCCTGAACCGTTAAAGCGAGTGAGAACAATGGAAGACTATTTTCACTCTGATAAGACATATTAGTCAGACTAGCTTTCTTTCTCTGGGCCTCTCCAGCTGCCTGCAATATAATAACTGCAGTCACAATAGCTGACCTCTTCCATGGAAACATGCCGGCTGTAGTCTGTAGTCCGCCACTGCTGGGTCCTCGCAGCCATTATAGTAACAACGCATCTGTGAGGTAGTGCAGCGGTTTGCAGCAGTAAGGTGAAAGCTGAACACAAACCTTGTGTAACCCCTCTTTGCACTATTTTTAGGATGCAGGAACACGCGGCAATGCATTGGGGATGAAAGACTGCGAATATCTCCAAGACAGGTCAGGCATTTTTGTTTTTACACAAGGGAGGTAATGTTTTCAGTCATGTAAGAAAACCTAACCTTAAAAACTTTCTTATGGAGTGTGGCATGGATTGAGAAAGAAACCATTCAATTACGATGTGTGGCTCTTGATATTTTTAACCCAGCCAGATTTACACCATAATCTGATGTGATCAAGCCTTTAAAAAACAGAATAACAATATGGCAACAAATCAAATTACTATTCAATGTATACCAATTGGAGTCTTCGCATTAGAATTAGGCCAAGCCATTTAATGAAGCGGGAAGTGTGAAGGATGTGAATAAACTACATTGACTGCTCATTTAATATGTGCTTCTAAAAATCAACTCTAAATCCTAAAGCGATGGCAGACATGACTCCTTTATCCTTCATTTGTTTGCCAGTTGGCAAGCAGTTACTATATGTTGTTCCCACAAAACAGCAGGATGTATGCTCTGTTTGCTGCTCTGTCTATTTGAAAGTTGCAGTTTTTTCTTTAAAGGTTTATAATTACCATAATATCTATGCTCATTTGCGTTCGCCTGTCTATGGTGGACTTTTCTTAGACGAAATTTCATTGTTCGGTTGAACATTTTTTGTGGTTGAATATGCAATGTTTATTTTCATTTTGTTTAATGTGTTAGTTTGACAGTAAACTTCACCTGGGAGTGACAAACTGCGAAAGTAAAATAAAGGTTGAAACAAGATGGCTTTGCCTCATATTCGAGAAATGTGTGAGTGTGAGAACAGATGCTAAGGTATGTGTTAACCATTTTTAAAGGTCTTTTAGTATATCAAAATGTGTTTGAAATATGTAGGAGGGGTAAAACTGTTGAAGAAATATTTTTTTTATATATGGTCTCTATTCCGTGGATTTTCACCAATTGCGAGTGGGTCAGAAACGTAAACCCCGCCATTAAACGAGGTTCACTGTAACACCATCTGAAGGCTAATTTGGTAATTCAGTTCATTTTATGGACAGAACCATCCATCAGGCTCACATCTACTTATAAATGCTGTTTTGTTACTTGCAATCCTTTTAGCCTGAGTGTGATGAGCCTGGTGTTTTACATTAGTCCCCATGCCTTCCCCCTTGCTCTCTCTCTCCATCTCAATCAACACTGTTGTCAATAATCAAGCGCTCACTAAGACCTCGGTCTGTTGACAGTCTCTGCCAGACTGTTCAAGTCTGGCGTTCGGTTTGACTAACGGAAAAGGCACATTTAGCAATTAACTACCTCAGCATGTTATGCAGCAACCAGATTTTTGGTGCCTGTTCTCCAGCTTCAAGGGGATTATTAATTGCTTCGGCCTGTGACCGTCACTCACCTACAAACAAAACTGCCGATCACTGACCAGCATTACTTGGATAGTGTTTGCATCTACCTCACTCATCTTGGATTAGTTGAATAAAGTAACATCTTTGCTGAGTGGACCTCCCAAAAATTATTGTTGTTCCCCACAGGAGCAATAGGAAACAAAGACAATTGTTGGTTCTGGCCTTGGCCAGCTTGTGATCCTTAGGTTATCTACAATTTAAAGAGGACATGAAAATTTACTTTTTATTGTCTGTATACAAATAGTTGGGTCTCCAGAATGACTGTCCACCCATCAAGTGTGCAATTTAACTTTACTATATATACAACCCCAATTGCAATGAAGTTGGGACGTCGTGTTAAACATAAATAAAAACAGAGTACAATGATTTGCAAATCATGTTCAACCTATATTTAATTGAATACACTACAAAGGCAAGATATTTAATGTTCAAACTGACAAACTTTATTGTTTTTAGCAAATAATCACTAACTTATAATTTTATGGCTGCAACACGTTACAAAAAAGCTGGGACAGGGTCATGTTTACCACTGTGTTTCATCACCTTTTCTTTTAACAACATTCAATTGAAGCTCTGTAGGTGGAATTCTTTCCTATTCTTGCTTGATGTACAGCTTAAGCTGTTCAACAGTCCGGGGTCTCCATTGTTGTATTTTACGCTTCATAATGCACCACACATTTTCAATGGGAGACAGGTCTGGACTGCAGGCAGGCCAGTCTAATACCCGCACTCTTTTACTACAAAGCCACGCTGTTGTAACACGTGCAGAATGTGGTTTGGCATTGTCTTGCTGAAATAAGCAGGGCGTCCATGAAATAGATGTTGCTTGGATGGCAGCATATGTTTCTCCAAAACCTGTATGTACCTTTCAGCATTAATGGTCCCTTCACAGATCTGTAAATTACCCATGCCATTTGCACTAACACAGGCCCATACCATCACAGATGCTGGCTTTTGAACTTTGCGTCCATAACAGTCCGGATGGTTCTTTTCCTCTTTGGCCCGGAGGCCACGACGTCCATAATTTCCAAAAACAATTTGAAATGTGGACTCGTCGGACCACAGAACACTTTTCCACTTTGCATCAGTCCATCTTAGATGAGCTCGGGCCCAGTGAAGCTGGCGGCGTTTTGGGGTATTGTTGATAAATGGCTTTTGCTTTGCATAGTAGAGTTTGAAGCGCGGATGTAGCGCCGAACTGTATTTTCTGACATTGGTTTTCTGAAATGTTCCTGAGCCCATGTGGTGATCTCCTTTACACATAGATATCGGTTTTTGATGCAGTGCCGCATGAGGGATCGAAGGTCACGGGCATTCAATGTTGGTTTTCGGCCTTGCCGCTTCCATGCAGTGATTTTTCCAGATTCTCTGAACCTTTTGATGATATTATGGACGGTAGATTATGAAATCCCGATATTCCTTGCAATCGTACGTTGATTAACATTGTCCTTAAACTGTTCGACTATTTTCTCACACATTTGTTCACAAAGAGGTGAACCTCGCCCCATCTTTTCTTGTGAATTACTGAGCAATTCAGGGAAGCTCCTTTTATACCCAATCATGACACCCACCTGTTCCCAATTAGCCTGTTCACATGTGGTATGTTCCAAACAGGTGTTTGATGAGCATTCCTAAACTTTCCCATTTTTTTTGCCACCTGTCGCAGCTTATTTGGAACGTGTTGCAGCCATAAAATTCTAAATTAATGATTATTTGCTAAAACAATAAAGTTTATCAGTTTGGACATTAAATAGCTAGTCTTTGTAGTGTAGTCAATTAAATATAGGTTCAACATGATTTGCAAATCATTGTATTCTGTTTTTATTTATGTTTAACATAACGTCCCAACTTTATTGGAATTGGGGTTGTGTATATATATATATATATATATATATATATATATATATATATATATATATATATATATATATAATTATATACATATATATATATATATATATATATATATATATATATATATATATATATATATATATATAAAATCAAGTATATGAGACAGTGCCATCCCCGAGTGTGGCAGGTGGATATAAGATAAGTGTGATATAATTATTTATCTATTGTGCAATTTGACCCCAAAATACCAAAGACCTTTTATTAAGACACCTGGCAACCCTTTTTGAATATGACAAATCACCTGCGCAATATGCCAATGATAAAGTCAATGGGTGTTGTGTATACTAAAGTCCAAGTACTGTACCTGCTTTGAAGGACAGTTCTTTTAGCCGATGGAGAGCCATGTTATGAAAAACATGGAGAATCGCACTGTGCCTAAAAATTCTGACTTCCCATGAAGTGCACATACGTGGTTATCTTCGGGCATTGACAATATTGTCGCAAACACATCAATAGTCATCCACGCAGTGCATGTGGTGTTGGATTTATGCACATCACTTGCGTTTTGGATGCATTAATATTCAAACCCATCTGTTTGGCATTTCTTTCCGCTTTCCCCTGCAGATTAATGTTTGACTTGCGGTGAGTTAAGCAAGGTTCTGTACGCAACCAGGATGTGCTTACTGTACACAGTGGCCATTGTGGCTTAAGGTGTCAACACAAAGGTTTATTTTGGGAGGGTTTTGTGTACCACTATTAGGTACGGGCATTTGACTACATTTCCTTAATCTAATATTGGTGAAATGAACTGAAAATTTAATTAACTACCGTATTTTCACGACCATAGGGTGCACCGTATTAAAAGGCGCAGTCTCAGTTACGGGGTCTATTTCTGTATTTAACACATACATAAGACGCACCGTATTATTGGGCGCAGGCATGGTAAAACATACGGTAGCATGCATGCACACTAAAACAATGTTTTTAAAAAGGCAGCGGGAGCAAAACTGAGTTCGGTTGTACTTTATTGAAGTATTTAACAATGTACTCACATTATTTTATGAGCAATCCTCATCCACAAATCCATCAAAGTCCTCATCTTCTGTATCCGAAATGAACAGCTGGGCAAGTTCTCAACCGAACAACAGTGCAAGCAGACACGTTAGCCCAAGCATCCACAATCCATTCACAAATTGTGGCGTAACTCGCCCGGCGTTGCCTCCCTCTCTTAGTAAAGCTGTGTTCGCCATCTGTCATCCATGGCTCCCACGCCGCTCCCTTCACTTTGAACGCCCTGTTTACACGGATGTCCAGCGGTTCGTCAAGCCTCCCGGAATGATGGCAAGCTCCGAGTTATTGCACTCAGTCGAATGGTGACTGTAGAGACGCTTCTCCCGGCTGTTCTTTGCTCATTAATCCATTGCTCGAGTTGGTCTTCCAACTCCGGCCACCTCGCCTTGTTTCCGCGTTTTCTTTTTCTATTTTTTCCTCGGAAACTCAGCTTCGTCTTCTTGACTTGGCGAAGCTCGCTTTCCTGCTTCCTCCACTTGCGAACCATGGATTCGTTGATATTGAATTCTCTCGCGGCTGCTCGATTCCCATGTTCCTCCGCGTAAACTGTGCTTCGTAAGCGTGTCTCTTCGTGGGTGACAATTTCGGGGGTCCTTACCCAAACCGATGTTGTTTTGCACAATGCATGTTCAATAAAGGTTTGTGTTTTTGAACTATACTATTGACAATTGATGGATGGATAGTTGATACTGAATCAAACCTCTCCACTACATTTTGCTTCAAGACACAATTAATCAACCGTCAATTGCACAGAAGCAACTGAATCCTTTTTGATGAATTGATCTATTTGAGTTTCGATTTCAGGAGCCAAACATTCGCAGATGGATGAATATGCTCATATTCTATACACTTCACGTCTGGCTCACTTTCAGACTTTCTCTATCGCTATCGCATTCTCTCTCACACACACACAAACACACACACACACACACACACACACGTTTCCTCATTATTCACACCGAGACTTGCCTTGTAAGGACATCCTTATCCTGCAGACCAGACTCTGCTGGATGCTCCGCAATAGTCCGACACCAGCCATCCTGCACCGAATCAAGCTGATTTTCTGCTGACTGTGTGTGTTTGTGTGTTCATGTTTACCGAAGATCAGAAACTGCAAGGATCAGAAAAGATTATTGACATAAAACAGATGAAAATGTTAATATTCAGACTTCTTTTCAGCAAAGTAAGCCATCAAACTGAATTGTATTTTGTTCTAATATGTTTTCCTGGACTATCTGATATTTTTTCAGCAATAATCCCGTATATTTACATCAATCGTGCCACAGTCATGAAGCCATCATTTTGATCCTTTTTAATCCATTACTTTTTATTTTATGCTGTCGGATCTATTTCCAATTATGGATGCGAAAACGTAATCAATTTATTAAATGCTAGGAATATTATTGTTTTGATTGGGTGTCTTTGCTCCATGTGCAGTCTGTTATAAAGCACCCGTGTAATTTTTGAGGCTTTAGAAATGCCAGGGTAATTGTAAATATTGATTGTGATACTCAGCAAAACAGACACACTGACTTTCCTACACCGCGCGACAATAAAGATGTCTGTCAAGATGCCATGGATGCTATATGCTTGTTATGAATAATTGACTTCCATTTAACAGCTGTCTAAATGTGTTCAAATAAAACACTTCTTGGTTTGACGGCACATTCTCACCACACCTCCAAGGAAGCTGATACTACGGGCTCTGAATCCTTACTAACATTGTCCTTTCCCAGTCAGTACGTCTGCATCCTCAATCATTTCAAAACATTGCTCCAATTTCCTCTGGTCCATATTTAAGCTTGAAATCATCTTCCCAATATATACTATACAATAGTTACTCTACTATACGATACTGTATGCTACAAAAAATATATGTACAATACCATACAGATTTATCTTTTACTGTATGGTACAATACTATACTGCACTGGATGATACGATATTCTGAGCTATACTGTATGATACGATGCGAAATGACATTGGACTATAGGATGTATGATACTAGACTACACAATGCTAAACTATGCTCTAAGATGATCAAATAATAGGAATGTAGTAATTAGTTCTCAACTGAGAGACTATCATCTTTGTATATCGGAGAGAGGGTACGTTTAGCCTGGGTTGTTAGTAGTACGTTACAGTGAGTCTTCAGCACACATGTACTTGTGCCCTCAAAACACGTCTTTTTCGCTATTTGCGTCAGGGCTCGGTCCCCATCCTGTGTGAATAGTAAGGCTTTACTGTATTGTAATGTGATATACCATATGATACAAAACTATATTCAACTGTATAATACAATACAAAACACTGTATTATACATTGTAGTACACTGTATTGCACTACACAGTATGATACAATACAAAACTATATTATTTGGTGATACTTAAACTATATCATAGAGTATAATACTATACTACATAATATGATGCCATACTCTACCGGACTATACTCGTATGATTTGCTTCAATACGAAACTATACTACACTGTACTATACTATACAGTATACAACAGCGGTTTATCAATTTCACTTCATTTGTCTGAATAAAAAATAATAATAATTACATATATATTTTGTTAGTCTATCTATGCCACGGATATATAAAGTACTTCAGGGCAATGAAATGCTCTTCCATTTGATGGCAGAAGATACAATAAAGCTCTATCCATTCAACATGTTTCAGTACTACACGGTACTGTATGATACTCTATTATTCTATGCAATGTTAGTTGATTTAAATTTTTTTTTGAATCAATCTGCTCACACATCTCTCTATCTCTCCGTCCATCCGTATCGTTGCAAGCGGCTGTCACATCCAAAAATGTTGATGCAACTCCAGTTGCAAGTGTGCCTCACTGTAGATGCCAGAGGGTGGTTTGGTGCTGGTGGGTTGTGGTGAGAAGAGGAGATGGCGAGATTGTTGGGGCGTGGGCGGGTGGGGGGGGGGAGGGGGGGTAGTTTACAGGCATTTGTCAGCACTAACAGCAAGTGACAGTTTGCAGAGAGGTCCTAATAACGGTCTCACTTGTATAATTGTCGTTTCTGAGAAATGTATTCCCACAGAGGTCCTTGCGATATCATTGGGAGCATTTCTTTGGACATTGCCTTTTGCCCAAATACTGCAGGAACAGTAAATATCTTAAATTTCAAAAGTTAAATGTTTACACGTGGCATGAACACAATGATGCAATTAAAGGGAACACACTGTAATATGTTTCTGTTGTCGACTCTGCATAAGGAGCAAACAGGGCCAGCCACTTCTAAATGAAGCTTTTTTTTTTATGTCCGTTACTATGTACATAATTTACAGTTAATACAGAGCACACATTAAATTGCAGAATTATTGTGTATAAATATATTGTGTGCCACAGGCCAATGACAGCTTTGTATCCCATTCAGCTTTTCACAAAGCGAGGCGATCTTTAGCCACAGCCATCGCAACATAACAGGCAGGTGAGGACAGTGCTTGTTAGCTTTTGCGGACCTTGTCGTGTTAAAATGCAATTGTGACACACAAAAAAATGCAGCGGCCGTTAGCGCGGGGCAATTGAAGTGAATGAAAGTCTTCTCTGTAAGACCTTACCATTCAAAGCGCATCAGCTTCTCGTTTCCATGGTATCCTCCTCTCTGTGTGTGCCAGTGCTGTGTTTCCACCAGTGAGCGAGGGAGGATGGAAGGATGACGGCGTGTGGTTCGAGAGAGTGAGAGACGCTCACACAGAGTGAGACCGAAGGCTTTTAGCGGTGGTTATCTTGCCTTTGCATAAAGTCCCCTTTGCATTCTGCAGCGTGAGAATGCTTTCAGAGAAGACAGAGCAACCAACTCATATACTGTAGAAGAGCGGCTGTCTATACAACGCATGTCATGTATAAACTTAACTCATTTGCAGTCTCCTTCAAAAACAACACGCTTTGATCAGGGATGCAAATGGGAGAACAGCCTCTTAAGTGGCGCAGGAGAACTTCCCTGCGAGTCACGACGATCTCAGAGAGCGCCAATCAATGTAACAAAGTCACTCAGCGGGGCAACATCCCCATGAGTCAATGCGGTGTAAACAACTGGTAGCGCATCACGCATTTAGATACACGGTACTTTGTCTTCAATTCACAGTTCTCTTTCAACTGCAACTGTTATTACTAGCACAATTTAATATTTGTAAATTGTTATAGAAGTTTGTATATAACATAAAATGGGTCGGCTTTGGAGTCGGAGGACACGGGTCACACCATGACCAAAAAATGTAAAAAAAAAAAGAAAAAAAAAAGAAAACGTAACTACAACTAGTTGTTGGAGAAATGCTAGTCTGTTTGCCGGCTACTGTCGAGGTGCCTTAGAGCAAGGCATCGTCCCCACCACCCCAGCCCATGTGGGCCAGTGCTAGTTCGCACTCCTCTTTCACTCTGAATCTCATCTTGCATGCCTGCATGTGTGCGATCTGGCTCTATGTATGTGTAGTGCGCGAGTAATGCTCGCAACAAAGTTGAATTGTTTGTGAGGAACACACAATGCTATGTGTGAAGGGAAAACGCACACCAACATCAAAACTTTATTCCACCTGAGAAGTTGGAGGTGGTGGAGGGAGCATGCTTTTCTACCTCAGGGCCTGGACAGCTTGCTGTGACCAATAGAAAAATGAATTCACATGTAAGCCATCTCCTGCTTTTTTTTGCAACTTATTTTGTTATTTAATTTCTGGTTTGAAACGCAGATAGGAAGACTGTTAACTGAGGTAAAAAAAGAACCAGTGCCGAGCACTGGTCCGCTCCGACCCTCACGTGGTTCGTGTTTCATTAGGGAAAGCTCCCATGCTCCGCTCCGGAAGTGCAGGCTGGAGGCTGGCCCTGTATGCATTGGAGTGTGAGTTGAATTTCATCTTGAGGGACTATAATGAGTATAATATAAAAAATAAAAAATAAACACCAGGATTCATATTCCTTATGTTTGCGCGGCCACTTGTTGCTAAGCAGCATTTATGGCGCACAAGCATTTGCAAACAATTAAATGATGTATGTATACACCAGGGGTCAACCTTTATGAAACTGAGAGCTACTTCTTGGATAATGATTCATGTAAAGGGCTACTAGTTTAGTAGACGCTTCAGAAATAACAAATTTGTTCAAATCACCTTGATTTATATATTAATATTCATTATATTCAAGACACTAATTATGTTAATGATTTCTCTTCTCCGTAAAAGAGGCAAAGCTTGCTTGCTACAAGCTGTATATTTGTCACTCCCAATAAAGGTTTACTGTGAAACTGACACATTGAAAAAGAGAATTGAACATATATTAAATCACCAAAATGTTCAAGCAAACCATATAATAACAAAAGTGGGCGATTAGGACCATGAGGCAAAGTGCAATGTCGCAGGGGTTCAGGGGTATATGAATTCTCAAATATGTTCATCCATAGACTAATTTTGTAACCACTCTGTATTAACTATAAAACACATACAGTTGAACCTCTAAATTCAAATGGGCCTGAGACTGTCCACTTCAGAATTCAACCACATTTTGGAGAAAATAATATTCTTCTTAAGTCACAATAAGCAAAAGATGTGTATGTCAAACTTCTTTTTTGTTTTTTTTGTGAATTACTTTTGTGCAGTGACCATAGTCACTTGGTATCAAAGTTTCTTCTTTTTACACTTATATGATACTGTAAAAAAGAAAGAAAGAAATTCGGGCTCACCTTTGCCATGGAAGTGAAGGGTGTTTTAAAAATCTTTAACAATTGTTTACACTTGTTTGAAAGTTAAGCATGTTGAAAACAATACCTGTACAGTTAATTAGCACATTGTACAGTTTGCCTGTTATAGTCCATCGACTGTAAACAGTATTTCTACTGTTTCCTATGGAAAATAATTGTTTCCACTGTGCCTCTTGGTAGGCACTGAGTGAGAGTTGTCCTATATAGCTTGAGTTACTCCTACACTGACCACACTAGTTGAACTAAGCTTCCATATAACGACTGTGGAATAACGAGCTGAGAAATTTGAGCGCATTATGCCGTACCCACCTGAGTACACACCACTTTGGCTCTCATCTATCATCCTTACGCTCGAGCTAGCTGAGCAGAAAGCTGCGAGTCTCCAGTATGCGAGGCGCTTTTGTGAAATATGCGAGTATTGCGCGCTAAGTTTCACTGAGACGTTGCCTTCATCCTTCCTATTTGGGCTAAGTGGATCCACTCTGGCGCGAGCCAACTCCGGGAGATGCAAAGCCGGTGGAATCTGTGTATTCATAAACCATCTCCGGTGCCATCTGTTTTCTCGACGAGACAATCTGAAAGCCTGGTGTTGAGATTCGCTCAAGGATAATCAAGAATTTGGTCCGGCTGTTAACTAATGTACTCGAACTGGCCACAACATTAGGTACCACTGCACAATCTGATCAGATCCACAACAAAAGCTGTATTTACTGTAAAAAGCATGCCTGTTTTTTTTGTTTTGTTGTATTATTATTATTATTATTTTTTTAAACATTTTACCTTTACATGACAACATGGTGCCCGTGGGCCTGTTTTAGAAATAGTCACCAGTGAAGGGACATTGCAGATATTTATACTTTAAAAAAAGTGTTTCATATTGATATTTATCTGTGTACTACCATGTTAAATCATTGTTGATAATTATTGCGAGAAATCATTGACATGATCAATGACTTGACTTTTTTCATTCCCTACTGTGGACGTTTTTATTAGTCAACTGGAATCCAACTGTGTACTGCCACAGACGAATATATTCATCAAGTACATTTTTTTCAACGGGTAAACGTGGATGAGAGCCTTGCCCAGCTTGTCTGTGAAATTCAGTTTTGTAAACTACTGTAATGACTTCAAGATCCCTGGAGATGGCGGCGTTGTGTCGCTTTAGCACAGCTTTTTAATAGAAGATAAAGATTAGGCGTTGAATCTCAGCTTGTCACGTTGATTATGGGGGAGAGAAATGCCAGCACGTTGAAAGTACCCGTACACTCGAACAGAATACCAGATGTGTGTCGCGATCATGAAAAGATGACCCAGTTCACGGCGTGAATGACGAATGCCATGGAAAACCACTGACGTTCAACTTGAGCCATGCGTTGAGTCAGTGTCGCTCACGGCGAGTAAATCATTATTTTGCCACCAATAGCCCTTTCTCAATTTAGTTATTGTTGTTTTATATCTTGAGTAGTCACAAAAGCATTTTGGTGAAATCAACTCATGTTCTACTGCTGATTCGTAAGGAATGTAAAAAGCTATAAACCACCTTTTTTATCTGGTGAAAAATAGTCTACTCTTTTTTTGGTACAGAACAATATTCTGTGGGTCTTGAAAGATCAGTCAAAATGCTCTAAAATGGCCGGCAATATGGGGAACGACTGGCAGTGAATGAGTTAAAGTCAATTTGAGCAAAGTTGTTATTTCAGAAATGTGTCTCAAACTTGTAGCCCTTCACATTGATCAGTATCGAAAAAGTTGCTCTTGGTTTCAAAAAGGTTGGTGACCCCTGGACTAGAGGCTGCTGTGGCTTTTAAGAGGGTTTTGTGCCTGCGCGCAATGAGCATTCCTTTCATGCTTTGTGAGGCTCCGCCGACTTGTGCCTAAATCCTCAACTTCTCCGTAATTATGCAAATGGCCCAGATGGCGACACGATGGCTTCCATTCTCTTTTGATTTTCTGACGCTGCAGATGGCCGCCGTGCGGACCCACGCAAAGTGACACTCGCTCAAAGTCAATGTTCACGGCACATTTGTGATCCCATTGCGAGGGAATCTCATTTCCATATGCACCACCAGCATCGCTACTACTAAAAATGCTTATTTTGCGGTCATGCATCCTTTCTGGGGAAAAAATGAGAGTGGGCGTCAACATGATGTCCTTATTGACACATTTAGTCATCTTTGTGCACTCAAAATGAGAGACGAGCCTTCATAATTACAATGCTAAATTTGGATTTTCTTTCTTATTATACAGCAAATTCGTATCCTAAAAAAATTTTGGGTTCAAATTCCATGGTACTAATATGCTAAGTTGTGTTAACTAATAATACTCATAAAAATCATCTATGTTAAAATATTAAGCTTACAACTGGGAAAAGTAGATTTTTTATATTAGTGCTCTATATCATTAACCTGGCATGGCCCAGCTACTTTGCAGATATTTTCTCCATTTTATTATAATTATGGTTTTTAAAGTTTACTGACTGCAATGCCCTCGCTTGTGGGAAAGGAGAGTCACAGTCGCCGATGCACATTTTAGGTGTTTACTTAACATCAGGAGAACAATTACCTTAAACAAAGTTGGGACACTCAAAGCTGCTGTTGACCACAGTTCACGTCGTGACACTCACACGCAGACTCACCATAGCTTCGCAACCTTCCTCCAGCTCACCGATGTCAAATGCCACCCCACATACTACAGTATGTACAATTTATGTTAACATTAAATAGGAATTTTTATTAATTTTTTTTTAACTTCATTCAGTTTTTCAATGGAACTGTGTAATTTAAGTAACGAAAGTAACACTGAGTTCGTTACAAATCCTTATTTTATTCAGTTGTGTAGATATCTTGAATCTATATACTCTTCATGGTTTTCTTGTGGCGGCACGGTGGCCGACTGGTTAGAGTGTCAGCCTCACAGTTCTGAAGACCCGGGTTCAATCCCCGCCTGTGTGGAGTTTACATGTTCTTCCCGTGCCTGCGTGGGTTTTCTCCGGGCACTCTGGTTTCCTCCCACATCCCAAAAACATGCATGAATTGGAGACTCTAAATCACCCGTAACTGTAACTGTGAGTGCGAATGGTTGTTTGTTTGTATGTGCCCTGCGATTGGCTGGCAGCCAGTTCAGGGTGTACCCCGCCTCCTGCCCGATGACAGCTGGGATAGGCTCCAGCATGCCCGCGACCCTAGTGAGGAGAAAACAAACAAAAAAAAACAAGCCCCTTCTTGTAACTCTAAATTGTTTTTTAAGGAACCACCGCACCCACGGAAAAACAACCAATCAGAGACAGAATGTGTAACTGACAAGATGTCAATCATTCTTGTGCATTCACGGGCAAGCCAATGGCGGGCACGCTTCGAGTGGGCACCTCCCCGTGGCCTCGCGCTGACCTGTTACCCTGGGCTTCAGTAGCTTTGCTAAAACGATGTCAGAATATTAGCAACAAAAAGAAGGAATTGGACAGATACCGAGACAAAACCAAAGCGGAATTAGCAGAAATTTCTGCTTGACAGGTAAGTTTATTACTTCTTTTTTATTTTATTTAATTTTTTTAATCAGATGTACATTAAAAAATTTTTTAATTAAGTGTTAAAAACGAGGTAGATGCTTTATTCCTAAAAAGCATATGTAATATTATTGTAAGATGCTGTGAAATTATACACAGTTAACTCTAACACCGTCCATCCATCCATTTTCTGAGCCGCTTCTCCTCACTAGGGTCGCGGGCGTGCTGGAGCCTATCCCAGCTGTCATCGGGCAGGAGGCGGGGTACACCCTGAACTGGTTGCCAGCCAATCACAGGGCACATAGGAACAAACAACCATTCGCACACACAGTCATGCCTACGGGCAATTTAGAGTCTCCAATTTATGCATGTTTTTGGGATGTGGGAGGAAACCGGAGTACCCGGAGAAAACCCACGCAGGCACGGGGAGAACATGCAAACTCCACACAGGCGGGGAAGGGGATTGAACCCCGCACCACAGAACTGTGAGGCTGACGCTCTAACCAGTCGGCCACCGTGCCGCCACTCTAACACCGTATAAATAAAAATTAAATGTATGGGGGGGAAAAAA
Organism: Phyllopteryx taeniolatus; assembly: GCF_024500385.1. Lineage (NCBI taxonomy): Eukaryota > Metazoa > Chordata > Actinopteri > Syngnathiformes > Syngnathidae > Phyllopteryx > Phyllopteryx taeniolatus. The sequence continues at coordinate 12,075,168 of NC_084519.1, forward strand.
CTGGACTTAATGATTACTTAAAACATAAGGTACTGTAAATGAAAAAATTACCTAATCACAGGGTTGTCAACAAACTGTTTTAAAAAAATTTCAATGCAACTGTGTTTTACTAAGTTAAATACAACTGAACTGTGCTGAACAAATGTATTGTACTGGATTGAAAAAAAAATAATTAAAAAAAATAAATAAATAAATATATATATATATATATATATATATATATATATATATATATATATGTGTCACTGTAACACTATTCACATATTGAACTACACATTTTTAATTCGGTGAATTTTTCGTGTGACACACTTTGGGATCACTGCTCGCACATGTTCTCCTGAGAGTGGCAGGTGAGCAGTGTCGGGTACACGAACAGTCGTGCCCATGCGAGAAAAGACAGGAAGGCCCGAGTTGAGATTCGAACCCTGAACTTCCGAACTTTTGGGATAGGCAGTCCATTTCTAATTATTCCAAAGGTCGCTCAAAGATGATCATGCATTTCCCAGCACCCCATCGCTCGTCATCCACCCTCTCTCTCTCTCTCTCTCTCTCTCTCTCTCTCTCTCTCTCTCTCTTTCTCTCTCCCCCCCTCCACTAACCTTGGCACCACGTCACAGGCTGCGCAGCAGTGCAGTAGAACGGCAGCGCATGCAACCCACAGTGCCTGCCTCATCGGAGGAGAGGGGGGGCTGCACATCGCCGCCGTGTCCTCTGCTTGGCGCTCGCCATCCCCGCTCCCGCATCTCCTCACCTCTGCAAGCCCGTGCTCGGGCTCCCTTCTCCCACTAACGCTCACGCACAGCACCACCAACCCACCCCCCACCACCGCCCCCCCTCGACATGGATGTCCTGTCGTCCCTCGACCCGAAGGATTGTCGCGCGTTGGTGCAGTGAACAAGACGAGGACCATGCCGGGACTGCTAATGGATTTTGGGAGAGCGCGAGTGACCATGCCGTGATCTTCTACAGAAAAAGAGAAGAAGAAAAAAGAATAATAATAATAACACCGCGACGTAAATCGGAAGGAAGGCAGCTCGAACCCACGCGCCGGCGGGATTAAAGACCACGGTGCATTTGGTTTTTTTTTTTGTTTTTTTTTTTTGCTTGTTTGTTTTTTTCGCAAACAACATGAAGATTACCTCCCGTCCGCTGATGATAAGCAGTGTCGTTGTCAGGTCCAAGCTCAGCCTCATTCCGCTTCTGCTGCTCTTTCTCGGTCACTCTCGCGGGATGCCGCACGTTCTAAGATTCGGTAAGATTGCATTTCTTTTTCTCTTTTTTTTTTTTTACACTTGCTTTGTAAACACAATGTGCGTGTGGTGGGTGGTCCACATTGAAATGACATTGAGGGGGGGAAAATCAAAAAACGGATTTGTTGGGACTCCAATTTCCCCACACTCAGAGTTGGCAAAGCCCTGTTGCTGCTCCTTTACTTTCTATTGCAATACTCTTATACAGTACTAATACATATATATATATATATATATATATATATATATATATATATATATATATATATATATATATATGGAATGTTTCGAACAGCAAACATGTTTTAATGGAATAATGGTTAGTGGTTTGCATGTCTGCCTCACATTTCTGAGGTACTGGGTTCGAGTCTTTTTCGCATGTTCTTCCCGTGCTTACGTGGGTTTTCCTCCGGGTTCTCTGGCTTTCCTCCCACTTTCCCAAAACATGCAATTTTGGTTAACTGAAGACACTAAATTGTGCACAGGTGTGAATGTGAGTGTGAACGGTTGTTTGTATGTGGCCTGCAATTGACCAGTGACCAGTGCATGGTGTGCCCTGCCTCTCAGCAAAGTCAGCTGGGATAAGCTCCAACTCAAACCTGAGCCTAATAACGACAAGGCGTATAGAAAATGGATGGACCTTTGGGAAAAAAAAAAAAAGAATCATCATATATTACGATTTAAAATATTAAGAAAAAAAGCCGCACAGGAGCCAACAAAGACATCACTGGCGTATTTTGTCACACACTAAGTGGTCATTTCTTCACTCTGACATGCCAACACGTCCTCTGCAGTAAATGTTTGTGTGTAAACAAGAATCCCAGGTGCGCATCTACACAATCAATGGGCTTGGCACACACTACCCCCCCTTAACCCCACTCTACTACTTAATGTTATTGGCATCGAAATCCCTTTCGAGCTAATTGGCTAAATTGGAAGGTGTTGTAAAAGTGCCACACTCAAAAGTAATCACATGGTACATCTGTATGGAAGAGTTCTATTTTTAATGCAGATCAGCAGTTGTGCTGTCTAGTCTCACAGCATCAGCATTTGCAATTTGCTTCTTGGTAGCGCACTCTATTTGGTGGAAGGAGCGCTTTTAAAGAGTGACAAGGGTGACAGTCGGTGTCGGCGAGCGTTGACAACACGTCCTTGCGATCCCCCCTCACCCTGGGGGTCCTATTTGAAAGTCAGGCGACGTCTGCACCAGCCGCCGCTATGACAACGAGCTGTGTTTGTCTCCCTAGTGCACCCTCGGCCTGATGAGCGACTTCCAAGTATTGCACGTCCTGCGAGGACAGAGGCCGGGATGTCTGCTGCGCCGTAATTCCCTGCCGCTACGGGAACATCTATGAGAAAGTTTCTATAAATTTCTGATTATCTTTGGCAGCAAGCACATTTTAATGAGATCCAAGTTAGGCCACACATTCTGCCTTTACAAAGATGTAATAATTGCTCGTATCTTTGGTAACCAATCAAAAAGCATGTGAAATATCTCCATATACCGTATCAAATGTTTAGATTTTATTCATAAATTGATAATGATACTTGTGAAATTATCCCGTGATGAAATTGTGTAACATGAAATATTACAAATCAACACGTATTATAAAGTTTACTATTCAATATTACAGTATGGGAAGCTTGGTGGCTGAGTTTAATTTAATTTAATTGAACTGATTATTTACTAACTACATAAAGTGTGTTCTTTGTTCCTCTATCTGTGCCAGCAGCATATAGTGACAGGCAGAACAATTAAGTGTTCTTCCTCGAGATGCAGAAGACAATTAACCTTGGCATCCACCTGTTGCCCTTCATACCGTACTGTGATAGCTTTGTTTTCAATTAAACAGGCCCAGATTTCTCACTCAGTAAGTCCATTTGTGAGTAAATTGAGATGAGCCCATCATTAAATCTCCGCTTGGGCCTTCCTCTGTGGAATTTCCATGTCCTCCTGCGCTTGCGTGGGTTCTCACCACTTTCCAAAAACACGCACGTTAATTGAAACCTCTAAATTCTCTGTCGGTTTGTGGGGTGGTTTTGTCTGTACGTGCTCTGCGATTGGATGACGACTAGTACAGGGGTATGCCCCGCCTCTCACTCAAAGTCAGCAGGGATAGGCTGCGGGCGGCAGCTTAACTGCAACCTTAATGAGGACAAGCGGTATAGAAAATGGATAAATCACCATATCACTGCAGTCCAATTAAAAACATGACATGCCGGTTTTCTTCATGTATTGATTAGGGGTGTTTATTTAGTTACCTGCAGAGCAGTTGAGTGAAAGCATTTATTTCTTCAAATGCACTTTTTTCATAATAATATTTTAAAGCTGCTACTAACTATAACATCTATACACTTATACTGTATGTTCAACAATGCAACATGTATTATGCATTTCAATATTTGACATTACACTATGTCTTCTAACACATTCCTTCTCCCTCCAGGAGGGCGCACTCTCAATTCCAGATTTTATTCCAAGTCCACAGTTTTTTCCGTTTAGCTTTTCGGAGCTCAATGTCAGCTTTACAGATACCTGCTCTGCATGTGTTGTGTTTGTGATTAAAAATGCTGACAACATTGTTTTTTTGTCCATGATCATCAGCCATATTTTGCAGGAAAAACATGTAAAAGACGAATATATATATATATATATATATATATATACATTTTTTGTATATCACAATTTCTTAGTCTCTGACCGTGTCAATCAAAGCTGAGCATTATTATATTTTTAAAGGCAATAGAGTACAATGCAGTTCTTGAAGTGAAATGGGTTTATTAGCATGTCCAGGTGTACCTAATGGTGTGACCGGTGTGTGTAATTACAACAGATAAGATCTACTCTGGCTTTTGTCGCCCTCTGCATTTTGATGAGTTGCATGTGGGCCGTGTGCAGGCTGCATCAGACAGGCATCAGAGTCAATATTCACGGCAGATAAGAGGTGATTCGTGTCACCAAGACATTTTGCTGCAGGATAAATCTGATAATCGTTTCCCTCCACGGCCCTCTTCTGGTGCCAGACCGTAAAACCTGCTAAAAAATGTCAGTCTGACGCCTGTGAGACGCTTTTTTTTTCCCAGCACCCTGGACAGAGACTTTGCTTCCTGGCAGCGGGGCAATAAAGCTGCTGTAGAACATTCTTATTTGCTGAGTTTGGTCGCTCCATTCAAATCTTGCAGTTTTAACTGTTTTTAATGGACTCACTGAAATGCTGAGATGGGACATTTGGAAGACATGCTCTTTTGTAACTTTTTTCAAATCATTGCAATGGTTGGGCCGATTTTTTTCTTGATTTGCAAGCAGAAATTTGGGATGCGAGTGTTGGCAGTGAACTCAACTCAGCTCACTTCACAACAAGCATCAGCTTTAACAGATAGTGAACAATTCATCAGAAAAAGACTTCAACCTGTTAAATGCCACTCCGAGTTGAAGTTGACTGTCAAACTAAACATAAAACAACGAGTATTATTACACATTGTCTTTAAGCGATTATTACACATTGTGTATTTTTATAACAGCCATGTTACCTTGCTTTTAAGTCAGCCACCTTAAATGCTAAGACATAATGGGAAGCGCCACTGACAGGCTAGCATCTTTACGGCTGTGTTCTAACACTTTAAGCAACGGATATTTGAACACAAACGGTCCAGCAGCACATGTAGACAGTCAATACAACAATACTCACAGGCATGTATTCTTTATCCTCTGTGAAAAACGATGACTTCATATAATTATATAATTACTGCAGCTTACTGGGTCACTTACATATATATATATATTCGCATGTTGTGTGAACTTTTTAATTCTCTGCATTCTATTTATTTATGTTATCATTTTATGTTTTTATAAAGTACAATATTATAGAGTGCTATTTTCCTTAATAAAAAATGCATTACAAAAAAAAGGTGTTTCTCTGGGGTGAGGCTGAAATTGCATTTTCATTCATTTCAATGGAGATGAATGATTTTAAATACAAATGTTTTGAGTTTTGAGCGTAGTCACTGATCAAAATAAATGTGTATCTGAAGGCACCACTGTATGTGATTATGATGATAATAGCAATTATTATCATATCATCATCATATTATTACACTTCAAAGTTGAACACAAATCATCACAGGGTGGTGGCCAACTTCAAGTTTGTTTGGATTCCTAAAAATGTTTTCCCATTTCTAAGGAAAGAAAAAAACAACAACATTGGAACTGTCATACATGTGTAAATATAAGGTAACCATTTTTATAGTAAAAACAAAAAAAATAAATAAAATCCTCAGTCAGTAATTTAAATGGGGTAAGGCAAAGGTGATTCACATCATTGTCTTCGTTTTCAGTTTTACTTTAACTGTCACCCAAGTGTACAACGAAATTAACAACTCTTAAATATGTTAGCAAACATAAAGACAAACAAAACAATCTCCCGTTGCCAACAATTGATGTTTGCGTCTTACGGCGTTGAATCTGAGTCCGCTTGCAATATTCTGTTGTATATTGTTCTTCTCTTTTCGCATTCTTCTTAACACCCCTTGTTGCCCTATTTTGGAATACATGTTACAAAAAAGGCTGGAGCAAGGCTAGATCCACATTGTGACCTTGAACAAAATAATCACTATAGAAAATGGATAATAATCAACTCTCGATACGGCTCTGAGGATTTCCAATTACACGCATTTCCCCCTGCTAATACTGCCATGAGTCATTTCTGAACAACATTTTGGATTACAAAAAAAAACAAAAACCCAAAACACACTGAATTGAGACACTAGTGTTTTTTTTTTTAACAACCACTTAGGGAAGGGGTGGGCAATTAATTTTCCAAAGGGAACATGTGAGAAACTAACGGTTGTCGTGAGCCACACCATGCTGACCTCAATTGTGTTCTACATGAATTTAATGCCTCTATAAAAATCAAGAAATTGTGTTGTTTTAATAAATACTTGTGTAGATATAGTACTCCATATGTTGTGATAATTTGGAAATTAAGATTTTCAACAAAATTATAAGTAGTACAAAATTACATATACTGTACACCTTAATATTTTACAGTAATCCCCGCCACTAGTGACAAACACACACATAGTTGATGTCCCTCTCAAAATGTTTATAATTGCCGATATAAATAGTTTAAACCAATAATACACGACAAGCTATGATTCCAAAACAATTTATTATCATTTAAACCTCAATTTACAACATTACCCTTAAAAGTAAATGTCTCACAGATGATTTGATTTGGAAAAGAAATGCACCTAAACTGGGCATGTACATGAAACTCTCTTGTTACTTCTTCCCCTTCCAAGGCTAAACTTTGCTCCTCCCCAACAAAAAGCTTCATTCAATTCGAGCTGTGTCCCTTCAACATACTGTATTTCCTTGGCACCAAGATGCTACATGATGTCGCCATGGCCCTGTGTAAGAAAAATGTGCAACAATGAATTGATTAAACGACAACTAATCCATTCTCACATGAATCAACTAAATTGATAATGGATTAATTGATAAAATAATCGATAGATTAATCCAATTAAAATAATCATTAGTTGCAACCCGATAAAATATTATAGAATGCTATGTTTCTCATTTAAAAAAAACATTGCAAACATTTTTGTTGGAAGGCTGGAACAGATTAATGTAATTGCCATTCATTTCAATGGGTAAAGATGATTTGAGATACAAATATCTTAACTTCACGGAACAAACTGAACTCGTATCTCAAGGCAACACTGCTCTTGCTTGCTTGTAATGCCCACACCCATGCTCAACAAAATAAAAGCACCACTTATTTTTAACAACTTCCCAGGGCTGGCCAGAGATTATGAACGGGCCTTATGTGGATTGCGGGCCTTACCTTGCCTGAATGACTGAAATATGTAGGGCTGGGGGAAAAAAAAAACTAAATAAATCAGCTAAGTCGACTTCAAAACTAGGTCGACACAAAATTTTCTGCCTTGAAGCTCCGCCAAGACCCCCCAAGGTCTTGTTCTTCTTAGAACATGTTTGCGCCACCGTAACCCAGGTTTCACAAGGACATTTATTGCAGACGGACACAGCGTTGGGCCAATGATAAACTTTGCCAAAAACGCCAAAGGAGCGTCTTTAAGTGTGTTTTTTTTAAGATACTGTTAGATGTGTAATGTACATATACTGTAACATGATACGTATTAGTGAGCCGAATGGTAGTTAGCGATTTTTGACCTAAAATGGTAATCACTAGCGTGCTAATGCTAATCACGCTTGCTTACCGTTTAGCATTTAGCAGTTTGCTGTCTCAAATTCTGTACACATTTACATCCACTCTGTAGCAACATATGTATTTCAAGGATTGAAGTCCGTCCCTCATAAATAAAATGTATGTTAGTAGAAAAAAAAAAGATTACAACATAAAATCAATTATTTGATCAATAACCAATAGGAGAATCGCTTCTGAAAAGATTCAATAGTGACAGCTGTACAAATATGGTGCGGGGTCTGCTAAACGGTTAAGGACAAAAACAATATGATGCGTTTTTTTTTTTTAGTTTGCATACAGTGCTGTCTTTCCTACAGACTAGAATAGATGACAGCTACGGGTTGGGGTCATCACATAAGGAAAATGTAGCAAGAGTCACGAGAGCATCATTGGTGCTTTTCCAGTGCATCTCCTGTCCTGCGGGATATGCTGAGTCAGCAGATAATCCCAGCTGCTCCTGCAGAAAGGCGTCCGAATTGAGGAGGTCAGCTCCCCTGGGGCTGTCTGTTTCCTTCCGGTGCCCACTTGTGTTCTGCCAAGACAGGCGACCCCCACGTGGTGCCTGTAGTATTGTTCTCCTGTCAGACGGTCGTCCTTACAAACGCACGCGTGCGTGTTGTTAACATGAAACAAAGCAGTGGCCTTTTGTGTTGGTTTTTGTTGCGGTGGCCTCACCTTGTAGCACAAAATGCTTGACGATCTTTTATAGTCATCAGCTGAAGATACATGCATTTTTACAGGAACTGCTGCAGCTTTTTACACGATGCAATAAAACACACTTGTGCCTTTATATCCTGCTCACTGGTGCCTACGGAGGGCACTAAATGGGATGTTGTAGTCATGGCTACGGCAAGGACGTCTCTGAGCCGCTCAAGTAAATATTTAGCCATTTCCTTTCCGCTTCCCACCCAAGAGGAAGACACTGGAAAATGTCCACTTTGAATAACGCTGAAAGAATGGAAATTAGGAAGCGCCGTCACAACCGTTCGCTTATTATGGGCTCGTAAGAGTGAAATGAGGTGGAAATGCAGCAAGGAGTGGCGCCATGCGGCATCTTACTGGTAGGCAAAAAAAAAGAAAAGAGCTCATTTATTCATTCACATAAGCAAATGAGTCACAGTGGAAGATGTGATCTAATTTCACTTAGAGTCATGCAAACTTGTTATTCATAAAATGCCTCTGGAAGATAAGAAAAAGACAGAAAGTCAACACTGAGATGAGATGACTTTCTTTTTATTCCAGCGACCAAAAGAGGTGCAGGGCCTGGAGGCAGACTGATAGCATCATCTTCAAACACTAGTCCAAGCACATTTCGCTTGCCGATTCCCTGCCTATGTTTATGTTTTCAGCGTGCCACCTTGTGTGGGAATTACTGTATTAAACCAAAAACTCTGAAATTAAATCAGTTTGTACAACACAAACTGCTTCTGACAAATGCAGGCTTTCCACTGCAAAGTACTGGCTTGGTTATGCTGACCTTGGTTTGGAGCAGTCGCTTTTGCACTTCAAAATACAGTGAACCTCTGTTAATTCCAAAACACAGAGAAACCACGTACAATTTTTTTTTTTGCTGTTTTACCCCTTCCACGTGCTTTAAACACATGTAAATTAATTAAACCCCACTGTTAACGTATTTGAACAAAAAAAAAAATAAAGCGCATGTCTGTGAGCGTGCATGTACCTTTAAAAGGCGGGGCCTGGTGAGACAGTCAATATGCATCATTGTGGTTGCCATCAATAAAGTGAAGTGACGCACTATATAAAAATGGCCTTTTCGCTTTGCCTCGGTTTGGGGCGAAATAGTACAGCGGTAAACCTTCAAAACAGTGCCACGTTAAACTCCTCAATCAGAAGGTGAGAGGCTACAAACAACGAGGAGAACGAGGGGATGGCATGTGTCCTCATGTTGACTCTTATAGGGAGGAAAGTTTTATTCAAGAGGGCAGCAAAAATAAATAAAGGGAACCATGCAGAGAAGTGGAGACTGTGGAGTGTAATACTGCAGTTTCCAGAGCTGAGGCACAGCAACCAGGGTAAACTAATGTTAGCATACAGAACGATAGCCAGACCAGAAGTGAGGTCCAGAGGCATACTGTGTGTGCTGCTCCAATTGTGTCAGTGTTAAATAATAGCATAATAGTAGGTGCATGCACTTCATGGGGGATTTTATGCAATGTACTTTTTATTTTTAGCATTTTGACAATGTTATGCACTGTGTTCCTATCTGTGACTGAAGAAAATATCAAGTTTTGGACCTGGGGGGCAACAGCACCGTGGCCATCTGAAGTTCAGGGTTCAAGTTTTCCAGCTTTCTCCCACATTCCAAAAACATGCATGTTGGCAAGATAAAATGGACTTTGGGGTTATAGCTTGCCAGCATGTTTTTTTTTTGGTTTAGTTTTTTTTTGCCATTTCTTGCCATTAAAGGTGAAGTATCCAGTTAACTGCTAGCAAGATTTGAATGCAGCTTCAAAGAAACCACACCTCACTAATGCGTCTGCATCATAGCTACATTGCTAGCATGATTTATTTATGCCGGAATATTGCCAAACAGAAAATGTTACCAGGTTTTTGTTTTTTTGAAATGTGCAATCAATTGAAAACATAAGAGAGGCAAGGAGAGAACGATGGTTTTCCAAGCACAACTATATGCAGCCATCGGCAAATAGGACACCACCATTATATTCAGTATGTTTACCCTTGATTTGTTTCGAGAACTGTCCAATTCCTTCTAATTCCAAGAAACGATGATATCTCCATTGCGAGAGTCTGCAGTGTCTCCCCACCAGGCTCCGTGAGCGGCAATGTGCGTGGGCAAATGATTGACATCTGATTGACATCTGTTTGCTTACACCTTCTGTCGCTAAAGTCTCTGATTGGCTATTCTTGTCGCGCCATGACCAGTTGGAAAATAATAATTCAAATTAAATTAGAGGCATAAAAAAAAGGCAAGTTCATTTTGATAAAATTGTATTGTCAAGTCATACAGTTTTAACATGAATGACAATATTATGAATTTATTTTTTTTTAACTGCAAATTCTACCTTTAAGGTAAGAACCCGGGCAGACCAGGTATGACATATATTACAGTAGTACCTTGACTTACAAGTTAAATTCGTTTCCATGACCAAGATTGTAACTCAATTTACTCACATATCAAATAAATTTTTTCATTGGAATGAATTGAAATTCCAGTCACCCACAAAACATCACAATTTTTTATGTTTTGGATTTAATAAAATAGCACTATATTGTATAACAACATAATAATAAACAGTTTTTATAATAATTGCTTTATGTACTGTCATAGTGGTTTGTTGTATGTGTGTCTTTAAGGGGCGTGACCTAGTTAAGAGCAATATTTAATCAGGTAGGCTGGTTATTTCAGTCTGCGTATCTGGTCCTTGTGAGTGTTCTCATTTAGAATTTCAGTTTTTGACTGTTTGTCCCGTTCAGTAACCGTCTGAACGTGCATCAGGGACCACTAATGGGAATGTGGCAACGGCAAACGAAACGACATGCTCGCTGGGTATTTTTATTTATGTCATTTCTTGCCTTAACAGTATGATCACCGGCTGAGCATGTCTGGAAAAATGCAATGTGGTTTTGTCAGTGGAAACGCATCAATAGCGAGCAGAGTCATGTCCAGCTGAGTCGGTAACATGCAGTTGAAAAGGAGGGGGGGGGGGGGGCATCCCCTGGCCTCTGTGTGAAATTAAGGGTGTTCCGAGGACACGCAAAGGAAAGAAGAAGCAAATGGAAGGGCAGTAGTTGCAGTTAATTAACTCTGCTTTTTTTTGTGCTTTCTGCCAGGCTGAATTATAACCATGGCGGAGTTTAGGATTGCAAGAATTAGAGATAACACCCGGCGCCCCGGCCGCGGCCCCGGCCCACTGCCAGCACATTCTCTGCAAATACATTTAAAGAGGCACAAAGCTGCTTAGAATATTCATGTGTCACTTGGCCCTGCGTGGCGTAGCTTATAGAAATATGAAACCATCTTCTCTCTGCTGGCAAATGATTTCCACGGTTTAAAAATATCTACTGTGGGTTTCAAGAACAAAGAGGAGATTGCGCTGACATTAGCATGCAGCAGCACACATGGACCTGAAGCGGCGGATATTATCTGGATGGATTTCTAAAATGTGTTTACCGTCTTTGAAGGTCTTTCCTCAAACGGTGCATTGATGACAGCTTCATGGTACAGACTTCCAAATGGGAATCATCACTAAGGACATTTTTATACATTGTTTATATTCACGATTGGCATGTGGGCTTGGTTTTAACGGTCTAATCCAATCAAACCAACCCCCAAAGACGTTCATTTTTCCTAACCTTTCACTCGAGGTGGTCGCGACTCAAGCATTTCCCTGGATAATGGTGGGGTGAGGGGTTATGTATGCGATTGTTCTGAGAGAGCGCCCCTCGAGAGGAGCCCCTGCTTGCATTTCTCGCTTCCTCGCCCATCCAGCTCGGCGCTGACTGAAGGTCAAAGCCCAGATCACTCACATGGAAGGAAATGGAGGACACGTGGATCTGTCCAGCGCCACGGTCCGACCCGGGGAAGATGAAGATGAGGAGAGAAATTTGATGTCATGCTGGGCTGAAAGCGAAAAAGGAAGCCAGAGGAGAATGTGTTCAGTGGGAGCAGACAGGACAGAATAAGGATCGTTTGGTATGCTGTGGTGCAGTTTCACATTGCTGTGATATGAGTCACAAAAATACAACAAAAATGCACAATAGGGTGCCTGACAAAAACGTTTAAAGAGCAAAGCAAATAATTGCAGATTCCTATTTCAAACCAAGGTTATGTATACATGTATATGGATACAGCTGACCATCCAAGGTGCTGGAAATTGTGCAATTGAACCTCGAGTGTTCACCTCTAAATTCGAGCAACAGTCGAGAGGCAAGCACAAACTCATTGCTGATTTGTTTCAGTTCAAGACCTCTGCCATGGCAGAGCTCCTTTTACGTCGCCTATTTGTATGCCTTCCCTCCCCCCTAAATCACTGCTCTGTATAAACTGCACTGTCACTGAATTCGGGGGACCAAGTAACTTTCTTTTTGTTTGACTATAGGGGTATGTTTTCCTCTCAACATTTTGGCGAACTCAGAATTTTACCAAGTTTGGGGCCTTCTGCTTTGGAGGGTCCACTTTTAGTAAAAGAAATACCCTTAAAAACAGTGCGAGACAAAATCCACTAAATCCAGCGTTTATATTTTATCATCCTCCCACATGCTTCTTTATATTGAATCATGGCACATTTGGCTGTCTCCACTTCCACTCAACTGTGAGATGTGAGGAATCGGAAGAAGAAAAAAATCAATGTTTGTATTGCTAAGAGGAATTAATGAAAAAAAAACACTGGCAGCCGCGGCGAGTTAACGGCGCCAAGTCCCGGATGGCGCCGCTTGTGTGCATCTATCACAGGTTACCATCTGTGAGAACGCGAACACGTTGAGGAACGCGCGAGCGTGAGAGATTGGATTAAAAACCATGTTGTGGGTTTGCCCTGAGCTGCAGCAACTTTGGTTTCTGATCTAGACATCATAATCGTTGTACAGAAGAACCCCAAACACATTCGGATCAGCGAATTTCTTCTAATTTGATGTCACATGTATTATTACCACTGGTACCTTGCATGTGGTACATGTGCCATTTAGTAGGGATTTACCCGACTTAATCCACCTGTTAATACCATCACTATCACATCGCAATTTTAGGAACCATCAATTCTAGGGTTGCAAAAGGGTAGAGCATTTCCAGTAAATTTCCATATAGTTTCTGGTAAATTTAGCTGGAGAATTGTTAAAATATATCAATTTGGAAATTTTCCATTGGATTAATGACAATTAACATGGACTTGAGGGTATTTTGATGGAAATGTTGTTTGTCTATATGTGCCCTTCGATTTGCTGGCAACCAAACCAGTGTTTACCCCGCCTCTCGCCCAAAGTCAGCTGGGATAGGAGAGGCTCCAGCACACTCGCGACCCTAGTAAGGATTATTCTACAGAGAATGGATGGCTCGCTGTGTGTATGTTTTGCTAGTTGAAGTCGGCTGTAACAAGTTTTGGACAGAAAAATGCAAACGTCATTGAGAGCCAGCACTCTGGTCCTGTGAGGACGCATTAGTTAAAGAAACAGTCCGATTGCTAATATAATGTAAATTAGATCAGCCAGCACTACTGACACTGAAGACCCTGGGTAGAAATTAGATTGACACGGCAGCACATTGGACAAAAAAAAAATAATCTAACATACACGTAGTGGATGTAGTGCAGCCAAGAGAAACGCTACAAAATGAATAGAATACACTGTTGGGTATAAAGTAATACGTACAATTTCATGGAACAAATAAGAATTGAGGAAGGTCAGTGCTTCTGATAGTTTAGTCCACTGGAGAAGAACGCCCGCCATTCATCGGTTTCCATAACTGGGATTTACAGAGAGGACAAATGGGACTTGTAGCTCCACACTGGCTCCACTGTGGTAATTAAACTTGTATGATGACTGCTTGAAAAAGGGGAAACAAACATGGCTTGACAATGGTTCATTGTCAACGCCGGTGATGGTGCTAATTGGCCGGCGGACTAAATATTTGCACTTCCTTTGTGATTAATATACCTAAGAAATGACATTGATTGCCTCTCGTTGGAGACGTCACAGCAGCGGAGAGATTCTCCCTTCTTTCCAAAAAAACAATTGAAATTGTAAGATTTCAACATTTTACTTAATTTCTGAGTGAATTGTATGTACATTCTAAAATTCCTGCATACGGAAAATGTAGTTAGATGTGAAGGTGTACATGGCTGCAGGACCAAAGTCTGAGAATTTCAGTAACAAATGTGACACTTTCTAAAATCTATTTCTATTTCATCTTAACCAAGTGTGATGCTATTGCCGGCAAATGATTTTGTTCAATTTGCTAATTCTGCCCTTCCATCACCACGCATGCAGTCTTATGTCAGACACGCACTTGATTTGATTTCCCCATCTTGCGTGATCTGTTTCAGAATTCTAAGAAAACATGAAGAGGTTAAGCTTCCAAACGGCTGCCTTGACTGCTTGTCTTCCTTTTTCTTTTCTTTTTTTTATAAAGACTTACAAGGCTCTACATTTCCCACTTAGAAGGGTGATAACCAATGTGAGACACATGAGCTCCAAAAATCTTGAATTTTCCACCAATTTCACTGTTTTCGTTTATCTTCCTTTTCCTTTTGGAATCGTTAGCCTCTGGGTTATATCCCTCTATTAAATCAGTGCCTGTGACTCTTTCATTTCTGTTCGCCTTTGCTGCTGCAGATTGCCGCAATTGGCCTTTTGTTGTTGCGAAGAATGAGAAATGGACACACCTTTGCAGCAAAGTGAAGCTTATCGACTTGCACCTGTAGTTGTGTTTGTCGGGTATTGCGTGCAGCCTGCTCGGTGGCCTGATAATCACAGCAAGAAGGAACTCACAATTTCCTGCCCTGAGGCTGAGGCAGAAGTGTAGAGAAGTGTGTGTGTGTGTGTGTGTGCATGTGTGTATAGGTGTCTGTTCAGCTCTAATGGACCGTCCATTCAAGCTTTTAATTGAGTGTCTTTAATCTGCCTTCCACGGTCCCCTTTTGTGTCTATATTACTTTTTTTCCCCTTTATTGTCAATTTTCCTTCATGCCTCCTAAACTCATCTTCCCCTCTGCCTCAATCTCGTCAAAATCATTTTTCTTTGGCGTGAGGGGATGGAATTTTTCTTGACAGCTTACTCACTTTGGCCATCACTTGTTGACACAGTGTGAAGGTGAGATTTTTCAGACTGTGTAAGTGAATGCCCAAAATCAAGACACATTGGACAGCGGTTTTGCAGCCCTCCGAGTGCCAAAATCTAGTTTTTTGTGTGAGGAAGGCTATTTGGATAAGAGGTTAGCGGTGCAATGGTGAACTGATGTAAAGTGTTACAACTTTCAAGGCAATTGGACTAAAACTCAACGACAGTAGAAACTAGAAGGTTGAACAGAAGTCATTCTCTAGTCAACTTTTGATTTGTTCAAATTTTTTGAAACTTTCGTCGGGTCCAGGGTCAAGATACGGCCACCGTAAGCCCTTTATCATCTGTACTAGCAATATTATTTCCTGCCACACGAGTATAAATAGAAACAGAATCAGAATCATCTTGAGTGAAATTCGTCGCCAGTAGTTGGAGCCAGTCTAGTATGACAGCAAACAAGCCACTATGAGAAAATATACATTTAGGACATATAAAAACGTGTTATTCATTTTGTGGTGCAAGCCGCTACTATGGCAACAGCTTGCTGTATATCTTTATTGTTTGCAAGCTTGCAGGTTTACTTTCCTTACATCTAAAGTCAATATTGGATCTGCCCCCTACTGTCCATCTTTTGATGTTGTTCATTCCTCCGTTGTTTCATTTTAAAGTGTTGAAAGATAACTTCCTAAAATGTACTTGCCTGTTCTCTGGCTCCTGGGGTGTTTTCTACATCCGCATTGTCTTTTTTAAAAATACATTTTTGATCTGTCCTTCACTGTCCTTTCTCTGTGTGCCTTGTTTTTCTCAGCTTCTTGCTGAGACAAACCTCACTTGTTTGTGCTCGCTGCCATTACCATTTGTCCCTACGTTTGTTGTTGCTACTGGTCTACGCCTGCACTGTATTATACTGAGAGCTGTTTCTCATACATTGGTAACCTTATTCAGCTTCAATATGAACCACACAGCGCAGTAATAAACAAATTGCTTAGTCAATACCGCGCTGGAAGAGTCAATCTGAACTTTTCCTTTGTAAAGAGCATGCATAGATATTACCATTCATATTTTCATAGCAAAGTTATTTAAGCGTTAGGATGAACTCCTGTAAAATAGACATTATTTCCTCCCTCCCTTTTGCCAAAACCAGCTGTGAGCATTAAAGAGCTTCCTCCTGAATTAATTTGTGACCTCTTGGCTCTGCTGGTAGATAACATCTGCCTCTCGACAAGAAAGAAAGTATAATTTTACAGCCATTTGGTTCATTTTACAATGCAGAGCAGAACATGGACGTCTGATGAGCAGGGGAACAGTGAAAATTTGAATAAAGTAAAAGGAGCAAAGAGGATAATAAGGGTGTCACTTAATTGCAATGTAAATGGATTTACACCTCTGCTACATAGTTGAACAATGTTAAAATGATAGATATATAGCTAGAGAGACAGATAGCTAGCTAGCGAGATAGATAGATAGATAGATAGATAACTGACAAAATGACAAAGATGTTTTGTCTATTGAACTGACAACTGAAATAAAATGAATTGAAATGAAATTTTGAAACCAAATCATTTTACAACTGATAGATTTATTCATAAACAACAAATAAAAAAATATATATACTTTGTACAGCTGAACACAAAGACAATTTTAAACATTCACGTTTCCATAAACATTCAGATGAAAAGCTGAGTCCGGTTGCAGCAAGACAAAACTTTTCAACACACAACACAATGGAGTCACCGCATAACACAACAATACCTGCAGAATCCTGCTATCCAACTTTCAGTTTGTTTTCAAACGTGAAGCTTAGCTGCGAGTCAACCATGCCATCTGTACATATCTTGTTGTTAGAGCTTCTATCAAGGGAAGCTGGAGCTCTCACCTCACGTCACCGTAAATACTTCATAGTGCCCTGATGGCGTCATAGCGGAGGGGACAGTGATCATCAAACCACCAAGATAAAGATTTTTTTTTAAAAGGAATGCAAACAGTGTTCTGAAGGATGGACTCCCTGCGCTCTCCGCTTGCACTGGATAATTAGCATATCGCTCTTGATTAAAAGCAAAGGCCGTGCTGTGAGGTTGCCATCTGTCACCTGCAGAGGCCATCAGGAAACATACTCTATTCAGAGGGGGACCGTGGGTGTGTATGTGTGTGGGTGTTTGAACCATATGCGGCCATTTGATAAGACATACAGTACCTGTACATAGGGCATTAAAAGAACGTGTGAACATTATTCTAACAGGATTTTCCATTCTTCGATGGATTGTGTGCCCCCAATTATATGATTTGCTGCTTTGCCATCTCACGACTGCAAATGTATGAGGATATGTACTTGAACTTTACAACCTGGAGGCTTCAGCAGTGGGAATTCTCATTTTTATACATGGAATGTTACACTCCACAATAGCCGCCACCTCTCCCAGGTACTTCTCTTTCTCATGCACCGACTTTTCCAAATTCCACTCGCCTGCTCCATATTCAATCATCCCACACACTCTCCTTCACCGCACCTTTTGCTTCATTTCATTGGCGATGGGGTCTTGCCCTTGATTTAGGATTTAGTTTTACTTCTTTTTGATATTCTGTGTTTGGACCTGCATATTTACTAAAACATTCTCAGCATGGTTTCACAGCCATTTCAATACTTTTTTTCGATTATTATTTTCTCTCCTTCCAAAGTACCAGTTATGGGTGCTGCAATATGCATACAATCAAGGGCTTGCATGGTGTTCCTTTGTTTTTGCTGTGCATGGAAACACAATATTTATTTGCATCCCATGCGCAGTTACAAAGATGAATAACGTTTGTGCAAGACAGGCATCAAGATGTTAAATCGCATGTTTGGTGCTAAAGTACAAAAGATTTAATATTTAGTTTGCAGCAAAACACTCCACACGAATGCCAATGCAAACATGAATGGCGGCTGCACCGAACCACAAGCCAGCATCAACTACAGGATCAAATCGGTGAAAAATAACAACGTCGAAACAAACAAAATATAACGAAACTGACACAGAGGAGATACCTGCAACAACTGCAAAATAGTTAAAGTTGCAAAAAGTGTGTCTCCATCTGCAAAATGTCAATTTAAAGGCCACACAGTCTGGGCTCATAACAATAAACAAAGCTGTTATGAGCACATCACACGGTAAAATACAAAACATGAACAGAATATGAATGCCCAATTATCTAGTATTTTGGGCCAGCAAGGAAATACGACTCAATACTGCATGTGGGTGACGAAAATCACGATACACGGCACTTGCCGGAAGAGTTGATCATCCATTTTGCAGCGCATAATTTTAGAGTCACTTAAAGCTGTTGTCATTGGTGACCTTAGTATCTCCATGGCTCATACCCAAAAGCCTGGTGAAGTGGTATCAGGTGTTGAAGTATCGGAGAATTTTAGAAGTACCAATACTGTACAGACATACAGTATTGGTTCCAGAATAACACCTGGTGCTGGTATTTATTTATTTATTTTTTTTAAATGAGCTGTTCTTTTTTTCAAGAACAAGTGTGTGTTAATGTGTGTATATGTGTGTACTCTCCTTTGCGGTTTTATTATTCAGCGACATTCACAATCTGAGTGCAGTGAAGAGGTTGCAAGCGGACGAGAAGTCATTTGGGAGTCTGGCATGCGGGGGCCCGTAGAAGTGTACTTACAAGTTGACACAATTAGCACCAAAAGGGCTCCCTCCTTGACAAATTAGCACACAAAATGTCAGCTGGTAGTTTAGCGCAGCCACTGCGCGGCCTTGCAAATTAGCACATATTTAGCGGCGTTAGCTGGCACATTATTGAGAGCGGAGAGAACGCGAGCAAATGAGCACATCTGTTGCCGGCGCTCCCAGTGAATACATGTTATACGATCACTGGTGCCTCTTGTTGGAATCGGGTCAGCTTAGCAGCGCATTTCTAATTGAAGTGTGCACACAGTCCTAATAGGAAATTGATGAGATGGGTGGTTTGGCAAAAAAAGTTAAGTTTGTTATGGCACCCCTGTGTGAAAAAGTAGGCAGTCTTGTATAAAGTACCCAAAATTCATACTTGGCTAAAAGTACATGCATCTTAACAAAAAAATAACTTTGTTAGAATTAGTATAGTGTAGAATATTACTTTAAGAATCTCGCTAATGCTGTGAGCGTTGGAACTTATTCCATAGCTCTGGACTTAAAAATGTCTACAGAAAAAAAAACTCCCCCCAAAGTAGAGTCAGCAGTAACTAATAACTCCTACTTATTAAACTAGTAGCCTACATGTTCTGCAGCGTAATTTTCACCTATATTGAAAGTTTGGATGTTTTAGTCATGACAATGACAATGAGTGAAAATAGTGAAGCTAGATCCATTTTAGTAGGCTTGTTTTGTTCAAGTGCATGCAGATTAATTTCCTCCTGTCCACAGGTTTTGTTGTATTAATTTCATCGTATACCTTTGAAAAAGAGTTTGAGAAGATGATGAGACACAGGCATTTACTTTTGTTAAGTTCAAGGCGTTTTGTATGGTGGTGGTGTCGTGTGACCATGACGGACTTTGACGGGCACATGTGCCTGGCACCGTGTTGGTACCATTTTAATCAATGACACAGTAATAAAATGAATAATATCTTAGTATATTAAATTCGCGATTGAACATCGTTTTGGGGTGCGGTTGTGTGATAGCAATATAAGGTATAATCCCAATTTGAACAAAGCGGTGTTTGGAAACTCAAGCAAGATGGCATTTTCGCTTTTTTTTTATTTCCCAAAAAGTTGTCGTTTTGAAGGTGGGGTGATTTTGCCCGACAGCGACAAATACATAAAATACTGCCACTTATATTATAGGAAGTACATTTGTTTGTCCACTCTGGCTATGCAGCAAATTTGGTCTGCAGTTCCATCGCTGACGTCCACACCAAGATGTTGACGGCGTATCAATTTTGACAATGAAAAAGGGGCGTTCCCAATGCAATCGATTATTTACCGATTGCTCCAAAAAGTATTGCTACTATTGAAAATGACTGCCAGTTTCATTTTCTTGAACAAAAAAAAAAGATATAAAGCAAAGCAAATTTATTTACAGTACATAGCGCATTTCATACACACGGTAACTCAATGTAAAGACAACTTGTTCGTGAAATATAGTTCATCTGAACGCTATAGGCTCATAAATAAAAGGCTTATAGTAGCTGGCATTTGCTGTGCCTAAGAGTTAGAAGTGATTTTCTGATATTGCATGTGTGTAAAAAGTCAATCTTTATTAAAGAGTAACACAGATGGTAAAGTATGGATACTTGCCAATTCTACATGAGTACAGTAACGAAGTATTAGCTACTTCGTTACATTCCAAGACTGAATTGAAGTTCCATGGAACACCACAGGTGTGGGCTTCCAACTCTCCCCTTTTTGCCAGACTCACTTGTTTTGTGGCTGACAGCTCGGTTTAGGCTCAATCCTGCCCGCTGCGTGATTGTGTGTGCTCGCATGCGTCACTTCAAGTGTGTGAGTCAGCTGGAGGCTTAGCGGCCCCAAGTGTCAGGGCACAGTTGAGCTCGGTGTCAAAATGCTCGGGACTGACAGGAGGGATTGTGTTCTCTCTCCGACCATTTTGCTCACTTATCATAAAGCTGGACTGAGCCATGAAGGGAATATTTTAGCACTCGTTAGGGATGGTGATAACTGGAATACAATTCGTCTGCAGTACAAACTCAAGTCATAGTTTTATATGGAACTTGTTGCCATCTTGTATGTTTGTGATTAGAGTGGGAAATGGATTTTCTTGATCAACTGACGATGAAAAATTCGACGGTTTACAGTATACAATGGTACCTTGAGGAGTTTAATTTGTTCCTTTAACAAGATCGTAACAGGCACTTAACTCGAAAAAGTCAGAAATTGAGGCATTTGTGAGTCAGTGTGCCACTGTACTCACTTACTTTAATGCCCTCGCATGTGGGAAAGGAGAGCCACAGTCACCGTTGCACTTTCCTGCCGTTTTTTTGAACGCCGGGAGAATACAATTTGCATGCTCACGCAGAAGCTGCTGTCAGCCACAGCTCACGCACAGACACCCACACACAATTCCTCTTTGCAATTAGTTTTTTATGTTTGAATATGTTTACAATGTGTTTAAAAAGATGTGTTTACATACAAACATTTGTACATTCAAATGTGTTTATAAACTGTATGGGAGCGTTAAAACTATTTTTTTTTAAAGTCTATAGTTTATCTCTTTTTTTCTCTCTCTTTTTATATCGTTCATTGTCAACTATTGGCTGGGTCTGGAACATATCCCCGCAGATAAAAAGGCTTTCACTTTATTCTGCAGAATAAAGCCTCCCATTGGAGCTATTAGAGGAGATGTACAGTAGGCCGTCGCTGACATCATGCTGTTCTTCTGTAGACATCAAATGCATTGACACTAATTCAACAGTATTGCACTCCATTTTGCTTCTTTTGCTTCAAAGCCTGATTAATCAATAACTTTCACGTATGAGACAGAATACTAAACGAATGAGCAATCGATTATTATCCCTGAAAAACGTAATTTAAAGACTTCCCTACCAGGTAGAGAGCTACACTAGCCTTAACTAATATTAAAACAAAAGATAAAATGTAAACTATGCTTAATATTTTTATGTCAAAACATGGAAAATGGTCACTGTTCAATTTGATATTTTATTAATTGTATTTCATTACCTTTCTGTGAAATAGTATTTTGTTTGTTTTAATAGTAAGTAATATTGTTCATCCTTAACTTTTTAGTGTTTTACTGACAAAGTAGGGCTGCAACTAATGATTAGTTTAATAATCGATTATTTTTCGATTAATCAATGAATTGGAGAAAAAATATATTAGTTCTGTCCCTTTGTTAAAAAACTGGACATCATTTCAAATTCACAGTGCAGAAAATGCACTAACATAAATTGATTATGATTCAGTTACTGGTTTGGTTCGTAACATGTCAGTTACGTCAGTAAAATAGGCAAAAATGTTGATAAAGACAAAAGACCCATTAGTATTTTCTATTTCCATTATTTCCAATGGGGGAAAACTGAAATCCAAACAAATCAGCAATTTGGAACAGAGAGTGTTAAAACTTGATATTGTTGCTGTTGAAAGCACTCATTTTTGAAACTACTGACTTGCTTTTATGACATCATTGCCCTGGCCGCGATCCAAACTGGCCGATGTAGGCAGTGTCCCGGTCACACTTGTAGGAGGTCTTCCAGGAGATGAAAAGGGCCCTCGCAGTGTAGTGTGTGAAGGTCAGTCCATCGCGAGGGGAGTGTCAGATTAATGAGCGGGAGTGGTGCCTCTCTCCTGGCTTTCATGCATCACGTCGCATTTCCAGGCAAACATACAGGAATTTCAGGACGTATTTATGGGGGGGGGGGTTCCATCACTTATTGCGGGACGTGCAGAGACCTCAGCAGGACCGAAATTGCTGGCGGTGGAGGGGCTTTTACGTCCTCGCTGAGAGGCTGCATGTGCTTACCTGGGCCATTTAGCCTAACATTTTGCTCGCCGGTTACCATGGCAGCGTGGCCCCGCCGCCATCCTGCAGCTGCACCGCCGGTCATTAGTCACAGAGGCAGACGGAGACGGGCCATCCGCACTGTCTTAAC
The DNA here is from genome assembly GCF_024500385.1 of Phyllopteryx taeniolatus. Classification (NCBI taxonomy): domain Eukaryota; kingdom Metazoa; phylum Chordata; class Actinopteri; order Syngnathiformes; family Syngnathidae; genus Phyllopteryx; species Phyllopteryx taeniolatus. Next base: position 12,098,006 of record NC_084519.1, read on the forward strand.
GTCCTTCCTCTACCAATCAACTGCTCGCGTTGGCCAACTGCCGCTGCCTCTCAACCGTGGCGTAGATGGCGCGAGTCGCCATGGCAACTTATCTGACTCAATCTCCGTCAGCATCCTTGAGTAAAGAAAAGCTAATTGTACTTTCATGCATTGTGTACCGGGTAACCTTCCCCTCGCTGTCCTCGCGTCAAGTCACACAAATAGACTTCCAGTTAAAAAGTAATGAATGTGACGACAATATTACTATTATGTGTCAACTATAACCCCCCCAACCCCCCCCAAAAAAAGATAATAAGCCAATTTTCTCTGCAACACATCAAGGCACTCAGTTCTCTGTGCGCATATAAAAGAGGCTAAAACACATATGAAAACACACTCCCACGCAGCACTTTCATTTCCACTCGCCTCTCATTCTTTCGCGCTCACACATGCACGCACACACACGCGCACACACGCGCTCTTGAGAACAGGAGCGCTTGTACACACAAACAGTGAGACACTCAAATGGGCAGGCCTGTTTTTTCGCACAGGTGATTATCTCGCTCTGTAACTCACGTCGAGCTTTCATTTGCACCATAATTCACACCCATCCAAATCATGGTGGTGCTTTCATTTACACACACACAAACACACGCACACACACACACACACACACGCACACACATCCACTTTCACCACTCTCTCCTGTAATTCACACACTTGCAGTCATTTGGACCATAACAACCTGTTCAGCGGGACACAGGCTATTTTCCCTCCATTATGAAATTGTACTTGCAAGCAAAAAAAAAAAAATCTCCCAAAAAATAAAAATTAATAAACCAGCTCCACTGCATAAATTAAGCAAATTAAAACAATTGTGCATCTGTCTGAAAGGTGCTGCGCAACATGTAGGAGTCCTTTTAGAATTGAGTTAGCAAGTTATTATCTTATCATTTCGCCAAGTAATTTAATTTGTGACACTCAGGACACGCCTAAATGAATTTTCCCCATGCTGGTGTAATCTTAAACGATTTTGCATTAGGCTGTTACAGACCCAGGAGTGTCTTTTTCTTAAAGAGCTGTGATTTAATATTATAAATAAAAGTGTTTTTTTTCTAATTAGAATCCTAATAGTGTTGTTGTGGAGTCGTTTGCGTGGTATGCGTTTGTATGACTGTGTTGCTGCAAGGTCTCCCTGTCCTTTCTCTGTATGCTCTAATCAGGCTTGAGGGCCAAAATTGTTTTCCCCCGTGAATTCTGCCCACCAACATGTACCAACACAAACGTGTGACTTGACCAGGAATAATAATCTGAGAAGTTATATTCAAAGTGTACAAAAACACAATATAAAACCATCCATCCATCCATTTTCTGAGCCGCTTCTCCTCACTAGGGTCGCGGGCATGCTGGAGCCTATCCCAGCTGTCATCGGGCAGGAGGCGGGGTACACCCTGAACTGGTTGCCAGCCAATCACAGGGCACATACAAACAAACAACCATTCACACTCACAGTCACAGTCACAGTCACACCTACGGGCAATTTTAGAGTCTCCAATTAATACATGTTTTTGGGATGTGGGAGGAAACCGGAGTACCCGGAGAAAACCCAGGCAGGCACGGGGAGAACATGCAAACTCCACACAGGCGGGGATTGAACCCGGGTCCTCAGAACTGTGAGGCTGACGCTCTAACCAGTCGTCCACCGTGCCGGCCAATATAAAACCAAGCAAGGTAAATCATCTGGAGCAGCTCAGAATCAATATAATAATAAAACATAAATTATACCAGCAATGCTGATTATTAAATATATTAATGTGTGCAGATTGGTTTTTGCTAGCTGGCCCTGTGAGGGAATTTGAAGTCTGAGTGGTTCAAGAAACAGTCCCATTGCTAATATAGTTGAAGTTATCATCAACCAGCACTATTCTGGAGGCCCAGGGCAGATTATATTGACACGGCAGTGCATACAGGCTAAAATCTAATTGGACAAAAAAAAAATCTAACACACGTCGGCCGACTGGAGGCAGTGCAGCCAAGAGAAACACTACGAAATGCAAAGAGTAGACTGTTGGGAATAGATGAATTCATTTTCCTTTAATTTCATGTAACAAATATTCGAATTTTGGTTGTAACTATTGTTATTGCTTCTGATAATGTTTAGGCCAGCAGAGAAGGCCTTGCTGGCCCTGACTGGTTACCACTGGTCAAATGGTCATGCTTTTCACATTTATTTATTTATTTATTTATTGTCCTCTGTTGAAAGTCTTCTGTACAAATGAACCAAATAAAAATATAAAAAGTATTTCCCATGGAATGTGTCCAACATTGAATATGCCATTAATTAGTACAATAAATAAAAAAAAATAATAATAATATTATTTTCATGAATATCATTGGCGATGTGTTGGTGACGGTGTTAATGTGAGTGTGAATGGTTGTCCGTCTCTAATTTGTGCCCTGCAATGGACTGGTCCTGGCAATATGTATTCTGCCTTTCGTCAGTTGAAATAGGCTTCAACTCGACGCAACCTTGAACAGAATAAGCACTACACTGTAGAAATGGATTTAAAAAAAAAAAAAAAAGGTTCTAAAATTATCCAATTTAACTCATAGAAAAAGATTAACTGTTAATTTTCCAGCCATTTTCAATCCTACTTTCATGTCCAGGCCATGCAGGGTGTAGAAAAGATGGTGTCACCCCTAATGCTTGTTTGCATTCTGGTTGAATACACCAAGAGAGCCCCGTTTGCTCCCAAGAGGCAAGAGCGTAATCATTGTCTATTACCTGGGACTGACGTGATTCCAGGCGGCACGGAGGCCGCCTGGTTAGATCGTCCACCTCACAGTTCTGAGGACCGGGGTTCAATCCCCGGCCCCGCCTGTGTTTGCATGTTCTCCCCGTGCCCGTGTGGGTTTTCTCCGGGCACTCCGGTTTCCTCCCACATCCCAAAAACATGCATGAATTGGAGACTCTAAATTGCCCGTGAGTTATGTTGTGAGTGCGAATGGTTGGTTAATTGACAACTCTAAATTGCCCGTCGGGGCAATGAATGTGAGTGCGAATGGTTGTTTGTTTGTATGTGCTCTACGATTGGCTGGCAACCAGTTGAGGGTGTACCCCGCCTCCTGCCCGATGATAGCTGGGATGGGCTCCACCACGCCCGCGACCCTTGTGAGGAGAAGCGGCTCAGAAAATGGATGGATGGATGGATGGATGGATGGATGGACGTGATTCCAATCATCTTGGGGTGCAACTTTCAGGCCTTTTTTTTTTCATTATTAGAATGTGAGATGAGATAGATCACATCGAATAAGAAAAAAACCGAAAAACATTACAGCAGCTCAATCAATGACAACATAACAAAAAGCCGGTACTTGAGTGATGTGATGAGTTCAAATTCATATGCAGTCACATTTAAGCTGCTTTTTCTACTTAGTTTAACACTGTTCAGCTCCCTAGTTGGCCTTAAATAGAGGGGAAAATGTACAAGTAATATAAAGAAATAGATGAATGTATACTCAACACAAACCAGATTAGTTAAATTAGGTGCACAGTCTCATGGGGAAATTGAGTCTTTGTAGGGATAATCACGCTCAACTAGATTATTCTCATTATTAGTATTTGTTTAACAATATATGCACAGTAGTATTTGTTTAGAAGTAGTGTATAAATGCACTGCATATATATAATGAGTATATTATTTAAAAACAAATTTTTTACAAACATTAATTGTGTACTGTAGGGCGGCACGGTGGACGACTGGTTAGAGTGTCAGCCTCACATTTCTGAGGACCCGGGTTCAATCCCCGGCCCCGCCTGTGTGGAGTTTGCATGTTCTCCCCGTGCCTGCGTTGGTTTTCTCCGGGCACTCCGGTTTCCTCCCACATCCCAAAAACATGCATGAATTGAAGACTCTAAATTGCCCGTAGGCGTGACTGTGATTGCGAATGGTTGTTTGTTTGTATGTGCCCTGCGATTGGCTGGCAACCAGTTCAGGGTGTACCCTGCCTCCTGCCCGATGACAGCTGGGATAGGCTCCAGCACGCCCGCGACCCTAGTGAGGAGAAGCGGCTCAGAAAATGGATGGATGGATGGATGGATATGTAATGCAGTGTTAAAATTTCTTGAGATGATAAATTCGAGGTTCTCGTCAGCTGTGAGCTATCATCATCAAAAATATATAGAGTAAATAAAACAATGAAATATTTCACTCCATATGCAATGAAACTATATATGGTTTTCTTTTCGTTTTATTCTTATTCATATTAGTTCAATTGAACAATTGGAATAAAACAAAGTTTTTCATAATATTCAAATTTATTGAGCTGCAAGTGTAAACAGTATTTATATTTGTTCAACATTGTTGCTAAGCTCATTGATGAAGCCTGGTTGATATTTATTTATTTTTATGGTGCACAATAAGAAACAAATGGAGGATACCTGGTATTATAGTCATTTATGCCCATGCAATTTTTGTTATCGTGATTTTCTTCCTATTTATTCATTTCTAATACTATTATTATATGTTCTCCAGTTATTGAACCCCACACTTAAATGTTTATTTATTTATTAATACTTGGTGCTTCTATTAAAAAAAAAAATAATTAAAACTCTTTGAGGAAGATCGATGCAAGCATTTCTTTCCTTTATTTAACATTGCGAACGGCGCTGAGAGGACTGTTTGGCGCTTTAATGGCTTTGTTTCAAGCATCCCAAATAATAAACATGTCCAAAGGGAGCTGTTTTAAAATTAACTGCACCTCAGTGGTGATAATTTACTCTAAAACAGTGTGTATTGGTTGCTGTTTATTATTGCTGTGCTCTTACTTTGTCGATCAATGAGTAACAGCGCAGCGTGGCCCGCTCATTAACATCGTCTCCGATTAGTAGTCAAGGAAGGAAAATCAGCACGTAGTGACATTTGAGAAAGATGTTCATATTGAAATCACGTGCTAAGTTTATTTCTTCGCTGTCTGTGCTCATGTTCCCCTCCCCCACCCCCACCGCCCCCACCCTTCTGGTTTGATGATTGATTTAAATCAATAGGGGCGAAATGGAAAAGTGAGCCCTTCTTGTCAAGGCTGAGTGAGGCGGTTGAGGAAGGTCGCCCACCACTGAACTCAACCTTTCATCCACATGTCATTAATTATACCGAAGACTGCTGGTAACCAAATGCGCTTATGTTGCCTGTCAATGTACCACTCAGCACCTTCACGCACCATTTGCAGTATCCATCACAGTTTGTTCGCGTAGGAAATCATGGAAATTGAATTCATCTGCTCCAGGGTCAAACTGTCTTGATCATAAAACCTTTATTAATTGTACCGGCATTGTTTTCAGTGAAATGCTAATATTCTTAACTCTCATACAAGCGCTAAAGCATTAAAATGTGATGACGGCGAAGATGGGAGGAAGGTTTAAGTCATTGAACTCACACTGCAGTGTACGGTGTAAATCTGCGGTTTGTAGTGATCTTTTTTATGGGGTTTCACAGTTTACTTACGCACATGTCCTCGCGTGTGGGAAAGGAGAGCAACGGTCGCTGATGCACTTTTCAGCTGTTTATTGTACACTGGGAGAAGAATAAAACAAATAAAAATCATGAGCACAAAGATCACACCCAGAAGTCACAAAACTATTTTTTTTTGGGGGGGCGGGGGGGCAGTTTTTCACCTATATTGTTGCTTTTGCCATATTGTATGCGTAGCATACGTTGCAGCCAGGAAGACATGTCCCACTTTTGTCGCGACTCTACTGCAACCTCACTTTCATTTTCAGAAGCTATGGTCATCATCACTCTCTATAACTAGTCAGGGCACCCCCCGCACCACTAACCTCAATCAATAGCTACTATAAAAACATCATGTTACCCTATCTTACATTAAAAAAACGGAAAAAGTTGTTCTATATCAATGATTTTGTTACATATATTGATTCTATATATTTTTTTAGCCTATACTGTACGTCTGATGTCTCTCCTTGCATGACTGCATGTGTGTGATCGTGTTCTTTGTGTAGTGTGCAGCACAAAAATATACAGCAGAGTATGAGTTTAAATTTCCCCATGAATGACGATAATGAGTATAATAAATAGAACAAATCATAATTTCCCCTCGCTGGACCAAAATAGGATCATTTGATTTGCCATCGCTGGGACTCTTCTGTGGTAACATCACACACAAAAAAAGAAAGGATTCTTCATTATATTTGATATTTACAGTATATGCAGTGTCAAAAGCTGTAATGTAAAACTAGTATGCATCTGGAATGAATCCAGATTGTGTTGTTATCACCAATGTGTGCAATGTGTTTGCAGGGCCAAAAGCTATAAATGTAATCTGGATCTGATCCAGGTAACGCATTGGCAGCAATGTAAATTGAAACATTAAGAAATTGTTGATCTGGATTAACATTAAAGTTGCCCTCATTTGATGTAATAAGATCCAAGATCACAGCTACAGTATTTGTTGATTTCAGCAGCGCTTCAGTCTGGTTATATCCCTTTTTTTTTTCTTCCTTCAGGGGGAATATTTGAATCTATCGAGAGCGGCCCCTCGGGAGCAGAGGAACTCGCCTTCAAATTTGCCTTGAACACAATCAACAGGAACCGCACTTTGCTCCCGAACACTACGCTGACCTATGACATCCAGAGAATAAACATCTTTGACAGCTTTGAGGCGTCCCGCAAAGGTGAGTCCCTGGTTAAAGTTTGAACACTTTTGAGGGAAATAAAGATAAGTAATGGTGTTTACATGTTCTTCCTGTGCTTGAGGGTCTTTCTGCAGGTACTCTGGCTTCCTTCCACATTCCAATTAGGTGCATGTTAGGTTAATGGAAAACTCTAAATTGCCAATACTGTAGTTGTAAATGTGAGAAAGGTTATTTGTCTTGACTGTATGTGGATTGCTTTTATGCCTACACATAGGTACATGATTGAACAACGAAAATATACCTGCTTAAAGCCTCCAATGGCCGGAATATATGTATAATGTAGTTTGAATTCATTTTATAGGGACTTTAAATGAATAGCTTATTTAAAACTGAGGAATAATGTCTTTGTCAAAGGCAGAATTTTTACCACAATCCTTTTATTGGATCTCATTAGAATGTGCTAGCGTGGCCAATCAATGTTTGTCTTTTATGCTTCATGTCTTCTTCTCTCATCCTCACCCAGCATGTGACCAGCTGTCCCTAGGAGTGGCCGCCATATTTGGGCCGTCACACAGCTCGTCGGCCAACGCGGTCCAGTCCATCTGCAATGCTCTGGGAGTGCCCCACGTCCAGACAAAGTGGAAGCATCAGGTGTCGGACAACAAGGACTCGTACTATGTCAGCCTGTACCCGGACTTCTCGTCCCTCAGCCGAGCCATTCTGGACCTGGTGCACTTCTTCAAGTGGAGAACCGTCACTGTGGTCTATGACGACAGCACAGGTACAGGTAACAGCTGCTGCTCCGCTTCTTTCGTTAAGCCCAAAACCCATTTCCAGAAAGTCACGGGAGGCTGTTGTTTGTGTCCGTTAAAAGTGCTAATCTTTGTGCCTTGGATAGTAAGAGGCGCCAGATGGAAACTACAAAAGAGACACTCATAGTTGGGCGAGTGCTTTGCAACCTGTCAAGCTAATTCAAAAATCAATAGCTTACTGTTCTACCTCGGTCCTCCAGGTGCAGCTCATGTCAGTCTTCCTACAAAGACGTCAGTAGCACAAAGCTTTCAAAAAAAAAAAAAAAAAGAACAGAGAGAGGACCACATTACCCAGAATGACCTAGTGTCTCTTCAGATTACTGCAATGCCGCACTGTGCTACGTGCGCTCTGACAGCCGCCATTAATAACACACAGACACTTGATCTCTCGGGGGGAGGGGGGGAGGGGGGGGAGGGGATTTTGTCTCTCCGTACGCTCTGTGAAGGGCCTCATAATGTGCCTTTTAAGAGACCAGTTGTATTTTAGCTGCTTGATATCTTTATGAGCTTAAAGGTAATTGCCCCACCGAAGGTAACGACATTCAAATAGTACACAATTTACGAGCTTTTGGGGGAGATGGCAGCTTAATGCAAGGAAAATAGACCAAGTTATGAGGGGGTTTGAAATACTGATGAATGACACAATGGAAATATTAACACTTCTGCTGGTCGATAGCATCAAACGTTTCAGTTTTTTTGTTCCTGTTATTCCCCCTAAAATTTTGGCTCATCCAGTTATTTATCTGTTTTAGTATGGGTTCTTTTCTTGGCAAATACAACTCTCCTACACAGTTTAGTATTTTTATGTCAAAAGCTTAAAACTATAGTTGAAAAAAAATTACTGTTTAGCAATAATAATAATAATGCATTACATTTATATAGCGCTTTTCTAGGCACTCAAAGATGTTCCACAATTTCACACATTCTTGATTCACTCCTCAGTGACACCCTGATGTTGGTAAGCCACTCGTGTAGCTACAGCTGCCCTGGGGCAGTCTGACGGAAACGTGGCTGCCATTCTGCGCCTACGGCCCCTCCGACCAACACCAAACATTCAACCACATTCATTCATGGTCAATCGACCTCTCTGACATTGTCAGTCAACAGTGAGAAGTATTTCCTCATTATAGCTACTAGTTAGTCCTTTAATTAGTTGTGACCTATAGTGTAGTGGATCAATATCGGCATGCGAGTAAAGATTTTTTAATCAAATGAGTCAGATGGAGATGTTGAGGATTGTTCAGCCTTGGCAGTGCGCTGCGCTCAAATAAGGGCTTGTCTAGATGCCTCTATCATGGTGACAGGTATTGTTTTGATTGGTGTTTCTCAGCAGAATTACACACAGGCCCGCGTGCGCACACACACACACACACACAAATGAACAAAAAAGTGATTCCAAAAATGATGGGGTGCTGTGCAAGAGCCTATTTTCTCTCTTTGCCGTTTAGGCATGGTACCGTTCCGTCCTGCTCTGTTCTGTCTCTCGCTTCCTAATATTGAACCAGGAAGTAGCCTGCAGCGCTGCTAACTAACCAAATGAATGGAGGGACACAATGACAATACACTTTTGTTTAAATTTATTTTGACTTTTGCGTCTCGATGCAACACCAGAATCTTGCTTTATCCTCCATGAACAAGGACATATGCTGCTAATCTATACATGGTTGGCCACAAGTAAAATTATTTATTCAGTTTTGCCATTCTTACCCTTTTTAAGGCTGCATATTTGACACAGCGCTGATTATTGGATGATACTAGATAACTGATGGTGATTGTATGTCACATCCCAGCATGCTAGCCTTATGCACGTTAACCTCAGATGATATCCCCTCCCAATGGCCACATTCATCTGGCGAGTCCCCTTGACCTCCCCTCACGTCCTGCCTGGGAGCTCAGCATGTTGTCCAGCAAATTGTTACAGTGTGATGCTGAAAGGTGACATCTCAACCCCCCAATCCCTCTCTGAGACTCTCCCCAAATGGGGATTTAGGAAGGGGAGTCCCTGCGTAGAGCACACCTGACGCCCTGAAAAGCGTGACAGCTGTGTTGCCTCGCATCCTCCCCACCACCCTTTGCTGCCACCACCGGCTCCACCTGGCCCCAGGCTCACAAATCACACAGCTTCATGCTCCAGGGCCCTTAGCTACTGATTTGGAGCCTATCTGACGGCTGGCGGGAAAGACTATCGGAGGGGATAAAATATTCACACACAGCCGTTAGAAGATCCAGGGGGAATGTCTGAAGGCATTAGTTAGAACCCACAAATATCTACACTGACAGTGTTTCGCAAACGTTCAGCTCCCTTGACAGACTTCTTTTTTTTTTTTTTTTTTTTTTAAAGCTTAACACCTCCCAAAGTGGCAGTATGAACAATATAGCAAACCTTTGTCTGTATACATTCTCAATCATTCAGGTCATGGCAAACCACAAAAGTTGAATGGAAAGTAACTGGTCTGCTTCTTGGGTGATGACACACATTCTTAAATTTCTGGTGGAGAGTCACCACGATTTGTCTCTGGTGAGACGTACAGTGGAACCTCCAAAGTTGCACGCAAACTGTTCTGTAACCCAGATTGTCGTCCAAGTTGTTCAAATTCTAAATGGATTTCTCCCATAGAAAATATGGTAAAGTAAAAATGTATTTGTGTCAGCATGGTAGATGAGTGGTTAGCACATCTGCATTACAGTTTCTAGGTTTGGGGTTTGAGTCTCATCTCCTGCCTTCCTGTGTGGAGTTCGGATGTTCTCCCCGTGCTCGTGTGGGTTTTCTCTCCGTGATCCCGCTTGCTCCAACTTTCCAAAGCGGTTTCTAGTTCAATAGGATAACCGAAGACCAAGATTTTCTTGGTCGAATTTATTTTTGTATATTTAATCAGCTATAACGTTCATATTGTACTGAACAGACTTTATTGTGCTTTCTTCAGCCACAATAAATTCGAATTACAGTTATATCATCTCAGATTTCCTCTTTGTGATATTATCACAAAAAGCCAAAGAAAAAGCTAAACATATTTCCGTTAGAAGTCTTACGACGTGTTTACATCTTGCGCGACGTCACACCTGATGACGGTTAAAACTCCGAGTGTATTCCAATTGTTGGCTGAACTTCACATTGTACCAGTGTTGGGGTGTTTTATTGTCAAAAAGGGGACTCCCCAAGTAATGTAGAACTGAAAAAAAGTGAAAAGTGTTCAACACCCAGGGAGAACTCATGTTGCCTCATCTTTGCCTTTTGCGCAAAAAAGGAGAATTGCTGTAACATATGGGGATCTATTAGAATTCCCCACGGAGAGCTTTTTGCCGTTTCACTATGCTTTCTCACGATGGTTTTATTTTTCACAACAAGACATCCATGTTCCTATTTCACACCCCATCCAGGGATCCAGTCTCACTCCCGGGGACCCCATTAAAGTGCTCACACAGCAGTTCATTTCAACATAAGAAATAGGCTCAGCTATCTTAAAGTGGTTTCATAAAAAAAAAAAAAAAATCCTATCTCTCTCTAGTTCTCAAAATACCCTCGGCCCTCCATCCATTTTTATAACCATGACAAGTAATCATCTCGCCCATCAATCCCGCCGCTCTCATCACTGAACTCTGGAGTTCTTCTCACTGGGGGGAAACTCATTGTGATCTCATCACAGAAAGCTTTCGACCCACGCGTGTAGTCCAGACTAGAAAAGGTGAGGATGACAAAGGTACGAGCAAGACAAACAGAGCCTGACTAGTCAAACTTACGACTTTCTGTCTTTCGTCCTACTGTAGTGTAATTTCTCTTGATTGGTCCATATTGGTATCTCTGCTCTCCAAATATGAGTAGGAGGATCAATAGACTTCGGATTAGGGAGGCGTGCGTATGAGCCCAGAAAACCTCTCGGTTTTATGGCATCTTCCCAATCAAAATGGCGGCACATCAAACAATGCGCACACAATGCCGTCTTTTAAAGACTCCCGCCTTGTGCGTCTCCTTTGTCTCCAGGACTCATTCGACTGCAGGAGCTGATCAAGGCGCCGTCACGATATAACATTCGTTTGAAGATCCGACAGCTGCCCACAGAGACCAAGGACGCCAAGCCACTTCTCAAAGAGATGAAGAAAGCAAAAGAGTTCCACGTCATCTTCGATTGCGGACACGAGATGGCTGCCTGGATACTAAAACAGGTATGAGCGCTTTATTAAGATTCACCCGCCATAGGGAAGAAGCAGCCATTTTATCCAGCTGCTTTCTGAATCCAATTAAAAGTGCAATTTACGTAATGTCTCCAAATGGAAAGTGACAGTTGTCATCATCTGTTTTCTTTTCCAGAAACGTCTTCCCATAGGTGGGAATGTGAGTGTGAATGGTTGTTAATGGTCTATAACGCAGGGGTGTCAGACTCATTTTTGTCACTTGCCACATTGTAGTCCCTCAGAGGGCTGTTATGACTGTGAAAACAACTGTAAAATCACCGTATTATTTTATGACATATACAGTACACAACAAATTGATGGGTAGCTATTTTTTTAAATCAGACGGCAATAACAATTTGCAAAAACAGAAAGACACATTATCGTTTCTGTGCATTTTCACACAGCAACTATAGGCTTTCTGCAAACACGCTGTAAACTTGAATTAGATTCTTATGTGAAGTATAAACGGGTTCTCACAAGGCAACAATAACTTCAACACAACTTGCAAGGAAAAGCGGTGCCGAGTGTTCCTTTCCGCTACAGTGTTCCCTCGCTACATCGTGGTTTCTCCTAACCCAACGGATTTTTTGTGTGGCACGTATCTATTTATCAATCACGAAGAGAAGGAAAACGTTTCACATTTTAATTGAGTCATTATCATGCAAACATATCCTAAATCTGCTTGAAAGTTCCAGTTATTAGTCTTTAAAAACTGATGCAAATGATTCGGATAGTGTCGTGCCCCGTGCGTCTGTAATCGCTTTATAAAATATGGGATGTTTGTGGCGAACCCACCCGTCTTCATGGCACAATAGAGGGTTTTAATTAGAATATCTAATCTCACTCAAATCTATGCTGAATTCTTTTAACAGGGGCACAGTCTTTATGAGAACCGCAGGGCCTCTTAATGAACGGACGTCGTCCCGGCAGCATATTGTCGGCTGAATTGCTTTTACAGCTGTGTCTCGGCGGGAAACAACAAGAATGATTATTTATCGAAGTATTAAAGCAGCGGTTAGTCAGTTATTTTTGCTCCGGGGCTCCCACAACAGTTGTGAATTACAATATTCACTTAAACAATAAGTGACGGCAGTGAAAATATAACGTTGGTAACATGAGATGAGTTGTGGCTGGTCAACAATGGAACAAAGCATAGCTGTACCTTTTTGGATCTGGGCAATGTAAAAGTCCCGGGAGTTTTTCCTGTGGGGTACAAAAGATTGTGCCTGGAGGGACTGAAATATTTCTGACAGTGTATACAAAGAATTTGATTGATGTAATGTGAAAAAGGCAGGCATGTTTATGAGCTCACAGAAATGTCAGTTTGACAAAGCGCCTTGAGAAAGGAGCTGGGGCCGAAGCAAACGCAATTATAATATTAAAGATCATTTACGTTCACTCATTTTGATCTGTTTTTCATTCCGTTGCTCTGAATGTCATATTTTTTAATTTAGTAACAAAAAGTACATTTATTTGAATGAAGAGAGGCAACTGAGACGTGATGGTGTTCTCAAGCATAAATCCATCCTTTATTATTATTCTGAAACAGTGGTTCTCCAACTTTTTACACCAAGTACCACCGAAAACAAAAAATAGCTCTCCAAGTGCCGCCATAATGCCCATCATTAAAATACAGAAGCGTAGTAGGCCTAATTGTTCATTTAAAAAACACACGGTTATTCCTAATTTAATATTATTGTAAACCAGTGTAACATTGTGCACTTTGAATATTAGCACGGTGCTTAAACATAAGTAAAATAAAAAAAATATATATATTCTCGTAGTTAAATAGTGACTCAATTAAAATGCACTGCACACAAAGGTTAAATAAACATTGTAGCTAACTAAATGTACATGCAAACATTTCTTTAAGATTAAATGTGAATGTTTAGAATTTAAAACTTAAATGCAACCAAAACTGTACTGGGGCAGTGAATTTTCAAGGAAGTCCGCGTACCACCAGTGGTACTCGTACCACAGTTTGGGAATTACTATTCTAAAACTTTGAGAGGCGCAATCATGATGTTTTGATTTTGTAATTGCAGAGATTTAATGAAAGGTTGATGCATTGTAGAAATAAACGGCTCATAGTTCATTACGCTATTAATTTCAACTGATCTTTTTCACCTGTAGGCTCTGGCCATGGGGATGATGACAGAGTACTATCACTATATTTTTACCACCCTGGTGAGTCAACTGCCACTTTTTTTTTTTATTATTATTATTTTTTTTATATTGCCGTGATTAAATGATGTGCTGTTGTTGTTGTTATTTTTACACTGCTCCATTAGTAGAATTGCTTGTCCAATTTCCATCTGTTTACCTGCCGCGTCTTTGGTCTCTGAGAATAACTCATCCAAGCGCCTGTTCAAAAACAACTCCCCATTATTTAAACTATCACCTGACTTTGTTGTGATTGACAAGGTTGAACTTTCCCAACGCAGGCAGCTTACTATAAATACACCCTTTGAATTTTCAACACAATCAACTTCAATTGATTTTCTCAATCCCTGGACAACCTTTTGCACCCAAATTCGCCATCCGGAATCTCGAGAGGCGGAAACAAAAGCAGTCTGGAAATATTTTAGTGTGCCTCTGACAGCATTGTTGTTTGATCAAGCCTCTCCAAAGACAGCAGCAGATGAAAGAAGGCATATCTCGGCTGAACTCGGGTGAGGAGAAGAGGTCTTCGAGCCGGGCTAATAGCCCTGACGGGATGGTACTTTCAGCTATTAGGCCCATTATGGCCCTAATAAACATGTGACACTCTGTTACCTGAGCACTAAAACGCTGAGGTTGAACAAGACTGACCTGGAAATGACACGTGACCAATGAGCACGACCATCCTAGAACCTGATTGGTGATTAGAGCGCGACGCTATATGGCCAAACGTTTTGGGTCGCAGCACATTTCATTCAGTCTTGGGTTGGGTCAGACCTTTTAATGCCCCTTCACTCCTAATTGTTCATTTTACCAAAACATTTTAGACAATTCTGTGACAAAAATGTATTTACAGAAATTCATATAATTGCATTAGAACACACTATATACTGAAAATGGACACAAATCCTTACGAGTTTGTGCACTGGTTCCCCTTTTACGAATATTTACAAGGCCACTCAACCCTTTTTTTGTCATTAAATCTATTTCAAGTTTCATTGCAAAACATTTCAGTGTTACGTTCCCCCCCCCCCCCCCCTTACAGTAATAGCATAAATTGCCATGAACATATTTTGCCAAAAATGATCTTTGTCCAAGGTTTTCCTGTGCAAATTCTCACGGGTTTTTGTCAAATAAAATCATTTCATCTACATTGACTATGATGATAACTCTTAAACACCTTTTGACCATAATGTGCCAGTAGTGCATACCCCCACACCCTTTTGTAATCTACTAGAATTCTCATTGGAAATCTAACATATCTTGCATGTATCAAATAAGACCAAGCTTGGCTTTCTGCCCGTGCCTCAATCTCCACTGGTTTATTTCTCCAGAAGACAAAGAAGAAGATGAAGCCATTGACAGCAGATGTGGTTTATATATAGCAGCTGGGATTCTTTCAATCTAGTAGTACTTTGCACATGGCGAGAAAATGATACTTGCATCCACCATTGCCTTGTTTTGATGCAACATATGAGGTCAATTGGAAAATGAATGCGGCTTTAAACCATTTGGGATGAACCTCATACGTAAATGTGCATCTGGATGAATGGACAAGTATTCCGCATACACAGTCAAACTTTTTGTAGGGGTGTAATGGTCAAGAGTCCTAATACTTTTGTCTCCATATCATAATTTATGAGTCCGTTACGGAGACTTGGACTGCATGCTGCTTGTCAGGCCACTTTATCATCAGCCACTGTGTGTCAGACTGGAAGGCCAACGCTGCTGTACGTTGGTAGCCAGCCAACGTAGCACGTTGCTTTCAGGTTCATGCAGCAAACAGTGACAGCGGCGCTCCATTTCCGGCCGCTCCGTCAACAGTGCTGTGTCGGCTGGCCGTGCCAGAATGCAGGACAATTGGGTTGTCCTTCTATGCGTGTGTGATAAATGGCAACACACCAAACACCTACCTGTAACCTTGAAAGAATCGAGGGAAAAAAACAAAACAAAAATAAACTACTAACTCAGCAAGAGGTAACGTAATAACAGAAAAACCTTCAGCTGCACTTTCATATTCTTCACTTTTGCTACTGTCGCATAAGTGCACACAGACTTGCGCAAACTGATGATGAAGGTTTTGTGCTTCCAGGACCTTTTTGCCCTGGACATGGAGCCGTACCGTTACAGTGGCGTGAACATGACCGGCTTTCGCATCCTCAACACCGAAAACTCTCAGGTGTCGTCCATAATCGAAAAGTGGTCCATGGAGCGGCTACAAGCTCCGCCCAAACCGGACTCGGGCCTACTGGATGGATTCATGACGGTAGGCCAAAAACCTTCCTTTCATTCTACTGTTGTTTGTTCACATTGAGTCCAATACAGTAGAACCATGAAGGTTTAATCCCACATATACTGTAGACCAGGGTTTCCCCAACCTTTCTTGAGCCAAGGCACCCGTTTTATGTTAGAAAAAGCTCTTTTCACACCACCAAACAAAAACTGAAATTATAATGATCTCGTGTCAATTTAACAACAAATTGACTTATACTTACTCAACTAACAAGGACAGGCCCTATAGAAAATGCATGGATAGATATTAGCACTGATTCACTTAGTTTTATAACTTGTAAGACAGTTAAGAATGGTAACATTTGAACTATACATTACAGTTAATAAAGATTTTATTTTCATTTTCATTATTTACTTTGGGGAGGAAATCCTACTCATTTTGAAATCCAAGCAAGCATGCGGGGAACAGATTGTGTTCGACCCTTGTTGGTTCCATGACCAAGTTCGCGGTCTCTGAGTGTTTTGTACATATTCATAAAGTTTGATGTTATGATCTGTGGTTTATGGTGTTTACGGTGCCTGATAATAGGATGCAGGGAGCTTTGTTTTGGTGCTCATGGGTTTTAAATGCTCAGTAATGAGCTGGTGTGAATGGTAATAGGCATTTATCTGCCCTCCTGCCTCTCTCATCTCCTCTCTGGGAGCGTGGCCAAAATATGACAATCTGTCAATGTTCATGCAAAGACAGTTAGGGAGTGGGATGGAAGCGGGATGGGGTGTGTGTGGGGGGGAGAGGGGGTTGTTGATGAGCGTATTGGATTGAAATTACGGCCTTGTTTTCTTGGGCTGCTATCCAAGAGTGCGTGGGATAAGGTGACTTCAAAGTAAAAAAGGGGATACGGAGCTCGTCGGGAACAATCAAGGTCCCTCTCTGACTGTTTGTTGTCGGAAACAGTCGGTTTACTTTCAACATCATCTTTCAACACGTCTGGCCTTTGTCTTGACTATATTTAGGATTTTGTACGGGAGATAGAGCAATTACATTACATTGAAGACCGAACCCAGAGGTATCCTTAAACTGAAACCTCGGATTTCACAAGAAAGAAGAAACAAGAAACAATGGAAATTGAATGTGTATGAATTATTAATTCATTAATCATTATTGTTATTAATAATGTTTATTAATATAAATACTTAAATTTAAATGTGAGAGGCAAATGATGAGGAAAAAAGTGGCTAGGGTGTGCTTACACACTTATTGTGTGTGGTGTACTCGAGATGATTTTTTCCACCAACAATCGTGAGTTTCCTTCCACACCCGATGTCTGAGCGAATAGTGGAGGGGGAAAAAATGACTCATAACTCACCCAACACCACTGGATAATCGGTTAGGATAATCATTTAGAGACATCTGATCATGGGGCCTTTGTTGATTTTGTTTAGGCCCCTGAAATAATGCTCAAATTCAGCCTGATTTTTGGTATGTGTGCTTGAGGCGTATACTGTATTTCATTTCTGGCTAACCTTTTTCATTACATTCATGCTTTTTTAAAAATGTGAATGCATAGGCATGCAGCAGGATGCACAGAAGAGTAAACTACAACTTGTACGTCAACATTTCATAATTCCGCTTGAAATAAATGGATATGGTAAGTGGAGGATGATGAAATGATACATTAGCATTTGTTTGAATCATTTCTCAGGTATTGACGTATCTCTGAAGACAATGGGCTCAGTGGGGCTCCTTTAAATAATCATAAGTCCAGAGGCTCACGATAGAGTATTTCATTAGTGTGGACTATTTATAAATCCTGACGCCCATGTATTTTATTCTTTAGTGTTCCACCCTTTATAATGAGTGATGACAGATATAAGAGCGTGAATATAAAAAGCTACTTTTAATGGTATAATTAATGCAGAGGGCTGGAGGGGGGTTGACATTGAATAATTATGTTTTTAATGTTTTTAGTTTCTCATGTGTTTACAACATTTGTATTTTTTTTGTTTCCCCGTGTCCTGCGGCAGTCTGATCCAAGAAGCCGCCTTGGAAGGTATCGTTCAATTAAAAGCTAGGGGAGGCTGGCGCAGCCGCAGCGTGACCTTTCACCCTTGTCCCTCCTTCCCCTCGCCAGCCTTTTATTTCCTCTCCCTCGTGCCTTGTTCTTATTCTCCGCCTGGCGGAAAGAAAAAAAAGCCTCGCTGGGCTGCGGCAGGCAGGCAACAGTTGTATAGCGGTGGTTGCCAGGGAAACCAGCGTCCATGTCACCTTGTGATTTTTCGCGGATTGATTGACTGAGAGGAGGGGAGTTGTTGATGGGGGGGCAGGCGGCACTGCAAGCATTAAAAGGCAAGTGTGTGTGTGTGTGTGTGTTTGTGTGTGTGTGTGTGTGTGCGTGTGTGTGTTTTCCCCACCACTAGGCTGACATTAATGCAGAGAGGTGTATAATCTCAGTGACACTCTGCGCCTTGGGTGAGGTCGAGTGTTGTCTCAGGGAAGAGTGCATAATAAGAAGCCCTTCGTTGCCCCTGCAGCCATCAACAAACTGCTGCTGCGTCTAAACTCTGTTTGGACGAAAGATACTGATTAGTCCGCTTCATCTGTGGATTTTTTTCTTTTTTTTTTAAAAGCCTATCCCGAGGGAGAAGCCAATCAAACGTGAATTAAACACCATTAAAGACCCACAAGCTGTGGCTGGACGTATGGATGAATCTATTCTGATAATTATTTTCTCGGCTGCCTATAATTGTTGCCTTAAGCTAATAAGGTTCTTATTCTTTTTGGTGTTTTGGATCCTTCTAAATCCCCGTTCACTGAGCTCAGAACGTACTTGGATTTAATTGAAAAAAATAAATAAAAAATAGATTCCCAGATGTGTGCCCCGCCAAGGATTAAAGCCAAACCATTTTCTCCATCTGCATCATTTCACTTATGTCGGTTTCATTGAGCTATAATTACCCATCGGGCTCAGTGTTCTCCGGTGTCATCCGCACAATAGGAAATT
This sequence comes from Phyllopteryx taeniolatus, assembly GCF_024500385.1. Lineage (NCBI taxonomy): Eukaryota > Metazoa > Chordata > Actinopteri > Syngnathiformes > Syngnathidae > Phyllopteryx > Phyllopteryx taeniolatus. The sequence continues at coordinate 12,117,013 of NC_084519.1, forward strand.
CTGGTGTAATAGCTCGTTATAATGACTGGCTCATTAATTGAGATCAGTTATTTGAATAATAAATATGACATGATGGGGATTTCTCCTATGGGACGCTGTTAAAGTAGAACACTGGTAGGGGGATCTTGCCGATGCTTAACACACTTCCTAAATTTGTGTGGAAATTACAATATAATCGTACAACTGGGAAATACTTTTTATGGCACCTCTATGTTGTTGTTTTTCCCTTTTTTGATATGTAAATAGTACATATTTTTAAATACACTGCCTTTACAAAATAATCATCGTTACTTTAAAGTGATATTAGTTTAAAAAAATATGAATTATGAATTGTGATTTGCAGTGGTTTAGAATTACACTGGTTCACAGTTACAGCAGTTTAGAATATTCTGTTTACCTAATTTAGCTTCATGAGAATCCAAATATTATAAGCAGCGTCATTTTATTTTATTTTATTTTATTTTGGTCACCATGATTACAGGTGTCGCTACTGATACAAGTTCATGTAGGTAGGGCTAGAACTGTATCAAATAGCTTACTAGGCATTGCTAAATAGTGTTGTTTCGATTATGGATTTCTCGTAATACGAGAATATCATGCCGTTTACAGCCAAGAGGATTTTAGTCAACACAATTCCATGTGGTAATGCGTCTGCCTCCCTCGGTCGTTGTTCAAGGCTGCGTGCCTCCATAGGAAACAAATTGCTTCCTGCTTACAAGGGATCCTCAGGAAATGATGCGTGCACTCGTGATGTCCCATTGCACCAAGACTGCAACATACATTCATTTCCCCTCCTGCTCCTATTGGACACTCACTTCTTTCATGCTTGAGAAGCATGCAAATTTATTATTATTATTATTATTATTTGTTGAAGACTGGACACTGCCATCATTTGCATTGCATGTATAAGCACTATTTGCAAAATAATTTGTCGAAATAGGACCGCAGATGTTATGGTGGAATATGGAGCATGCATGTATTTTTTGCATAATGCGAGTGACAACTGTAGATGCAGTTGGCTTCATGACCGGACTCTTGACTCACTGTTATTTTTTTTTACAACTGTAGGAGTAATTTGGATTATTGGCATTGTGCTCGCCATTTATTAAAAAAAAAATAATAAATAAATCTGTTGCATTTGAAAATGAGTAGCGTTTTACCCATAACACAAGATTTGTGTATGTAAAAGTTGTATAGACTGATGTAAATCCAGATAAGAAAGTCAAATTTCTCTTTTTGTCATTTTTACTCATGACGGAAGCTAAGTTACTTTTGTGTCATCTTACGTAATGCTCATGTATGTTAATGAGCTAGACGTGTTGTCTATATTGACTTATGTTGTTTCACAACACCATTTGATGTTTCAGTGTTGTTCTATGTTCATACTAAAAGACATTTGTTGCGCTGCGCTGCCTCGTTCTTGTCAGAGGGCACGCCGACGATTGAGGAAACTGGAGGTCTGCGTCCAGTTGAGCCTATTCTTGTTTGCTTTTTGTTTTTGCTTTAAAGTCTGATTCCGTTTTGTGGTGGTGCTGCTTGGATCTTACAATGACATTACACAATTCATCCATACTCCCCCCATGGCTCCATTCGCACGACATTTCAAGCAAATCATTGTCCTCTGTGGGTGGTCAGCCCTTTCTGGTCCAACCCCCCCCCCCCCCCACCGCCACCCCGGTCAGAAGACATATTCTGCAATTTTGCCTGAAATAAATCAATGCACAAATAGGATTTACTGGATATTAGATTCACCATTTGGGGGGGGGTATGGGATTTATTTTATTTGTTCAAAGCTTTGCGGCCTAAATTAAGTTTTACACGGCAGGGTGTGCTTGCGTGAAGCATCCACACCTAATAGAATTCTGCAGCCATTAAGAAGCAGGGCTTGACTGACAGCTCAGCCCTGTTATCAGTCTGCGTATAAGCTTATCGTATTGCACCCTGTCAGCAAGTAAGCACAAATTGCATCGCAAGCCTTCTGCAAAATGGCTCAGTAAATACACGTCGTGGTGATAATTATTTACCGTTATAATCATGTTGGTGTAATGTGTCATCAAAGTCAGCCGCACCCATTTATATTTGAAACTACACGGAAAAACATGGTGCTTTAATTCCGTGAGGTTAAGGTTGGTTCAGTACTCTGTTCCCAGTAGGCCAATGAGAGAGAGAGAGAGAGAGAGAGAGAGAAAGAGACAGAGAGAGAGAGTGAGAGAGAGAGAGAGAGAGAGAGAGAGAGAGAGAGAAGAGAAAGAGAGAGAGAGCCTTTTTAAAGACAACGACTGTGGAAAGCAGACACACTGTGCCCTGTGCCGGGCACCACCAGCTGGGCTTGGCACAGCATCAACATCATTAGCGCCAATGCTCCCTTGGCCCATAGAAGCCTTTTTGTGGGGGGGGAAGAGGAAGGAAGACACAGTCTCCAAGGGAGATTGCCTTGTGTCCTAGTGTCTTATATAATATTTGACATCCTAAAGCCACAATATGTAATCTTGAAATAACAGAATCATTTAGATGGATGCACGGACTTCTGATGAAGATAAGCTACCCCTATTCATTCGATATCAGTTGTGAGTCCCAACCTCAGTATTATAATTACAATTATCCAATTTCACCTAATCAGGGGGAAAAAATCATTGTGTATCTGTCTATGCCAGTGATGTATAGTGACAGGTAGAAAAATTCAATGTTCTTCCTCTTGATGGCAGAAGTACAATAAACCTGCGCATCCATCCATCCATCCATTTTCTGAGCCGCTTCTCCTCACTAGGGTCGCGGGCGTGCTGGAGCCTATCCCAGCTATCATCGGGCAGGAGGCGGGGTACACCCTGAACTGGTTGCCAGCCAATCGCAGGGCACATAGAAACAAACAACCATTCGCACTCACAGTCATGCCTACGGGCAATTTAGAGCCTGCGCATCCACTTGTTGTCAATTATAAAACAGAGTAAGAGCTTTTTGTTCAACTAAACAGGCCCAGATTTTACCCTGAGTAGTAATAAAATAATGAATAGATTTGTGAGTAAATTGAGATCATCATTATTTCGGTATAGAGTGTATACTTTTTGTGACATTTAGGTTTGTTGCTGTGCCATCAGATTTTTCCAATGTAAAATATGTGCCTTGGCTCAAAACATAAATCTGTCGTAATGGTGCAAAAGCCAGTGCTGCTCACGTGTAGTGTCAATACTAACAATTCTGTTACAAAATGTAAAATGTAGGTGAAGTCTAAATGAATCACACTGAAAAGGAAAGGTTTTAAGATGGTTAAAACAGGTTGTTCTAGTAGCTAAATTTAACTGGTACACACATACTGATTATCTGGCCTAATTTGAGATTGTTTTATTTGTATTTATTTTTTTCCCCTTTCTTCCAATCGAAGGTAGCAAAGGCTCAATATCTGTAATATCTCTAAAAGATCATCCTGTGTGAATATCCTGTGGTGTGGTAATGTGTGGATTTGTTTTCTACCCAATCTGCTCAGAAAACAGTCGGGGCGACAATTCTCAGTGTTATACCTGTGTTATACCTGTGTTATACATGTTTAATATTTAAGAATTAGAAAGATGTTTGCATGGCATTTCTCCCAAGTCTTTCCCCACGATAGAAATGACAAGAGTTTGCATCTGAAATGACAAACTAGATAAGTTGACAGCCTAGCTTCTTCCATTTCGTCTACTACTACTACTACTTTTTGTTCATACTTTACGGCAATCTGGATGTCCTGTGGCACCACACTGCCTCTCGTAGGTCCGTCTTGGTACAAGAGCAGACAGAAACCCGTGACTGTTGTTGGAGGTATATGCGTGTGCTATGTTGGTTATCTCGACTACACCACGCACACTATATATAAGAGCAGTAAACACACTTGGACTGTTTCACAATTTAAAAATTGGTTACAATGTTAAAAATGAGTGGACCCCACTTAAGCAGTAATGTTCCACAATATAATGTGCGCACAAGATATAAGTCGTTACATTAGTGATGTTCTGCCGCGGTGCTGTGATATACGAGGACCTTAGAAGGCTGCACAGCCATCATGAGTTGAGACAGCGGGGGGGCATGTGTGTCACGGTCACACTAGTGCGCAGGAATATTGCCTGGCCTTGGGGGAGGATGGGGTGGTCGTGACAAGCCATCATCCCTGGTGGAGCCAGCCCTCCCACCTACTCATAAAGACAGGCACGCACGTCATACTGTGCAGAATATGGAGCATATTATGGCAAGAAAACATAAGAACACGACATCACTCACAAAGAATAAGGAAGGACGAGCTAGCAAGTCGAAGAAAAGAACTGCGACAAGTATGCCTCAAACGTCGGACAAAGACTTGGAGGGCCGTCACCTTGTCCTACGTCTGATCTTGGTGGCACCAAAAGAAGTTACTCCACAAATACTTTTCTTTGGCTTTTTGTATGTTTTTTTTTTTTTTTGTGCTCAGTGCAATATGGCTAAGCAGAGTTGCAGGGCTGAAGTCAAGTCATGTGACACAAAGTCTTCCCATGTCCTCAAAACCTGGACTTAAGTCTCCAATTTTTAGAACTTGGGACTTCCTGGGCTAAAACTTACGAAAGACTCAACTTGTCTTTGACTTGGTATTCAGGGGGCTCGACTTGACATAGACGTGAATGACAAGTCTCGCCTCTTTACATTTTAAAGTCTGCATTTTTAAGATAGTGTGCCATTTGTTTTGGTTTTGAAAGAAAAGAAAGAATTTTTCTGTTAAAAGTGCGTGAACCTGGCAACCCACCAGTATGCTATGACGGATAATGTAAAGGCCAACTCATGAACCAAGTATCAAGGAGGAAACTCACAAGATATGTTTATGACAAAGCAGTGAAAAACAGAATGTTTGCAACTCAAAGATGAGACACAACTTCTTCATTCAAGACACTGCTGCTGCAAAAAAAAAAAAAAAAAAAGTACGTTGTCTGTTTCTTCAACTGATTTAGGACAATTTTTTCATCAGTGAATCCGAAAATGACATCCGTTTCGCTTGTTTTCTTTTATCCTGAATTGTTAACAGTAATTTAATCAGATATTATAAACTAGTACATGTAAATTGAATGTCACCTCATCATTGCTCTAAATTCAGTGCATGAACCTCCAAAGCAAAAGTACCTGTACATTTGAGCAAAAACGTGACCATAATTCAAAAAGTCCAAATTGTCCTAAATCAGCCCAAAAATCTTAGACTATACATTTGTTGTTGACCAGTGTATAAAACCCACAAAGACAGCTAGACTGCGTTAACTTCACAGTTTAGTTCAGTTCAACCGATAGCTGGTCAAACATTTACTCAACTTCGTGTCGGTTATGCGTTTAATTGAGAAGACAATAAAGAAATAGACAATACGAAGCTTTGAGTCCACTGAAAATGTGATTGTGTGTTCGTGCAGCTACGCAACTATCTCCAGGACAGCTACTGATTTTAAAGTGGCTAGTGTGCTAATATATGTTTTGACTGAGCAAGATTGTCTGACTTGACTTGTGACTTCTTTAACAGAAGTAATCATTTGATTCAACTTTATTATTGCCACAGTAACTTGAAGCTTGCTTGAAACTTAAATGTGCGTTGCACAGGGTAAGCATAACTGCAGAGAAACACGTAACACACAAACACAAATATCCCAATTGGGTAGCCTCTAGCCTCCGTAGCCTTCTGGCTAAAGCAGCCTGCAGGCAGTTTAATGCTGAAGGGAAAGGTCCTCGTATTAAACCATGTTTTGATAAGACATAGTAGTTGGTGACATGCTGCTAATTGGTGAAAGTGGGCAACCAGCTGTCACTTGAAGGATCTACATGGATAACGCTACTTTGCAGCCTTTAATCACCAGGTCAAATTATAAAGTTGCATGATGTTTCAGAAAACTAACAGGGGTGTTTAAGTTTGAGCTTTTTTAATTTCTCTTTTTTTGAAGGGGGGGCAGATGTAAATTCCTTCTATAAATATGTGTTTATTTTCGCTGGCAGGGAAACGGAAAAGCCAAAAAAGGTTACAGAGGAGGGAGAGAAGCATTGGAAAGCTCTGTCGAAATCAATAAAAAGAAAATATGGATGTAAAGTCGTAGAGTCTGGAGGCAACTTGTGTATGTATGTATGTATTGCGGGGCGACAAAATAATCCAATTTTATTCCTTCCATCCCCACATAAGCATCTCTTAGGTTTTAGACTCAAGACGTCTGCAGTATTCCGCCCTTACTTTACACACTTTCAAGTGTGCTTACATTTAGAGTGGGACCATGAATGTGCTTTCACATAATACATTTGGCACCATCAGTAGATCTATTACCCATGGTTCCTCCACGGAAAAAAAAAATATATATATTTTTTTCCCTGTGACAAAAAAACAAAACAAAAAACATGCATAAATAACTAAAAAGAATGCGGAGCTGCTTTGAATGTAGAATTGCAACATGAGATAGTTGGGGACAAACCCCACAAAAGAAGACAAAATGGCAGCGATGATAATGGCAACGCCCCTCACTTTGATAATGTAATGAAAGCGCTAGTGCGAAGGTTGGATGGGAGAGTGTTAAAGGAAAAATGAAGATGATAAAGAAGATATTGACAGAGAGAAAGAAAAGGAGAAGAGAGAGCGAGAGAGCAAGATGGAATTGCACGATGCTGCATTACTCACCCAAATCATCAGACAAGTCCCCGCTTAGAAACCTGAAACAGCCACAATATGCCTTATAAATCACTTCTCTTTCGCACATTTCAGCTTTTTCGACGCATTCTATCACTGCTCTGCACTGCTTGCAATGCAGCAACTCACTTTTATGGGCAAATGTGAGTCACACAGTACGACACTCAACGGCTGAATGGCTACATCGATAATGGAACGGAGCCTGAAAACTACAAACAATGAGAGTGGGTGTTAACACAACTACAAACTGTATAGAATGTCCTTTTTAGGCACAACGTGGCTGAACAAAAATTTGCTTATCTTTGCTGATCTTGTTTTATTATCAGGTCTTCAAAAACAGAAAAGGAGGGGGGGGAGGATAAGCAATTGGAAAGTTGGTAGACGTGACATTAAAATAACAACAAGCTTTAACAACAAGCCAACCATTTGTTTAGTTTGCTGATCTTAACGTATTATCTCCACAGGGCTTCGATTAACTTCGAAAACAAAGCAGGGGGGAAAAGGCAAATCGTACTTAATGGTCTTTTTACAAGCAGCTTGACAAACTATTGGCCGACAGTTAGCTTAGCATTGCTGATATTAGTTTATTATTCTGTTTTAGCATATGTTAACTTCGTATAGAACAGTATATAAGAGAACAGCAAAATGAGAGAGGTGAACAAAATCATGTTAAAACAGTTACAAAGGTTTTGCAGCCATCTTGACCAATTAGCCAACAAACAATTCTAGTTTTTTTTTAGTTTGTTTTAGTAGAGCTTAACGTCGTCTTAGTTCTAACAAGATAGCGTGTAAAAGTGATAATTGGACATTGCATTAGAAATCACTGTAAAACTGAAATGTTCCTTTGAAACACAGGTTACAAATTAGCCAACAAACAGCCTCAGTTTATCTTAACCTAACTCTAATCTTCGTTCAACTATTTCTGCACACGACGTATAGTGACAGGCGGAGTAATTAAAATCTCTTCTGCTATTGGGCACTTTTCGTGACATTTCCGTGGTGTGCCGTGAATTTTTTTTTTTCGAATGTAAAATGTGTGCCTCGGCTCAGTAAATGTTGCAAAACTTTACCATCATTTATTTTAGTTTAGCATTTTATCTTAAAATTTGGAATTAGAATCAGTTTAACGACAAAGTGGAAAAACAAAATGTCTCCGATTATGTCGTGTAAATCTGACTAAAACACAGTATAAAATGTTAATAGTAATAATAGCAACAAGTAATAATGTATTACATATTGCGCATTTCAATCTCGTGCTAATTTAGTCATTAGATTTGGAGTAAGGAATCGCTTTAGTACATGTGCAGGACTCTGATTAGCTCCTCGGCAGGAGTCGGTATTCTTGCCAAATTGTAATTGTGTGCAGACATTTAGCAGCATGTAAACACCACATCCGCGCGTCTAAAGCTTGCTCACACTTTCTTGCATTAATCATCGCACTTTTTTATTTATTTATTTATTTATTTATGGCACAGAGAAAACTCAGCTTGACAAATGCCGATTGTAAGTCGTACATTTTAGGGGGGGGGGGGGGTGAACCGACAGCGCTATTTGTGAATTAAATGCCTGCATCCAGTGCTTAGTGGAGCGACGCACATGCATATGAACTCGGTAATGAAATGAATAATTAGCCCACTCGTCTAGTAAATCATCAAGTCCCACGGGGGCTGTCTGTGAAGCGAGAGCGGCTGCAGCGCCGACAAAACAGCCAAGCTTCCTTCTCGGTGGCAGACTGTGACGCTGATGGTTGCTGCTTGCGTGTGCGCGTGTGTTTCCACGCGTGCGGCTGCATGTGTGTGTCGTTGCTATGTGGCAGCTGCAAACCACTGATGCATGGTGAATAACAGGTCAGGCTTAATCTCGTTAAGGCTAATCAGATGTATATGATATGTAGAAACCCCTGCAGCTGCACTTTCCTGTCCATCACCTGACCGGTTAGTGTGTGTTGGCGTGTTTGTGTACCTTTTTGTGTGTGGAGGTGCAACGAGAAAAGAGGGATGTCATTTTTCAGAGTGCTACATTATCAGAGGAATTATGGAATTATGCACAGGTGGATGGATGACGTGAATACTGATGCAGCGGGTAGGAATATATTTGTATAAATGTTCGCACAGCGGCGTTTTCACCCCTGTTCCAAATGAGGAAGCCGGGTGCACCTTGGGTAAATGAGGCATGTCTCCGGGGAGTTGCATTTTGTCGCTGAGAGTATGTGTGTGCATGTCACATTCACACCTCTTATCGAGCCACTGTTTGTTTACTTTCTCACATAAGCACTGGTGTGTTTTTTATTTAGTTATTTATTTTTTTAATCAAAGAATGATGGCCCACCAGCTACCTAAAGTATGTCATACAGTTGGGAAACCGCAGTACTTTGTCTCCTTTAAAAACTACAATTCCCTAACTCAACAAAAAATCATTTGGGATTCATAAAACTTGACAACTGAAATAAACTTTAACTATCTCGTCAGCGCAGCAACATAGATCAACGGAGTATACACTGCGTAACACAAAGCATCTTGTATCTCAAATCATCCTTCCCTATTGAAATGAATGAAAATGCCATGAATCCGTTGCAGCCTCTCCAAAAAAAAAAAGCAAAACAATGTTGTAATGTGTTTTTTTAATCAGAAAAATAGTGCTCTACAATATTGTACTTGATAAAAACACGCAGTAATGACATAATTCAATAGAATGTAATCGATTACAACATTTTTGCCACATTTTTTTACTTCAATTCAATGGGCACTGTGCTGCTACTTCTGGTGTAAGTTAAGCAGACTTACAGCTCCAGCCGTCCTGTGTGAAGTTTGCATGTTCTGTGTTTTCTGGCTTTTTTCCCCACACAAAAGCATCAATGTTAGGTTGGTGAATTCACCACAAAGTGCTTTTTCCATGACAGTTTTATTAAGTTTCTTACTTCAATGGGGTTAATATTTGATTTTTTACAAGAAGAGTCATGAAAGTGGGTCTCTTTTGGTAGCTGTAACATGTTTGGTGATTTCATATGTGAGCCAGCACAAGAGCCTACCATCTTGTTTGAAACCTTTCCCCTCAGCATCTGAGTGTCCCTGTTGGTTGGAGATTGGTCTCACTTAAAGCACTTAAAACAGCCCTCAGCAGCTGCGCTTGGTGGTGAAACAAATATCCAGATCACACTTGGATTGTTTTGAAATGGAAGGCAATCTGCCAGAGATGTAAGCCATCATTTCACATTTGCTCCCTTGATCTGCTCCTCTTTCACGCGGCGCCACCAGCCTCTGGTTTCCATCACAAGCCAATACATTGAGGATTTACTCTTCTCCAAAGACCATGAAGTGTGGGGAAAAGAGCTGAAATATGACAAATGTGTATGGTCAGAAAATATGACAAGTTTTCACAATTCGCACACAGCGGCGAGCAGCAATGATTTAAATAATTAACAATGGGGAAAGAGACGCCGGGGAGTCGTAAGACTGATGCCCACATTGCTGCCTTTTGTCCCTCTGAGGCATTTACTTTAATGAGCCACATCTTTCAGCAGCTGTGTGGCTAAGACAGGACTCTGTCAATCAAATCATGTCTTTATAGAAACGGACGAAGACCTGGAAATGAAAAATTGCCCACCTAACTTTATATTGTCACTGTGCAATGGAAACATTTGTAATCTAACATATGAAGAAAAATACATTTGTTGTTTGTTTTTACTTACATTTGTAAAAAAAAAAAAAACTCACCTTGTTATTGCTCCGCTTTGAATACGTTACGTATAAACTCAACTGCCACTGGATTATGTACACCTGAGCTCTAATACAAGGTCTGAAATTTACAAACATAGTGATGCTTTATTTTGATTAGCACTGTTAGTAAATATTTAGTATTATGGTTGCAGTTTGCAGTGGTGTAAAAGTGTTTGAATTTGATTTGCTACATGAGCGTAGAAATCTATGAGAACCCAAACTCATACACTTTATATGCACGAATGTTAATGTATATGTATAAAGTATCTGTCTTCTACACAATGTCCAATTACAGCAATAAACAAACTTAACCTCTAACAGGACACAACAATTTGGGGAATTTAACATGACAACATGTTATACTTGGCCTTTTAAAAAATTTAAATATATTAAATTCATGGTATCATCATAATGTCATTACATTTGTATACATTTTTTCCACTCTGTTCAATTTTTATCACCCTGGATATAGTGAAAATAAGGGCTATATTAATACTTTACGCCAGCGAGCGTTAAACAAAAATGAGCATTATTATCTTTATAAAGGCAGACTTTTTTGATACGTCTCTTGTATCGCTTGTATTGTACTGAGTGTACCTAATCAAGTGTCTGCAAAGTGCTATAATTACCTCATTTGTACAATGGTAGTTTCGAATGGATCCCCAGTCCCAAAATAAATGTGTTGATTCAATGAGTGCAATTATATCGAGCGCTGAGTTAGAAGCCCAGTTGCATGCCTTTGTTGGAAAAGCCAATAACTGAATGACTAGACGTGGGTGAAAGTATGTATTTATTAATATATTAGGGTAGGGTAAAGTGTTTATTTTCTTTTTTTTGGGGGGGGGGGGGGAATAGATACAGTAGTTCAGCGGTGTATTGTGGATGGTAATCAATAGCGCTTTTTAGTGTATTTTATCCCTTTGTAATGTACTGTACTTTGGCTGTAACATGGAGTGTACCACCCAGAGTCCTCCCATCTGGACTGGTCGCCTGGCTTACACTGCCGTCTCTCTGGGAGACGTGAACACCCATCAGGAGTCATTAGTTTCCACGGCGACAGGCCAGAGACTCTCCCTGCTAAAGCTTTCTCGTTGCTGCGAACAGTGTTCTGGAAATTTTACTTACATGATCAGACACTGTGTTGACTTTTGTTTTTTTTTTAAACACTATTATTCCAATGATCCTACAAAGGCATAAAATGCAAGATGTTTTCATAGAGGAAAAAAGAAATACTGCAGTACTTTCTCTTACAGTCCATTGCGCGTTTTTAGTTTGAATTTTTCTCTCACTAGCAGTGCACTAAACTAATATGTGATTCATTATAAAACTAAACAAGTTCGTGACTAGGTATAGCAAGATATTGTACAGTAGATAATTATAATTGCTTTTGTTGTTTTGTTTCGTGATGCTTGCTGGACAGAATTTGTGGGACAGTTTTTTAAGTTTTGGCCCAAAGCCTATTAGTACTAAAATCTGCTGCACCACACAACAGAGAAAGGACAGGTACAGCCGGCAGCAACATAGTTAGACAGACACAATAAAAGGTAGTTACGCACTGCATGTTTACCTTCCTGCACGTAGCTTGGAAAAAACTTCTCGAGTGAAAATGATGCACTGTTTTATAGACCTATTAGTATTCCCCCTCAGTTTGTGCTCAGTGATGTAAAATGTCTAATTTTGTGCAGTCTTATTTCATTTTGACTACTTTTACATGACTTTTTAAAATGCAGTTTTCATGTTCCTTCTTAATTTGTGCTCAATGCAGACCTACTATATACAGTGTCATTAGATATTGTGCAATTTTGAATCGGGTTAATTTTACTTTATTTGACAATTCTTGAATGTGTTTGTGTAGTTATGTGTATTCACATTTACTGAATATACACATAAGTACTTATGCCCCTGCTATGTTGCATTTTTTAAGGGATGGTTTTTTTTTTTTTTTACAGTATGCACGTCTATTGTAATGCACTAGTAGCTATTGTAGCCATTTATTCAATGCAGCAAAACACACAACACATAAACAAAACACATAGACACTCACACATTGACCACACTCATGCAGGAGCTGCTGTCGACTACAGCTCACGCCCAGGCACTCATTGAGGTCGATCGCCACCCCACCAGGCCCCGCCTCTTAAAGGCAGATCCGCATACACAGACACTATGTACAAAACAGTATTTTCTATACATTTTACCCTTACAATTTGTTTTTGTGTGTTCAAATACATTTGCACTGTGTTTGAACATGTGTTTTGAAAAGCCTGCGGGAGGGTTCAAACTTTTAGTTTTCTATCTCACAGATTTTATTTTGGAATAATACAGACTTTTGCTTCAATCAATGTGGGTCATGATTTCATGACCATGTAAAAATTCATCACTGGGTGAGACATTAATTTCAGATTGAATCACGATTTTCTAAAAAACATCACAAGCTATTTTCACCACAGCTCCATCTCCTGGATCTGGCGGGGCACTGCCCCGCTCCGACCCGATGCAAAAATCACCTCCGAAGCCTCACATTATCCCCTTCCCGCTTGCAGACGGACGCGGCCCTGATGTACGACGCCGTGCACGTGGTGGCGGTGGCGGTCCAGCAGTCGCAGCAGATCACCGTCAGCTCCCTGCAGTGTAATCGCCACAAGCCTTGGCGCTTCGGGGGGCGCTTCATCGGCCTCATCAAAGAGGTACTGTAGCGCGTCGTCCACCTTTGACCTGCTAACTGCTGAGCCGTGTCACTTTGATGAAAGCGGACTAACGTGCGGAATCACTGATTGTGTAGACCCTCATTTTCTGTCTAAAAGAACCGGTGAATACATCTTAAACATCTCCATTACCTTTCTTTCTTCAGCGTGTATCTCCATCCATGTCGATATCAAAGCGTCTTCATTCTAATGCGGGTCAGCAGCTTGCTCGCTTTGTTCTTGCTGCTCTTTCATTCTGGGGATGTTATCATTGCAGGTAATTTTCATGATCATCAATGTCCCGTTAGTAATACTGGCACACTACCCCCCAACCCCGTCTTCTCACCACGCTACTCAGGCTCTCCAGGCCCGTCTGTTGCTTCAAAGTGAAACTTGCGGCAGGCACGCATGATGAACTCGTCACTGTTTTCTCGCTTTTAGCAGCTTTGCCGTCTCCCGCTAAATTACTGCGGCAGACAGCGAGAGGAGAGAGCTCGGTGCAGTGCGTGATTCGGAAATAAAATGAGGTGGTTAGAGGTTAGATTGATATTGTGGAGAAAGACGGCGGTTCAGCTTGATGGAACGGCTGCGCTGAGAGGCTGAGGATTTTCATTATCATTATCAACATTATGTTTATAGGCTCATTGGGATGGCCTGACCGGCCGCGTTCTCTTCAACAAGACCAACGGACTTAGGACGGATTTCGACTTGGATGTCATCAGCCTGAAGGAGGAAGGCCTGGAAAAGGTGCGTTATTGCAGTTGAACTGTCTGCTGAATGGATGTTGAACAGAATTGTACAAAATATGCAATATCCTCTTGAGAGGTTCTGGGTTCTCCGTATGCATACGTGGATTTTCTCTGGGTTCTCCGGCTTCCTCACACATTCCAAAAAAATGCATGTTAGGTCACTGAAGACAATAAATTGGCCATAATTGTGAATGTAAGTGTGAATCGTTGTTTGTCTGTATTGCTGCAATTTGGCTGGCAATGAGTACCCTGCCTCTCGGCCAAAGTCAGCTGGGATAGGGTCCAGTTTACCCATGAGCTTTAAGGACTAAAAAAAAAATTCTCTTTATGTATTTTCTGGTCAAAAAACTGAAACTGTTAGTCATTTCCAGTAATAGCAATCAGTAAAAAATGATTTCCCTGGGAGTGCCCCTTTTTCATCGCCAAAATCAATACACCGCTGTCTTGGGGTGACATCAGAGACAGAATTGGAGAGCAAATACACCGCATAGCTGCATGAATGTGCACGGACTTGCCTCATGTGCAGCTTTTCTTCTGCAATGATGCGTTATAGTGATCGATTTTAATAAAAACAAGCCTACTCAAATGTATCTAACCTCACTATGTTCACTTATTGTCTGTAAAAAAATATCTAGACTTCCAAAATAGGCAGGAATTGCACCACAAAACGCATACTAGTTCAATAAAAATAATATGTCCGCGCCTTCTGCTGCAGGCTGATGTGTCGTTTTTGACCAAAATGTGTACGGGCCATTTCTGACTGCATTCTTGTGAGAGCACACTGACCGGACGAGACGAAGTGTGATGCTGAGCTGTCTCCACAGATCGGGACTTGGGATCCTCCGAGCGGTCTGAATATGTCTGAGACTCACAAAAGCAAGACGTCCAACATCACTGACTCGCTGGCTAACAAATCTCTGCGTGTATCCACCATACTGGTAGACTAAATTGGCTATAAATAACAGTGAGAGCCATACAAAATTTCACAAGCTGACCTTTTCTTCACGTCGCCACCCTCGACAGGAGGAGCCGTATGTCATGTTTAAGAAGTCGGACAAACCTTTGTACGGGAACGACCGCTTCGAGGGTTATTGCATCGACCTGCTGAGGGAGCTTTCTGGCATCTTGGGCTTCCAGTACGAAGTCCGGCTGGTTGAAGACGGCAAGTACGGCGCCCTGGATGAGAGCACGGGCCAGTGGAACGGCATGGTGCGCGAGCTCATGGACCATGTGAGTCTCCAGTTTCTTCAACTACACGCGAGACAAACAAATTTAAGCAACAATCGGTGATAATTGTACCATTTGTACCAAAATGGATGCATGGAGGAATATTAGCGGACTAGCCAGGACAGCACTTATATTTTGCTACGCCCTGGAGTCTGTTACAGTTGTAACTGTTAAGTCATGTGAGCACAGCTTTTACGTAACTTATAATATATATACATTTTAAACATTCATTTTTAACAAATTGTTTCCTGTTAAACGTCTTCAGACTAAAGTAATTATATGTATCTGAATTATAGAGGTATCAAATGTATTTCTTTGATTGTATGTTTTTATAACCTGCTACTTCCTGCATAAACATTGCTCAATGTTCTGATACTAAGGCAACCAACGAAAGATTTTTTTTTCCAGCTCCTTTAATCAAAAACCATAAGAAAATGCTAACTCCACAATCAAGACTGACGGTCTAATTACATTTTTCTTTTTCCATCTGTGGAAGAAGCTCTCCTTCCTGTCAGATAAATCTAATTCCAAGATTGTTGCCTTTCTGACTCACCTGCGACACCATTTAGGAAAGTTCAAACATAAACCGTAAGCTGTTATTTCCATTAGAAATAAAAAGGAGTGTCTGTTATCTAACTGAACTAATGACCCTGATTATTTTCCCTCTTCCGGCTGGGCTCTTCACCCTGTGCACGTTGACCCCGCTGGCTGTCGACAGAAATCAAATGCTAATTTGATTAGTCTCCTCTGCTGTTTTTTTTCACTGGCGCAGTCACCTACCCAGCCTCATCCACTTTGCTCTTACGGTGTCATTGCAGAAAGTCGACTTGGCGGTCGCTCCTCTTGCCATCACCTATGTTCGAGAGAAGGTCATTGACTTCTCCAAGCCCTTCATGACGCTGGGGATAAGTATCCTGTACCGAAAGCCCAATGGCACCAACCCCGGGGTCTTCTCCTTCCTAAACCCTCTCTCACCTGATATCTGGATGTATATTCTGCTGGCTTGCTTGGGTGTCAGTTGTGTGCTGTTTGTCATAGCCAGGTAACATGACACGTTCCCCTCACTCTCACCTCACTCCGCTTTCTCAGTCCCAAAAATGTTTCCTGGAATTTTATCATAGAAAAACTATCACATCAGTTTCCTAACTGCATCATAATGTTACTCAGTGGCACACATTACCAACCTTATTCCCAGCACTCATTTTGACACAGTAAAACAGTAAATAATAGGATAGATACAGTTCGCGGAATTAGGCGAAAAACAACACTTATTTCAAACTTTTCAACGCGTGGTCCAAAGTTACATTTTTTTTGTGAGGATCTGGAAAAAGGTGTTGATACAGGAATTGATTTTCACTATTAAAAGGCATCAATGGAATCCCCCATCGCCGTTAAATTAGTACATCCTAGCTCTTCGTCATCGCAGATTAAACAGACGAACAATACCAAACAAACTCATATACAGCCCTTTGCAAATTTAGTTTTTCCCTCTTGACAACAGTTTGGCTTTGTTGCAGGTCTGCGATTTTCTGCGTGATAAAAGTCATAGTCAGAGCGCAAAGAGCATTGCGCAAATAGCAAAAATCCACGAGTAATTGACGCCCCCTAAAAAGGTTTGTAATTGCCTATAGAAGCTATAAGATGGCGACAAAGGACAACTTAGCTTAAGAAAACTCCTCAACTCACTTCAACATACTTCCTTGACACTAAAATGCCACCAGACAGTACTGTAATTGCTCAAGCCTAAGCACAAAAACAGCAAAAAGGTGAGTTTTTCAGGGAATAAAGGAGGATAGGTTCCATTAAAAATCTGCAAACAGGCAAATTTGCGAATGCCAAACCAGAAATATGTTGGGGTTCACTGTATACCGTAATTATAGTGTTGCTAAAACAACCATTTTGATGGGCTTCGCCATTAATTTTCAGAAAAGGGTCACACTATTTACACACACTAAGACGTTATTTTGGTGTCATCATTTCTGTTTAATTGAAAGAATTCTAAACGGTTCCACTCCAGTCCAGTAGGTGGTGGTAATGTGCACTTCAGATCAAAAACCAAACCACACTGTACAATTTCTGTAGAAATTATGTAGTTTTTGTGTAATCGTGCTAACACACAAACAAATCAATACACAGGGCCGAAAACATCAGACGGCAGACATTAGAACCCCTGGTGTAAGCACAATTTTAATGGAGTGTCAAGGACCCTTTGAAGTTAAAAATCAAGACGAATAACTGATGACTCTGATCTCATTGCCGTAAATGGGTAAAAAGAAGGGAAACTACTTGATCATCGCTTGGAAAGCTGCAAAAAATATTTTAAAAAATGCTGATATTGTGCAGAAACACAGTTTTCCCTCCAAAACAACCCCCCACCACCAAACCCTCCCCACCATAATGCATGACCTTTATAGAGAAATGGGCGTTAACCCCCGGTCTCGGTGTCGGGGTTTAATGCACATTTCGCCCAATGTTACCGGCAAAATGATCACACGAGAGGAAAAGCAGCAACTGTCACCTAAGTTAGTTCAGAATATGCAAATGTTACTGAGTATTTAGCAACCGTGGCCGGGTAAGTGACGAGCATGCAATCATATTAATATTCATCTCATGAAACCCGCCCGGGTGCTTTGATCTAATTGTGTATGCATCATGAGTTTAATTGCAAACCACAGCGGTAAAAATAGAAAATCTAGCCCTTGTTTGGTGCACTATATTAAATTTTAAAATGCTCACTAAATGGTAGGCAGTCATGTTCTGTCATAGTTACATCCCCCCCCCCCCCCCCCCTCCAAAAAACAAAAAAACAAAAAACAAACAAACTTTGCTTTAATACTTTGCCAGGAAAAGAGTGTTGGGATTCACTGCATATAATCAGAAACAGAATCATCTTTATTTTGCCAAGTATGTCCAAAAAACACACAAGGAATTTGTCTCCGGTAATTGGAGCCGCTCTAGTACGACAACAGACACACTTTTGAGACATAAAGACATTGAGAAAAACACTCACTGAGCAATAAAGGGTTGCTAGTTATCTGGTAATGCCGGTACAATTAAAAATAATAATAATTTTGACAATTGTGCAAAAAAATGCAGACTCCTCTAGCACTTAGAGCAGTTCGAATGACCATCGTGCAAAGGGCGCCGAGACTTAAGGAATAATCTGGGACAATGTCGATACTCCTCAGTGAATAAATACAACAAGCATAAAGGTGTGATTTTGGGCGGGAAAAAAAGTTTTAGTATTAACAGAATGATCTGAGAGAAAAAAGTCTGAATTCTACAAAAATAAAGATGTAGTTCCTGAGGAAACATTGTTATTTTATAACAATAAAATGTTTAGGCGTATAAAAGTACACCTTTGTTGTTGCAGACTTTTGAGGATGCAGGTTATGACTTTTTTGTATTAACGCAACTTTGTTCTCATTACATTTTAACTTTATTCTCTCATCTTCAGGAATGTTTCCTTTTAATATTAGGGTTTTTTTTCTAATACTTTTACAGCTCTATTTTCATAACATAGCACTTTGTTTCTTGTGAGATTCAGATTTTTTTTTTCTTGAAAAATTATGACTTTTATTCTTCAAAACCTTTTTCTTATAACTTTTCAAATTAAGTCTCGTAATAACATGACTTTATTTTGGTCACCTAATGAAATTTTTCCTTGTAAATATTATGACTTTACTCGAGTAACATTACGACTTTTTCATAATAGTACAACTGCTTTCGTAACCGTGCAACTTTTTTCGTTGTAATATTGTGACTTCACTCCAGTGAACTTATGACCTTTTCTTTGTAATATTACGACTTTACGTTGGTAACCTTATAACTTTTTTCTCTGTAAATTACGGCAAATTAAGACTTTTTTTGTAGTTTGCGACTTCATTCTACCAACCTTACGAGTTTATTCTTTTTAGTATTACGGCTTCATTCTGGCAACCTGAGTTACTATTTTCTCGTAATCTTACAAATTATTTCGTCTAACCTTAAACCGTTTTCCTCGTTCACATTTATTCTGGTAACCTTACGACTGTTCTTTGTAATACAGTGGACCCCCGCAAACTTGCGGTTCAGCACCCGCGGATTCACTCTTCTAATATTACAGCCTGTTTTGCGTAACTTGACTTTTTTGTTTGTTTGTTTTATTCCTGTAACCTTATAACTTTTTCCCTTGTAATATTAGGACTTTATTCTCGCAACATTGCCTTTTCCATGCGGCCTCAGTCCTCCTTCGTTCTTTCCCAATAAACTGTTGGGAGTTCATGAAATTGTGGTCTTGCACAATAAAACACAGAACACTTCAGTCTCCTGCTGGGGATTCACATCTTTGAAGCACATCCCACACACACAAACACACACATCTTTTTTTTCTCTTTCCTTGCCTGAATGCGTTATCCCATCTGAAGCGGGAGACAAACACTCTTCTCCCAGCGGATCCTTCCAGAGCTGTCTGTGCTTGAACGTATTTCTCTCTTTATTAACAGCAACAAATGATATTTTCTCACATCACAAGTCTCTTTCAAAGTAGAAAATGTCATCCCGCCCAGGAGAGTGGATGATTTAAATGGCATCTTTAGTTGCAACTAGTGCACCTTTGAAATCTACTGAGTGGCGATTTAACACCCTGAACATTAAGTCCTCACTTGGCCTGAGAGCAAGTCAACAGATCTATAAAGCAAGGCGGAGTAATTGAATCCAGGGGACAGTTAAAAGGAGTGCTGTTGCGTTATTGTGGAAGCAGAACAGAGGAGGCGGCGAGAGAATCCTTTTAGCATTCTGCACGCAATATGACATGTGCTCGGTGCGTGGAGGTGACCTGTCCACGTGTTCCTCATCCTCTTCTTCCCGGCGATCGGCGTGCCGAACACAGTCTGCAGGAATATAGACTGGCTTCAGGCAAAGGTCATACGGAGGAGCTCGACGTTCACGGAATACACATGTAGACGCCGAGCGAGCGGGACAAACCCAATCCAATCAAGCGCGTGTTGCACAGATTTACACCCACACCTTTTATGCAGCTCTTAGCACAGAAGCCTCAGGCTGCGGATCTGCATTATAATACCATCTATGTGCGGATACATAAACACAGTCAACCATCCCCCTAAAGAACTGACTTTGCATTTAAGTTAGCATACATACGGTATATCGCCACAAGGCCATCTTGCAGTTTCGCGTTACTGTGTCTCCAAGGAAACAGAGCTTACTGACATTCGAGCAAATCAGCAGCTGCGATGGCACTGACAGAAAAAATGATAGTGTGGAACAGCGGCCATTTTCGAAAAGATGGTTTTCAAGGGGAAAATGAAGGAAACGGTGGAACATGAAGAGCAATCTTGCCAAGGCGGAACCATCCCGAATGTGTCCATCTGACTCGTTTGCCAAGTGACATTGTTCCACTCCTACACAAAAATATTGTGCAAACAGTATGGAAAAAATACAGTAACAACTGCAATAACACATAATGGATGTTAACTGTATTACAATGCTCCCTCGCAAATAGCAACGGATCGGGAGCGAGCCCTGCCGACGCGAGTAAAAAGCCGTCAGTAATTGACGCCCCCTGAAAAAGCTTTATCATTGCCAAAGAATGGTGGCAAAGCACTGCTTTTCTATTATTCAGGGCGATGGCCTGTCGAAATGAAGCTCCTCCCCTTACGTCAAGATCGTTTCTTGGATGCCACAAGATGGCACCAAAGCGATACGTTTAGCTTCGACAGGGCTTTTAGGGCGTATAGGTGAGTTTATAACCAATTAAGGAAGGCTAAGTTCCAACTCAAGGATTGAATCGCAACTCTGCGAGGGGCCACTATTATCAAATGACACTGTGTCGTGGAAATGTGCACAATCCTGCTTATTAGCAAACCAAAACAATGACATCAAAAGTCTGGTATTGTACTTTTGTGCACGGTGAAGGTTAAAAAAAAAAGTAGATATGTTGAAAAAAAATAGAAAATACAAAGTTACCTTAAATGTAAAAAATATATACTGTGTATGTATTAGGTAGTTTATTAAAAGAAAGAAAAAAGATAATTCAGTAAAAATCTCACAAAATAAACTATTACTGTCTGATATGGTTGTGTAAAATTAATCTCAACAAAATTGTTTGTGATTCACAATTTAAGTATCGAGCAGGTGCAAAAGCAGGACACGGTCACTCGTTACTATCTGCAAAATGTTCATAGGGCCCAATCACAAGTGCCCCAAATGCTAATGGCAAAAATGGCGTATGTCAGTCACGCCCACTAGGCCGTTTTATGGATAGATAGTTCAAAAAAAGAAGAATTTTGCCAGTTGGATGTGTTGCTGTGTTGAGGGGTTGTTTCCGAACACCTGAAGGGCCTTTCAACCTTGCATAAGCCATGTATCAAGCACTTCAGCACAAACTCTATCAGCGCCTTGATGATTAACACTAACCCATTCACCTCACACTAATGCCACGCCACTTTCACTGAAGCTAATTAATAAGAAATGTCCACGACTGACCTGAAGACACTGACACTCAGCCAAAGCAGCCCCGCAGAAGTCCAAGCTAAAATTTGCTGTTTGTGTGTGTGTGTGTGTGTGTGTGCGTGCGTGAGTAATAGCCAGTGGACTTGCTGCATAGAAGACGACAGCTCCTGACTCAGGGAATCCAAATGAGCTCCAAAGATCATCACGCACTGGGACATTATCACCAGTGACAGTGTTATTCCACATTATTGATCCATTCTCACAATAAAGTGAAGGCATTTGAGAATGCCAATAAGTTGATCTCGGTGAAAGCCTGAATGATTTGGTCTCGGCACAAGTTCTGACCCTGAGGCCGCAGCGCTGCATGCGTCTCGCTGGCGCACACACACACACACACACACACACTAGCTCTGTATTTATTATACTACTGTATGTTTAATTGTAAATGAGTATTAGTTCCACACTTATAAGAATGTTACAAGGATAAATCTGCAGTGTAATCAGATTAGAGTTGTAATTTTATCTTTTAGAGTATACTTTAAGAAAGTCATAACTTAATATTATGTATGAAGTTGTATTTTGACAAGAACACTTTATCTAAGTCCTAATTTTGTCAGAATAATGTCTGTAGACAAAAAAATATATAATAGTCATATTTTTACAAGAAAAAAAAAGTCTTTGTATTGCCAGAATCAGGCGCACTTTTACAAGACAAATCATAAAGTTTCAAGAATAAAGTTGTATTTTTACAAGGAAAAAAAGTCTTGTAATACCATGTGTAATTTGTATTGTTACCAAGTACCACATAAAGCTATCCCTTCCATTATTTTAAACTTAAACATGTCACTTTAACTATGTTTTTAACTATGTTTACCTGATATCATTCCTTTATGTGCTTGTAACATCACTACTATTTTTTCTCCTCCTAAAGTCACACTCTTCTCGTTAAGTTTTGACAGTGTTTGGACTTTTTCCTCATAAAAAAAATTATGACTTCATCCTCGTAAAATTCTGACTTTTTTCCTCATAAAAGTAAGACTTTACTCTTCTGTTATTATGATTTAGTGCCCACCCTCATAATATCATTTTTGTGTGACTACAGCAGTGAACCTGTTGTGCTCTTTTGAAAGGAATATTTCACTGACTTGCTTCTCTGTCCTCTCCCCTTTGCAGGTTTAGCCCCTATGAGTGGTACAACCCGCACCCATGCAACCCAGACTCGGACATAGTGGAAAACAATTTTACGCTGCTCAATAGTTTCTGGTTTGGAGTTGGGGCTCTCATGCAGCAAGGTAGTTGCCTCAGCCTGTGGAGCTCTCTATATCCCACTGTCTCTCAGGGTTGTAATCTTTTTTGTTGTTGTATACAAGCCAACGGCGACAGAGAAATAGACATCTGGCGTTCTCCAAAAAAAAAAAGATTCCAATGTATTAGAGCATTAATTTCATGATAGCCAGTGTCCTCTCTCTGTCTGTGCGTGGCCCATCAGCGCCTAGAGACCAGTGGGGTGTGGAGTCAGGACGTGAGGTTACCTTGGGTACATGACTCTCTGGCCCAAACAGCCCGTCACTTCTCCACACTCTGCCTATTCATCGCCACCGAATGCATTCGATGCATGAAAACAACCTGTCTGCGGGACATGTTTTATTTTATTTTTTTCCCCCCTTGCATTATTCAAAGCGCTCACTTGTGCCAGCGACTGGATGGGGAAGGGGGGGAAAGGGGGGGGGGGTCGTAAGCGTAGTTGAAATCCAACAATTATCTTTTCTGAGAGCTTTTTTTCAAGTGATTTCATCTTGAAGTGAAGCGAGCGGCGCATCCGCTTCGGATGAATAGAAAGAAGGCAAAAAAAACAAAACCTCAAGAGAGTTCTTGACTGTTTGACTGTTTTTGGAGCAAGCAGTGTTATCTTGTTGTGCGTTGTTACGTGGTGCAAATAGAGCTCGACGAGTGAATGCGAGATGAGTGGCTGCGGGGATGAATATATTTTGCAGCTTAACTCCTGCCGCCTCCCTCACCTCAGGCTCAGAGCTCATGCCCAAGGCGCTGTCGACGCGAATAGTGGGAGGCATCTGGTGGTTCTTCACCCTTATCATCATTTCCTCCTACACGGCCAACCTGGCCGCCTTCCTCACCGTGGAGAGGATGGAGTCGCCCATTGACTCCGCCGACGACCTCGCCAAGCAAACCAAGATCCTCTACGGCGTGGTAGAGGACGGGGCCACTATGACCTTTTTCAAGGTAGAAAAGAAAAATGCCTTCCTGTTTCCTTTTGCTCTTCATTATAGGTTATCCATCAAATATACTGTTGATAATCAAATAGGGCTGGAGGGGTAAAAAAATCAAATAACTCTGGTAAGTCGACGTCAAAAATATAGGTCAATGCAAAATTCCTGCCCCGAAGCTCCGCCGGGACCAAAATATAGATCAATTCCGCCCGGAACCGCGTTTGCGCCGCCGGAAGCAATGTTTCATACGGACATTTATTGCACACAATGTTAGGCCGCTGATAAACTTTGCCAAAAACGACAGAAGAGCGTTTGTAAGTGATTTTTAAGACCCCGTTACATGTCTACATTGCTAACTGTTTAGCATGTAGCATTTTACTGCCTCAAATTCTGCACACCAAATTTAGACTATACACTCAGTACCAGCATATGCAGCTTAAGAATTGAAGTAAAAATATAATTCATTTTAGCAGTAGTAGTGATTATTATTCAATTATTTGACCAAAAATCAATAGGAGAATAGATTCTGAAAATATCGAATAGTGACAGCCCTATAAAACCAGACAAAAAAAAAGGATTACATTTCAAGTTTTCTCAATTATGACTGATATATTTTCTATCCTTTCATAGTGGTAAGGTTAGGGTGCCACCAGTAGAACTTATTCACTGGTTAAAAAAAAATAAAATAGGCGAAGAATAATGTGGCAGTACAACTACTTCTTTTTATACTTGGGTCACATGAATTATCTTTGTATTACTCTTCCATCACATTTCTTTTTTTGTCACTTTACATACACTTGTAAGCCAGTTGTAAGTTAAAATGTTACTTAAAACTAACTGTGCAGTAAACAAACAGTTTGAGTGCAACTGTTTGATGCCATAAAAAAAATGTTTTTTTTATGTTTCCAAAAACAAACATTGTGGTCGGCCTGCGTCCTGGAATGGAATGTGTTTGAATGTGTTTCTTATATATATATATATATATATATATATATTGTATTACTCTTCCATCACATTTCTTTTTTTGTCACACATTATTCTTCGCCTAAAAAAAAAATATATATATATATATATATATATATATATATATATATATATATATATATATATATATATATATAAGAAACACATTCAAACACATTCCATTCCAGGACGCAGGCCGACCACAATGTTTGTTTTTGGAAACATAAAAAAAACATTTTTTTTATGGCATCAAACAGTTGCACTCAAACTGTTTGTTTACTGCACAGTTAGTTTTAAGTAACATTTTAACTTACAACTGGCTTACAAGTGTATGTAAAGTGACAAAAAAAGAAATGTGATGGAAGAGTAATACAAAGATAATTCATGTGACCCAAGTATAAAAAGAAGTAGTTGTACTGCCACATTATTCTTCGCCTAAAAATATTTTTATCCAGGTTGGTCATTATTTTGTAATAAGCAAAAAAGCCAAAGAACAAATAAAACATTTAGAGTTAAATCCCTTAGATGTTTAATGCGGAATCTTTTTTTCACTGGCAAATTTGCCCAGTAGGAAATTGTGCAACCTCATTCAACTCTAAAAAAGTAATGTGTTTACTTTTCAATGCATTGCAGTACTTTTTGTGCAACATCCTATCAAATGCTTCTTACCACCATGAAAAGACAGTGGTTGGTTCCATGTTATTTTCTTTTCCTTTTAAACAACAATACACTTAACAAACGCTCTTTCTTCTACATGTGAAGGTTAAAGCGAGACTAGGCAACCAATTAATGCATATTATTATGTTATTATCATTATAAAACATAACTCTGTGAAGTAACAGCAAAATTGCCCTATTTGAGTCGCTAATTCGCCTCTCACTCTCTCGCACGCAGAAGACAAAGATATCCACCTATGACAAGATGTGGGAGTTCATGAACAGCAGGAGGCAGTCAGTGATGGTGAAAAACGTGGAGGAGGGCATCCAGCGTGCCCTCACCTCGGAGTACGCCTTCCTCATGGAGTCTACCACCATCGAGTTTGTCACCCAGCGCAACTGCAACCTCACGCAGATCGGAGGCCTCATCGACTCCAAAGCCTATGGAGTGGGAACACCAATGGGTAAGGAGCTCAGGTTTACGCTTAGGTGAAAAATTTCAATTGTTAGATGATGGCGTGGAATTGATTTTTGATTCGCAACATTTGACAAAACGAAACTGCATTATATTAATTCAGTTTTCAACTTTATGCTGTCGAAAGAACATGACAGCAGCGATAGGCTACTGCCACACGACGTCTGCGGGCTGAATTATTCTGCTCAATAACAACACTGGCATCAGTCCTGCTTCTCTTGGGGTCGGGTCGCAGGGGCAGCAACCGAAGCAGAGAAGCCTCTCCCCAGCCACTTCGTCCAGCTCTTCCAGGGTGATCCAGAGACGGTCCCAGGACAACCAGGAGACATATAGTCGCCAGCCTGTACTGGTTGTGCCCGATAGCCACCTCCCCGGTCGGACATGCCCAGAACACCTCACCAGGCATCCTAACCAGATGCCCGCACCACCTCATCCGGCTGCTCTCCTTGCGGAGGAGCAGCGGCTCGACTCTGAGCCCCTCCCAGATTACCGAGATTCTCAGCCTATCTCTAAGGGAGATCCCGGACACCCTGCGTAAGAAACCCATTTTATGCCGCTTGTATCGGCAATCTTGTTCTTTCGGTCACGAGCCACAGCCCGTGACCATAAGATAGAGTGGAAACGTACATCGACCGGTAAATCGAGAGCTTTGCCTTTTCGGCTCAGCTCCTTTTTCACCACGACAGACCGATGCAGTTTCCGCATCACTGCAGACGCTGTATCCCATCCATCCATCCATCCATCCATTTTCTGAGCCGCTTCTCCTCACTAGGGTCCCGGGAGTGCTGGAGCCTATCCCAGCTATCATTGGGCAGGAGGCGGGGAACACCCTGAACTGATTGCCAGCCAATCGCAGGGCACATACAAACAAACAACCATTCGCACTCACATTCACACCTACGGGAAATTTAGAGTTGTTAATTAACCTACCATGCATGTTTTTGGGATGTGGGTGGAAACCGGAGTGCCTGGAGAAAACCCACGCAGGCACGGGGAGAACATGCAAACTCCACACAGACGGGGCCGGGGATTGAACCCCGGTCCTCAGAACTGTGAGGCAGACGCTCTAACCAGTCGTCTCCACCGTGCCGCCACGCTGGATCCCATCTCGCTCAAATATTGTTGAACCTCCAAAGTCAAATGCAATCAATTCTGTGATGCTAGTTGACTACCAAATTGTTCTAATTCCAGAAGAAATCCCCCCCATAGGAAATAATATAAGTTGAATACCTGTCAGGGTCAAACTGTCACCATTAACATTTTAAATCTCATAAAAGTAGAAAGAGATGTTCAGTGCTTTATAATGAAACTAAAATAAAGTAAAATAACTCACCCTTTGACACACATAACAGACACGTTATGGAGAGGGAACAAAAATGTCTGTGGAAACCGATACAGTACGAAAACACCTTGAGCTTTGTGGTTGGACTTTTGCTATGTACTGTTAATTGAATTGATAGTCAACATAGCATTTGTTAAGCTCTGGTCACTGGTTATTTTCATGCTTGCCTTTCAGCTACATACAATTTACGTTACTACTGTAGCTCCACGGTAAAATTAATTTGTGAATGTAATGATCGAGTTGTATTGCTCATATTGTAAAGAGCAGACAAACACGTATGGCATCGCAAGTTCCATTTCCTATCCTGCAGTTATCATGACACGTTTCCTTTGCGTCATAACTTGTACAACCCCAATTCCAATGAAGTTGGGACGTTGTGTTAAACATAAATCAAAACAGAATACAATGATTTGCAAATCATGTTCAACCTATATTTAATTGAATACACTACAAAGACCCGATATTTCATGTTCAAACTGATAAGAGGAATCTGCATCTTTTTGCACAATCTTTTTGTCAAAAACAAATACAAAAAAAAACTAAAAAATTGTACCGGCATTACCAGATATACAGCAACCCTTTATTGCCCAGTGACTGTTTTTGTCTCATAAGACATAAATGTCTTTATGTCTCTAAAGTGTTCTCTGTCAGTTGACTGTCTGTTGTCGTACTAGAGCGGCTCCAACTACCGGAAACAAATTCCTTGTGTGTTTTTTGGACATACTTGGCAAATAAAGATGATTCTGATTCTGATAAACTTTATTGTTTTTAGCAAATAATCATTAACTTAAGAATTTTATGGCTACAACACGTTCCAAATAAGCTGAGACAGGTGGCCAAAAACACTGAGAAAGTTGAGGAATGCTCATCAAACACCTGTTTGGAACATCCCACAGGTGAGCAGGCTAATTGGGAACAGGTGGGTGCCATGATTGGGTATAAAAGGAGCTTTCCTGAATTACTCAGTCATTCACAAGCAAAGATGGGGTGAGGCTCACCTCTTTGTGAACAAGTGCGTGAGAAAATAGTCGAACAGTTTAAGGACAATATTCCTCAACGTACAATTGCAAGGAATTTAGGGATTTCATCATCTACGGTCCATAATATCATCAAAAGGTTCAGAGAATATGGAGAAATCACGAGAATTATGCGGCAAGGCCGAAAACCAACCTTGAATGCCCGTGACCTTTGATCCCTCAGGCGGCACTGCATCAAAAACCGACATCAATGTGTAAAGGATATCATCACATGGGCTCAGGAACACTTCAGAAAACCAATGTCAGTAAATACAGTTCAGTGCTACATCCGTAAGTGCAACTTGAAACTCTACTATGCAGAGCAAAAGCCATTTATCAACAACACCCAGAAACGCCGCTGGCTTCTCTGGGCCTGAGCTCATCTAAGATGGACTGATGCAAAGTGGAAAAGTGTTCTGTGGTCCGACCAGTCCACATTTCAAATTGTTTTTGGAAATTGAGGACGTCGTGTCCTCCGGCCCAAAAAGGAAAAGAACCATCCGGACCGTTGTGGATGCAAAGTTCAAAAGCCAGCATCTGTGATGGTATGGGGCTGTGTTAGTGCCAATGGCATGGGTAACTTACACATCTGTGAAGGCACCATTAATGCTGAAAGGTACATACAGGTTTTGGAGAAACATATGCTGCCATCCAAGCAATGTCTTTTTCATGGAGGCCCCGACATATTTCAGCAAGACAATGCCAAATCACATTCTGCACGTGTTACAACAGCATGGCTTCGTAGTAAAAGAGTGCGGGTACTAGACTGGCCTGCCTGGAGTCCAGACCTGTCTCCCATTGAAGCGTAAAATACAACAACGGAGACCCCGGACTGTTGAACAGCTGAAGCCGTACATCAAGCAGCTGAAGCCGTACATCAAGCAAGAATTGGAAATAATTCCACCTACAAAGCTTCAACAATTAGTGTCCTCAGTTCCCAAACGTTTATTGAATGTTGTTAAAAGAAAAGGTGATGTAACACAGTGGTAAACATGACCCTGTCCCAGCTTTTTTGGAACGTGTTGCAGCCATAAAATTCTAAGTTAATGATTATTTGCTAAAAACAATAAAGTTTATCAGTTTGATCATTAAATATCTTGTCTTTGTAGTGTATTCAATTAAATATAGGTTGAACATGATTTTCAAATTATTGTATTCTGTTTTTATTGATGTTTAACACAACGTCCCAACTTCATTGGAATTGGGGTTGTACATTTTTGTGGTTTTATCACTCAATATACTAAAAAAGGAAAAGTCCATCCTTTGCCCACTCATTGAGCTGAGGTCTTACAATATTTCCTGTTTTAAACTCAACTTTGTTTTGTTTTGTTTTTTTACTTTTCAAGCATATTTTTCCCCAAAATGTTGGTTGAAATGACAATTAATAGATTCATTGATCATTCCTCATAGTCAATTAAATAATTGTAGTCCACTGTGAAAAAAGAAGCTACATTTCTACAAAATGTAGCGTTAAAAACAAAAGGCTTCGAAAGGTTGACTTCTGCAGATGTCATGGCATATTTACTCACTGCTAGAGAGGCAAAGCCTTAATGTTGGCGGATATCTCCTAATGGTGTGATTTAGCTTATTCTTCATGTCACAAAGAGCGACGACCGTGAGGGGAAGAATTGTGGAAAGCGGCTTGAAAGTGAATTTACCGCAGACCCCCACCCTCCCTCATGTCTGGCTTGACGCCGCGTAAATTGTAGCCCGGCGTCAAAGCGCCTCAACAAAACACTTCGCCGGCAAACAATCAGACGACAATCCGGCCGCTCGCGCGTCTGTTTTTCTAATCTACGTTTGCGCCTGTCAAAAAAGATGAGACACTCTCAAAGCATCAAACTTTTTATGCGACACTCATCATTCACGCTGGGGAGTGTTGTGTTGTGTTGTGCTGTATGCAAAGCAGCCGGCGGGCGGATAAATGTATCCCAAGGGTACTGGAGTCGAAAGCTGCTGCTGATTTCTGTCCCAGTTGCCATAAAGGTTAAAGTGGTCGCCACGAGGCCAACGGGAGCACTGCGACCGGCGTGTCGGGGAGGGCGGGGGGGCTAATGGCCGCATCCATCACGAGCGATATGAAGGCCATCAAAATACGGATGATTAATTCTGGCCATCCACATCTGGAGCTGCCTCGTGCTGATGAGCGCGGTGCGGTTATAGATCTGCAGAGATGCGATGATTGCCGCGGCCGTAACAAAAGCCGAGGCGGCGTCGTGATGTATCGCCCCGCTGCGCCGTCGACTTTACACGGACGTCCTTGAAATGGACATCAGACCTTCCCGGTTGCTTTTCATCGGTGCCACGACGCAGTGTATCAGACGTAACCAGCTATATTTCAAATCCTTCATTTCCCTGATAAGTGCTACACTGATAAATGCATAAGAAAAACTACTGATTAGGATGTCTGCTGCAGGAGTTATTACTTCTCACTAATTCATTTCGCTCTCACGTTGAGAATGTTCAGTGCTCACTGTTTCAGAATAAAGCTGATTACGCTTCCTCAAATGTTTCCTCTTTGATGGAAAATGTCTCTTTTAATCACTAAATGTAGCAGCTCTCACAAAAGAATAGGATTTTTTTTCCCCCCGACTTTGGACGTCCTTGCCGCTTACTACGTTTTGATCGAAGTTTGTTTTTCCCTCAGTGAAGTTCGTTCGGTCGGGTGTGAACGCAGGAATCGAACTTGGGTGCCGTCCAAAAATCGGTTGAGGCATCTGTTTTCCTCTGCCAAAATGCTTGCTCGTGTGGTGTTCAGTTTGTTTTGTGTGTGTGAGAAACAGGTATGTGCGCGCATAGCCACTAGTTGGTGATCGAGCATCTGCCCTTTTGCCCTGGATGAAAGAAAGTGCCCTTTTTCCAGCAACCCATGTTTTTCTTCATTCAGTAATATTTACATTTAAGAAAAATTCCCCTCTCTCTCATCAATTTTGTTTTTTCCTTGGAAGAATTGTACATATGCCTACAGCTTCCCTGCCTTGCCCCCCGCCCCCCTCCTTCTCCTTCCCCTTCATTTGAACAGGGGTGTGTTGACTTTTTATATCCACTCCTTAATACTGTTGTCCTCTGTCTCTATTGTCAGGCGTTGCCGTGGTTCACTTTGGCTGTGTCATCTCTATGCGTTAGCGTCAGTGTGTGTTTTCGCATCATTGCCTTGCGTCACTTTGATGTGGTGGATGCAACCTTCCCAGGCGTACTGCATAACCTTGTACCTGCTTCGAGATGAGTCGATCCAACTGGCAAATGAACAAATCGGGTTTGACGACATCATGGTCACGTGTTGGTTGTGGTTGTGTGTAGACACACTAAACAAATACGTCTTCAGTTTAGCATGTAGGCGGACAGCATGATGTCCGATTATCGTTTTTTTTCTGCGTGAAGCTGGGATTGGCATTTGACAAAATTCCCTTAATCAAGTTTGGGAAAAATTACCTTCACATATTTAGTATGAACTTCTTTTTTTATATAACTAAATTACATGATTTTTAGAATTCAGTATTCATGTTAAGAATTGTTTCTTTTTTTCTCAAAATGTTTTTGACAATCAAACATAGTACTCTGCAGCGTAATATACTCGCAGGTCACTATTTGCATATTTTCTGTGGAACTTATCACAAGCTATTCGCTGTACAGTATGTTGAAGTGAGACATCCTGAGTGAGAGACAAGCTTTGTAAGTCAGGAAGAAAGTTTAGCCTGGGTGGTTAGTGGAAATTACGGAGAGTCCTCGCTGCATGTTCATGCAGAACTTCCGGTGCATTTTTATTTTTATTTTTTCCAAAATTAGATAACCTATAAGCCATAGGTGTCAAACTCAAGGCCCGGGGGCCATATATGGCCCACCACATCATTTTATGTGGACCATAAAACCAAATCATGTGTGTTGACTTCATGATTACTGAAATAGCAAAATTGCAAATTGTTTTTATTACGTTGAGATATCGCAAGCATTTTTTTGTTATTAGTGCCCTTTTGAAAATAAATTGAAAAATATATTTTTTTAAAACAATAAACAACAATATTTAATAATAAATTAATTCGACATTCTCTAAAAAACTCCCCTTTATGCCATGTTCATACTGCAGGTCAACAATTAACAATTTTTACTGACTTCTGATGTCAAAACTAGTTATCCATCCATTTGTTGTTTATATGTAATAAATAATATGAGGCAAAAATACATTAATATGGGCTCACAGTCATAATGGCCCTCCGAGGGAAACCATAACTAAGATGGGAGGCGCGACAAAAATGAGTTTGACACCTCAGCTATAAGTCATTTGTTTTTAAGTTTAATGTTGTAAAATGAGTTTGTATTGATATTCTCTTGTGGCATTATAGTTTGCAGTATATTTAGTTTGGGTGGGCGTCAATTATTCGCGGTTTTTCACTGTTCGTGGCACGGTTTAGCTTTAAAAATGGAGCAATTGCTTCAAGATATGATTAATAAACAATCTATGAAAGGTGATTCTAAAGAATCAGTTCATTGAATAATCAATAACTATGCCAATCACTAAAAGGAAAATGTGTTACCTTTAAAGTGCCCTCAGTTTAAGATCAATTTGTGTGCTGTTTTCTTTTTCCTGTTTACATTCTTGTGATCAATAAGAGAAGTGAAAGATCTCGGGTGGCTCGTGGTAACGCATTTTGCTTCACTTGGATTATTTTGCCATGTGAAAAGAAACCTTAGCCTGGGGGGAAGCAGACCAAGTGTAAAAAAAAAAAAAACTATCAACGGATTCGGCTGTGAGAAAGCAACCTATAGGCGTGAAAGCACGTTTAATCTTTAAGTGCTCGTCGGTTCCGCCCATTCCCTTTCCCAAAAAGCAGAGCTATCGACTCAAAGCGTTAGCGTAGCAGCCGTTCGTCTGCGTGGGAGTGATGGATGCCTTGTGCTTTTCAACATTTGTAAGGTAGTTATGAATGCACGTAGCGTCAAGCGTCGCACTTTTCCATTTGCTGCGGCTCCAGCTCTCTATCCTTGTCTCTGAGGGCTCATCCTATTAGCATTTATCCAAGGCCTCCTTTGTTAGGCCATCATTTATCATTTGAAATATGATGGAGGGGTTTGTGGCGAGAGGGGAGCGAGGGGAGGAACAATCAGGAGTCTGTGATACTTGAGAGATCTCCCATCTTCAAATGAAGCATATGCTTGAACACATGAACATGCAAATTGAGCCGATGTGTGCACTTAAGCGTGTGTGCACACGTAAGCATGGAAGTAGACTTTAAATCAATATTATGTCATGTTTTTACTCCAAAACAACAGCTCCAAAAAAGTCACGTTGATAGTACATGGCTTGCATTAAACATGCATTCATTCTATACCTTTATATGTACTCTACAATAAGTAACTTTTCCCATCAAGTTAATAGTTTACAAATCATGTTGGCACACTGGCTCAAGTTAATAAAATAATGGTGGACCAGCTAGGACACCTCAGTTGAGAGCTTTGATTGGACTTTGCCACATAATAAAATTATGTTGTAGCATTATTACAATCATTATTAAACATGAGATGTACTTTTAAATGTTTTTTTTTAAATTTATTTCATTAAAAAAAATTCTGTGGTTACCAAGTACATTGGTGAGCACCAAATGAACAGCTCCACATCATACTTTCAAGTGGCTTAGAAGTCAGTCACATGTTCGGGGGAACCCTGGAGCAACTACAACAAAGAAAAATCTAATATTATTTACTGCGGAATTTCCAAAAAAAGAAATGTTTTTTTTTATTTACTGTCAAATGAAAAGCATTTTTCTCCAGGTTTATGAGTTTTATATATTTTTAAAAACATGACTAAAAGTAATTTTTGTTGTCTTAAGGGTGCCTAAAAATCCCCTAATTTAAAATGCATGTTTTTCATTGAACTGTGTCAATTTCAAAGTTATTAAATGAAACAAAAATAACAACTTTACAACTATGTCCAGAAGAGAGTTTTTACTGTTTTGCCTTTATGCACCATCACAACGGTTTCCAATTACAACAATCAAATGTGTGATTGAAGTGTAGACTTTCAGTTTTAGATTAGATTGAAGACGTTTTACAAAAAGACAGCAATGACCTCTTTGCGCGGAAAGTTTTTAGGGAGCTGGATAGATGGGCCATCATTTTTAATATTTGCAAAATAAAGATAGCATCAGAAAAACTCAGTCAGTGTCCAAATACTTGCGGACCTTAGTGTATGTTTAAAAAAAATAAATAAATAAAATAAAAAGTCTGTGTAATTGTCTGGCGTTGCCTTTTTCCTGTCCAAATAAATGGACTCTGTGAGATGAAAGGATGATGGATGATAACAGAAAATGATGGATGACACTGGGAATGAACTGCAAAATAAAAAGACTTGATTCTATAGTTGTGGAGTCCGCAACAGATGGGAAACTATTAAACATAACTAGAATGATTTTCCAAAACTTCAAAGTTTAATTTCTTGGCTACATTATCACAAAAAAAGATGGATTTACTTTTTTAATTGTAGTAGTATAGTGTAGTAGGTATTTTCCCCTTCAACGTTCCACAGTTATGATTTTGCAAATGCATCTAAATGGAAATTTGTTGAAAAGGCAAAACACTGCCTTTGTTAATGATTTGAATTTCCTTCTTTTTTTACATCACAAATAGAAATAGACGTAACGTGCTTTTAACATGGTTTATAAATGAATGATGAAGCTTACCCTGAGCATTAATCTCTCTCTGGGAAGAGAGAGTGAGTGTGTGTGTGCGTGCGCGTGTGTGTGTGTGTGTGTGTCTGTATGTCGCACTTTTTTGTGGAAGCGGCGGGAACGAGACCCCGCTCAGCTCCTCTGCAACCATAACTCCTCCTTTGATCACCCATGTAGCTCCTACTGTGCCACTAATACCGCCACCCGCCCACGAGCTCCCCCCTCCACACCATGCCATTCAACTGCACACACAAATAATGAAACCCCATCTCAAATATACACATATAATCCCGCTGCCATGTAATATACACCCAGCTGGGTGGCTGTTTACTGCATGCGCACACCATTTGCGGCGCGTGTGCAAACAGCAACTCGTTCGATGCTTCTGAAACCGATACTTTGTTGCCAACTTGCTGTGTGTTAATGGGAACGTAGAGTGTGAATGGAGTCACCCCATGACTATCAGGATTAGCGGGATCCAAAGGAGGACTCCCCGTGTGCAGCCATATGTAACGTGTCAGGTCGTATGTTGGCACCGACGTAAATGGCTTCATTCCCGCCAAGAGGTACTTTGCGCTTCAGCTTTGCCGGCACGGGTGCCGACTCAAGGCCCGCGGCCCAGCGCCGGCCCCCGGCATCATTTTATTGGGCCTGTGAGAGCTTGCACAAAAAAAAATACATTTATTCTCAACTTCTGTTCAAAACTAGTTATTCATTCATACATTCATTCATCTTCCGTGCTGCTTATCCTCACGGGGGTCGTGGTAGTGCTGGAGCTTATCCCAGCTAACTTCGGGCGAGAGGCAGGGTACACCCTGAACCGGTCGCCAGCCAATCGCAGGGCACATAGAAACAAACAACCATTCACACTCACATTCATACCTATGGGCAATTTCGAGTCTTCAATTAACCTACCACGCATGTTTTGGGGATGTGGGAGGAAAACAGGAGTACCCGGAGAAAACACACGCAGGCACGGGGAGAACATGCAAACTCTACGTAGGTGGGGGCGAATTTGTACCCGGGTCCTCAGAACTGCGAGGCAGACATGCTAACCAGTCGTCCACCGTGTGCCAAAACTAGTTGTATGTTTTAAAAATTATAACGTTCTTTGCATATTATGTTGGTGGTTCACTATTTACAAATTCACATTTTAGTTTTTTTCCTGTGGAACCTTTTCACCATTCCCTGAAAACTCACTTTTATGCTATGTTCAAACTGCAGGTCAATTCCATTTGTTTTGCCCATATGTGACATCATACAAATGTTTTTGTCTGTGTGAAGAGTACAATTCAGATTTTTTTTTTTTTTTTTTTTTTCCCAATCCGACACAGGCCTCTTTCATATGTGGATATAAATCGGATATGTATAAGCACTCATGCGACCCACACGTCATTAAAAGGCGTCACAATTATCACAATGTTTCGACAAAATAGACAGCCGTGAAAAAGAATTGAGGTTAAAGAAGCAGAAAAGCAGTCAGTGGCAAAAAAAAGATCCTTTAGAACTGATAAATTTAAGAATATGTTGCACACAAAAATAAGCTCAATAAAAGATAAATAAGAAGATAATATATTGAATTGTGGTCTAAGAAGTACAATTTCACAGTATATGGATTATTGCACAGACACATTCAAACATGTTTCAACATTGCACAGTAGGTGAATTAATGACTCACGCTTGTCAAGATTTAGAATGTGGAGTCAGTGTGAGTTTAGGGTGGTAATGGGATTTTTGGAAAAGAAAAAAAAACAAAACTGTTCTTGAGTCTGTATGTCCTTACTCTGATACCCCTATAGCACCTCCCGACTA
This sequence comes from Phyllopteryx taeniolatus, assembly GCF_024500385.1. Taxonomy (NCBI): domain Eukaryota; kingdom Metazoa; phylum Chordata; class Actinopteri; order Syngnathiformes; family Syngnathidae; genus Phyllopteryx; species Phyllopteryx taeniolatus. Next base: position 12,153,639 of record NC_084519.1, read on the forward strand.
CTTGATAATTTAGGATTTTCGTAAAAGATCTCAATCTTAGTAGATCACACGCAACATGCCCATCAAAGAGCGAACGCGCAATTTAGCGGACGCTATTTGGGATCAAGTCTGTTAACAAACAGTGCAGCTCAGCTTCTGACTTGCAGAAATCATGCCAAGCTATATGCTCTGTTTTTTGATTGTTTGTTTGTTTGTTTTTTGACACAACGTTAAGCTTGTTAACGCATCACAGCAGTGCAAAAAAAAAAAGTAGCGCTTCAAGTACAACTAAAGCAATAATAAATGTCATTCTTAGTGTTTATATAGCATAATCATTCACACAGCTCAAACTGTTATTGTTGCACTCGTCTGCATCCTTCCTAAAAAGAAGCCAAATAATTGATGTTGCACTTTTGCGCTTAGAGTTAAGCTGTTGATGTTTTATTATATTTGTCATAAAATCTGTTCCTTTCTCCACAAATGATGATTAGCATTTAATGTTGTTGTTTTTTTTCTTCCCTTACTGTACTGAATGTGAACGTAACCATGATCTTAAAACTTAGGTACATTTGGAGTGGCACTCCGCGCAACTATAACTACAATATGGTCCTGGCAAACTGTTTTGATTGATGGATGTATTACTTACAATTTGAAGCACATCCAGCAGTAGAAGCCACTAGTGTAGTTTTCCTAGAATGTACCCTAGCAAACAAAAACAAAAACATCACATGACATCATCATTGTTGATTTTGTGTCTCCCGCAGGCTCTCCATACAGGGACAAAATCACAATTGCCATTCTGCAGCTGCAGGAAGAGGGCAAGCTGCACATGATGAAGGAGAAATGGTGGAGGGGGAACGGCTGTCCCGAGGAGGAGAGCAAAGAGGCCAGCGCTTTGGGGGTGCAGAACATCGGAGGAATCTTTATCGTACTGGCCGCCGGACTGGTCCTGTCTGTCTTTGTGGCCGTGGGGGAGGTCCTATACAAGTCCAAGCAGAACGCCCAACTGGAGAAGGTACGATTTTTAGTTGCCTGGCTAAAGGGCTGGGCGATATGGCAAAAAAATGAAAACACATTAAAAGTTTTAACAAAATCACAATTGATTTTTGTACATTGTTCGATCTTGATTATTATCGTGATTTTTTTTTAATATTGTTTTTAAACTTACCGGTACTTTGAACTGCCAGTTTTAAAGCCTCTGTACTGAAAATTAAAGATGCTAGTGAATAGTTCAACATTTCAAGAATGCAATACTCCTCCCATCATTATATTTACATACTCAGCAAACAAGGCACATTCAAGCAAATAAATATAAAAAAATATGAGAACAAATTTCTCTCAACAGTGCACTAATTTACAGTCCTGATTTATTCATTTTTTGGGGGATGTATTGTGATTCTAGATACGCCGTAAACATTTTTGCTTCTCTCAAATGTGCGTCCTCTTTAATAACAATAGAGATTAGCTAGTTCTGTCATGTTACAAACCACCTGAATAATGCCGATTGACACGATTGATTACTGCTTTGGTCCGGTGGCTGCACCGCTAGTAGCAGCTAGCTGCTAATGCTACGTAGCATTAGCACGCACGTAGCAGCACGACGTACTGTTGCTGGTAGAATTAAGTGACAGGCAACACCGACTCCGCTCGCATTTTATGCTTTCCACGTTTTATGCTTTGGGTGTTGTTTTAGTTCCCCAACCACCATATTGCCTCTGAGACACAGGAAGTAGCCTGCTAGCCAACAAACCGAAAAACAAACATACACATATGGACAAACGAATAAAACCGTTTCCCACAACCCTGAATGAAAAATGGTAGAGTGCAGTCATTTTACGAACGGGTAAACAAATACTTTTGTTTAACCTTGGTCGCGCTCTGCTGAGTGCCTTTCTCGTTTACAAATGCAACTTTTTAATTTGGTGGCGCAGCGTCGACATTGATTTGACTTTTTAGAATGCAATGAGGTCACACATGTTTTCACTGTAGTGTTTATACAGCGCGGAAGGCAGTGTTACTTTAAAAAATGGCCTCAGTGCATTTGTTTTTCCCACCTGCCACCTCGCCGCTGATTAGTTTGTGTTTGTGCGTACGTTCCGAGCACATCTCAGCGATCATTAATCAAGATCCCGGCTCGCAGTGTTTGAATCATTTCAAATGCCACAACATCCACGCTGGCGAGGTGGTTGTTCATTTACTCGCCTCCCTCCCGCTCGCTCTATTCTTTCTACCTGTCACCTTCCTCCAACATGAAAGCAATGGCTTTTTGCTTTTTTTTTATCCGCCTCTTCTTTCCCCCGTTCCTTTTTGCCTGCACACACTTCCGGTGCTTTTCTTCTTCTATAATCACCTCGTTCAGAGAGGGCACAAGATGTCATTCATGCAGCAGTCAAATTGTGTGTATAAGTGAAAGAAAATTACCTGCTGTCCAAGCCGCCTACGTGTCACACTCCTACACACAAATTGGATTCAGCATCATCTGAAGGTGATTTTATAGGCATTTGGCTTGGGAATGTTGGCCTAGCAGGCACATGAACATTTTATATAAAGGATTTCATGTCATGTACACAATGTTAGGACAAAAACAGTTCACATATTGTCAAGGTTGCATAAGATTTGTTTGTTTCCAAAGGAAATCTTTCTCAGACTGACCTTTTTTTGGGTGAAAAAAACCATTGCCGATTTCAAATAACTTTAGCCTGATCACTCATGTTTTCTTTAATGATTGGTACACATTTTATAAATTCTGCCAGGGTTTCTAAACGTATTAGCACAACTGGATGTACAGGCAGTAATTAATGAAATATTGTGTGTTACTGTTTTGCGTACATGGAGCGTATGTTTGAGAGGAAGGGTATTAATAAAAAATAATATTTATAATAATATTATAATAATAAATACAAATTGACAAATTGTACCTTTACATCAATAAGGGTTCAGTCAGCTAGGTATTAGTTGAGTAATATGTTTAATTAAATAATACTACATAATAATTCATTTAAATTAAAAGCAAACACATGTTTTTATAAACTATAAAATAAAAATGAATACAAATAAGTGTAAGAAATTACAATGTAAAAATGTTTAAAAAGAAGAGAAGTTAAAAAATAAAATCATTAAAATAAATAATTAAACAATACTACAAAATGTTATTGATCTGATTTTTTTTTAAGAAATTACATTAAAATTTTAAAAATTGCATTCAATTAAAATTTAAAGACAGGGGTTGTACTATGGTTACCTAATTTAGCTACATGAGTGAGTCAATACTTTAGAAAGAACTCTCAGTAAGATAGCTACCAGGTAAGTAAGCCAATTTCAGTTATATAGCATTTTCAGAGAGGATTTACAAAGTGTCACATATAATAAAGTCATACATTTTACAGTTATAACTACACATTTCAAACAAATCCAAATCAATTTAAAAAAAAATCGAACTTATTGGAATTTCTCTCTAGGAAAATTGGCTTTTATCTGCTTTTTTGTTTTGTTTTTTTAATGTCCACTGAAGAGGCACCTCTTAGCTCAAAAGAAGGTCAATTCGCCCAATTTGGGGGCAATGCACCGGAAGGCTTCATCACCGTTAGTTTTTAATCTCGTTTGGTTCTCGGGTGCAGGTGTGCCTAATGTGGCGTCCCGTGAGCGTAATCATCGGTGTTGCGGGCAGTGCGGCATAAACCCTTGTCTCCTTGCTGTCTCCGCTGTGCGCAGAGATCCTTCTGCAGCGCCATGATGGACGAGCTGCGGGTGTCTCTGAAGTGCCAGCGTCGTCTCAAACAGAAGCCGCAGCCGCCGGTCATCGTTAAGACGGAGGAAGTCATCAACATGCACACGTTCAACGACAGGAGACTCCCCGGGAAGGAAACAATGGCGTGAAAAGACAAAAATAAAAAATAAGAACTTCCCTCTGTGTGGGGGAACGCAGTGAGTGGAGCTGGGTGACATCATGACTGACCTTTACCGCCGTGTAAAGTTGACGGTCTTTTTTTCTTTTCTTTTTTATTTGTTATGTAGAGAGATGTTTCCTGTGGAAATCAAGCTAGCTGAGCAGTGTCACCTCACTGTGATGGTCATTTTGTGAAGGCAGCTGGAGATGAAGAGGGCTGTATATGCTGAGAGTGGACTAACACACACAAACACGCGCGCACACACATAAATAGTGACACAGGATGTAGTTTTTCTGTTCAAGTCCGACCTCTGTGTGACCCAGCCCATATTTCCCTTCCCCTTAGTTTCTTTAGGATTATTTGGAGAATTGGAAAATAAATAATAAATCACATCAACAAGAGGACGAAGAGTAGACATCGCCAAACAGTTTTACTATGAACTGGTGTGTATATTTCGGAATCATCTTTGCCAACTCATCGTACCGTCTTTTTCCTCGTGCCAAAGCTTTTGGTTCAAAAGCCTCAATGTAATACGCTTCTAATGTCTCTCTAAGTTGTTGTTTTAATGCAGGATTTCTACAAAAAATAATAATTATAATAATAATAATAATAATAATAATGTTTGTTTTTGTACAAGATCAAGACATTTTATAGGACTTTGTATCATGGTAGCCGCTCCCGAGGACACAACATGTAGCGGACGCAAACGAAGCCCTCGCTCAGACTCCTGACGCCTGGGAGGCTTCCACACGCTGCTCTGTAGGATTCATCCCGCTCACTTATGCCGCATTCCCGCTTTCGGTCTTTTCATTCTTTGTGTGTTTGCGTGTCTGGAGAAAATATGGCTATGTAATAAAGCTATGCTTGAAGTCACAAAGGTGCTTATCTTTAAAACAGACTACTACACGTAACGAGTCTTGGTTTGTTAGAAAAATGAAACAACAACAACTAAACAATCAATCCAATAGGGCTATCGTGTTTCAAATAAGAAAGCTGCAGTACTATAAAAGCCACCATATTTGTAGTTCCCACATACTTACATGACTACAAATGATTGACAGTTTTCAACCAATCAAGACTTACACACACGATAAAGCGATTTTTAGCATTTTTCTCCTTTCCAGTCAGCAAAATCCTGATGGCTCTAAAATATTACCCATAACGATTATCCTGCTAAGTGATTTTTTTTTCCCACACCCCAATCTGCTCAGAAAATTAACCAACTATCGTAAAGGGTAAACCTCAAAAACTCCGTGATTGTGACATGTAACGAAACGAAATCAATTAAGAATCGACCTGAAGCTAACAGTTAGCCTAGCTTTTTGTTCTTGTTCTTCGTTTGTTTTTGTTTGGGTTTTTTTTGTGTGGGGGGGCAGTGTGGGTGCCATGTGGCACTCGGCTGCCTCTCACAGGTCAGTCTTGGTACTGCACCAGTTTTCCCTGTCATGTGTGGGGGCTCTCCCATTTCCAAAATCGGTTAAGATGTTAGAAAATGGGTATTTGTGCACCCGTTCAGCATAAAAGCAAGAATCTTCGCAGACCCAATATATTTGCAGGTCAGTGCTTGAGGTACATGTTCTGTGTCAGCACTCTACCGGACATTATCGTAATACAATCTTCTTCAACCTTCCTAGAATTATTTATCAATGTCAATGCCTATTGATTTTGACATCCAACACAAGATGACAGAGGACGCTGACGTCAAAAGTCAGATTGGTACATGTTCCTGCTCAGCTCTTGAACTCGGAGCGATTAAATCTCTTTCAGCTTAAGAAATATATTGATTTTTCAAGAGTGTTTGATCCAAGATGCTTGAAGGTAGCTGTCGAAAGTCGAAAGAGTGACTTTGCTTAATAATTAAACATTCTCAGTTCAGGGTCGTGTTTATCATGCTTAGAACTGGGAATCTACATAAGTCTGAAAGTCACGGTATATGACAACAAATGATTTGTCCCTGTTAGATTTATGTTAGTGTTCGGAGTCCATTTTCAATCGATTCTCGTGCAGCGCCATTATGACAGCTTGTATCTGTTTTTGGTTAGCATATTTAGTATACTGAGTCATAGTTAATTGGTTGGATATTTAGTAGGGCATGGGCCTGTATCAGATTTTTTTTCCCTCCTCCCTTGCATTCAGATTTAGACCCAAATGGCAAGTCAAATCAAGATGTACTTCAAGTTTTTACACTGCTGGGCATTATTTTAAACCAGTTTCAAACTTTCAAGCGCTATTATTTTATGTATCAAACAAAGAATCATATTAATTTTGAAAGACAGAAAAAAAAAACAGGGGCGATCTAAGCTATGTATTAGTCGCTTACAATCTAAAAGAATCCAAAGATATTCAGGGATCCTTACTCCATGATGGAACGAGATCTATTGACTTTTCAAAGCCATTGGTTTATCTAGTTTTGAAACAGACTGACTTTTTTCATTGTTGCATTGAATGTAATCAAATTTTGTTCTTTTTAAAAGACCGGTCTTGTCTTTATAGAGCAAGGAACCATATGTCTTACATTGTAACAACAATCAAAGTAAATAATGGAAAATATATAAATAAATATTATGGAAGGTACATCATTATTAAAAACAGAATGATATTTTTAAAATAATTAGGAAAATGTAGATCGATGCAGAAATAAAATCCATACACACACATATATATATATATATATATATATATATATATATATATATATATATATATTTATTTATTTAACAACTTGCTGTAATTTAGTACATAGTTAAAATTATTAACAACTTAATTATGTCAATTTTCAAGTATTTTAATGGGTAACCTGTAAAAGGGTTGAATAATAAGCCGTTTCTTGTTTAACGAGTGTGACCATGTTGTGGGTTTACACACACACACACACACGTGCGAAACCTCTCACAAGAAGAGAACCGACCGAGTGGTTCGCCGTGCTCCATGCTGTAACATGACAAGCGCGTGTGCTGCTCCTTCTCCATCCAACGCTGTTCACTAAATCAGCTCCAAGGATTTGCACCACAGGGATCCACACACACACACACACACACATACACACACACACACACACGAGGACATCTGCGCTGTACATGAAATGATCTCCCGTTGTATGATGGTGTGTGTGTGTGTGTGTGTGTGCGTGTGGTGGGGGGGCTGGCTAACATGATGCTGAAACCATGTTTTCTTTCCCCAGTGTTGCTTGCTATGTGCCGTGCAGCTATAGATTTAGTGGTGCAAGACTGAACACATGTATTAGTGACTTCACAACAAAAGGCTGTGCTGTAAAAAAAAGAAAAAAAAAACTTCAATGGCTGGAAGTTGACATTTTTACAAACACAATAATGTCATTAAAACGTGTCACCATTGCAGTTTGGCCATGGATGTATTATTACAAATCCTTTATTAACTGTATGGTTAATTTTTATTTTTTTTGAGGAAAAATTACTACATTAGCAAAAGTGTAAAAAGAAGTTAACCTCTGTAAATCATAAATGCAACAGAACCTGCATCTTAACTCTGAAAACAAGTGGCGTCCTCCATTTACAACAAAGTTCCTTTCCTATGGTGGTAACAAAACCTGAATTTGTATCTAAGTAAAATCTCTCTATTCACTAATGCAGTCATAAAATTAGAACTACAGTAAATATTTGTATTTAAAATGTTATATTTTTAAGCTACAAATTAAAAAATATATATTGAATGAAAAACAGTAAGTACACACGACACGGTACTGAATTGTAGAGAAACTCACCTTTTCAGTTTACTTAAAACTGCGCTCAGTGACGGACTTGGGTGTCCAGCATGAGTCCCCCTCCAAACTACATAAGAACTTGAGCACCTTTGTTTGCATCAGTGGTCATCACACCCAATTCCGAGGTACTTAGTTGTTATTACGAGGGCCATCCCTACCACAACAGTGTGATGTTCACTAGCTAGCTATGCCTGCTTCCCTGATAACCGCAATTTAAGAAACAGCTCAGTGTTGTAATTGAATTTTACAAACGAGATGTTGATGCCTTGGATGAGACCGCTAGCCGAGCAGAGTCCCGTCCGCTGGTTAGCTTGCAGACTAGCTGTTGGCTAGCGCCGGTCGTCGTGGCGTGGAAAACCCCGGGACGACACGCTCGGGTTATGTTCCAGCCACCTTTAAGCGGATGTATTTTAACAGCTCAAATGTTAAGGGACGTGTAGGCATAAGAAAGTTGCTAGATGACAGATGGGAAATGTTGCAGAGACAATGGCTTAATTTTTCACAATTTTGAAGCCTCATATAGTTGGCGATTCTTTATATATATACATATATATATATTAAAATTTGTCTCGTGTCAAAGAAGAAGACAATGTATTTATTTTCCCTTTACAGGGACTAAGAGCTAATTTCCATATATGGCATTTTGCATGACGTTAACAGTAAACGAGTGACCTTTTCGTTATATGAAATGCACGCTTTCGCGTTTATTTTGGAAAGTGGGAGTCTTCTTTTCATTTCCTCAAAGTGATGTTACACAATATAGTGAGAAGGGTATTTTCCTCATACAGCATTTAATTAAGTGTGAGTTTAAATGTGTGGGAAAAAGAATGTTTTCATATAGTCTCTCTCTCTCTCTATTTACTGTATATCTCGCAGCTTTTCTCGATATTGCAGATTTTCTCGATATTGCAGATTTTCTCGATATTGCAGATTTTCACCTATCGCTGGTACGTATCGCAGAGGCAAAACAGGAGTTCACTGTCGTGTCTCCCTGATATTCGGTAATATGCCATCAAGAGTGCACGAATCCAGATGACCACGACTATTTGGCTTTGGTAATAACGATGCACGGCCTGACGATGTAAGGCCCGCAATGTTCCACGCTCGCTGTTTCTTTTATTGTTTATTGTTATTTGGCACCTGTGGCTGGCGAGACACCTCTGCCTTTCCCAATGGGTTTTTTTTTTTTTTTTTTTTTTGCGAGCGTCATTGATGGGAGCTGCTCGCAGCTGTGCAGCCACAACAGTAATGGCCGCCAATGGCTGCCCTCCAGATTGACACGGAAGGTCAGAGCAGGCGTTAGCGCGCCCACAGACGATCATTAAGTCTGTCACAGTTATTTCCATCAGATTAAGTCCTCTTCCTCCTTTTCCTAAGTGCTCCTCTGAACACTATCCTTGGATAACGTTGTGTTCATTAGCCAATTAATGTGTGCCATGACAAAAACGTCTTTCAGAATGTGACTTTGCTTTGTCGTACATAGCCTACACAATATTGGGCAAACACACCTGACATATGGTAAAAATGGATTTTATGCTCATTTAACAGCATAACTAACTGATTTGAAAAAAATAATGATAAAATCAGACATTATGAAATATTACGTGAACACTGAGGAGATGGAAATTTGAATGAGGGACTGACTACCTGAGTGTGTTGTTTTAGTTTGGACTATTTTTCTAATCGAAGCTAAATATTCTGTCATCGTTCTGTGCCAGTAGACAATTCCCGCGACAGTGCTGATATTTGAGGTGTCCAAATGAGTCTTGTCGCTGTGCAGCATGTGTGAGGTGGGAATTGTTTGCTACGCGTCAGGTGTTGGGTGTTTGAAAACGGAGGATTTTGTGCACATGAGGATGTATTTGTGCGTGGCGGACAACATGCCAACACGTGTTGGCCCGCCACCATCTCGGCTAACTGACTTAAGAGAGCTTAGACTAGAGCGTGTGCACATCTCCATTCTCCACAAGTACGACACAAATGGATATGCCTAGCAGGGTAAAAAAAACAAAAACGTGTATGTATGTGTCTGTGTATTTTCCTCCCCGCTTACAGACCTGTGGTGGTGGGTGTCAGCAGCAACCCACACACACACACACACACACACCGACAAATGCAGTACTGACACTTCCACACATACGGTACGCATGACAATATATGCATCATATACTGTACCACATCATGTCAGCTAAAAGAACAAATGCCTTTCTTTAAATACATCATGTTCAAACGCCAATTCCAATGAAGTTGGGACGTTGTGTAAAACGTAAATAAAAACATAATACAGTGATTTGCAAATCCTTTTTAACCTATATTCAATTGAATACACTACAAAGACAAGATATTTAATGTTCAAACTGATGAATGTTATTGTTTTTTGTTGTTGTTTTTGCCAATATTCTCTCATTTAGAATGTGATGCCTGCAACAACAAAAAGACTGGGAAAGTTGAGGACGTGTCATGATTGGGTATAAAAGGAGCAACCCCGAAAGGCTCCGTTGTTCAGAAGCAAGGATGGGATGAAGTTCGCCACTTTGTGAACAACTGCGTGAGCAAAAAATCCAACAGTCTCAACGTACAATTGCAAGGAATTTAGGGATTTCATCTACGCTCCATAACATTGCTAAATATTATATCTTTGGCAGGGCTTTGAAAATCACTTGAGCAATATTTTATCTCACTTGACTATTGTCATACTTTGCACTATCAGCAAATTTGTCGAGCTAAGCATTCATACACCACCTGACAGGAAGTTACGTTTGCGAAAACAGATTGAAACTCCCCACACTTTGTGGGGAACAGAGACATAGATAAAGGAAGACCGATCCCGGAAGAGGACGACATCATTCTGGTGAGACGCTTGTTGTTGTTAAAAGGAAAGGTGATGTAACACAGTGGTAAACATGCCTCATGTCCCAGCTTTTTTGGAATGCCTCGCAGGCATCAAGTTCAAAATGAGTGCTTATTTGCAAATAAAACATTAAAAATTTATCAGTTTTAACATTATATATCTTGTCTTTGCAGTGTATTCAATTGAATATAGGTTGAAAGGGATTTGTAAATAATTGTATTCTGTTTTTATTGATGTTTTACACAAGGAGTCTTCATTGGAAATTAGATTTGTAGTTTTGTAGTCTGTTTTACATCCTGATGAGCTGTAGGGATGTTTTGGACGAACAAAAACTAACAATTTAAACCAGGTAACAACGTCATGGCAGGAGTAATTACAAAGTATTTTAATAAGGTTACTTCCTAGTGGTTTCCAAACTATGACCCGGGGGCCAATTTACTGTATTAACATCCCGCGACATAGACCAAAATAAACATTTGACACGGCCAATGTCGTTTGTCTGCATTGTACTACAGTACCAACTTTCTGCAAGGCAGTAAACTTGACTTGAAGAGTAGAAGAAGATATGAAGCCAACGACAGCTGAGTACATTATGCTCTGGTTTGGGTTCTGAATGCGATTCTGCTGCTGCTTAGTGGTTGTGCCAAAATCCTGATAAATCATTGACTTTTTGCTTCATTATCTAGCTGTTTTTTTTACGTACAAAAATAAATAGAGGTTCCGTACTTTACCTACACTCATGTATTGGTTTAAAGCTATAATCCATGATTCCTGTTGCCCCCTACGCTGGAATTACAACAAAGCTGTCCGTCACTTCGGCATGACACCAACATGTAATAGAGCTGTTGAAAGCTGCGAGGTAAATAAAATAGGCGGAGAGAAACTCTCTATAGTTCACATTCTCTAACCAGTGCGGCGTTGAGTCCATCGCTTGGCAAAATCCCTCATTTCCGTGCCGTCGTTTCCGCTACTTCATTTGTGGTGCGCCACCAATTGGGCCAGCGTGGAAATGTATACGGTAGACACTAAATATAAAAGCTCAAATACTGATGTTAGAGGAGCTGACAGGCTTAATCAACATTGTGTCACCTCCTCTAATAGTGGCTTGGGTGAAAATGACCGCTATTTCTAATGAGTCTTTTTTTTTTTTTTATGCCATTTTTTGTCAGGCTATGCAAAGTTTTTATTTTTTCCAAATAAAATATCTGTCTGTAGATGATGTAATTAGCTTATTATGACTAAGCATTTTCTCTTTTTTTTTTTAGTCTGGCTATATATATGGTTGTTTAAGCCTTAATAGTATATATCACGTCATTTTTGAAAATATGTCCTAATAAACAGCACTTTTGTTAGACTATACTGTACATCATTTTGTTTTGTTTTTCAAAAATCCTTTCTATACAAAACGGTCACATTGTTGTTGTTTAAAAAGCTTATGTTGTTTAAGAAAACACTACTATAAATCATATTGTGTGTTTTTTTTTTTTGTTTAGTTTTTTCTGATGATGATGTGATCTTTTTGTCTGTTATGTTGCATTTGAAGTATTTTCGCATGCGCATACTGCCCCCCGCACACGCTGAGTGACTGCTGTGCTGCTTCTGACCAACAGCACTTCCACTTTTCCCTCACTAGACTCCCTCAAATGTTCCTTCAGGTCCTTCCTGTCGCTCATCGTGGCTCCATCAGGCCTTTTTTCTTTCATCTGAGCCATTTTCTCCCTCATCTTACGGGCCAGCCAAATGGACAAGGAGGGATGCAACGTTTGATCTGCTCATACGTGAACTCCCAGAATGCACCAAGACTAAATGGGCTATTTATTTTATTTTTTTTGTCTTACTCAGGAGCACTTGATCACAGCAAATTGACTACAAAATGACTCATAATGACCTGTGTTTTAGCCTGAGAAAGAATAGCCCCCCCCCCCCACCCAAAAAAAAAAAACAGACTCTTGGCTGTCATTACTCATAGTGCATTTTAATGAGGGATGAATAATTCAGGTGTAATAGTGGTTGGAACAGTCCTGCAACTGCACAGTGGCTCTTTGATGGAGAGACAGGCAGCCATCTGCATGTTTACGTGCAATTTTTGGGGGGGGTGGGTCGGAGGGTTCATGCACCGCAGTGTGTCGCACAAACGCACAACATGCAGGATTTGCCTTGTATTCCCAATGCCTCACCGGAAAAGGTTAAAGCATACAACCTGGAGGCGGCACAACAAAGGTCAACGCGTAGTTTAAGAATGAGGAATAGGACAAGATGGAGAACTATATGCAGTTTAAAAAAAACAACAACAACAACACTCACTCACACACACATATATGCAGGAGATGCAACAAGTACACACACTAGTCTGTGAATGCAATCTGACCTTGACGAATCTCCAGAGATGCTTTATGGAAAAAGGTATAGGCAGGTAACAAAGGGAACTGTAAACAAAGCGTTGGTTAAATCGGAGCCGTCGTGAGGGATTGAAGAGGAAAACTGATCATAAAAGACGTTCAAGATTGCCATGGGGAACATGACACACAAAAAGAGGAAAAAAAGAAAACCAGTGGCTTGTGTGAGCAGGTGATGGCCAGCCAGCATTTGGGGATGACGGGGGAAGTGGCACGATGCTGCTCTCTAGTGGACTTGAGGAAATCAACACCAAGCAAATAAAAACAGAAGCAAGCTTGATGAGAGTTTGGTTGTAATCATTACCACATTTTTCACAAACCGTATATTTGGTATGTCTGTTTGTTTGTTTTTTAACATTTATCATAAATGATAGGGGCAGCATGCATGCCGGAATAGTGGTTGGTCCCAGTTCTGAGGTTTCTGGGTTTGAATCTTAACTCCGGATTTGGCATGTTCTCCCTATGCTTGCATTTGCCACAGGTTAAAACTATTGTCTATGTGACTTAAAATTAGCCTGAAATGGCAAACAAATGTATACATTTATGTTCATTTATAGATTTTGTGACTACATTTACGGATGCCATTTTTGTGTTTGAGTTGTGTTCAAGGATTGCTAGGACAAAGCTATTTTTGTCATTAGTTGTGCCCTTTCACCACTAGAACAATGGCAACAGCAAAAAAAACAAGTAATGGAAAATTATACATACTTTAATGCCAAAATAATAGGTTTATTTTCCAATAAAGTAAAACATTTCAGACATATTTAAAAATTGAATCCATGATTTACAGAAATTTTAAAAAGGCAGACACTTAGGTTAAGGGTGAAAATAATAAGAAGAAGAAAACATTTTTCCCACTCGATCAGTGCTTACGTGTGCTTTCAAAGATAGAGAGCGCACACGACTCCCACTGGCAACAATGTCATGTTAAAAATTAAATTAAATTAAAATGAGGGCATTTGTCAGTATGAGGAGGTATATATATGATGATTTCGTGTACGAGGACATAAGGCCATAGCAATGAGAAATGAACTTCACACATTCGATGCATTGTTCTCTGTGAAGGTAAAGCCACAGTTGAGGTATGTAAAGGTAAGTAATCCTCAAATTAACACACATAAGGCTTTTGAGAGAATAATAAATAAACCATGTTCAGTAAAATATGGTGGGGAAATCATTATTAAACTTGGTTATGTTGACTTTAACACAAGCCCTGTAATTAAAACGACTGGCTTGACATTAACACATGATGACAAAACCCACAATCAGACCATATACATTGCCAAGAAAAAGTATTGTGTTCATTTCTTAACATGGCATAGTTTTGTTTTGATTTTTTTGTTTGTTTTTGGTTTGTTTTGTTTTGTTTTTAGGAGCCTGTGCTAAACTCAGCTAACCAAAAGCTGTTGCTGCAATACCCGACCGATGGCTTTAATAATATAGTCTTGGACAATTTTCTCATAAATGCATGGTTTACAAAATCACAAAAAGTTGTGTATGCACTTTGACTGATTTGTTTTAAAGATAAACACTCGGACATTATACGGAGACCCTAGCATGGAGACCATGAAACACCGACTTTAGTGGTCTACAATGGGGGTTCTCAAACATTTTAGGTCCAGAGACCCTTTACACAGAAGATATATATATATTTTTTCATAATTCAAACACCAATTAAACATAACTACCACATGTAAGTAGCTTATTTCATAGAGAAAAAAAAGTCACGTTAAAACAAGACTGCCTTGGAGGTCCGAGGGACCCCGGTTTGAGAACCGCTGGTCTAGAATGTTGGTGGGCCAGCAAGGAAACCCTTCGTGCTGTATTAGCACTGGCGCTAACATTACAGTTCAGAGTTGTGTGTCAACTTTGTTGCACGCTAAAATGATCAAATATATATTTCAGCACGATGTTATGTCACGTTCAGCACAAACAGTACATTCAGTTTACCTCTGAACAAGTCTTTGTTGGTTAAATGTATGTAAAAGCAAAATGTACACGACACATTTCTGGTTAGAAACATGGAGCTCAATCAGTAGTTACATTGATTGGGGAAAAACAAAACAAAAAAAGTTACAATACCAATAAAAGTAGTGGGGTTTTTTTTGTTTGTTTTTTTAGGGTGCACTCACACTAGGTCATATGTACTGCGCTCAAGCACACTTGACACCCAATGTTTGGACTGTTTGACAAATGACAGTGCTCTGTAAAGTGCTGGTGAATCCTTGTCCTGCATACATTCACCTCCCTGGTGACAAAAGAGCTTATTAGTGGCCACTCTTTTCATGGGGGACAATCAATGATGAGACAATCTTTGGAAGAAAGACGTCCCTTCATTTTTAGATGAATATTAATTCCTGACTCTAAACTGCTCTCCTATGTTGTGCCACGCGCTTGTGTAAAGGCTGCTTGGTCTCTCCAATGTACAAGGTCATTGCACTCAACCAACCACGTCGTTACCACCAACAGTGGAAGACAGAAGTAGCAGACAAGCCTCTTAAGTACTGTAAGTATCCTAACTTGGTCGTTGTCAAATCTGCCACAACACCCGAGCCTGAGGATAGAAACAGGAGGCGGAATGTTTTCTTCCCTTACGTGGCAGGTTTTTCGGACAAACTTAGAAAGATTTTATCCAAACATAACATACCAATGAATGCTCAGAGAAAGCTGGAGAAGCAAACTCAGCAATGTTGTCTATGAAAGTGAAGCATAGAAAAGGAAACGACCGCTACGTTGGAGAGACCAAGGAGCCTTTAAATACAAACGCATGGCACAACATAGGAGAGCAGCTTGCTATTTTCACACTGCTTTCAAACCAGCAGTTCTTCCTATCCAGAATGTGGATACCGCCGGGCAACAACGACAACGACCCTATTGTGACAACCCCCGGGGGACACACCCACCGGAGACATGAATAGGGGAGACTCCACAACTGAAGAAGCTTTTTGGAATGAAGGTCTTCAAAGTCTTCAACAAAGTCAAAGTTTCACAAGAACAAATTTGGAATATTACGATAGCAAACATAGGTTTGTTAAATTATGCAACAAGTAATTTTTTAACCAATATATGTAATGGTATTATGCAAGTCAGCAAACTTACGTTTTGACATGTAATAAATTACCATAAGTTGACCACTTAAAAAAAGTAGTCTTGTAGCAATGCAACTTTTTTTCGTGTAACTTTCTTTTCTTTTCAGCGTGCCCTGATTATTATTGTTTTTTTGTATGAACAAAATACGCAAACAAATATCCCAGTGTGAGTGTACTTTGATAAAAACCTTTACAAATGCGTCTCAGTTCCACATACGTCCAAGGCCTTAACACTGACGTTTTCCTAATGTCATCAGTTAGTTTTAGTTGGGCAAAAAAAACCTAAACTTTGTAATGCCTATGTAATGTCAACACTCGTAGAAAAACCGATTGCGACACAAAAAGGGCGCATCATCTCTGATTATCCTCCGCTGTAAAAAAGCGGCCGGTACCAACGGCAGCACAAATATTTGGTCAAAGACAAACGGAACAATGACAGGCGCTCTTCGTTTATCGAGCGATTTGCCAAAATAGTTCTGATAAAACTGCATCATCCCAAAATGCGGCGAGACCAACACCTTTCCTAACTGCGTTACAAACGTAAGGAGGAGGTAGATGTGGGAGGTCAGGAGTTGTTATCATAAAAATAAAAGAAAGTTGAACATATGAGGTAGGTATTTTGCTGTAAACTAAACAACAACAAAAAAATAGGATCCAAGACCTTGGCGTCTGCGGCAACTTGGGAAAACCTCTCCCACCTCGATACAATAGAAACCCACAGGTCAGTAAAAATAAAATAAAATTACAAAACAGAAATGTATAACTCAAGAGGTAGATAATGATATCAGTACACGAGTCGGTTCCATACGTCTCTCCTATCTGTTGAGTGGATGATTCCCAAAAGAATACAATTCTCCTTTTTGGTTAATTCCCTGAGAACATTTCATCATCCTGAGAGAGGAACACTGTGTAAAAAAAGCAATGTACCAAAAAAATAAAGTAAAATAAAAGTACATCATATAAAAAAGATGTGGTCTACAGCCACACGTGAGCACAGGCGGTTCTTTGTGTGGTTTGGTCATTCATTAGCATTGGTGACGTTAGATGCATACATTCCAAAATAAAAGTTGTACATTTAAAAAAAAAAAAATTCTGAATGAGCAAGGTTAGTGAGCCCTTTGACAAATCATAACTTTGAAAGGCTTAAGGATATAAAATAAATCCAAACTCTTTGGGATAAATATAGCGTATTTCCTCATATAGTGCCGTTTTATTTTGTGTTTATATTTGAATGCAGTGGAATTATGACTTTGTGTTGCAAGACAAAATGCAGCCATCTTGTATGGTCAATTCCAGCCATTGTGCCGCGTTAGTGTGCCGAGAGAGATCACCAGGTGTGCCGTGGGGCATTAACTAATTTCACTTAATTGGGTGGAAAATTATTAATTTACTACAAATCATTCATCTTTAATCTATCCTAGCGACGTATAGTGACAGGCAGAAAAATTCCAGTCTTGTGATTTACTTTGTGTTCAACTAAACAGGCCCATTATTTACACTAAGTACATTTGAGAGATTAGCATTTTTTTTACTGCGTATAGTTTTTGTGACATATTTGTTTGGTGGTGTGCCGTACAATTATTTTAAGATAAAATGTGTGCCTTTGCTCAATAAATGTTGGAAAACACTGTCCTAGCGGGACCATCTATTTGAGGTGAGGCGTTAATTTTTTCAAGCTGACGACACACCCGGCGATTAATTGGGGCACGGAAGATATTTGACACAATTTGAGGAAATACGCTATACCGAGTAGTTAATTTCAAAGTCGGTTGTTGATTTGACAGTTTTAAAAACAACAACAACACTAGCTGGCATTGGCATCATACAAAGTTATTTGACTTGTCAAAATGGTACGAGGCGACTTAAGATCGCCAGGAGCCGAATTCAAATACGCTCATTTCACATTCAATATGGTCAGAGATGAGCTGCGAGGTCACAAGCTGGGAGCGCTCCTCGAAAGTGGCGGCGAGACACAGGCGGACTGCTTGCGACCTCCATTTTGAAAGAGCAAAGGAGCAAGCTGATAAGAAGCCAGTCCCATACCTTGGGTAAACACTATGTAATATGTGCTGTGGAAGGTTTTTTTGTTTGTTTTTAAGTAGCCATGGCTTGATAAAAGGACTAAAATAGACACGCTTGATTTTTCTACCAATTACAAAGTCACTTCTCACATAAACATTCCATCAAAGTGTTAGGCTATCACCTAAGTTAGAACTAACTCCTTAAAAAATATGCATTACTTAATAAAATCTTATTTATACGTATAATCCGGATTTTAATTTTTTATATATATATATATATATTACTGATTTTCAGGCCGTCGCGGTCATCTTAACATAATGGAACGCTACTGATTAATCGCGCTTGAGTCTAAACTAGTCGAATAATATGGCGTCCAGTCTAAGGCGTGTCAATCTATGATAGCGAAACGTTAATAGTGTTGATCTTTGCGAGCATGCAAACGCGCCAGCTGTTTTTTTTTCTTCATCTTTTAAAAACACCCGTCACAACATGACATTAGGTACGCTTGCACATTCAAATGAAATCCAACAGAAGATCGACATCTGCAGTATGAAGAAATTCTGCTATTACAAAGATAAAAATGCTCATTTTTGATTGACTGCCAGAGAGGTGTTCATTTTATCTTAATATATTTATTATTATGCTTGTAATTTGCATCATACTCAGAGCCGCTTTCATTCTATTTCAGTTACCTTATCTATATAATAAGGGTGAAACTATGTAAAACAACTCAAATGAATACTTCTCTGATGACATCAATCAAATTACGCATACTCCATTCATGCATTTTTCTATAGGTGTCTTCATTCGGATCGTGGCTGAGCTGGAAACGATGCCAGCTGACTTTTTGGCATATTTTCTGATGCACCTCTTGTATTGGATCTCATTAGACTGTACATGTACTGTATATGCAATGTGATGGGTGAGTATATAAACTGGGTTAAAAATGTCTATCCAAAATGTGTTCCTAGCCAGTTATTTATCTGTTTATCTGTTCCCCAATTAAGTGTTCCTAACGATAGCTTTTAACAGTCTCGTACATGTGTGGATTAAGAGTTGTGACTTTTACACATCCTCCCATAAAACCTTTCTTAAAATGTGTGCTTTAAAATAAAATAAAAAAAAGGTTAATTGGGCATGATTACATTTGGAAAGAGAGCATTTGTAAAATAATAATAATAACACTGAGGTGTGTATGGAGGAAAAGTAAATCAAACCATGATCCATGCGTTTTTGCCTCCTGAGCTGCACGCCACGGCGGTTACTATGTCGCCGCTACATGGCCGCAAGGCAGGCACACGCGTCTGTACCCCATCTGATCATTGGAATAGCTGCACGGTTAGACAATAAAATAAAGTCCGCGTCGAAAG
Organism: Phyllopteryx taeniolatus; assembly: GCF_024500385.1. Lineage (NCBI taxonomy): Eukaryota > Metazoa > Chordata > Actinopteri > Syngnathiformes > Syngnathidae > Phyllopteryx > Phyllopteryx taeniolatus. The sequence goes on from NC_084519.1 coordinate 12,172,972, forward strand.
TTGAAGAAACGAAGACCTCCCATTTTGTCACAGGTGTGAGGTAGATGAAGGAAGGAAGGTCGAGGACGAGAGTCTTTTTAGGATTTCTTCCACCTCTGGGTCCGGGGTGCACGGTGACTTTGGGGCTCTTCGGGGGATGAGGACGAGCCCCCCGCGGCAGACGCACCGTAGCGTTCCTCATCTTCTGGCGGGGCGAGGTAGGCCGACGACCCCGGGCCGGAGGCCGAGGTAGACGCGTGTTGGTCCTGAGGGCCTGCAGAGGGGGCCAGCGCCTTGTGGGGGCATTGGGCCACCATGTGCGTGATGCTCTGGCAGTAGTGGCATTTCTTTGGCTGGGGGGGCAGGTTACACTCCTTAGCGTGGTGGTCCAGACCGCCACAGTTATAACAACTGCAGGGGCACAGAAAGGCTTTGATGAATATACATGGAAAATGTGAAATCATGACGATAAAGATGATTCTTTGTCCTCTTTAAAGCTTCATGTGATTCCCAACGAGGGTGCTGTAGCACCCTGAGGTACCATGAGAGATCATCTTGGGTGTCATGGGAAATAATCCAATTTCACTTCAGTTGTCCGATTCATCGTTGTTCATCTATCCATGCCAGGGTGGCTCAGTATAATGAAAGACATAACAATGAAATGCTTATCCATGCATTAGATGCCAAAAGCTACAATGGATCTTTGTATCCACCTGTTGCCATTCATGCAACAGAAGAAGTGATGGCTTCCTGCAAATATATCAGCTTTGTTTTCTATTAAACGCCCAGATTTCACATTGAGTGTGAAATTTTGTGAATTGAAATGAGAACATCATTATTTCAGTATTCATGCTTTTTGTGACATTGGTGTGCTGTGAAATTCTTATGTGAAATGGGTGCCTTAGCTCAAAAAAGGTTGGGAAACTGGTTTAGATCCACTGGGGAACACATTTTTTGTTGAGTTAGGTCTGACAACTGTTTTCAAACAAATTTTTGGGTGCGGAATCCAAAACTGATCTCAGTTTTTCTCTATCAAGTCAAGTTTTGGGACAAAGTGAGAAAAAAAAGTGGAACAAAGGAAATATATACCAATGAAAATAAAACACTAAGATGGAATAGTTACAAGCTTTGAAAACTAAAAAAGCAGCATAAAACTAAATAGAATTTACAACGGTATGCCCATGGTTACAAGGTTAAGAGAAAAGCCACCACAAATCCTCTTAATTCCTACTATGCTAGCTTTCTGTTTGCAGATATTGATTGTACTGACCTATTGGGAGCTGCATACATCTCTCACCGCATTGTCTCAATTGTGACTGCACAAACAAGTCGCCACGCAGTTGTAGATGAGGCCAATCGTAATCGGTTATCTGGAGGGTAAGCTCTGGAGAAAAGAAACTCGACATGCTAGAAAAAAACCGACTGCAATTTTGGAATCAGCGTGTCAATTATAGTTTTAATCAGTTGTTGATTCTAACTCGACAGAATTTTTTTTTCAGATTGTTCCCAGAACTGAAGTTGAGAGGATGGAGCTGCAAAAGAAATATTTACCTCTCGGTGGCAGTATGACATCACCATGAGTTTCTAATGAACAAATTGTGGACTGCAGGAGGTAGTAGTAGTTGCAGCAGCAGCAGTAGTACAGAAAGAAAGTGTTCACGCTCATATCTTTTTGTACTGTGTGTTGGATATCATCTGTCCGATATGTTACAGACAGCAGCAAATGGTACAGAAAAAAATAATTTCTCATCCATCCATCCATTTTCTATCGCACTTGTCCTCATCAGGGCTGCGGGAGAGCTGAAGCCTACCGCAACTGACGTTGGACTGCTTGCCAGCCAATCACAGGGCACATGCAGACAAACAGCCACTCACACTCAAATTGGCACCTATGGGGCATTTCAACTCTTCCATAAACCTAGCTTACTTTTGCAATGTGGGAGGAAGTCGGCCCTGGAAAAAACCCACGCAAGCACAGTGAGAACATGCAAAGTCAAACTAGGCTGGCCGATATGCTGCCCATGATTTTTCATTACAGTTCTTTTCAATTAATATATATTGATTTTCAACTAAGTCTATATCTTTAAATGAAGACAACAGATGCCAATTAGGAACATAAATCAACAACAATTAATATTAAGTGCGCTTTTGCAATCGATTTGTGTTGTTGTTGCAGTATACAAAGTTCAAAGATGTAGGGAAGATGTATAAATACATTTGAATCTTTAAAAATCCATCACCATAAATCATTTATCAAAAACAAGTACAAAATAAGCATGAAGGATAATCCAAAAACTCAACTTAATTTGTTCACAGTGGTTAACAGTTCAATGCGACTAACTTGTGTAGCTGTAGGTGATAATTACAAGGATTTCTTCATCAAAAGGTAAGCCAAAGCAACCTCTGATGCAATTTCAGGCATCATTAACGTTGAAGGGTGTCTCCAAGGCACAATGCAATCACAATGAAGTACAGCACAATCAATGATTTCAATCTCCATACGGATCTCCTTGAGATTTCCTCAATCAAGATAGATTTCTTTGTGTTTCTTTTGGGCCTCATGGAGACATGATATATACAGCAGAGATAAAAAGTCTACACACCCCTGTTCAAATGCCAGTTTTTTCTGATATAAAAAAAATGAGATCAAGATAGATCGTTTCAGATCATTAGATTATATCAAATCAGATTAGATTAGATCATTATAACTGGGATGTGGCTCCTGTATGTTCAGAATAACCAATCACATTCAAACGAATATTAAATGGGAGTTGCCATCATTTAAAGAGCCTCTGATTAACCCCAAATACATTTCAGCCGTTTCAGTAGGCATTTAATCACATATTTTGACTTCCTGACAGAAATCTGAAGGTTTTGTGCTATTTTTTTCATAATTCCCGCCACCTTGTCGAAAACCCCAGCCTCAAAGCATTATGCTGCCACCAGCAGGTGTTTAAGTGTTTGGTTGTTTTTTTTGTTGTTGTTTGTTTTTTTTTTTTAAATCAAGGTTGAAATTTTTGACAATAATATATACTGCACATCGTGATATATGCTGTTATTGTACACCTAATTCCTACCTTGATTAATTTGCACTATGCTAATTTGCACTATGCACTGTGGATTGGTTGGATGTACGACATTCGATTGCTCCCATTTCATAAAACACACCACAAGCTATTATTTAGCACAAAAGAAGGGAATCCAAATGTCCAGCTCTCAATACATTAGAATAAAGCGGAAAACCTAAAATTTTGTAACATGAAAGCAGACACACTCCAAAATTGTGTGAAAAGAATGGACTACTTCCTGAATATTACTCTACATCTGGATGAATAAAAAAGTGAATGGCCAGCAGAGGGCCGGTCAGAGTTACAGCCCGTAGGCAACAAAGTAGACCAGGATGAGGTCACCTAGTGTCCTCAGTGATGCCTTTCAACCACCTGAGGCACAGTCACTTGACCACTGACACTGGATCAGTTGTCTCCAAATAGGCTGAATTATTCAGCTGTGTAAAATGACCTTCACTCGCACAGTTTTCTGGTTTTCTAGAAGATATTCTGTTTTCTTCCACAGAACAGGTGTGATGCAGCTTGTTTGAGAGTCAGGGGGTCAAATCTGGACCTTAATCATCCAATTTATTTATTTATTTATTTTTAATATTTTTTTTTTTTATTTGTCTCTATCAGGACAAAAGGGAACCAGACCACCTCCTCAACGAGATCCATATTCAGATTAAAGTCAGTGATTGTGCTGTACTGCATTGTGATGCAAATCCTTCCCTGTGTTCTCCAACGTTAACACTGCAAAATTGATCTTAAAGAAGGAGACGTGTCAGGGAAACATGTTCCATTCCATCACAATAACCATGGCAACAGTTGTGTACTGCAGGTGGGGGGGGGGGGGGGGGGGGGGACTTGGCACTGCGCAAAAATGCATGCAACATACAATATTTGCAGTATGTACTGTATATGGACAGAAGTATTGGGACACACTATCTCACAAATTTGTCATTTTGGACAATTGCATGCACTCAACTTTGTGGGAACAGTTTGGGGAATGGTTAGTGAGTTTGAGTTTGTGTTATACAACCTCAGCAGTTTGTGTTATACAACCTCAGCATTGTCAAATAAAATTGTGACAGATTGTGAGATGTCACAAATGTTCTTCGGGACGGATTAATAAAGATTTCACACAGACACACTACAAAATCTTGTCTGAAGTCTTCCCAGAGGAGTGGAAGCTGTCACAGCAGCAACGGGAAGCGACTTGCATATTCCAGTCAGGTGTCCCTATATTTATTTCCATTTAGTGACTGAATCTCACGCACGCACACAAACACGTGCACACACACACTTTACTAACCGGTCTCCCTTTGGTTTGCGCTTCTGGAGTGGGACCTTCCCTTTTGGCCTCCTCTCGTTGCCAGCGCAGGGTCCCCCGCCCGGTCCGGTCACCCGCAGGGACTCGAGGCCCTTGCAGGACTTTTTGTAGGTGAACTCCACTGGCACACCCTCTTTTAAGCTTCGGAAGCCCTCCATCACTAGCTTACTCTGAGAGACAAAACACAAGAGCATTTAGTGTAAGAAGATGCATTAAAGGCTCACAAACACATGTTCAGTGGAAAAAAAGATTAATACAAATATAAAAAAATAAAAAGACCTTAGGGAGCCCAGAATGCAAACCCCATGTGTTTGTTTTTGTTTTGTTTTCATCCCAAAAGAAAGTGCTGTATCAAAATGGGTGTTGAGATAATAAGAACAAAAGAAGTATTTACAGTAGCCCGGTAAAAGTTAGATCAAGTAGTAAGACTCCAGTGTGCCCACACATCATCAATTAGGGGTTGAAGTGACTTTACAACTTCGTAATGAAAATTATAGCTTGAACTCAATTAATCGGCAATTGCGTGTATTGGCATTGAGAATGTTTCCTTTTTGCACCGTTGTTACGATTTATGCCTTAGTGAAGGACTCGACACAACACAATACTGCATACTGTACCAAAATCTGTTAAAAATGTTCGAGAGAAGATACATGTGTGTATACGACAAGCGCTCAAGTACACAACAGCGGCTATTCCTAGAACTACCGGTCTCTGTCGATTGCGCCATTAAACAAAAGAATCTGGAACTAACGTACTTTGCTCTCTATGTGCGGGCATTTTGAGTATACCAATTTCTATATACAATTTCTGCGGATTTTGTCTGTTAAATTTGACTAATAGCAGGGGTTAACTTCTTTTTAAACTTGTATGAATGTTAAATATTCCTTTTTCCCCAAATGGGTTTTCTGGGAGTTTTCCTTGCCCGGATGAGCGTCAAGACCAGGGGATGTCATCTCTGTGAACGGTGGGCGATGGCACTTTGAGCCTCATTTAAAAAAAAATGGCAAGCCTTGGTGCAACACAGGCTTCCAAACACCACAATTGATCATTTAAGCACGCTCTCCTCAAAGCCCTTTAGAGCAGTGATGCTCAACCGTGGCCCACTAGTGTGCCCTCAGGGACCATCAGGGCGTTCCGCTGGAAATCCAACCTACCCAATTTCACTTCATTTGTTCAAAAATTATATTTACAAATGACAAATATATCTTTGTTCATCTATCTATGCCCATGACTGATGGTGAAAACCCGGATAATGAAACGCTCTTGGATTAGATGGCGGAAGGTACAATAAAGGACCCACTTGTTGTCATTCATACAGAAGAGTAAGTCATGGCTTCCTGTGAGTATATTAGCTTTTTTGTTTGATTTAACAGGCCCAGATTTTTCACTGCGTAAAAACAATTGTGAGTCAATTAATACGAGGTCGTTACTTCAGTGTTTATACTTTTTTGGTACATTTTTGTTTGGTAGTGGGCCATGGGATATTTTTTTTTTATGTATACCTTGAGTGCCTTAACAAAGGTTGGGAAACAGCTTTAGAGTTCAGTTACTGTAGATCATTTTGTTTTCACATCATTCATGTGAACAGTCCAGGGTTTAATCTGCCTTTCGCCTAAGGCAGCTGGGATAGGCCCCAGCTACCAGCTTAACATGATTAAAAATGGATGGATGGATGGATGGATGGATGGATAAATCAAAATCCTGGAAAAATATTTTCCAAGTAACCCCCAAAATGTGTCTTTATTTTGACCATTTACAGTCTGTTAGTTTTAGTCTAAAACACTACTTAAAATAAAGAACAGGCTCCTTGATCATATAAAGGTTTGCAACAACTGCCATGTGAGTCTGTCCACACAGGCACTTATCTCACATGAGCTTTCAGTATTATGTTTATCTGCTTTTTGCAGAGAGACTGCTTCCTATTCCTTCCCCCTGGGAGGAGGAGGAGGATGTTGCAGCCATTTAATAATGTTCTTCCGTGTGTTATATGCGCCATCCATTCTATCTGCATGATCACCACTGATTGATTTAGTTGCCGTTGAACCACTGACTGAACAGTGATTTGGGTCTTCCTGATGGCACACAACAGGCGGCTGATAAAGGGGCCCTGCATCTGTGACCTTGGCGAGCCGCGGCGGATCTCAGCGTGCCATAGGTAAACACGCGCCCATGCCGTCACGCAGGACAGCAGATAACACACGACGCCTCTCTGCGGGCGCCTGGCGCGAGCACACAAGTGCATGTGTGCGTGTGTGCGTGCGTGTGTAGGAGACACACTAAGGAAGCAGGTGATGTCAAATGTAAAGAGAGAAAATATGCTCAGCAGTGTTCCTCCATTATGGCCGTTACCATGACAACAGTACACTACACATGAAACGAAGGGTCCTCGATAGATGCTCTTTGTTCATGTAAATTTACCTGGAAGGGGTACAAAAATTCATTAATTTAGTGTCACTTTAGTGTCACAAAATGAAAGCAAGAGAAGAACACTGACCAGCATTTCAGATTTTTTGTCTGCTGTAGTTGTCAATCAGGTTGACAGATATCCAAACATAAAATAATAATAATTTTAACACATGATGTCTTAAAGGTAATAGACTTCATGGAATTTATGAATTTTGTGCATTAAAATCACAACTTCCAATTTAAAGCCGAATTTACAATAATTTCAACACCAAACATCGTTTAAAATGTAATAATGGATATTCCATTTTCCATATTTTTTCATGATTTTTCATTTTACAATACAGATATAAAATGAGATGAGAATGGAAATATACAGTTGCAAGATAGAATTTGACAGCTTATTCAAATCCATATCCACAAGAACATAAAAGGATGGAGATACCAAAAGGCTCATTATAAAATCGATGCATGTGTGTAAAAGGGTCTAGGCAATTCTTACAGAAAATCATGTGAAAGAGTGAGGGAAAATAACCTTTTGGCTTATTTTTTTCTCCTCAAGTACAAATCACCACGATACAATGACACATTAAGTTGAGGTAAATCCATTTCATCGCTGTTTAAATTGCTGTGATTCTTCCACCCGTCAGCCAGTCGATTACTCGTCTATTTCGACTATTCACATATTGGATTTGGCCTTCAGGGAAGGGCTAAAGACGCACGAGTGGAAACGAGTGAGCGTTAAAGAGTGTGCACAACAAATGCGGAGGTGAAAAACCAAAGGAATCTTGTGACCTCCGGTCACCGTTAAAGATCAACGTTTATCTGGGGGACTGACGCTGTAATTGGGAAGTGACCAAACTACACAGGAAGTTCAACCTTCTCTGACCGCTGACAGGTGATTGCTACAAACGCACGAGTCCTCCATGAAGCATGGGTCGTCTTCTGACGAAATGGTGAGTAATCATCGCTGTTCGTCTCTCCAGGTCAAAGTTGAGTGGTTTGCCGCCCCCACCCAACACCACCACCACCACCCATAAAACAACAACCCCCATTTCCATTCCCGCCCCCACAGCAACCACAAGCTACTTCCACAATGCACTACTGAGGAAGCCACACAACTCCTTTTGTTCAACAGCGACGCACACTTGCAGCGCCATATGGGAAGCGGAGTATTTCTTCTTCCTGTCCGTGTTGCGCTTGTATCTCACAAAGCCTTAAATGATGTAACTAGAATGGTACCCAAGGCCCATAATGATACGGATCACCCAAAGCTATACATTCATAGACCTCCTACATGTCTGAATTTTGTCATGAAAATCAATGCATTTTTGTGAGAATTTACAGAAAATAGGAAAGCGGGGGGAAGTTGACAGAAAAAGAAATCCTGGATCTACACTATATTTGTGACAGCTTTGAAGGAGAGTTAGGATTAATTATTCAATATTTTTTTAAACAAACATATATAGCATAGTGTTGGTTGGATGTTTAAAAAAACGTGTGCAATTTTATAGCAAGGTCGTTACTAAACTTTGAAAAACGATGTATTATTCAAATCCTCCTGATGAATCACACTATGATGTGGAGCTTAACACATTAAAACATGAAATTCATCATGTTACAACGTAATACTGAACTTTCTTTTTAATTTTTTTATTTTTTGGTGTGGCAGCAAAACGGTTCCATAATTAGTTGCTCAATACAGTGGAATGTCACATTTTAATTCGTCAAAAGGACAGCAGTTCTACTTTTTATTATGAGGTGGTTAACGTCTTCTTACTTAAATGTTACTTTATGACTACACATATATATATATATATATATATATATATATATATATATATATATATATATATATATATATATATATAGTTTTTCAATCTAATGGATTGTTCTTGGAATACGCAAAAGTATTCATCCTAAAAAATTATCTCCCTGGTAGAGGTAATAGAACACACTCCTGTTGTCGTATATGTGTTGTGCCTATTTGATTGGCCATGTGTTGTACATGACCTGGCGGGTGTCCTGACCTGCTCTGGAAGTTTACGCACAGAGGTCACGAAAGGGCACGGAGCGAGAGAAAGAGGGGACGGAGGAGTGGCCTGCAGCAGTAGAGGAGGACCGAATGAGGCAATGTCATGGAACGCCTCCAGTGCATTCTGTTCAGCTCCGGTGGAGGAGCAACTTCTGATCAGTAGTAATGATGGTGGAAGGGGGTGCGCGGGGGGTGGGGGGGTTTAGCCTGAGGAACAAAACCCCCATTCGATCAGGAGGTCAGCGGTAGAAGCCTCTAAGCCCAACCCCCGTACCCAAGACCACACCAACAGCTTTTTGGAAAGGAAAGCAATACAGCCGACAACTTGCAGTACATTCTGCTTTTCTCAAATAAATGCAAAGCTGTGCGTTTTGACCTGTATCTGTGTGTGCGTATGTGTGTGGGAAGGAGTGTGCAGCGATCGATACAGGCTCCGACATGCTGGCTAGAAATAGCCCTCCTTTTCACCAGCCGGGCCCTCGTCATCACCAGAGCCGACAATCAATACAGGAAGCGGTAAGGTGAGGGGATGATGGGGAAGCGGAGATGACCGCCATTACCCCCACCGCCGCCGCTCCTCTCCTCTCCTTCCATGGCGACCACCGGCCATGGCATAGCTAATTATGGGATGCGTTGAGTCAGAGTACAGTATAGCTGAAATTACTTGCTTGCAGCATTGAGAGCGTGACATTTAGCAGCTTTTCACACTAGCGGATGAACAAAGCAAAGATGAGAAAGGGGTAACAGACACACGCGCTTGCACGCACATTTAAAAACCACCAACACAGCTGCCCTTAAGAGGCCTCGGCATATTGTCATTAGTGTCCATGAGCCTTGAACCCAGGCCAACCCACCCCCACCCCACCCATCCAACACTTCATGTTCCACTACCTCAAATTAACAACACCCAGCACCTGCCATTAAGGCTGCATTGTAGGGTTGCACCGGTATACCAGTACAAGAAAAGTACCACAATACCACGCTGGCAAAAAATGAAAAACTATGTGTTTTCAGTACCCGTACTTCTGCACAGTTCGGCAGACAGCAACCGGTTCTCCAAAAAGAGGCAAAGTGTGCTTGCTTCAACTTGTTTATTAATCACTCCTATAAAATGTGGAAAGAAAGAAAGCCGTAGGAGCGCGCTGTGGTAAACTGTAGTCGCTACACTAGTCTATATACACAACAACAGTAGGGCGAGCGGCGCAAAGGGACAACTGAACAGCTATGGAAGACAAAAGGCAAATCCACAACACGCTACAAATCCCAGTTCAAGTTTACTGTAAAACAAAGAGAACTAAACATTGCAAAGTATACTTAAACACAAAATGTTAAACATTGCAAAGTATACTTAAACACAAAATGTTAAACCAAACCATGTAATTTCAAACGAAAGTCTGCTAGCTTCATGCTAACATAATACGAAACCACCAGAGGGGCTAATGGAAATTAGCATCAATGTCATGGTCATTATAAACCTTCAAAAAACTGCTACTTCAACACAAAAAGAGCAGCCCTGACAGGAGGCTTTAAGTTAAGTTGATAAAATTAAAGCAAAGATCATTTTAAAATTTCAGTAGCCCCCCGTTATTTTTTACAAAATGAAAACTAAGGTTAAGAATGTGCTAATTGAGTGTATAGGCATGCTAATTCAGTCTTTAAACAGCATATAGGCTATACTACAGTAGAACAGGGAATGAAAATAATAAATGATATAATAATGTAATAATTTCAATTTACTGTATATCCTCCATTTCCCAATATTATTTTGATTTAATAAAAATACTAAGAATTTAAAGTTCCTTGTTTTGTCATCAATAATTGTGCTGCTTTTACTGATGAGGTTGAGGTTTTGCTGTAGTATCGTTACAGGATCAGTATCAAGGTACTTTATGCTGGTATAGTATCAAAGTCAGAATTTGGGCATCAATATTACTGCATAGGCCAATATTTAATGTGCAGGAACCTGCAGAGTGACTGCTAACAGAACCCCCCCAGGCTTCGAGAAGTAAATTGACTCTCAACACAACCACACATGATGCATTATTCATGATGAAGGGCTGATAATCAATACTCATTAAAAAATGAATAACTGCTGTTTTCTTTTTACACTGGATGTTTTTAATAGAGATTACGCCAATTGTTTTCAAATTATATTACGCACATCAAAAGAGACGGGACCATGGTTCAGAGTAAACGAGTAGTCAGTATATGTCGTTGTTTTCTCATCAAATGATTAATACTAGTATCTACATAGTAGTATGTAGATATAGAGAATTTAGCCATTTAGCTGAGCATCTAATTCACTATAAAATAATAATAATAATAATAATAAATACAAGTATTTGATCTTTTTGTAGCTCTTTTATTTATTTGACAATGTAAGGTGGCCTTCATATTTTTGTAATCATCTTCAGGAATATTTAGTTTTGACTGCCGCATAATTCAGTGTTCACTAATTGCCACATGCTCTTGTTGATCTTTTAGAGAAAACTCAAATATCATTCTCATCATCCATACATTTGGAATACAAAATGTAGTCATACAGTATGCCTTTCCATTTATAAAGCACTCACTGAAATATTTATAATAATGATTAAAATGTTTTTGTATTTCTGTGTTTATATTTTATTTCTTCAGGTGGAAAAAAAACATGCCTTATAATGAGTTATCAAGCTAAGTCCTTGACTTGTGAGGATTTGTCAGATGAAGAAATATAACAACATATAATAGACAGTATGTTGTTATTGCCAAGGTGCAAGTGCTGTTTTTTACCATCAGGCTATCTGCTGCAGGATGGCTTGCACTTTCTGTTAAATAAGAACGCACGTACATATTTAGTATGAAATCACACAAAACGCTTAAACCAGACTTTTTCAGCACCACGAGCATCAGTACACCTTCGTGAACTCCATGCACATGCAGACGCCCACAAATAAACACAAACATAACGTACTCTTTAAACACTCGAAACTCTATATTTTCATGACATCCAGCAAAAAAGGTGTCAATTTTCTACAAATCACACTGCTTGACTCTTCGTACAAAATCCGACTAAATTATCATCAGGTTAAAAAACATTCCTGTATTGTTCTTCTTCCGCTGATTCCCAATTACCTCGGCTCTATGCGGCCAGCTCCTGAAAAGGAAGTCACGTGACCACCTCTTTCTTCTTCTTCGGCCATTTTTCCCTGTACGCCGGAGAGAAGAGGGTTGGCCTGGGCCTGGGTGATACAGGGGAGAGACAAAGCCTGACACTGGCTATCTGGAGGCAGAAAGGGGGCGGGGCCTGCATGCCAAACGGTGACATGGACCAGAGGTTAATCTCACTAGGGGCCCACTTTAACCTCACCGCACAAAACACACTCTCCGGTTCTTTCGGCGGCGCGCGTGTGTCCCTGAGACAGCTTACAACGGTTCCCATGCATCATGGTTAGAAGCGCGCACACGCACCCTCGCACACACACACGCACACAAATGGCCGCTGTAAATTGAACACACACTCTGGAGGTTTCAGGAGAAGCGGCCCGCACACTGTTCAACATTTCAAACTGATTACTGACAGTTTTCTTCCTCATCTTGCTCACCTCTTTTTCCACACACTACCCTCCTTTCTGCCTCAGCAACACGACAATCGCTAATCATCATCACATTGCAGCTGCTGCAAATGTGTGAAAATATGCTGCTATATGCATGACGTGGGTTCTAATTGATATATACAACATGTGAATTTATGGGATGGTCAAAAGGGTGCATTATCAGGGCGCTGAATTTCGATTGGATCTTGTTAGATGGATTTGGAGATGAACCTGATAAAGTGGCCAGCAAGTGTGTCGGGGTGATTTTTATCGCCAAAAATGTTACAGGCTAAATCTTTTTTGTTGTTGTTTGTCTGCTTTCAAGGTTACCCAATCAATTATGCAATTTTTGAGACTTTATGAAGGGGGGAGGGCATGGGCCAATGAGGAATCCATTGAATTTTGGTGTACAAATCAGAAGAGAGGTTTTGTGTGTTTTGTAAAGACAATTTGTACCTTCAATCTTACAAATAAAATGAAAGGGAGAAAACAAGAATAAAAATGAAGATACAAATAATAACGAAAATAAAAATAAAATGAAGAAAATGTATATAAAAATGAAGATTAAAATAATATCACCAAAAAATGAATAATAAAATGAAGAAAATACAAATAAAATGAAGAAAAATGTTTCAAAAAACGTTAATTCCGATTGAAACAACACCCATTCATTTGGTAGGAGTCTACACTCAACTGAGAGCTAGTCTAGCTTCGGAAATTAACACCACTGACGATGCCAATCAAAACTCAGCATGAATACCTTTTAAAAGAAAGGATACAGCTCTGGTGTTGGATCTCATTAGAGTGGTGTGGGCAATCTGCTGCCCGTGGGACAGAGAGGGCAAATGAGAGCATTAGATACGGCCCGTGATGCAATTTTAAAAAACAAATAAAACCTCAAAGGAAGGACCAAAAATTGTAACCCACAAATGTTCACATTATAGAACAATTAGCAGTTATTTGATTATTGCATCATATTTTCCCATAACTTTCAAATTATCCTTGGAGGACTAAAAAAGATGGCCCGTGATAAGAAAAACAATTTATTATGCAAGTGTACCTAATGAAGAGGCCGGGAAGTGTTTGTGGTGTATATTATTTCTTATCAATGTGTATTTACAGTACTAAAGTTAAAACCAAAGCAAATCCTTATTTTTGTACTGATTTGGTTACGTTAATTAAATCTACACCTTTTGCCACTAGTGCCACACGAATTGCAAAATATAATAATAATAATACATTTTATTTTTGTAAATTGTTGCAGTGACTGCAAACACGTATACATCGCAAGTGTAGGACTAGTATAAAAATAGAATGGAAACGGAAACAAGCTTTTTTTCCAACGCAAGCAAATCAGGCATATCGGATATATTAATGCGAACTACATGCTCCTGTCACTGGACCTACTTTCTATTTTTGGAGACACGGTCCATTAAGAGGGGCCACGGCATGAAAGTGATGCAGTGTTGGAGGGAGTGGTGCATGAACATGAATGCATGTGGTGGTCCAGGTTGTATATACTTTAATGCATTAATCACGATTATTTAATTACAAATTCATAAATGATTTAAAATTACACATTTTAATCGTGTTTGTGCCCCAAACAATGTGGAACCTTTGTCCGTGCACGATTTCCTGGTACACCGATTATACTGACGCACCCATCCGGGTGTGAAAGAAGAATTTGATGAAAACAGCGTTTTTAGGACTTATAGGAGCCAAATTTCATTACAAAAATGGAAAAAAAAAACTCCCTCATGGAAGCCCTGATAAGCGTGGTTTTGTGCAAATATGAGTTTTCATACCACCGACGAGTGATCCAACTTTTCAACTGCCACGCAGAAACCATTTAAAGGCAATACTGCTCTAAAAATAAATAAATAAAATGTCCTAAACTGACACTTTAACTTTAGGTCTGTTTACGTTTCACCAGGGATATTTTCTATTAGTTTTTCTACTGTTTTGTATTGAAATGCAATTAAATGCATTCTTTCAGCTTTAACAATATTCCTGTCTGTTTGAATTATTTGATTGAGTCATCCACGACAATCCATTTCAATTGAACCATGTTGCTTTTAAGGACAAACTTTGTTATACGATCAAAATGTTATTAATCGAGAAAGCCTAAAAGCCTGTAATGAATTTGATCTTTTTTTTTTTTTTTTTTTTATCGAGTCCCACCCCTAATATATATATATATATTTGAATTTAGTGTTATATGACAAACACTGATTTGACTATCAGTGTTGTGGGATGATGATGTTTCAACACGACTGCAAACATCACATCCATAAAACACATACAAAAAGTCAAGCAAATTAAAACTAAATGGTGAAACTGCCTCTCAGCATCTTTTCGCCTTCCTTTTCCAATTCCCACTTTAAGCACAAGGCCATAAAAGGGGCAATTTAACAGAGGAAATAGGATGTAGTAAGATTGGCTGCAAAATACGTCGAGTAAATGAGCAGTGGGAAGAACTCCACGTGTGCACGCCAACACAAACGTGCACGCCGTCGTTGTAGAAGCTGAATGGATGCCAACCGATAATGTTCATACATCTTTCAAAAAGGTCAAGCACTTTCAGAGTTAAAGATCGAGCTTTAACAGCATCTCGCTAAACGGGCCACACTGAAAGAGAAAGAGTACATGCAAAATACTAGGAGAATAAAGTTGCATTATAATGAGGAAAATAGTTGTAATGATATGAGATTAACATTGTAACAATAAAATCTGAATATTTTGGGGGGGGGGATTAATAGGAAGTCACACAATCACAATATTAGGATAAAGAAGTCGCAAAAAGTGGAATTAAGTCATCATATTAAAAAAAGAAGTCATGATGTTACCACTTTCAAATCTCACAAAACTAATAATATTCCAAGAATAAATGAATATATTAAGTTAAGCAAATGTCAATATTATTACTGAATCACATTTAACTGCTTACTGATTATTTTGATCTGCCAAAACAATCAGCATCAAGGATACATTTAGGCCCATTGTATTGCGACTTTATTTTTGTAATATTAGGACTACAGGTGCAACAATCATTTGACAACAAATCGATTATTAAATTAATCGACAAGTGTTTTGTTAATTGATTCATCGTTTAGAGACATTGTTTAACTTAAAATTGTCCAAATCCTGAGAATTTCAGCCTCTCAGCAGTAAATATTTTCCAATTTCTGTCATCCTCCATGAAAGGAGACTGATTATCTTTGTTTTTATTCGAAATAAGACATTTGCAACACATTGCTTTTACTTTGGAAAACAATGGTCAACATTTTTGCCAAATTTCTGACATATTACACCCCAAACCAGGAACTGAATCATAATCGATTTATTTTTGTGAATTTTCTGCGCTGTCAATTTGAAATAATGTCCTGTTTCTGAATAAAGGGCTGGAAATGAAAACAGTTTTTGTTAATCCAATTCATCAATTAATTGAGAAAAATAGAGATGAATCAGTTATTAAAATAATTATTATAGTTGCAGCCCTAACTAGGACCTTATTTTCATAAAACCAACCACATTTTTATTGCAGTATTACAACTCTATGCGCTTTCAATTTCAATGTTTTCTCTTGTAATATCATGACTTTATAGTCATAGAATTACAATTCAATCGTTGTAAAATTACTATTTCTGTCCCAAAATATGAAGCCTTTATTTTCATAAAATGACACATTTCTATTCCAACATTACAATTTCATTCTCTTACAATTACTCAAAATGTTTACTTTCAGGTATCGTAATAAAAATAATAATAATAAAAAAAGATATAATGCTACCAACAAATGCCAAACAATAGTTTCATACACTTTTCCAAACACTTTAAAACTCAACTTGCAAGCTTTTCCAGCGCCACAGAGTTACACTATTACCTATGGTCAAAATCATTCATTTATGTTAAAAAGCACAAATGCATGCAAAGTGATAGCACAACTATTATGGCTCATATGCATTTTTTAAGCACTTTACAGATCAATTTCCCACTTTTACAGCACCGTCAAGCTGCATTAAATGGCATCATCAATACTCTAAAAGCCCCCCCCCCCTCCCCCCAATCAAATTAAAGGAGATGGTAATGGTTATATGCAAATAAGGGGAGAAGAAATTAAATGAAAACCAATTAGTTTAATGGACAGTCTTATCACCATATATTGTAATACATTTCTCCATCTAACAAACAAACTACTGAGTCTTGTGAAATAAAAGCACTCATATCAGCTCATAGACTATTGTTTTCCAACCTTTAAAATTCCAACATTGAAATTCAAGCATTTCCAGGAATTTCAAGCACCCGTGGGAACCCTGCAGGGCCAAGTGGGAGACACTTCTCCTCCCTCTGCAGGCAGGAGGGAGGAAGAGGAGGAGGAGGAGGAGGAAACTACTACAGTACACGCATGTGTACTGAAAGGAAATAAGGCGTGTTTTGTCTCCTTTTTTTTTGTTTTTTTTGTCGTTTTTTCAGGCCTGTGGACAACGTGTGATCACCACACGCATTGCCTGATGCAAAACATCTGAGTTGCCAATGAATTCTTATGATCTTCAGAAAGTCAGCGTATGCATTTTCAAAGCAGTCATTTGCGCTTGTGCGTGTGGTACAACCTACTTGGTGCACGAAAACATCCAAAGGGGGGTCGACGGGGGTCCCCTCGCTGCTGGTCATGGAGATAAATCCAAAGCCCATGCGGACGTTGAACCATTTGCAGAAGCCCGATCCTGACCGGACGTGGGGACGAGTCCGCTCCTCCTGCTCGGTGGACCTGGTGGGCCCTCCTGGAAACAAAAGCGCATTGAAAGTGAGTAAAAGACATTTAGAATAAAACACTCACTTGTGGTGAGGAGGAGGTGGGGGCGGGGGGGGTCGAGTGAGATTCACTGCCAGTAGTAATTCCCAAAACTAGCCTCACATCTTCCACAAAACACATGAAACAGCACTACAAGGTTTTACCAAAAAGCCCTGTGAAAAGTTACTCCCTTGTTTTCTACACGTTTTGGATCTACAGCCCAGTCATTGTGGGGAGTTCTGGGCGGTAGTGGTCCAAAAAGCAGGTGTACACATGGTGACCGTGCTTTACTAGGACCACAAATTCACACGTTCACGTATATGCCCCCCCCCCCCCCCCTCCCAAAAAAAAAAAAAGGGCTGTCTTGAACATTTACAACCCCGTTCGCCCACATTACTCGGTGGTTAAAAAAAGAGAAAGAGAGAGAGAGAGAGAGAGAGAGAGAGCAAATAAGTGCGGGGGAACCTTCGGCCATGTTTCCCCGCGGAGGCTCAGCGGCCAAGTTGCGGTCGAGAAGCTTGTGGAGCGAGCGAGCGCCGCGGCGGTCACCATGAAGCCGACGTCCTCCTCATGGCCGCGGCTCAACAGTGGGGCTCGCATGGTGCGGCGGCCTGCGTGGCTCGGCCGCCGGGTGTCGGTGTCATGTCTCCCCCTCTCGCTTCCCTTCGAGCCCCCCGGCCCCCCTTTTCTTCCTTAGCAAAGCTGCACTACGCCCCCCCCCCCCCCCCCCCGCACACCCGCACACACACACACGCACACAACTCTCACTCACTCACTCTCTCTCCTTTTCGCTATCTGACAGGCCCCGCCCACTCCTCCGAGCTCCCGCGCTCTGATTGGGCACCGACATGGCTGTGGCCGTTCTCTTCGGCAGAACACGTGACCTTGATGGCGGTGGGGGGGAGCAACTCTCCGCCCTTTTGCCACTATGTGCAGAAATCAAACTCGCAACCTTTTTTTTTTTTTTTTTCAGGGACACACGTGGCCAGTGGTTGATTTTAATGCCACTTGTTATGGGGGAAGTGTTTGTTTTGGTGTTGGGGCACGTGCCTGAATTTTAAATGATCCATCTGCTGGATTCAGGTGCAACAAATTTGAATGTTTTATTTGTTGTGCATCCTGCAGATGTTTCGCACGTTATAGCTTGTGTGGGTGCAGGTCTTGCATTAAACAAATGATTTAACTTTTTATGTCTTCAGTATATTTTAGAGATATACCGATTACCAGGAGGGTCAATTATCGGCCGGGTTGATATTCACCATTTTGACGCATATTGGCATTTTTTTTTTAATCCAACTGCCAATAAGAGATCAATTTAAAACTTCGTAAACTTCAGGGAACTATTGATTTATTGATTTATGGATTTATTTACATTTAACCTTTCATTAACCTTATAAGAGATGCTGCTGACCCTAGGAACTCCGTGTAATTTTTGTTTATGTTTGAACTTAAAATAAAGAAAAGTGAAATATTATCATTTTATTTACATTGAAATTTTGTAAAACTTGATTTAGCAAGTTTAGGGAGTGATGTATTTGTTTAAGTTTTCATTTAACTTTATAAGATATGCTGCTGAGCCTGGCATGGGCCGACTTGACTCATAATCGGTATCGTATCAGCCCTAAAAAAAAACATATCAGTCTGTCTCTAGTATTTTTTTGTATGCAATGTTGGAGTTATTTTTCTTTATGCGCAAACATGATGGGAATGTTTACAATTATGACGTGATCTGTAAACAGCTGCAACTTGCACCTGTTGCGCACAGTACTATTTAATAGGGTGGAAGTCTTGAATTAATAATGGATTTATTTAACTTTTCATATCTACAGTATTTTTATGTCTGTGACATAGGAGCTCTGAATATAAACACATTTTGATGCACAATAGCATACACTGAACGTAAAACTATAGCATTCTCCCAGTAATCCAAAGGGATGAATGGGACGATATCAGAATTTTTTATTTTTTTTAAATGCTAAATTAAGACTCAAAAAGATTGAACATCTTCACACCATGAAAACATATAATGTGTTGAGCAACTGAAACCACTGTCTGAATTAAAGAGCTGCAATATATAGATGGATATTAAACTTGCTTGCTGATGTTAAGTCATAACGCATCCAGAGGCTTCTTAAAGTGGGATTAGTTAAGTGCTTAGTTGATGGAAGTAAGTGTTTGAAAGGTGTTGTGATTCACGCAATTGGAATTCATGCAACCGC
This sequence comes from Phyllopteryx taeniolatus, assembly GCF_024500385.1. Lineage (NCBI taxonomy): Eukaryota > Metazoa > Chordata > Actinopteri > Syngnathiformes > Syngnathidae > Phyllopteryx > Phyllopteryx taeniolatus. The sequence continues at coordinate 12,192,355 of NC_084519.1, forward strand.
ATTTTTCCATTTGTGCTATTGTCTTCCCGTGTACATATTTATCCAAAACTGGGTAATATATTACTATATGAAAGCGTGGCCTCTTCATTCACTGATTAATTACTAATAATAAAAAAAATGCTTTTAAAAAAACATTAACTATTCTATTCAGTGCAGGTAATGTAACTTGCAATTAACATTTTTTTTTTATTTCTATTGCAGTTAAAAAAAATAATAAAAGATACATTTTATGGCAGGGTGATCTTTTACTTGCATATGATTCAAAAGAACTGAATGGATGTCATATTGTCATATAGACAGCGTATTCTGAAAGGAAACGACTAAAACCAGAAATGTCTTTTGGCTTATTTTTCTAGAACTCTCTTCCTTAAATATCTGGTCTATTTTCCTCGGTTCTCTTCGTGTTGTTTTTGAGCTCGCTCAGCACGCCCGAGTCACCTCCTTGTATCTTTTTTAGTGGGCACTGCAGAGAGGAGCTGAACTCACAACTCTGGAATGCGACTGGAAAACCCCAAAAAACAAACGTGTGCTGAAAATGGTGACGCTCTTCCTCGCCTGTCATTCGCAAATCAATCCTGGGATGTGAGGGGAAAAAAAATGTCACAGCATTCACTAAAAATTTTATTAGTTATCTATAAATGCTTAAAAAACAGTTATGGTGAGTAATAATAAGTATTGGCTGCTTATTAATTTCAAACATGTGTGCTCCTACAATTTGGGCTCACTATTTGGCATGCAGTAGGCAGACATCACTTATGTAAAAATAAATAATGACCTATTTATAAACCCTTTCTAAAGAAACTGTTATTGTTTAGTGGTAGGTTTTAGAGGTGCAACAATTAATAAACTAATGGACAAGTAATTGCTTAACAAATTAATTAGAAAGTATTTTGATAACTGAGTAATCGTTTAGAGACGTTGCTTCACTTAAAATTGCCCAAATCCTTGGAATTTCATGAAATATTCTCAGATTTCTGTGTAGTCGTGCATGAAAGCAGATTGATTATCTTTGTGTTCAATGTAACACATTTGCAAACATCTGCTTTTACGTAAGAAAAGAATGACCAAAATGGTTGCTTATTTTCTGATATGTTACAGGCCAAACCAGTAACTGAATCATAATCAATTAATTGTAGTATCTTTTCTGCAATGTCAATTTGAAATAAGGTCCTGTTTTTTTAAAAAAAAGATCTGGATTTTTTTTTTAAATCTGATCCATTGATTCATTAAAAAAAAAAAATTGACAGATTAATCATCTATTAAAATAATTGTTAGTTGCAGCCCGAGTATTTTTGTTGTTGTTGTTGTTGTTATACTTTCAAATGCTGAACTTGTTTATCTTGTGAGGGAGAAAGTCATTGCGGAAATTGGATGAGGACAACTTGGGTGGGAAACTTCCCATCTGAAATTGGCGTGAGCGTTCCTAAGATGTGTGAGGAGGAACGAGAGGTGGTGGAGGTGGTGGTGGTGGCGGCGGGGGAGTAACACGCTGTAAGGAATGGAGAGTGCAACGAAAACAAGCCCATCTCCACCCACCCGAACTCAGAGCCCACCCTCCGGAAACCCCATCAGCCATCAGCCCCCGCCCACACACGCACAGTCAGGCCCCGGGCCCGGTTGCACACACGTAGGCAGGCCTGTTTTGGAGGAGGCCAGACGATTACTGTGTGGGTCACAAGGCTGGATGCCAGCATCACATGGGATCACGTCCTCATCATCACGCCGATGACGAGGCGTCATCATTAAGGGACACTCTGGGTGGGCCTCGTCAACAAACCAAGGGCTGCCTGAGCAAAGCCTGGATGCAGTATTGAATTAGGAAATTAATATATGATGTGTTATTGCTCATGGAACAGGTCAACTTTATTTGACCTTTTTCGCTTTACGCTGCATTGGTTTTCGTTCATATTGATGTTTACTTTCTGTCAGATGTCATTGTAGTTGAACCAAAAGGTACAGATATATATTTTTACTGTGAGGTTATCTAAAATGTAGAGAAGAATTTTAAAATGCTGCACTCAAGTTAAGCATACTAATTATTAGTCTTGTTTTAATGAGCGAATGAACAAAATGAACTCATGATGCAGTAAACACAAATAATGGCAACTTATTGAGAAATGGGGCGAGAGGGGAAATTCTAAGTCAATCAGTTATTTGTAGATCATGACATCTGATTTCATTTTATTTTCATTTAGGGTTACCCTGATGGTGCACACTCCATCTATAATTTTAAAAAAATATTTATTACCCCACATCAACCCTCTTATTCTCAGTTGGGTTTGTTGATCTCTTGGGGCTTTTCTATCTTTTATTTATTTGTCAGTACTCTATAAGATACATAATGATGGCATTTGGTATCTAACTGTGTTTAATGTGCTGTGTTCTACTCTGTCAAAGTATTTTGTGAACCTGTTTTTAATGGTGCTTCACACATAGTTATTTACTTTATTGTTCTTTATCAAATGCCTTTTTTCAAGTTAACTATTTAATTATTAACATTTGATTTATATAGCCATTACATCAATGTTTTCTCTAGTTATATAGCACTAAAAGCATCAAGTGCATGGAGAAAAACTTTAAATTGTTCTCACCACATATTGTTTAATATCTTAATTGCTCTTTAGGTGCTTTGGGGGCGCACATCAAATGTATAGGATGAAGCCTGGAGGTCCCAAATGAAAAATAATCCCTTTTCCTACTGAGAAAAGCCACGTTTCACAAATTTAATTCACTTTTTTGCCTAATTCCTATCAAATAAAAAAAAACTGGGGCCAACGAGGTCAGGGTCACGTGATCCAAAGTGCTTTTAGATGGTTCGTTTTAGTGAGCAAAACTAAAGTGAGTTTTGCAGCACACATGGAGATTCCTGAGCTGCTTGAATACTATTGCAACTTTCATGGAGGAGAGACTTAGGACTCCCTCACCCCAGTTGACCCCACCCAACCCCCACATGCATGCATGCAGGCAAGTTCCCAGAGAAAATCTGCCTTTTCTACCCTTACTTGCTGTCAGTGCAGTTCAAAGGTGTTCATGGAGTTCGTTTCTCTTCTTTTCATTTTTTAAGGTGAGCAGGCTTTTTTTGTTTGTTTGTTTGTTTTTGTTTTGTTTTTTGTTGCTTATTTCATGCATTCCAGCCACCAATCCTTCACTTTTCTTCATCCACCACATGAGATGTGTAAATAGTTCGGGGGCAAAGCAGGTAGCTCGCTCCCACCACTCTTTCTAATCGTATATGACTGTTTTGACAGGATTACTTTCTTGATTTTTTATTTATTATTATTTCTATTTATTTATTTACCCTACAGCTGCGATCATTTCATCAATCTTAATGAACATCCACTTTAGGCATTACTTTTTTTCCGCCCTCTCTTCTTCTCACAAAACCTTTCAAAGCAATTAGAAACACTTTCTTGCGTCATCTTGGCAGATTTCGTTGATTACAAATTTAAATGAACGAAAGATTTGCATACGCCTTCAAAAAGCACGCATGCGCCTCGCTCGGATGCGTCCCCCCCCCCCCCCCCCCCCCCCCCCCCAAAAAAAAAAACACAACTGTGGCACATTCACAATTGTTCAAACATATTGCTTTTAAAACGACCTATATACACAGTTTAAAAATCACACTTGATATTTTTTCGGAGGGGTTTTCGGTGAGTTTTGCACAACCTAAATGAGATAATACTTTATTTTCAGTCATTTTTAACACTTTGGCACTACCCGACTTTGATTTAAGTGGACTAACACCGCCTAACACAGAGAGATACAAGTTTTTGTAAAAGGTCTAATAGTTTCAAAGGATTAATAGGCGAAGGCAATATCGGTGACGTCATATGACATGGATGGGCGTTTAGGACAAATCAGTGAGGGGATAAAAATGCTCACAATGGTACACAAAATAACTATTTCCGGCTTTTTAAATCCACTTTTCGTTGACATTTTGGACCTCAAATGTTAGTACTTCATCTTCTTATTGTGCTACGTAAAACGTTCGACTTTCTTTTCATCCTCAAAAGATTTTTTTTTAAATTATTATTGTTTGGAATGGGAGCCCCCTCAAATCTGTAAATGATCGATTATGGTCTTTCCGGTGTTGGATTAGCTTCTTCAAAATGAACTTTATATACAGACATAGAAAGTTGTGCACTATTGGGGGCTGCCTCTTGAGGCGTCTGAGGTGTTTTGCTGGGGAACCATATTGTTTTCCATCGGGCATAACTGATGATATTAAAGTGACTTACCTGCAGGAGATGGCGTCGACATCTTCCCTGCGGCGAATAAAAGTGCACGAAGCACCTCGGAAGTCCCAGCCGAGCTTTGCATTGTGCTTGCCGAGTGCAATTAAACACATTTTCCATGCATGAATATTTAATCGTCACATTGGAACGTAAGATGAGCAGCGGCTCACCACAGCAGCGTCATTTGGTTAAGATTTTTTTTCTCTCTCTTTCTGAAAGAGGCGGCTTGGATGCAATAAAAAAAAAAACGTCCTGTTTTTATTGCTCATCTTTAAATTTGACAAATGTTCAAACAGATCCTGAAGGGGTATAGTACTTAAAAGGAGATAATGAGGTGCAAAATAACTCCATTGTGCCCCAAAGGTCCCTCACAGCACGCCCCTAAATTTCCTCCTCCCTTTTCTGAGCTTCATCACACATTCCAGCAAAAAAAAAAAAAAAAAACATGCTCAGTTGCATTCCTAAATTTAAGACATCATATCATGAAAAGTCCACACATCCTACACGTGCTGCAGTTTGGGCCACGCAGGGATCGATTCTTTGCTCTAAGGCGCCACCTCAAGGCCAGTTGTTGAAAAGCATTATGATGATAAATTGATTCAAATGTATTTTAGTGAATTAGATGATTCCAATGCCAAATGTAGAATTGTGAAACAGTGTCCACTTCTTTAAAATTATACAATGATTTCTAATGACGAATGGCACATAAATTGATTCAAATGTATTTTAGTGAATTAGATGATTCCAATGCCAAATGTAGAATTGTGATAGTGTCAACTTCTTTAAAATTATACAATGATTTCTAATGACGAATGGGACTTCGGATGAGTGGTTAGCTTATCCGCCTCACAGTTCTGCGGTTGGGGGTTCAAATCCGGGCTCCGGCCTTCCTGTGTGGCGCTTGGAATGTTCACCCTGCGCGGTTACTCTGGTTTCCTCTCAGTCCAAAAAAAAAAAAAAAAGTTTCATTGATGACAAAATTTGTCTATAGGTCGGAATATAGATGCATCTTTAACAGTTAGGGGGAATTCAAATCAATTTATCAGGAGAGGAAGAGATATTAAAGCACAAGTAACATGCCATTTTCAACAATCATGGATTTTGTTGCTCTGTAGTCAGTATTATAAGTGTCAAACTCGAGGCCACATCCAAGGCCCACGAAAAGGTTTACCACCATTTTTCCTTATGTTCAAAATTAGTTACCTATCATATAAATAATGCTAATCAAATGCAGGACAAATTATGTAACATGATGCGGTGATTATTAGGGTTTTCCCATATAAGGTAACAGATAAGAAGTGTATGAGGCTCGCGCTCTCGTCACATGCCTAACAAGTAAACAATCACAGTGCAGCTCAACTTCTGGCTAGCGAACGTTATGGCAAGCGCTTTTGGCAGAATGTCGAACTTGTCAACTTATTTGAAATGGTATAATTCCAACGTGTATATCGTGTGCGATGTGGAAAATAATAATCCAAAGGCAACTCCCAGCATTGAGCTTTGTAATTCATTTTTCTGTTGCGTAAATATGTTTTATCCATCCATCCATCCATTTTCTGAGCCGCTTCTCCTCACTAGGGTCCAGGTGGACGGGCTATCATCGGGTAGGAGGCGGGGTAGACCCTGAAGTGGTTGCCAGCCAATCGCAGAGCACATACAAACAAACCACCATTCGTACTCACATTGACACCTCGGGGCAATTGGTGTTGTCAATTAACCTACCATGCATGATTTTGGGATGTGGGAGGAAACCGGAGTGCCCAGAGAAAACCCATGCAGGCACGGGGAGAACATGCAAACTCCACACAGGCGGGGCCGGGGATTGAACCCCGGTCCTCAGGACTGTGAGGCAGAGGCTCTAACCAGTCAACCAACGTGCCGCCGTAAATAAATATGCTTTAGTTTTAAGAAATTATGGTAATAAGTGTACCAAATAACTGAACATTTTGCTTCATTTGTTTTTCATTACTCCTATTCTGCAACAGCTTTGGGGGGAAAAAAAAAATCATCTGTTATTTATGCTCTGTACGGTGTCATTGCGTGTCCAGAAAAGTGTCAATTTAAAAAACATGCATTTTGTACAAATTGTTAACACTGGCTGATTTCTACCATTATAATACCACTTTTCACATGTAACATTTTGGGGAAGAACCATCCAGCAGATGTATCACTGCTTAAAAAAGATGTTTATTATTTGTTGCTCCCTTTGAAATTATAACAATCAGCCTATGTCAAGAGGTAGAAATCAGTGAATTTGTAAGTAATCACAAACACACGTACACACAACATCCTTTGTACGGTGCAGCCTCATGAGAAATGTGCAAGCTGAGATATCAATAATAAATTATACGTAGGCGGAGCATCCGCCACACGGTTGCCATTTGAGCCTCATGACAGCAGCTGATTGGCCGATGACAGTAACCTCGCCCCCTCTTATAGTGTTATGGCCTTCGCACATTAGCGTGTGGTGCTTTCGATAAGTGCAACTGGAGTTCTTCGAGGAGGGTGTGGGAGGGAGAAGACAGAGCACATACACATGCGCGCACACACGTGACGAGATGGCGAGTTATTTGACCCAGGAGATTTTGAGACAGCGAGCGATGAAGGCGTAGGTGTCCGCCACTTCCTGGATGACCTTACTGGTGGGCTTGCCGGCGCCGTGGCCCGACTTGGTGTCCACGAGGATGAACAGGGGGTTGGACTGCTTGCTGCTGTGGCCCACCGTGTGCTGCAGAGAGGCGATGTATTTGAGCGAGTGGAGGGGCACTACCCGGTCGTCGTGGTCGCCCGTCAGCAGGAGGACGGCGGGATACTGGACCCCGTTGCCCTCTGGGACTCTGATGTTGTGGAGGGGGGAGTATCTGGCGGGGTGGGGGACAAGACGCATATTCCAAGAGGTGTGGAAAAAGTGTGGGGAAACAGATGAATGTTAGTTGCCTTTTCCCTCTTTTAAGTACGTCAAATAAGTCGCTATAACCAGAATATTATATTATCCACTCGTGACGATAAGCAGAACGAAAAATGTATGGATGGATGAAGCAAAATGGAGTGCACTAGTTGGCTACAACCAGCAGAAGATTCACTCAAATTATTTGCGGTCTAAAGAAGTCAACACAATGTCAGCTATGGCAACTCTGTCTGTTAGTACTTATGTGCTCAATATGCCATCTGCATTTTTTGTATCTGAATTGAATGTATTAATGGAAATGGGAGTTTACTGACATACTCAAGTTAACCTTCACCAATAGTTTGTCCTTTTGGTGTAGTACTTTGTGAGGTATTAAAATTAAATCCAAACTAGTTGGAACCTTTGCAACGAAAGCTGTAAGCTATGAAAGCGACCATGTGTTTTACTTACTTCATAAGCCACTCAAACTGCTCTTTTTCTTCCGAGCAGCCGAAGTCGGTGGTCCAGGCGTGGCCGATAGTGAACTTGTGGAATTTTAGCATGTCCATGACGCCGACCTGAGCGACAGCGCACCCGAACAGCTCGGGCCGCTGGTTCACGCACGCCGCTGGATGGCAGGATAAATACATCAAGGGCAGCCGCAGATATAAGAAGGAAGTTGTTTTGTTAGCATCTCCGGGTGACGCGTACCTACGAGCAGGCCACCGTTTGAGCCTCCGTTGATGGTGAGCTTGGACGGAGAGGTGTACCCTTCCTTGATGAGGTACTCAGCTGCACACTGAAAGTCTGTGAAGCAGTTCTGCTTGTTGGCCAACATGCCGGCTAAAAGAGAGAGGAGTATCACGCATTAGTGGACTTGTGAAACGTACTTATTACGGTGATTCGTAACGAGATAATTCCATCCATTTTCTATACCGTTTTTCCTCATTAGGCTCACATTCACACTCACACCAAAAAACAATTTAGTCTTCAATTAAGCAAAGTCCATTTTATTGACATAATTTCTGGTGTGAATTGGTGCCATCTCAACCGAACGTGCATATTTTTGGAAAGGAAGAGGAAACTCGAATACCTGGAAAGAACCCATACGAGCATGGGGTAAACATGGAAAACCCGTCACGGGAAGGGCCTGAGCCAAGAACCCAGGACCTCTCAACTGTGAGGCAGACGTGCGAAACACTAGTCCACTAATATTCCCAAATCAATAATTAGCAGGTCAAAATAAAGTAGCGATCAAAAACACATTATGGAAGCTGGAGTTTTCCAGCAAGTGTCGAAAATATGCCTGCATCTCTGATTTATTCGCCAAGTAATATTTAGGCTTGATTTACACGACAGAACAAAATGACCAGTTCAAATTTAATGCCTATAGCAAACCCCCGTCTAATTAGTATAGTGTCTGTATCCTTGAGTTTGCATGTGATGTGTTTAGGTGTGAGCTGTGGACGACAGCAGCTCTTGCATGAGTGTGCACTAAGTGTTTGTGTGTTAGTGTTCTCCCGGGATTTATAAAAAAAACAACAACAACTGAGAAGCACATTGAAGACTGCGCCTCTCCCTTCCCACGTGAGAGCATTACAGTAAAAGTATACTGTGAAAACCATTGCTATAAACCACTGATTTCCCTGATTGATACAGTACGGTTCACAAAAAAAAAAAGCAATATAATGGGGCCGCACACTACTGTATGCTGAATTTGTGTTCACTGAACAAAATGTACTGTCACTTGAACCATGTCGTGCAAATTTAAATCTCATTACCTTTGTGCCAGGTCTCGCCATACTCCCCTCCTCCTCTAATGTTGGCGACAGCCAGGACTCCGTCCAGGTGCCGCACAAAGATTAGCCGGGAGACGCTGTAGCTCGGCGTGATGGAGATGTTGAAGCCACCGTAGCCGTACAGGAAGCCCGGGTGGGAGCCGTCCAGCTTGATGCCCTTCTTGTGAACGATGAACATGGGGATTTGAGTGCCGTCCTTGGAAGCGTAGAAGATCTGGACAAGAAATCGCGGACGATGGAGAAATGGGACAGATGGACAGAGACGGCACGTACACAAGATCTATTGATGTTACCTGGGTGGTCTGGTAGTCTGTCGGGTCAAAGCCTTTGACTGTGACCTCTCTGAAGATGTGGGGCTGCAGAGGCTCCTTGGTCAAGTCGCAGTGATAAATGATGGCTGGATGAAAAAAGAGAACATATTTGTAGCATAAATTCAGTAAGTGATGACTTTTTTTTTTTTTTTTTTTTTTTTTTTTAAATCGGAAACTGGATTAGGGGTACTCTTGAGTTCTCGTTAAGAATTTTGTCGATCATATGGAATTCGACTTGTCTAAAGTTTGTTTCATCATCGTTATTTTGAGTAGTCAAGATGCTTAAAAGCATAAATGATGGATTTCACTACTTGGCAACTACCAGTAGAAGGCAGAGTTTCATTCCTTCACAGAGTGTAAAACGGTAAATGTATATAGCGCTTTATTGTGCATATGTAATAACATGATAAGGCGATTAAACATTTATATGGTTGCACAGTCATAACGGCAATCTGAGGGTAATAAAGAATCAGTAGGCATGGGTTTATTTTTTCTTTGTTACAGTTTAGCTTTCTCTTATGCTGTTTGTCACTTTTTTGGGACTTATTTCTGAATTTAAGCCCAGGATATTACTACAATTTTCCGATCATCAAAACTTCTTTGGAAGCACATTTTTACCTTTCTTAAATGTGAAAATATGGGATTTGAACAAAGTTTTCAGGAAGCAATACCTCAAAAGTCACACATCCTTCAGAGTTCATTCCAGTTTAATTTTACCTGGAGAGAGGAAAGAGGTGAAATAGTAGAAGATTTCAGAGTCGCGTTTCCTTCCCGTGAATCCGACCACAGAACCGACATCCAGAGGAAAGGTCCTGAGCTCCTCCCCGGAACTGAGACGATACATTTTCAAGACATTCTTCACGTCGTGGAGGAAGCACACAAAGAGGTAGCTGGAGTATGTGCAGGTGGCGAATACTGTAAAAACGAGAGAGCAAAAGGCAACGTGAACGTGAAGTGAACGAAATAAGCGGAACCGGATGATTCGAGCTGCCGCCGCTGCTCACCGATTACGTCCTTCTCATGCTGAGGGATGAGCTCCGCCCAGTCGCTCTGAGCCGGCGAGGCAAAGTCGATGTTGATGAGGCGGTAACGTGGGGCGTCCAGGTTGGTTTTGAACGTGAACACCGTGCCCTCGTTGGTTACGTACTCGTACTCGGCGTCAAAGTTGTCGATGAGCTTCACCCACGGCAAAAGTCCTGGATTCGCAGAGAGGATAGAAGGCAGACTTGAACACATGACCACTATTATGAGAGAAAAACTTAAAAAAGCAAGCAGCAAAGCACACAGATAAGACAACAGAGATTGTGTTTAAATATCTGTTGTCTAAAGGGTTTTAACATGCAACAAAGATGCTTATCGTTAGCCTGTGTTCATGGCATTTCCCATTATGTGTTAGTGTTCATCTAGCAGCCTTTATGGCAAAGTTATCTGGTTGTTATAAAAGGTGCTATATAAATGAATTTATTGTTCTAAATACACATGTAATTCTCTCTGTTCTATATTTAGTTTGACAGTAAACTTCAAGTGAGAGTGGCAATAAACAGCGTGAAGCCTCTTTTTTTGAAGAATTGTTTACTCATTTTCTCTGCCAAACTGCCGCTCGTTTTGATGTGAGTTGAGCCACTGTCACCATACAGCGCTTCTGTAGCTCTCTGCTTGTTCTCAATAAGTTAAAGAAAAAACACCGTCCGAACAATGGCTCGTATCTCAAAAAACTCTAGGTGCCACTGTACTGTTTCTTATTTGATTGTTTTGTATTTATGGCCTGGAGACGTTTTTCATCCAAACATTTACTGTAGTAATTCAAGGTTAAGGTTATAAAGAGCGCGCAATCAACTGGTTTTCCCAGCAGCGAAAGACACACGGCACAAGAAGCACTCTTAGTTACAGCCGTAATTGATTGTTTCATATTAATGGGCCTAGCAGTGGTTTTCATACAAATATTTCCTCTAACCACATCACATCACCACTGCGATGGCGTAGCTTAGTTTTAGACTACAGCAACAATTTGGGTTAACAGGGCTTACAGGGAAAACCCACATAGATAATACATACAAAGATCATACAGTCATGTCAAACATGCCTGTAATGCCCTTAGGCGTCTTCTTGAGGTCACAATACCACAATCTGTTGACAGGATCGCAGCCTTCCCTGATGGACAGCAGCACATAGCGGCCATCATCTGAAACCTGCAGAACAATAATCACCTTTCCATGAGAATGAATAACTAAGGAAAAACACAAGTTCAGCCTCATTTGGAAGGCGAGAAATGACCTCGGCTCCACTCATCCACTTGGGATGATTGGGAAACTCGGCGCAGAGAACGTCCTCTGACTGCGGTGTTCCCAAAACGTGGAAGTACAGCTTCTGGTCCAAGTTAGTAGAGGTCTCAGTCCCTGGAAGAGAACATATTTAAGGGGTCATTAATGCTTTTAATTGGCGATAGAAGGAGACAACTAGCATACAGGATTAAATCAGTTGCCATGCGTGGTTTCGCTTTGCTGTGACTTGGGTTTCTGTCTAAAAGTCCCAAATCCTCCACAGTTTGACTGCACCCATTGGCTGGCTATGTATGTATCAGATGAAATGAAATAGATTTCCACAATGTATACTGTAGGGCTGAAATGAGTCCTTAATTTGAGCACCTTGATTTTAAAGGACACATGCACGGGCTACATTTACAAGGTACAAGGTAATTTTATGGTCAATTCTTCAATATGCGTAACACACACAGATGTGGCAGCACGCGCTTACGTCACCTCAGCAAGGAAAGAAGGACACAGAAGCGGGCAAATTTGATTGAAGGCATTGGAGTGGTGGGGGGAAAAAGAACAAAAATGCGAGAAAAAAAAAACAAGCGACAATGGGCGAAGTACCGTTATAAACAGCAGCAAGGAATAATTGTTCATAGATGTCATGTTTTGCTTTTTTTATTGTTGTTGCAGCTTTTACTTTTCTACCAATATAAGTTGCATTGAAAAAGTATTACATGTCAAAATGATATCAGGGGGGCTAAAATAGTTTTTTAATCCATTATTCCTTGATTTTGTGAAAACACACAAGGTGGTTATGGGAAGTAGGCCTATTAAAAGCTCTTTACATTACATTAGTGACTTGTTGTTTTGCTATTGTTGCTATGTATTAAAGGATCATGCATTCGAATTTTGCAGTTTTGGTGACGTCAAACATAATGCCAAAGTAATGTTAACGCATTACAAGTCACCGATATTATAATAACCAATTACTCTCAAAAGACAGTAACCAGCACAAAACATTTCTGGAAGTAACTTGCAACAGGTTTATTTCATTTAAGCCCACTATAGAAGGAAAAAGGATAGATTTATTTCAAAACTATCTAAAATATCAAACATCTTATTTTTCCTGATTAAGATATGTCGTGACCTCACCATCGCTTTTGCCCTTCTGTTCAGGGTAAGAGTTGTAGAAAAGGCCCTTCCCATCATGCGTCCACGACATGCAGCTGAACTTGACCCGCTGCAGATCGTCCTGCAGAAGCACGGCGCCTTCCACCCGCAGGAAGTGCATCTCCACCCAGTCCGAGCCGCTGGCACTAGTGCCGTAGGCCAAGTACTCTCCATCTTCCGAGAAGGCGTAGCCTTAAAAAGGAGGGAAAACGATGTTTGTGAATTTGTCTTTTAAGAATTCAATGTTAAGAAATTAGGTCTCGCTCTTTACCTCGTAAGGCAACTGTCCCATCATCAGAAAATGTGTTAGGATCCAAAAAGACAGTAGGTTCTGCATTGAGGCTCTCCTGCACATACATCACACTCTGGTTCTGCAGGCCAGTGTTGTAAAAGTGAAAGTACCTGCATATGAGGAAGGATGAACATCCAAACACGATAACCATTCACTGGGTTATTATTAACAAATGGGCAATAATTGCATTCTGTAACTGCCAGCCTTACCTATTTCCCCTTTTGAAGGGACAACTATACTTGGGATAGTCATACAGCTCAGTCATGCGCTCCTTGAACAGATCCCGCACCTCGCAGCGCTCCAAAAATGGCAACGTGAGCTGATTCTGAGCACTGACAAACGCCTGTGGAATCAATTTAGCAATTTGTTGTTTTTAAAAAACATCTTTTTGCTCTATTTGAAGATTCAACTAGACTGAATTGTAGTGAGTATGTTATTTGGAACAGTTAATGAATTATTGAGCGATGGTCAAACAATCGCAGGCCAGACTTTGGATAACAATGACAAATGTGTACCTGCCTCGGGAGACTAGTCACTAGGTTCCCGTGAAATACTTTATTACCTGTGTTTTTTCACTGTCGGGGTCCTCCAGCCAGCTGTATGGATCTGGTATTTTGTAGCCATGATAATCATCCACCTAGCATAAGTAAACACATGATAATCACCCACCTAGGATACGTAAACAGCCCGTGTCGGAATTGAACGTATACGCACAATTAGCAAGGAACCGTACGTAATTCATCCTGAAATGTGGGAGAGGCTGTCACGAGTACGCTCACGGAAGCTAGCTTCGCTAACCTCGCTAAGCTAACTAGCATGCTAACAAAAGAAACCGTTGCCTTCAATGAATGAAACCGCAAAATGCCAGCACCCCGGCTTATTAGCACGCTAAGGCTAACCGGGTTAACACGCTTTACTTACAATTGCGTCGTCACGGTAAGCGGTGGGGTACTGAAAAGCCATTCTGGACGCCAGTTTTCGGGAATCGCGTAATAAAAAAAGCTGCCCCAGAGCCTGAAGTGGATATTTTGAAATGGCTCTCTGGAAGACGTACAACATTAACTTGAGACGCTAACAAATTTGGCACAGGAGACCCACTAGAAGCTTCGCTGCCATACAGCCGCCAACGAGCACAGTCAAGAGGTGACGTTCGGTCCGCGAAAATGTAGAGCGCCCCCTGTCACCAGGAAAAAGATTGTCACCATGCAGTTCCTGGGGAACAAGAAGCAGAAGAAAAACCGGTTCATTCCTGGCTAATGGTACCCTTTTCGTCCCCATGAAGACCTTTGATATTTCACAAAATAAACAACTACTATTACTCAAATAAACAAAACTTTTTATGACATTTTTTTTAGATTGTGGTCTTCCTTCTAACATGAATACAAAATGATGTCTGTAAAAAAATTTTTTTCTTTCTTTTCAGGAGTAATTAACTTGTTTTTTTTGGGGGGGGGGCAGATGGCCCTTTCAATGATGTCCCTAGGACAAATATACATATTTTAAAGAGTAATATTTGAAATTTAAATGTAAACAAACAGAAATGCAAGAATTTTGGGGGTAAAAAGAAGAGAAGCAAATCAGTCCAGCCCAGTCCCTATCCCCCTCGAACAGCAGGGGTCTACTGTATTTGGTAAGGTTATTACCACTAAACATGTCTTTGAATTACATAAAACCAAATTATAAATAATCACTCAGTAGTTAAGTTGTTTTGTCAATATCTGCCTTTTGATGCTTTGAAATATTATTTGCTATTTACCTTCTAAGCCTTATTTTGTTGCATGTATTTATGTATTTTTTTATTTTTTTTCCCAAACAGTTTAGGCCATACGTGTGAAGAGTGTTGTTGTAAATGTTGACCTTTACACCTCTAGCTAAAGGCTATGTGGGTCCACCGGGAATCTCCATCATCAACTCTTATCTACGTGACAGTGAAGGAGAGACCTCCACCTCTACCTCGTCTTTCTTTTTCTGCTCGTCTCCACCTCCCCTCCCCTCCCTTCCGTCCCTTCCGTCCTCGCCTGACTTGATCAATCAATCTTGATTTGACTATAATTATCACTGGCGCCCATTCTTTGCACAAGGCCGATAGCGTGCAGATAAGGCAAAAAAAAAAAAAAATGAAGCGACACATAACTGGGAGGCCTTGAGGAAACAATTTGAGCTCGCCGAAGTAAAATAAAAGTGACTCATTCCTAGAAATGGGCTTTTAACTTGGCGTGTTGTTGTCGGCGACATCTAAGCGATGGTTTCAACATGCCACACTGCGGTTCATTGGCTTCTTCACAGCAGGTTTGAATGACGTGGCGCTGTCTCGGACATAAAAAGAGAGCGCATTGTTTGGATACCATGGCTGATCAGACAGTCAGATGTCCTGTGGCACATTCCGCATAGTTCTTACTTTCAGATTTATCTTCACGTCATATTTCAGAACAAAAGGTTAGTCGTCGGTATAGCCCCGAATTATGCAAAGCGAAAGTGGGTGACGAGGCTGAGCGCAGACCGGAGGTGAGCATATGAATGTTTCTGTCCTGTTTTTTTGGGTGAAGACATTCAAATTGGGGATGTAATGGAAATGTTTAAAGGTACGCGTTTCGGGTCATAGGACGGTCCCGGCCTCCGTCCAATTCTATTCTTCTTCCTCTACTTAAAAATCAGGAATACCCCACTATGCAAAGAGGATGTTTTCCTGTCCGCCTTTGCCAGATATGGGTCACGGAAACCATTGTCCTTTAACAAGCGGTAGACAAAAACTGACAGTTTGAATGAGTGTGTTTGCGTTGAAAAAAATTGACCTCTTATTCTCATTCAATGACTAAGTGGTGGGGTATTTACGCGTCTTTTGACATAAGGTGGAAGCGTATGAATTAAAGCTCCTCCTTCCTCGGTTTTTACCCCATTATCCGGCGTAACAATAATGGGACACCCCTCACTCGCTCCCGCCCCTCATCACAGGAGGAAGCACCTGTCTCAGTGGTAGCGGATGAAGAAGGACGGCCACCTGTTGTGTTTGTGGGCGAGGGGTCATCACAAGGTTACGACTAACCGACATGCTCACTCAATCCAAACTACTCTCGTGAGAATTCAGTGCAATTTTGTACAAAAAAAGCACTAATTCATATTAAAAAATATCGATTTTATTCATGAGTGTTTTGATAATATTACACCCTCGCTGTATTTTCAGTGCATCATCAAGTCCATTATCTTCGATCTGTGAGTTGTGACTGGACTCTTAGGGCTCTATTTTCATAGACAGCGAATCTGCCGTGGAGCGCAAATGTGTGATTTTGGTGCGAGCGCAAGGCTCACTCATGTTTGCCAATTCGGTAGACCGCTTTGCACCAAGAAGGGTGTTCCGGCGCAGCAGAAGATGGAGATGCACCTGGCAGAGTGACAATTTGGTGGCAGAAAATTCATCTAAACTAACGCCTGCTCAGACCATGTCTAAATCCTGGCGCAAGGTACACTTCTCGTCTAAAGCAATTTTGGTGAATTTGCAGACAGGCAGACAGATACTGAGTCACGCCGACATATTTAAGTCGCCAGTTCATTGTGGATACGCACTCATATTGTCTTTTTCCAAACCATGGCCAGCAGTGTCAGTGCTCCGCTCACGTACAGATCACTGCGATTACGCATCGTCCTCTTCCTCCTCCTCCGTCGAGAATGTCAGTTGACTGTAAACACTACCACAGTTGCGCAGCCCGCCCACCATTAGTTCCGCCGGGCTGCGCTTGTCTACAAAATTACCAACAGCTGTCTAATCTGACTCTGGCGCACAGTTACCCCGCCCACCGCACAGGATTTACGTCGTTCACAAAAATAGAGCCATGTTAGGATTTCATATCTCGCCCGACTTTCAGGAGGATTTCCTACTTAAGAGGCATTAGAGCCCATTTTCTATTAAGCAGTATATATTCTACATTTTATTTATTCAATTGAAGATATGTGGAGGGTTTACAGTACACATTTTTAAAAACAATATATAGCAACATTACTTAAAATGTATATCAAGTGAAACCGGAGTTTAAAACCAAATAAATTATAAGTAGAACATAAACAAAGATGCTTACAATACTGCAGAGCGATCTCGACAAAATCTACTGGAAAGCTAAATGCCGTAAAAAATTGCTGTCTCCACATAACGGGGGCTCATTAATTTGCAGTTTTTCTTCTATTTTTCGGTTAGGCCAGGGCTCCTGATGTGTTTTAAGATTTCCGTGGACCTAAAAGACTTCATTTCTTATTCAAAACAGCCACAGGCCTGAGGAAAGAGAAAAAAAATCGACGCCTCTCAAAAAGTAAAAACATTTTTATATATTTTTGGGGGGGGGTCAGTCTGTGGTCCTGATGTGTGTGTGGAAGGTTTTCTGTCGCTCCAGGACCTAAAAGTGTACTTTTATCAAGTTGAAAAATGCGACTTTATGCATCAGCCGAGGAGCAACCAAAATCGACAAAAATAGCCCCCTACCGAAGGTACATTTCATTCTATATTTTTGGGTTGAGCTGGGGCTCCCGATCTGTGTGAAGTTTCCCGGCACACCTGAACTTTTTTTTTTTTGAATCAGTACTCTCTATTAAATATGAAATGCATTGGCATACAGCAGCGTACTAAAACCAGTACTGTCTTGCTGGAACGTTATGGGTATTAATCTCTGCGCGTAATGCAAAGTCCACAAAAGAAAACAGAGATTTAAAAAGTATCACATTCTTGAGGGCATGCAACGATACATTGTTCAATTGGGTAATTGTGAAAGCAATTGGAAACAAGGGCCCATCAATGTACCTTCACTTATGACTTCATCTTTTCCACCTCTTGTTCCACATGCATTCAGATACAGGATGTTTTTCTCCATAGGCAAAGGGAGTACAATTGTCACTTAAACACAATAACACATATTACTCTCAATAATCAGGCTGTGTTTCTTAACTTAACTTTTTTTTTTCTAATTTGTATGAGCACCAAACTGTACCCCTTTAAAGGTACTCACATCTTGCATAAGCCAGAATTGGGGTGTATTATTTACTGAGAAATGGCACAAAAATGCAAACAAAATAGAGCTGTCACTATCAAATCTTTTTAGAATTAATTTTCCCATTGATTATTGGTCGAATAATCGAATAATAATTGCTCCGTCCCCCAATTTTTAACAACTAACATGCATCTAATTCTCATTTATGAGGGATGGACTTCGATACTTAAAACTGCATATGTTGGTGCAGAGTGAATATCGGATACATTTGGTGAACAGCATTTGAGTAAGCAAATTGCTTAAGGTTGAACGGTGAGCAATTGCGATTAGTATTAGTGTGCTAGCGATTACCATTTTGGGTCAAAAAAAGCTAACTTCCATTCAGCTTACTCATACGTATTATGTTATATGTGCATCACACATCTAACAGTGTCTTAAAATAAACCTTTTTGGCAAATTTAATCAGCAGCCCAACACTGCGTCCGTCTGCAATAAATGTCCGTGTGAAACATTGGTTTTCTTTTTGGTCCCGGCGGAGCTTCGAGGCAGAAATTTTGCTTAGCCGAGTTATTGTTTTTTGTTATTTTTCCCCAGCCCTATTTGTATCCTAAAATACCTTTCCATTTCAATGCAGTTGTCTATGATACATTCTAAGCTCAAATATTTACATCAGTTGAAAGGAACTGACGCGACCTCACCTAAAAACCTATTTGAAGTTGTCCTTATCCTAATAACAGTTGTCCGAGGGGGATGCCAAGGCGACGCAACAATGCTCAAGGATGCTTTTAAATGCAGAGATCACAGAGGACGGCTTCCTGCCTGTTTGCCTCATTCGGCTGTCATTAGCCACTCTGTCGTGTCCTGCCTGTGTATGACGTGGCCTACGGGTCAGTTTGACCCATCCCTATCGGACGTCAACAGGAAGCGGGACATTACGAATTGCACAATTGGGGGTTTTGATGTATGGTACATGTCCCGGGTATTTCATGGGAAAAGGTCAGTCGGTTTGTGTAGATGTGATGTCAACCAGGACGGCACAATACCTTGTTTTTCCACTGCATGGTGTCGTCTCGGCTCGACTCGCTACTCAATACTACACAAAAACACAATATAAGAGTATGTAACCGTGTCGCTCACATCATCTGGAGCAGGACAAAATCAAAATGTTTTGAAATACATGACAAAAACATGGTAATACTGTACATCATACTCACCAGAGCTGCTGCTTGTCAAATGTATTAATGCATGCAGATCATTAGGGATGTGTTTTGCTTGTCAAAGTTCGCTGGGGCAAGTTTGCTGTGACCAACAAATCACATGATGGAAGCATGCTGACGTGTGAGGCGAATTTGAAATCTGCTCGGTCTGATTGGCTGGCGACCAGTCCAGGGTGTACCCGCGACTCTCGCCCCAAGTCAGCTGAGAAAGGCTCCAGCACACCCAAGACCCTACTGAGGAAGGAAAGGAATACCCCCGAGATTCTTTCACACCAATGTGCATTTTATATTTAATACAGATTAAATATAGATTTAATACAGATGAAATATAGATTCTGCAGTAAAATTGTGGCATATAAATTAGCGGTTGTTGCTGATTTTAGTGTAATTTCCTTAGTTAGTCTGACTTTGTTCCTGCCCTGTCTGTGTCCTTACGCTGCTGTGTAGGGCAGCAAAGCCTTCTGGCTTCCGTTGCCACAGAAACAGCATAATGGCCAATTGTTAATTGGGCTTTGGAGCAAAGCTTCAAATAATGCCCAGTAACAAGTGGCATTGCAAAAAAAGAGAGAATCTCTAAACATGTTTTCCTACCTAAATAATATGTGCTCTGGCAATGATTTTATATTAAAATACCCCAGAAGATGTATACATTATTCACAGAAAAATATTGTAATACATTGTGTCCAAAAGGTCACTGTACACTTCATTTTTTCTATTTCCTCTCAGATCTGATTCGGACAGACGTGAGATTATCAGCATTTGACAGTTTAGGCCCATAAGCACAATCAGGCTACTTTTGTCCCGATTTTGAAGGACGTCAAATGCCTGACTATCTTATGTCATATAAGACTATCCTATAAGAACATCCTTTTGTCTGATGTGAAACTGTTAAGTGCCTGATTTTTCATCTTTATGTTTGGGGTCTATCAGATTTTGCAGTTGTTGTAAGCATATCTTTGCCTTGCCCAAGCCTCGCCGATTGACATCGGAGCAGCGTTGGAAAATTGTCCCCGGCAAGACGTTTTTCCGTCCTCGACTGCAGTTCAGTTCAGTTCTCAGGATAGACATTCCCCAGCTTTGCATGCACGCTTGCGCTGAGAGTTCCGTGTTTTCATCAATGGTGGTAGTAGCGGAACAGATCGTTGCACTATGCGTTGGAACAGTGCGATGGCCATAAAGCTTCTCAGACTGAACAAAAACCGCAAAGCCTAATGCTGATGGCCCCACCTTCAACTACGCTTTGCGAAAACCGGATTACAAGTTTGTGTAATGTTTCTAATGTGCAAACAGTGATGAAAACTCCTCGGTTGAGGTAACGCAACTGTAAAGACTCAGTTCAGTCACACATCAGATAAAAAAAATAAAAAAAAACATTACGAGAGCTACAAGAAGAACCTGCCAATTAGTCAGAGTGGAAGGGACGTTTGTCATTGTTTGTGCTGATAATGTTGAAAGGAAGTCAGAGAGCACTCGCGTTACTCAAAGGCGGCCTGCTGAAAGATGCGAGGATTAAGGGACAGTTTGTACAAAAAAAAACAACAACAAAAAAACCCACCATGTTACTTACAGGTGTGGGCCACATGCATCATTGATATTTACACTTGCATTAAAACGGTGGCCTGAGCATACAAGAAACGACGTCATGGTTGGACAAAAAAAAAGAGCTTCACAAGCGCCGTCTGAGTGATTTGTATCTTGTACTCTGGCACCGTGTTTTCCTACTTGTCAAACCAGCCAGGCTGCCCACGCAAAACTGTCATTGAGGGCATTTGTTTGCCCTCATTTGGGAATGTATTTCACTGTACAGTGAGAAATAAAAAGTAGCTGCTGTCACATTTGATAAAATCCGTGTCTGGTTTTCCTTTTTCATTGTACGAGTCACATTGACTTCCTCCGAAGCCCAAAACACAAATGGTGGTCCTGTTCGGGTTATGTCGTCGCCAAAGGAACGGAACACCGTCGTGTATTGATAAATCCGGATGAAACTGTTCACTGTCTTTCGTCATCCTCCGTGAACCAGGAAGTCCTCTGCTAACTAACAAACATACAGGTACAAGTACTGTGCCTTGTGTTTTCCATTTTAGTTGACACTTCAACATTAACAACAGTGGAGAGTCATAACAGGTTTCAGTGCAACTCAACAACAAGAGTGTTCATTGACCATTTCTAGCACAAGGAGTCATATTTGTAGCATAGGATTATGTGCAACTAGAAGTGTACACTCGAGGCAGAATATGGCAACGGATGGCCATAAAATGTTGTCATTAAAACATGGCCTAAGACAACAAGAAGAATGAGCCTAATTCAATGAAATAAATCTCAACGTGTGGCACATGGAGAGTGACTTACGATGACAGGACCAAACCATTTAGGATTTTGGAGTGGAGGTAAATTTTAAGTCCATCATCTGACCATATTTTACTTTGGAGGCTACCTCCTCATTCGTGGCGACTGACATGTCATGTTAGGAATTAAAAAGGGGACTTTACCACGTGCATTGCCGCCTTTTTGAACAGATTTGCTTCAGTAGCAACAAATCAAATGTAAATAAGAGTGGGGGGCCATCAGGGCCAACAAGTCCTTCTGAGCTGGCCTGGACCCTGTCAGAAGCACTGATCTACATTTGCAACTTTAATTCTAATATTTGTTCCATGAGTTTGTATTTTTTTATCTATCTATTCTCTTCATTCTCTTGGCTGCACAGATTCTGGAATGTGTACTGTATGTTAGATTTTGTATTTTTTTTAATGTCCAATCAGATTTCAGTCTCTATGTGCTGCTATGTCAGAAATGCAAAATGCATGGCCCGCCAATAAATTGACATTACCAAGTATTTCAACAGATGCCTACAACCCTGGTCAATATATTTTTATTTGACAAAAAAGAGCAAAACATTGCAGCAAAGGATATATTCAGGCTTATGTAATGCTAGACAAGAGGACAAAAGAAGACCCTATCATCCCTTTTCCTCTGTCTTTGAACCTCACTTTGTTTTGGGTTAAGAAAACAAAAAAAAAAGAAAGAAAAGGTTGACCGGGCAGCGAGCACAATGAGTGTAAAGCTTTGCGTGCAGACGGATATTACCCTTTTAAAAGCAAAACAAATATGTGTGCCGAGGTGCGCCCTGTAATTTCGCTGTTGACATGTGCACTTACAGTGGGGCTCCAGGACCCTGTTAATGACTAGGGCAGGTAAGACATGGAGACAGGTGGAGGGCAGTGCCGTCTGACGGCTCCCGAGAGTAGAGGGAGAGAGTGCGTCTGTGCTGCGGGATTGTGTAAAAGTGTCACAGACAGACACAGTGGCACCTGATGATGTCATCCATGTTGTCACCGGGGCGCCTTCAAAGTTCCCCCGTTTACAACACACGCCATTCCTGAGCACTAAAGCCTTGACTCATACTGTATTGTTCTCCTCTTGTCCTCTTGCTCAACAAATGACAGCGCCGCACGCCGCCGCTTCAAAACAAACATCTGCAGGAAGTAGCCACGTGGCAAGTTATTATCTACGGCAGACCTTGGCAAGTGACAGACTACGGGCCAGATCCAGTCCATCCATGGTTTCACTGGCCCTCGCCGTCTTTATGGAGTCAAAATCAAACATAACTGCCTTAATTTTGACAGTGGTGCTTTTTGTACGTGCACATTTGGACAATACAAGCGAGCAAGGGCGACAACTTGGGTCCTCAGTGTTGCCAATTTAGCAACTTTTCCAACCACTCTCGCGAATATCTTTTCAAAAACCTGAATAGTGACAGTGCCAAACAAGGGCTCCTCATGTTAGCGACATTAACATTACGTGCACAGTGGAGGTAAGAAGGGAATTTGCCCTGGTAATGATTTGTGAATCCCACCTAAGAACGGCTAATATGAGTTAATGGTTTGTGCTCATGATGTTAGCGCTTTCAAAATATATATAAAAAAAACCAAAACGATATAAAACCTATGAATGTGTTTTTTTGTGAATGTCCATTGAATACTGATATAATGTTCATATAAATACATGAAATTGATAGGGAACTATATATATATATATACAATATGGAATTAATATTTGTCCTATTAAATTTCAGCCTCTATGTGCTGCTATGTGCGGCCCTTCAGAATTAGTAGTGCTGGTCAATGTAACAAACTATATTAGCACTGTTTCTGTAACCAATCAAATTTTATGACCATGAAGTTGTAGTATAATGTGAAAAAAGTAGTACATTTACAAGAACAAATATGTAATATTACGAGAAAAAGGTCATCATTTTATTAGCATTAATTCGCAATAAAATGAGGGAAAAAAAGTACATTTATGAGATTAAATTTGTAGTATAATATAAAATAATATAAAAGTAGTAGTCTTGTCAGAATAAAGTTAGTGGTTATTGCCGATAGTCCATCATAATACTTGCAATACTCGTGTTTTTGCATCATCATTACACTGGAAAATTAAATTTTTCTCAGTTGTTTGAAACACATGAAAGTACATTCTTAGTGATGCATGTAAATGTTTGATGTTATTACTTCATTGCTGACGAGAAAGACAAAATGGAAACCATTTCAATTCACTCTGGTTTGAATATCTAGTTTTTTTGTTTTGTTTTCTGACTATGATGATGGCATATTGATTACATTAAATAAAATAAAACAAATACACACTAAACATTTGGTTCTACTTCATCAATGTATTCAATTAAAATATATTCCATAAACATTAACATAAAACAATAAAAACAGTACTGACAGTAGTTACACTACAGTACAGTATTACTACTCATACAAAATCCTCCTCATTTCTCATGAGAACAGACCCACAGACGGCTAGTCGTCAATGCGACAAAGTTCTTTTGATCCAAACATGAAATTAGCCACAGATAAAGTCAGATTTCAGACTGTATAATCAAATATCTGACAATGTTGCTTTTTAAAAAAAAAATGTCTTAAGGCAAAAAAAAAAAAACGGGGCAAAGAAGCAGAAGAATAATGAAGTCATTCACAACCATTAAGGAATATGGACATGGCTTTTAGTTATGTTGAAACACAAAAGGGCCTTCTAAGACACTGGGAAGCATCGAACTGTCCAGAATGTCTTGGAAAGATATGGGGAGCTAATCAGTCTAATTTAACTCGTCAATGATGAATGGCAGGAAAACCAGCAAAAGCAGACGAATATTACCAGATGACATTTAAAGCGTGAAGTACTCAGGTCGGCATTGGACATTGTCTCATCTTGGCAGGTGTGTCACTTTTGCGCTATGACTGTTTTTCCCTCTCTGTGGGTGGTGTGGATACGATTTAAAGCTGTGTGCGCGTGCATGCGTGGAGTGCGGCGACATTCCTCTTAGCCTCGAAACTATGATAATAACCTGTCAACAGGAGATCATCCGCCGGCGGAGGAAAGACACTTGGTGGACGTTGAGGTGGAGGGTGGCATTGGCTTCAGCGTACCTCACGAGAGCCCAGTTCAAATCAGGGGACATGGAAAGGAAAACAAAAAAACTTTTGCAAACCTTAGTGAGATCTCACCAAAGTTTGTTATTATCTCACAAAGTTCTGTGAGATCTCGTAAAATTTTCATTCACGGTAATGTACTTAAAGGCCGACTTTCAGGTAAGCAGGGCATTCACGCCAGCCAATCTAGACAGTCATTCACACTCATATTCAAATTTTCGGTGAACCTAACATGCAGGTTTCTGGAACGTGGATGGTCGGAGCCAAGATTTGAACCAGAGAGGCAGACGTGCTCACCACTAAATCCCTGTGATGCTCAAATGGGAAATGAAAATGTATAAACAAGCTTGTCACAATACTTTTGAGTGCTGTTTTGGAGTACTCTTTGTTCTCTCTGTTCAGGGGCACAACAAGGCCAGGCAAAGGTGTCATCAGCACTTCAAGAAATCATGCAATTTTGTTGATTTATAAAGCTTCGTCTGCTCTTTAATATACAGTAGTTGTGTACTGGTTTAGATGTTTGTGCAGGACACTGCATACATCACAAAAAAAACACAAAAAAAAACCAAGACTTTTTTTCACCTTGGTAGTCAACTAAATTGTTTTCATCCAAAAAAATTCCATAGATTGTAATGACATTCGTGAGAACTCTCTGTATGTCTTTGTCACGTCTCTATCAAACCACTTATCACCACACATCAGATATCACGTCGTCCGAGCCATCTCCCAAAGCAAGCATGCAAGTACTATAAACACACAATTCCGCATGTGTACGGCTCACACGGCGCATGTGAGTATTAAAAGGTAGGCAGACGAGAACGGGATAGGGAAGCCTCACAGAGGAAGAGGAAGGAGATAAACAGAAGGTGATGAATGAGATGACCCAAGGCAAGGAGAAAGAGCCAAACAGTGAGACGCAAAAACTAAATTACACGGTGGCTCATGTCAGCAGTTGTAATTAGTAGCTTAGTCAGGTGTGGCGAGCAGGACAGGATGTGTCAGAAAAGAAACCGAAGGAAAAAAACAACAAGACAATAGCACATGCAACACACAATGTGAATGGACTTCGACGCACGGAGGGTAGGGGGGTCGGGGGGGGGAGGGGGGGACGACATACGAGGAGAAGGCATGACGGCACTGAATGGAAACACAAGGCAGGTGGTTCGCGGCGTGTCGCGTGTCATGCACGAGAATGATGTGTGCGGAAATCCAGACGCTTCTTGAATGGGCTGGAGCGGCGCCAAGGTAAATGTTGCTTTTGGAAGGCAGGACAAGAAGACAGGAGACGAGAGTGAAAGCTGGACTACTCGTCAACACGCGCAGCACAACACACATATTGTTGCAGTGCAACATTCATCTGTTAATGTATTCACTTGCTAGATTAGCAACTATTAGCGTCTCCCATTGTTGGGTCCACCCATAGACACACATTAGCATGCCATGACAAAATCCTCCCAAAAGTACTCCTGACTTTAGTAGGAAACTGACTGGAGTTATTTACAATGCCAAAAAAAAAAAAAAAAAAAAAAAAATTCAGTTATGTTTACGTAAGTGACGTCGTCTCCATGTCATAGCTTCGGTAGCCAAACATATTTTAAGTCGATGTCACGTAGAATTAGGCTTAGAGGGTCTGAGAGAGA
This sequence comes from Phyllopteryx taeniolatus, assembly GCF_024500385.1. NCBI lineage: Eukaryota > Metazoa > Chordata > Actinopteri > Syngnathiformes > Syngnathidae > Phyllopteryx > Phyllopteryx taeniolatus. Next base: position 12,218,569 of record NC_084519.1, read on the forward strand.
AAATGGTTCTCTCTGAGACTTTGGAGAAATGAGATTCAGTACACAAAGCGAGCACAAATAAATTCTCAATCTCAAAAACAATGTCCATGGCAGACCAAAAGTCAACACTCTTCATTTCGCCGCTGCACAGTTCAGCATTCTGTTGTTCGTGAGATTCACGTGATGTATGTATTCAGTGTACTGTTATGCCAGCGAGTGTCTGAGTGAAAACATTTAAGCTATGTAATGGAATCATCACAAGCCAAGGAGGCCTTAATTCTGATCAGACATTTAAGGTTACACAATTCAAATCTTAGAAGCAGAAAATGTCACATTCCAATTTAGTGGAAAAATGTCAATTTTTGTTTTGTTTTGTTTATGTTTATTGTTTTATTCAATTGTTTGATTGTCATTTTTTTACTATAAAATCCTGCATACTAAAGTTTTATGGCTAGATTTGGGGGCGAGAGTAAATGCCATGTACTCTTTTAATCGAGAAACCTTTTCTAATATGATGTCACTGTTAGGCTAATAGGTTCAGCAGAGAAACTAGTTCTTTCTGAGACTTGTGAGAAAGGAACTTCAGTACAGAAAGAAGAAACAAAGCTCAGATCGTAAATTCAGATTAGCGCCCTTGGCGAGCGGAACGAGGTAGTTCTCTTGTCATGCCCACGACCCCTGCCCACCTTGCCATGCCATGCCATGCCTGTTTAGTGCATTCGGGCCCCCTAATGATGTCATCTCCTATTAACAGTCTTCACTTCCGAAGACAAAGCGCGCATGCTTGTCTTCCGCTCGGAGACGGATGGAAGTAGATGTTTGGGAGAATGAAGATGTATTTGTCTGATCCGGACATAGCTGGGTGACAGCCCCCCACCTTTAGAGAAAGCCTTTTGCCTTGGGGCAAGACAGTGACACACACACACACACACACACACACACTGCAAGGAGGAGTCAAGGGGTAAAGGGGAGGAGGGTGCAGCGGCAAAGTAAGTGTAGTCAGTCACAAACAGGTAGATAGAAGCTGCCCGAGACCGAGAGAGTGTTTGAGAGAGAGAGAGAGAGAGAGAGAGAGAGAGAGAGAGAGGTTTCGAAAGGGAGCCACTGGTTGCTCACACACACTCAAGCTCTTCACACAACCTCACCTATGTGTGGCTCCTCTCAAGGCTTCACAGTAAGTGCCTTCCATCCTTTTCCAACCCAATGCCAATGATCACGCAAGGCTGGACCCAAATGTACGCCCTTTTACGCTTTTGCATCACGGCAAGCCGCGCATATAGAGACAAAGGGCGTCTTCATGACGTTACACGCGGGGTCACAGCTGTGCGCCTTTGACTCATGTCTTGATTTTCACAAGATGCTTTCTGCTGTGTCACCAGTGGGATCCACGGTTTCGGAGTGAGCTGTCAGCCTTGTGACACTCATTCCGAGGCGCGCACGTTTGGACAGAAAAACAGGGTGAAAAGTTAACGCCGTTGGCACTGTGCGATTAGGGCTTTGTGTGCGTTCATGTCGTAAACAGATTATTGTGTTACTGTATTGCAGCGAAATACATACTGTTATTATTGGTTTTATTTGAGTAAAATGACGCACGCTGTCACTGTTATTGATTGGTTCAGGTTTGTTATAAATTCATGTTGGTTGTGTGCTTTATCATTAGTTTATCCCTAAAGTTGTACTATACGACTTATTTTTAATTGAACTGTAACTTGAGTTACTTTAAAACCAGGGTTGAATCAGCATCATATACCTTTTAAAATTGCATTTTATTCTAACGTTTTACTATCCCTATTATAGTCATCTGAGAAATTGCGTTATTATGAAACAACGTTTTGAGGTGCCACATAACTGCAGAAGCAGATTGTGTGTGTGTGTGTGTGTGTGTATATACAGGGGCGTCGAACAGGGGGGAAAAAAACTTGACAACTCTCAAGGGGCCCTGATCATTTGGGAGACCCCCGACTTTCCCACAGGGGGTCCAAACAATTTCTTGATACGTAGTCACACTTAATAACTCCACATTTTGCCAGCGTATGAATGCATCTGTGTTTTTTGCGTGTGTGATGGTAATTTAATGTTTTCGAATTTGGGTCATGAGCCATGTAAAAGTTCCGGAAAACATGCTTATGAGTAACATTTGATAAACTTTTTTTTTTTTTTTTTTTTTGCACACGTTTAAAATTCAGACTAACCAGTCCAGGATTTGTTTTAACAAACGTGTGCATGCTCACATTTAAGTGTTTGCTATCTTATCACCGTCTGAGTGGCAACCCGAGGAGCCTGAGGAGGAAGCAGTTCTGAGAGGGCATATCCCAGCATTGTTTTTTTTTGTTTTTTTTTTTAATCAAAGCTTCTTCTGTCTTCACTGTTTCATCCCATCAGTGGTTGGGGGGCTGTGGGTGAGATATCTGTCTCCAATCTTCATGTGAACTGGAGGGAGAGTCAGTACACAAGAGAGGAAGAGAGCACAGAGCCTCATTTGGTCTAGAGGAAGTTTGATTCACTGAGACCACTGGCTGGTTTCCTTGTGAAAGTGGTGTTGCTGCAGGGGGAATGACGCGCGCAGGAACCTCCCTTACAGCTCCGGGGTTTGTGACTGGGATTTTCACAGGATGTATGGGACAGTGGGGGCAGAGGGGCAGCGAGCATGAGGGGTCCGCTTTGAAGTTTGTTTGTCCGGTAATAGCCGAGGCTGGGAAAGTAAGTGGCTGCTGCGTCCTCACTGTAATTTTAGCTCCATAACATCTTGTAAAATGCCTCTTCTTGTCTCTCAGTTTAAAGTGATAGTATGTAGAAATTTGACTGTTAAAAAAAAAATAACAGTTTCAAATTCACATTGCGCTTGCAATGAGGAGAATAGTGTTTTCATTACGATGGTGACCTGGAGCTCCTTCCTACTTTAGTGCTCTATATATTGGTGGACCAGTCCAGACACTTTTCATGCGATTTTTATTTGAAGAATTGACGTTGTTAGTGTTTACATTGCATTCCATTGGCTTGTAGATTCTCACTGTCTTTGACTCTCGCTGTTTCGCTATCGAAGAGACAAATTTGTAATGAATCAATCACCAAGATCTCTCTGATTTATACATACTAACGTATCCGTTATAGGAAGTGTCATGTCAGAAAATAATTTTAACCAATTTAGTCGCTATATAGCTCATTTATTAAATATAATTTTACTGCAAGCTGAAAACTCTTCTTTTTTATCATGGTTATGATGAAGTATTTTAGCGCAATTTGACTTTTAAATCATCATTCATGCACTGCAATTTTTGGGGGGTTATTTTCTGTCTTTTATTTTTGTCTGTATTTTTAAATGCTTTTAAATGATGGAAACACATTGAGTTACTGTGTGTAGAAAATGTGGTATATTTAAATTTGCTTTGCTTTGCTTGCTAACTAAATCTACCTTGATCATCTTATTAAAAAAAAGGTTTCATAAGTGGCGGCACGGTGGACGACTGGTTAGAGCGTCAGCCTCACAGTTCTGAGGACCCGGGTTCAATCCCCGGCCCCACCTGTGTGGAGTTTGCATGTTCTCCCCGTGCCTGCGTGGGTTTTCTCCGGGCACTCCGGTTTCCTCCCACATCCCAAAAACATGCATTAATTGAAGACTCTAAATTGCCCGTAGGTGTGACTGTGAGTGCGAATGGTTGTTTGTTTGTATGTGCCCTGCGATTGGCTGGCAACCAGTTCAGGGTGTACCCCGCCTCCTGCCCGATGATAGCTGGGATAGGCTCCAGCACGCCCGCGACCCTAGTGAGGAGAAGCGGCTCAGAAAATGGATGGATGGAGGTTTCATAAGTAGATTTTTCAATTAAAACAGTACAGTTGTAGTTACACAGTAATTACAAGGTCATTACAGCATTTATCCAGCAAGTAACCTCATCATATTAATCATAATTACCCTAATCATATTAATGCTTGATTGTTAATAGTGCAAATGTATGTTTTACTTGATTAGGGTGAACAGGGTAAAGTACATGACAATAGAAATGCCTTGTCATGGTGGATAACGGATATTTTTGTGGGTCACTTAAAAAAAAAAAGTGTTTGTTTTGATGAATGTTATTAAACTAATACACACTGGCTTAACTTCTTGGATACTATGACTGCGTTTTTGTCTTCTGCAGCATGACCGCCATGTTCTTGTACTCACGCAAAAGGCCTCCTGGGAAATAACCCCGTTGAAATGGTTCTCCCTGCAGGCCTCGTCCTCTGAGTGCAGCACAGTCATGTTAACCTCTGAAGGGTCACCACACAGGACAGATGTCATGGCGGTTGCAATGACAGAGTCTGCGGACACAGACATGACGTTGTGGAGCGAGGCCGACTTTGAGGACAAGTGCACGTACATTGTGAAGGACCAACCCCTGGAAGAAGTGTCCAAAAACTGCAGCAAGACACGAGCCGAAAGGTCCTTGCCCAGGAACTTGGCCCTGAAACGCCGCCTAGACTCAGCGCAGGTTCGTTCATCACAGAGTCATATCCCGACTTGTTTTGCGCTACCTTGCGTCACTCCTGCATCCACTCATCCATCACCATGTGGGAAATACTTGACACGTTGTTGTCTAATTTCAGCCTTTGCTATGTCGAGGCAAAGCCCGAGACAATTGGCGAGCCCCTCAGCGCATAGCCTGAGGTCTGCGTGATTAGTAGCTACCTCGGATTCTCAGCCCCTTTTGTTCTCGCGCTCAATTACACCGTAAAGCAAAGTAGAGGCACCGGGACCCCACCTTATAGGTCAGCCGCATCAGGCAGTTTTATTTGCAAGCATGTTGTAAAGTGGTTTATGTTTAACCCCATTGCAGGAGATCATAGATAGCAAGGCAGACGGTAAAAGATTAACCCCATGGATGATGCACGGAGAGTGGGGGCGCGCTTTTGTCAGACGAGATCAGAGGAAGCAGTCAAGATGTGAAAATACTACGTTGTCTGTCTGGAGTCTGGTTAACACCAAAGAGACTAGGATCTGTTACAGCGTCCTGTGACACAAGAGAACCGGCATGGAGCTGCCTTACAGGGATTTGAACGCCTGGCTCGAGGTGACATTAACTTATAGTCAGTGGGAGATGCCCGTGATACTTTATCCTCTCTACCCCACCCTGGAGGCGCGAGAGCCGTGCATTTCACACCTGGATGTGACAGAACATGAGCAGTGGTGAAATTTTAATGCGAGGAAAGACAAGAAAGAAAACATTGGCTTTTGAAATATTCAGCATGAGTAAGGGGAGGAGCACAATCTGTCACTCTGTCTTTCCGCAAGATTGCGTTTTTTTCTTTTTGTGGAGAGCATTTCCATATTACGCTTGTTGGATATCTGTGAACCAATCATTTAGAGCAATACAAATCCAGTCCCACGAACGCACCCAGATTATTCAATTACAGATCGACGCACTTGATCTTGTGCAATCATAATTTGATCACAACTTTTAGGAAACATTTGCCGCCCAAAATTTCAGCGGTCGATCCATGACATCAACTTGATGTGAAAACATAAAAAAAAAAAAACTTGAGGCATGCACGACAGATCGACTAATGTCTACATTTAAAAGTGCTTCTAATGCTCTAATTTGTCTTCGTTTCTCTCTCCCCTCCAGAAACTTTGTTCTGTTCGACTATCAATAAACTTCAATTATAATACTAAGAAACCACAGCAGAAGCTTAAAAACTCCACTGTGACACAGTAAAACTGTTCCGGCATAAAAGGGATACAGATCTTCCATTCTGCTTGACCTAACAACTGAAAAGGAAAGAAAACAAAAAGTGCTTCTAATGGGAGAAATACCCCCACTAATTTACCTCTTTGGTTGCACAACCCCAATTCTAATGAAGTTGGGACGTTGCGTTAAAAATAAATAAAAACAGAATACAATGATTTGCAAATCATGCAAACGGTTCACTATTTTCTCACGTACTTGTTCACAAAGAGGTGAACCTCGCCCCATCTTTGCTTGTGAATGACTGAGCAATTCAGGGAAGCTCCTTTTATACCCAATCATGGCACCCAACTGTTCCCAATTAGCCTGTTCAAAACAGGTGTTTGGTGAGCATTCCTCAACTTTCTCAGTCTTTTTTTGTCACCCGTCCCAGCTTTTTTGGAACGTGTTGCAGCCGTAAAATTCTAAGTTAATGATTATTTCCCAAAAACAATAAGGTTAGTCAGTTTGAACATTAAATATCTTGTCTTTGTAGTGCATTAAATTAAATATAGGTTGAACATGATTTACAAATCATTGTATTCTGTTTTTATTTATGTTTAACACAACGTCCCAACTTCATTGGAATTAGGGTTGTATATCCCTCTAATTAAGATTCTTCAAATCGTCCAAACGCTTGCTCGGGCCTTCAATTTGTAAACTATACAAATGTTGACTCTTCTTCTGTTGTGGACAGGTGCTCGGAGTGACCAGCAAGGAGTTGATACCGAAAGGGACACGCTTTGGGCCTCTAGTGGGGGAAAGATACACCGATGAAACGCTGCTGAAAGATGCCAATAGAAAGTATTTTTGGAGGGTAAGTGAACAAGCGCGTGCTTTGTTTTGAAAACCATTAACATCCTCTCGTTCCATCTGAGACGTCGAAGCGGCCGCGCTGCGGGACTGGTTAGCCGTTGTGGTTTTTGCCTCCTGTGAAGTTTCTGACATCTCCGAGGTGTCAATACACTCAATACGCGGTTGGCTAAAGGCGCAAGCGCACAGCTGTTCGGTTTCAGTGACGCAGCGCTTCTCCCCTCACTGCGCTCGTCTCTGCCAGTAAATACGCCGAACAAAACGTCCGCACTTTTCCAGCGTAGCGAACGCTTGCGCACTCACGAAGCAAAAAGGAAGTGGCTTCTGAGCCTGAGAACCTTCCAAATAAGCAGCATTTGGACAACTTTCATGACACACTCTCTCACGTTCTAACACATCTGCACAAGTTGAAACCATAAGAGGTGATTCAAGTGCTTCGACAACGTGCAAGAATGCTTACATACATTCAATTTAGTGATGGGAGAGCTGCTAAATTACAACATATCTACGAAGGGATACTTGTTAGACTATATTCATTATTTTCCTTGTACTGTACTCAACTTTCACATTTGGGTTTTGATTATTAATCAAAGTAAAATCAACATAACACTGGTGTAATGGTGTTCGAGTGAGTTATTCCTTGTTCACCAACAACATACATAATCTTTTATTATATCCTATGCCTCGTAAAGAGAATATCAGGCAGTGTAATGTTTGATGTCCTACGTACTGTACGTAGTACAGTAAAAGTGGGCAACTTTAGTCTGAAGAAGTAATCATTTAGTAAAATACACAATAAAGCTCATGAAGTCGTTTTTTGTGAGGGATAAAATGTGAAGATGACTAAACCCAAAAAAATTGACAACTGATGATTCATCTGTGATGTAGCAATGAGAGTGTAAACAGCATTGTGCTCATTACTTAAACTTCCTGTGTTACTTTTTGCCATAAAGACCCGCGGCGCCTATCTCAGAGAGATAATATCGCATTTACCATAAAAGCATCAGGCGGCCTGTGACTTCATAGTTTCGTGTTGAGAGCGCGTCATAAAGCTGATTAGTCATCAGCGGCTGAATGCGTATGTGATTGCGTCCTCGCTGCAGGTCTTCTCCCATGGGACCTTACACCACATCCTGGACGGTTTGAATGAAGAGAAGAGCAACTGGATGCGATACGTGAACCCGGTCTGCGGCATCGACGAGCAGAACTTGATCGCGTGCCAGAGTGGTCTGGACATCTACTTCTACACAATTAAGCCCCTTCTTCCTGGTCAGGAGCTGCTGGTGTGGTACTGCTCGGAACTAGCCCAGCGTTGTAACTACCCACCCCTGGGGCAGCTAGCTATGGACTGTGCTGGTAAGTAGATGTTAGTGAATTTTTGTTTAGGTTTTAAGAAGAAAAGGAATGGTTGTTCCTGGACAAAATGCATTAAATATATATATACATATATATATATATATATATATATATATATACATATATATATATATATATATATATATATATATATATATATATATTTTTTTTTATGTATTTTGAAAAGTTCCATGCAACGGATAACATCCTTTTTGCACAAATGTGCAAAAATGACTGGACGGGCTGTAATATGCATCCCAGGCCAGTAGTTGGCGACATCAAGGACTTTATCAAGCAACACACATGCAAAACAGTTTTTTGTACATCGTTTCTCGGTGTGTTTGACATGTATCATTGACGACCTAGGTAAGCGTTGAACTGTGTAATAGTTAGTATTGCTGTGATTTGATATTTGAAGCACAGGTGAATCACAGGTATTGCGACGTCGTAGATGTAAAGGCCAATCAAAAATGCCATGTTGTATCACAGTGATCTTTCACAAAAAAAATTAAATAAATGTTTCCAAGTACAATAATACTTTAAACTACATTTATAATTTCATATTTACCTGTGGCTCAAAAGCGAAGCGTTGAGAGTCTCTGTTGCTTAAACACAATGAGTGAAGTCAATGCTATTATTGCCAACAGCCTCTGAAATACCCACCCTCTCGCTTCTACTCTCACCAGGTTCATCTCTTTGTTATTATACTGTAATACACAGCGACGCCGGAAATCTGCTTCTTCCTTGACAATCGCACCATGTTGTTTGTGGTTCAATAAGAGAAATAATACAGTACAATTATTTGGAGTATCAAAATGCTATTTCCAGATTGATAATTGCTAATATTGATAATTGAGCTAAAATATCAACATTTTGAAATTAATTTTCAGTAAAAAAAAAAAAAAAAAAAGCCCCCAAAATGGGAACTATTCTTTTGTCACTCAAGGATGATACTCGCAATCAAACAAGTGGCCGACTGGCACACTCTTTGTGCGGGTGTTTAAGAAGCGGCTCAGTCACGCCCACGTCCCTTTTGTTGGTTGGGTACACAAAAGAGGAGTGGACTCGCTGAATAGAGGGCCCGTTCCCAGGTGTAGCCATAGTCCGCGTAGGTAAGACGAGACCAATTTCTGGTCTTGTGTCAGTTTCTTCTTGAGCGCCGCATAGAAACACAGCTGTCAGCTCGTTGCCACACAAAGCGCGTGCCTCTCCATTCACAAACACAAAGAGTGCACATGCTTCCAGAGTGAAAGGCATCCACACACCAAAATGGTCAGTGACGCACACTCACATGCATATTGCCGAATGCAGGGTCGCCTGAGTTGTTGACAGCATTTTGGCACAACTCTTCTTATTTATTTGGCTCTTAAGGAGGAGGAGAAGTAGGAAGCGCTCCAGTGCCTACTTGAACTTCCTGACAGGGCGACCCGCTGACAGACTGATGTCTGAGTGTCACTGAGTGTCGGCTGTTTGTTTGCCCAGGGTTGTGTGAGCACGTGGGGTAGGGGGGACGTTTGGGGGACGGTTGAGGGGGGGTGGGGTCGTAGATAAGGGTTGCACTATGTGTTTGCGGGGGACTAAATGCGTTAAAGAAGAATAGGTGAACCCTGCAGGTATACATATGTGGAGTGGGTTAGCAAAGCAGTGCTACTTGTGACCTCATCACAGAATGGGTATTTTGCTTCAGGTTCAAAAAGGTTTGGTTCCAATCTTCCGGCAACTCTGTGTCCATTTTAGTAACATTTCATAAAAAGTAATTCACAGGACCCATACACATTTTTGCCTTACATGAAAAAGGTGCACTTTTTACATTTAATTTTATCAGAATTCTTTTACCATTTTGAATTTATTCTCATAACTTTAAAACCTTTTTCTCATAATTTAATATGTTTTCCTTTCAGTCTGGCCGTAATGTTTAGTTAGTTATAATAAAAATACATTTAATTTAAGGAATAAAGTCACCATATTTGGAGGGGAAAAAAATTTAAAGTGATATTTTTTTCAAAATTAAAGATATTGCACCTTATTTTCATACCTTTACAACCTTTTTCTCATAATTTTACTTTTTTTCTTTTTAGTTTGGCCTTTATGTTTAGATAGTTACAATAAAAAGACGTAATTTAAGCAATAAAGTTACCATGTTTAGAGGAAAACATTCAAAGTTATAATTTAAAAAAATAATAAAGATATTGCCCTTTTTGTAATACTAGGACTTTATTCCCATAACTTTACAACTTTTTTCTCTGAATTTTTGTTATCTTTTCAGTGTGACCCGAAAACAAAGTTTGTTAGTTACAATAAAATGTCATACAAATCCAAGATTAAAGTTGGAATATGAGGGTAAATGTAAATGTATAATTTTACAAGAATAAATGAATAAACTCCAAATATTGCAACTTTTCCTTGAAAAAATGACTGATATTTATTCTTGAAAAATATTTGAATTTAGTTGCAAAAATGTAATTTCTCACCCATTTCTCCCCCCCCCCCCTCCCCCCTCTCCTCGCTAACGGAGGAATTTAGACTTTTTTTTTGGGGGGTTACAGCAGATTGAGCATCTTAAAGGCTTTCTATGTTGGCATCCCCTACCACCACCTATAGGACTGGAGTGGACCTGCAGAGCACAATCATCCTATTTTTTCGATTCAATTACACATTTAGGATTGTTCTGCCTGGTCGGAGATTTACCTTTTAACCGAGACCTATTGGGTTTTAGGAAATAAACCCTTAAACCAAAATCTTAAAGAGTTTTACATTGTGATTTTTCATAAACTGACTGATGAACTTAGATACAGTTGAATGTAATATAGAGCTTACATTTTCATATCACTTCCTAGAAAAATATTTTGTGCTTGCTCTAATATTCTAAGCATTGTTTGTTTCGCCAACAGAGCGTCGCCAATCACAGAAGAAGACGACAGAAAAACGAGGACACAGTGTGACTGAAATCCTCCGAGAAGAGCCCCCTAAGCCCCTCGCTAGCCTTCATCGACAAATGGACGGTTCCTTATCCCTGGGTAACCTCACAGTTTTCCCAATTGTCTACCCAATTCAGTCGCAGTCCGAATCCGTCCATAGATATGCAGCTCTGCCCCCTCTACCATCCTGTAGTCCTCCGGCTGCTAAAAAGCCAGATCTAAGCAGCCATATTCCTTCTGGTTTGCATTGCAGCTTCCAGCACAGCCCAAGTCATGTCCTAGCCAAACCTTACCCAGAACCCTCAGTACCGGATCAGGTTTATCCTGCCTTGAGCCACCCTCCCTATCTCCTACCCCACTACTCAACTCTACCTCACCCCTACCTGTCCTACACCGATCGACTAAAACCCTACCTGACACTCTCCGCTCATTTGCTTCCTTTTGACGGCTATGCAAACCTCCTCCATCCGGGACACAAGAACTTGACCCTTGCACTATCAAACACCAAAGAAGACCTCATTCCTTCTCCAAATGGGGAGACCAAAGATGAAAAGAACCTCCTGTCCCAAAGAACAAACTACCTCGAGATTCAATCCGAGCATCCCGGAGATGCAGACGTCCCTTTACCATCTACATCCGGCGCAACGTCCGTGGTCACCGCCCCATGCAGAGCGCAACCCTCGCTCGCGCCTGGAGGATGCTCTCCACCAATGGGTACGGCGGCTTCATTAGACCGTGACCCCTCCAAACCTACTACGGCCATGCAAAGCAACACAGCGGATGCACTGCACCTCAGGAAGGCCAAACGAGAAGACCGCGTGATTGGCTACAAGACCTTGTCGTACCCTCTCACCAGGCAGAACGGAAAGATCCGGTACGAGTGCAACATCTGCAGGAAGGTCTTTGGCCAGCTGTCAAACCTCAAGGTATGACGTTGCATGATCAATTTAGAAAACACTGATATTATTTGGAGGATTTTAACATTAACAAGTGCTGTCCTCAGGTCCACCTGCGAGTGCACAGCGGCGAGCGTCCCTTCAGATGCCAAACCTGCAACAAGAACTTCACTCAGCTGGCCCACCTGCAGAAACACTACCTGGTTCACACTGGAGAGAAGCCCCATGAGTGCAAGGTAGGTTTTTCAACGAGCCCTCTCTTATTTCATACATAGCCTGGAAATTACGTATTCTCCTTGCTTGATGCAGGTATGCCACAAGCGATTCAGCAGCACCAGTAATTTAAAGACCCACCAGAGGTTGCACTCCGGCGAGAGGCCTTACCAGTGCAAGCTGTGTCCGGCCCGGTTCACTCAGTTCATCCACCTGAAGCTCCACAAACGCCTCCACACCGGGGAGCGTCCGTATCGGTGTCCCCGCTGCCCCTGTGCCTACTTCCATCAGTGCAGCCTTCAGGTGCACCTCCAGGGGTTCTGCCCTCTCTCGCCCTCCCCTTCGCGCAAACACTCCCCCGAAGAGCTCCACAGAGTCAACTCGGAGATCGAGAGGTTCGACGTGAGCGAAGCGGCGGAGCAGCTGGAGGCCATGGCGGCGGAGGCCAAGATGGACAAGAGGGATGTGCTCGACCTCATACAAAGGATGGACACTCGCACCTCCGACCAACAGGACGGCGCCACGGGGGCCTTTGAACTCTTTGAATCGGCAAAGAAAGGTTCACTTCTCCAAAACCGCCACGGACCTCCTCTACCTCTGCATCCAAGCAGCATCAAGCGGGAGTCAGGCTGCATGTCAGAGCCTGAAGACGGATTTGCTAATCCAGCCATATAATCCTTACAGGTCAACTCAGCAGCTGTCTGCCACTGTCCTATTTGAGGTAAAGCCTCATCTATAAACCATTGTCACACGTGAAGTATCAAGACTCCATCAGCACAGCCTGGGACTCTGTTGGTTTAATGTATAAAAACTTGCTAATTTATTAAGTTGTTCATATTGATCTATACAAACAGGGTTCCGTGACATTATACATCGCTGTATTGTCATGTCAGCCAAACGTGTGATTATGCATCAACAATGTTTTTATTCCTAGTGGTTACAGAGTGAGAAAGGGTGTGTGTTTATACATCTTCTAATTAAAGATACAAATAAAGCAGCAGTATGACTGTGTGAAGAGGAAGCCTCCATTGTTTGTGTAGCGATGCCCTTTTGTGAGCGGGCCATGCTTACGTCAGGGATTGAGGGCGTAGATAAACTTCCTGTGTATGGGCTCAGGGATGTATTTACAACAGAATGTTGTCACTGTCAACCCTTCACCTCGTTAACAAGCTTTCAACATGATGGGGCAGCTAGTTTCAGACTTACTCTATCAACTCATATAGTGGCTTGGCGCATTAGTATCAGGCTTCTAGAAAGGGAAAGATGTGAATTAAGAGGATACTTTAAATTTGTGGAAATACATTTTATAATATATCACACATGTATTATAATGAATACATACTTATATTTGTGTACGTGTATACATGCGCACAAAGTTTGGGTCAATGATGAAATGTTGCAGCATTTTGATTTTAAATTCCATTGCAAACTTCAGCTTTACAGATGCCATGTCCGTTTGTGTGTGACTATTACCGTGGCACATGGTGCTACTGGCACCATCTACTTTGCCTGAAGAGAATAAGAGTTGGTGTCTATTTTGGAGCGGAGCGTTGAATTTTTCAAGTGAACGATGTGGCTAACAATTACAATTTGGCGTCTATTACAAGGGGAGGTCACTATGAAAGGAAACACAGTAATATAGTTTAGAAGTTTAATTCGCTAGAATGGGCAGAAAATTCAAAAGGCAACACAGTGTATTCATTTCAGCATTGTTACTCTTATTTCCATACGGACTGGCACGTGCGCTTGCATCAACCACATAATGTAAACCACTTGCTTAAGGTACACCTTCCATTTCACATTGCAAATATAGACGGAGAGAGGACAGAGCTGCTTTAACAATAGATTAAAAAAAAAGGTTAATTTAGAGTCTTCAATGAACCTGAGCGCTTCACGATGGATAATTCATTAACTTTAGGTAACAGTAAAGGGGTAAAAGGGGAGGATTTAAATAAGATTGACTTATTAGTCTTAGAATGGGAAGCCGATGATATTTACCACCGCGGTGCCTGGCAAGTGAATTGGAGGTGCTCCTCCATCATATCATTGGATAGCCTGCTTGGACAATAGGCCACCTGATACCTTTTTAAAGTTGCAATTTGAGTCCAGCTGAATGTTGGAGCACAAGGAATGAAAGTCACACAGAGCATTTGATGAAATAATTGGCCAAAACTATGCAGAGACTATAAATGAACATGCATCCGGCGGGCTTCAAAGTATGCAGTTATGATTTTCGCAAAGAGGGTGAAGGGCCCACAGCGGCGGCGTGGGTGAGTGTGGCCCTTTAAAAGTGCGCGGTGACGTCATCTATTTTGGACAGGAGGCGAGCAGCGGGAGAAGAAAGGATGCGCAGGATAACGGCGCCGCTTCCGAGCCTCCCCGGCCGCCCGGCACCATGATCGGTACGTCCGAGGCGGTGGGCCGCAGGAGGCCGTCGGCCGCCCGGCGCAGCGAGCGCTGGATCGCCTGGTGCCAGGCGGCGCTGCTCGGCGTGTCGGCGCTGGTCATCGCGGCCGAGAGGAGCGCTCGTAAGTGTGGGCCGTCGATGCGCGGAGACTAAAAGCACGTCGACTCTTATTTTTCATATCCGACACAGTTGGATGTTCGATTTTGATGAGGGTTTTCTATTTGACGCTCGGCTGCGAGGAATGCAGGCATGCTTGTAAGGGTGGTGCTGATTGGACCACTATTCCAACGATGACGCTAACGTGATGCAGGTTTCTATTCTAGGATTCGAGGAGTTGACCTTTAGGGGTCCTCAGCTCCCAATAAAAATACCAAATATTATATTGGAAATATAGACTACCTTGCTATCAATAAGGGATACTCACTAAATGGACTTTTGTTGCAGTACGATTATTTTTAAACGACAAATTATTGGAATAATTGTTATGATAAAAATCTAAAACTACAAAACTGTATTCAATTTGAATTTGAGGACCCCTTAAAAATCACACGAAGCTAGGTCGGGTTAGTAGGGAGGTTGCTCCAGCACGTCGATGTTGTTCTCGGGCAGGAACTGTCGGATGCTCAGAGGGCATTGCGAGCAGGCCGCGTGTCGTCATGCTGAACAAGCCACGATTCTCGCCTCTTTCCCTCTATGTAGACGTGCTGGTTGACCATCTGGCCCACATTAACAAGGAAAACTTGTAGTTTGTGGGTTGAAGTATTTCTTTTATGATACTAGTCTTGGAACTTTTCTGACACACCGAGTATGTGCCCTGCAATTGGCTGTGACCCAATATATATACCGTATACTTGTTTTTGAGGGGACCCTTTAGTTAGTTAATGAGTTATGACGGCAAGATTTATTTCCAAAGAAAGTTAAAGCTCATGCATTAAAATACAAATATGACTTATACTTGGGTAACTTTGTATCCGTTGACCATTATCATGAAGTTTGGATAGCAAGCTGAGGTGATATCCTTGATCAAACTGGTCCGTACGAGTTAACATTTTTGGCACACACTATTTAGACTAAAGAATTATGTTTGTAAAACATCTTTAAAAAAAAAATCACACTACCTGAGCAGTGCACTAACAAGCATTGAGGGGTTCTGTCTTGCGATTTGTATTATTGTTTGTATATATTCAGCTGTGCTAGCATGTCAAACTGTCTCAAACTGTGTAAAACAATCATTCTGCATTGAGAACAGGTCTGATGACTCGCTGACTCAGCAAATCAATGGGCCAAGGACAGTGCACGAAAGTGGAGGGTGAATGTGAAGTATGACTTCTGTCAATGGCACCAAGCTTGAACACCAACACCCAATGCTGCACAGGGGTCGTTGCGTCACAGAACTTCTAATCACACTAATCACGACAAAAAAAAAAAAAGGAGCCCTCCGTTGTCCTTGACAAGCGTAGTGCCATAACACAGGCAAATGATTACAACCCCAGCGTAACCAAGTCTATTCTTGCATAACATACTTGCTCAATTAGAGGACAGCTCACCTCGGTGAGGCGTATCGGTGCACTGCAACTCTGTTCAAAACTGCAACTCTGTTCGAAAGCTCACAAAAATGCTGACTGAGTTGACAAGGGTGCTCAAAAATCTTGAAAATGCTTCAATGTCCATGCTGTGTTTTCAAGTAGTGGAGTATTTCACCACAGTTGTTGGGAGCTACAAAATGTTTATTTGTAGTACACCCTGTATGAGGTCTTAATATTGTATATCCGGTCATTATTATGTTTAAGAGTTGAGGGGGAACTGTAATTTGCCAACTTATGCACTAGGTAGAGCAATTGTGCTTTCATTTCACTGCACATTAAAATATCTCCACTCTCTCGTTGGTGTATTCATTATTATTTTTGTGCATTGTGCAGTGATCTACTGTATAGGGTTTTACCTTTGGAACGATGAGACACGGTGGGCCGGTTTCACGCTGGGGCTCTTCCTCCCGGGTACTGCAGTTCAGCTGCTGAGCGTCAAATGGTACTACGATGACGGCGACGATAGGCGATGGTACCTCTCGACCATACACATTCTTCACTTGGGTATTTTCAAACGGTAAGACAGTCTTCACCTCTGAAATTAAAATGACATGTGTTAAGGGTATCCAGTGAAACGTCTAGAAATTTCAACCAATTTTTTCAGGAAAAATATGCTTAAGTCACACAATTTTTTTAGTTTGAAGTCACGCGAGACTCATGTTTTCATTTTGCAGAAGGAGCACCCTTGACACAGAAGTTGGGAAATTGTGTAAAATGTAAATAAAAACAGAATACAATGATTTGTAAATCGTTTTCAACCTATATTCAACTGAATACGCCGCAAAGAGAACATATTTAATGGTCCAACTGATCAACTTTTTTTTTTTTTGTGGGCAAATATTCACTTGTTTTGAATTTGATGCCTGCAACAATTTCCAAAAAAGCTGTGATGGGCCCTTTTTTTTTTCCTTTTAACAACACTCAACAGGCGTTTGGGAACTGAGGACACTAATTGTGGAATTCTTTCTCATTCTTCCTTGATGTATAACTGTTGTAACACATGCAGAATGTGGCTTGGCATTGTCCCTGAAAAAGATGTTGCTTGGCTGGCAGCACATATTGCTCCGAAACCTGGATATACCTTTCAGCATTAATTAGATGTGCAAGTTACCTATGCCGTGGGCGCTAACAGCCTTAATGGGTGCTCGCCTTTATTAAAAGCCACTCTAGTCATTGCTCAGACTCCACCCACGGGCTTCATGGTAACACAAGTCAGACTTGCCATTGACCCAGTAGTATATGGGGTGGGTTATACAGTCGAAAAAAATGATAGCAACTGTGTCAACTGTACTGTAATGCATGGAGTCCCAACAGGAAGGTAGTGATATCTCAAGTGTGTCTATGTCTTCCTCTGCTGGTAGGCTGTGGGACTGTATGAGGTACGTGTCACGCATGCACGGCTCAGTGTCAGAGCTCGGCGCTGTGGTCATGCTGCAGGCGGACGTCGCTGCACTTTGGCTCTTGGAGGCAATGGTGGTCACACTGCCCCAGAGCCTACTGCAGGCCTATATCGTCATGTCCACCGACGTGGGCATCATGTCCCCAGGTGAGCACATCTTGCAAGCTCCCATTGCCTCCATATGTTTACAAACTCTTGAGTAGGAAATGATGCACTACAGTATTTCTGTTTTCCTTACAGTGGCCTACTGCTGTGGTCTTTGTGTGCTGTCCGTTTCCTGGGCCCTGGTGCTGTACAGCCGTGCCTGCTGTCTCATCCGGCCGGGCCACCTCGCCATGCCTCCGGCGGCCCTGCTCTGCCAGCTGGTGTGGAGGGCGTGCATGCTGGGTGCCAGGGTGACGTGCCTCATGTTCTTCGCCAGGGTTTTCAACTGGTGGGTCTGCGGTGTGGCAGGTGAGGAGCACATTAGCTGTCTGACTAGTAAAATTAAAAACGTGCATGTTTGGTTTATTGAAGTTCAAACTGTCCATGGTTATGAATGTGAGTGTAGTTGTTTGTTTATATACTGTATGCCCTGCGATTGGCTGGCAGCCAGTCCTCACGCTCAAAGTCAAAGTCGGAGAATCGTTATAGAAAATGCATGGATGGATGATTTTGTTCAGTAACATACACGCCTACACAATTCCGTAAAGAAAGAAGAGAGGTATTCAGTAACACGTTTGGTTGAGGTTGTCGTGTGCAGTACTACAGAATGAATACTAAACAATGCCTCTATGTATCATGTATTTCAGCTCTACCGACAATGCTGTTCTCCAGTCCTGGAGATGGCAGTAATGCTCATTACAAAGTTCAAGCACAGCACGCTGTGGCTCAGTCTATTGGATCTAGTGGGTGACTGCCATAATCGGGCCCCAACGCAAGCAGACTGTAATAATTGGCATTGTCGGTCAAAACTGAACATGATTATCATTTTTGATACAGCTCATTAAACTGCGCTGATGTGGGAGTTGTGTGGTATCTTTTACACTATTCAACTCCAGCTTGATACACACGCTCCTATTGCGTTTGCACATCCTCGTCTATTTTTACATTGACCTGCAGGTTTTCACTGGCTGACTGCCTCCTTCTGGCTGGTATCACAACAACCAGACATCTGCACCGGGCCCTGGTGTTGGCGTGCCTTCAACAGCCTCCTGGGGCTAGTCCACGTCTTCCTCTTTCTCAATGTCAAAGATGGGCCGTCGCGCTTCCGCATGGCCAGCTTTTATACAGTAAGAAGCAGTCGCGCTACGTCCGATAACACACGTCCGCTTTTAATACGCACCTTTTATCTTATTACAAAGAATAGTAGCAGAGTAGTAAGATTGGTGCACTGGTAGTGTAGTGTTCGATGCTATAGACGGTGCGTGTTTGATTTCAGGCCAGTGGCCCAGCAATCCAAGTTGAGACCAAATCAATAACTTAATTTTGCCTCCTTGTCGATATCATAACTAATTTGACATGATGATGGTGTGTCCTTGTTCTTCTCTTTCAGTTCATGCTCATCGAGAACACCACTTTGCTGCTGGCCGCCTCCGACTTACTTAGTGAAGCATCTTGGGACAACATGACCCTCCCCGTCACTGTCCTATGTAGTTTTATCCTTGGTGAGTCACAGCTGATGGTGTAGAATTACTACTACTAAATTACTAATTGATTTCAAACTCACGCATATGCCAAAGGATATTCAAAAGGATGATTTCGGATAAGAACCAGGACGGGCAGTTGCTGCACTTGCGTAGTGTTTCTTACAAAGTGACATTGTCAACTACTAGCCGGGTATACAACAACATTAAAAAGCATTAGACAAAAAACTTCATTTTTTACTTGGTCATGCAAATTAGTGATAACCAACCACTGTGAAAAAGCATTTAATGTGCCAAGATGTAGGTGCTATACCACAGAAAATTTTCCATGTCACTAACTTGTTCTGAAAATGTTGATTTACAACAGATGCACTGTTGTTCATCTACAATCCTACAGTACTTATAACTTTCTGCAATATATTTCTTCAAAAAATGGTCCCCCGTCTCTCTGGTCACCAGGCGCTACCTCCCTGGTTGTCTACTACCGGTTCCTGCATCCCAAGTCAACAGAGATCGCCCAGGGTCTCCACCACAACCACATGGCTAGTACCTGCATTGAACGAGGGGAATCCTCCTTCTCTCTCGGGGACAAAAGACTTCCAGTTGGCAGCGTACAAAACCATGGCAGCTTCTCCCTCTCCGGAGTGGCAGGTTCACTGCTGGAGCATCCGAGTACGTGCCCGGGGAGGCCTAACAGTTCCTGTCTTTGCTACCACCATCACTGGCTTCTCATCCGGCTGGCCCTCAAAACAGGCGACCTTGGGAAGATCAACCGAGCGTACGGAGCAGGTGGAGCGGCGGCCATACTGGACTTGGAGGAGTACAACCAGGAGTTTAAGAGTAACGAAGGCATCACCAGCTCCGCAGGGGGCAACTGCGAGGGCGTCTCCACCTCCGAGTCTCAGGGGCAAGGCTTGGCACCCCTGTCGGACTGCAAAGACGAGTTCCAGACTGTGAGCGAACCCACTTCCTTCGAACAAGCGGAGGATGACAGTCTGGAGATGGAGAGTCCGCTGGAGTCACCCGCATCGGATTTCAAGCGCAGCTCGCCCGAGGGCAAATCTGTATTTGGAGACAGTCCCGAGCCGTACTTCTGCCCCACGGAGTCCAGTTCAACCTTGTACTTCAGCGCTGATCCCCAGTCTCCCAGCAGCACCAGTAACCCCCGTTTGGACCGGGACACCGGCGGTTCGGAACAGGGCGCGCGTCTCAATTCTATTCCAAGCGATCCGGCTCTTCACAGGGACATCCGAGGGCTAATCGACCGGGTAGGGCCGCGCTACACGTCCACCCCTAAACTGGACTCGGGAGTGCTGGACTCTCCCTCCAGTGTCCCTCACCTCACGGGTCCCAGGAGGCAGCTGATAATGTCCCGAAGAGACGAAGACGAATATTTTTGACTGATTCAGGGATAGGCTGACTCAATCAAGTCACTTCATCATTACATTTTCAGCTTCTCTGTTTTAAAGTCAATGGAAGACTCTAAAATTGAGCAATGTGAGGCAAGCAAACAATACTGTCTACAAACTAAATGATAATAAAGAGGTAGTCTATTATATCAATGAAGAAATAGCAATATATTGCACAAGTGCTAAATTCACACAAATGGAGCCATTTAATGCTATCAGTGCTAATAAGCTAATTGGCTGTGTATTAACACACCTGAGTTGTAATCATTAACAAACTACCGTATTCCCTCAAATAGTGAACTCCCTTTGACTAAACGCCCTGCGACCAATTCATCCCTGTGTGCACTTAAACCGAATGCTACACTAACAGTAAACATCCCTTCTTTGTCCCTGCAGTCCAAAACAATAGGTGGTGGCACTAATTACATTTACTGTGTGTGGGGTTTTACTACACACAGTGTTGTAGAGCAGACACGCAATTTAGTTTGCGTTTAAAGAATTCGGGATTGGGGGGAAAAGAACATTCTGTTTGTAGAAATGTATCTTAAATGTACCCTTCAAATACGTAATGGCCAGTAATGGACATCTGGTACTCTGCAGTTTAGTAATTAAATGGCCAATGGCACTATAGGAAGAAGTACGGTTATCGCTGACTGTTATATTTCTTGTTTCACATACTTTGAAATTATCAATGAGACATACTGTTTAACATTCATTTATATGCAGCTGCTTTATTGTCTTAGACAACGTGTAGCTACAAAGTCAAACTTTGTAGCCTTTATAAAGTCAAACTTAACCTTTGTGATAAATCAAATGATTCAATTGTAGAATTTATGATAGAGAAACCAGGCTCCACCTTGTAATAATTGCACAAGCCTCTAAGTCATTGGCTCTCTTAAAGCACAACCTGCAGCATATAGCTCTTGTTTTTTAACATAGTATTCATATTTTTAAAAAAAAGACACCCTCAGCCTCATTATACTGTATGTATTTTTGGCATATACTGTCAACATATCAGTTTGCTGTGCTTTGAGCTGGATTGATGTGTCAGCCTGGACATGAGGCCTGCCGAAACCTGCTGTGATTTTATGTAGTGTGTTCTCGATTGCTATTTCTAAGGAGGGAAAATGCATTTTTGTTTTTTTAACTCTGCTGTGAAAAGGAGGCAATCCACAAAAACAAAAATAACATTTGCATTTCTTTTGCCCTCAAACCCTGTATATTTGGACTGTGAATTGCAAGGCCACCCGTGGCTTTAAATGAGCAATAAAACGCAGACGTTGCGGTGAGTGAAATAAACTTGTTCTGCTGTAAACTGTGACACGTGATTACTTTTTGCAGTTGTTCTTTTAATATTTTTATTATTAAATGAAGCAACATCACAATCATCATAAACTAGAGTTTTTGATTACCTATTTCTTAGTCCTTTTGACATAATAACACTGTAAACAGTCTAGTTTTTGGAAAATGCCATATTTTTGTGAAACATCTTATAGTACAACTTTGACATTAACTGGACATCACTTCAAAATTGATAAAAAGACGAGAAGAAAACTGGTCGGAAGACTGCCAACAGGCCGACAGCAACTTTAAAGGACCTGCAGGAATTTCTGGCGAGTACTGGCTGCTTAATACTTTCCAATAACAAGATTTAAAAAAAAAAAATGTACACTTGATGATAATTAAATTAGAAATTATAAATGTTAGTGTTTATATTATTCTCCAATTGTGGAATGACCCCAGTAGAAATTTTGCCTTTGCGTTGATAAAAAAATGTATAGAAGATTTTACATACAGTACCTGTATTTGATATGAAGATAACCACCTTGTTGAGAAAATACGTGTTTGGATAGATGCCGACTTGTCTATTTATTATTATTATTATTTTATCTTAAGGTTGTAGATGTCACCAAGGAGACTAAAGTTGTGTCTCAGTGACATGTTCGGTCTTTGTGTCAAAGAAAGAGCCTTTAAAATGTACATCAAACTGATGTAAGATCCTTTGCAATCATACTGATTAATTAAATGCGCTTTCAAAGCATACTCAATTTAAAAACAAGCAGAAAGCTCTGATTTTCAGCACTGTATGGTCTATCATCTGGTACGTAAACACAAAATATTACTTTTACAGATGAAAACAAAAAAAGATCATATGAAATTCAAAATTAAGAATCATTGAAATCGGTTGGGTTAATCGAGTTGATCAAATTTTGACTTGGAACATTTAAATGTCTAAAATGGAATCTTAAGTCATTGGAAAATGATTTAATGGAACATATTACAGTAAAGTTTTACACCCTTTACTTTTTATTAATATTGCTGGCCTACTTATATCTCATGGAATGCTATTTCATAATAGTGTGTTTGATATCGCATTTATTCTCATGACACTGTATTCTCTCCCAAAAAAAATTGCATTTTTTAATGTTCTGAATTCTGCTCTCCTTTTCGAGATCAGTTCAACAATTGTTAAGAACACACTGGAGGAAAGCCTTCAGATGCAACTGACGTCTTTGTCAGCGACAAGCCGACCGTGTACCTATATAAAGCAATTTACAAATTCCGTGTCCAATGGCCGGTTAGCTCAGTTGGTTAGAGCGTGGTGCTAATAACGCCAAGGTCGCGGGTTCGATCCCCGTACGGGCCACTCCTTTTCCATTTATTTTGAACAACTAAGAAAATCCGAGGAACCAACATTTAACGATTTGGAAAAAACAACAACGTGTTACAATTATTTTCTTTGTAGTTTGCTCAAGCAAAATCCTCGTGCTTACAGATGGCGTCAAAACACAAACAACCTCGTGCTTACAGATGCCTTCAAAACACAAACCAAAACCCCACTATCTGGTGACTTGACCAAAAGTAAGTCGCTGTTTCCCGAAATAGATAATAACGCTTAGTTCACATTGACTGATTGTGGTTCTACTTCAACGCATCCCGATTAGAAGTGTTTCACACTTTTGTTCGTTTCAGCATGGGTGAGCAAAGTACGGCCTGGGGTCGGCACATACGGCCAGCTCCGTTCTTTAATCCGGCCCGCTAAACAATTACATTATCAGGAGTCCTTAAATATATGTTGGCATAATTTCACCATTTTCCCCACTAAAATTGGTTAGTTTATATTTATTTGTATTCATTTATTTCAATTCTTAAATGAATGAAAGGCAAATCAATTTTATCGTTTTTTAAAAAATATTAAATTTCCACACTTTTTTTGGGTGACAAATGTGTGTGGTCGCGTTTCCCCCCCCTCCTTCTTCAGGCCTTTACATGAAAAATTTAACCTGGTGTAAATGTCCTCAAGTGAGGCATTTCTGTCACTCGCCCTTTATGAAGACGCGCATGCGCACTCCGCCGGGGAAAAAAAGTTCAACTGAACTTCGTAGTCAGAAAGGGGAGAAAGGTTTTGCGACAATTGCAAACTTAAGTAGCAGTGACTTGCCATGGCATTTCGGCGCAGAAACAAGAGTTACCCTTTCTTCAGCCAGGAGTTTCTCATCCAGAACCACGCCGACATCGTCTTCAGTTTGGTGATTTTGATTTTGATTGGATTGATGTTTGAGGTGAGATGGACTTAAGTCTCTTCCCCCCCACCCCCTCGTCTCACACTACATGTATTTTTCCTTGGGGGTGGATGGGGGGGGATTTACTTCTCACAGCGCACAGCAGGACTTGGACGACGACTTGTTGCAAGTTTTTTTTTTGTGACCTGTAGTTCTTTGCAGTCGGCGAAACAATAGCGGCTAAAATAGGAGAAAATTAACTGCTTCCGACTACCGTTATCGGCTCTTTTGACACAAGGTAGTGCAGCAAGTTTCCGCCTGAACAAGTAGAGTTGCACTCAAAGCTTCACGATTCTGCGTGTCTGCAACATTTTTTGATAACAAAAATCGCGTCACTTTAATAAAGAAAAAGGAAGCAAGTATATGAAGGAAACAAGGCAGCAGAAGCCTTCAAATTAATAGCGCAGCGCTGGCGTTTGCTTGGGAATCGCGCACAAGTCGCGAGGTGTGGCTTTTATTTTGGAAAGCGCTAGAAGACAAACGGAAGCGTTCTGTCGCTAGTGGCTTGACCATATTAGATGATCAGTGCCACGTCTCAACCCCCCCGCCGAGATCCAATACCACAGGAAAGGGGCTATATATAATTTTTTTAAACGTATAACGCGCCACAAAGTACATGTACTTTGAAAAGAATCTATGCACGAAAATTAAAGTGCTTAAAAAAAGAAGAGTTGACCTGTGGAGGGGATTTCCATTGTCGTAAAAGTTGACGTGTCACCTGAAAAGAAGACACTCAATGCTTGTTGGTGTCTTAACTATTAAAAATGTAAGTGTGTTCAGGGACCACAGTGGGCCAGTGTAGTATATTTTTGTACTAATAGGCTATGAATAACAATTCCAACTTTTTTTTTTTGGGTGCAAATTACCAGTACACTTGCAAAATATGAACATTTTTGATTACTGAGTTATCTTGTTTCAAATCATATACGCAATCTGAAAGTTCTGAACAAAAATGAGTGCATTTTTAACAATATTATGAATCAAATTCATTTACACGTGCAACTTATAGATCACAGTGGCTTTATATACTTAATGTACTTTTTTATAAAACAACTTAAGATCTACAAATCATTTTTCTATCTGGAAATCTTGATGTCCTTCACTGACTCGTCACTGCATAAAAACTAAAATGGGGACTTTTCAGAATTAGGGTGCACGTGTCTCCTGCCTTGTAAAAGTACCGTAATTACTGTACCGTGTATAAGGCGCACCCATGTATAATAAAGTTGACCTCAAAATTCTGGAAAACCTTTCAACCTATGTATAATGCATTTTTACAATGTATGTTTTGCTTTTACCCATATGATCAAAACATGAAGTATTATCTTTATTTTGTTAGTTTTTATAATATATTATAATTATTTATTTGAACACAATACTTTGTTTATTTACTTGCTCTTATTTTGAAATTCAAAGCCCTACTTTTATTTAGTAAATGAGAAAACACACAGTTGTGCTCATGTGTTTGATTACCCAGGCAGAATTTGTAAGATGGGTACAGTTCTTTAAAGAAAACATGACTTTTTAACTCCTGACATTTTTTTTAGGGAAAAGAAATGCACATTATACATGAGAAATTACGGTATACATGAAAAGAAACAAAAGGGTTCCACCAAACCAACCTCTTTTGAACTGAAGCTGTTGACCTATATTTTGCAATATTCAGCCCCTTACAATATTTCTACAGGAGGTAGTCATTTTCACAGTACTGAATTCTTCGAATGGCCAAGGTGGCACAGCATTTGAAATACGGCATCTTTTGGCTTTCACAAGTGCATCAATATCAGGCGTCCAAATCCTGAGTAACAGTCATTTTCTAAATGTCATTTAAGTGGTAAGTGGTTGTCTGTGCACCCTGCAGTGGACACAATTAGCAACAACAGTTACTTTTAGTTGGAAAAAGTGAACTTAATGTGTTCTATCCCCACGGGCCAGATTGGAAACCCTGACGAGTCGTAGGTTTGACACCTCTGCCTAAAGTGCCCCAATCAGATTTATTAAAATAAAATCGGTTGCGTTCCAACTTCCAAGCCTTTTCTTTCTAGTGTAGTGATGTGTCACAATTCTCCATTCATTAACGACCATTTTAATCTCCCTTTCAGGCAACAGCAAAGACGGCCATATGGTTTATCCAGCCCCAGTACAATGTCACCACACTGATACCAGGTACCGATCCTTGCATATACTGTAGTGCATGAAAGAACTGTGAAACACGGGACGTGATGTTAGAATGCCCTATGTCTGAGATTTTTCATATGTAAAATACATACCTTGACTCAATAAATGTGTTTTATACTGCTTTTTATAATATTAAACCCACCTGATATGCCGTGTGTACGTCCGTGTCCTTTAGAGGGAGAAGTGACATTGTATCATTATGGATGGAAGGACTGCGCCACCATCCTCTTCTACTTCTTTATCGCCATCATACTTCACGCGGTGGTGCAGGAGTATCTACTGGATGTAAGTAGTGCTGAAAGGTGTTGGTCTAAAAAAGTGAAGTATAGAAGAACGCCATGAAAAATGCAAACATATTCCAGAGAAACAAATCAACATCAACGGACGCTGAAATGCATTTGTACAAATGAACACCTTATCTGAATTTCCCCGGTCCTTTCTGCAGTTGAGTTAATAAATGCCACTATTGTATGAGTAAATATGCTCTTTCATTTCCTGGAAAGCCTTTGTGCCACTCCTTCATAGTAGTACCATGCTGTCTGTCATTATAATTACCCATTATCATACAATAATGTCTGTCTAGTCACCATTCATGGCCTTTGGTCTGTCATCAACATGCACCAATTTGACTACACTGGCCATCCTGCTATATTACAAATATCATTAGCTTTCTTGCTTGGAGATGGAACAGTAATAGTTCTATGTAGATTGGTTCAAAATGACAATTGAAGCACTGAAGAGGAATTATTATTTTTTTTTTTTTGTGGCTGAAATTTCTTAATTTGTAAATGTGGCCTGTTTATAGTGCACATTTAATTAGTCTTTAAAGACAACTATTTTGGATAAAGCTAAAGAATAGCCGGCTGACAGCACATTATTCCTTCTTGTGCATCTGTTTTGAAAGGAGGCCAATGATGGTGTACAATTCCAATGAAGTTGGGACATTGTGTTAAACATAAATAAAAACTGAATACAATGATTTGAAAATCATTTTCGACCTATATTTAATTGAATACACTACTGAGACAAGATATTGAATCTTCAAACTGATAAACTTGATGGTTTTTAGCAAATAATCATGAACGTAGAATTTTATGGCTGCAACAGGTTCCAAAAAAGCTGGGACAGGGTCATGTTTACCACTGTGTTACATCACCTTTTCTTTTAACAACATTCAATAAACGTTTGGGAACTGAGGACACTAATTGTTGAAGCTTTGTAGGTGGAATTCTTGCTTGATGTACAGCTTCAGCTGTTCAACAGTCCGGGGTCTCCGTTGTCGTATTTCACGCTTCATAATGCGCCGCACATTTTCAATGGCAGACAGGTAGGCCAGTCTAGTAGCCGCACTCTTTTACTACAAAGCCACGATGTTGTAACACGTGCAGAATGTGCTTTGGCATTGTCTTGCTGAAATAAGCTTTGGTGTCCGTGAAAAAGACGTTGCTTGGATGCCAGCATATGTTTCTCCAAAACCTTTATGCACCTTTCAGCATGAATGGTGCCTTCACAGATGTGTAAGTTACCCATGCCATTGGCACTAACACAGCCCCATACCATCACAGATGCTGGCTTTGAACTGTCTTTTGCCACCTGTCCCAGCTTTTTTTGGAACATGTTGCAGCCATAAAATTAATGATTATTTGCTAAAAACGATAGTTTATCAGTTTGAACATTAAATATATTGTATTTGTAGTGTATTCAATTAAATATAGGTTGAACATGATTTGCAAAACAATTGTATTGTTTTTATTTATGTTTAACACAACGTCCCAACTTCATTGGAATTGGGGTTGTAATTTAAGTGCCGTGACCACAATCCAGAGCATTTCTAAACTGCTACTTCTTGTTCTGCAACTGCTTCAAATAGCGCAGACTTGTCTGTTTCCCTGTCCCGGTTATTTTTATGACACAGCTGTATACTTTGTCAAGTCGGCGTTTATAACCCGCCGCGTGTCATTCTCGCTCGCAGAAAATCAACAGGCGACTCCATCTGTCCAAGAGCAAGAACACCAAGTTCAACGAGTCGGGTCAACTTTGTGTGTTTCATTTGGTGTCCAGTGTGTGGAGTTTCTACATCCTCGTAACTGTAAGTGGCGTACACTCTTCGTGTGTATACTTGTCTATTTTCTTTGGAAGGAATTTTAAGGGTCTTGTCTGTCTTGTCTTTTGCCACAGGAAGGTTATCTTCTGCATCCCAGCAGACTTTGGGAAAACTATCCACATGCGCACCTAAGGTATGATGGATGTATGTCTCCCACAACTGTATGTTTAAAAAAAATAAAAAAAAGTGATGACGTAATTCGACAGGGCTGTACCATTTTATTTTATTTTATTTTTTTTAAACTCTGGGAGGAGGAAAGGGGCACTGTGACTCAAATGGAAAAAGTGAAAAAATTATACAAAGGGACCAAACCATTAATTCTGAGGCAAATTGTGACTCAATGGGGAACAATTTATTTTAACAGAAGGGGAAAAAATGGTGACTCTGTGGTCAAAAAGATAAAATACATTTTTATGGAAAAAAAAACCATGAAAAACACACATTAGTTATTAAGTAAGCCACTTTCTACTTTGAGGGATCATGACATAATATGAACAGACTATACCATTTAGATTGTGGGGGACTTCTGTAAAAGTGAAAAATCCTGAAGTGCAGCTTTGTCTGAACACATTTGTTTGTTAGTTAGCGTATACGCTATGCAATTTGCCGTGCTATCGCCAATTCTTATTATCTGTATGTGATTCAGGTTCCAGGTGAAGTTTTTCTACCTCACTCAGCTGGCCTACTGGCTCCATGCTTTTCCTGAACTCTACTTCCAGAAAGTGCGCAAGGTCAGTAAGGAGGAAATGGGTTTGTGTGTGTGTGTGAGATCCATCTAGCCTAGCAAAATTCCAGTCATTTTCAAAGTTGGAACCTTTCCATTGGAAGAGAAATGCATGGGATTTAATGGGAATAAACCAGGAATTTTCGACATTGAAGGTTGGCTCTTTGTAGAGAACTTAAATATGAATTAACATTTAAATTTAGCCTAATCTTGGGCAAGGAGAGCGGTCTGTTTTGCATTGATGTCTGATTACAACAAAATGTTTATACTTATGTTTGAATATAATACCTTTCCATTAAATGACCATCAAATCCCAGTTTCCAATTTTGAATATTTCCACAATTCACCATTTTAAATTCCCATGGATATTTGACAGAAACTTTCTGGAAATGTAGTACCGCTTTTAAACACTAGATACATCTGGACTGTTTCTAGATAACTAAGCATCCTTGTGTGTGTATGTGTGGTCTTGTGTATGCACTGCACGCTTTTGCATTGATGTGAGTTGACGGTGCAAGTGTGTGTTGGTCATTTACCAGGAGGAGATCCCACGACAGTTGCAGTACATCGGCTTGTATCTGCTGCACATCTTGGCGGCGTATGTGCTAAAGTAAGCGGCCTGTTGACCTGGAAATTCAATGTGTTCACATGCCCCCCAAAAATAAGCAACTTAGAGAAAACAACTAAAATGTTTATTATTATTTTTTTTTATTGGACGTGTATAGTTTGAACCGTGTGGGTTTGGTGCTGCTCTTCCTCCAGTATGTGTCTGAGCTGGGCTTCCACATCGCCAGACTCTTCTACTTCACTGACGAGAACCACCAGAAAATGCAAGTTCACACGATTTTAAAGCTTTTGTTCAAACCGGCGCGCAACACTGAAATGGCCGCATACGGTATGTGTATATTGTGTTGTGTCTTCTTACTTTAGGTTTGACGTGTGGGCGGCCAGCTTCGTGATTACTCGCATGTCGACGCTCACGCTCATGTTTCTCGCCGTCGGGTTCGGTTTGGCCCGCTGTGACAATCAGGCGCTGGACTGGGAGAGCGGCAACTTTAACACGGTGCTCATACGGTGAGAAATTCTGTCAAATAATGCATTGGCTTACTGAAAACTGTATTGTCCTGTTAGTAACTCGCTCACTGCCGTGCACGTTTAGGTTCATCAACTGGAATCCAACCGTTTACTGCCACAATCAAATACATTTGTCAACTATAGGTGTGGAAGAGCGTCTCGCCAAGCTAGTCTCAAAAATGTAAGCTTCTACATAACTGTAATGACAAATCGACGCATGTAGATGGCAGTGTTGCTTTGCTTTGGATTTGAGATCATCGGCAGAGCTTTTGAGTTGAAGATAATGATTTAGAACAACTCCGCTGTCCAAAATGCACCGAAACAGAACAGTTGGACTTGTGCTTTCAAGAGTTTAAAGATCAAATTGGTTATACAAGGTACATTTTAGGTTTATCCTTAAATTCCTCCAAAAACTGGTTTTAAGTCGTGTATTTTATAATATTAACCAATGTGATTATAAATAAAGTTTTATTGTGTCAGAACTGGAATTTAATGAGGCTGGTTGGCAAGTCAAAATTTGTAGATAAAACGAAGAGGAAACTCATACATTTTGAATGTTGTCTGCAAAAATGATGAATACAATGAATGTAAATCCTGTCTCAATATATTCAGTTAAACCTTCAGATTGCTGTGTTGTAAAGCAAGAACAGTAATGATTTAGCTTTTTAACACAAGAATAAAAATACATTTTACATCAAGGCCTCCCTAGATGAAAGGCCGATACGCTCTGCAGTTAAGTAAATGGACAATTTCAAACTAGTCATTGAACGTGACATTTGTTTCATTATCTAAATGGTGAACACCGAAGGCAATCGTTTACAAAGTGCTGGGAAAATGTTCGCAAATGACCCCAACTATGGTTTGTTTTCCAAGAGAGCCACTAATCCTCTTGTTTTTGGGGCCTTTCAGGGTGACTGTTCTTCTGCTGGTCTGTCTGACACAATCTTGGCTCCTCTGGAAGTTTATCCGCTTCCAGCTGAGACGCTGGAGGGAATTCAGACATGAGCAGGCCCTCCGCAAGAAGGCCGCCACCAAACAATCCCTTCGGCCGATGAAGCGAGACTCTCGTGAGTACCCAAGAGAAAGACTGAGACTGGGTTCAGAATCATTTACTCATCCCTAATCACTAGATTTTTAGATCGTGGACTATATAGCTGACGCATCAGTTATATGATTTTTGTTTTTCTTTTTCATAATTTGACCATTACTACTTTGCATCTTATACTAAGTAAACACCAAAACGTGAACCCACCATATAGTGGCACTATATAGTGGATAGGTATTGATTCCAAACAGTTTACTAACTAGCTTTTCATCCCCCCCCCCAACTTCCCATTGTCATGCTATTCTCCATTTAGTTGGGCATTATGAAAACGGAGTCCTAAAAGCCGAGAACGGGACCTCTCCTCGGATCAAGAAACTCAAGTCCCCCTAAGGAAACAATCTGACTGAGTTGAGCGGTGGGTCCCGGTCCAAGCTGACATCCGTGAATACAACAGGGGGAGCTGGTGTATCCTGGTCCAGTTCTATCCCAACACGCTCCGGAGACTCTTGTGATTACAGACTTAAGCTTGAATGCTGGAAAATCAAATGCAAGGAAATTCCTTGAGCCCAACAGATATTTACTCTCGTGTTTTTATTTTTATTTTTTTTCCCCCCCATACATCCGATGACCTGCTTTCACACATTAAGGTGCGCCATCAAGTGCAAAATGCCAGAAGTGTGCAAACACAGTATGTAGCACGTTACTGTGTAGCAACTTTTCAATGTGTTCATGTAATCCTCATTACCAAGTACTGTATTGCTCGTCCGATTGCCGTTGAGCCAGCTTTCCTTCTTTTCCAGTCTGAGCTGTTGGAAGTAGCAAAAACGTTACTGACAAGAACATGATACAAGCTTACTGTAAGCCAGCATTAATGTTAGCACACAGACCCTTTCTGAAGTTTATTTCCATAATTCCATTCAAAAAGTTAAACTTTCAGAAATTTAAGATTCAGGGCCCACAATTTCAACAATTTCAAGCATTTATTTATTTACTTTTTACATAATTTTGGCTTCAAGCTCATAAAACCCACAAAATCAGGAATTCCAAAAATTCGAATACTGTGAAGAAATCATTTACTTAGGAAATTAGGGTCACATTAAATCAATCCAAATATGGTACTTTCAAAACAATGTTGATACTTGTTTGGGAATCCTTCTGCTTTACTTCACTGCCTCAACACGCCGTGGCATTGCCTGGGAGTTATGGAAGCCTGTATTTCTTCTTTGTTTTTGGGTCTGCTGCCCCTCATTTTCCTCTTGATATAATACCCCCTTAGATTCTCAATGGGGTTTAGAGCCGGCGAGTTGGCTGGCCAGTCAAGCACTGTGATGGCATGGGCATCAAAACAGGTTTTGGTGCTTCTGGTGGTATGGCTGGGGCCAGCTCCTGCTGGAAGATGAAATATGCATCTCCATACAGATGCTCAGCAGAGGGAATCATGAAGTCCTAGAAAACATTCTGGTAGACTTCTGTGGATATTTCACACTGGCCCTCAAGCAGCTTGGGTTGTTCTTCAACAGTCTCGGACCTTGATTCCCGAATGAAAGGCACACTTTACTTTCATCACAGAAGAGGACCACTGGCCAACAGTCCAATCCTCCTCCTCCTTGGCCCAGCTGAGACACTTCCTACGTTGGCTCAGAAGTGGCTTGACCAGAGGAACTCGACAGTTGTAGCCCATCTCTCGGATGCGTCTGAATGTGGTTTTTGAAGCTGTGACTCCCGCCTCATTTCACTCTTTCTGGAGCATGACACCTGGGGCAACCTGTGCGGGTGCTTTGAGTTTAGTAGTTTGTGACACTCCGTTTAAAACATTAATGGGCAGATTTCATCACAGTATTAAATTTTTTTGAATTCCTGATCTCATGGGTTTTATGAGCTGGAAGACCAAATTATGTAAAAATAAACAAACACTTAAATTGTTTAAATTGAATCTATAATCTATGAAAGTTCAACTTTTTGAATGGAATTATGGAAATATTGTTTTCCATGATATTCTAGTTTTTTGGAAAGGGTCTGTACCTGTGTAAGGTAATTTAAGGGCAGGGGGAGGGACTTTGGCTAACGAGTAAAAAAGTCACCAGATTTCCTCCCAAGTACATCATGTCTCACATTTGTCACTTCCAAGTTAAGCATCATGTTCTTCACCGCATGTAATTCCACAAATTGTTCTTGTGTTCAATGATGAATAATGTAATTTTCATAAAAAAATGGTACTCATCTTTTTCTGTCACACAAAAAAGTGCCCATAAATGTTGTTTTATGCCTGGCAATCACAGCAGACCACAAAGCCATTTTCTATATTTTTCTTTTATATGCCCTATAATAGCTATACTCTATATACAGTTTGTGTACAACACTTGCAACAATTAATCTGTGGCAACATTGTGAAATTATTTTGTTGGCCATGCTTTTGTTAGCCCTTTACCAAACTGTCAATAGTGTGGGAAGAATGGTCTGGAATTGTAACCTTAAAACTTAAGGCAGTAAGTGAACTTTACATACAAGTGCCTCTTCCAGACCACTTTAACTTGGACTGCTACTAGTGGCAGTGCATGTCATGATGAATGCTACAAAGGAAATTCAGAAAAAAGTCGTCCTGGTCTGAGAATAATGAGGTAATTTAACAATATCCTCTTCAATCTGCATCTTCTGCTTCATTTTGAACAATAACTACTTTAGTCTTTAGTTCTCAGTGTGGCCCTGATACTCCTTCCAAAAATACTTCCCCAAAAATTCAGAAGCATTCCTCAGGTTCTTGAGTGCTGGTCCAAAGCACGACGATGTGACGCGGTGGACTTGACATCACGAGGGTGGCTCTGCAATGCAAACAAAATAGTTAGACTTGATGTGAAATTTTCTGTGGATTTTGATTTTACTGAAATTTACCATTTTGGTTGGCTGGCTGGCTGGTTTCAGACCCCAGCTTCTGGCGTATAGTTTCAAGTGTCTCCAAGGGAATCTGGCCAGGATTGTTCTCCATGTATTTTAGCACGTAAAGGTCGGCGTCTGTCAGGATGAAGCGGTGGCCAAAAACTACAAGGAAAACAAAGAAATGCATTATTTGGTTAATTGGTGGTGCATCCCCCAGTAGAAGTTCTTTGGGTTGACTTAAATAGTAAACAAAACAAAGGCTCACTATCCAGAATCGATCCAATTGAGAAATCTGACGGTGAGTAGAAGTCGGGATTGTCAACAGAAGTATCCGGTTTGGGGACACGTGTCCTTTTCAGGAACACTCCGCCCCTGAAACCGGAGTTGTGTTTGGGATTCTCGTAAATACTGATGGTGTCATTTGACAGGTAATAGGACATAATGAAAACTCGATCTGCATCTTTGCGTCTCTGGGACTCTGATGCATCCTTGGGTGTCACCAGTCGGGCACTGTAACGCAGCACTTTGTGTTCGTTCTCCAGCATCTTTAACACATTCTTTCTGGGAGGTGCGGGGATTAGAGAGAGACAACTCTGCAGAGAATCTTCGAGCGATCCAAAGCCATTATAGGGAGGAATCTCCTGGGGGG
The DNA here is from genome assembly GCF_024500385.1 of Phyllopteryx taeniolatus. Lineage (NCBI taxonomy): Eukaryota > Metazoa > Chordata > Actinopteri > Syngnathiformes > Syngnathidae > Phyllopteryx > Phyllopteryx taeniolatus. The sequence continues at coordinate 12,253,083 of NC_084519.1, forward strand.
GGAAAAAGCATGGATCAGGAGAAATGCTTATGAACAGCACTGAGCGACAAAGCCAAGGAAATACAATAATCCCTGCTTATTGCAATTTGCAAATTCTCCTTTTTCAACCTGTCCTACATTCAATGAAAAAGAAGAGTCTGAGGTTTTGAGCTCTTTTTATAACACTATAAGATGGCACCATATCCTTTCTAAACAGAAATTGGTCTCAAGAAAGTATGTAGACGTGATAGATCTGGATTGAGAGACAAGCTCGGGGAGGAGTTAAATTTAGCCTGGGTTGTTGGTGGAAGTTACGGGAGTTCGCCACATGTAACTGGCGCATTTTTTCCCAAATGCAAAGAATGGAAGACATTCATTTTTTAGGGTACTATTGTGATTTTGAAATGATAACTCTTTTGGGATGTTTGTGGTATGTTCACAAATTAAACATTTCAAGGGCGGGAGGTGTCAATTTTTTGCAGTTTGTCTATACTCATGCTAGGGCTGCGTGCCTGTGCCCTTACAAATAGTGCAGGATTACTGTAAACCTCACCTTTTTCATGCCTTCAAACTTGCCCATCTGCCTGGGTACTTCTATGCTTTTGATGTTGATCTCGGGGTGGTTTTCGTGGTAGTAGACTTTAGTGAACTCATCGCAGTCGTACAGTAGGAAACGGCGTCCCATTATTATCACCATTTCGCCAACTTGGAAGTCTTTCGGGGAGAAGTACTCTTCAACTTCCTCGTTCGAATCCTCCATAACACAGCTCGGGAACTGATCTGGAAAAACAAAAGCTAAGATGAGGCTATCGCACAATCATTACTTCAGTCTGATAATGCATTTTAACCCACTGTTCAGTACTCCTTCGTTAGGGTATCGCTCTCAGTGGCGCGATAAACTGAACTCCACCGTGTTCAGTGGACACATGAATTTCGCTTTTCTGTCTCTTACCGTGGCTCGGCTTCATTTTCTTCGGTATCCTCAGCCGCTGCATGAGCACCGGGAAAAGAAAGCGGCCACTGTTGGGTTTGTGGTCCTCTCTGATCTCCACCGTGTCGTTCACCAGGAAGTAATGAATCGTAACGGGCAAAGTCTCGCCGAGCTCAGACTCCGTATCGTCCCATAGGGCAAAGAAACGCAGCACCTGACCAGGAAAATGGTGACATGCGGTTGAGTGAATTCCCCGTTTATGGCGGGGAATACGTACCAGACCCACGTGCAATAGTTAAAAACCTGCAATATAGAGACCATATGAAAACATTTGAAGATAGTTTTACACAAACGGTGGATCTCCTTATAGTATAAAGGCAAGTCTGCCTTTAGTACCACCTTGCAGACATTTTATAAATTATTTGGTTTGTTTGATCATTTTTATGTTTGAATATATTGTTTAATTCTGTTTTGTTTTATGTGTCAGTTTTACAGTGAACTTTTATACTGGAAGTGACAAACAGCTCAAAGCAAGCATGTTTTGCCTCTTATTTGGGGAACTGTGCAAGCAACAGTGGCTAAGGAATATTAACTTTAATAAGTAAAAGTGTGTTTTTATACATTTAAATCTGTTTAAAGCATGTGGGAGGGTTTACTGTAGCAATAATTGCTATGTACGGACAAGTTACGGTATTCTTTCGATGGTGCATACTCCTGGCTCTGAGAAACTTTACCTTGCGATCCATGTGGAGAAACTGGTACCTGCTGTCAAATTCTGAGTGTGTCGTGGAGGTCGGCGGAGGTTTTTGCCGCCGCACGAGGTAAGTATCCACTGGCATTTCCTCAGGCAGATTGAGAATAATGCCCTGACGCTGCATAAAGTCCTACAGATTGAGTAGACGGGAGGTCACACTTATATAGCGATACATGTCAGACAATAACAGAGATACAGATACCGCTGTGTCGTACCTTGGTAAATGCATCACACTGCGCAATGTGGTAAGTCACACCGTACACTTCCAGGTCGATTCCGAGGTTGAGGTCTTTCCAGTTGTAAAACTTCCCGGGTTCCTTCTTGGGCAGACATTGGCGTTTAATCCGCTGTCCCTGAAGTATCCCAGAATTGGGCACCCAGGGCTCGGAGATGCTCATACTGTCATCCTCGAGGTAGTAGTAAATGACCACGTGGCGGACGCAGCTCTTCTCATCGCGACTGTTGATTATTTCCTCCTTGAAGTACGCTTTGAAGCAAAGCACCTGTAAGTAAAGACGGGTGAGGAAAGTGGACACAGCGCACAACAGCAACTATGTAAAACCGTAAAAACGTCTAGGGCACACTACTAATAACATTTTTGCCAGTGGGAAAAACATTACTAGTAAAAGGACATTCTACTAGTGCGCCCTAGTCCTTCTTCTAATGCACTGAATTGTCTTACTAGTGAAGACTAAGACCATACTAGTACTGGATACCAAGGATATCGAATACATGCTCAAGCGGCTCGTCATACGCAGCAGAAATCCTATTGACCGTACCTTCTTGTCAAGCGTGACGTAAGCTGGGATGAAGGGTGGAGGATCTGGGTGGGCGGGTGCAGGAGCTGAGTGGTAGGACAAATTAACCAAGTCTTTGATGTACTTGGTGTCGAAGGAGCCGTAAGTTAAGTCCGGCATGTCACCAGCCATGCCGGTGAGCTCCTCATGCATCATCTGCTCCGTTAATAGTGGCTCCAGGCCGATGCCCAACCTGGGCGGACGGGCCACCGCCAGGCCCTTGGAATAGGACAACGTCTGAGGGCGATGAAAGGCTGTTTTCTGGGCAAGGTAAAAAGAAAACATCCATGAGACGTGTTAAGTATCACAAAAGTGCAGCTTTAGTGTGAAGTCTGTCCCTCCGTTTTCTGTACCGCTTAACTTGTCAAGGGTCAGGGCAGGTACTGCAGTCAATCCCAGCTGATTTAGAGTGAAAGAGGATGAAAGTCAGCTATGTGAACCATTAAACTACCATGGCCCAAGTGCCTATCCAGACTGACTTTGACCAGAGGTTTACTTCTTCCTGGACCGGTAGTCGAGGAATATTTGTGAATGGGGCACTGGCCAGGGAATCAAGCTCACGCCAAAGTAAACTGAACTACAATACAAATTTGGCATAAATCCTCTGCAGGAATGGACACTATTCTCAATGTGAACCACTACACTACGGATGCCCTCAGAAGAAGGAAAAAAAAGTGAATTGATGATGGGGTAGATCAGCTGATTGCACATGCATTCATTTTCAAAAGCATACTGTGACCCCTTTACATTTGGAGTGCATGCATATTTTATTATTAAACAGCGTGTATTTATAGTGGGGAAAGTACCATGCAACTACAATATTCTGTAGTACACGTGGATAGATTGTTTCAAAACCAAAGACAATGCAATTGAGTAATCGGTATTTAAAATTCAGTTAACAATCTTGGAAAGGCTGGCATGCCGTTGGACAGGAACGTCTGAAAAACCATGTTTGAAATGTTACACAAAGCAGTTGCTAGAAAGTTCGCTGCTTCAACTCGCTTACCGTAACATCCTGGAAAGAGAACCCTGGCAGGAACGGCAAGCCGTTGTTGTCCATTTTGCGTGACATTGTTGCTTCGAGTGGGCGAGCAATATAGTAGCCGGGTTTACATTTAATAACCCAATTTTGTTATTTTTGTGCAGTTTGTCGAAACGATAACGACATTAAAAACGGCGTGACGTCGCTTTTATTTTGTTCGTTTCCGGAATGTGAATTCTGCGAATATTCGAAAGGCGTTTTTGTCGGCACAGATTATTCCAATGTATAATTTTCAATCCATCCCATCTGTGTGTCAAAAACAAATATGATGTCAATGTCCGAGCGGGAAGAGAAACTTGGCTTCGGGTGACGCTTTAGACGTTTTAAGACGTTTATTTCAAACATGCTAATGCTACTACAAAAAGTTGACGTTAGCCACGCAGGCAAGCTAACACTCACGGCTTGCGTGACGTCACGGAACAAGGAGTCACTAGCGAAATTGACGATATGTTAATATTAATACGAATGAGAAAAAGTTTATTACACTATGTTATGTTAAGTAACTATTTTCTAATTCCATTTCATTGTCTTTAAAGCTATGCTCGGTGCTGCTGAAGTTTGCGGTATCCATGGAAACGGCAACAACAAACAAAAAAAATCGGAACTGTATATACAGTACATAGTTGAATACAATATTAATAAAACCACAGTGGCAGCTGAATTCAAGTAAGTGCTTTTATTTGAAGGAGTTTGTGTTATCTTTTGCAGAGTGTGGGGGCCATGTTTGACCACCAAGGGGCGAGCAAAGCTAAGAAAGACGGCTGGTTCGACAGTATTGCTTTGCAGGAGTCTAACATGAATAATAAAGTGAGTTCTATTTCTGGGTGTGCGTCCTTGAATTGCTCAACACCATTTTCAGGGAGGGTCAAAAGTAGGTACACTTAAAAAAATAATAAAATGGCATTTTTCCCTTCCTGACCTTCCTTTGAACCTGAGCTCCTTCCTTCCTTCAGAATAGTTTTTTTATGCATCCTTACATGAATCTTTCCCTCGCGGAAACCTACTTTTCGGCCTTCTTTCCCAGACTTGCTTTTTTTCCTGGCATCTTTTCCTTCTTTTCTTCCCTCCTTCCATCAGATTTTTATTCATGCATCCTTACATCATTCCTTGCTTCTTTTTCTCCCTCCTTCCTTTTTTCACTCACTTTTTAAACATGCACCCTTACATCCTTCTGTCGCTTAGATTTCCTTTTCTCTTCCCTTACCTCAGACCCACTTTTTCCTTTTTTACTTACTGCCTCATTCCTTCTTCCTACCTACATTCCTTCCCTTAGACTTAGATTTTGCATCCTTCGTCCCATCTCCCTCCTGTTACTGTTGTAGAGTAAACTTAGTTTGTTTTTGACTCAAATTATTTCCCATTATTCACAGTACCTGTAAAGAAATACAATTTAAAAAGCGTATACGTACGTTTGGCCCACCCTGTTAACTATATATTTTTACATTATTTAACCTAAATGAACCAGAAGACGTAATATTTTTGAACAGTTTATTCCAAACACAGGAGTCATCTCTTGGTCTCGCGTTTTGTCAGCTATCGCCATGTTCATATTCAAATGAAAACAAGAAAAGTTCTAAAAAAATACAGCTTAGACAGGCTGTCCCAATGTGGGTGACCCTAATATATTCTGTGTGCTATCCGTTACTCAAGTTTAAAAAAAAGAAAAGAAAATAAAAAACATTTTAAGTGAAAAATATTGTCATTTCTGCACTTGAATCCAGAGAAGCACAAACAGAACTGGATTGTAAATAGCTTATATTAATATTTGGCCATGTGATTTGAAATCTTATCTCACAGTGATGGATGCTTCCAGATGGTTATGAGTTCCGTTCAACACGTGTTTCACTTTAGCAAAAGCAACTAAAAATGACTAAAAGGAAATACACTCGATTATTTGGTATTTCTAGTCAATAGATCTGTGAGAGACCTCATAGCTTGAAAAGGCACTGCACTGTGAGTTCCACATACTGTATCAAAAATAAGGTTAAATCACTAAAAACCTCTTTGAGGCTCTCTGTATGTTATTTTTTTTCTCTTTAAATGCCAACGTACATGATTAAAAAAAGGGCTGATCCCCCTCTTAGAAGGCAAAACCAAACACAGACACTGTAGGATTGTATCCCTGAGGCGCCGGACCACCTTTGCCAAGTATAAAAATATCTCATTATAAACTATACGTGAGAACAAAAATACACAAACATCAATAAACTATTAAATATTATAAAATAGATTTCATAAGGGTTTAGGGGGGGAAAAAAAAATATCTTTTGGTTTTGTAAAAGGCAGCATATTCTGTGGAAAAAAAATAAATGATTGTCCTGTGGAGTTCTTGGGCTTGAATGCTGACTAAAGAACTAAGTTACAGCTGCCTGAGTCCTCGCTCCTTTAATCACCGTGAAGTGTCCACAGGCCTGTACTGGTCCAAGGCAGCTAAAAACCATAACGGCCCACTTAAAAAAAAAAAATTAAAAAAAAAAGGCCTCTTGAGGTCACAGGCGAGGCAGTTTAGCCTTTCATCCCCTCGCTTCCGGCGGTACGCTACAGCTGAGATGCAGAGGAGGCGAAAAAACACTCCACAGATGGGGTAAAACTTATGATACCCAAAGGAAAAGGCTAACGACCTCAGGGGGAATTCTCTCCTCTCAAGTCTGTATTACCCCCTGTCGGTTGGCAGGTGCGAACCATCCTAAGACTTGTTCAAGTAAGCGTTCCATTCAAAACGGTGGTCAGTAATACCGATTGAGACTCCGCGTTCCGGGGACGTCTGGTTGCCCGTTCATCCAGATCTCCCTGATGATGCGCTCCCTCTCCTCAAGCCTCTGCGCTCGCTCCAGCTCCTCAGCCGACGTAAACACATTCATGTTGAGCGTGCGCTCGAAGCGTCGGTGCCGCCGCGCCGACAGGTCCGAGCTGGCGTCCCAGTCTGAGTCGGAGTCGCTGGAGTCCGACGACGAGTCGGCGGCGGGGCGAGCTCGTTTCTTGGCGGCGGGCTGCCGGCGGGGCTGGCAGTCAGTGCGACAGGAGATCTGGACCACCAGCGCGAAGAGGGTGAGGAAGAGGCCCAGACAGACGCCACAGACAAAGAAGAGCGCTGCCCTCTCTGGGTGGTCTGGTGTAGAGCGGAAAGATAATGAGCACAAAAGTGAGTGATATGTGACAGTTACTACAATAATTGCTGCCCTTTGTTTAAATTCCAGTCCACCTCCGCAATAAGTGAAATTTGTATAATAGAAATACCTTATTTAAATATACCCTAGGCATGGTTTTGTTGCATTTACGGCACATAATAAACAAGACATAATATATTGAGAGAGCAAGAGCAATGGCTAAGAAAGAAATATTGCACAAACAGTATAAAAAAATAGAATAACAACTAATCAAAGCCTGTAATATAGTGGGACCATTGAAGCAATGTGAGCTCAGTGTAAGCGGGCAGATTGAATTAACCCTGTCAGTGTCAACTGGACATAAAAAAACAATGCAGTGCATCAAAACTACTGAAAGCTTGAAAGCGCATAGATCCTAAAACAGGCAAAGCAAGGGGGGCCTGCGGAGTAATGTTTTGACTTACTGTTGCTGAACTGGCGAGTAAGAATATGTGGCGCAACAAGGCACGCTAAGTTACCATTGTGCTCATTATACTGTTATTCATTTGATTGTTTTATCTACAGTGTTGCCACAATTACCTTGAAAAAGTAACATAGTTACTTTACTGATGACCTGATTTCAAAAGAAACTTACTTAGAAAAAAGTAACTTTTTAGTTACTTTCAGCAGCTAAGCATTAGCTTAACTGTACCCATTATTTGGTAATGTACGCCGCACAAGTTACAGAATGTCTTCATCAACATGAAGCAAAAACTTAAATATTAGTGTAGTTGAAGCCACATTAAATCAGAAACTTTGTGCAGACTTGACATGCCAATACAATACAGTAAGTTCCTAAACGTAAACAAACACACCATTCTCAGTACACTGTCAATTGAGGTCCATAAAAGCAACTCTGTGTGTGTGTACGGGCCTTTGTGCATGCGTGCACGTAAACATGAGTGACGCACAAACACAATTGCTCCCACCACAGTAATTTTGATGCGAAGAGCGAGAAAACATTTTAGTCTTACTACGTGACGTCAGCCATGCAAGCGTGTTCAACCAGCTCACAGACGAAGTTGAGAGTTCTCACTTTTCTTTGCAAATATTATTGAAGCTAAGTATTGTAAGTCCTTCAGTGAGTCAGTCCTTACCCTCCATGACCGATTGATAATCGCGCACTCAGTATGAATTGTGTTTAACAGGCCAGTATAACAGTTTTCTTAATGAGTAAATAAAAATGTAACAACAATCAAATACACTTTTTACTAAGGAAAATAACACAAAATAATGTGGCGACAGTGAAATCGTGCATTTCTTTGCACTTTTATGGTACTGCACCATCACTTTGCATTGCGCAATAAACAATCACTTCTCAATCGCTTTCTTCTATTTGTTGGAAAAAAGTGTGGTCTCAGTTTAATGCTTCTGCACAGTTGGACTGCTCTTTGATGGAATCACCAGCTACAAATTACTGTTTGGTGAGAGACATTGATGATGGAAAAGTAACTATTGTTGGATTGAAGAAGTAACTGTAGTCCAATTAAACGTAACGTGTTACTTTGCTCGTTACTCAAAATGGCGGATTTTTGGAGTAAAGTGCGCTTACAAAGTAACACGTGACCGGCATCACTGTTTATCTATGACCTAGAAGTGTTTTATGAATGCTACTGTGTTAGTGTAAGTTAATAATAGACTACAAATTTGGGTTGCAACGCCGTCATAGGAGCGGAACTTTGTCCGAGAACTCTCTGGATATTGCATGTGGGTCACATGAACGTAGATGTGAATGCAGGCACTAATGTGGAAATTGGACACGAACATCTGCATTGTAAAGCCTTAGATCAGCATCAGTCTTACAAAATTAACTTTCCTAGTTTTGTCTCTGGTCCGATTTCAGATTATTAACTATCACCAGACACGTAACTCGATTATTTGAACGTGTTCCTACTTGAAACGTATGTGTAGGCCGCCAGTGCGTTGCTAATGAGGGCCATGCTGGAGCTGGAAGTGGAGTTGATAATGGGATTCATCTCCGGGGGCCTCAACGGCGTCTCGCCTCCCCCTCTTCCGACCTCTGGATACCTCTCCTGGTTGGCGCTGGTCTCTCTGGTGCGCTTCCGGTCTGGAACGAGAGGGAACGACAGGAAAGCCCGAGTCAGATTGGATAAACCTGAGAGACAATTGAGAGGTTCAGGATGTTAGCGGTACGATTTTCAGACTAGAATCTGTTCCGAAATGCAATGAGACACACTAAATGAACTTCATTCATTGTATTTACCACATGTGCCGTCAGATCACGATGCCACCAGTTGGGTCATTTACAGTAAAGCGCTTCTGAGCAGCTGAGTCATCCCACAGCGTCTATGTGGGTGTTTTATTCATTTTGCTCAGAGATGATGCATCAAACACATTCAGTCTTGTGATGAACAAGATAACGTGGCACTACCGCAACAGAATCCAACCTGACTCAGGCCATTAAGAACAAGATAACCAATCTGGGAAATTTTGAACTATGGCTTTCACACAAGCTTCTTTTACACTGCTTTGTCGGCAAACTGCAAGCATCAGAGGGATAAGGGTAGAGTCTGCATTTATTTGTCTGAAATGCATTGCCGTGTCAATTGTGTCCGTTAATGCTGCTGTTGCGGCCTAACGCATTCAGATAATTACATGCGTTCCGATGTCAGTGCCAGCATCTGGGACAACGACAATTGCTTTTAATTCAAAGTCGAGGGTGTTAAACTTTACACTCTTGTTGTAGCATCCTGCTATCTGAACTGTTACTATGCCGGAAGTGCTCCTTGGCCAAAAATTGGGGTGACTATTTCTCGAAATCAGAAGGGCAGACGTGGGTCCATCTCCGGCGCTTGGTCAAATTTCGCATTCACAATTAACTAACAAGAATTACAGAAAATATATGACAAAAGTTCAAAAGTAACGGTCTCGAGAACGGAATCTGCGGCCGGTTAGGCCCCAGGCGAAGACTGAAGATCGTCTTCTTGACTTCCGTTTGTCCTCTTTTGCCCCCATGTCCGTGTCTTGTGGGGACGTCATCACATACTGTATGAGGAGAGCACAAACTGGACCCCTTCCTCAATTTCTGCTCTTGGAAACAAACACATCCTGCCCAAGACAGATACTCCGATCCCCACTGTCTTTTAAGACCTGATACAATCTTCCGCCATAATGAAATGTTCATTAATCAATACAACCTGTGACGGTCCATGACTTAATTACTCGTACGAAGGTTTATGGCTTTTGAGGACAATCTCCCTATTTTTATAAACTGTCTTTGCTATTTAGGTGGGTGCTTTTAACAACTACCCTTTCACCCCACAAACGAGCAACACCTCACTGAAATAATCAAGATGTAAACAGATCCAAAATAAACAGAAATCTTTGCACTGCTAGCATAATTGTGATGATGTTTTAGTCATCGTGGTTGAGCATTATTTGGCGAAATGTCACACAAAAGCGACATAATTAAGGTGTATCAGACTTCTTATCTGATAAACATGGTTAAGACTGGAATGTGTAAACGTTTCCACCTGGACCTACGGCTGTGGCGTAAATGTCAGTTCACATTACCAAGAATTCACAATCACACACAGTAAGCCAGCCAGAAAAATAAACAAGACAATCTTAACAGGTGAAATGAGTCATTATGGATCATTAACATCTCATTTAGTTGGTAACACTGCGAGGATCTATTCTAAAATGTATTTTAAAAGATTTCTTCCCATTTGTGGTCATGTATAGTCCTGTTCAGGGTGATGGGTGAGCTGGAGCCTATCCCAGCTGACTTTGGGAAAAAGGTGGTGTAGACCATGGACTGGTCGCTATTCACTCGCAGGGTACATCTAGACAAACCAATTGGTAATTTAGAGTCTTCAATCAACCTAACATGCATGTTTTTCAACAAACTTTGCACAGAAAGGCCAAAACTGAGATTCAAACTCAGAACTGCTGACTATGAGGCAAGCCTGCTAACCGCACGTATCATCGTGCTGCCCTTTGCCCACAATTATATCAAAATGCTTTTTTAAGCAATGAAGCTGGTAAAAAAAAAAAAAACTCATTTTCCGATGTTTTCTGCAGTGTAAAAAAAAAACGAAAACCTACATTTAGAGAGCTTGTCATTTATCAGAAAACAGTGTATTTAGAAATCTCTTTTCCTCCGAACACAAAAAGAAACAACATACGATGTGATCAGGAAGGTATTCTTTAACGTCGACGTGTCACGTTCCACCTCCATGTCTTCACAATATTCCTCCCATATCACTCTATCACAGACAGAAACCCGTTTTTCCAGACAGCTGGAAAGTTGGAAGGTGCTTCCGAGAAGGTCAAGGCCATTCAAGCATGAGGGACTGTCATCACTGATGCATAGATTCCCTGTCCACATTGGTTCATCTATCCTCCTCATCAGCAGTAATTATTGTTCTGGATGCAGGCTGCCTTGTGTCATGAATATAGCTTTGTTAACTGTCCCTTCATTCGCTTTTCATTCCTTTTGCCATGTCTCCGCCCACTTTCCGGGAGTTTGGATGACTGATTTTAGACTGTGGTCACATATAAATAAGTGCAATCCATTGACTTAGCATATTTTTAGGCCGCTGATCATATATGGCCCTGCTAAAACACATATGGAAACAGTTGGACCTATGTGACTTAAATGTTCATGTATTCCCTGATTTGAGACCTCAATATTGTTCCTCTTTGAAGCCTGGGGGCGCCTGGTGACTGTTTAGTGTTAACGTCTCTCCATGGGAGCTACGAGGAGCCTGACCCACGTACACGTGTAGGTGTGTGTGTAGTTTTACTCGCCTGGAACAATGTCGGGGCGTTTGACCGAGGTCCCCTCAGGAGGGCCGTCTCCCACTATGTTGGGGTCATGGGCGCTGGATGGTGGGGAGTACGCTGGTGGTCTGGAGCTTTGTTCCTGGAGTAGCTTCTTTGGGACTTCAGAGAGATGGATGCCCACGCAGGAAAAGGAAGTGGAGGACATAAGAGTATTATAATATATCCTTCATGGCCTTTGAACTAACAGCACAGATTATTTGAACACAGGATTTGTGAGTCATACACTGCCTGCCTGACTAACAGGTCCGGTGAATTATAGTAAGGCTGTAAATTCACTTTTATAAAATTCAAAACATGGTGACTCACAATCAATGTTCTGCATTTTGCATCTAAAGGGAAAAAAAACAAATTACAAAAACATGGAAAAAATGTGTTCTATTTAAAGAATCTTATGTGATTCATACTTACAACTTCTTTGACTTTGCACTGTTTCCCGAAAACCCCCCACCAATAACCCCCCCCCCCCCCCATATACCTCCTCCTAAACCTCACAGTGTCCTGTGAGTGAGTCAGGTAGTCTGCCCCCTTTCCTCCCCGAAGCAAACCCACAATGTAGTGGGCGATCACATTCCTGCTCCTACTCTCATGTGGATTTGACGGGCTGAGCTACAGTCCAGTCTGGGTGTTTGTGCACCCTGCCAGATCAGTTGTAAATTACACCTCCGCAGAGTGTCTGCGTTACTCGTGACTAATGGTCAATGAAGACAAATCAGCTGTTTCCTGATATCGATTGCTTTAACAGTTAAAAATGTGTGGGACTGTAATATGAAAATAACAAAAACGAGCATGTACGTCCTTGTCAAAAACTGCTTGCGATGTGAGAGAAAGTGAAAAATATTCCCCGAGGAGTTTGCGAGTGAGACTTGTAATCCAGCTGGGGACTGAATTTGGAACATTCAGCCACTATATGAGCTGCTAAGTGAATGTTGCCATCAACCATTATGGAACCTTCCTTCAGTAAAATCAAACAAAAAATACCTTTAATGCTACCATCGCACAATAAGCAATAATAGCTAATATCAACAGAACCAATGAAAGCCGTTGAAGAACACTTCCACAATTTTTCCATGCGAAAAGTATCGTTTAATAATGCCAAACTAATACTATACGTACTATGCAAGCACATCTGTTTTGAGGTATCTTGCAGGTCTGACAAACTTAAATTTCAATACCTTTCTGTAATTGACGCATCTCATGTGGCTAAACCACACAATATGCTAACTAAATTGGTTATAAAACCCAAGAATTTGATACCCCAGTTCATTCAAAATTGGCTGGTACCAACTAAATCAACGAGCCCCCTGTAAGTGGAGGTGAGAAAGGCAGCTTTCCTCATCATTCTGGCATCCTAATCATGGCTCCCAAAGCACCCCTCCCCTTCTACCACGCTGCAACCGTCACCCACACTGCACCTTGATTACAGCCTTCTGATTGGCTCTAATTTGCTGCATATGTGGCCCAGGGTCACAGCTATGAGACGCCACAGTGTGCCACAAGCCATCTAAAGCGAAACCTCTCCACCAACCCAGTATGCTGAAGCACGATCCGCTGACATTATAGTATGACATAGTGCAAGAAAAGGTTTTCCGCAAGAGGTATTTTTCCAGAAAACATTGGTTGAATGCTTTAACTGTCCGACCTCAGTTATAATGTGTTATTACTCTTCTGAGACCCCTGCGTTGTGGTACAGTATCTAAAATGGGCCTTTTCTCAAACAAGGCTTGTCTTTTTGTGTTACACAGACACAGAAAACTGAAAATGATGGATGTTGTACAATGTTATCCTTTGTGGAATTAATTGGTAGGATACACTGTGCCATCTTGCTGTGTCACATTATTAATGTTGCTGAACAAGATCAGGCCTTACTGTTCGAAACAATAGTGTACTACTATGTTTCCTAACATTTATTTGTCCGAGGCGCTTTTTTTGCATTAGAAAAATCTCACCGCACACTACTAAACAAAAATGTTAAAAAAATATATATACTGAAATAATTATGAGCTGTCCTCTCAGCTTACCACCAAATGTATTTACTCAGAGTATTGCATTGTTCTGCCTGCCACTACATGTCAGTGGGATAGATGTAATAATAATCTTTGGACCAAAAAAGTGAAATTAGATAATTTCCTGCTGCACACCTGATGAGCTCTAGTGTGCCGCGGCACAGTGGTTGTGAGTCAGTGGTGTTACTATACCGCTTCATGGAAACGAGACACCCCACTTGGTGGCAAAAGCTTTGAATGGTCGCTGGGCGGGAAGATACTAGGCGGGAAAAGAGTGTTCAGAACAATGGCCCATGTTTACACTGGCAGGGCTCAGCTTTGTGGTCACTATGGCTCTTTTCCCGAGCCAAAGTGTGTGTGTGTGTGTTTTGTTGCCCATGTGCTGACCAGTGCAGTTGTGACAAAGCCCCTGTAAGCCACGGGGGATATAGTGAAATATTAAACCACGCTAAATCCAAAATGAGATCAGACCAGGGCCAACAAACTAAACAAACTTCCGTCCAGATGAGTACACTAACCTGGTGGTGATATTTGGTGTAATATTGATGTCAATAGACAGATATTTTTGCCATGATTGCGACCTTCATATGGACTTTACTGTCACGGTTAGGTCATTTGAAGGCGAGGAAGGCAAGGCAAAAATGTGGAGGACCCAAGTGCAGGGAAGCACAGAGGCAGGGCAGGAGTGAAGGAGTCTCCAAAAATTAGATTTGATTTCCAAAAAAAGGGCAAACAAGGAACATGGATAAAGCAAACAAAACAAAGTCCCACAAAAAGATAACCAAAGTAACACACAAACACTTGAATAAACCAAAAATGGAAACAAAACATGACTGGTAACTAAGACGTGGCACATACAGAGACAAGGACACCTGACAATGACATACTGCAATGACAATGAACCGACAAGAACTGAAAGAAACCAGTGAACTAAATACTAACACATTGACGAGACAACTAGGAACACCTGGACAAGACACGAGTGGGTGGAGAGAGCTGATTGGTCGACACAATAGAAGGTTGACGAGAACAGGTGGACACAATAAGTAAATGAGCACACGACAAACATGGAACACAGGAAAACAAAACTACACTCAACCCAAACCAAAACACAGACCATGACATTTACTCTTTCTTGGAGCAAAGAAAATCACTAATGGCAAGAAAATGTTTGGGTATGAAAATTAGGTCTAAGATTATTTTAAAAACAATTGTAGAATACAGTGTTAATAACTGTTTATTGAATGTCATTATTATTCTTATTATTTTTTTAAAGTATGCTTACTAGAGCTATGCGATTTAACAATATACTCAGGAAATCACGTAACTTCTTCCTCTCCGTATAATATTGTGGTGTTATTGAGTCGTACAAGGAAAACGAGGGAGAGTCAGGGTCTACCATATATACCTACCAACCTAGCCTGACGTATAGCTAAGGCACACACAGTCATAACAATATGGGCAGGAACAAATGCCAGTAAAGAGCAATGTTTAGCTTGATTTACTACAACTATTTACAAATAACATAGAAGCCCGGCGAAGCACAGGGTGCCCCAGCCGTGGGGAACGGACTGGGGCCTCAACGTGCGTTCTGAGTTGCATGATCAATGTGCCTGATAATGGAATGCATGGAACACATTTTACATGGTAATGTTTTAAGGCCCAGTCTAGCATTTTTCTTTGAGAGGCTATAAATACAGTCTGTTTTTAATACATTATGTTTTCATGTGGCCATACTGTTACTTAAGCTGTATTGTACTGAACAGCCAGGAAACAGTCATGTGTGCCACTTTTCACTATGCTACTGTACGTCCACAATAAATTCAAGTTCTACGGTCGGTGTCACACTTTTCTTTGTTTTACTTCATTGTAATTTGAAGTTAATGTTGTTGTCACATAAAAGTGCATTCAGACAATAATGTTGGTATACAAATGGAACATCTGGTTTCTAGGCAGTGCCTATTTAAACTATAATAGTGAAGTTCAACTGCTCACACACACACAAACACACATGGTTGACATCATTAATGGACACACTTGACTAACAGGATTTTATTTGATATTTGTCTTGTTTTTGTCCAACCCACACTCAACAATTGGCATCACAGAATGACCTCAGCCAAGCGGAGGCATAAACAGCACATTGTGAAAGCAGGGCTTTTGACTTCATTAAAATAAATAGACTGAAAGTATGCGTGTCAGGGGCTAGGATTAACACCCGTTTCATTGTTGTCTTGCCACCACAGAAGATAATATCTGTTCAATTTAGTCTTGAGAGGACAAACAACTCTAGTGTAATTTCATATGCATGTGTATATACTTGCACAGTGGAACATGGAATGTATAGCAAGAGCATACTGGTGTAGTGGTTTTGAACATCCACACTGTTTTTTTTTAACTGTGCTCTAAATGTTTCTAATTTATTCGCCATCTTCACAACAGCCATGCATCATAAACAATCTATTTCCATTTTCATGTGACCATGGAAACATTGCTTTGTCTACTTCAGCCCACAGAAACTGCATAATGTATGCCTACAAAGTTAGAACCAGCAGATACAGAACATCTCATAACATGGTTATAAAAACATTCACAGACACTCCAATGTATAGTAAGAGGAAATTCAATATTTAAAAAAAAAAAGCCACAATTAGAATGTTCCAGCTGCCATTGAGTGAAGCCCTTAATTCACCCGAGAAGGCTCTGGCAGGAAATGATCTGAGGCTGTTGGCAGGAAGCTAGATATGCTAGGAAGTTATTGACGGTGATTATTTGGAAATGCATGAATAAGAATCACCGAAAACCCTGAGCAAAAAAAAAAAGAAAAAAAAAAGGGATGAGACAAGCAGGTTTTGTCTGTTGGCTCAAAAACTCAGTCTATCCTATACAGGTCACAGGTCAAAATCATCCACTTGAAACAAACAAGCGCTGCATCCAAATACCTCAAGAAAATAATAAAAGGGGGCTGGAAATTAGCCTTGCTCTGACTGATAACCTCATGTTGTCTTAGCCAATACACAGCCCAATTGCAGATTAGATGTGGCATCTGTAAAGATGAAGTTTATGAATGAGTTAAAAACAAACAAACATGGCTGTTTGCTGTACGGAGTATTATGGAGGAAAAGTGGCCAAACATTGACAATTCGTAGAGTCAAAAATAAATAAATAAAAGCATTAGTAGGCGACAAAAATCGAATCCTTCAGAGTCAGATGATATTACATGCGCATACTGTAATGCAGTATCTATTATTTCAGTGTTTGTTATTGTCTGAAAAATGCTTAAAAATATGTTTGATGTAATTATAAAAAAGCTTAACCCTAACAAATTCCTTACACCTAATAGATGCCTGGAACCCACTGGGATTGAGTAAATAATGCTATAAAAGTGTTATGGGATCATAGTTTGGTATATTTAGGGTTTACTTTACTTTTAGGAGAGCATGAAGTACTCATGGAAATTCGCTATTTGCGATGGGGGTCGGTCCCTCTTCCCCGTGAACAGCGAGGGTACACCGTATATCCTTCAGTAAAGACAATTTTGACTCTTTAAGAGCTGATAAACATTCTGATGGGATCTTGGATGTCAGGCATATAATTCAAAACCAATGCGGTTCTTGTTTTTTTTCCCCCATGTACAGTGGAGAGAATCCCTGAAGTTTTAAAGATAGAGAGGGTTAAAAAAAAATGCCTTGGCGTATGAGTCAGATCCTATCAAGTCCAACCAGTATTTTACAACAAATAAACAAACTAAGTAAGAGTATGGGTCAATCGAAAAACATTCTGTCAAGGCAATGTTATGCTGTCTCCCTCTATTCACAAAATGCAGTATTTACTTTCATAGTTATACAGACCTCACCGTGGTCATAGACAAACTAAAACAATGTGCGCGCGCGCGCCCACAGACACACACACACACACACACGCACACACACAGTTAACATCATTAACATGGATGCGGACAGAAATAGTCGCACTTCTGACACTGTTCACTCATAACAATGAGTGACAAAACCACTCAGCTGTGGAGCTACCTCATAAAGACAGACGGGCTACAATAATATAAAATGTTCTTTCATACTACTGCATTAATTCTGGTATTAAATAAGCACAATGTGAGCTCTGTTTTGCTGTCGTCAAACTCTTGATGACATTATCATCCCATTTTTGTCCATCCTACTCAGGCCGAGATTGGACCTTTGGCTTGTATTGACGTAGAGCAAGGTTTCCCATTCCTAGGGTTCGGACCCGAAATGGGTTGTGGGCCAAATTTTGGGTTTGCCGATTGTCTGAGTAATACTTTATTGACCATTAAGAAGGCACACCATTTTTGATTGTTTAGTATAGTAAATTAATGACTTCCGTGTTCTTTACCGTAAGTTTATGAGGCTATGAGGTTTAGGTGGAGGCTATAATGATACATGATATACTTTGGAAGTAATTCCCGACTACTGTGCCGTGCCACTTTAGCGTGCTGTGATCCGGTGTGCCAAAGAAGACCTGTGTCACGCCTGATTTTCTGACTGTTTTCAGGTGCGGATTTACAATATCTCCGTGTACCGTTAAACTTGAATGCGGATGTCAAACTGTTGTCAGGAAATTCACAACAGAGAGCCTTGGGGGTGCCTCAGAGAGATGACAAAAATAGTTTTTTTGAGGGAATTTCAAGTTATAGAAGTGCAGAACAGCAATCAAGGAAGTGGGTTCTGCTACAATACTGTGAAAATGTGGTACATGTAAGCAAAATGTAACATGCTCAGCAGTGATTGCATGTAAAATAAAGTCCTCCCCCCCTAAAGTGTTTTCCTACAAAGTTGCGAGCATAGAATTGCCCAAAACGTCTTGGAAAGATGCAAAATTACTATTTTTTGGGAACAACAGGGTCTAGTCCATCGCCTGTAGTGCTTGTATAAGTACAAGGGCGGATAAAGACAGCAAAGTAGTCAAATATACAAACATTGAGTAATAGAAACTAATAGAAACAACACCAAAAACTGGGGAAATAAGATGGAGGAGCAGGACTCAATGACAACTCAAACATGATACAAATACAGAATAGTCATGGTGTTGAGCCAGATGCCTGATTAAATGTCCAAGAGCTGAGGTAATTTTTTTTTGATACAGTTAACAACTTTGGCAAACCTTAGCGATAAGGCAAGTCATTCCAGAAAAAAAGCATTATCTGAAACTATTTACGACTATGCTTTTTTTCTCAGCCAATTTTGTTTAACTTTTGACCCTGCAAGAGCTATACTCCAAAATAGATCATGCCCTTTAAAAGCAGCCGTGTTTTTATTTCCACATCCTTATTGACTCCATGTGGGAGAGACGAACCGACCGTCAAAGTCAGCTCAGCCTGGCCGCTATGTAACGCTCCCCCTGGGTCAACGTGGATGTGACCAACGCTGATTCATCAAACTGTGCCGCCCGCCTAAACTCACTCCTTCGTATCAGACTCATGAGGTAATGGACGGGATGCTGCTGACTGCTGAGGCCATCAAATGGCAGTATCTTGTGAAAACACTCATTTGTTGTCGCTGACATGGTGTTGAGAGGAAAGGTTGTGGTGGGACTTTTTGTGGCTTCAGCATGAAAGGCAGGGACAGTCTGCAAGCAAGTTCAAGGCAAAACTTCTCAACTAATTGTTTTACCATTAACAGCGGTAAACTTCTTCTTACACTTGTATGGCAATTGCAAAATTGCGACATTACACGTTTTGTCATTCGTTATCAAAGTTAAAACTCAGTTTTTATTGTTTTACTATCATCAGCAGTTAACCAGCTTTTAGTCGTATATGACAGTCAAGAATAGTAAAATGTTAGTTGAAACATTACTGGAGAGTTAATAAAGCTTTAGTGTTGGCAGCAGATTGGCAATGTAACATATTACAGTGGTACCTTGACTTACGAGTGCACCAACTAACAAGTTTTCCGATTCACGAGTCGTCGCTTGGTCAATTTTTTGCTTTGTGTTGTGGACCAAAATTTGAGGTATGAGCAACCTTCATATATGCCACCACTAGATGATGGCAGCGGTGAATGCCACAACATCCGTGCAGTTCTTTCAATGGGGAAAATGAGTAAATTGAGTTTTGAGTTTAGTCACAGAACGAATTGAACTTGTAAACCAAGATATCGCTGTATTTCTTTTATTTTTATATTTCTGAACAAACTGAGCAGCAAACAGATTGTGTAAGATCTTCCACAATCCATAAACCAACAAGGATACACGGTAGATCACTTGGAAACTAAACCAAGTTTTTAAAAGGAAAAAACAAGACCACAATTCAAAATGTGGAAAATTCTGGTCACTGGAAAAATGTTTCTCATTGACAGAATCAGCTTTTATGAAAAAGCTAATCAAGGGGCATGGCAACAAAGATTCCACAGATGCAGAGTTATACTGTATCATAGTTTGATAAGGTCACGGAAATGTTATTTTTGTGCCCATGATAAAGAAATGTCTGCAGTTCATTCTCAACACATTTCATGGTTGCCAAAGAGCTGTTTATTTTTGAAAGAAATTACAAAATTAGGAGTCACAATGTTGCCATTTGTTTCAGAGAATTGTACATTGTCTACATATAAAGGATATGCAATGTTAACATTATCATGTTCTCCAAAGGCTATAGAGAGAAAAGCAGAAATCCTAGGACTGAACTCTGCGGGACACCACCCCATTTTAAAGCTACGATGGCACCAGTGTCTCTGCTCGTGCTGCGACTCTGGTTAGGGTGACCTCAGTCAATCACACGCTGTGTTAAAGCCTCCCTCCATATCAGATTTGCCTTGTCGTAAACACCACAGATGACTGGAATAGATTAACCATTGTTCCTAAATTGAGAGGATGCGGTTTGAACTAAACACTGCAGCATCTGTATCATATTTCTACCCTATGATTTGACAATGGCCTTCGTTATCATTTTGGTAAAAACCTAAAGCTTGTCTGCCAAAGCCTTGTCTGCACCCTCTCATTGTTGGGTAATTAGATGAGCTCCTAGTCGGAGTCCTAACCAGTCGATATTCAGTCTGAGCATCATCATATGCACCCTAAACATCCCCTATGAAATATGGGAGTTATTAACGCGCATACAAGTAGGGAAGCATGCTTTCTTTCTCACGTATGTTGACACTGCAGGGGAGTATTTGTGGTTTGTAATGATTGGGAGGTCTGGGTTGGTCTGTCATCACCCTTATCATCACGATGATACATGCCACTTATACACATAGTTACATAAAACCTCCCTTCTTTTGTTTAGCCGGAAAATACGACACTCAACTACAAGAACTGGGTTCTTATTTGTACTTCTTTTTTGCCGTTATTAAGTCTGAAAATCATAAATACCATGGGATATTCTTGCTTACTTCTTTCAATATCCATCCATCCATTGCCTGTACCGCTTTATCCTCACAAGGGTCGCTTGGGGTGCTGGAGCCTATCCCGGCCATCTTCGGGCAAGATTTCAATATCCAATTTATTCAAATTTAGAATGGATTCATTTGTTTACGGTCACGCTGCTGCAATCATAAACCCTTTCTTTCTCAGTTACATAGGCAGAAATGTCATGTGACATGTTAATGGCAGTTCTATCTTTGAATTGTATGCATGGTATGGTAGCATTTTATTGTCAGTCCTCAGGATATGTGGAACATACAGAGGGCCAAAATTACTTTTACAAGAGGCCACGGGAACAAAAAATACAAAGCAAAAAAAAAAAAAAGACAAAATATCCATTCATACATGCTCTTTGTTGTATGAAGGGGTTATTTATGAGAGGCGGAGTTCATCCCCAAATGTTGGTTGCATTGAGAATTGTAAAACTTTAGGGGTATTCAACTTTCAGCTTCCACTGTATTCATGTGTTGAAAACTAACAGTCACTAGATTTAGGCTATGACAATATGCATCTGTGTATTCAAAGCCTGTGCTCTTTAATTTCTGCCATGGTAACGTTTCAGCTAAACAGGATCGATGTCAAGTATCACACTAGTCGGAACCTTTCATTTGAGTTTTGACAGCACGCTGCTGGGGGCTATTGTTACAACCAACTCTGGAAATAGCTATTTATGGATGGCTACAAAGTACAGCTGTTAGCATTCGAAAGAGAATGGAGGACAGATGAGCGGGACAAATAGGTGAACAAATGCTGCTATTGTGTATAAACGCAACATAGTGTAAATAGCAGAATGCTGTTTTCCATTCTAGAAGTGCCTCCTGTGGACCCGGCACTTTGGCATTATCAACACTGATTGCACGGAATCCACTTCATGTCCCGTCTCCGCCTCCTCCTCCTCCTCCTTCTTCTGACCCTGTCCACTTAGCCATGGTCTTAAAACAGCTTGAGCCCCAACAGATGCAGATCGGTGGCCTGAGGGGCCAAGAGTGGAGCGAGAAGGCGTGAGGGAGACAGACACAAGCGTGACTGATGCACAGGCTGCTGCAGACGCCGCTGTAAAAGCCTTTAAGATAAATATCCCCTCGACTTCCTCCTCTGGGTCCACTTTGGACTTTAAGATGCTTCATCCACAAGAAAAATGTAAGACAAAAGAGCATCAAGTGGCTAGCTCCCGGCGGCAATTTTGACTTTTTCCAAACAGTTTGAGTCTTGGGCCATAAAATGCTTAATTTCAAAAGGTGCTATTAGCAGCAGATTTGAAAGCTTGCAGACGATGGTGCTCGCAAGAAACAGCCTCGATGCAGCCATTTTATCATTCTATCCATCCATCCATTTTCTGAACCGCTTATCCTCACTAGGGTCGCGGGAGTGCTGGAGCCTATCCCAGCTATCATCGGGCAGGAGGCGGGGTACACCCTGAACTGGTTGCCAGCCAATCGCAGGGCACATATAAACAAACAACCATTCGCACTCACATTCACACCTACGGGCAATTTAGAGTCTTCAATTAACCTACCATGCATGTTTTTGGGAAGTGGGGGGAAACCGGAGTGCCCGGAGAAAACCCAGGCAGGCACGGGGAGAACATGCAAACTCCACACAGGCGGGGCCGGGGATTGAACCCCGGTCCTCAGAACTGTGAGGCAGACGCTCTAACCAGTCGTCCACCGTGCCGCTTTATCATTCTATTGAAAAACTGAAACCCAAACAACCCAAAGTCATCATCAAGTGTGCAAGAAGATCTTTAAGCACTTTTAAAAATACCCCTTTTAATTAATTAATGTATGGTGTCTACTGTCTAATCTACATACGTACGTACCTACCTACCTATCTTCCTGTCACTATCATATAACCTTTTTAAAGTAGCATTTAGCTAACTTTACTATTACACAAGTGTAACTACAGTCAAGATGAAAACGTAACAACAATAAAGTACATTTAACTGACCAAATAAAAGGCAAAGTTGAGTCATGTGGTTGTTTGTGCCACACACATTCATTTTTTGGGGTAAAAAGTCAAACACTGTGACAAATAAAAATAAAAAAAATACAATCCTGCTTCTGTCTCAACTTTTATCAAAAGTGACAATATTTGGGACTTCAAATGTGAGTATTGCAAAAAAAGCCACAAAAAGCCAAAGATAAACAAATGGGCAGCAAACCCTTTGATGTCTACTCATGACTTTTGTGCTGCAGAAGTCTCTAGTGTATTCGAGTCTGTAAATGCAATTTGATCTGGGAGCATGCCTTCAGGGGAGCAAATCACATCTGACACAAAACAGACTCACACAAGTGTATATTAGTGCACGGGCTGACACTTGACACCTTAACTTAAACAGACGACACAGAACACCTTGCCGATACGTAGATCAAGGCCAGAGACAGCAGACGTACGGTAGGGAGGGTGAAGAGAGTTGATGAACAGCGTATTCAGTGTGATGTATATTCTTGCAAAACTCACCACTTTGAGAGAGTTTGCTCATGGGAAAATCCAATCCAACTCAAACCAACAGTATGCTATGTAACTTTTCTTATGAAATTCTTCTGACAGCCACTTAAGTTTTACATTAACAACTTAAGCTAAATCAATCTCAGTTTCCCCATACTGTTTGAGTACGTAGAATCAAAACTCTATTGCCACTGACCAGAGCGCTGAGAGCTAGCATGTGTGTGCTTTGTCTGCTGAGCTGTGGAGTCCTGTCATGAGCCCAACTTGCCCTCCATGGGGATTTATTTGTTTATCGGCTCCAGATCTGCTTCCAAATGTAATGGCTTCTTTCTTGGCATACTCGCAACAGAGTTCAGTGAAAGTCAATCTGCTAGTTTTGGCGTAATGCTACTAACAGACAAATAATACAAAAAAAAAAAAAAAACAGTCCAACCTATTCAGTGAGGCTGATAAATACAGTACTGTCTTTCTTTCTTATGGTTCGCACAGGGTCAAGGAGATTCCAAAGACATGTGAGCGTGAAGTAAAGGTGGGAGAAGACCACCCCATTGATGAATAACTGGTGACCTTTATGGAGGCAAATCTCACATCATCACTCTGCGAAGACGTTTTATTAGGTGAATGAAAGACATATGACACTCACAAATGGAACACATGGTTGCAGTCTTGAGGATTCTTAAAACCTCCCTGACGCCTTTGTACTTTTACCAGGGAAGAAATCATTTTGGTTACCTTCATTCAGTCCAGATCTGTACCTCTCCTTGCTTTTCTGCTATAAATCAATTTCATGCGGAAACGGCATCAAGTTAAAGTGCATGAGCATGGTACAAATAATATTCATTGGTATCGTTATCCTTTGGCCCAGGCTGAGCGCATGTGTTTAGGGGTGCACAGCGGCCTCCCCAACAAATTGGCAGTCTGGCGTTGGTTTAGTTTGCAAATGTTATAATAGAATTTGTTTGAAAACAAACACACTGCCAGAGAAAGAGGTCTGCCGTGGGCATTAGAAGGATGGAAAATTCTTATCTAATGGGGCTAAGCTAGAAATAAAATAAAACCAAGGGGGTCTGAAAACTAAAGGTGACTTGTCAGCTTACTGTATATTTTCCCCCGTCACTGTCTTGCCGAAGTAAAAAAGAAATGCAGGGCTCATCCAGGCTCGTTTAGGCTGCTATCCTAGTATGTTTTTAATGGCCAAAAGCCAATATCCAAATAGAAACCTCATCACTCGAGAGTACACAAGTGCAATTGTCGCACTGACTAAACAACCACTGTTCTCATGGTGCAACTGATTAACAACCTAATTGGAATGCCTGTTATGATGTAATAGTAAGCCTTACAACACATCAAATAAACAGAAGAAAAGCAGTAGAACATTCTTTCGGAGGGGGATTGGTCGTGTATCAAATCAATACCAGGCCTCTCATTACACTGGAACAATAACCCAGCACTTGCCAAGAAGGCATGTTTGACAGATTGGATGTCTTTTTAAGCATGTCTTTCCATTCTTGGCTGTTGTGTATTACATTCTTTTCTCTTTATGTTAACTATTTTTTTGTGTTACGATTGCAAAAAGTCCCAGATACTACTGTGCCACTTTTCATCACCCTTTTGTTGGCTAAAGATTGCAGTTGTCTTGATAGTGTAATGTAGATCTTGGCACGCTGTTGGCCACTGAATGGTGGAGAGAAAATTGCCACTTGCGTGTTACAACAAAATTTAAGAATGTAATGGGAAGAACCCCACAGTGGAAAAATAAGTCATATCAAGGGTTACCTTTCAGAGCTATAATCCAATTCAGGTAAACAGTCTGAATGTATGATACACACCAAGTATTCCTTGTTTACTCCATCACGTTCACGTGACATCAGAGCACATGGCAGAGCATCTACTAACATAGATGACCATCGCAGCGTCGCAGCAACATGGCAACCCTCACAGCACACCTCATGAGTAGCAGAAACCTCTTGGGTATCAGGTTGCAAGCAGGAAACAGATGGCCTGCTGGGGCAGGGGTGTGGGGGAAACGGAGGAAAAAAGCAAAAAGTCCATAGAAGGCAAGGGAGAGTGACTCCCTTTCTGTTTTTGGGTTTTTTTTGCCTCCATCCTTCATCTTTTCATCCTCAGCTGGAAGGAAAAGGAAGAGTGAGGCAGCCGTGGTGTTAAGGGACCAGATCAGAAGCTTCTGGCCAAAGATCACAGTGATGGAGTTCCCTTGGAGATTTTAAACCCAGCACGTCTCAAGTGACCAGCAGCCTATTAAAGGCTACTGTACAGCAGCCTGTTGGATGACTGAATATTTTGCGACCTGAGGGGCTTATTTGGCTGCATTTAACATTACCTTACAAATGATTTTAAATGGGATTCTGGTTTTCTACGATGAAGGTGCTTCTTTTATTGTTTTGGCTGTCATTTCAAAACCTTTTCCACCTTTACATCTCATAAAAAATATAGCAAGAAAATTCTCATCTTTAACATTTAAAGGGAATATGCGTGATTTTAAGACATGATTGTTGTCTGGAAGGGACAAAAATTATACTCCACAGTCTCCACTGCTGCAGCGCTCCATTTTCCTGATGTAGTCAGTCTATGGAATAAAATCCTCACCATCAGCCACATACTAAGAAGTAAATACAGGAGACCCTCGTTCTACTCTATTACTGCTGTTCATTAGCGTCTTGTTATGACTGATGCGTGCAATGTAGCATGTTTTTTGCAGGTATTGGAT
The DNA here is from genome assembly GCF_024500385.1 of Phyllopteryx taeniolatus. Classification (NCBI taxonomy): domain Eukaryota; kingdom Metazoa; phylum Chordata; class Actinopteri; order Syngnathiformes; family Syngnathidae; genus Phyllopteryx; species Phyllopteryx taeniolatus. The sequence goes on from NC_084519.1 coordinate 12,279,112, forward strand.
TTTAAATTCCAAACTGAGGCGGGGAGAGCTGAGATGAGCCGAAAGCGTGAAGTGGAAAATCAGCATTAGTTGACCCGACTTCGTCCAAAGCAATCTTGTGACCTGTGCGTGCTACAACAGACTGGATCCATCAGCTACAGATGACAGCTAACCTTTCACCCTGAAATCAGCAATCAGAGATCAATATTGACTTAAGTCATGTCATGCTTTGCTTGCTTGCTTCGCCTTGCTTTTAATCTGAATGTCCAACCACAGTTTGTTGTCATGGCCTACCTGTCATTAGCAATGAGGAACATGTCACATGAGCTCACATTGAAACTATCAGGCACACGGGAAGATTATTGGTGCAATTGATTTGTTGATGTGAGCAGCTCCAGGGTTCAATCTCAGGCCTGATGGCCAACACGGCACAAAAGTATAAAACCACCATCCTCAGATTGTATCGTTCAAAGATGTGAAGGAATGCACTTTATATACGTCATCAGAACACATTACATTTTCAGTAGCATACTACACAGCACCAGATTCATTGACAGTAGGGAGAAAAGATGGCCGCAGGTTTTAGCAGCTTAGTCCCTGCTGATCTGCCTTCTGATCTCAAATATGATAAAATATTGAGTTTATGGGAAAGATATTACTGGCCCTAAATCTGACTCTCTCAAGAAGCTTCCATAACATTGTCCCTAAAAAATTATTTACTCTAGACCACAAATTTTCGCACGGAGTTGTATGAAGCCAAACTGTCTGGTATAACTGTATGTTTTAAAAAGAGTTATGTAAATAACTTCAAATTGACTTATACTAGGTTACAATTCCACACAGCAGAAAGTCTCCTTCCGAGCAAGCAGAATCCCCGTCAAACATCTGCAGTTTATCGTTCTCAATGCACTGCAAAATCTGCAGCCATCAATAGGCATGTGTGCTCATTTTAAAATAAAAAGCCACATGACCCAAAACGTTTTACTGGTTGACTCAAATGAATAAATAAATACAAAACTCCTCAAATTGTCTTTGCGTTTTCATTCGAATTACAGCCTTTAATCCTTCAATGTGGCCTTTAAATTGTTATAGGATGAAAGCTGACTGCTTTGTTGATCTAACCCTAAACTCTCTTCATCTTACAACCAGTATATCTCTTTTGGGTTCATAAAAACTGTTAAATTATAAACCCTAACTATCAATTACGTGGATGATTAATTTTACTTTTATGTATCAGCGTAACCACAACGGTGCACGTGTGCTTTTCATGCATCATGCATCATCCTATGAGCACGACCCTCTTCGTGTTTCCTCACCCTCACCTCGCTGACCCCTGAATCCAGCAGGATCCATGACTTTCACCTCTTCAGACCTTACCGGGAGATGCATGACTCTGTATAGTTACCGGAACCCCCGCAATTTAGTCGGGCATTAACATGGAAATCATAGGAGGGAAAACACACCGGTTCAAAAAGCGAGCGCTTACTGTCAAGCATGAAGTCCGCAGCGGACAGACCTTTACACAGAAATAAAATGATTTTGTTTTGACCATCAGATGACAACAGTGTTAGGAGGCCTGAAAACTTAATTTATTACTCTTGGAAAATTGGCGATCCCATTCATCTCATTCATAATTTACAAATACATATATACAAGAAATAGGAGTACAAACCTTTGCGCATTCGTGAGTCGTTTAGCAACGGTGCCAAACTGTTATAACCAACCCACATCACATGTTGTACTTCCAATGTGAAGACGCAATGTAACTGACAGCCACGATGACAATTTTTGATGAAAAGGATGAGTCGTGAAGTCCGCAGACACAAAGTTAAAGAGGAGAGTAGCAGTTAAGGCCATTCTGACAGGGAAGGGTGGCGGGAGACGAAACCCCTCCACCCCCAGAAAGATTTTTGGGGTGGATACATCTGTTTTGGCCATCAGTCGACCCCCCCCCCCTCCCCACTTACCCTATAACTTCAACATGGAGTATTTTTAGAGAAAAAGAAAGGGTCTTAAGAAAGACTTTCATGAATGCATGCTGAGTTTGGGAAAACATAAAAATGGAATCATGAGAAAGATTTTTTTTTTTTTAATCCAATAAAAAAGTAGAGAAAAGCTGGTCTGAGCAGACGGAGCTATGCTTAGTCGAGTGCCAGGTTCTACTCCGACTTGCTAGAGTAAATAAAGCTATTTGATGACAAAGAATGAAAAGCTGCAACTGGATGATGATGGAATAAGCGATAAAAATGTGAGGGTAATGCAAGAAAGGGGTGGTAACAGCTAGCCATACATGGGTATTTAACAGTTACAGTCGATACTATTTTCCCCGCACTCAGGTATAAAAAGTTACTTTGCCAGCTGTCAAGTGCATGCCAAAGCAATACGTAAATGGGGGTGGAGGGATGGTGACGTTATGTCTAAATATAACACTGTATTAAAAAAAAGCAAAAGCTAATAAAATATGTAAAAATGTGATGATAACTATGACGCATAAAAGAGACAAGCCAACAATACCTATAAACATTCAATGCATTGCGTTTGAAAAGTTCTCACACTGTACTTTCCATAAAAGCCATTTTTGAGTTTACACAGTTTTTTAGTGGACAAAAAAAAACAACAACAACAACAAATGCATACGCAAATATACTTGTGAAGAAGTACTCCCGCTTGAATATAGCCTACAGTTAGTCTATGGAGCTGTGCAGAGTGATAAAAATAACGGACTGGCTTTCGTCACTTACTGTTTTTTGTTTTCACGACTGAGAAGTCAGCCTTATCTAATGGCCAGACGCAGATTTATATGCTATTATCATAGCCCGGGATCACATCTGTGTGTGTCTGTGTGTGGACAGTAGAGAAGGAAAACGGTATAAGCACAATTCTCAACTGTTATGTCAATATCTTTTTTAATCTCTGAAGGACGTCGCAAGAGCTAATCTAAAATAATAAACACATACAATTTTACATTCAGTTCATCAAAATGTGCTCATCAAGTTGACTGTTTTTTCCTGTTCTTGTCTGGCCTGCCTTCTCTTTTCGTAACCTAAACCGCAGACTAATTCATAAATTACTAACAAAGCATCCCGTGTGGTTAGGGAAGAACCAGGACTTGGAATAGTGTGCGCTGAACAGTCACAGAGTCAACTGGAGGGAAACCTGGCTCATGGTTAGGGGAAGGTGTAGAGGTGTCACCGATAGAGAGTTATGTGTTAACAACAGACACTATTTGGTAGCCAATCAGACCTTTTTTTTTTTTTAGTTTACTGTACAGGATATGACCTCTTTCTTCAGTTTTTACTTAAAGTTTCTTCGGAAAAACACGTGGGATTGCAAAGAATTTAAACAACTGGAAAGATGCATCAAGCGCTTTCACTGTTGTCAGCCCAAAACATCACGGCAGGAAACTGGGAAGACCACGCCGCACTGAACGCATGATGCCGAACAAGTCACGCTAGCAAACAACAATGGAGGAGAACGGGTGTCCTGTTTGACTTTTCAGCATGTGATTGTTCGACAGGAGACAAAATAAAACCAAGAGGAGACTGAGGGCAGCAAGAAACAAACCACTGCAGCAAAGTGTAGATTGGAGTATGATACTGTGGCATCCAGAACTAAGGCATGGCGACGGGGTAAGCTAACATGTTAATTTTTGTTATTTATAGCCGTATTTGCTCAAATGTTACATTGACAAAACTGCTAAACCAATAAGCAAGTATGAGTGGTCACCCAGAAAGTATGAGCTAGGCACACTTAAAAAAACAGACTGACTCGGTACCAGAAAGAGTCCCTTGTTGTATCTGGTTCTGCTATTCTAAACTAGACTTCACACCGATTTATTATCGGCCTTATCGGTATCGGCCGATAATTAGCATTTTATGCTGATCGGCTTTAATGTCAGAATTCGCCGATCCGAACGGCGCCGCATAAGACATTTACGCCGCGTCGCCATCATGCACAGTATATTTGAATCCAAAAGCTAGTTTGTTTTTAGCCTTGTCACGTGTCTTTTGACGTAGACCTGTCAATATCTGACGGTCAATAAAGTTTTTGGGAAAAAACGGTGTGGAACAGACAACACGTCTGAGACAGACAACACGTAATGTGCGGATCGGACTACATGACAAAATTGCTCTTTCGCGATTGCACTATGTCAGACGACTACAATAAAATCTTGTATTCCGATATCACCGCATCCCGTTTTTTACGATCAGTGGGCTTTATCTTGTCAACTCAAATGCGACTGGATACACTCGTTACCGTGGTGACGACAACAAGAGTGGATCGCGCCGACTGTATTATAAAAACAAAATGGGGATGTGTGTTGGTGGTCACCGGTGCTCAGGACAGGGGAGGATGTTCGTTTAAGGCTTGCTTGAGGCATGTTCACATACTTTGAATACGATACGGCTGGCAAGCAGGCAACAAAACGTTATGTAGCCTAGTAAGCTACTGCTAGCACAAACGGTTGGACGTAAACTTGCTGCCGTTCTCTCGAATCATGCTCTAAAGTTTCGGTGTGGGTGAAGTTATTTAATTACAATGAAGTAATTTAATTACAGTAAGTTAGCACCCATTATTTGTGTCATGTTGTAATGTTGGTTTGACCTGACTGATTAGAATACACAATCTGACTAGAGCAGTGATTTCCAACCTTTATGGAGCCAAGGAACATCTTTTACAATTGAAAAATCTCACGGCACACCAACAAAAAAAATGTGACAAAAAGTGGATACATTAATTCATGTATTTACTTCCTGCCATCTAATAGAAGACCATTCATTTGTTCTGTCTGTCACTATACCTCACTGGCAGAAATAGACGAACAAAGATACATTATTTATTGTAAATAGAATTTTTGGAGCTATTAGGTACACAAGTATATACAGTAAATGAACAGGTCATTTAAATAGACACATTCCTCTATCATGTGATCGGATCGGTGATCAGTTTTCGTTTTTTTAAACTCGCTGATCGGCCCCAAAAATCCTGATCGTGTAAAGCCTATTCTAAACACTAAGAGAATCTGTGACAATGTTGATAGCATGTCTTGGAATAAGCAACAGGAGCATTGACGTTAGTGCTAACACAACATGAGAGCTGTCCTGGCTGGTCCACTGATACTATAGGCAACTAAGGTAGCTGATCTGGAGTTGCTTTTACCAATGACAGAAACATTCTTATTTTAAGTCAGTGTATCATCAAAATACAGTCTAACGATATTATTTTAGCTGAAACTTTTACTGTACATAGTGTTGCTTTAAGGTTTTCCCATTGGGCTCATTCAAATTAAGTATTAATATGAAATTACCTGAGAAATGAAATAATTTCAGCCCCCTCAGGATTTACCGCTTCGTCACGCTTCATGAAAATCATCCTAATCTTACTCCGTCATGCCAACCTTTGCAGAAGGATCTATAAAATGGTGACTTTTTCAGGTACATGTGTGTTTAAGGGACGCGTGTTTGTGTTCAATTTGCGGTGATCTCATACACTCTCACCTACGTTTACCTCATCTGTCCACAAGAGAAACCTGCAGTTCCTTGTCAAGAGCCTAATCCAGTGAGTCAAACCTGGCAAGTCTCCCTTCTCTGCTCATGTTACCTCATGTTTCAATGGAATCCTACAATACACACAATTAGCATTCACAGCCCAATTAACTTGTACTCACACCCCTAAAAAGCAGGCATGTACGCATCCCCCCGAGGCGATGCAAGACGAGCCATTTAAAAAGCGAGGACGTTCCTACATCCCAGACGAGCGAGAGGAGCAACATAACACAGTAATCCCAGCGTGTTCAGACAGAAGTCAAGGTGACACTTACACACACATTGTTGAATAGAAACACCACCAAGGTCCAGGCACTAACTTTCTTGACAAGACACTCTTGTCAAACTCCTGTAGTTTTGAAAACAAGCTCTCACGTGAGTAGTCCAGCGTGGGTTCGCGCAGAATGAAAGCAGAGCCCAAAAAAGGAAAACGTGAGGCAGCGAGCGAGGGAGGGAACAAATGAATGGCCCCCTTTAAGAAGGTACGATCATTTATGGTGACTCCCTCTCTTAGTACAAGTTTACTTCTCATCCAGCGTGGAGTGGGAAGAAGCTGTCTCCTTTTTTTTTGACTGTTCTCTTCCTTCCCGTTTGGAGTTAAAGCCGGCTTTAGATAACAGGAATGTGACAGTGAGATAGAGAGGGAGGGAGGGAGGGAGTGAGAGTGTGTGTGAGAGAGAGAAAGTGAGGCAGCACACACAAGTTGGACATGTAGTAGTGTTCACCGCCACAGCACACTACTGTGTTAGCAGTCAGGGATGTGGAAAGGGGAGGGATCCAAGGGAGGGGGGCTCTGTGTTTGTATGTGTGTGCGTGCGTGTGCGTGCATATGAGCAAGTGTGTAAGAGAGGCAGCACTGTGCAGCTACAGGAAATGACCTGGGGATTTCATTCAGATGAAATTGGGAATGTGATGTGTAACGGGCTCAAACAGCCAACATGTACAGTGTTGTGGAAAGTATTTCACCCCCCCCCCCCCCCCCCCTCCTGATTGTTGAGTTTATTTTTGGGGATATTTGTCATAAAGTTTCAGATCATCAAGCCAATTTCTCTCACTAAGCCAACTCATCTGGCCCTATGTGGAAAAAGTATTTGGCCCCTTGGTAAATCATGAGTTAACTGTGTGAAACCACAGTTTTTGGACAGCTGAGTTCAATTTTACTGACCACACCCTGAACAGATTACAGCTAGATTTGGTATATCAAGAAAAATCATGTCTTTCATATGTCTTGTCAAACAAAGTGAAGTAAGTTACAAGATCTCAAAAGGAAACACATCATGCCACGGGCCAAAGAAATTGAAGAACAAATGAAAAACAAAGTCATTGAAATCAATATCAATCTGGAAATGGATACAAATCAATTTCCAAGGCTTTGGGACTCCAGCAAACGACAGTCAGAGCCATTATTCACAAATGAAGAAAACTGGCAACAGTGATAATGTGGACCAGGAGTGGTTGGCCTACCAAAATTATTCAAAGAGTTCAACGGCGACTCATCTAGGAAGTCACTAAAAGAGTCTGACATTTGCCAAGAAACAACTTTTTGGAAGGTGTGCAGTTTGTTACATGTGACGTAAAAATAACACAGCATTTGATAAAAAGAACACTATGCCAACAGTCAAACATTTGCCACTTAAATATCTGCCTTGTACAAAATCCATAAGCAAATGACTACCATCTAGTACTTTAATTAGTAAAAAAAAAGAAACAAATAAATAAATAAAATGATCTATATCCATACTTGTTTCTGGATCCAAATTATTACATAATGTAGCAAGAATCCTAAAAAGCACAATCAAATCCAACCTAATTGGAAGAGACTTAACATGCTAAACAGGATTTTCTATATCATATTGTAAAATGGTTCTATATGCTCAATCTGGATCAAATTCAGATCAAACTTCATCTATTATGAGCAATTTTTGGGGGGACATTGTGATTTTGATGTGAGCATTTAATGCTTTTCATAGAGCATGCACCCCTCATAAAAAAGGTTAACATACAATGGAACCTCTAAGGTGGAATACAGTCCGTTATAAGACGCTGATGAATCGCTTTGTTCGTTAACATTCTTAGCTGGCATACAATTGTAAAAAAACCAAAACTGTTAATGTTAAGACATAAAAGCGATAAAACACTGCATTCTTCTCTCATGTTCTTCTCTTGTTGAGTTATACCTACTGGGGAAAAAAATGTTTTGCAAAAAGCCCCAAAAAGTAAAATTTAATGATGCACACATAACCTTCTTACCAAAGTGAATAAAAAATGAAAATAAAAACATCCTTATGGTCATTTGTATATATTAGTGTCAATGGTAAGGAGTCCACTGGGGGCTAAACGCTTATATTCTATTTTTAAAATACCCCGCCAATAGAAAGAATGCAATCGATGGTAGACTTGAGCATTTGATTCTAATGTGAAACTATGTGTCTAAAAATGACAAATAATCATAACAACATGTTTAAGACATTTGTGGTGCAGTGGAACTACTTAGAAACATTCAACATATTTAATGTGCAGATTTCCAGAGACATTTAAATGTATGCCCCGCGGCTTATTCACATAAATGCGTGTACACGCACACACACGCACACACACTAATCCTTCCTTCTCATTTTTTTCCTCATTTTCTCCCTCTGTCTTCATCCACTGCACGAAGAAAACTGAAACCAGCCACAAGCTGAAAAGAATTAGACTGCCCCCCAAAATCAACCCAATCCCCCCACCCCCCAACACCACCCCCACATGCTCCCACCAACTACTGCCGCCTTCCTATTGAGCACGCTTGATGCAAAACAAGAACAACGAAAGCGCAATCGCGCACCGGGCAACACCGAGGCAATTGTGCCCCGAGTCTGTGGCTTCATGATAAGAGTTGCCGGCAGCAAGCTCCCCCGTGGGGTTGCATTTTCCAGCCCAAATATTCAGTTGCTCATGTTGTGATGCATGTGTGTTACTTCATGTGTGCATACTTCATTCAGTGGATTTACTGTAACAATGTGAACGTGTGACGCTCCTTGGAACTTCCAATTCCTGTCCCGAGCGCAACAGGCCAAAACCACACAATCAGATGAGATCCTATACAAGTGTTGTCGCAGAAATTCTGCCTTTATAATAATTCCCAGTTTTAAGAGATATTTATTTAATATGTTTATTATTGAGGTTTGAAACGGTAGAACGGACCTGTAACTAAATAAGTTGTCAGTGCAACCCTCAATGAGTCAATCACAGCCAGTTAAACAAATTGAACAATCATTGTGCTTATCACGTAACCTGTGTTGTGTTGCCCCTCGCCCCACACTCTGTATACAATGCAGTCTGTCTACTGATAGTAGGAGCAAAGAATCCCAATGTTTCTCATTTAGTTCAGAGGGGTCGCAGATTTTGCAAGCTGTGAGAGGAAAACACGCAGAAGACGCTGTGCAAAAATGCTGCGGTGATTACATAAACAGAAAGTGTGAGTGGAAGGATAGAAGGATGGAGGGAAGGCAAAGAAAAGGGGGACGGGAGGCAGAGGTGGGGTGCAAAAACAGAGGAGGGAATTTAACACCTTTCGTTTCTGCCAAATCCAATTTGCTCCGAATTCATTTTAATCTAATTAAACTGAAAAACGTTCCCGACGGCTCGTGGTCACGATCAAGACGTGTAACTTCTAAGCTTGAGTGTGATTAGAGCTTACTAACACACTTTCTGTTTAACCTGCTTTTGTGCCCGTGTGCAGCGTTCGATTGGCCGCTGAGCAGAGACCAGATGACACCAGTCAATGAGACGCTTGGCAGGGCACTGATCGGCTGACCTAACCTGCTGGCAAAGCACAATCCCGCATGCCCCTGACATCAGCAAATCGCCATGGCAACCCCTTTGGTGCTTGCTGCTCCTCGCCTCGCTCCGCAGAAGCGCACCCGCAGGGGCGCCAGAAACTTTTCAATTGCTTAATTTTTTACGTTTGCCATGAGGGGCTCAGCTTTATTGGTGTGTGGGCAAGTGCCACCCATAGAATGCCTTGTATGGGTATTGGCAGGCATCACAACAGATGCTATTAATGCAACACACACACACAGGTCAGACAAGGTCACATTTTGTGTGTTTTCTCGCAGCGGTGTTCCTGAGAGTGCCAGCTGCGGTTGCTTTGTGCAGAGTCAGGTTTGTGTTATATGAGGCTGGGGAGCATTCGGAGGGGCCACCTCATTCCTTTCTGCTCGCTAAAAATCAAACACACCAAGACAAAGACATACTTTTTTCCTCTCTTTCATGGTTTCTATTATACCAGAAGTGCACACACAGTGGAGTAGAACACACAGAAACGTTTTGTTTCACCAAAATGAGCGCGACAAGTTTTCACCAATTTGTGTGTTTTTTTGTTTTGGTTTTTTTTTTATCCCGAGCTATCGACTGAAAAAACTCACCTATTCACATTTTTTGTGCTGGTTCTAAAATGCTCCAAGATCCCACTAGATGGAGCCAAGACCCAGTGTAATAGGAAAGTTGTACATTGTTGCCAATAAAGTATGTTGAAGTGATACATCTGGACTAAGAGACAAGCTTTGTAAATTGGGGTGGAGCTAAGTTTAGCCTAGGTTGTCAGTGAAAGAAAAACAAGAGTCTGCTGCATGTGCATGTACATAAGCACTTCCGAACCATTTCTTTTTAAGGGTATGTTGCTAATGTAGTAGAATGAGTTTTAAATGATATTAAGTGTTTTGGGATCATAGTTTGTGGTATATTTACAATTTAAGATGTTAGGCAATTCTTAAAAAAAATGTTTGGGGGGGGGGGGACATCAATTACTCTCGTTTTTGTCACGATTACATTAATCCAGTTTTGGCGTATGACTTTAACTCTATCACTGGGAGCTTACAGCATGTTTTATGATTTGTTTCCCCTTCGAACATTATAAATAAGCATTTCAAAACTAATTTTACAGTCAGTCATAACAAAATATAGCAGACAGAACTGAAAACAAAATATCGTTTTTTTCCCCTTTGACCGCAATTGGGAAATGTCTAACATTTTGAGGTCTGGACTTTGCCTGCGGCCTAAATCAGTTAAGATGGTTGTTTTGCGGTGCTAACTTGTGTAAAAGTGTGAGACCCGACAGGGGTTTCGTTTTGGAACCCATACCTGATCGCTCAGCTGTGTGCACAAGTCTGCATGTGTGGCATGATGTCAGATTCTGAAAACCATGTTTATTCACATTAGTGTGCACTTATTGCACATATGTTTCTGATGGTTCTCCACCAGCTTGAAGGGAGACTGATATTAGGGGCTACATAGCAGCGAGTACTGACCGCACAGCCACACAAGCGGGCCAGTATAAACACCCCTAGCTCCTTCTTCCGACATTGTGTGGTTGGGAGCAGGAGGGGGTGCAGTTTGCAGCATTCACATGAGTACCTTGTGCAATGACTTGTTTCTTTCATCTTTTAACAGCCAAAAGGTAATGTACAGTATCCCCCCTCATGTCTGTCAAGGTCCAAGTCATCACAAAGTATGTATACTCACACCAAATTTAGGTGATAGGCAAAATCTTCAATCATCAATAATCTGCCTAGCGTTATAGAGAACTTTGACATAAATGTGGTGAGTTACTGAACATCTATCAAATGATACAATAGGCAGCACCTGGGGAGCTCAAACCTAAACCAAGGTAGTTCATCCATCATCTCTATCTTGTGTAAGGTCACGGGGGACTAGGAGCCTATCCCAGTAGACACTGGGCCAGAATTGGGGTACATCCAGAAGAAGATCCCCAGTCAAATACAGTTCTAAACCTGTATAATTTGGTAGTCTGCCATTCCAGGTACTTGCCAAGACTAGCATAAACCTGAACCTACTACCGAGATTATACGAGGTCAGGGTTTTGCAGGGTAGTATGGCCATAAGACCAAGGTGGATTGACTTTTGTATAATGGAACGTACTGATGATTGTGGTTGAAGTGAACATTTCATCACCTAAAAAAGAATGGCCTGATCTATGGTCAGACAGTAAGAAAATGATACACCAAAAATACCACTTGTAATAGTTTTGTCATGGTTATGGACAAATCAGCACAACCAAAAACATACCATACTTATAAGAAGTACCCATTCCATACCAATCGTTTCATTTGGGTGTTAGGACCAATTCTCCTATCTGCATTTTGAGGTTTAGACCCCACAAGTACAAATACCTGAGCTATGTGTTTTACCGACAGCGAAATACTGCAATTAATCAATTTCCTCCTCAGCAAGTAGTGCTGTTCATTAGGGTTTTCCTAACGTTTCAACCCCCCAAACAGTCTACTGTGTATGGTTCAAAGGAGGCAGCGCGTGAGGCGTGCTCAGGCCTATCCATTACACCGCAGCACTCCAAATGGGAAGTCATACCAGGGGGAAGTTTGGAAAAGAGGGCCTCCTTATCTTGATTGAGGTTTTAAGAGGCCTCAGGGGAGGAAGGGTAGTAAACTGAATGTAGAGTAGTGAGGTTTATCTCTGGGACTCATAGAAACTAGAACATGGATTAGCATTGTAATCCATCACTTCCCATAATTCCCAACAATTTGAAGGAGATTGGCTGGCAACTTGGATTTTGTCAAGGACAGTGCAGAATTTAGATTTGACTCTACGTACCTTGTTCATCCTAACCTCTGGTTCCACACCTGAAGAAATTGTCTTCCCACCACGACAAATATCATTTGTTTTGTTTTGACATAGAACAACAACCATTAAACGTTTGGTCAAGATTCTCTCATTTAGTCATTCAGTGCCCCTTGGAATTTATAATACAATGCTTGGACCCAACTTTAACGGCACTCAGTAGAGCACAGGCCAAAGCCAAAGAGTTCCTAACATGTTCATCTGACTCGATTGGTTGACAGGTCATGATGTGCTGGGTGATACTGTCCCACTACAGTCATGTAGTTGTGCATTACAAAATGAGCATGAACTACACCACAAAGGAGGCTTATTGTAATTGTAAAAGAAGACAGCACCATCCATCCATTTTCTGTATCGTTTTTCCTCATTAGAGTCACAGGTAAACTGGAGCCTGTCCTAGATGACTTTGGGCGAGTGGTGAGGTACACCCTGGACTGTATGCCGGTCAATCGCAAGACATATTTCGACAAACAACCATTCCTACTCACATTCACACCGATGGAAAATTTGGAGTCTTCATTTAAACACTTCATTTAATCACTTAACAAGTATGTTTTTGGAATGTCGGAAGCAGCCGCAGTACCTGGAGAACACCCATGGAAGCACAGAGTGGAGAGTCGAATCCAGAATCTTGTGAGAGTGAGCCAAGTGTTCAACCCACTAAAAAGCACCATTTGCACCAAAATGTAATAGGTTCCTCCTTGGCCCATGAACGCTTCGTCTGCAAGTTTAGTGAAAACTGGTTATGTAGATTTTCCAGAAACTAACATAGCAATGGTAACTTGTACTTCTGGGGCTGGTAAAAAGAATTCCCAAATATGTAAAATAAGCCATAATTCACGCTTTGTAGTTGGGCACTGTAAATACTCAGAACTGTTCTCTCTCCTGGGTCAATCCATCAAAAACTTCAAAAGTTCCCCGTTGGAATCTTTCTCTTTTAAGAAAGTGCCCCAAGCATTCGCATCCATCAATTTCCAACAGTCACATTAATGGTGAATATTTCCACTTCTAATGATGAAAAGTTAAAACCCTGCAATCATTGAGCTTTACAAAGACCTGAGACGTCTGTGATCTGATCTGCAATAGTAATAATACCTTGAGGTCTTTTTTTAATTACATTTTTTTTCTTCAAAACAAACAGTAGGGGTAATGGAAATGAGGCCTGACGGTGGCGAGTGTGTCTGTTTATATTTTTTTCTTCGGTTTGGAGGCTCTGAAAAGAGTCTAATTGAATCGTATGACCTCAGGGTGTTTGACTTTAGAGGTTCCATTGTACGCTAAAGCTCCAAAGGCTGATAATTTTATAAATCACACTAGTGGAAACTGATGTGAACTTAGCCACACACCTACAGTACACACAATCGTAAAAAAAAAAAAAAGTTGCCTCAGTTAATTCCTTTTGGCATATTACAAAAGACCGTGAAATAGCACTTAGGTCATAAAGGGATAGTTAAAATTTAAGTGGGGTGACGCCTCTTCAAGGCAGAGAAAGAAAGCCGCTAGATTAGACAAACCATTTTAAACTGGAAGAAAACATGGTGCTGCCCACTACACACATTCTTCCACCCACAGTCTGGATACATAAATGGGGTTGAGCTGCCAATGAAAGAGGAACAAACACACACAAACACATAAATGACCACTTTGCCTGAGCCTTGAGGCAACCAGTGACTTAATGTCTACAGCGGCAACAGTGATGTACTCAAGTTCAAACTTCTCAGTCGCCCAACCTCGCAGCAACAGCCCCTCTTCCATTTTTTCTGTTGAACATTTACCATCCCACTTCCTTCCCTTCTTCCTCGCAAACACATTTATCGAGCTGTTTGGTGATTTTGTGATGGGTTATCAGAGGCAGATAAGGGAGGTCAGACACAGATTGAAGACAAAACGACTACATAAACACAGCTGAACAGTCTGGCTGTTCTTTGTCTGCATCCATCGGGATGAGAAAACTGAGAAAAAAGTTGGATGGACACTTGGACAACTATTTGACAATGGACCTTCAAAAGCAGATACGACACTTCCCAGTGTGAAGCAGGTCGAGACAGATTTGTTCGTGCCGCAGTGGATTTGAGAGGCTCCAGGCTGATTGTTCACTCCCGGATGTTGAGGCATCTGGGTAATGTGTGCGTATGCGCCCCGAGAGAATGGTTAAAGAATTACAGCCTTGACCTGTCAGGATTAGCCCGAGGGTGTGTTGCTGATAAAAAAAAAAAAAAAAAAAGAATAAATCCATCATTCACGCTCTTCTGCACAAAATAAAAAAACAGTAACTTTAAGTCATCTTAGCTTGACTTAAAGCATTTGGGAGTTTTACAGCAGATTATTCTTCCACCCATCAATCCATTTTCTAAAGTGCTTGTCCTCATTAGAATTGCGGGTGAGCTGGAATTCTTTACAGCTGGCTTTGGGTGAGAGGAAGAATCGCAGGGCACATATAGACAAACACCCACACTCATATTCACACCTATGGACAATTTAAAGTCTTCAGTGGACCAAACAAGTAAGCAAATTGTGGGTATGTGGTAGGAAACCAGCGTACCCTGAGAAAAACACACAAGCCTGAAGGCTGGAACCGATATTAGAATCCCGAACCTCGGAACTTTGAGGCAGACATTGCAACCACTACTTCACTGCGTTTCTATTTATTATTGTTATTAATAATATATATTTTTTGAAAACATGCAGTTCTGAATCTTGTATGATAAGGCTTGCAAGTATATATTTTTTTTCACCAAATGCGGTTATTTTATAGTTTTTGAAGCCACGCGTCAATCGTGCCACAAACCAGGAACAATTTCCTTTAACTGTATACAATAAAATAAAATAAATGAAGGCTCTTAAGGAGAGGGGTCTGCCTGCTGCTTTTAACTGAGCCTGTGAAGCTAATCATTGGGTAAACGGCACTCCCTTGTGGCACATATAGGAAGCTCATGACTTACCACAGGTGTAGATGACGCTGAGGTACTTCCTGGTGCCAGAGTAGCAGGGATCCCCAAATTCCCTGGATGAGGCTCGAAGCACGCAGCTCTTCTTGGCCTGACAGCGGGACGTCACAACCTGCAGGGCAATGGACGACTGGCAATCTGACACAACACAAAAAAGATGGATGATTTACTCGAGACTAGAAGCGTACACAAATTACTTGCTCCGGGGCTCTAATAGATTGACAAAAAGGTCGCAAAGTACTACAGAAGCATCTTTCAGCCTTAGCTCACACAAACTGGATAGAAATATGGCAAGACATCTTTTTATATGCGCTCTCTCAGCTTCTCGGAGCCACGACAAAACCTAATTCGGGCGTCTTTTAGTCTAAAGGATACCCGATCCGTGTTTGTGTACGGATAGCAGACATTGATGAATGTAGATGTCACACGTCATCTCGAAGCTTCCCCTTTGCTCTTTCTACTCCGACTGACTTCCACTCTCACACCTTTAATAAAGCGCATATACAGGACATGTTACATGCACTTTGATAAAGGTTCCAGGTCATCAAAATTGTTTTCTGCCATTCTTTGACGTCATTTTATGGAGTTAATTTGGTTTGAAAATGCCTATGATGCCCTTTTTCAAGCTATTTTTGTTGGTCTTTTTTGCCTGGCAGTTGAGACGGCTGGATTTGTCATTAATATGCGGCATGTAAACAAGCATTGTTCTGATTGGATCATTGATCTTCTCAATGTAAATTTGAAAAACAGCTTTGCTCTCAATGGCCGTTGGCGATATATCGGTGGCCAAGCGTCCATCGCGACAAATCCTTCGATGTGGAGTCTTACTATTATTCTATCCATCCATCAGTTATCTGAGCCGCTTATCCACACAAGGAGTGCTGGAGCCTATCCAGCTATCTTCGGGCAGGAGGCGGGGTACACCCTGAACTGGATGCCAGCCAATCGCAGTCTTACTATTACTGTGAAGCAGAATTCAGCAAGTGTTGGGTTAAATGTGGATTTTGATGGAAGGGGATGTTTAAGTAAAATGGCTTCTTAAAGACAGCAACATAAAGACTACGTCAACCTCATCATCGTCATCATCATGATGTTGATAATGATGATGAAAATTCCAAAGCCTATGTACCTGCACTAAATGTCAAATTTTGAGACTAGGAAGCTTCTGCTGATGTATGGGAATGTGGATGGGCCCTGGTTCCTTACAGATGCTTCAAAAGCCTCCACGCTGTGTGTAACCCCGAAAATGGCTCAGCTAAGCCCTAAAAACAATACAAGGAGATGAGCCTTTGAAAATGGACACTTGGTTCTCACCTGGGTCACCCTAGTGGGCCCCTTAAAGAGAGCAACTCCGTTTTACGTCGACAGGCCACAATGAATAGTGGTACAGGTCAGAGGGTGAATCTTTCAGTCAGGAAGTGAAAGTGGACAATCTATTGGTCATACCCATTGTCAACATTATGGCCTGGGCTACAATAAAGCTACAGAATAGAACTGCCCTAAATCTAAAGGGAATCTCAAATTGTTGTTTCTGATTAATGATGCACATACAGTGAATCAGGCCCCAGACCTTTGTGCAGTAACTTTGCTTAGAATGTGCACCTTAATAAACGTCTACCCCTTTGGATGCAGTCTGGCGGGGGCAAACGGACATTCCCCAGCAGGAACCAACAATTTGGAATTCCTGACCAGGACACAGCGAGGTCAAAGCTTGCAGGAAGCCAGCATGTAACTGGAAAACGGTCGAGACATTTCAGAGACTGGACAATTCCCCACTCGTGTGCATTCACTGATAGCGAATGATTACAACTTCCTTTTCTTCAATAAAAGACTCAAATGATATATTACCGGTTACCACATTACCTCCTTGATTCGGGGGGGTGGGGCAGCAGTTTAAGCAGACTTTCTTCTCTCCATCCATTTTGTTACAGGGGGGATTCCGAGGCGTTTCCAGGCCAGCCGAAAGAAATTAGCTATATCTCGTTTTTTTTCCTTCCATCCTCGATCCCCTTTTTCCATGTTTGCTCCTCCGAACACATCAGAGGAGCGACGAGGGAAAATGTTGGGAGAAAAGCCACAAAAAGCTAAAGAAAAAGCTAAAGGAGTTACCAGTAATACTTCGATGCTTACTAAACTGAAGTCAAGGTTGATACCTTTTAGAGTTTTATGCAGATTTTGAGGCATATTCAAATCCAATCAAATTCCAACTAACTTGTATGCATGACATTTTCTATAAAGTCATATATAGGCTCCACATGCACAGTACCTCATGACTGTGTGAATGTGTAATTGCCGCTAGTGTGACACAATGACCTTCTGGTCTGCCTTGTTGATGAAAATTGTCCCTTCGGATGATAGTGTTCACTGACGGACGGGTGCCTAATAGGTAGAATTTTGATTTCCCTGGCCTAAATACGGAGTTTAGAAGCAGAACAAGGGTCTCACAGAGGAACAGATTGGACTGAGGTGGGTTTGGATAAGGAACCAGAGGCCAATCAAGACATACAGAGAGAGAACACACACATTAGTTTATGCATTGTGCATTTGAACACACTATATTTTGTATGGAGTTTAAATGAGAATTCCCTTCGGTCCAACTTTCTCTGGCTCTTGTTACAGCTTTACCACAGACAGAAGACCATAGAAGGGCCTTATTTTACATGCAAACACACACACTCAGGGTGCACAGGCATGAATAACCCGTTAACTCTGACCTTTAGCCTCAACCACCTAACCTTATGGACCGCACACGGCCAACAAGGACAGCCCTGTGAAAACAGGAATAAGGGAGCCATTTCTGAGACTTTTTTTTGTCACTCGTGAAAGTGCGGGTGTCTTTTCAATCCAACATGGGAGGCTGCAAATAGGAAGGTCTAACCTATTTTTCTTACTTAACATAAGCAGATAAAGGTTTCAGAAACTACAACTTTCCCGGAATATTTTGGCAGGAGTAGCTCGCAACACAATGCTCCAGGTTGTCCGCCCATACATGCACACAGACAGACACACACACACACACGCACACACACTTGTCCGGGAATTTACAATAGAAGACCTATTTTATCTCCTCCTCTGCTCATATGACTCACATGTGAAGCATATCATTTGATACATAAGCCACTTGTGATACCTCAAGTCTTTGTACAGCCGACATCTGACATGTAATGGTGCGTAAGGTGATAGCTGAATATTTTTGAGGGCACAAGATATCACATGAGTAACACATTACTTCATATTGGAACACCGTGTGTGCTGTCCGATCAGTGGGAACATGAGTAAGGGCCAATTTTTTCTTTTTATTTGATGTGTATTAAATGATATATCGTAGTTGCCTTCGTTTATTTACTCAACTACAGAAAATACTTTTTTTTTTGTACTGTCACTTACTGAAGGGCCCACTCTAAAAATGTTCTGTCCACAAGCTCCGCTGTGAACGATCAGCTTTACAGGTGCCACGTCTGTCTGCAGGCAATATGTGCTGTGATAATGACTGCGTTTGACACAAGGTGGTATCAGTCATAGCGACGGTAATTACAGCCAACTACCTGTTATTGTTTTCCTGAGGGGAAATAAGGAGGCGTCAATTTGAGGTGTTTGTTAAATGGATGGTGCACCCAGCTATTAATTAGGCCTGGCGTCTATTAGAGTGCAGGCCACTATTTGCAGAAATATTGTTTATCACCTAAAACTGCTTTTCCGCTATGGATTTAATAATATCAACATAGTAATTATCTGCGCCTTAAAACATCAAAGCGAGGCCCGTACTTATTGTGAAACAAAATAGCTCTGTAATCATTTTAGCGCTCCATCAGTCGATGCCTACGGTCTGTTGTGGCTTAGCTTGAAACCCATGAAAGCATGGCGGCCCTGAGAAAGAAGACGCGGTATCAGACATGGCAAAGGGGGAGTAATTTAGATGTCAAAGGTTTTGTGTGATGATAATGGGTCAGATGAGAGAGGAGGGCTTTTGCTTTGAGGCTCCTCCATCACAGTTAAGACCTGTCCCACTTCGCCACTCCCCCCAAATAAACAAGGAGCAAACAACATCAAAGACGTCCTACAATTGGGTGTACATCTTTTGTGTAATCTCTCTTGAATTATTTCTGGTCATGCGGGTTTCATCATGCTATCTAGCGGCGTTCCGTGAGAACGCATACAATTTCACAAGCTAAAGAAAATCCTGTATTGTAGAAAAGAAAACAGCAACCATATTTTGGCAGGAAGAGCGTGTCGAATTACAGCCTTGGGCTGAGTTTAAAATACAAACACTGCATGTTTTTAATTCAAATGTAATTAATCACAGTCTCATTACTACTCCCAACAGCGTTTGACTGGACAGAAGGTTGCTATATGTATCCGCTATCAGCAAACCTAGAAAACAGGTTAGCGGACGTCCTGTGTATGCTGCACTAAAGAGCATAACCACGGTTCGATGACATGATTTGAAGTCCAACTTCCTGAAATGCTGTTTTCTTTCTGGCTAGTGACTTTAGACAAAAGTTAAATACGTGTGTATTTTTTATTTATACAAATATGATATCATATATGTAAACACGGACAAACACTAAACATTGGAGATTGTCATCTTTGGTGGGTCTGTGGTGACAAATAAAAGACACTGTTGACGTTTAAAGTTTATACAGGTATGTTTTCCCGGTTTCCGGCTACAGGGATCCGCCATTTTCACGATACGGAAGGAAATGCTTTCACCTGTTTTGCCGAATACGGAAGTTGGTTGCGCATATATCCTATCGAAGCTTTGAATTCAAGCTGCAGTAACTAGGTGCAAAACGATCATCTTTCTAGGCTATGTTAACTGAAATAAATAGATGTGTTTCTACAAATGATTTGTCTCCCAATTCAGGGATCGTAGTCCCTATCAATGAAACATTAAAATGTATCTACATGCTGTCAAAAGCATGCGAAAGTAACAAGTAACTTCTAACGGTAAGGGTATTTGAGCCAATCAAAAAGAAAAAAAAACAAGAAAGTAATTTCTGGAAGAGGCAGAACAACACCAGATGACTACTTCTTTTCCAAAAATTCACTTCCCAATGACCTAAAAAGTTTTAAAAGCAGCATCCAATAAACATGAACAAAATGCCAAAACGCAAAGGCACACTGAAGAATATAGACTAAAAATACAATTTTTGGTTTGGATGTAGTGTCAGACACCACAAACACATCATGCATCTCGTCCACGAGGGCAAGGAGAAGAAGAGGCGGTCCATTTTCAAAGATAATTAGCAGTGTGGGTCTGAGCTGTCACTCAAGACAACCTCACTTCCTGATCCTCGTGTCACGGGAGCCACATTAAAAACGGAGGGGAATCCCACTAGACAGTCTGGAACAGCGCAAGTGTGTGTGTGTGAGATGGAGACACATAGACAAGCATGGTGTTAGCGCGTGCATTGTAACCACACACAATGCTAATGCCATTTGACAGTTAACAATGCTTCTCCCTGCATCTAATCTGGCCTTTGTACCACTGTAACACTAGAGTTCATCTGCCAACGCTAACGCCAAAGCTATGCTACTGTATTTAATGCCGAGCATGAAACCAGATATTAGGCACACACACACGCACACCCAACCACCTGCTACTCTAATGGAGTGGAGGGCGCTCCATAAGCACAATATGCGCTGTATAATTGTGTCTGATTACTCTCACGCTGCTAGTGTTAGCCTTTTGAACCCAGTGTCGCATAAAGGCCACACACACATGCGCACCGCGGGGCATCTCCACATTCTATTGTACTGTTTGAATTGTGCACCTTGCCGTTTAAACTCACACAAGCATAATAAACAACAATACAAATGTAGAAGGTAAATTATGAGCACAGTTGTCACGTGTCCAAGCTTGGATTCTGGACACACACACACCTACACACACACACACACACACACACACTCTTAGTGGGAACTCAATCCTTGTCCTCTTTCTACGGCACATCTCCAAGCATTGGATGACATCCGATCCACATTCCAACCCAGTTCCATCCCGACAATGTGGAATCTGTGTGCGTGGGGTTTTACATATCTCAGGATGCTTTTAGAGCACAGGGAGGAAATAACGGCTTAATATGATAATAAATCTGTCTGCTTTAAAGCACCAATCTGCCCAAAATGTGGTCAACAAATCCTTGGTGGAAATTGTAAATCTCCCAAAATGCACAACAGGGTAAAATCATGCAATATCCCCCGCACAAAAAGACTTAAAGTGGAATTGAGGGCCTGGAAGTGTTAGTGGAGCTCTTTGTGCTCAAGACGTGTTCGAGTCCTGACATGTACGAGTCATGAATAAAAACAGCAAGACGCATAATGACGCCTGGTATTTTTCGCCTCATCTTCCGTTCCGCTTATCCTCACTAGGGTCGCGGGCGTGCTGGAGCCTATCCCAGCTATCTCCGGGCGAGAGGCGCAGTACACCCTGAACTGGTCGCCAGCCAATCACAGGGCCACATAAACAAAGAACCATTCACACTCACATCAATACCTACGGGCAATTCAGAGTCTTCAATTAACCTACCCTGCATATTTTTGGAATGTGGGAGGAGACTGGAGTGCCCGGAGAAAACCCACGCAGGCACGGGGAGAACGTGCAAACTCCACACAGGCGGGGTCGGGATTTGAACCCCGGTCCTCCGAACTGTGAGGCAGATGTGCTAACCAGTCGTCCACCGTGCCGTCTGAATCGGAACCTATTTAATATAATTCATTCAGAATGATCTATGCGGGCAGCATGTCAGCCACGTTTGTAGAGTGTGTGTGACCCGCTCTGTTTTTTGGGAACTATCCAAATTTCAAGGGTTGGAAAATTAAAAATGACTCCAGAAAATCTTGTGAGACTTCAGTACATTGGAACATCAGTTTTTGTGTCGATTATTTATTTTTTTTCATCTAAATTTTGGTGTCGTGTTGTCATGGTTGCTCACCCATTGATGAAGCCCTCCTGTGGTGCAGGGGACACTCCAGAGCGCCCTGTTGGGTTCGACCGAACATTGCGGAGTAGACGACGATCTGCATCCCCCGTTTGCAGCTCAGTCTCATCCTATCCTCCTCACACACCACTTTGCTTTTATATTCATCTGAAAGAAAAAAAAAGTAGGAAGAAGTTTAAAACATAGCTTTAGAGCTAATTTACTCTCTGTGCAACTGTAAATAAGCAGAAATACGACCGTTCGTGCTTAAAATCATCATTTTGAAGCTATATTTTCTTCGTCTCGGTTGTGATGGCTGAACCAGCTTTTAAAATAAAAAATCTATACAGATAAATAGTAGATAAATCTTAAATGTCTATTATCTCTCGTTACTATTTTTCCTCCTTTTATTTAATAATAATAGCACTGCTTTCCCCTGGGTATAAATTAAAATAAGGTGTTTTTTAAAAAAAAATTACTATGTTTACTGTAGTCAAGTATGAAAATAGCGTATAAAATATCAAATGTTCCCCTTGCAATAGCGGCCTGAAGGCATCACAGAGGGTAAACACACACAGGTAGAGTTGTTCGGTGGACAAGTAGAGCCACGTAGCGGCATTCCTCACACACATCCAGTCATGGTGACCTGTGACCACCGGAGCAGCTCCACTGGCCGGCAAATAAAAACAGCCCACATTCATGTGGGGAGTGGATCAGGAATG
Organism: Phyllopteryx taeniolatus; assembly: GCF_024500385.1. Taxonomy (NCBI): domain Eukaryota; kingdom Metazoa; phylum Chordata; class Actinopteri; order Syngnathiformes; family Syngnathidae; genus Phyllopteryx; species Phyllopteryx taeniolatus. The sequence continues at coordinate 12,301,863 of NC_084519.1, forward strand.
CAGAGGAGAAGAGGAGGCAAGAAGGTAGCCGGAGTGGCTTGTTATGTCTTTTGGTAATGGATGCACTCTTTCTCCTTCATTTCCTCTTTCCATCCTCCATACGCCTCTTCTTTCAGAGGCAGTGACACCTTCGTGCTCCCCCACGCAGCCTTTCTTCCCTCCAGCCATTGGTTAAGTGACAGGGAACAAAGAACTGTTGATTGGAGGAAGGAAAAGTGGGGTGAGCAGAGGCATCAGTGGATTAAATCTCCCACTTCTTCTCACTCCACTATGAACCGCACTGTGGAGCCTCCAATGAAGACAGGAGTCTGAGTGGGATTACAGCGCTGTTGTCGCCATACTCTTAGCTTCCTGGCTCACGGAGAGAACTGAGGGTAAAAAGGTAAAAGGGGCTTTTCTTTGAGACAACACATCCATCCATTTTCAATTCCGCTTATCTTGTTAAGGGTGACGACAGGCCGTGGAGCCAATTCCAGATGACTGAGGGAGAAATGCAGACTCGAACCAGGACTGCTTGCAAGTCAATAGACGGTTCAGATGACTTTTCCTCCAATTGATTTGACTTATTCAATTATGGACCTAACTCTAATGTAATATATTTCGACCATATTTAAGTGTCTATGTTATTTGTGAGGAAAGGAAAGTGTGAAAGGCACCTGGAGACGATGCAATGCAGTGAGGGACTTACTGGGTCTGCACTTGTACAACACTGTGAGGTATTTGCCGCTGCCGGGACAATGGTCCATCCCAAACACGCGGCTGTTGACAAGAACTTGACAGCTCCTTCTGTCTTGGCACTCATCCAGCATTTTCTAAACAGGGGCGAGAGAGGACCAAAACACGGTTTCAGTAGGTCAACGAGGAGCAGGAAAACCTAAAACCACTTCAAACAGGATTCTTAAAACCATCAGAGCACAGAGGGGGAAGTAAAGGAGGGAGCAAAGAATCCGGAAGGGTCCACTCTTGTCATTCATCCCTTTTTCCATCTCAGTTTTCATCCTCTTTTAGTCCAACATAGTCGAACACATCACATTCAAGTTAGCTAACTGCATTGCACAGGGAATTCCTGAATGGTACATAGAATTACAGTACTGTATACAGAGCAAGGACAATAGGGTTATACTGTATTTCAATTAAGTGGCACAGTGGACGAGTGGTTAGCACCTCCGCCTCACAGTTTTGAGAATGGGAGTTTGAATCCGGGCTTCTACCTTCCAGTGAAAATTGCCTTAGTTGGAGTTGCAATAGATGAATTATCCATCTGTCCATTTTCGATAGCGTTTGTCCTCAGGTCGGGTCGCGGGTGAGCTGGAGCCCGTCCCAGCTGACTACGGGGGAGAGGCAAAGTACACCTCGGACTGGTTGCCAGCCGATCTCCGGGCGCATATAGACGAACATGCAATCGCCACACAGGAAGGAAGGAAGGCCAATGTTGACATTCAAACCCCAAACCTCAGAACTGTGAGACAGAGGTGCTATCCACTGCGTCAGCATGCTGGCTTCAAATGAATTTAATATTATAAAAATGTTATGGCCCGCAGTCAAGAAATAGTGTGAATCTTTCTGGAAAATTTGGAGTGAGGGTCAAAAGAGGCTGCAGGACTCTGGATCTCAAAGCAAACCTGTCACTGTTGCACTTGAAGACAATGCGTTCTGTGTCTCTGGGCATTCATAAAGGTCCAGGCCATTCTGAAACAACACACTGGTGTTCAACACTACAACCCACTAAAAATACACTACACAGCTGAATGAATGGCTGACAGGATGCGTGCGTGTGTGTTTGTATTGCGATGCAGTACTTCCACTCGCAACCTAATTTGAGAGTGGATGCTGAGGCAAAGAGCCCATGAAATCGCTTTGTGTCACGAGAAAACAGAGAAGCTTGCCTCCTGTTTAGGAAGTTTAATTTACCGGAAAACACCCTCACAATGCGTTACATAATCAGCGAGCCTCCAAAAATGAATTAACCCTTGACCACAGTTGAAATTGAGGGCATTTTCTTTTTGTTAAGTTAAGTAGATGAGAGACTAAAAGAGGCTAATCAGGAATATTAAAGTTCATTTAATTACCTGTAGTGCAGTGGACACAGAGCAGTACTCATCCCCCCGAGCATCGTAATAACCAAGGAGGGCCTGGTAGCTCTGAGGGCACTGATGGAGGTCGGAGGAGCTTTTCCTTCCGTAAAAAGCTGATTGGACGGTGATGGTGGTGCGTGGCGGGCAGCGAACAGACAGGAGTTCACCGTCACAGGCCTGCTCCGTGTAGTTCTTCAACACTTCGGACAAGTAGCCTGTGAACGCAAAACAGCGATGGTTAATAAGCATCTCGGCAATTAAACAGTAGCATCTTGTGAGATGCAGGCTTCATTTCAATTGAAAATACGTTTCACTTCTGTGTATTTTCAGTTTTTTATAATTTCCTTTTATTCCCCAATTGAGTTTTACAGGTTGTAGTTTACCTTTAAGGGTGGAAAAAATGACAGGGGTGTGAAGACATATATTCAAATGATGCCAAATTATTCTTGGCCAGATCCTGACTTGCTAGCTTTTTTAATCGATAAAAACAACAACATTTGTTTGAGCTTAATTAATGTGAGCAACACATTTGACCTTTACTATCTCAAAGACTTGTTAAAAGGCACTAGAAATAGCACTTAGCTTGGGTTTAGCTTTGCGAGTTAGCGTCAGCCGTTGGTTGCTCAAATAAGCTACGATATATTTTTGTAAAACAATTACATACCATAACTTATAAACTCTCTGAACTGTTTGGACAGCTTTAAGACTCATGCAAATTATTTAAACTACTGCAATATGAGCCCGCTTTGTTAAGGTTTAGATTTCTGAGCTAGCATCAGGCTTATTATCATAGACATCAAAAAGGCCTCATGTATTATTCAATACAAAAAATGTGCAGCGGTCGTTGAGCCCAACTTTAAAATATAACGTTCTATTAAATGACATGAAATATGGCATATTTTAAGGCTTTGAGATTAATGTTTTGACTACATTGTCAATTTAAAAACATTTAATTCAGGGCATTAGGTCAATTGTTTTAACAGTTACTTAAAATCTTGAGGAAAAAGGCTTCTCTACTATTCTAGTTTCTTTGCTCTACTCTCATCAAGAAACGGCAGTCATACTGTTATTCACAAAGGACAACCAAACCCACCACAGAGCCACCATTAACATTCCAGTCAGTGATGACAAAAGACTGATAAAGGAAAGCGACGATACCCTGGCCGCATCTTCTTGTACGTATCGACAGTTTAGGTCTTGTCAAAGGATGCAAAAGAGGAATAATTGTCAGTTCTGCAGTACATCACTGGCCAGCTTATCACCTTTCAGGAATTGTTCATTAAAAAAAATTAAAACATTTACCAAGGCAGGCTAAAATCAACCTACAAATTTAAGTCCAAGCTTCCTGGTGAAGTGCTGTGCAAACACATTTGCAAAGAGTCAACAGGCATGCACGTTGGCACGCACACATGCACATGCGCACACGCACGTGTGCGCACAAAAACAAACACACACACACACCAAGCGGACGCAGTGTGTGATTCAATTACCTCGATTGGGTTAGTCTTTGCTCGGGAGGCGGGGATTACGTTGAAACGGTGTTCCCGAGCACACACACTCGCATGCATTCACGGAAAACATACATTGTCCCCCTTATCACCATGGTTAAATTTTTAAGGAGGAAGGCCTCGAAAGGCCCCGTCTAATATGGATGCTTAATAAAAAAACAGGGCTCAGTCACACATTTCGACCTGTGGCTGACTTGTGAAAATAGACGACAGATGTATTTCTTTTCAACTTTGTAGAGGGATGGTATATGGATTCTTTTCTATTTACTGTGGTGAGGATCTGGATAAAGGTACCAGCACAGGGTTATATTTTCACCGTTTGATTACATCAATAAGAAGCATGCACCCCCCAGAATCATAATGGCACCGTCCATCTGCAATGTTTGTGCTGACATAGCTGCTGCTTAAAGGGTTATAACACTGCAACACTGATAATATTTGATACCCCGTCTATGACGTTTTGCATTATTTGTTAGCACTAAGCTAAACTGACCAAGGTTTGTGGTTGTTTTAAATACACAATGTGTAATTCTATAGGTTTTGTGTTTAGTTTGACAGTAAACGTCAACTGGGAGTGGCAATAAACAGCTTGGGAGTCTCTTTTTGGCAGATTTATTCACGATGCCAAACTGCTACTGGTTGTGAGTTGAGTTGACTTCACTGCCATTTTTGCACGTTGAGGCCAAACAAATTGGTCGACGATGGCTTGTATCTCTAAAACCCTTAAGTCAGGTCAGTCGTATGTCATGCAACCACTGTACAGAATAATTTATATTTTGTTTCCCATCTGTCTTTTTCTGCATCAGATGAATATGTAATCTGTGCTGATAACAGCCTTTGAGTGTTTCACCCTCCACATTCTCATGGGATGGAAAATAACTTGTCATCCCCTTCCTGGCTGTGATAATACATGTGTACTGTAGGAAATATCAACAAAAACAATGTGGTGGGATGAAAACTAGCTGCTTGCTCTTAAAAGGAGTGTGTGTGTGTGTGTGTGTCCTTTTGTGTGTGTGTGTGTATGTGTGTGCTGTTTGGGAATCAAATTATCATTAGTGCTCATTCTGGGCCATGAGCCAGTGCCCAGAGGGACCACGGGTTTTCTACACCCTCCAGTTAGCTGAGCCTTGGCGACAGCAGCAAAACCATGGGAACGGGCGAGTGTATTAAGGGGTTCAAATGATACGACTGTAGCCGATCGGAACTGTTTGGCGTAGGAGTGGCCACCGCTGACACATTCCTGCACCCAAGAAAGTGGTATTACAAGGCAAGCAGTTTATTTCATGCAAAGATAATTTTTTTTCATACCATTTCGTCATTCATCTTTTCTTTGTATTGCTTCATCATTGTTCCCTTCATGCCACCTGTTGACTGACACTCCCTTTAAGGCACCTGTGCAGACCAGCTAGCCAATGACATGCGTCCCTCAGAGACAGAAAGCTTGAACAATGCTCGAAGAACACCCAGAAGTCTCTTCTCCCCTTTTCTTTTCACGGCGAGAACTTCCTTAACTAGCGCACTGGCCTTTTTCTTAACAAAAGCGCCGCTCTATTGTGTCTGCTGGTTTGTGTAGTTGCCCATTAGAAGGACACTCAGGAACCTGTACAAACAGACCATTTTTACCTTGAGTTGAATTCAAAAGCTGCACCAGCTTATATTTGGCTGCCGACGAGTAAAGGAGCAATCTGGTCATGTGAAGCACTTAACTATCATATTTAAGATTTAGCTGTAATCTCTTGGCAAGGCATCATGTGATGACCCTAAAATCTTGACCCTGCGATAAAGGGAGGGCCATGTAAATGGAGATTAGTGTCAGCCAAGTGTGTTGTGTCAACATGACACGCAAAAAAAAAAAAAAGACTGCCAATAAGGATTTCCTCCTTGGGAAAGTTAAGACGATACCTTTTTTTTTTTTTTTTTTTTTACAAGTCACATAATGCAAATGTATAACGAAGTGAATCTGACGATTTTTAATTACATCATCATACAAACTAAAGTCCCCCAAAACATGTTCTACTCAATGGCAACATTGCAGGGATATAATCATTTTAAAAGCATGGACAAAGCAACATTAACACCCCCACGCCTATGAAGCAATTTTTACTCAAAGTGTGGTCAGCGGACTGCCTGCCGGTGAGCCACGAAAACTTATGCGACGTATGCGACTGTGTACATCTTTTCTCTGTGCATGGAGCATAAATGAGCTACACAGGTGAGCTTGCATAATTTACTGTATTTCTCGCCAAGGATCAGTAGGCTGGAGTTGCTTTATGAATTTGCGACAGTAGGCCTTTTATTTGAATGCGAATGAAGGGGTTGAGCTCGAAACCTCGGCCTTTCTTTTTTGTTTAAACAAGGCAGTTAATGGTTAACTGTTCAGAGCATTGTTGGAATATAATTGTAACTTCAACTATTAGCAACTTGTGTGTGAGTAAAGAACATGAGTCAACTATGTGAACAGCTACACCGCCAATGTCCCTAATGTTTTCCCAACAATTCTACAAACTGACATGGAGCAGTTTCAAGCTTGTTTTAAGAATCCACAAAAATCTCACCTCTCGTTTACGACCAGACTGAGAGGAAGTAAAAAGTAAGTGACAATAAACATTCTGAAGCTGTCATACGGAATATTTCTGACAGGTGGCAGGAGGACGAGGGGAGTGGTGCTGATTTGACTACAGAGCCAGTGCAGCTGGAGAATATGTTCTGCTCATGTCATTTGCTTTTATTGGCTGGGTCTAAGGAATGACAATTGACAGGTTATAAAATCAGCACAGTTTAGCTTAGTTATCGGTGTAGTAAACTATTTAGATTTTTGGTTATCAAAAGTTGTGGGGGTTAAAAATAATTATTTGTAATTATTTGTAACTGATCCAAGCTGTTGCACTTCCTAGCAATCAAAGTTAGCGGTACCAATCACAGTAGTGTTTGAGTGACGCTACTGTAGACTAGCATGTTTTTGACATTATTTACGGAGCTAGTAATACAAAGTTCCAGTACAGTGGAATTAAATACAATACAAATACAATCCATTCCGGAATGTTGATGGGACTTCCAATTTGTTCAAATTTCAAAGCAATTTTTCCTCCTAGCAATTATCAGCTCAATTTGATCATTTATCAAATGTTTGGGCAATATTTGAACTAATCTAACAGTCATACAACCGAAAATTGTGGTCAAATTCCCATTTGTACAACCTCATGCATGTTTAACCGTTTATCAGATTATATTTGAGTTTAACAACACATAAGCGATTGTTTATCCTGTAGTTTTGAGATACTCCACACTGCATGAATGGGAGTCCACCATCTTTAAATAGATCAAGTGCACATAATCATTATATATTTGTAACAAGACCTCAAATCGCATTCCGGCAAAAACAAAGTTCATGAAAGCCACAAAATCAAAAGGCTGTATTGCGTTTCATCTCGCTACATTAGGTTTTTAAGCATTTACAGCTTCATGGTTTTATTGGTGTTATTTTAAGCAAATTATAGCTGTCAAAACCATCAAATGTTTAAGAAAAGCAGAGCTGCAGGCCTGCTGCTGCAGAAGGAATTCCCTTCAAGTGGTGATTACTGAGAGCGCGGAGGCAACATGAGAAACGAAGTGTGTCGGCGATGAAGAGGAGGGCGGAGACGAAGAGGTGAGAGCGAGCTATGACCATAAAGTACAGGGGACTCGATCGTCAAGTGTTTTGTTGTTTAAAAGCGGCTTTTGAAAACTTGAAGTTAAGCGAATAGGATCTTCCATCTTTCTGAGCGAGGAAGGCCACAGTTTATAGGATGTGGCAACAGAGGTCTAGAGGCCAGAGCTGGTGGCTTTAGCTCCTGTACTAATTAGTTCTCCCCGCAGACCGCAGCGGCTCGAACAAGGCCTCAGGAGCACAGCCGTGACATGAAGATAAAACAACTGGAACCCCTCTGGTTTTAAATCATATGTGGTCAGACCTCTCGACTTACCTTTAAAAAGGTGAACGAGTGATAAACGAGCTGGAGGAGGCATGTCGATAAGGTGTTGACATGCTAAAGACCCAAAACATTCACGAAAACCACAGTGCACAGCAACACAGTCAAGATTTTTCACTACTCAGACACAACTGATTTTAAAAAAATGTTTTAAAAAATGCATTCTTAAAATTCATTGCATTCCTCTGCTTACAGTTACAATCGCCTTTCTGCTTAAATCATATTTTGGATTAGCCTACTTTTCTTCTTTACAGTATGCAGCAGAAAAAGGCATGGGCAGTTAAACTTGACATAAAGTCAGGGTTGGATTACTTTTTAAACTACTTAAGGAGGGTAAATGGGTAGCTCATGGCAAGTACTTTCAAGTGCTGCACTGAGTCTTGCGTGAAACTAAGATTTTGTACACGTTGATGGAAACATGCATTAGCTTGCTCGTTTTGGAATAGGGTGAAGGATTGATTGTGATGAGATGGCGAAGAATGCTGCAGACTGGAAATGCCCAAGATCATCTGCTGCAAATATTACAGTGCCTTTTGTGCCTGAAGAAAACACAGCTAGAAAAGACTACCCTGCCGAGACATGTGACAGCACGTGAAATCGATACACTGCTCACAAAAAGAAATTTCAGAATGGACCTATAATGCACTATAACCTTGACAGGTGAACTTAATTTGACCTTCTGTAAACCTTTCAATGCACGTCCAACTGTTCAATAGCAGTACTTTTTTCACAACTTAAGTTCTCTAACAAGGAGCTGAAAGGGAAAATCCACAACAGGTGTTTGATCCATGAACAGATCAATACATTGACAAAGATTGTCCACTTCTACGCCTTTCTTTGACTCTTCCAGTCTCTGTTGCATCCCGCTGATGACACTGTGGGACATTCTAAGCGAAGTGACCACGTCACATCCTGTTTGAAGCATCGCAATGATGAGGTACTATTGATCAATTGTTAGGTGTCTTGATGTGAGGATGTCAAATGTATGATGAAGATGACTGTTGAAATAGAAATTCTAATTGAACCAGGACATGTGTTGGTGGATTCACCTGTTCTGTATTTTGCCGTTCACCTCCTTGGAGAAGACCAAGTTGTGCAAAAAGAACTGCGACATTGAATGGTTGGACCTGCAAAGGTTAGAATGAATTTTCAGGTTGATCCTGAAATGTCACCCAAAAGCAGATGATACCTAACATTTATAAGCGCTGAAAGGGACCTTTTCTGAAGTTTAGGCTACATTCGGAAGCAAAGAAGTCAGTTCACATCAAGTTGGCTAAGCGGTTTCTTGTAGTTTTGGGGGGCATGAGGATCTCCCTTTTAGACCACCAATATGAACACGATAAAGTTAGTAAGGGTCAGTTCACGTGACAAAGGTCAGATCTGCATTTTATATAAAGATGACAACTTGCTGAAACATCGTTTCAGGCTGCGAAAACGCAGCTGTCACGTAAACGAACAACCAAAACGACAAACTTATAAAATGTTCAGCTAAAATCAGTGCGTCGTGAACGGCCCACGAAGCTAAAGCCAGTATTTTTTTTTGTGTCGTTCACAAGGAAACCAGCTCTTATGAGAGAGTCAAAGCTATATAACCAATTAGGTCACGGTGCATAGCGGCATATTGATGTAAAGGACAAACAGCAAAGTGTGACGGGGGGCTCGGGTGGAAGTGTTGACAGCATTACTGGGTGGCACATGAAGTGACTGCTGGAATGAGATCTCATTCGCATTCAGTTGTGTGTACGCACATTCAGTAGCCACACTTAAGAGCGGGGGGCGTCAGCTGAGGGGGCTTACCCCTGCATTTAACCTCAGCAATGGTCTTGCTCTTGGACTTTGGATCACAAACCCATTGAGGAGCACAGATCCTGTTCCCCAGAACCAACAAAGACCTCCCAGCTCTCTCTCTCTCCCCCTCTCTGCAGGAAACCAACTTAAAATACATTTCACAGTTTGTGCTAAGTCTTAACTAGTGAGTACTCCAACAACAGATAATAAAACTGCTTCAAAAACAAGCAGCTTGAAAAGTAGCATTAGTATGCAATACAATATAAACAACTCCTACAGCAAAACCTCCAAAAGTACACAGTTTGACCTATGAAGGGATTAGCTATATTCACATTATTTCCAAAGAGAATTTAGTCTAAACCTGAACAAATGGGAGGTTGAACTAGAATGGATTTTTTCGATTTGCCAGTATTTTTTTCTTGTAAATTTTTATCCACGTTTGCATGCTACTCACAATCAGATGAGTGAACGCAGTTTAATGTCAAATTCCCTCTGGTGAATTTAGGTACAGTTTCAAGTTCCAATTCCCATGACAGCTGGCGAGCCAAACAAATCTAAAACAACATTTGGATTCATTCATTCACTACAATTGTGTAATTGCAAATCCGTTGACACAAGCTAACGCTGTTCCAACACGTCCCTTGTTCCCCCCCATGTTCCCAAAGTACCTACAGTAGGTGCTTGGCTCATTGGTTGTTATCAGTACCGCTGATTATGGTCTCCTTAATTCAAATGGCAGAGCGACCAACGCCTTCCAACCCCCGACAAGCGAAGAGCGGAGCCAGAGCGGCTGAAGTAATCCAACCCAGAGATGCAAACACAAACACTCTGATTGCCACATCCTTTCCTCCTGCTTCAGATGGCTTATCATTCTAACTCCTACGCACTTCTACATACAAAGACAAACCTGAACCATTGGACATGAACAACAAACACTAACAGCCAGTCTAGCTCCTAGGTTTTAGAGACACTACTTGGGTATTATTGCTGTTTTCGACAGGCACTGCGGTAGGTTTGAACACCACTGTTCTTTAATCTAATGGCATTTTAGAGCATGTACCGGTAAATCAAATTAGAATAGCAGAACTGTGCCCTTCTAAAATCCAACTGTTAAGAATGTAAAAAAAAGTAGTAGAGTTCCATATTCTTTGTTTGTTTGATTAATTTTTAGTTCATTGCAGACTGGGGTGTGGAATGTTCCATTCCCACAATGGGGACTAATAATCATGTAAACTAGCCATAATTCCCTTCAGAAGGTACCATTTCTTTAGTATCTTCTTCTTCTATTTCCACGGAGAATTCCACCAGAACTCAGTAGAGCACTGACCAAACAAAACAAAATGTTCTTCATCCATATTTTTCCTTTAGCAAGTTATATCCTGCTTGATGGAGGATGATGTCACAAATGGATGGACGGGGATTTTGATTCTGAGGACCACAGGTCCTGTTTTATTAACACCATGGATACTCAAACGTTATAAAGTGAAAGCTCATTTCAATGAGGACTCAAATTTAACAGGTGCTTCCTCAGCCCATGTGCAATCCCTGCAGAAATGTTTGTGAAAACCGGTAGTTTTTAGTGTAATCCTGTTAACTGCAAAACAAAGAGCGTTGTTCCCTCACAAGATTCCACTTCGTTAGCAATTTTTGCTTAAAAAAATAAGCAATTCCATATTTTTGTTTGTCATTCCCTATTAGTTGGTAAGATGGACTTTAACATTTTGAAGCTAATTTAGAATGTTCCATTCATATTGGGAACAATTTCGAGAGGTTCTATTAATGGCCCATATGTCAAGTATGACAATTTTAGGTATCAGATAAAACTTGGCCTGGTCATTTCAAATATAGGACCAAAATTTCCCAATAGATTGCGATTTGGTTTCTTCAAGAAGCTGTGGCCATCATCAAAGTACTCAACAACATCTTGAGCCCTGTATGGAACTATTAGCAAGTTCTCCACTCATGTTACTCACCAATAACTAAACCAAGTTTATCCAAGGCAACCAAGACAAAGCAGAAGACTGAATAATGATAATAAGTGATGAAGTCTCAATCAGGCAGGGTGCAGGCTTCATCCTCTGGAGAGGAACTTAAATGCTCAATGTCCTTCCCCCCCCCCCCCCCCCCCCTTCATTTCAATCAATGCAGCTTGTGTACTGACAATAAAGGCCACCCAAGTGACATTAGCAACAAGACAGGGCTCACAATAAAGAGAGAACCACTTCTGTTGTCTAAGCTCATCCTCGGGGGTGATACTGGGTAGTACAGAACATCTGTCGGGCAAAGAGATGGCCTAACAGTTGGATAGTGGACACTTCTCCCCTAGGGAGTACCCGAAAACCAAACTCAGGTCGTACCCATGGCCTCCCGCGACCTCCTTTAGCGCGTGCCTCTCTTTATGACCCTTTTAGGTCAAAGGACACTCTGCAAGAGGACACTTTTACTCTGTGCATGTCCGTTGTGAGGGTTCTTATCACTGGTGAAAAGGGATAAGGGGTTGAAAAGCCCCTGCACGGTGTCTGCATGCGTGTCCAGACGCCAACAGACACAGTGCCACCGTGCGTATGTGACGACGTGACAAGACACAGAGAGAGATGGCGCTTAAGTGCAAGAAAAGGCGCGATTCGTCATTTTAATGGTCACTTTTATGACCAGTGAGAGCTGGGTGGATGCCAGACGGCCTCAACGTTGCCAGCCCAGCAGACAGCAGACAGATGCATCTGTGTCTCTTTATTGTCACTAAGTGAACAACAGATGGATCCTTCATCATCGTCTTCACAATGAAATGGACTCGAGCAAGAGTTGGTGGAGTCATGTGAGAGAAAGTCGAGGTCAAAGAATGATCATCATTCATTGTTTTGAATGACGTGCATTTCTGAGACACACCAGAAATGCATTAGTTCATTGCATAATTGACCAAACTCTTAGAGATCAATTAATCAATTATTATGAACAATCCAATTTATTATAGTGTAAGAGGTATTTCTAGCAGAATCTGTATAATATAGTCTCACTCAACAACGTTCTACACAGGCCAAAGCAACAGGTGGCCGCTATAACGCCCAAGGCCTTATTGGCCAATCACAAGCCTGAAGAAAGTAGGTTTAGAAAAGGGGAGTTTTAAATAAAATACGGAAATTAGAGGAAGAAGAAAATGCTCCCCCCAACCAGAGTTAAAAACTGACTGTTTTGACTCTCCTAAAACAAGTTTGCAGGTCGATGTAAGGCTACAAAACATACAACACAGGACAGGCCCATTACAATAGTTGTGTTACAGATGCTATAACAATTCATTCATTACAACGCAACCAGAGAGCACCCCAAAACAGCAATAACAACCTCTCAATGTTATAGTGGCATGCTTCCCAAATATTTGTATTCATGTGGACTTGACCACAGAGAAAAACCTTGTCTCTTGATTTGCAGCCAACTAGGAAAAACTAGGATCCACAGTATCGAGTAAAACATAGTATTGGTGGAAACCCCCAGCTCCCGTCAAAAAAATGAATGAGTCTAGCTGCATTAACCAGACTCTTTTTAAGGTCCAAGAATGCGGCGTGAAGAAAAGGGAGGTATTTCCTCAAATAAAAAGTGGGCGAGAGCTAAAAGGATGAGCTTTAATGGGAAATAACAAGCTTAACACAAAACCTGCTCTGTGAAAACAAGCAATAGAACATCCCCGGAGTGGCTCAGGGAGAGAAAAGCCATCTGCAAGCTCGCCCAGTTGGACTTAGCGAGGAGATCAACTTCAAACAAACCCAGACAGGTCGCCAGGAAGAACCAGACTCATTGTCGAACTGACTACCTGCCGGTGGTCATTCAAAAATCCATGTTCGGTTTGTTTTGAACGCTCTCTCTGGACACATTTTTGCCCCTGGAATGCCACGACATTCTGTACGAGCTTTGCATCTAACATTCACTCAACAGAGCCACGGACCTAAGTGGACCTAACTGCTTCAAAGACCTGAAATCCCATTACATTTCTTGATAATCGTTCCCTATTTGCCATCTACTCAGCGCTGTTCGTTTGTTAACACGATTCAGCAAAACGTACCAAACGGAAACGGAAGAATTGTTTTTCATTTTTGTCATTTTCCTTTTTAGCCGTTTGATCATGACGAACCCCCGTCCCAGAATGTCACTGTCACTATGGTCAACCATCTTTAGCTAGCTAGCTAGCCTAACCATCAGAACAGAAGCTGTTTCAGCTTATAGTGTGAATCAACATGGTTATTATTAGTCTATCCAAAGTGTTTCCATGTATGGTTTTACGTTGTCGTAGGATGAGGCCAAGCTTTGAAATGACACAAACCCAACAATTTGCTTATGGCGTACACATCATTTAGTTTTGCACTGGAAAAGGTGCCGAAATCCCCAAAGGCCTCTCGCTTACCTGAGCTGGTCTGAGGGGCCAGAAAGCAACAGATTAGCATTGCTTTGGGGAGCCGGCTGCTGTAGCGTGTTGTAATGCAGACTGTCAGGGCGACACAGTTGGGGGGCTGTACAAAGCCTCCTTGTTCAGAATGCCCCCCTCCTACGCCACCACCTCACCAGCTTTTCATCAAACTGCAGAAACTAGAATATACTTTCAGTCCGAAATACTCGTGGGGGCGGGCAAAATATAAGGAAAAAGCTAAAGGGAAGGCAGGGTAGATCAAGGCTGGCGTGAGGGACATAAATCAGCTCCCAGGAAACACGGAAAATGATACGGTGGAGGAGGGAGGCCATCAAAGCGTGCTAGGATTCTCCAAGACACGAGAGCAAAAAAAGTGTGCGTGTGTGAGGACATAATTCAGCAGCACACTTAAGTGGGGATGACGTGGAGATAATTGCTGGTGCACACGCTCACCGGCCTCGTCCTCGACACACGGCAACCCTCTCTAATTAAGCTACGCCGTTCATCTACGCCATTTGAATACTTTTTGGAATATCAAACGCACACATTCCTAATTTATTGCATTTATTATAGACATTTGAGGATAACGTGGATGCTTGGCGTGTCACTCAAGAATCTTCCTCACAGGTTCACTCGTTTGTTTTGGCTCTGCGTGATGCTCGCCTTACGAGAGAGGGCAAGTTCAACCAACAGCTTTGCTTCACAATCAGCCTCTTTTAAACAGAAAACCATGTGAAATTTCCACGCCACAGTTCCTACTTGGGTGTTACCAGGTGCTATGATGCAGCATTTCAAGTACATGGTCAGCCAGGGTTCCTAACATGTCAAGTCAATAACATATGGGTGACATAAACCAGTGCAATTGTTTACTTTCTTTTCATGTTTACTAATGTACCTATAGACCGTGTCTAATGAAAAAAAAACAAGCTGTTGTTATTTACCCTAAAAATGAAAAACAAACAAACATTTTAATGCTGTATTTAAATACTATGATACGGAGGACTCCCACATATTCACGGTTCGGTACCCGCAAATTTACCTATTCGCAGATTTTTTCCACATTAATCTCTTGATTTTTTTTTATTTATTTTTTTACTTCTAATGGGAAATGCTTGTTGCCAGTATATGCCTGATTTTCCCCTGCAGTTTTTGATTTTAAGTATGAAAGGTATGTAGCCCATCATCTTCCAGACCCCCAACAATAAAAAAAAAAAAAAAAAAGAACAGCTAAAGCAACTGGCAGTCCAGTCATAGTGATTCTCTTCATAAAGGTAAAAGGAATACATATTTTCAAATAGTAAATAAAAAAAATTCTTCTAAATAAAACAGTTTCCAAAATATGTTGAACATCACCCCGACAAAAAAAAAATAAAAACAATAGGTTTAACTAGCATTACCTCAGCCAGGATGTGCTCTCATCCCACACATAGAGTATTGTGAACGGCAGCACAACAACGAGTCACTATGATTGCCGCACATTAATGTGAGTTGTGTGCCCGGACTTGACTCAGTTGACAAAAAGCTTTGAGGCACGTCCGCGTTGAACATATTTCCACATTAATCATGTCAACACGTTCCTTTTCACATGCTTTGCCTTTTCACTCAGGAATGTCCATTAGATTGCTTGTGAAGGCAGATTACACCTTTGATACGCTAAAAAACAAGCGGAACCGTATACATTTCAGTAAATGCTTAAATCACTCTGCATGCAGTGCTTAAAAAAGAATGAATAAAAAAGAAAATATTGATTCCAGTTGGCTCCACCTCTCAATTCAATGGCACTTTGTCTCACACACACACAGGTGCAATGTCTGCTTTATGTATTTGCGTGTGCTGCGTGTATCCACAGGGCGGAACACCTTCAACGCTATTATTATTTGTTCCACGTAAACAAAGATGCACCCAAATTACAACCACAACAACTATTTGGGTTTCTGGCTGTACATGCAATCCAAATACTTAACTTTGGACTTAAAAGTATGCATCCTAAATTATAGTCGTCTGCATAATGGGCACTACCTGACTCGCCCATGTGTAGTTTCTTATTCCTATAATTTAGCTCAGGAGCAATTAATAATCTTTTTTTTTTTTTTAAGGTCTCAGCACATTTAATGACATAACATCATGAAAATAACAACTGATTTTCAAACAGGAACTACAAATCCTAATTGAATCCTGTTATCACTTAGCTGTAGTTGTTTTGCATGTCACTATACGTCTCTGGCGTAGATAGTTAAACAAAGACACCTTGGTTGGGAAACACCGAGTCGGTTTATGAGCCACGCGTGGACTTGGGTTCCTTGTTCCTAACAGATTCAAAACCAGATTTGTTTTGGATTGGACTGCGGGAAAATACAAGCCCGTGTGTCCACAAACTGT
The DNA here is from genome assembly GCF_024500385.1 of Phyllopteryx taeniolatus. Lineage (NCBI taxonomy): Eukaryota > Metazoa > Chordata > Actinopteri > Syngnathiformes > Syngnathidae > Phyllopteryx > Phyllopteryx taeniolatus. The sequence goes on from NC_084519.1 coordinate 12,317,977, forward strand.
CTTTTACGTAGCTTGTTGGTTTCTACTCTGATAAGGCAATGAAAACAATGATGTCATCGTCTTACGTCTGGAACTTCCTAAGAAGTAAACTACCCTGTGAAGAAAGAGGCATCCCCTCCGTGTGTTCCGACAAAGAGCAAAGCGTTCTTATGTCAGCCCTTCGCCGTCCGCCTCACTGTCTGCCTTGCAGTGAGCTAGACAAAACAAGTCAGAGGCTCTGTTGGTTTAGATGGAGCTCACCTGGCCCACACAGCATTTGTGGCGAGCCCCAGGGAGGCAAATCACTTGGGAAAAATGAAGGGAAGCTGGTGGGTGGGTGTGAGTGAACGGGGGAGGGGACGTGTAGAGGGAGCATGGGGGTCAGTGTGTTAACCCTCGTCCAGCAGCACTCAGAATTAGAGTGGATTAAGGGGCCATTTCTACACCATTTTTAACTGAAAATGGAAATAACGGGTGGTTTGTTTACACACGAACAGAATTTTGGAGCCTGAAAAGGGCACATTTCTGAAAATGATGGTGAGAATTGAAAACAACCACAAGGAAAAGCAGTTGGCATGCATGTATGTAGTGTGTCTTTACAAATTTACTTCACCAATTACTGTCTTGGCAGGCATATTGTATTGTATTAAAATTATATTTGGAGGTCAACTGTTGTGAAGAAGTGTTGTTTATTTTTAACGTAGTCTTTATGCAAAATATTTCAAAACAAATGATTAACTACAAATAACGTATCTGCAGATTCAGATGTATTTTAGTTTCATCTATTCATGCCAGCGACGTGTCGTGACAGGCAGAACAATTACATTCTCTTCCACTAGATGGTAGGAGGTACATAATAAATCTATGTTGTCGCCTTTTTGACATTTTTGTTTGGTGGTGTGTCGTGATTTGAAGAAGGCCCTGACAAATTAAAGGTTGGTCGTAGCCTAAATCAGGGAATGGATTTGGAGTTAGATTCCATCCCATTATAAGAATTGTCTTAACTGATCTTTAACCTTCACCATGGTGGATAAAAGAAATGTATTGTATATATTGGACATGGAGGTCTGCTCGCAAGCCTGCCTGACAGCACTCTGGTCAAGAACGGGAGCACGAAGGGGTGTCTTTGTCCCCGAGCTATGCTGGGGAAGTCCTCTTTATCTCCGTTCATTAACTAAGGATGCAAGGTCAGCATTTCCCGCGTGAGGTGCGGTACAGAGGGCGTGAGGGGGCAGATCATTTTGCAATGTTAAGTCAGCGACACGTTCGCTGGGTGAAGATGAAGTTGGGCATTAGAAGCAAGAACAGAAAAATATTAGCGGATTTGACCTCGTAACGGTGTAACCAACGGGTCATTGCTGAACATGTTCCTCCAGAGCTGCGAGTTCAACTTATTAACTCCGGACTATGACAAAGGTTTTAAATAAATCACGTCTGAGCCGGTGTGTTGGTAAACCGACTTTGAGTGGAAATCTGTAATCAGCTGTTCTAAAACACGTTCCAATTCTTCCTCCGATCGCCTTGTTGGCGGCAAAACCGAAAACCCTGCTAATCCCAGCAAGCCTGTTGTTAACAGTTTGTTTGTTTTTTCATTACAGCCTGACATTAAAGCTAATGCAACTCTACAGTAAAGTACGGGGGCATACGACCCAGATGCGCTCCTTAGCACCTTTCCCAAGAAGTGCCCTTTCCAGCCATTAGAAGCATTACAGACCAATTAACACCGACACAAAGCCGCCTTTCTATTTTATGACACAGTAAACAAAACCTACAGGCCTGCCTTGGGCTCAGAAATAGCCGTTAATGCAACACAGGGGCTCATGAGTTAAATTCGCCTCCTCCATTTCATACGCTAGACTTTCTTAAGAGACATACAGGTGAAAGCCCACAGAATCCGTCACGCCTTTGCGCGTATACTGTAGCGCTCAAATCATTGGCAAGTTTCACGCACTTCTATGAATGTGCTTGTTTATGGACTTTGACAGTCATCCAATGCAAACCAAAGGATATTTATACACACAATAAGCTGCAGTATTGTTTGCTTTCTTGTCTGAGGTGTAAATCTAGAAAGGGTCAAATTAAGGAGCAGGCGCCAAAACTGCTCAGTGTAATCGGGCAGCGTAAAGTGCAGCCAATCAAAACTTGTTAAAGAAGTTGAATATTCTTCAATAGCCAAGCCAGCGACATGATCTCAGTCCCACAGTCAGCATGCTTTTCACTTACTGAAGACCGGACTGAAGAAGGCAGCAATGACTGCGAAGGATCTTCACCCGAGTATGAAAAATGACGTTACCTAGATTTACTGTACATATTTACAGTTACTGCATCAATATACTTCTTAGCCCCTGCAAATTGAGGTAGCACACTTGTCCTCAGCTGTCCCAGCTGACTTTGGGGCCCAGCCAATTGCAGGGCACATACAGACAAACAACCATTCATACTCATATTCACACCTATGGACAATTTAGAGTCTTTAATGAACCTAACAATGTAAAGTACGTTTGTGGGATGTGGAAAACAAACTCAAGCACTGGGAGTACATTTTTTTTTCTCAAACATCTGAAACTGAAGTTGAAATTTGACACTTCGACCAAACATGTAATATATGTACTTTAAGGCCCGAGCCTAACCATTTATTATGTAGTGTTACAACTAAAACTGATGAGGGAACCTGATATGACTTCTGTGCCAGATGAATGATAAATATTTGCAATCACGTTTCCACGTGTTTAATATGTATTAGACAGTAAAAAAAAGAAATAATAATAATAATAAATTAAATAAAAAGTACATGTGCAAGCTGCAGCTGGCACGCGCGATGCAAACTCGAAGCGATTCAAGTTGACTTTTAAAAGGTGTAAATGGTGCACATGGAAAATGATGCGCGATCGCTTCAATTATGTTTCTTGTTGGAGCTCCACTCATATCCACCCAAGCTGTTGCGCAGCATAAAAAAACAAGTGCTTGCACATGTCGCCTTGTCTTTGCCCTCTGAAACACTGAGTCGATGGCGTATTTTAAAAGTGGTTTAAAATAATAATAATAATAATCATCATCATCATCATCATCATCATCGTAGTAAAGAAAAAGCTTGACCTGAGATGTCCGAGGAGCCCTTGGAGCGATCGCAGACGACGGCCAGACTCGTTATTCCCAACAGGAGCGCATAAGTGACGGCTGACAGAGTCCCATCGAGCTGGAACATCCTTGAAGCCTCAAAGGTGCATGTGAGATCCCGCTTGGCACCAGAAAGTCCACATCGGAAGGAGAAGCAGCAGCAGCACGGACGAGAAGGTTCCCAGCGGCGCACATGAGACGCTCAGTATCCCCCCACACCCCCTAGCACGCTGCAAAAAAAAAAAAAAAAAGCTCGTGAGACCGGGATGGATCGGCTCCTCTTCTGCTGCAGCTGCACGAGTTTTTTTGTTTTGTTCCCCCCCCCTCTTCTTTGAACTCAGTGTTGTGGTGGCGGTGGTGGCAGCCCACCTGGAGGACTGTCGCCCCCTTCTGCATAAGTCCTGACACCTGCAGACCCAACTGGACAGAATTGTGCACTTGGCAATATCAGGTTTCTTTATGCTACTACTTTGATTTAAAACAAGAACAAACAACTGAAACAACAATCACTCAATCATCTCATTTATTGAAATGCACCTGTAGTATAGCAATTAAATCTCTCAAGTGCTTATTGTGTATCTGTGTTTATATAACGTGGCAGTGCATTTAATGTTAGTAATCAGTGTCTCCACTATTATTTGTGTTATTTTTTTACGAATCAATAAAAAAACAGTATAGTACAGGTGTTTCTCAAATGGCCTATGAATTTGAATGTCGTTAAAAAGTGAATTTATTTAAGTAATTCAATTTTTAAAAAGTCAAATTCATGTAGCATACACATTCATTAAACAGGCTTTTTTCAGAAGGCCAATGCCTACTTAATTTCCATGTTAAAATGGTTGTAATTGTTTCTAATATAATATTTTGAGTTAGTGAATGCGGGGTTTTCATTGGCTGGAAGCTATAGCCTACTCATTATAATAATAATAACAGTAAAATAATGGGAAAAAAGCTTGTGAATACATATGTATATCATATCAATAAATAATGGAAAATTATTCATGAACAACAACTAAAAAAAAGAACATTTTACCATCAATTTTCATCATTTTTCTCCATTAGTGTACTTCTATAAACGACTACAACTCGACAGAACCCATTTTAAAAACTATTCCGCCACCTTGTGGTCACTAGGCTACATTGCAGATCAACCAATTTAGTATGTCTGGCCCAAGGAGGCTTCCGTACAAGGCATGCGACAACAGAAGGTCAAAGATGGCAGCCTCCGTTCAGGGCCTCCATAAATGTCTATTTTCCTCCAAGTTGTTAAGAAACACACAGCTCCGAAATGAACGTAAGTTAACCACTTACACCCAGCAGTACTCTACACATTATTGCGAGACAATTGCCTTTGTGCGTCCGCGCGAGCTGTCAGAAAGGAAATGTTGCTAACGCTGCTCGTTAGCGGAGTTGTCGTCATCGCCACAACTCCTAACTTGACAACTGTAAAGTGATTGTTAAATGTATTGATTTTTTATTTCTCGTTTTCAGGGTTCTTGTCCACGTCCGGGTGTCGCCCATCTCCGGGAAACGACGACGGGCGGCCACCGAAATTCACTCCTCCGCCCAAGCCTGTCATCATTGACAAGACGCAGAGTGTGGCAGCTCTGCGGAAGTATGTTCTACGCCCCTAATTGAAGCCAATTTAATGTAATTTTACTTTAGCAGTTGATTTAATTTTGTATTTATTGTACTGATTATACTCCCTCAGAGAGACATTGAATTTACAATATGGTTTGTGTTTAATTTTGAAGACCACACAGAACCAGATCACACTCACGCAAGGAGAAATTTCAAAGTAAAGGTTGCAGACAGTATTGTACCTCTTCGGGTTAGGATAGGGGTCAGTGCCTTGCTCAAGGGCACCGCAACAGTGGCCCGGAAGCAGACTAGCTGTCTCTGTCTAGTTGCCATTTTAATGCCCACAGATGTACAGTTTCACCATCTTGACGTAGGGGCAGGATTATTCAAGTCTGCAAAGAATTATTATTTTTTTGCTTCCGTTCAACTCCCTTCGACATGCGCTACTAATAATATGGCTGCAAACAGAGGAGCTACTTTCCAGTAGCAGAGTCAGTGTTGCATACTTGATTTGGTTGTACTCCTTGAGTAGCTTTATTATTACAATATATTTTTTTTTAAAGCGACTGGCGATTAACCCGAATTTCCGCGTAAGTCTGATTTCACCGTTAAAGTCGAAATACTTCCGTTACGGGTATTGTCCCGCGTGATTGTGACAGCAAGCTCAGTGTGTGTGGACGTGTGCGTCGATGTGTGAGTGAGAGAGAACTGTGAAGGAGGAAGAAGTGCGCGCAGGTGCGAGTGTAGTGTTGTGACGGGGAAGAGTAGAAGTGAACAAAAAAAGCAAACCTTGGTTTGAATATTGTCATGGTAATTTTTTTCTAAAAGCAAAGGAGGGAAAAGAATGATTAAAATCACAAACAAATCAGATTTTTGTGGAAAAACAAAATTGTTTGCCCATATCGCCGTGACCATATATTTGTTGGCCTTATACGAAAGGTTCCTGAGCCCAGAGTTCATCCCACCCCGTCAGAGGACAAACCCGGTGAAGTTTTACATGGAGAGGAAAGACATGATCCGCAGGAGGGGCGTGATCAACCTTCCGGAATTCTACGTGGGTAAGTCACTGGCATCAGCAGCTACGGCACACATGAACGCCATTACTACTACTCATACGGCCTTTCGCCATACCGATTTTATAGGAAGCATACTTGCTGTGACCATGGCTGACCCAAATGCCAGTGGCAAATCAAACCGCTTTGTTGGCATATGCATCCAGAGGGGTGGGAAGGGTCTCGGAGCAACTTTTGTCCTGAGGAACATCATCAATAACCAAGGTGACTTCATTTATCTGCTGCTTTCTTTCAAAAAACAAAACCGGCGAATGATATTGAGTGCATGTTTTCCAGGCGTGGAGATCTGCTACGAGCTGTACAACCCGCGCATCCAGGAGATCCAGGTGCTGAAGCTGGAGAAGCGGCTGGATGACAACCTGATGTACCTGAGGGACGCCCTGCCGGAGTACAGCACCGTGGATCCCGAAATGAAGCCTTTGCCCATCTCCCCCACTGGAGAGGTGCCAGTTAACACGGTGAGAGACTTTTCTAGCTTCAGCTTCTGTACAAGTTCAGGTTACATCGCTGCCATGTTTTTTTTTTTTTATTACCTTAATATTTAAACTCATTCACTGCCAGCCTTCCCAGTTAACATGGATATTTGACCTCTAAAGTCACCAATGGGGGTGAATGTGTTCTAAGTGTGACACGCAGCTCAGCAGATATGAATCCCATTTTTCTCCTGCCTCACAATTAGTGGTTATATCGCCACCTGTGGTTTGGCAGATGCTTGAAAATGGGCTTTTTTTGACAGTTATTATTTGCTAAAGATACGGTATTGCCTTTTAATGTGGATTTTATTAAACTGCATTGGACAGGAAATATATATTTGGAAAGTAGCGGAGTGTACTCGTATACTTGGACTTTCAATTATGCTAATGTATTTATTTAAGAGGGAATAATGGTATTAAAATATATCCTGCATTTTCTGTATTAGTAGCTACAGTGTAATTATCCACCTTATTTGTACAAGTCTTGACAATGAAAGTCCATACTATTTGACACAATATTCTTTTCAACTCCTCCTCTCTCTCTCTCTCTGTGTGCGCCCTCCAGCTCAAAGTGAAGATGCGTCCGAGGCCGTGGTCCAAACACTGGGAGCGCCCCAAGTTCGACATCCGGGGCATCCGCTTCGACCTGTGCGTGTCGCCGGCCGGGTTGGAGTACGTTCAGAAGTGGGCGAGGCCTTGGCAGGAGTACGACATGTTGCGGGAGTACGACACCTCTGAGATAGAAGAGCAGATCTCCAGCGAGATCCAGCAGGAGACGAGCAAGTTGAAAACCTCCTGAGATCTCAAGTTGTCCCAAAGACCCAACAGACTGGACTGAGATTATTTTTTTTTGCTTTAAGTCTGTTTATGTGGAGTTGCTTAAACAAGTATCTTTACACACATGCAGATATTGTATAATAAATGCCACTCAACATTACAGCTGGACTTCTGTGTTTGTGTTGCTTTTACACTTCTAGTAAGAGCAAATGTAGTCTTGGCTCTAGGTGGCACTGTTTCCCTTCATATACTCATGAAACACAGTCAGCTGTTGTATTTGCAGGGAGACCCATGCCAGATTTTTGCAGTTGCATCAACAAAAGTGAGCTTAGTGCTTTCATAGCGCAAAAAACCCTAAAAGAAACCTTTGAGTACAAGTTCGAGATTTCAAGTATTTCACTCTGTGTAAACCTGTAAAGAGTGAGGGGGAAAGTGCATGGTGGTATTCAGAGCAAATGTACCAAGGACACCCAGTGGTGTTTTACTGTTGTGGATGGAAAGTTGCGGTGTTGAGAAGGTATGTTAGCGCGTCACTCGCCTGGTATAAAAACACTTAGACTCCTTATGTTATGTCTGCTCTTGGTGAATGTGTGTGTATAAACACTCAAGTCCCTGCACTCTAATTTCTCCATATTACAGGATGAGACGCAGAGAAAATGGCCTTTAATATGGGAGTAGCAGATGTTTACCAGGCTCATTACGGACCACACAGTTAGGAGATGCACAAAGTGGGGGATCATCTGTTGTGGCAGTTAATATCCTAAAACCCCTTTTCGCATCATCGTACACACGGCAGCTTATTTGGCCTCAAACGCTTCACCTGTCACACCACCCCAACGCCACTAAAAAACATCAACTCTCTGGACCTGCATCTTAAAAGCCAGCTGCTTTTGTGTACAGTAAATCCTCCAGCATGTTGTCATTCCACCACCTTCACTCTTTCTTTCTTTTCCCCTCCCCTGTCCCCACTAATGTTCACGTGCAGAGGCGGGGAACCGGGATGTTTATCCTGCAGCGTTCTGCCAAGTCTTTATAAGCATACTGCAACTGGTAAACCAGTTTGGAGCGCACAGTTACTGCTTCGAGGAAAGTTCCTGTGTGAGCATGTGCGAGTGCGTAAAGAGAGTGAGAGAGCTTAACTGTATGTGCCTCTCATGCCCTCAGGTTGACATCTCTGCACCTGGAGAGCACTTAAAGCCCCCCTGGCTGGGAAAGCAGATCAAACAGCCATACATACATATATACAATATATAACCCCCCTCCACACACACACACACACAGGCTATCATATCAGCCTTCACAGACAGACACCGCAAACAGCTCCAACTGTAAACGTCTGGGACAGGCCCGTCTTGTCAGGAAACCAGATACGCTTCATTCATGCTCGCCGTGGGATCGGTAGGCGGGGCGTGCAGGTTTCGTTGACAAGTATCTAATCACATTGTTAAATTAAAACACACAAAAAAAGGAGAAACTGTTTCTAAAAGATTGCTCAAGACCCACCTGTTTGGGTTTAGCATCTTTAGACATTTATGGCTTGTTTATTACTACATCATATTTATCCCATTTTACTGTATTTGTAATTGTCAATAATTTCATAGTGGGATTTCTGATGCAACAAAAGCAGCGAACTGTCTTTGAGCTGTCTGTACATATGATGAGTGCAACAGGATCTTCGGCCCACAGCGTAGGCCTCAGGTAAATTACATCTTGTTACAATGTGTGTGTGTGCCTACGCCGGGCCACCCGTAGTCCCGGCTAAATTACACACTTGAGTTTCACCATATGCTTGAAGCCAAATGACTCGACCGTCTGCGCCTCTCCGATCCGTCCCAGTGGCCCCCGATGGGCTCCTGCTGCCATCACTCTCTCTTTTTGTTACGCCCTCGCGCACAACCCGACAGAGGCGGCGGCAGCTGTCGGCGTACGTGGCCTCGCCGGCAGCTGACGCCTGCAGCTGAACAGGCGCCCATCAAGAGCCGGTTTTATTAATGGCGTCCTGTGTGGCAGGGCTCTGCGGGGTCAGGGGTTCACTTGCAGTTAGGGGCCAAGCAGGCCTTTATGTGACACGGGTAGGGATGTCAATCAAGCGGCACGTTCGCGAGGTGCGTTTCCGTTCACCGGCACGCGGGGAAGTAGCCGTCAACGCCTTCCAAATGAATGGCGCGCTCTATGACTGACAGGTGAAACAGGAAACCCTGGTCTTCTCAAATTCCTCACACTCACGTGGCGACACGATTGATAGCTCATCTCGATGTGATGTAACCCGAATTTCTCACACTCGATAAAGCATCAAGGGACAAGATGACATTCAGATGTCGACTTTATGTCCTCGTCAAAGAGAACGCACGAGAAGTTAAGGCAAAATCTAATCACCAAAACAATGCCCTGACACATAAGGATTACTTTAGCTTTCTTATAAAACCATGCGAGTGAGACAACAAATATTACAAAGTAAAATGTTGAGTTTTTGCAGCTTCACGTTGCATTCGGATGAATGGATGACGGAGAAAACGAGTATATTTATCCAAATTTATAAAGGAGCTGTGGCCACATCAGCCTCACGGAACCAACAGCAAGCAAAGAATAAAGCATCAAAGAACTCTGCTGACACACAGAAAGGAAGCAAACATAATCAAACGCCTCACTGTGGCACAAGCGTAATACTACACATCAACTGAGGACATCGATAGAGTGCCTCGCAACATAAAAACACCCCTCGGTATAATGCGGAACGGAACCCACGCTGCCTGCATACAGTGTACCACCACACCAATTCAAACTAATTGGACACAATAATAAACATTTTGGTCAATGACAGTGTTCGCTAAACTATACACTGTAAAGGCACGTTTTTATACTGCTCTGAGACTATAAACAAAAACTAACCAACCTAGTTATAAAGGAAAGCGCTGAAATTATGAAAGAGGATTATAATTCCTTTTCTGTTCATATTAAATGCAATTTTAATTTTTGAAGCATTAGTTTGATAAATGGGGGGCCTCACAGTCAAGAGGTTGGAGGTTCAAATCTCTTTTTTTTTTTTTTTTTTTTTTTTTTCCTGTTCGGCTGTTAGGTCAAGCAGAATGCAAGATCTGTATCCCTTTTATGCCGGAACAGTTTTAATGTGTCACAGTGGCGTTTTTAAGCTTCCGCTGTGGTTTCTTAGTATTATAATTGAAGTTTATTGAGAATCAGAGTCGATCAGTCGAACAGGACAAAGTTTCGAGAGGGGAGAGAGAAACAAAGACAAAAGACAAAACACTAAACGAGATGAGAAAAGTAAGTGACATTACATTATCTACAACAATGAAACATTAAATATGAGTGTTGCATGGGGCTGTAGTGCGACACCCTGTGAGGGAAGGACAGGACAAAATAGAACAGGACAAGCACAGGAGAAGAAGCATGCAGGACGGTCGTGAACAACTGAAATGTGGTGGGATTAACTATGTAAATGATAAAAGTCTATAGGACGAGAGTATAAGTGAGGGGATACCCAAGCGATTCGCATATTCATGAGTTATTTGTCGCAATAAGTGAGTGGCCCCACACCCAGTGAAAGAGTCCCAGAGGTGTGTGCCTGCGGACACATGCAAGTGAAATGACACCGTTTTACATGCAAAAAGCCTGACAGAAGTGTCCTGTAACTCCTGTGTCCGCGCCGCGGAGGCTGAGGACCCCACCTGATCAATCGAGGGGCGGGATCGCGCCCAGGGGTCCACCTGAGAGCAGCCCGGCGGACGGGACACGTCCCAAACCGAGGAACCCAGGGCGGGCCGCCGGCCCCACCGAGGCGCCCCCGTCAACCGGCCGCAGGGACCCAATGCCACTCCCCTCAGCCGACTCCCCCACCTCAACCACCGCCACCCCCCCACGGTTCAAAACTCGACTAAGGTGTGAACTTTGCGTGTTCTCCTTACGCTTGTGAGGGTTTTCTCTACAGCATTCCAAAAAGATGCATGTCAAGTTTTTGAAAAATCTAAATTGTCCATAGGGGTGAATGTCAATTTCACTGATTGTTGGTCTACACGTGCCCTGCGATTAACTGTAGCCAACTTTCACCCAAAATCAGCTGCGATAGTCTCTGGCTCACCTGCGATCCTGTTTCATTTGAATGTTTCATTCAAAGGAATATTTACCTACATTTTGGAAACAATTTGCCTTTGTATGTCACCTGAATTAAGATGATGACATGTCTCACCGCATGAAAAAAACAAAACAAAAACAAAAAAAATTTGGTTATATTTGCTCAGGGTACAGCGAGTCCCAAAAGAATTTGACATCATTTGGTAGTATAACAACGTAACCAAATCTCGTTCAAATTTGAATTCTGATGTGTAAAAACTCGCCAAGCTTAATGTTAAACTCAGGTTTATGTTAGTATAATGTTTTACTTGTTCTTTATTTTTCATGGTGAATAATTACATTCACCTGCAATGAAGAGCCATTAAATATAAAATTAATTATTTCGAATTTTGATTGAAAAAAATAAATACAAATCAACATGTAGCATTTAATTTTGTGGCTGATCGAAAACATGCAGTTACTCAAATACTTTTTGGCACACCCTGTACAAGCTGCGGGCTTTTAAATGACTGACTACAACAGCGCTGGTGGCGTTTTGCGAGTGCTAACTGGCTGCCTCACAAATCTGTAAGCCTGCAGTGTCGTTAAAAAACAAAACCAAAAAAAACCAGAGGATTGTACAGTGTGCCAGTGTGGCCCTAAATCATTTGATCGGAGAAACACTGTGACCAGACCAGAGGCCAATGTAATTCTTAAAGCCTTTGTCTGGCGAGTAATCCGGTTGGATGTTATTTATATATTAAATGTCCTCATGCAAACAAAGCCCGCACTATGTAACGTGCAAGAATGGGGAAATGAAGAACAACTAAGCCAGAACATTTATTTTTTGGGACGCAGTATGTCACGCCTGAGGCAGCAACTATTACAGTAGGAGGAGAAAATTAGGCGGTGGTGTGTGTGTGTTTGACAATTCATTGACATTGTGCCACTATGCATAATTTCTCTGCCAGCCCTAACAGAATTCCTGCACAAGTGGCAGCTGTCTGAATGTGTCCTCTACTTGTTCTGGTCCAATCATCATTCACTCCTTTTCGGTGCATCTGCATGTTGCTGAAGATAACAGCACCAAGGTTGTTCACCGCATTCTTCACATTTCCAGGGAATCACAGCGTGTTCCCGGCCACAGCTTGTGTTTTTATGTGGGTTTTCACGCTCGGGACAGGTCATAACACAGCACACTAGGTGCTATGATGGGCGGTTAGGTCTGTTTGGTCACGATGACCTTGTCAGGGCACTTTGCAAACAGCCATGAGCTCTGAAACTATTCGGTCTGCTTTGATCCCAGCGTGATATATAGATGCAGTACCGCACGCATTCCTCTGAGGGGCGCCCTAATCGTAACCTCCTCACTGTTCCCAGCAGGGCCCCCCCACACAGCTGGTCCTCCTCTTTGCCGAGCTGTAATTGCAGCTCTGTCCTGGGAAATGGAAGGAGGAAATCCCAGAGCTTTCGCCCCGCACCGATGACAATATAAAAAAAAAAAAAGAGAGAGAGAGAGAGAGAGCGAGGTGAGGAAAAGAGGAAGAAAGCGTTGCAGCTGAGATGAAAGAGGGAGGGAGGCTTAGGAGTTGTGCAGGCGAAGGCGGTGGATGTGGAGGCATGAAGGTGAAAGCAGAAGCGGGAGGAGGGGAGGGAGGATGCTGGTTGTAAACGCTCCACTTTATTAACCTCATTTATCTGAGAGCCTGAGAGTGAAGGGAAAGTAGTGGGCTCATACTGTGAACACAAGGCTGCAGTTTGCTAATGACTGTACACACACACACACTGTCACACATACGCACACGAGAAACAGTATCTTCATCACAGCAGAGAACACTAAGTAGACTTACACTCATTTCCTGCACACCTACCTTGACCTCGATCCCGTCTGAACATAAATGCAATAGTTTACTAATCATCGGTCCCCATAATTCGGCGAACCGTGCATATTCGTGATTTGGCATTCGCAGATTCACTTTTTTACAGATATTTTCAGAGGAACCTTTCTTCTGGAATTTGCGTAAAAAATAATTAAAAAAAATATATATTCAGTGTTTTTGTACTCAGGCCAAAGCAATAAGTAAGGTGGTGCCTTGAGATACGAGTGACTTTGGGATGATACTTTGCTTTGCCTTGAGATATGAGCGCTGTACTTTGACATTTAACTCACTTCACAACAAGCAGCAGTTTGGCAGTTAGCGAGCAACTTAAGCAAAAAAGAGGCTTCAAGCTGTCAACTTTGCCTTAAGAATGCCCCCGCTAGCTTAACGCTAACACATAATGGAAAACGCCATTGACAGGCTAAGAACAAGCAACAGATATTTGAACACAAATGGTGCTGCAACACATGTAGGCAATCAGAATATTCATTGGCATGTATTCTTTATCCAATGCGATTAACAACTGATATTACTGCAGCTAATTGAGTCACTGAAAGTAGTACAGTGAACCCCCCCCATACTCGCAGTTTGGCACCTGCGGATTCACCTATTATTTTTTTCCAATTTCTTTCATTATATTTTTATTTTTTGGGGAGAACCAACACAGAAAATACCTGTTTGTGGTTTATCCCCGCTTCTTCCTGAATTCATTGGGTTAAAAAATATATGTTATTATTATTTTCACTGCAATTATAATGGGTGTCAGTTATCCACAGATTTCTGCTATTCGCAGTCTGGCCAGGTCCCTATCCTCTGCGAATAGCGGGGTCAGCTGTTGTGACTCCATTGGTCTGTAAGACTGAATTATACAACCCCCTGGTGGCCAAGGCAGGCACACCATAAGGAGCAGCACAATGAATTGAATTCAAGCATTAAATCAAGATCCACAGTGTTTCATTCTTAACATCTCATTTAACTGTTATTACTCAATGTTTTTTTTATTATTATTTTTTTTTTCATAAAGAACAATATTATAGAGTGCAATTTTCCTTATTAAATTTGAGTTACAAGCATGGTCACGGGACAAATTAAACTCATCCATCTCACTACATTGTCTGACTAACATGCATATCATCAGCCTATGACCTAAATTAACATTTTTATTAATCTCTTGGGGACTTACCTACTTTTTGCAACTAGTTGTAGTTCCCATCAGCCTCTTCTCATTATAGTGTCCCATCAAACTAAAATGTTTTCAAGCAACATATTATTGGCAAATTGGTGCAATATTTTGCCTCCCTGCCAAACCGCAGAGCTTTTGAAAATGTGCGCTCAGTCACGCCTTTAAGAACAGGTTAGCTATATGAGAGCGACTGAAAGGGCCACTCAAAGGTTTGGGCAAACAGTCCAGTGGAATCTCGTCACAGTGGGAGGCAAACCGGATCAGATAGTAAACCCGGACGAACTCTGGGCTGCAATGGCCCCTGGGTCAAGAAGGCCACCAAACACCTAAGTGAATCATCTGAAGTCTTGAAGACAACATAGCTAGCCCTGTTTGCTGAGGTTAACCTTGTCGAGTGTCTGCCCATTTTTTTGTGCTCATTAAAAAGCCAGAATATGTGAAAAAAACAGAATATTGACAGTTTATCCTTGATAATTGAAAACATGGTGCAAATGTAAATATTTTTTTAAAAAATGTAAAATTTTGGGGATTTTGAAAATTGACAGATTGGCCATGTCATTTGCAGACAAGGCTAAATAATTATAATATCTAAGAAATATTTGAAAGATATATGTAAAATATGTATTGATGTATTTTTATACATGGATTTCAAATATGGGAAGGGGGAATCCCTCGTGCAAAGGAAAAAATCTACATGGTTATTTTTTGTGTGATTAAAAGATCAATAGAATACTTTATCTCATACAGTATAACCCAATATTTCCTTTGAAGCAAATCTCACAATTCAAACAATTGATTTACCTCACTTGGCTTCGATTGTCCAGTCAAGCGAGGAGACCACTCTTCACACTCATCCATTATACACCGTGGCCATTAATGACCTGAGCGGACACAAAGAATGCACTCTTAGGACACTTGCAGAAGACGAATGAGCGAAGATGCACTCTGAACTATTGACAAATGGCGTGAAAACACACACCGGACGCACACTTAGAATGCGCAGTCAAAGACGGATGACACTGCCATGTCTGCGGCGAAGTGACGCTGCCTGAGATGAACCGTAGGCGACAAATGATCGGTTGCCTCAGCGGGTCTACTGACACAATGCGACAGCTGACCAGGGGGCTGATTTTTATTTATTTATTTATTTATTTTTTTGGAGATGGGGGGAATTTTGAAAAGGTTAAATGACTGGTTATTCACTGTCTTTCTCACGCTGATCAGCAGTGATGGGAAGTAATGAAGTACTTTGTGAAAGCATTTAAGTAGATTTTCAGGAGTCTGCATTTTACTTAAGCTATACATTTTTCAGATGACTTTTTACACGTAATTGTGTACTTCATTTAACTAGAGCAGAGGTGTCAAGCATACAGCCCACGGGCCAAAACCAGCCCGCTAGCGGGTACGATCCGGCCCGCAGGATGAATTTGAAAGTGAAAAAATACCAAACACATTGTGGTGGTGGGGACTAAGAAGATTTTTTCGAATTATGCTGGAAAAAAATGCAATGATAATAATTTCTAGGTCTTCATAAATTGATTCAATTTAAAAGTGCAATACTATATATAAGTTAAAGTTAAAATACAATCACTGTGAACAGTTATTATGCACACATTGTTGATGACAAACTGTAGCAAAATATTCAAGAAATCTGAGGGGTTTTTTGTAATATGATTCAAACTAAATCAGTAACTGAAGATGTCCCCAATGTATTTGATTTGTTTTGCATTCAAACAAATATTTGTTATTTATTATTATATCAGGTATGGTAAGATTTTAGTGGTCCTGCCCCTTTGTCGTCAAATTGGGCTTCATGTGACCCCTGAACTATAAAGAGTTTGACACCTTTGAACTACAGTTGTATAAGGAAAAATGCATTTCGTTACTAGTGTTGGGGTGTCTACACTTACACCTTTTCCCATCTGGAAACTTCGAGCTAATTATAAAAAAAAAAAAAAAAAAAAAAAAAAAAAAAAGAGGAGGACTGTCAAATGAAATTGTGAGCAGCCAGAGGTGAACACCCTTTGAATCAGGTCAATGGATGACGTCTCGCATTGAGAGTGTGATCTTCTAAAGAGCTGTGACCGGCCATTCACGGCGACTCTGACCCGTTTGTCGACGTGTCAATACACAACTGGCGTTACTATCTTTCACACAATGTGCGCGTCACCATTAAACTTTTGACCCCGTTGTGTGCCACTCTTTGACTCTTTGATTATCAGTCCACGTAGCGGTCAACTTTGAGGTAGCTAATACAAAGTTTCTAACTTGTGTTGGTGAAAACCATTTGAACGATATCGAAGTATAGGCAGACGGAAGTACGTCACAACAAAAATGTCGGCTCTCAGTGTGTTTGTTTTGCTCACCATAATGAGTTTGACTACACTTGTGCAGAGAAGTTGATATCTGCAATACTACTAAAATAACAAGCATCATAGGTGTGAGTTGTAGGGGGATGGTGCCCACTAAAACCCGCTTGGATGTCCCCCCCTTTGCCCGTCACTCTGAAGGGGAGAAGGACAACATAAGACTCCATCAAGACGTCAAAAAAAAAAATAAAAAAAACTTTCGTGGCAAAATACTGTCAACAGTATGTATGATATTTATTGTAGTGTTGCTTAATTTTTTGTGTGAAACTAATTAATTCATAAACAGCTATTTAATGAAATAAATGAATCAATCAATTTTAATTAACTAATTTTGTGGGGGGAACTGCTAAATTAAACCAACAAATATTACATCACTCTTGATTGTGTAAATGCTTGGTGGGCCCTATGTGAACCTGCGCCATACTTTGCCCACCCCTGACTGAGATGGCTCGGTCAGTGGTAAACATCTCCGAATAAAGCACCATTGCTCCATTTACACTTTCATTTTTTTGTTATTGTTAAGACTAGCACTGTACTCAAGATCTGCGTTTTTGTTAACTTGGTTTTGATTAGATTTAGTTTGTTTCATGATTTTTCCAAGTTTTCTTGTGTCCCATGTTCATGTCGTGTCTGATCGTTTGGTTTTCATCTTTACTTGTTCTCGTCAGCCCTGTAGCTTGCATCAACTAATCAGTAGCTCGTGTCTTGTCCACGTGTGCCTCGTTGTCTCGTCAATTTGTTTGTATTTCGTTATTTGGGTTTGTTCTGTTTTGGATCCTTGTTGCTGTAGTCACGTTTCAGTTGTCATGTTATGTTTCCAGTTGTGGTGACTTTTTAAAAAAACATTGACAAATGGCGTGAAAGACACACTTAGAATGCCATTAATTCAATTAAATTAACTAACCCTAACCTCATTTTTACAAGGTATTTTGTACCTTGTTTTCTGGGACTTTGTTTAATTAGTAGTTAGATTTTTGTATTTTTTTTTGCCACATGCCTTGTTTGCTTTTTTTGTGTTTTGAAATTAAATCTTTTGTAGAGATTTATCCTGCCTTAGCTCCCAATTTCCCTGCACCGGGGTCCTCCACTCATCCGCCATCACCACAAAACCGTAACAGGGTGCGCTTGAGGAAATGCAGACCATATTGAATATCATACGTCTATAAAGAATCTCCATTGCCAGATCGATGTCAGATGTCTTTACAGCACGTGGGTGTGGATAAGCTGATTTCCGTGGTTTTACTGCAGCTTGGCCAGCTGATAGCCCTGATAACAACGCAGTATCTATTACTCGACGTACCACCCAGACGCCATTACCGAAAGGTCGCGGCCTACGTAGCCAACTGCTGGCCAGCACCACTCAATACCCGAGGTCCAGTTTCGCAAAAAGTTACTCCTGTTCCCCGCCGCAATCTTCACAGAAGTGTCCGGATTGGAGATGGTGGGGGGGGGGGGGGGGGGGGGGGGGTTGTTGTTGGCTGGTAACCAGCTGCAGATGTTGCGCCGAGAACACCGGCCCTCATTAACTTCAATGGACTTCCTAATGCGACAGCTACCATATTTCATTGACCGCGCACCCGGGCCCCGCCGGACCTGACAGGGGGCCCAACTGATGCTTCTACTCCTCGCGAACAGAGTGCACCGATGACAGCGAGGCGCGAAGAGACCAGAGGAGTGTGAGGTGCGACGTGAGGAGAGACGTCGGAAAGAAGACACGCGCCCTCTCACAGAGAGGAAATCAATTTATCGAAGCTTTTTTTTTTTTTTTTAAGAGGCTGTGATGATAGCTTGTGAGAAGTCGGCGGCAGGCGATAACAGCTTGCACTCTTCTGGGAAAAATTCCAATAATATTTTGGAGTGGGTCTGAGGGATTTTTTTGTCAATTCATCTTAAAGAACATTTGTGAGTTGAGCTCATGGTAAAGGATGAAATGGCCTCGATTGTAAAGTCACATAGTGTAGTGGTAACACAGGTAAATGTTGGTTGGGGTGGCACTCACCAAATAACTCCATCCAGGTTCTTATTATCATTATGTAATTTTACGTGGGATCGCAGTACAACAATACGGAATGATTCTTGCGCATTAGGCATACAAACATTTGCAAAAATATGAAATATTTAATGGCAGTGATACAGTGATTAGCACGTCTGCCTAGAATTATGAGGTTTGGGGTTTGAATCTCTACGTGGCCTTTCTCTGGGTACTTTGGTTTCATCCCAAATTGCAAAATCATACTTTCAGTGGTGTCCAAAATACGGCCTGGGCGCCATTTGCGGTCCGCTGTCCATTTTTGGTGGGGACTAACACTACGAAAAAAATCATGTTTATATACTGTACTCATTGTACTGTAGAGCTTTTCTAGATATGCAAAGACAAATTATTTACGGTAACAGAATTCCTCTTCAAAACCGTGTTGAATAAAGAATTCATATATAAAGCGAAAATGGTTTCGTCCATTTTTGCCTCCAGCAACTGCATTAAAATTTGTCATCTTACTACAGATTGCATTTGTTTTGGTTCTCAATGTGGCGTCCAAAAAGCTTAAGAAATCCTGATCTTTGACATTTCAGTTTTTCAAAAATAACTATAATATATAAACAATATGTAATTTCTCGACTGAAAACACTGACTGTGTTTAACCAAAATAAAGTCAAAGAACTTCAAATTGATGGATTTTGCACAGACGGGCGCCCATGGTAGTATATTTGCAGTATATCGGTGTTTGACGGATTTGAAGACCGGACTCTTCAATTCTACCACGACAAACTCATCCGAGCTTGCCCCTTTACAGGAAACCGAAAAGGGTGATCTTTGTGAACTTCCGCGAACATTTTGGAAGCATGTACAATACAATTGTCCAAAATGTCTTGGAATTAGAATTCAGTGGGAACTAGGGAACTGACCCCAACCATTGATTGAATAATTGATTGGTCAAGAGGTGTCTGTGTGTGTGGGTCAAAGCAAGGGAGCGAAAGCGCCAGTAATGGCACAAAATAGGCGATAAACGGCCGGAAAAAAACGAGATAAAAGGAGGCAGTTTAGTGAGGGAATATACGATCTGCGGCCTCATTGTTCTTGCACACGTGAGGGTGCACAGCTTGGGGAGAAGAGGGAAATGGGGTACAGATGTAGTGTATCCAACGCAGAGGCTTGAACTTCAATAGATACGTTACGATTCGCTCCCCTGCTGCACGGCATTCCCCGACATCAAAACCCCCTTCTACCATTCTCACCCTCCCTCCTCAGCTACCCCCCCTCTCTCCTACCTAACATCCTTACCTGATCGCCGCGCTAATATCCGCAAGCCTGCCTGCCGTTTGTTCTTTCTCAGCGGCGCTGGGCTGCATTCATTTGACTCATTTTATTCTTATTTTTACGAGCACAGCAGGCCTTACCAGCAAAGCTGTGGCCTCCTTTGAACTGAGCTCGCTCAAAAGCCCGTACACGTTAGCAACATCCAGCCCTAATGACATGGCTATATTATCATGCTCCGCGTAATAGTATATCACTGCTGTTCGCACTTGCGCTGCCCAGCCTGCTCACATAAATACAAATTATTATGAGAGAATATACGGGGAAAAAAGTGGCGAGGGATCAGGGAAGGGTGAGAGAATTCCACGCTCCCTGGAACTCTGGGCTTTACCTTTCATGTGTCAGGCCTGCCGAGGGCAAAGCTGTCCGGGACAGGGTATCAGTAGAGGCAGTGGAACTGGCCGTGACCCTCCCCTCCTCTTTTTTGCTGCTTTCTAAAGCGAGGGGTGAGGGGTTCCCTGAGGAGCAGAGAGCTGAGACGTCAGAAAATTCCCGGTGCTTTCCCGGTGCCTATAGAGGAAGGGGCCCCTCTGGATTTGTCAGTTGTGGCTGCAGCTGTCTCCGGGAAAAAATGGACCACAGTGGACTTGACACTTGATCTCTCTTCTCCCTCTCCATCCTTTTATCTCTCTGTGTTCCGACTTCATGTACTTCTTGCCTCATCATTCCTCTCACTGTCTCACACTTGATGTAACCCCCCCCCCCCCCCACACACACACACCCCAAATCGCCCCGAGCTTCCACAACTTTGTCCGATCGCTACTGGAAAATCATGCCTTTTTCACACCAAATAACACTTCTCACACTAGCCTTTTGTTTTTAAGTTATAAGGAATGCTATAAGGGGATTTAGATATTTTACCCTCTCCAGTGTGGCACACAACTGGCAGTCAGTTGAGTGTACACCACAACCAAGGCTGAACGATACTAATCAACACTAAATTGTACAGCTTCATAGATAAAACTCTGCAAAGGAAATTCATGCATTAGTCACTGAAAAACAGAAGACCAATTTGGTATTAAAAGTGATAAACATCCTGCAGCTCACTAATCCCAGCTCCAACATTTTATGGGTACTTCCTTGGTCAGTGACATAACGCGCCACACAGCGTGCAGGTTTTCACATCCTGCTAACAGCAAACTGCAGGGAAAATGTTCTTCCACAACAAATAAAATGCATCATTTTCTCTATGATTAAAGAAAGAAAGAAAGGAAGCCTAATGTTACCTTCAGCAAGACAAGTCAACTACTTTGAGATAGAAGTCTGTGATTGGCCTTAGTGGTAACACAAATATTTAAACATTTTTATTGTAAGAAAAGAGGCATTTAATAGGATTTATTCGATTTTTAAGGGGACTGTTTGCTTAAGCATTGTTTCTCAATCTAAAAAATAAAAGCACGCAGGTCGGGCGTGTACCATTAATGTATATTTTTGCGAGATTATCTGCACATTGGAATCTGGTACGGTGCTAAGAAAGACAAACTTCATCTATGCATCCAGTGTGACAAATTTAACCGTAGAGCAAGCTTTCCCAAACTTCGGGTCAAGACCAAAAATATTGGGTTGCTTAACATCAGAAAAAAAAAATTTCGAAGCCAGGGGGTATCAAACTCATGTTCATCACGGACCACAATCGTCGCTATGGTTGTGCACAGGGGGACAGTTATGACGATTAAACACATGGAACATAAATGTATAATTGCGCAGGGTGTAATGTTATGCAAAAAAATCTAGAGTGACCTTTCAAGTTCACAGTTCGATACACGTTGGGTACAGTGCAGGAGCAAAATGCTAAATCAAACTGCTTACCTTTTGCCTAAACAGAGACAGATTTAATGACATTTCAAATGAAAGGCAGCTTTAATCTTTTCTTAAGAACGTGCAGCATAAATAGTTTTACAATGGTAACAATTTCAACAGCGTGGATTATTAAAATATAAGAACACAAATTGTTAAAAGCTACACTTTGTTGTTGGCTACACTTCCTATCACTTACCGATTATGTTCTGTGTGGCAACCCGAATAATTGGCCCTTTATATTACATAATTGCATTTGGTCATTTTTAAGGCTAGATTTGGACAAAAGTCAAAGAAAAATTGTGGCAGGCTTTCGCAGCCTCCGTAAAAAATGACACAGCTGGCCAGATGTGGCCCACGGGCCAGTCGATCCTTTCATTCAAAAGCAAACAATGAATAATGAAAGTAGCTGCTGCCTGACTTTGCGCAACCAATTGATCAGGCAACCGTGGTTCTTCAATGTGCGCATTTCCCCCTCATCTTCCTACTCGGCATGCTACGGCACTAACCGAGTAAAAAAAAGTCAACAAGGGGTTGCTGTCGTGCTATGGAATAGCAGCTTAACTTAATGGACATATCCGTGCGCGTGCTCGTGGAACCGACCCAGCGCTCTTTTCTGTCCCCGTGTAATTGGCCTATTTTGTCCGTGGCGGCACATCTGGCTCCCAGAGCTGTCCAGTCGGCCCGACGGTCTCTATAAAGTACAACTCCATCCATAAAATCTCCATTAGTGCGGGGCTGTGTGGAGGTCACGGTGAGGAGAAACGGGGGGTAAGCGCAGCACTGTAATGCCTTCACACGTGGGGTTAGAGGTGAACGCTGTTGACATTCCTCCCATGACTGTCTGATATCAGCGTGATTGATCTACTGCAGCCAGGTTGCGGGAGGTACGCTCCCGCGCTCACATCCTCAAACTTAAACATTTACGTTTTGCTCATGCGTCTTTAAATCTGTCTGCCGCGCATCGCTTTCTTCCTCGCTCACCTTCACGTCTGCTGGATCTCCAAAGCGTGGCTCGATGTCACGCGGGGATTGACCTTGAACGCGGGGTGTTTATCTGTTTTTTTTCTCTTAGCTTAAAGAAGATAAAAGAAGAGACTTGTGATTGATCGTCCAAAGGTTTTCTGTTAGCACTTCTACGTGAAGCTACAGTAGAAGGCTGCGAGTTACCTCGACAAATTCCACACCTTCCCAATGATGTTGGCCTTGGAAGGGAGCTGAAGCTTTCTACCTGCACACATGTAAATGAGAGCTAAATGTATGTTTACACCTTCCCCAGACGACAAACTTTTACAGCTCCGCTAACACAGTCTGGAAAAATGAAATCTAAAGACCCTGCAAGAGGTCTTTGATTTGCGTTGTGCACGACGTGACAGCCGCTTGCCAGAAAGTGAGCTACATTGTTTTTGTTTACAAGGTGGACGTGTGACCGGAGCATGAGCCAATTACACTTCCCATACCTAATAATATGTAACGTACCAAATGTTCCATACCGAAAAATCTGAATATGAATACACGTACCTTTACACCCTTAGGAATTATACACCTGAGCAATACTAGCGCAAACCGGTTTTGGAAATTTCGTGGAGCTGCGTAACGCCCGGCTCATTTAAAAGTGGGATGTCTGCATTGGTGCCGGTGTCACCACGGCCGACTTCGATCCTGTCCAATTGAAGAAGCTTCTTTCATTCCCTTTAAAAGTGACGCTTTATGTATATGCAGAACAGAACTCAGCGATCCGTGCGTGACTGGTGCATTGAACGTTAGTGTTTCCAATGTCGTCTGTTTTCCTCGTTTTTACAGAACTATCACGTGGCATTTTTTTTTAAAACAGTGATTCTCCAAGTGTGGTACTTGTACCACTAGGGGTACGTGGGCTCCCGAAAGAAAGAACAGCTCAGTTGTATATAACTTTTTAATAGACTAAATTTGGATTCAATCTTTAAATTGTTTGTTGTTAAAGACTTATAGGTACCATTTTTATTTAGCTCTCTTCTTCTCTTTTTAGCTCATTGTTGCTTTACATGAAAGTTGATGGATATTTTTGTTGACTCATTATTTAAATGCAGTTTTTTTTTCTTTTTCTGTATCGTATTTAAGTACAGCGTTAATGTTCAAATTGTGCATCATTTTACAAATTAATGGCTTTATTGTTAAATATACCTTTTTTATACCTGTTTTTGATATATACTTAGGCCTACTACGCTACTGTATTTTAATGTTGGTCATAAGGATGGTGCTTGGAGAGCTTAAGTATTTTTTTTAGGTGCTACTTGGTGTAAAAAGTTTAAGAACCACTCTTCTAAGACTTCCACTTTCAGACTCATTTTTATAGAGTGTGGTCAGGTTAAAAGGGCCATTATTGTGAAAAGAAATATCTAGAACAACAGACTTTTCAACTGATGACAGTTTAGAAGCAACAATATGGTGTGATTGTCATAAACTTCCACTTTCGAGCCCGTTTTAAAATGTTTGTGTTTTCAGAATCCAAAATGTTGTGTAAACTAACGGCCAACGGGACATCATTTTCGGTTAGAAACGCTGTTGTGTAAACATCCCCTGAATGTCTCCTCACCTACAGTATATGAGCATGCTATCACAGGCTAGTGGCGACAAACTTCAAGTGGAGATGATCAGTTTTAAAGACTTCCCAAAAAAAGGTCGACAGGTAGCTTGTCATACAGCGTGGGGTGAGACCTCCTGTACCTTGCACCTCTTTCTTGGTCACTCTTTTTTTTCCCTACAGCCTCTTTAAAAACAAGGATGCAATTATGAGTGGCATTGTGAGTGGCGATTTACAGTAAGGAGACAATTAAATGAGGAACACCCAACTTTCCCGTAGGCCAACCAGTCATTAAAGCCCACTCACGGTCACGCTTATCTCCCCCCTATCAAATCCACCGTGGCCATACGAGCCCACGATGGACTAAATCACATGCAATTTAAGTTTTTTTTTTCTTTATCCCCCCCAATCCCATTTTGGCCTGAGCTTCTTGCAGATAACACCCCTTATCCCCTTATGTGTTTAGGTAAACAAACAAACAAAGTTGGAAACATACGGTCAGCGGCTGCTGGGCGGGCTGATTACGGTTCAGTTGCCAGGGCAACGGGACTCCGGCCTGTTTGTTTTCCCCCTGGGAGGTGAAGTCTGGTGAGTATTTAAGAGTGTATGTGGTGAAGGAGCTGGAGTGCCCCCTTGTTGTTTATTACTTTAATTTGTCTGAGTGGTTCTAGAAAGATTTCCAGGGTGTTTGAAGAGAGGCTGGATGAAGCCTGGAGTGTGGCATGCTGTGCTAGGCGCTGGGCCCGATTTTTAAACCCGTCACCCCCCTTCAAGGGTCGCATCTGTGCTCTTCCAAACATTTACTTCTACATTGTTTTTAAGTTGTTATAAATGAGGAACGAAGCCTCTTATCTACAACTACCATTCATCTGAATACAAACTGAGATGAAACATCCAATTACCTCTGCATATAAGTGTTTAAGTGGTTAACCATTATCTCACAGCAAGAGGGTTGCTTCCGTTAAAACTAATACGATTATAAACAAGAACACCCAGCGAAGGAAGACCACTGCCGAGCCTTCAACATTCCAGCAAAATTATGTTGAATGTAAATTGCTACGATCCAGGATCACTGAAATGAGCTTAAAGTACAAAGCAATGTAAAGCACAACAAATTAAAATCACATACGCATTACACAAACTGTTGCTGTTGATCCAAATGTGAGATAAATAGGACTTCAAAACACCCATTACAAAAAGTAGGAATTTTTCTTGGTACATCATACAGTATGTGAACCCTCGACATAATTTAATGGGAACGCCCTCTGAAGAAGACCTACTTAAAAATAACAAAACAAATAAGCCGCGTGTCGATGGAAACATAACTTCCCGGTCATAAAAAGTCTCAGTGGGTGAAGGCTCCATTTTCATCAAGACAACAATAAAAGAGTATTCCCTGTCTGTGTGCCAGGATGTGTATCATAAAACATAAATCAAGTCATTATGAAGGATAAAAATCTGTATATTATGATGTAATAGATTTGTAATAATAAAAATATGTGAGTAATCATTTAATAAAAGAGGAAAATGTGTTACTTGCACTTATGCAAGGGTGCGAGATAACATTTCAGGGGTTTGCTAAAACATTAAAAACAGTGGACCCCAGATTCTTGGTTCGGTGTTTGCAAATTCACCTCATCATGAATATATATATTTTTTTTTTAGAACCTAGCCTCCATTATTTGTGGGGTAAACCCGTCTATTTGCGATTTTCTGAAAGAAAAACAAAAGTCAAACTAATCTTTTATTTTGTGGCAAGATGCTGTGTACAGTATTAAAACAATGAAGAGTTACTGTCGGCCGTAAAAATGCCCCGCCTCCAAAAAAAACTACACAAACAACTTAACCAAACATTTGTGGTTGAAGTCAGAAGATCCGCCTAAACAGTCTCGCTTATCCAATCACAAACTCGTGTATGACAGTCAGCAGGAGTGCATAGATATTGTGTGCACGTTTGCTGCGGCTGCTTCGGCTCCAGATAGTTTTACCAAACTAGGATTACACATGGCATCAAAACCAGTATCGTGCTTGTCCACATTGGGGTTGCAGTTGAGCTGGATCCTTTGGCAGCTCACTTTGGGCGAGAGGCTTGGGCACACAGGACTCGTCGCCAGTCGTCATGTCGAAAGTAATGTACACCATTCTAATCTATCGATGATGTCGTTCAAAGTTGACGCAAATCTCCTTTCAACCTAATTAATCCATGCAGAGTTGGACTTTGCGTCTGTCTGTCATCATTACACCGGCTGACTTAAGTCCCTGGTCGTCATATTCCTCTTGAGACAAATTCCTTCGCTCGCTCAAGGACACACGTCGGACGTGGAAACAATAGGACGTGTCGACAAGAAGATAGAAAGCAGACAAAAAAAGCAAGGATGCGCGATTGCCACTGAATGTTGAAAAAGCAGCAGACGGCGAGTGGGAGCGGAAGCCAGCAGACGGAAAACTTGCGCGGTGCTGAGAGATTTTGGGAGGCAGGGATATGGCCAGAGACAATGGGACAGACCGGGACACAGAGAGAGTCATGCAGTCGGCAGGAAGTCCCCTAATGAAAGCTTTCCTGTCTCACTTGGTGTCCCCGGTCTCCGCGGCCCGCTTGACACCAATTAAACCTGCTCCTCTCAGACATGCCACCACCACACTCCCACACCACCCCTGACACCTACACACACAGACACACAGACAGACAAACCAGCATTTGATGGCTGGCGGCTGCGTAAGAGGACTTCCTATGTAATGTATGGACACAGGTGCACATTGCATTCGTATTTTATTACTTTTCACTTATTTTCCGGCAGCACGGTGAACTAAAGTGTTGGCGTCACAGTTCTTTTCTACGTGTTCTTGTGGGTTTTCTCCAGGTATTCGCACTTCCTCTCACATTACCAAAACACGTATATTAGGTAAATCACAGGTGTCAAACTGGAGACCCGGGGTCCAGATCCCCCCCTTTATGTGATTTTGTGTAACCTGCAAAAACTTGCCACAATTTTGCAAAACTAGGCAAAAAAATGTTGAGGTCCAAATGCATAATAATGGCTTCCCATGTGGAAAATACAGTTTTAGGTAAGGTACAATTGTAACTGCCCTGCTCTCAAGCCACATACCGTCCGTAAACAAACCCAGTGCTGCTCAGATTCTGGCTAGCAGACGTCATGGCTCACGATGACAGCTTCTCCCTGGTTCTTGATATGGAGCCAAAGCAAGTACAAATGCCATTGTTAATGTTTTTGTGGCATACTCATTTAGACTGTTCAAACTGTGTGTGTGTGCCCTGCAATTGACAGACGACTAGTTCAGGGAGTACTGCGCCACTCCCCCTTCCGCGACCCTAGAAAAAGCGGTATACTGTAGAAAATGGATGGACTGATTAATAAACTAGGTCCGCTGACAGACATTTGACTTTAACAGTTAACTTTCTTGTGTACATGCTGTTCTTCTTGTATTAGTTTCCACTTGTTGCTACTTTAATCAAATTGTGGTGACCAGCCAGGACAGAAACTCAGTGAGATATAAATAAAAAAAAAAGGTTGTTGTTTTTTTTTTTAATTAATTTGACCTGTCCCACAAGTTTTAAATATATTTAAATATATTAAAATACAGTTGAACTTAAATCATACATTTTAAAGTATTTCTAAACACCTGTTCTCACTTTCTAGCTCACTCAGTAGGTTTACGTATGTTTTGAGTTATGAATGGCATGCAACGAGCGAGTTTGCACAGCGGTGTAAGCATATTGTACAGTACTTCATCACATGGTACAACAAGGAGCACTCAGTTACCGCCATACTTACTGTTTTCCATTTGATTGCTTTAGATTTATGGCTTAGAAGTATTTTTCATGCACACATTTCCTGCAATTGTGACTTTACTACTGCGTTAGCGTAGGTTACTACGGCACGTTCCGACAAATTCGGGTAGGAATGGAACCCTATTGTAAACCGAACACCACTTGCACTTTCCACTTTTATTACTACTGTACCTCAGCCATACTGTACTGAACAGCCAATACAGTGTACCACATTCACACATCCTACAAGTTCCATTTCCTATTCTATGTTCATCATCCCCCCCCCCCCACACACACACACACATCCCACACAATTACAATTCTGTGGTGGCGTTATAACTTATGGGTACAATTACGGTATTATGCATATGTATAAAGGTGCTTCATTATGTTTTATTCATAAAATAACTAGAAATGTGTCTAAAACGTCAGGAACTATTGCTTCACTTTTCGTTTTCTGAAGAGTACGTACAGTGCTAAACATTTGCATAGATGTACCATCACACAACCACACACACACACGAGCAGCTGTGTTGTGTCAGCGCGTCTTAGTCTAACCGTAACTAACTGTAATCACTGTTACACAAGAGGCAGCAGTTTAAAAAAACATTTTTTTTAAATGTGTGTGGCTCCTCCTTGCAGGCACACCTGTCCTGCAGGTAAACTGAAGGGCACAAACTGTATAGACCAACCACTATGCACACAAACAGTGGACAGTTTAGATTATTCAATGAACATTTAAATGTGGGAAGAAGCTGCAGTACTTGGAGAAAAGTCACACAAATATTATCAGAACATGCAAACGCCACACGGGAAGGCCGAAGCCGAGATTTAAAGGCCAACTCTCAGAACAGCGAGGCAGATGTACCAACCATCATATCAACGTGCTGCTGTTTAAAAAAAAATAATATTTTATTAAATTGTTATATAATAACAATATTTGATTACGAGAATGAAACCACTTTTTTCCAAGATGAGACTGAGGGCAGAAAGAAATTGACCTCTGCCACAAAGTGGAGACTATGAAGTATAATACTGCATATGTGTGTGTGTTTACGCTTGTCATTTATAGCTGTGTATTGATTTCTGGCTGTTTGTTATGAGGATGCTGAGTCTGACCAGTGAACGACCAACAGTAGTTTATGTCACACATCTGGTATCAGCTAGGCACGCTTGGAACCCCAGCTGATCAAATACCAGAAAGTATCCTGTGGTGCCTTTTTTCTTTCCTTACCCTCCGAGGTAAAGTGGACCAGCGCCACATTTGACACATTGAAGCTTCATAAGCACGTTTCAGGAGCCGTGGTCTGAACCTGCTGCAGTATCTGGAACAGGAATCAGGAAATGAGGACAAGCCCGAACTCATCCCGAGAAGGACTCGAGCGACAGCGCCGCGCTCGCGCCGATCGTTACAAGGCGCTCTGTGGTTAAATGACGAGCTTGCACAGTGAAGGGGGGGAAAAACATGTATGCCTGGAAGATCTTTGTGTGTACCTGCAGGGGAGGAGGTGAATTCAAAAACAATCCAGTGGGTTCATTAATTCAACAGTTAGTAAAGTTTATTTTGCACCTCCCCCCAGTTTTCTTGCTTCTAAATTATCCTCCTCCTCTCCTTTGAAGTCCCCCGCCACTACCATTTTGCCATCTCTCCCTTTTATTCTTTTATTCACAGAAACCACTTTCCCCCCTCTTTTCTATACCACGTCCCCTCTCTCATTTTTTCTTTTCTTTTCAATCCATCCTCTCTCTTGTTCGATCCCTGACTCAACTTTCACATTCCTGGAGCATTCCTGCCGGATTAGCCCTTTAGCATTCACAGGCTACGCTGAGGCCGACCCCCTCCTGCCGACCCCCACTGTGACGGTGGCAGGCACTAACGGATGACACTCACAAATGTGTTTCATCATCTCACGCGAATACTTGGCTTCTATTGCGCCATCTGGCAATATAAACGCCATTGTGGCAAATTATTGATAACAACTATAATTCTGTCTCTTGAAAAAACTAATTGTTTAAATGTGCCGGTCTAAAAAAATTTAAGGACTGACAACAAGGAAGAATTTTGGAAGTGGTATGGATTTGAGGCCACTGTGCCGAAAATGAAGTTGAACTGGTACAAAAACAAACAAAAACAAAAAACGAAAAATTGCAATCAATTCTGAAACAAGTCACATGACATTCCTTAACATTTTTGCTATCTCTCAAATACAAATCGCACAAGGTGAACATTAGTGCTATTGAGAGACCATATAAAAACTTTTGTGTATAGTTTTAACCTTCCCCCACACTTTAAACACAAAACACTTTTTCTAAACCATATGTTTGAAGTTGTTCTTTTTAAAGTCGCAATACTACACATTGATGCTTTACGTGAAAGTTGATGTATATGAAACTGTTAAAACAACACATAATTCCCTTTAGACACACACACTAACATCTTTTTTTCTGCTACGGGAACACAATCAGCTTTCATTGCGGTGTCCGATGACTGCGTGGTAGTCACGGACGGTTGTTTATCGGCTCCGGTTCAGATCGGCTCTAATGTAAACATGACACCTGGGTGTACAAGCTAATTGTCGTCTCCCGCCACACTTTTTCCGGTCTGATGCTGTGACACATCTTGTCATAAACGCGAAACTTACACCTGTCAAACATTCAGAGAGTTAAAATTTATAGCCTCCAGTCAAGAGACGACGCAGCGACTAGCACGGTGGCGCTAAGTAGCATGCGGCTATCACATACTGAGCAGAGCCACTGAAAGTTCGCTTTAATTTTCTTCTAATTGGACTACAATTTTGTGAGAACAGAAGTAGTGTCAGTAAACTAATATTTGTTTTAAACTGAAATTACAAAGTCATGTAAAGTTCTTCTGTACTTCCTGTTGGCATAATGGCCAGCTGTCCCAATAATTTTGTCCAAATAGTATAGATAGATAAATAGAGAATACTGTTATGCGACCACAATAACAGACACTTTATAATTTTAACAAATGTTTTAGTGCTTAGTAAGTTATATGCCAAAAAAAATAAAACATTTTAAACCTTTTTTCATCAGCTAGCTAGCTACTATAGCTAGACAGCTAGCTCAAGAGATAGCTCGATAGACATAAATAGATAGCAGGATAACACAAAAATGACAAATCATGACAAAAATGCAGGTAAACGGTTTAGGATTTTAAAGTTACATAAGACAACAGACATCTTGCGGTATATAATGAATATTTGCTTGGGCTTTAGTACACACACAGTACATGGTCCCCTGCTTTGCTTTTTTTTTTTTCCGATGCGGGCTTTTAAGTTAAAAGTGAAGCATTATGAGGTAATCATGGCCGCTTTCCTGTTTGCTCTTGGCTTTCTATAAGGAGGGCTTTGTGTTGAGTCAGTGTTACAAGCCAAACTAGTAGCATTGGCTCGCCACATGTGGAAACACTCACAGGACCACAAAAAAGAAAAAAAAAAAAAAAAAAAAAAAAAGAGGAAAAAAAGAAAAATTGGCAGCGACAGAAGGGAAGAGGAGCGGAGTTGAGACGGACTGTGTGCAGCTTTTTGATGGCGAGGATCACCTTACTTGCGTCAAAATAAAAGTGCAAGCGGAGCCAAAGGCGCACCTCCAAAAACCTCTCAGCTGTTTCCCCCTTCTCCCTCGCCAGCATGACTCATATCTATCACACCTTCCCTTGCTCCCATTTTTTTTTTGCCCTGCTGTGGCTGTAAAGTAAACTTCCCACCCCCATGAGTATCTTTTCTTTTCTCCATTTTTTTCCCTTTAAATCGACCTTCTGCTAATTTCCCTCCTTATCCACGGTTCATCTAAATCTTTCTTCCCCGACTCATGTTGCAGCTCTTCCTGTGAATGTACAGTACACTACTGTGTTCCTCCACATCAAACTGATTGCTTTCTGTCAGGCCACGCTGCTGCGAGGGGCCTCAAAGCGGGGGCCAGCTCGCTCACATCTAAACATCTGTCCATCCCATTACTGTAGCAGCCCGACGAACCCCCATTCTTTTTTACCCTGGAGAGATGGGGAATGACAGCGTTCCCGGGTGTCTCCTTAAAGCCCGCGATGATGTGGGCCTGCTGGTTGATGGAAAAGGCCGTTTTGGTTGGCGTTCCACCTGGCATCTGACCGGCAAGGCCCCTGGATTTTTTTGAAAATATGGGTTTGGTTAGAAGGATGTATAGGGAGCAGTGTGATGATGGGAACGCTCGTCCTGCACCAGGCATCCGTCGGCTGGGTCGTTTGGTTGGAATGTGTGTCAGGAAACCTGTAATGGGTTTGAGTGTATGAGCTGGATGGATGACTGGTGTCTTTTAGAGCAGTGAGGCACACAGGAAACACACGCAGCTAGTGATGGTGATGGTGGGAAGCAAGAAGCAAACAGTGAAACCTCAGAATTTTTCCCATAGGACATAATGGAAAGAGAATGAATCTGTTCCAGGGTCAAGCTGCTGTCATTATAGAATAACATTTTCACTGTCATACAAGTCGTGTAGAAATAAGTTAACTGTTGTAATAACACGTCACAATGATAATCTTAACGAATGATGAAGGTGTAATGTAAACTCATCAATCCTTGGAATTTCCTAATTGTCAAGTGTAAAACTTGAAAAGTGACTCAATGATAAGTGGCTAAATTGCGTGTTCACTGTAACAGATCGCGCATGTTGTGTGTTGTATGTGATCTACTAAGATGTTGATCTTTTACAAAGATCCCAAATAGTGGCACTAAATTGCATTTTCACTCACTGTAACAGATTGCACGCGCTGTCATAGGTGATATGGCATGACTCCTTTTTGTGACTGGCTCAATGTCACCCCTTGGAACATACAAAAGCTCCAAAATTGTATTGCTGGATAGATGATACTTTGGGATCATTTTTGTGTCTGGCACTTCATAATTATTTTTTTTTTTTTTACACGAATGGGGGAAAAAAAAAAATCTCTCCTCCCTGTCATCTCAAATTTTGCCAATGCCGCCTCCTCAGCACGATAGCCATCATGACGCAGGGCGGTGCCACTTTGCACCTGCCTTTGAGACACGGTAGTTAAATACACAAAATCAGCCCCCGCAATTTGTCTTGGGCTTGAGAAATCACATTGCACATGCTAAATTAATTTGCGTCTATTCTGCACATTTGAGTTGAAATACGTAAAATTAATTGAAGGCCGAGTTTGTGCATTTGGCAGACGCAACCCACGATCCACCCTGTTAGTAGATCAGTTTCCAGAACTGCTAACACTGCATGGTGACAAAATTCAGATTTTTTTTTTGCTCTCACATGTAACAATTGTGGATCTGTGGAGGTTTTATGTAACATTAAACACCAAATGTGATTTGGGAGGGGGGGGGGGGGGGGGGGGGAATTCCAAAATGTACCAACTCATAACACTTCCACTTAAGAGATTCCATTGTACTGTATGAACAACCCGTCATCTTGAAGGCAGTCATTGTAAACAGCTAATAAGCAACATACACATCATGTGCACCGTGCAGGAATATATTTTCATTACAATTCATGAGGGAAATTCCATTATGATGCAGGTCAGAGGAGGATATGTAACTTGTGATTATAATAAGCACTCATTTCATTTCATGCCTGTAAGAAAGAAAAATGTCATCATCCAATCAAAAAAAATATTGGATTACATTAGTGTTACATTTATTGCCACATAAATTCCAAGCTTCTTGTCCCACTACTGGCTAATGTGAACATCAATCCAATTTATGGCTAGTTATTGGTTTGCTTTTGTAGAAGGTAAATATGATGATCAGAAGGGATCGTGAGCTTGTTACTGCTGCCAAGCTTAAGTGTAAGGCTTCAAGCTGGCATTTCAGGCAGTATTAAAACTTGGCGGTCTCTATAGGGTTCTTGTCAGAATACTTCATTTGATTTAATTTCATAAGTTGACTTAATCGATAAATTAATACAATCGGCTTTGTAAAATAGTAAATGTTCTATACCTGCAACAGCTGACAAGGCAAGAGGTGAACTCTACACTGGACTGGTCGCTGGTGAATTTCAAGGCACACAAAGTGCATATTAAGAGTTTACACACCCTTGTCAAATGCTAGGTCTTTAAGATTTAAAAAAAAATAAAAAATAAATAAATAAATGAAACCAAGATAAAACATTTAAACTCTTTTCACCATTAATGTGACATATAACCTGTACAACTCAATTGAAGAAAAAGTGTTTAAGCAAGGGAAAGTAAAAAACAAACAACTGAGATGTATGTATGTAGTTGTACAAGTGTGCACACCCTCTTATACTATAACTGGGGATGTAGAGACGTACATTTTGGGGACGTGAGAAGGTGCTCCCCCCCCAATTGAGTTATACAGGTTTTAGCTTTTCACATTAATAGTGAAAAATATTTTGAAATGACTGAGATCTTCATTCTTGCATTCACAACTATGGCCACTTAAATGTCGTCAATGAACCTAACATGCACGTTTTTGAAACACGGGAGGAAGCTGGAGTAACAGGAGAAAACCAATTCAAGCACGGGAACATCATGTAAACTCCACACCGAGCTGAGATTCGAAGTCGGGACCTTTCGACTGTGAGGCAGATGTGCAACTAGTAACCACAAGTTCATTGTGTTGCCTATTATAATAGAAACTATTTTATATTAGTATTTATGTCTTATGCAAAGCATACATTATTATTTTTTATTTTTTTCGCAGGACAGCTACAATAAATATTGTTACATGCAGCAGAGCGGTGATTAAAGCTATAAGTTGACACACTGTCCTTTCAAGCGTCGCCGTGTGGGGACAAAGCTCAGTCACTTTTCCAGGGTGGAGCCGGATTTTGCGGATGAACAAGCAGGACAGATGGTTGCATGGACGGCTGAAACCGAATCCGTCATAGGCCGCCCCAGCAGAACCTGTTCCTCAACGCTAATGCTTCTCAAAACATAACGTGTTTAGTCAAAGTCCATCCATCAGCCATACCGCTTATCCCGTCTAGAGTCACAGAGGAGGCAACTTAGAGAGGCGGGGTCAACCTGGACTGATCGCCAGTCAATCAAAGAGACCAGAGCATTCACATTCACACCTTGGGGCATTTTGCAGTTGACCTAACAAGTCTGCTTTAGGCCTGTAGAGGACCCCAACCAGAATCATCATCTTGTCAAAGTGCTAACCACCCACACCGCTGAGCTTGTGTCTTTCAGTGAGCTACTGACAGAAACAAGGTGCTGAATCCTAACCCAGTTTCCCTAAAAGATGGACGCACATCTTGTGACGTTGACCTCGTGCACAGGTCAACACAAACCCACAGAGTGGAGGGCAAACAACGCTGCACTGAAGGATGAGCCACACGCACACACAAACACAGACTAGCGTTATTGACCCATCGCATTCAAATTTGGCACCTTGAGTAATTAGGGGTAATTTTCCTCGGGTTCAATGGGTTGCAACCAGATGCATAATCACACACAGACACCCAACTGTAACTAAATATATACATGTTGAATTATGGGAAGCATGGCGCAGTGACATTTAGAATGTCTGCTTCACAGTTCTGAGGTTCTGGGTTTGAATCTCGGCTCCTGGTATCCTATGTTGAGTTTGTACGTTCTCGCCGTGATTGTGTACGTTTTCCGCAGGTTATTTCGGCATCCTCCCACATTCCAAAAATATCATGTTAGGTTCACTGAAGACTCCAAATATTTTTCTTTTGTCTGGCAACCAGTCCAGTGTGCCACCCACGTCTTCCCCAAGTCAGCTGGAATAGGATTCTTCTCACCCGTGACCCTAATGAGGATGAACGGTAAAGAAAAGGGATGGACGGATGGATTGAACTACAGTGGGGCCTTCAAATACAAATGACCCGACCAACTTAGTTTTGTAACATACGAACAGTCATTTGACCAATTTTTTTGCATTGACTTGCGAGCGCAAACTTGAGATACGAGTGCTGTATATTGGCAGTGAACTCACTTCATAATGAGCAGCAGTGTGGCAAACATTGAACAATGAGGCAAAAAATGAGTCTTCAAGCTTATTAATGCCACTCCCAGTTGTTTACTGTCAAATTAAATATAAACCAAAGACCATTAAATATTGTGCATTGAATAAAAAGTCTGCTTAGCATAATGCTAGCAAACAATGCAAAATATTATTTACATGCTAGCAGTTGCGGTTTTTGAAGCAATGGATGTTTGAATACAAACAGTGGAACAACAAATGTAGACAGGTAATACTCACAGGCATTATTTTTTACCCTCTATGAAAAAATTACTAATAAAACAACATTACTGAGTCACTTACAGTAGTACTACAAGAAGAAGTACTATTCTACTTCCTGTCTGCAAGATTATATTAAACTGCCCCCGGGTGGCCAAGGCAGGCACATCAGAAGGAGCAGCACAATGAATTGGATTGCAGCATTATATCATGATGCATAAACTGTTTATGTTTTCATAAAGTCAGTAAAATATGGAACAGATTAATGACATTTCCATTCATTTCAATGGGGAAAGATGATTTGCAATAAGTTATGAGCGTGGTCACGGAATGACATAAACTCGGATCTCAAGGCGCCACTGTACTACTAACAAGAATGCATCATACAATACGAGAGACTTTCTGGGAACTCAATGACCCTGTAATACATATAATAGGACTAGCTTTTGCATTTTTTGGTCACCCTTGTTTTCATAATTACATTTTAGATAAAGACAGACATAACATGCATAAATACAGATTTCATGAGCTGACACGCACGCACGCAGACACAAAAAGAACATGCAGATAAAATGTTTCCTCATTGTATATTGTACGCATACACTGACAGACACACGCACACACATACATGCAGCACGCTTGTCTTGTGTAAGTGAGCTGTCTTGTGTTTCAACAATGTGTGCAGTGTGAGCTGCCTGCCTTTTTCTTCCCCTGGCAGGAGTTACCCAATCCCCCTGACACGCATTCTGCATGGATGACGGCAAGCTCTTCTCATGACGCCGCCGGAGCCACCCGTTTAGTTCCGCTCCGGTTCTGTACACGCACAGTTCACGGGGTCAGAAGCAAGGAGGGGAGAGATGTGTGCGAGCCTCCGATGAAGCGTTTGACCTCTAGTAACGGCGGTGGTCTGTCCCGGTCCAGCATTGAAGGGGGGCCTAACGTGGAAAGGCCTCTCACTACGCTGCTGTTACAGTGAGGACCCGCACAAATAAAGCTGACCTTGGATGTGATATGTGGGGCAACAAAGAAGCGTCTGTTGACCTTGCTCAGAAGATTGGCAGAAAGAACTGTGTGCGTGTGAGTTTGTACCGCCCGTGGCTATGCCCTCACCTTCATTGAACCCCCTCAAGAAAGAGCTCAAGGGCACAAAGGCGACACCCTCTGACCTCTGACAGGATTTAAAAACTCACCTCATTTATTACAGCAGGCCCTGACGTTTCACGGATTACGCGGGAATGCGCTCCGAGATCTGCGACCTGCCTGTTTACATGTCGCTGATTACCTTTTTGTCACGTTTGATGTATTTTGTTGGGACGCTGCCTCTGTCAGAGCTTAACAAACCATGTATCATTTGTTCTTTCCATTTGAAATGGGCAATCAACGAACAAAAACAAAAAAAGGGACTGATTATTTTGTGATTTCTTTTTTAATCTAGCACAGATTTTTCATATTTCAATTTTAGCCTTGGATCAGAAATATGAATGGAAAAAAATGGGGTCACAGGACTGAATTTGATTTGAATATTTAATTGGTCAGGTTTGCAGGACCCGAAGCTTTGATAGACAGCATTAGTACAGATATGTTAGCATCAAACTCATTTTTGTCGCTGGCCACATCATAGTTATGATTTTCCGTGGATTTATATGAACCCATATAAATGCATGATGACCTCATATTACGACACATACACAAGAAATTGATGTAATACGAGTTTTGAAATTAGAAGCCAGGAAAGAGTTGTTTGTTCAACTACTGCCACGTTTATAACACAAAAATGCTTGCAATATCTCAACATTATTAAAAGTGAAGACAATTTGCATTTTTTCCGAGTTTTAGCAAGAATCATAAAGTTGAAGCATATGATTTGCTTTTGCGGGGCACATAAAATGATGGTGCAGGCCAGATCTGGCCCCCGGGCCTCGAGTTTGACACCTGTGCGTTGTGAGCTTGTTGCCCGCGCCAATCAGTCCGGAGTACGATCCATCAGCCATAATATATCAAGGACAAATGTGTTTGTTTGTGGTGCGGCCGACACAACCTGGAGCTGAACACGCTCAAGACTGTAGAGATGATCGTGGACTTCAGGAGGCATCCCTCGCCACAGCTACCCCTCACGCTGTCCAGCTGCCTTGTGTCAACTGTCGAGACCTTCAAGTTTCTGGGTATCACAGTTTCTCAGGACCTGAAGTGGGTGATCAACAGGATGTACTTGCTGCGGCTTCTGAGGAAGCACGGCCTGCCACAGGAGCTGTTGAGGCAGTTCTACACAGCGGTCATCGAATCAGTCCTGTGTTCTTCTATCACAGTCTGTTTTGGTGCTACTACAAAAAAGGACAAACTCCGACTGCAACGGACAATCAAAACTGCTGAAAAGATTGTCGGTACCCCCCTACCCACTCTTGAGGACTTGCACGCTGCCAGAACTAAGACAAGAGGTCCACTTGGACCCTCCACATCCTGGTAACCAGCTCTTCCAGCTCATTCCTCGGGTAGGCGCTACCGAACAATGCAAACTAAAACCAGCAGACATTCCAACAGCTTCTTCCCTCTTGTCATCAACTTCTTAAACAGCTAACTGTTTCAGCACTGCCAATTCTTTGTCTTGAGTTTGTTGTCACACTTCTGTCGGGCCAATAATACATTATTCGTGCACTCACTGTAGTCGTCTCGCCACGCTGCACTATTTGCATATCTGTTGTTGACCAATACTGGCCACTCATGCCAGAGTAGCATCTGCACCACTTGCACACTGACTGAGGAGTATCTACAACATTAGCACGATGGACATTGTCCCAGATCATCGCACTACTAGTCACGTTAAACTGCGTACATTCCATGAAGTCTCGGCGCCCTTTGCACCGGACTATTGCTATATTAGTCATTCAAACTGCTCTAATTGCTAGAGGACTCTGCATCTTTTTGCACAATTGTCAAAAATAAAATAAAATTGTACCGGCATTACCAGATTACTAGCAACCTTTTATTGCTCAGCGACTGTTTTTCTCAATGTCTTTATGTCGCAAAAGTGTTCTCTGTCAAATGACTGTCTGTTGTCGTACTAGAGCAGCTCCAACTACCGGAGACAAATTCCTTGTGTGGTTATTTTTTGGACATACTTGGCAAAATAAAGATGATTCTGATTCTGAAGCATGATTGTATTCGACTTTCCGCATTACACGTCTGACATGAAAGATATGATTTTACCACAGTTTGTCTGTCCTATCGCATTGTTTTCAACTCATACATGCCCACACGGAACACCAAATATGGACTTGGGGCAAATTGCTTCAACAACATTCTTATTTTCATTCTTCTTTCGAACAATGTGCACTGGTAGATAAAGGAACTGTGTGTGTATGTCTTTGATTAATAATTATGGCTGCTAAAAAGTGAACGTATCTTTACTAATGCCTGTGACCAAACATCAGGGTCACGTAAACATGACGAGCAAAATATTCAAGTCAAACTTAGTCGTGTTGCCTGTTTTTTCAATTTCATATTTTTGATCTGAGCCTAAAATGGAATTGCAAAATATCTGTAATGTTTTTTTGTTTGTTTGTTTTCTTTTTTTGAGTGGTACACGGATTCTTAACCATCTTCTACAAGCATTCCAGCCAAACGTGAAGCGTGATTGTTTTGGAAGTGAGCCGAATGAAATCTCACAATTTTGTCTTTGAATGCAGGCTTTTGCCCAACAACACTCCGATTTCGAGAGAAAATAAGCGGTGGCGTTATGAGAGCATCCATTAAAAGCCAGTGTGCTGGTTATAGTGAGGTTGAGGTCTGGCATGCTCCTACTGTATGCCTCACTTTTATGATGTTCTATAAACTCACTTATTATGTACTCATATTGCCAACGCTGTTAAATCAAAACTTGTGTTTAGCTTCGAATGTTCGTTAGGGTTTGGTGGTATGAATCGAAAAACAACTACCGTATTACTGTATGAATGACCCTTACACTTCCTTTTTCATGAAGAATCCTCGAAATGATCATCAAACTTTGTGACATAAATACCTTAGATGACGTGGGCATAAAAAAAAAAAAAGCTTGGCAATCTATCTAGGGTACCAGCTTCCGACAGGCTCATTTGAGGAAATTTTCATGTCAGAATCTGTCCAAGTACAAGCCCTGGAATTTGCCCCAAATTACTGCTTCAAACGCAAATGGCTGACTCCTCGTTTGATTTCGAGCGTTGGTCTTTGAGACTCTTTCGTGCAGTCTGTTGTAACAGACGAGTCCACTGAATTGTGTGTCAATCGGCAAAACTGGTGTTTGTGGCTGTTTGTTTTTTTTCCCTTCTTCTAACTTTCCAATGGGTGCTACTGAGGAATGAATGCACAAACACCAAAGAGGCAAGATTCACTTAAAGCTGAGATTTTTCCTGAAACTAAAAACAACGTTATTGAATGACATTCTCATAACATTACATCTTTTTTTCCTCTTATAAATTATACTTTGCTATTGTAACCTTATGACTCTTCAATTCCTATGGCATTCAGAGATACACATGGTAGTTGTGTTTAATTGGCGTTAGGATTATAAAGGTGTCCTTGGAAAGAACAAAGCCCGTTTTTTATATTTGATGATATACGCACACATACAAAGATTTTGAGATGTGTATTCCCCTCAGATTTTTTTTCCCCCCATCTTTGAGCCTTCATGTGTGTGCATGGCAGCATTTATGTGAATACATGCTTGTGCTGTCAGGAACAGGATGCGTCGACGTAAATTGGGGCTTGGCGCGGCGCACTCCGGCTAAGCGGCGGCATAAAAACTGGCACGGGGGTTATGTTGTGACGCCGCATGTTGCAGAAAAAACATAAACTGCCGATGTCAAATGAGAGAAGGAAGGGGCAGAAGAGAGAGAGGGGCACAAAGGATGCTTTCACTCATTCCAGCTAGTTTTGCTGCGTAGGGAACATCAAGGCCAAAGCAGCATTAAGCAGCGCATTTATGCATTTGAACTGTTTACACATAGTGTCATCAGTCTCTTCTTTTTAAGTCTTTTTTTTGGTCTGACATTCTAAGACAACAATCAATAATTACAGAATATTAATCAATAATTTGAGAAAAGGGGGATGGAAACTGTTTGAAAAAGGTAAAGGCAATTAGGCAAGACCTTTATGGGTCAGTGGCAATCACTTTTGTAAGGTATTAACTGACCTTCTGCAGACTGTGGGTACAATGTTTTTGAAAAGGTTGACTAAAAATGACTTTTAAAAAAATAAAATAACAATAATCACTGTAATAGAGCAGTTATTTGGTGACGTCAGTTTGCAAAGAAACATTACGTACGGTACAGTATTATGCAGACCAACTGTTTGTCCGGAAAGAGTCTTTTGAATACCTTCCATTGGTGCAGGTTTAAAATTTGGCATGTAGAAGTAATGCATCTGGTTCCAGTAGCGGTGTGAACAAACTCATTTTAGTCCTTACACCAGGAGTGTCCAACCTATGATCCTGTGGCCATTTGCGGCCATTTTTTGTGTGGCCCGCTGTATTAAGAATAACATTTGACATTTGGTCCAATTTGTGAACATATAAATGATCCACAAGTAAATTAGTGTTTTGGTTCTAAAGAAGAAGATTCAGCTGCCGCTCAGTGCAGGGCAAGAATTATTCTAGCGGGATACAGGGCCGTGGGGCACCCCAAAATCATGAAAAAGCTTCAACTATTTGCCTTATCGCCTTTAACAGAAAGCTACAAAGCTCCAAAATAACTTTTCTTCGGAGTCACACTGAGGGCAATGTTTTTTACAATAAAATAAAGAAATCAAAAATATGTGACACATAGAGCAAATGACGTTTACGTTGCGTGAAAGAACGCACTGCTGAGTGTTAATGTCAGGCAGCTTAGTTTGCTAACCCAAGCGATATTTGCACTGATGTTCCATCTTAATTGCTCCATTTTTTATTTTTTTTCCACTTCACTGGAGAGCCGAAAGGTCCACAGTAGACTCGTAACTAAAACAAACTCACATGTTGGGACACTGGTAAGTCAAGGTACCACTGTATAAACAGTAAATACTTGTTTGATGGATTGCTTTAGGCATATTTATCAAATTAAAGTTGAAGAAATTTAAAGTAGCCCTTGCATCCTTTGAATTTTCTGTATGCGGCCCTCGGAGGAAAAAGGTTGGACACCCCTGTCTTATAC
Source organism: Phyllopteryx taeniolatus (assembly GCF_024500385.1). NCBI lineage: Eukaryota > Metazoa > Chordata > Actinopteri > Syngnathiformes > Syngnathidae > Phyllopteryx > Phyllopteryx taeniolatus. Next base: position 12,360,293 of record NC_084519.1, read on the forward strand.
CAATAGAATTCTTTTTTTGAGATTTTGTTCCAAATCTTTGCAAACATTGTCCTGTAAACAAAGTGCCACAAAACAGTTGATTTGTTTTCAGTGCAAAACATATTCGGAAAATGGCCACTCAATTACACAAATAAAAGCAATATTTACATTCAATATTTGTATGGTTTCCATTAAATCGTCATTAGAAATGCTGCAATAAAGTACCAAAAAGGCAGAGCAAACCACTGTAGAACTAAAATAGTCTCGTAATAATAGAAACTGACAGATCCCAGACAAATGGTTTGGCCTGTGGAGCAGTAATGGATAGAGGGAGACTTTGCGGCCCCTTTCCTACACATCCTGAACACTACGGCCTCTCTTATGCATGTCGGGCTCTCCGCTTCCTTCCAGGGTTAGGGTCCAGGCCTTGGCCTTTCACCAGGTGGCTCCTGTCTGGCCACACACCCCCCGTCTGAGTCCCTAAACCTCAGTCTGGATGCCCCCCCGAAGCAAACCTGACGGCATCAGTGTCACTACCGTGACTCGTCTGCTAGGCTGATGCTGAAGTGTGTCAAACCGGATCGCAGGATCGTGGACCCATTCTGGATTAGAGCCCAACCGATATGGATTTTTTTTTTTTGAGGCCGATTCCGATATTTGGAAGAAGGGGGAAAAAAACATGATAAACGATATATCGGATGAATAATTAAAAAAAAATATATATATATTGAATAAACTAACTTATTTGTTGGTCCTTTAATGCTTACAAACAAAAATATATGAATTGCAGGCAGAACGTGATTGCAGAGAGCAATTTTTAAGTCCAAGCCATGCAAAAAAAGCATTTACTATTGAATTTATCTTTACATTTAGGCCATAAATCTACGCAGTATATCAGCAAGATAATAAGTGCCGTTACTAGCGGAACATTATTTATGCACTATGCCCTTTAACGTTAGGTCCCATTTCTTCTACGCCATTATTTTCTTGGCCATGAAGTGACGACTTCAAAATAAAAACCAGATGCCTTTCGCAGATGTCAAAACATGTCATCTTTGACAGCGCTACATTATAAAATATATCATGTAAAAAGGAAAAGTGAAACTGAAACTGGAGCCAATTTTAACAGTAATAATGCACACTAAGCATTAATATAAACATATATATAAAAATATATATATACACACACACTTAAAGACATTGCGCCTTAATGGGCATATGAGGATGGAGGAGGATGTAATTCATACAGAATAATGTTGTGTGTGCCATGTCATTTACTTCATGCACATCCCTACTGAACAACATTCACTGTCTCATGAGAAAGTAACCATATATCGGCAACGAATTGGCAAAATGGACGATTAGGATAAGTTTGAAAAGGGCTACTAGTGGCCGATATAATCGGCCGGGCGATTAACCAATGATATTATCGCATTTCCTGCAGCTCTGTCTTCTGTCCTGTGTATGACCACGTCTTCCCATTCGCACTCCCCTCAGAAGCCCCCTCGGCCTGCGCGTGTGTTTGTGTGTTTAGTTACACAACAGTGTTGTTTCACCTCCTTGAATTTGTACACAAACTCATTAGACCGCATGCTTGAAGGGGGTGGAAAACAGCACGGCGGATGTACAAACGATGGGTGGGAGGGGAGACTCCTGGAACAGACACCTTCGGAACAATCGGAGGGGCTCCGCTAAGTTTCCTGTTGGACTTTTTATTGGCCAGGCAGTCATCGCCAGAGCGACGTCGGCAGGAAGCGCCGAGGCACTGCATGATGGACAAATGGGCAGGAAGATAAAAAACCGTGAGGGGAGAATGTGCGGATACACTCCCCGATCTATTTCAGGCTTTAAAAATACACACACGCCGACGATGCTTTGCTCACTGGCCTTCGCCACCAGTGAGTCAGACAATTTTACTCTCACTGGGAATGTGTTTTGAATTCCTTTTAGAAGTCAATTGTAAAGTACAGTACTGTAGTGTTAAAATTGTCAGCTCAACCACAAAGGCTAGACAACAGAACAAAGGACAGAGATAACAGCTTTGGCAAACATTTCTGACCTATTTGGTTCTATTTATAACAATACAGTAGCCCCTTCTCTCTTCGCGAACAAATTACTTTCACAACCTAGAATTGTGGTTTTTTTCTCTCTAAGTAATACAATATTAGTAATAGACTACTCACAAAAAGTTTGGGATATTCTGCTTTCAGGTGAAACTTGAGAATGAATCTAAAATGCACTGTAACCTTTACCGGTGAACTTCACTTGACCTTGAAAACTTTTGTCCAACTATTCACTACTTCAGTCCTTTTTTTGCACAACTGTGGTCTTTAAACTTTGACATTTCACCCACAATGTTGAGCACACTCTGTCCGATTTCAAATAGCAGTAACTAGTATGACATAATATTTTGGGGACAGCACAGTGAAAACAGTGGTTAGGACATTTGCATCACTGTTCTAAGGTTCAGGGTTCGAATCGCAACCTCAGCCTTGCTGTGTGGAGTTTGCATTTTACATTTTGGAAGTCACTTGCCCAACACTTTTCATTCAGTGAGATTCCACCAACATTTATAAGAGCTGATTTTTCCACCATGAGCTCAGCACACACAGACACTCCATTTATGTTGCCGTTTCGCTCGTGGCATGACATCAGTAAACTGGTTACCACATCACATTTTTCTTCATTACATGCTTTAAATATTTCAAACAGCTCTCAGTATGATGCATTGCAGTCTTCTATCTCTGCAAATAACACCTACAGTAATAAACATGTAATAAACATAATAAACAGGAGGAAAGTGAAGGGTGGCCACTGTAGCTGCATCAGAAACAGGGCAGAGCATTTGGGAATGACAAAAATGAGCGTATTCGAAAACTATTTTATTCAGCTGTACATCAATTGGCTCCCATCAGAATTCCCGGTAATCAGTCCTCCTTTGATTGGGGGTCACCATAAGGAATTAGCACTCAAACAGCCAGCATTAATATATTATTAGTATTATTGGTTAAGCATCACGAGATTTACACATCCAGACAAGCGGGCCTAATTTGTCCATTTACCCTACTTTTGATTTCTTTTCCTCATCATGTCATCTCATCATAATGCTGAAAAAGAAGACACAAAGATGAAGGACAAATACGTCAGTGTGAGTGCTTTTATCACAAGACATTACAAAGGCCTTGGGCGTCTTTTTCATAAGTTGATTGTTTAAAACAAAAGATAATTCATACAGAAACAAGGATTCATTATGAAACGGGTTCTGGATGTCAGTGATGTTATTAAAGTCCCAACAAAAATAATTCAACCTCCTTTCATTCACGGCTCATTACACCACTCTGGTTATCTCTGACAAATTGTAAACATCTCCCCTTCCGCTCACTTGACTCCACTTTACTGTCTATTATCATCTGATCTCCTATTAAGAATCATCAGCCCAAAAGGGATGAGCTATAATAGACTACTTATTATACTGTACATTCAGTTCAAGATCTTTAATTCCCCAGAAGAGTACATCTCCCACTATGCTGTGTGTGTGTGTTGGGTATTTCATTACATCATGACCTTATTTCAGGGCCTCATTAGCGTGCTCGTTATCTCATTAGCTAATTTAGAGGACCTTGTTAGCACCTGTAAAATCCACTACGGCGTTCTAGTGTTTGTTAGGGATTGATCCCATTCCAGTCGCCTGTTTTTCGGGTGGATTTTGCCTTTCAGGAGGATGATTTGATCACTGCGGTGGCCATCTGCCTCGAGCACGACTGTGTATGCGCGTCGTCTTACCGAGTTAAAAGCAGGAGCCAGCAGCTGTGAAGTTTGACCGCGAGCTGAGTCACCCATCCCGTGCAGCTGTTTAGTGGAGGTTAGTCGGCTGTGGTGGCAACAACACACACGCACACATGCAAAGATATTGAGAAAACCAGGAAGAGGGCTTTTCCTTTTCCCAGAAGACAAAAATAATACTACTACAACAGTTCTGTGTTTCCTTCAAACACCAGAATTACTTCTTTATTTGTGTTAAGTGGTTGCGCATTTCTGGAAGAGTAGCGCCCTGAGGACTCATGATCAGGGGGGTTGCAAGTGGAGGGTATCCTTTTAGGTTAATTTGGTCTTATTTAGCTGGTGGTCATGCTGAAGTTGTGTGTCGCCCAGAGGGACACGCTCTTTTCGATGGGTTAGGAGGAGGTCTGCTGTGATTTTTGTTTTTTTTTCTCCTTTCTAAGGGGACACAGAGGAAACACTGGTAGCACTTAAGTAAAGCCAAATAAACAATTTGGGCCCAAATGACTCACAGGTGCGAGCAGGCATGATCGCCATCTGCGGCGGGGCCCTTGGTGGCACCCCTGCCGCCGCGGCGGTGGCACAGTCTGCGGCAACAGAACGATTATGTAATCATTTCAGCTGTCGGTACGGCTCAAAACAAACCGCACAGGCTGGATATTGACTTTATGGCCACGCCGCTCGGAACGCTGTTTTTTACTAACACCACTGTATGAGCGTGCATGGCATTCCTGGGATACAAGTACCCAAAGGTCTTTGTACATGTACTGGTACTAGAATCAGTGGTAACGTTAATATTCACAAACATAAAAACAGAACCTAAACTGCTCAGCCAAGTGTTTTGTTGGTTTAACTCATTTAGTTCACCCAATAAAGGTCTGCTCCAAAGCAAATGATCAGTTCATGATGTGAAAAAAAAAAAAAGGTTCTCAACAAAAGCATTCATTTGTATGGACACCAATAAAACCCCTTCATCTCTAAAAGGGGCATTTGGGAATGCCCAAAAAAAAAAAAAAAGTTTAAAATAATGTTTCAAAGCATCACAAAGCACAAACACAAGCCTTCCTTTCAATGATGCTCACTGCAGTTGAAGCCTTAACTTGATTAGTCGGATAAACATCAGCTCAAAAGCATTTACGGGGTATGGTATAACGGTGACCTCACTAATAATGCATACACACACACACACACGCGCACATGCATTGACGCACACACTTAGCAAGCACTAAAACTAAGCTGAGCATGGGCAGCTGCCAAGGCCAATCAAAGGCCTCTGTACATCCCGGGAGCAGCTGTCTCGTCCAATCATAGCAGCACGTGTGTCATCCGCCTTTCAGTTGGAAATGAAGTTCAGAAAGGCTCTGTGTTGGACACAACAGCACGACTCTTGTTGCTGTGTCCCTCGGTAACAGAACAGGACGGATTCATTAAATGTGTTAAGACTCATTCCAATTAGAGTTGGAAGAAAGAAAATATTTAACGGGTAGCTTTTTTTTTTTTTTTAAATATATAGTAACAGTAAAGCAGAGACCTTCAAGGATGTGCTTCTTTCCATCCGGACAAAGCATAATGCAACACTTTGTAATAGAAAAAAAAAAAAAAGAAAATCATACAAAAATTATACATGGATTTTTGTTAGCCCGTGGCCTGAATTTCTGGATGTTTAAAGGTTTATGACCTGAAATTTAAGCATTTGTCTTTGGCCACAGCTGCCAATATCTGGATCATTCTCATTGTTTGTCCATGGCTTAACATTTCTGGACCTTTGTTGGCCTATGATGCAAAATGTCTGGATGTTTCTTGTACTATGGCCCAGCAGGTTGCTTGACCTATGGCTAAATTTTTCTTGGCGCAAACTTTCAGGCTGTTTCTTCGACAATAGCTCAAAATGTTAAGATCTATCTTGGTCTACTGGCCAAAGTTTTGGGATCTTTTCTGCCCTATGTCCCAAAATTTCTGGATATTTGGTGTACTTGGGTCCAGCATTTTTCTTGACCTATGGCTTCAAATTTCAGGATTTGTCTTGGCCCATGGCCCCAAATTTCTGGATCTTTGTTGAACTCAAGGCTCAACACCTTTCTAGACCAATGGCTCCAGATCTTGGTTCTTTATTTGGTTAATGGCCGCAAAACTCTGGATCTATGTTGGAGCTGGTTTTGAAACATTGTTGGACGATGACCCCAAATTTTTCTGAATTTGTTGCTTCACATTTACAGATTATTATTGTGATCCAAAGTATCTTCAGATTTCCATAAATCCAGCAAGTTTTTTTCACTGATGGCTACCCATCAAATATTTTTCCATACCCATGAGGCAAAATGAGGGGATCTGCAGCCCAATATTTTCTTTGACCAAATTTTTAAGAATTTTCTTGCCCCATGGTCCCACATTTCTGTATCTTTCTTGGCCCCTGGCTCATGCCCACTTAGTTTCATGGAAATCTGTACTTTTTGCATCCCGTCAACTGACAAAATTTCAGAGTGTCTCCAAAATGTAATGGATTGGGAGATTATCGAGCAATCCCCAACTTGTATCCAAATATACGTGTGTGTGTTCTTGTAATCCAGCGAACACAGACACATCAAAAAACATTTCCTCCTTGGCTAAGGTAACAAACCCTCACAGTTCCATCAGTATGCACCAAAAGGAGCAGGCAGACTCAGGTGACCTATTCCCGGGTCAGTTCCTGTGCCCAGGGGCGTCAAAGGTCATGATAAGGGTTGGATGATGAGAGGGGAGAATTTTAGTAAATGGTTGTTTCCCCCCTTCAACATACACACAAGTCAGTGTAGATGATGGAAGGCCAGCCAACTGAGGTGTGAGTGTTCTCTAGAGGAGGCTGCCTCAGAGAAAAGCTCTGTGTGCTTCACAAAGTGTGTCTGTGGTGAGGTCAGCTGGTGACAGCTGAACGCTCCCAATCGGTACACCTCCGCCAGCCGCTGCTTCGCATACTTACTGAAAAGGCTGATTCATGCATTCATCCTGGCAGCAAAGTGATTCACAGCTTGAATGCACACACAGACACACACACACACACTTGGACCCAGGCGGAGGCCAGGAGGACTTAACACAATCACCTTTTCTTCTTTTTTGGAAGGCAGGAAAAACAGTGGAGCGACACGGCGGCTTCTCTGCCATGTGGAAAGACTCATGGGAGATTATCGCCGTGTAGCCCGTGCCGGGGACGAACAAGGGCCCAGCTGTTTAACAGGAAGTCACCTCCGGCAGGCCCAGCGCCTCTAGCAGTCCTTCACTCAGCCCGGACGGCCGCCAGAGGGAAGTTGAAACAGACACTGATGTAACAAAGTCAAGAAAGCGCCGTGTGTGCTTTGACTGTTTGTTTAGATGAGGGATGCCAAAATACAAGTCATGTTTAAGATTGATTACACAAGAGGGCAGACCTCTCCCAAGGCTTTGACATTTGTCACCTGAGAATTCAATAAGTGAATCCTTAAAGTAGCTAAAATTTCATCACCCAAGCACAACAAATTACTGCCTTAACTAAACGTCTTATTAGTCATTCATTTTAATTAACTGTTGTCCTATGATTGTTTTCTTAAAAAAGTAAATGTTCAGCATGGATAAAATCAGGAAACTTGGTTTGACATCAGAACCTTTGACCTTGCACCAACAATTTTCAATTCAGCTCAAATTTGACAGATGGGTTTTGTAAAATATTGATGATTTTTACTAATTGTATTAAAAAATAATAATAGTGGTTTGTGGATTTGCACCAAAATGTCAGGGAAACAGACTTGGAAGAACGTTAAATCTGGACGCCTGATTCAAATTCATTTTTTGTCTTAGCTTAGTTGTGATGTTGGGCTGATCTCAAAAGGTGTTGTCTCAAGTGACTTCACTGAATTATTTCATTTCTCTATCTCCACTTTGCATCTCCATCTGATCATCTCCAACTCCTGCGGCTCAAGCTGTCAATCAGCCCCACTGACAGATTGCTGTGACACCGGCCCCAACGTCAGTTGGTGGGAGGGTAGTGGTATGTAAATCCAGCTGCATTTAGTTTTCTGGGCGCAGGAGAGATGCACCTCAACTTGGTCCTATCTCTTGTATTGAAAAGGAGCTACTGCCTATGTACAACTTTCATTGAGAGTCTATGGCCAAAGGTTTTTGCACCCCAGGCCAGACAAGATAGATGAACGAAACAAATGTACTCATCATTAACTACATAATATTTATCTTGCTCATCTAAGAACAGATATACAATTGACTGCAATAAGTGGGACCCACGATATAACAGACATTGGATACAAACGGACCGTTTCCATTTGTCACTTATTCTGCCGTTGACAAAGTCTGTTAGTTCCAGCACTGGTTGTTGTTGTTTACTGGCGCTGTGGCGCAATGCAGGAAGAGAATGGCTGACATATTTCAGGGTCACAAATATACAATATGACTAGACGTGCCTCCCGTGCCTACGTGGCGGCCATGTTGAATGCGGGCCACTGACATGGCAGCCATGTCGAATGTGGGCCACTGACATGGCAGCCATGTCATATGGTTATATCTATTGTTTATTGTGCCGTAGAACGCAGCACAAGAAGAGAGGGCGGCAGTGTTAACTCTGAGAAATACAAAACAAAAGTCTCTGGAGTCTGGAACATGCTATTTTTGGTACAGTAAAATAATTTTCTCAAGCCTTTCGCCTTTGGCGACAGATTTGGAACTAGGAAGGGCACTAATTACATGCGGCTCATGAAAGCGACTCGCCTATGGTGAGTACTAAACGTCAACAATATCACCATGACCAAGCACACCAGTGTGGTAAGTTTGGATAAAATGGAAAACCTTCAAACATTTTGAAGCTTTTTTTATATATATACTCATTTAGAATAACTTTGTACTGTACTGGGCGTTTTAAGCCATGAAAAAAACTACAAAACAATTTTCTACTGTACAGTAATATGGGTGCATATGGCCTCCAAAAAACAAATGCTTCAATGTATGGGACAATCAGCTGTATCGGATGACCGCCCCTATTAGTCCGTTCTGTTGAGGCTCCACTGTACGTATGATCTGAAATATTTCATTGTATTTCATTTTCATTAAATTTCACATCTTATTCAAGGTAATGTGGAGAGTGGTGAGGCGACGACCTAGCGGCCTCTTTCTGTACACTTGTATGACAGCTACGAATGTCACAATGTTACTAACACAGCATTTTCCATCCAGTTCCTATTTGTTTTTAGATGATAACAGTTTGGCCCCATTTTCCATTACTTCTTTGGGAATTGTTTCAAAAGTTAACCAGCCAGCATTCTGCAATGGACTTTATTTGACCATAACATTTCAACTTTGGCTTCTTATGGTTGCACAGCAACGTACATCAGAGGGAGGCGATGACGTTTACTAGGAGGAGTGTGCTTTGATGCAGCTTCACGTCACGCCTACACATTAAGCAAAAGCAAAGATTGGGTGAGAGAGTTCAGTGGAAAGATAGAAAAAAACGGAATATGGAAGGACGAGCACGCACGGAGAAATCGTAAGTGTCCTTCTCCAGCAGGAGAAACAGTCATTAGCATTGCAGATGCTCGCGATAGGAGCGTGAATGGGCCTCATGCATACAGGGTTTGAATCCCGGCATTGTCCCGGGAAGTGCGCAGCAGTCTTACTGTACCGCTCCTGGTGTGGGAGTGGAGTCGGGACCCGCAGCGGTCGGAATTCACTGTGGATACGCGTGGGATTCAAGGCTTTCCTCTTATCACAGCCAAATGTCAAAGTGAGGATGTAGCCGCGCGGAAGCAGAATAAAGCATAGCGGGAATACTTCTCAGGCTGTGTCAGCGGCATACTTCACATTCAGCTGGGCAGCCATGAGGCACTCCTCTTTGAGAACTTTCAGCTGATTAAGTTCATTTCAATGAATACAGTGTCGCACATGCAACACCGCGCTGCAATCTCAATTTTATTTGTTTTTAAGACATTGACACTATGGTTGAATTGTTATTGGGGTTGTCAAAGTGAAGTTCTTTTTAATGGATCAATCTAGCAGCCAATAGGGGACAACTTCAAAACGTTTTCAGTCGAGACTAATGTGAGTCAACGTCGGCTAGTTGCAGATGACGGTGATATTATTTGTGGGGTACTGTACAATACTTTAAAAAAAAAAAAAATGTAAATGTTTTTTTATTAAATCGAAGGGGGATGGAATGCTTTGCAAAAATCTATATTCATAGACAATGGACAGGTGACAGGCTCACCTCCTGTTGCGTGACAGTATTTGCATTATTTTTGGTTGTGTTCTTAACCATCATATTCTACAGACAGCATACATCAGATTGATGTGATGCCATCTGTTTCTTTCAACCCCATGCGTCACATTTGTGACGATACGCTGGGATGTACAGCATTATCCAGCATTGCTGACCTCAACTGGATTCTTTCTTGCGTTTAAGCTTAGCAAGAACATATTTCAGCGTTTTACGTGCACAGAGAAAAGATATGCAAGCTGAGATTTAACACGTGTTTGTGGTCCATTGGTGAATCTCTGATGAATCCTCATTCTTTCTATGTTGAATGAGTTTGGGCAAGAGGTGCGGTACACCCAGGACTGGCCAACAGTCAACTGCAGGGTACATTTTGACAAATTGCTATTCACACTCACATTCACACCACAATTTAAAGTCTTCAATTAAGCGAACATGTATGTTTTTGGAACATGGGAGGAAGTCAGACAAACCCGGCACTCGATTTGCTCAGTTTGTCAACAAATGTACGTTAATTATTACCAGTGGCAAACCAAATAAACAATTATCCCTGAATCTGATAAAGCAGGCCTGCTCAGGCTGCCCAGTTACTTGTTTGACAGCTCAGGTTGCCTTTGTAGTCTTGAGCCATCTCGCGTATGCCGCAATAGTTTGCATTCACCGTGATCAAATGCAGTCCCAACGACGTGAGGCGTGCCCCGACCGCAACCTCTACTCCCTCGTCACCCCTATTAAGCAACGGCGTCTGACCGCCACACATTACGCCCGAACCGTTTGAAGTGTTGCGAGTTTTACCGTCGCCCCCGGCCTCGGTGACAGATGACCCCGCGACCGTGTCCTTCAGAGGCAGGGCCGATCGATACATACAAGCCCCCTCGCCCTCCTCCGGCATCATCAAACAAGCATGGATTATGTGTGTTGGTACACGCACTGGCGATGTGCGTGTATGCAGAGCCGTGAACTTCTACCTAGAACTGTTGTCGTTCCCAATGTGCACAATTGGAATCAATACAATAGAGGGGCATAGATGGCGATTAGCATTAAACATGTCTATTGATTAGGAGCATTTGTGTTGTGTATTCCCTAATGAACACTCGCTGGGGGGGCGGGGTTAAACACCTGGCACAATCCGGAGGAAACACATTTAGAACATCGAAACACGTATGAACTTAAAAAGAGGAAAACCTAAAATGACAAACTACGGACAAAATCAAATCCATTCAGGAAGGATTGTCAACATCCGATTTGTTCATATTTTAAGATGTTTCACATTTTTGCTATTGGTCAACCTGTTGCCATCATTAAACCTTAATTCACTGTACTAACAATGTTTGAATTAACATTTTAGCATTCTTAACTCTTATAAAGATGTAAACAAAAACAAAAAAGAAGTTAACCACTGTACATAAGGAGACGTCTGATTGAAAGTTATAAAAATCATTTGATTCCAAGGATTGCCTCAAAAGGTTGTGCCACAAAATGTTTTTGTCCAGGCCTGTTTTGTGATTTTGTTTGTTAAAATAATTCCGTGAGAAGCAATATCTGATTCTTATTGGTGAAGTTTCATCATTTTTAAAAATGTATTATTACTTTTGTCAGATTCAAGTTATTTCTGTGACCACTGTGGGTTTTTCTTTCAGTAACAGAAGGGCGCCAACAATTTTGTCCATGAGATCTTTATTGGTGGTGATTTTGTGGAATTTCTAGTGTTTTGCATTTCCAACTCACTGTGTGCAATTTGAGCTTTAATTAATGTCAGTGTGGATAACAAAGAGCTTTTTTATCTCTATTTTCTAAGCCTAGCAGCTCTTTATGCCTTAAAATAGAAACATTTAGAGGGAGAATAAATGAGATGGTGACTGGTCTATCTAAGGAATTGGGTGTTTTTGTTCTGCTTTGTTTTGTCTTCTAGATAATGCAGAAGCCTCAAATATATATAGCACTGTGCCTGCAAAGGCTGACTTTTTTCCCCTCTCTCTCTTTGTAATCCATCAAATGATAGGCGGAGGAGGCGAGTTGTGATCATTCATGTCTAGTATTTTTCTAACTTTGAAAAAGAGCGTTCCACGCTGCAAAAAACTAAAAATGTCACCCCCTCCTTTAAGAATGGCTTGTTCTCTACTATTTTTCACTTCCGTTTTACCTCAACTATGCGGGCCCCAGAAAGTGGTTAGTCGCGGCCTCTCGGTGGGAGCACCAGCGGGCCGCATGGCTGGAAGCGAAGCCATGCCGTATGTATTTTCCATGCTCGCACAGCATGCAGGGCGATCCGCTTTTTGCGTCTCACAGCAATCCGTCAGGGCGCAGCGAGCCACAAGCGGCGCGCTCAAACAGGGGCGCCATTCTCCTCCGATGTTTCTCGAACTTCGTGACTCACAGTGAAACTGGCGCTGCTTGAAACGAGCGCAGCGGCTCGGCGCTTCCTTGCGGCCGGGGCTGAGGGGATAATAAGAGAGTTGGGACGAATAGTGGGGCTGGCCTTTCTATTCCTAACCTCCATTTAGACGGGACAGGTCTATTATCATCCTTGTGTTTAAGGCAGATTACATGCTACAATTAAATAGAGGTATCAGCGGGCTTCTTCATGGATTTGGGGAGGTTTAGAAAAAAGGCCTTGCTGGCATTGTGGAAGTGTTGAGACACACTGTGGTCGGAACTCAAATAGCTCAGCAGTTGAACAAGAAACTTGTTCAAGAATCCATCCAATCTTGTTCAAGAATCCATCCGATCATATTCTATTGTGTATTCTATTGCATGTCTTGTCCTCATTAGAGCCGACGAGGTGAGCATGCAGCCGAGTTTGGGCAAATGGAGAAGTAAACGCTGTACTGGTGGCCAGGCAATCACCGGGCAAAACGAGCAAAAACACATTCACCCTCATATTCAAACCTATGGGCAACTTAGAATATTCAATTAACCTGAAATGTGAGTTTGAATGGTTAGGTTAGCACATAGAACACACATACCCCAAATTGAAACTCGATGAGACCCATGAAAGTCCCTTTGCACTGTACAGAAGAAGCCCAGCTGAGTATCGCCAAGTGGAGTGAACAGCCGATATTATCGAGCGAGAGCGATCGAGAGCCCTGCTGTGAATAGCAAAAAATCTGAAAGTCATTGACCCCAAAAAGGTGAATGTTGTACAGGAATTGCCTATAGATGCCATAAGATGGTGATAAATTACTACTTTTGTCTAAATGAAGTTCCTCAACTCACTTCAACAGTTCTTTGGCACAAATATGCCACCAAAACAGTACTATTATTGTAATACTACGACTGTATTTGCAAAGTATAACCGTGTGCCACGTCTTGGTTGTGATTGCCTTCATCGGGTTCCTTTCTTGTTATATATAAAAGTGTGAAAATGATTCCGTTCATGTCTGTTTTTTTGCATGCGTTTTCCATTCTGTAACATGCACACCGCAACATTTGCTGCAGCGGGTCTTCGTTTCAAACGCCTAAATAATTTCACTTTCATTGCTTGCAACAGCCTTGAATTAAAGTGCAGTGGCCTGTTTTTGCTCAGTATGACGCTTGTGGCGATACAAACCCAAACCACTTCCAAATAACTGACAAAACCGGGCCTCTTTAGTAAACTAGCTCCTTTCTGATCGCCGCTATGTCTTCAGTGTAAACAGTGTGTGTCAGCAGGCAACGGAAACAAATTTATTTTTTCGATTTAAAAAAAAAAAAAATAGGCCTGACCCAAAAATTAAATTTTATCAATTAATCGCACAAGCTTGGGATAAGCTAATGTTAGCATGGGTGTCATTTCTAGCCACCCTCAAATGTTTTACAAAGATGTAGCAATGATGATTTAGCAATAGCTACATGTGATACATTCAATTATGAGAGCTGTACTACAGTTGTTTTCAGCGTTGCTAATTAAGTAATGTAGGAAGATATATTCCAAAAGTATGCTGCTCAACTATTCTTTTTTTTAAGCATTTTAGAAACAGCTTCCACATTTAAGAGCTATCGATGATGTTATTATATGCTATTGGCACTTGAATGAATACAAATGGAAACAGATCCTGCATGGGAACACTCAGGTGTCCTCCACGCATCCTGGTTGTACTTTAACGTCCGCGCACGCATGCACAAACACACGTACACGAATTCATATTTATACCTTCTCCCATCAGTCACAGTTCATGTGTTGCGGGACACACGACAGCAACTTGTAGTCAATAGCAAATGAATAAATGAATAAACTTGTGTATAAATAAAGATGCAAAACAGACAAGTGAATGCCTAATTGTGAAAGGCCGTCTGTGCACTACATGCCTCCACAGCGTGTGTGTGTGTGTGTGTCCGTGTGTGCCGAGAGGCCAATTGGGAAATCAGTGGAGACGCTTTAAATGCCTTAATGCAGTCAAATTGTTTTCAGATTGAACACTGATGGACAGTTTCCTTTCAAGCATTTAACAACCTCCACACACACACACACACACACACACAGGTCCACAACAAGCAGCGGTCAGTTGCTCCGAGTCTGGACATCGTTACAGCGCTCTTTACCCGACCTCTGCCCTCTGACCCGTGATCCTGACATGCTGCTGCGTCGTGAGGCACCAAGGTGGCCAGGATGGAGGACTAATCTGCGGCAGGAAGTCATGGACCGGAAAAGAAGGAGAGGCCTTAGAGGAGGCTGATTGATATGAACCCAAATAAACCAATATAGATCAAAGGAGGAGATAAGCTCCTGCGTGGCGGTGGCCTTCAAAAAGCCTGCCAATATCTGCATGGCAATGAGGTGTGAGCGATACCCTGCAACAGCAGCCGTCGGAATCCGGCTCACGCTTAGTACATGAGTACATGTGAAACGAGAAGACAAGGCGTGGAGGAAGAGAGGAGGAAGGGAGATGAGGTGAGGTGAGGTAGGGCAATGGAGGGGGGAGACCAAAGAAGAAGTGGAGATGTAAGGTGAGAGGAGGAGAAGGGAGGAGGCGTGGGAAGTGAGGTGAAGAGGCGAGGGAGTTAAGGTGAAAGGAGTTGAGGCGAGGTGACGAAGATCTCGGAGAGGAGGGGAGAAGAAGAAGAAAGGAAAGCGGGTGTAAACAGCTGAGGAAGGTTAGGGTGTTACATGTCCCGAAGAAAAGCAGACATTTTGGATTTAAGAAGAAGAAAATGCAGACAGGGGGATTCGTGGTTAACACATCTGCCTCACACTTCTGGGATCGGCGTTCAAATCTGGGCTCTGTCGCTAGATGTGAATGTAAGCGTGAGTGGTTGTTTGTTTGTTTGTTTATGCCTTGCGATTGGCTGGTGACGAGTCCGGGCTATAGAAGCCCTCTCATCCAAAATCAGCTTGGATATGTTCCAGCTCATCCGTGCCCCTAATGAGGACAAGCGCTTTAGAAAATGGAAAGATAGGAAACACAGACAAGACTGCGATTAAAGTATGCAGACAGCACATTTAATGAATGGCAAGGCACAGGGGGAAAGGAGGTGAGCGGAAGGAAGGCAAGAGGAAAGGAAGAGCGAGGTAGGGAGAGATAAGAGGAGAAGAGGAGAAGGGAGGCAAGGAGAGGAAGGTGTGGTAAGGATTGTAGGAATAAACTCATTATCGATATCGGTGCCGATACCGGAAGTGGTACTCGTAAAAATGCACCAATTCTGACACACTGATGCCACTTCACCACTCTGACAGATACCTTCCGGGAACGGCTGACAACACTTTTAGCCCGCTGTAAAATATGCTCTGCATGGGTGGCGATGGAGGCCATCCGGCAAGCACCGAGTTTCGAGCCCCGTCTCCGGCTCCGCTCTGCACGCCATGTCAAGGAGAGAGATGTGATGGCTAAATAAAGTGTGACTTCAGTTTCTCTGTCACAGTTTCAACTTGTGGTACTCGCAAGAAGCACTTTTGTATTTCTTTGTACTCACTTTTTGTAGTTAACACACTGAAACATGGCTGAATACCTACTGTATTTGTTTATATCCACCAGACTCTACATTCTTCTCCATCTCTGATTTCTTCTTTGTCTCTTATCTATGTATTACCTTTAAGATGGTGACCCTAGTCAAAAAAATAATAATTTTAAGAAAAGAAGGTACTTGTGCATCCCAATTGAGGGTAATAATGGATGGAGTTGTGGGGTGAGGGGAGAAGAGGGAAAGAAAGTGAGAAAAGGAGATAAAAGGGTATTTGAGGCAAGGCGAGGAAGCACGAGTAGGAGAGGGGTAAGATGAGGAGACGTAATAGTGGGGGGGAAGAGTGAGGGAGGGGCTGGGGGACAACGGAGGGAGAGGGAGACAAAGAGATGCAAGGAGTGGCAAGGAGTTGAGGCGAGATGAGGCTAAAAAGTGAGGATGCAGTCGGGCCAGTAAAAAGCCGCGGGAACGAAACGGAGGAGCGTCGAGGCACACAGGAGGTGAGGAGCGGGGAGGAGAGTGGAAGAGAGGCAAAGGAAAATGGAGGTTCAGGGAGGAAAGCAAGGTAAAAGAAAGAATTGAGGGGAACTCCCAGGTGAGGATAAGAGGAGCAGGTAAGGAAGAGGGAGACAAAGGCACAAGAGGCGTGGAAGGGAAGGGAGGAGACCACAGTGAAGAAGTGAGGAGGAGATGTGTCTTCTAGTGTGCTTTTTTTTTTCCTTTTCCCTTTCAAAAGAGGTAAAAAGAAAGAGGCGCACTAATCCAAACACAGATGTTAAAAGGATTTGACAGGTGACTTTTAACCTTTAAAACAAAAAAACAACTCTTCCCATCCAAACAAGTCATCCGTTATCTGATCTCCACCACACCTCCTCTCCCGTGTGTCTGTAAATGCAATCTGAAGGCGAGGCCGTGTAAATCACCAATCTACGTATGATTTGCATGCAGGCCTCTTAGTGAAATCCATATGGGGGCAACGGAAGGTGACTGGCTTGATTTAGCCGTTTCGAGGTGAACTCGAGGGAGTCCTGCGCAGTACGCGGCATGTGTATGATGTACGAGCTATTCCATCACATTGTTTACGGCTGAGAAAAAGTACAAAAGTGGGCTTTTATCTATTCACGGGGCCATTCACTGACTGTGGGAACCCTCGACCCGACGAGGCTGGGGTGACGGAGGCATGTCCGGACAAGCACAAGGGGAGCTGGAGTCTTTCTGAAACACACGAAACACATTTCACATTTCTGAAGCTAAATATAAAGATTACTCGAAATCTAAACATATTGTAAATATTTTAATAATTCCTATAATTTAATAGATTGCATTTAGATTTTTCTTTTCTATCATTTTGGCATAATAATAAAAACATATTTTATGTATTTTTTTTCTATTATGTTACACTATGTGTGGTTATTATTACACTATCAGCTTGAGTCCCCTTTACCTCGATTCCTGCGCTGATTTCGAAAAAATGTATTTCTTCAGGTGTCTGATTGGCTAAAATGGCCTTACGGTGTGAAAGCGCCACCTTTTGCTTTTTGGCACGCGCTTATTGGCCTGCAATTTCGATTTCATGGGGATCAATTTCACTGAACAATATTGGTGTGGACAGATTTGTTTTGGTTTTTTTTTACCCTGGAATGGGAAAAAATACTTTAAAGGGATAATAATAATAATAATAATAAAATTAATGCATAAATACGATTTATGTGACCCCAAACTACATCAATTTCCCCCATTCTTGTACAGAAGGCTACAAAATTATAGCTCAATCCTACACAAAAAAATCCAAAACATCTACTCTTTTCTAGTACCCACTTGGGTGTCGGGACACAATTGGTGATGTGTAGCCAAGCAATAACCCTGCTGATTTTGAGCCTACAGTATCTGGGGCCAATGGTCAAATCTATAAATGTTTAAAACAAATTGTTAGTACACCACATGTTGTAGCATCGAGGCGATATCCTGCCACTGAGCATGGAGAAATATTTACTGCGATTGTGAGAGTCGACTACTGTCGTTTATTTAGTGCTAAAGTTTTATGTGCTGCTGCAAGGTTTGATGTTCAAATTTATCACAGTATTCATGCACCAAATCATGCATCATTCCTATTTATTACTGGGAACAAGGGAAGTGATGCTTCCTCTAATGATTCAAATCCAACACATCCTCGCATCAAGAAGGCTTTCCACGAACGATAACGTGCTCTATACATATATTTTCTTATCATTGAAGCTTTGAACATGCACGCAGATGCTGCAACATCTGCATATGATGAAGTGGTCAGCCCTCTTGTAAAATAAAAAATAAAAAATGGTCAAGGCCTTAAAGACATTCCTCTATTTTACGGCTCAGCGAGAGAGAGCGACGGCTGAGGGTAACGAGGAGGCCAACAGCTCGAGTGTCGGCCACGGCGCCCCACCACCCGCACACCCCTCCTCTCCACGTGATCCCTATCGCCGCCCTCCGCCAGGCCAAACAAACAAACAAGAGCACAAACAATGCCGCGGTAATTGACATTCCTGGTGAGGTGGAATGGAACCCCTCAGTTGGATTGTGAAGTTGCTTGTGTCTATCTAACGGAAGAACTAGAAAGTGAGAAACCGTGAACAATGAAGTGGTGTAGATTTGTTCTGCGTCCCATTGAGAGGTCTTTCCGATACTGGAGTCATGTTATTTAGTTATGTGAGAGTGGCCAAATATTCCAAATGGCATCTCGATTCCATGCAATGCTGTTCTGTATCACTGTAGACAACCACACGGCATCTCCTGTTTGTTTCTGACTGTATATGTACACGCAGCGTAAAGGTCCGTCTTTTGAAAGGCCTTTATCCATATAAATAATACTAATAATGAAATAATACAATATCGAGCCAATATTCAGATTGCAAGTATTGTGAAAACAACTTTTAGTGAACATTAACATTAATTATTAACTGAAGTGGAACATATGCACATGATCATGATTTTTCAACTGAAGTCAGGCAGACATGTTTGCGACTGATTGGCCTTGGTGGAGTTGTTGGTGTTCTATTCAATGCCATTCCAGTAATCTTTGTATAGCTTATAGCTTCTATACTTCTTGTATCGTATTGTACGTATTGTTTAAATCAGGTATGTGCACCGACTGATGTCGCCAGTGGAATACAAAAGAAGGCAAACATCCTCAAGTGGACAAGAAGCAGAACCTGCTGAACAATAGGGATTTTCTTTTCTTGTACATCATGGTCAGAGACGCAAGTGCAACATGAATCCGAATGATGAATGTGATGCCTGAACCAATGACTCAGAGGTGTGCGAGATATGAATAGGATTTCTTTAGACAATTCCTAAAAAGTACTTATTTTGGAGATGCGAAGATGCTGCCCAAAAGCACAAAACGTAATCATGAAATCTAATGCATTACATGTGATTGGAATTTGTTTAGGTGCATTTAAAAACCATTTCCACATCCATGGACGATATAGTGATCTACAGTACATCCATTCATCTATAATCTTATAGTGCTTTACACTAAGTTGGTAAACCCTGAACAGGTTAGCAGTCAATCACACACAAAAACACTCACATTCATACCCATGAACAATTTAGTCTTCAATGAACCTAACATGGATGTTTTTAGACTGTGGGAATGGACCCAAGTGTATATAAGGACAAGGCGTGAACATGCAAATATTTTAGAATAAGCAAGCTATACGTCACTAAGGAGTGGTGAGAAAAAAAGTCAAAAGACTGGCAGTCGCACAGATTTGCTGACGGACAGACTGACAGCTCTGAGCCGTGCCACATTCCTCCCAAGTTGAGTCACGGCATGCTTCTGATCAGCACCGCACCACTTTCTCAGGAGACTTGCAGCGAGTGGGTAATCTTGAGTGTCACACACCCTCTACAATCCCGGGCCAAGCTATCCAAACAGCGCCGGCAAGCAGGGGGAGGAAATTGAATTTCCCCAACCCCCTTCTTCTCCTCAAAGACAGGCCTTCCAAATCCCCATCAACAGGAGCTTAGAGAGCCTGCAGTCCATCAAGTTTCATCAGCCACGGTGGTCCGACCAATCAGGTTCTGTCACAAATGCGCAGCGCTGGCATGCACGAGTACACCCCGAAAACCCATTCAAACTCAAACAATCATACAAACGCACCAACTGATAAATGTGCACAATCAAACAAGCGCAAACAAGCACTCACACACGGCTTGATCCTTCTTCTACGTGTCCGCCCTTTGCATCAACAATCAACAATCTGAGGCATTGTGGAGCCTGTGATCTTGTGACCTGTGAACCCTGGAGTTAACCCCGGAACGGCCAGCGCTGAGAGGTGAACCAGACGGCTGATTGAAAAGCGGTGAGGTTCCCATGAGAACGTGGCATTGGGAAAATCAGAAATCAAACATTCCAAAGCTGGGTTCTAGAGAGACTTTCAATTCAACATCCCAACAACCGGTTCTAGATGGACTCGGGACCCATAAAAATATGTTCACCACCTCTCTCACAACATCATCACAGGAAGTAAGATAATGTTTACTTATGCTGAGGTCTCTCTTAGTACATTGATAATAAACTGTCCCTCACAGGCCTGCCACGGAGTCAATGATGCCAACTCAAAATCCAAGATCCCGACGATCAGTTCTCGGCACACTCGGGATACAGAAATATATATGTTCACCACCTCTGTCACAACTTTTTTTCACAGGAAGCTGCTTACTGTTGCTGCGGAGTCATAAGTGATGCCAAGATAAATCTAAGATCTCGGCAATGGGTTCCAGGTAGACTCTTGCTGCACTTAAATATGCTCAATAACTGTGTTGGGGCCTCACCACAGTAAGTTGAATCAGAAATTTACTGATGCTAAGGTCCCGTTCAGTACATTGATAGCAAACCATATCCAAAAGGCCTTTCGCGGTATAACAAGTGATACCGAGACCAAACAAATGTAACCTGAGTGCAGAATTCAACGAAAAACTCCTTGTGCCAGAATGAACCCCTCCTTCAATACAATGCTGACAGTCTAACACACAACAGCTGCTCCCAACAGCACCAGAGCACCACCCCAGCTGCAACACCTCTCTCCGGGCATCCAAGGCCGTGACCTCAAACGAGTCCAGGGTCTTTGAATTTAGGGGACCGAAAAACTCACTCCTCTAAATAAATGGAAATGGGGTCATTTCGTACCAGACAAGCAGAAAGCAAAAGCTCAATTTGGAAATGTAGTAAAATACATGGGCTGAGATCAGATTTGTGTTATCTTGAGAAATGAACTACTGCATGCTTGATTGAATGACTGAACAATCTGCTTGGTCATCTGGTTGTGACTACCAGAAAATTGCCCCATCATCTAAAACGACTGCACCAACTGAATGCCGAGGTTTCGGTAAACAGTCAACTAATAGCGGTGTGAATCAAAGACTGGCTCATGATGTGATACTTTGCCCCGTTAATGATGGTATCAGAAACCTTGGTAAATTGTCTAACTGATTTAGGACAATTTTGCATTGCTACAGCCGGTCCAGTCTTTTTCAAAGGTCTTGGAGCCATGGCTAATGCAATAAATAAAATGATAAGCAGTTTAAAAGTCAAAAACGAATCTGCACACTGATCTGAGATGCGGCTACAGTTGCATTTCCTACTGAAGCGTTAGAGCGACCCATTTCTAACAAAAAAGGCTTATACAAATGTATCTAACCTAGTTAATGTGTGAAAATATCACATGACGTGGGGACAAACCAACAGTGCAAAATCAATTGTTCTCTGAAGTCTGTCAGCCGATTCTTATTCCACAAACCCAATATTAATCAGAGCACGGTGTTTTGATGAGTTCTGGCACACACAATGCATTCTTGCTTTAAACAAAAAAGGGTTTAGTTCCCTTTTAAAACATCATCTGTACAGTCAACAAAGGTTTTATAGTGGTGACAGTATGACCCTGGAACACATTATTCCAGTTTCCATTATTTCCTTGAAAATGTGGATTCTAAATTCAAACTAATCAGACCGAATTGTGTTGGACCATACAGAAAAAAAGTTAGCATGGCTCACTTGACATGAGTGCTAATGGAATTACAAAAAAAAAAATGAGGCAAGTAGGTCATTTCAATTTAGAGACGATGGGAAAGGTTGTATGTATTTCATGTGACACAAAAATGACGGAATGTGCATGATATGACTGCATGAAGGAAAATGGGTTGGATCAACTGGCAACTTAACAAAGACCCATTGCGTGGCCAGTAAACTGTGCAACCGCATCAACATCTCAGTGCACACATGGACTATAAATACAGCACACAGTGATCTAAAGAAATCAGAAGCTGGACACCAGGCCCCCTTTTCTGACCATGTGATATGCAGTCATATGAAGTGAACACAGACACACTGACTAAAAGCGCTCTTCTATACATATCCTGTGTGCTGAAGCAACCTCGAAACAATGTATCCTTTAGATAAGGATCTGATCACTCTGCATGTGTGTTTGTGTGTTGAATGTGTGTGTGTGTGTGCGAGATCCTTGCTATAATCACCAGTATTCATGCAGCACCAGGCTCCCGGCGTTTCTACAGCTGTCGCCTCCTGCACTCGTTGACCTCCACCAACAGGTCCTGAGGCCATCAGTGCTTATGGCAGCCACTGCAGCCATTGACTTTATGAGCGCACCAAAGGGCTCCCAACAATACCGGAAGGACCCTCCTGGTAAACGTACTATAGTAGCCATCATCAAGAGAGACATATTTGTAAGATGTGCTACAGTGAGGTCATTTTGGCTGTCAGCATCAACATTGGCTCTTGTTCTTCAAAGCCTGCCTGACCAGCATCCAATCAGATTGTGCTGATGTCATCCAGTTTAGAGCCTATTAGCCGAGTGACCCAAGCTTACACTTTTTGGAGTTACAGTCTGTCAATTTTTTGCTTTGTTGAGGGACAGATAAGCTGATGTTTGAGTGAAGTGGGGAAAAAGAAAAACAAAAATCACATATCACTGTATTCCAAATTATTTTGCAAATGTTTCTCTAATTTCCCTAAACAGTTGATGCAAAAGACGGTAATTTTCAACCATGAGCAAACGTCAAAATGAAAACAGTATTTAACAAAAATAAATTAAAAACTTAAATTCACTGTTCCAAATTAGTACGCACAACAGAGTTTCAAGACATGTTATAGGTTTTACTTAAACAACTGAAAATAGTAATTTATTGAATTTGCAGCATTGGGAGGTCAATTTGAAATTTTGGCACAGATTTTTAGCAAGAATCATGAAAGTAAACACATGATTTGCTATCGCAGGTCACATAAAACGATGTGCTGGGCCGGATCTGGCCCCCGGGCCTTGAGTTTGACACGTTTGTCTTATCCTGTTCAGGGTCACCAGAAGCTGGAGCTTATCCCAGTTGACTTTGGGCAAGATTCACCCTGGCCAGCTGCCACATATAGACAAACAACCATTAACACTCAAATTCACACCTATGGGCAATATTGAGTCTTCAATGACCATAACAAGCAGGATTTTGGAATGTGGGAGGAAGCTAAACTGAGATTCCAACCCCAAAACTCAGAAGGCCATGGTGCTGCTGCCCCCAAGGTACAGACCTTTAAGAAGTACTCGCAATATAACTGGAATTATTATAATAATATATATAGTTTAAAAAAATGACAATAGTTTGGTGTCACATTGCTTTGACACAGAAAGCTCGGTTTCATTCTTACTAAAATTTAAATATGCCTTGCATGGCCATCATTCCTTTGGTCTTGGCAACAATGGAACACTTGCGGCAGCATCGCAAAAAAAAGACTTTTTTTTTTTTTTCTGCAAACCTTCGAACCCATCACATGGACCTTGTGAGTTTAACAATTTTAAACTCCCTTTAGACCCACTTCTGCAACAAGTCACAAACATTGATATCTTTATACAGTGACATTTGTATATCCCAGTTCAAAGTCTGCAAATGGTTATTACTGGAATCATGTGCAAGTGTGAAGTAAAAAATGATGGAAAGGGGGAACTTGGGCGAAAATTCAGCCAATCTTTCCTTCCATCAGGGGTCACTTTAAGCAGAGGGGAAACAACCTCAGGAAAAGGCCATCAACATGGACACTAGGGTTGGGCATAAAAAAAACGACAACTGATTGGAACCGGGACTAACATTCCGGTTCTCCCGGAATCGTTCAAATTAAAAAATTCGGTTTGGAGACATGCGTGTGCCCAACGATGGTGGCGAATAAAAGTGTTTCTTAACTTTGTTAAAATAAATGACCCGTCGCCTCATTGCAATACTTGGAATAGAATTTTCTTCTGCAAAGGAGGATTTTGCAACGTGTATAAGTCTGAGGTGCTCCCTCCCGCGCCGAGCCTCAGCCTACACCGCACAGAACTTCAGTGAAGTCAATTGGGTGAGTGTAAAACAATAAAATACGTCTATGCCAACCTTGAGGCAGCTAACAAGTTAAACGGTGGGCTGCACTCTTGCACTGATGGTTTTTAGCATTTATTTTAGTCATCAAACCAAATGCAAAAATGCTGTTTTCCGGTGCATACCCTACAAAATAAAAGGCTAAATTGCTAAAACCAGGTAATCAAGTTAAAACGTGCACATATAAACCATTTGATGTGGGAAAACAGTCGCAAATAACTTTTAACAATGCTCTATTTAACTTTTAGCTGATTAATGAATATCAAGTAAATTGGGATAGTTACACACACATTGCTTTTTAGTTCATCGGTTTGATATTGATACAAAGACCCCTGAGTCAAATGTTCATTGTTGTCTATGCTGTGGGCAGCTAAGAAAATGAAAGTTCATAATTTGGACACCCCTCATTTAAACCATGCAAACGTTTTTGACCCGGGCCCTTAAAAGAAACAGAATCGAGAATCATTTGGAACTGGAATCGAAATGAGAGACCGGAATCGGGACCGGAATCGCTCAAATTCAAATGATGCCCAATCCTAATATACACAGATGCTCTTCTGTTCCGCTCACCCGCCAAGGCGGCACACGAGCATATACTCATGCGGACACACTTAAGTTTCGTCAATGCATGACGGATGTCCACTTCACAAATGAGAGGATATAAGCGTGGGGGATTCCCAAACTCCCAGAGGCCTTTTGGTGACTTTGGCTGGACCTCTGTTGCGTAAACAAAAAAGGCAGCACTTCCTGGTTGGAGGGTAAAGGAGGGGGGGCCCCAAGTAATGCTTTATCTCATTCCTGAGACAAAACGCGGATCACAGCGAAGGAGGAGGATACTGGAAAAGCAGAGAGGAAGAGCCCTTTCTCTCTCAGCTGCGCCTCCGCTTCCTGTGCAGGGAGGAAGTCCCTTGTTGGACACGCAGTGATCTCATCCGTGGGTTGCCTGGCGCATCCGTCCTCGCGAGCTGCGGCGGAGCTTTGAACAGGCAGCTATAGCAGGGGAAAACTTAGGGGTAACACACACAAGCATGCATACACAAACGCCTGCCCTGATTATCGCAGTGAAACACACACACACACCCACACAGCCGGTCCGACAGGAAACGGCGCAGCTTGGAACAAACAAGCAGTTCCTGTATGTGCTGGGGGCCCAACCTAAATCCAATGTCCTGTCCAATGCATCATTATCGCCATCATTCCTCCGACATTACTGCTCATTTGCTAAAATTCACAAGGCCCTTATTTATACTTGGAAATTCCCCCGTCACCAACCCTCATTGGCGAACATCCACTCACCGATGACCCACAAATCTCTCGAATCGGATATCCGCTTTCCCCTTAACAGTTAGCCACTAATTGAAACGCATTAGGCTTAAATGGCTCGCCATTTTCCCCCCTTTCACTCGTCACGTTGACAGATGAGCGAATATTTTCGTTTTCCTCCTCAATTTGCTGTAGGAATGAGGCAATGTAGCTGAAGGGGCTCTTGGTTTACAGTACTATTACACTGAGAGATGGCAGGAACAGAACAATCATTATGTTCCCAGTTCACAAGGCGGTCAATACTGGACTCCATTGGCCCCAAACACCGCCACGCACTGGGGCCCAGACATCGAGGAATGTCTTGCCTTAATGGAAGTAGACTGCACTAAATGCTGAAGAATTAGACACCGAAAAAAAGGGCACTGCCGAAATGACAAACAGTGGAAGCTCTAACGTACAACACGATGCGGGCCGACTTGACGATTAGCGCAATGGAAATTGAGAGAATCTATTCCATTGTCAGATTGTGGCAAAGTTTTAAGTAAGAGTGAAGAATGTGAAAGTAAAGAAAAGTTCAATCACATGAGCTAATATCCATCTATCCATTTTTATCCATCTATCCATCTTGTACCTCATTTGGACTTTGGGCAAATGTTGGGGTACACCCTGGACGGACGGGTCTCCAGTAAAATTTTACCTCAATAAATGTTCTTAAAGATTAAATGCAAATGTACTTCAAAGTTAAATACAACTGAACTGTAACTGTACCTTAATTTGTATCTCCCTTCATTTTCTTGGGATATTTGAAGATATTTTCATTCATTCTAATATGTTTGATTGTATTCCAGGTAGATGTGTATTTTATTTCATGAGTATTTAATTCAGTCAATCTCCCGTGTACCACGAGAAGAAACGAGCATACAACTAGTGGTACCCATACTACACCAAGTTGTGATGGGATACACACTAATGTACAATTGCTGTGTGCCTCGTTCGCCGAGTTCAAAGTGACCTCTTACTTGTTTCGCTGATACTGAAGGATCTCCTCTATTCAGTAGCACAGACAGCAACACAAACTCGCACACACAAGCACACTTTTTTTTTTTCTAAACCACAGTCCCTTTTTAAACAAATGATAACGCTTCAACTGTTTGTCTCCCTCTTTTCTTTTCAGACCTTCTCTCTCTCTCTCTTTGTATGTGTGTGTTAGGACCAGGAAGCGGTCTTCTTATCTGAACACCACCACAGTGGACAGGACAGGGCAGCCTGTGGAAGCTCAACTCTGGGTAAACTTTGCCTTAACTTTGAAGTTGGCCGTGTGAGTGCTTGTCCTCAGGTACTCAGCGCCGGTGGCTCTCCAAAGGCAGAGAGGGTCAATGGGACAGGTAAACAGGAAGTGCCGGCGCTTTGATTGACAAGCTGTTTGGACGCAAAGAGATGAATGGTCGGAGAACGCCGACTCACTGACACTGTGGGGCAAAGGTGGCCGAATGAGTCCGAAATTGGCTTGAATGCAAAAGAAAACAGCGTTAGAATAGACTCAATAGAATAGAATGACAACACCCATACTAATTCTATATATCATGATTGATGTTCTACTGGGACCGAATAGCAGTTTATGTTTTCAGGGAGTTGTTTCCCCAGGAGTAGCGATGCATTTGTGACTCAGCGTTGGCTTCTTTTCTGGGCCAGCTGAGGAGGAAGTGTCTCTCGTGTTCCCACCATTCACAATCAAATATTTTACATGCGGTCACGAACCCCAAACTTGTCCACACTGTATCTATTGCAATTGTCTCGTTCCGGATTGTTCAGCTCTCTGGAAGACGCCGCTAAATACAGTCAAATAGGAAGGTTGCATGCTTCGACCACATTTCACCCATCCATTTTCGATATCGCTTGTCAACATGAGGGTCGTGGGCGAACTGAAGCCTATCCCGGCTGACTTGGGGCGGGATACACCCTAAAATGATTCCCAGCCAATCGCAGGACACCAATTGTATAGACAAACAAGCAGTCACACTCAGATTCACACCTATGGACAATGTAGAGTTTTTGGTGACGGGTACTAGTGATAGCAAAGAGAAACTATAGAACTCGTAATGTGCAACAATTTGCATGATACTGACATATCAATAGAATATGGCTAATGTCACGATAGAAATAGAAGAACAAAATGTACAACAGAAAGTCAACTGACTTTTGTCGTAATGTGATGAGACTAACCTCCCAGGCACATGTAGTTATCGTTTCTCTGCACATTAGTCACAGTGAAGGCGAGTACATTGATTCCCCCCCCCCCCGTTTTTTACTTTTGTACATTTTTAAGAGAATGTTAAAAAGTACAATGTATGCAGTCAATTTGCCTGTCTTCCACTTGTCTTTAAAGTTAATGGAAAGTCCAGAATCATTTGTTTTGAAGTTTTATTGTACAGCTGTTAACCTATTTTGATATATGCATGACCGTTAAGAATGTTTTAATGTATATTAAAACTGTACAATTCATACCAACAGCTTAACACGGTACAGATATATATTTTGTTTTCAAATGAGGAGTGACTCCCCACTCAGCACAAAGAAATCATTTTACTGTTTGTTTCACCTTTTATATTGATCAATGTTTACCTTGATTTTTACACTTGTAAGTCCGGTAAGACACGAGGGGACTCTACTATATGATATGTCATCTCAGTTAAATTTCAGTGTACAATATATTGTTTTAAGTCGTTTTATACAGCATAAGAAAAACTGTAAATTCAAACAAATCAGAAGTCAAGCAGCATCCTGGAATGGATGGTTTTCCCGTGTAGGGATGCTGAGGGTGCAGCAGCCTGGGTGGCTGAGAATCCTTATTGCAAGTCTGAGGCTGCAGCTCGTTTCCAGCTAATCACGTTGATTATTGCGATTACAGACCCCCCCCCCCCCCCCCCCCCCCCCCCCCACACACACACACACATAGTGTCACGCTGCAACTGAGTGACCTGGATCTGACAGGAAGTCTCAGTTGCCATAGGCGATCGCTCTTCCTGTTCAGCTCCGTCCTCAAACCCACAACGCACTCGCTCTCCCCCCTTCTTCTCGGACACAATTGGTCCTCCGAGGCTCAACTTCAAGTCGTGGCCAAGAGGTTTACTCGAAACACTTCTGTTTTTTTTCCTCCCCTCCTTCCTCCTTTTTATTAAAGGCTGGCAATGAAATAAAGTCCCAGCCCCCCCCCCCTTCTCTATCGCCGTGCTACCGTGTGGCCAGCAGGCGTGCAGATGTTTCTGGTCTGCCCCCTTTCACCTACCACGTTTATCAGATCACAGCGCAGTTTAAGAATCTACATTATGAGCACGGAGCAGATAACAAGGCCCTTTGATTTCCTCCTACTTATCCCTCCACTGTTAAATTTAGCACTGTGATTACTGAGTGTGGTTGTGGGCCTCATGCAAATCACGGGACACACACAGAGAGGATGCGAGGCAGTAAACAAGAATGTGATGTGTGAAGACATCACAATATAACGCTACCATAACTCGTCATTGATATATAGGATGGGACCCCTTTCATTAGTGTCTGAGTGTCATGTGTGCGATGATGCTTTTCCTTTTTTGAAATCGTATAATTTCTACAGTGTCTATCCACCCATCAAGTCATTTTCGATAGCGCTTTGCCTCATAGGGCCACTGGTGAGCCCATCCCAGTTGACTTCAAGCGCTGTGCTGTGCCACACTAACAAATTACTCTAATACCCACTTTCAACTTTCACTGTTTGTTTTTTTTGTCAATCTCTTTAAGTCTCAAAAGTGTTCTCTGTCAATTGACTGTCTGTTGTCGTACTAGAGCGGCTCCAAATGCTGGAGAAAAATTCCTTGTGTGTTTTTTTTGGACACACTTGGCAAATAAAGATGATTCTGATTTAACAATAAATGATTCCTTTTGATCTGAGTATTTTTTTCCCCACAAAAAAATAAAAAATAAAAAAAGCGGGATAGTTAAGTTGTGGTTGTAGCGAATATTATATAATAAATACAGTAGATGGTTCGTTTACATGCCAATATGACTTTTGTGCCTGAAAATGCTATTCAATATATTGGAAAGAAAAAACAACTATGAAAAACAATATCTATAGGAACAGTTGGAGGAAAGTTGCATGTTTGGATTGTGAAAACTAGTTCCTTTAAATGTTTTTTTAAACAATTTAAAGTAATTGCAAAGTAATTGAAGTGGGAAAAAAACACTTTGCTGTTCTGTCAAGATGAGAAAACCTTTGCTATTACATCGAAAATTCGTTGAACTTGAATGCTTACGATTAAAACATTTCAGCAGAGGTATGCTTTAGCACACATAAGGATCAGTTGGGTCTGCTGTTTATGTTTCTCTCAGTTTTTAAAAATATCTAGCACAGTAAAACGACGGGTTAACACAAACCTTTGTATTTTACGTTAAAATCAGTTTAATGCATAGTCTAATGGGGAATTCCGCCACCAAATTTTCACCTGCATGCTTCAATCAGATTTATTCAGGCAAAATGACACATTCATTGTCAATCATAAGCTCGGAACATTACATTATTATCCAAGGCTGTCACTTGGCTCGTCAAAAGGAAGCAGACAGCTGGTTCCATTCTCCATTCTTTTGTCAAAAAGAAGTGAAGAAAGTGGCGCGTAGCAGCCAGTCGCTAAAAACGTGATGTAATCTGGGTTGATTAGATACACAATAATGAGAGTCACATTACTTCCATACATCCCACACAAGGATGCTGTGAGGGGGAAAAACAATTACGTGCATTATGTGTTAACATTAAGCTAGTGGACTTCCGTTAGATGAAATTATATTCTTTGGTTGGACATTTTGGTGTTAAAAATATGTTTTCTCCTTTGTTTAATGTGTCAGTTTTACAATAAACTTGAGTCAGGAGTGACATAAGCTTGAAGCAAGCACGCTGTGCCTCTTATTTCTTCATAACTGCGTGCAAGAGAGTGAAAAGAGGTGATCAGAAATATTGTTTAGATACGTTTAAGCTTGTTTTAATATGTCTAAATGTGTTTAAAGCAGGGGGGAGGGGTAAAACTATAGAAAAATGTGCGTTTTTTGTTTTTTTGTTTTTTGAATATAGTCTCTCTATATCATGGATTTTCACCTATTGCGGATGGATCTGGAATGTATCCCCCGCGATAAATGGGGGTTCACTGCTTTCCAGTTTTCAGGATCGTTTAGACAATAGGTGTCTAAACGATCCCCCCCCCCCCCAGCTACATCCAAAAGCACAAATAAAAGCTTCGTAATTGAACGCCATATGCTTGTACAGACACTCTGGCGAGAGCGGGAAAGAGGCTAAGCGAAAGGGGCGGGAGTAGGTCAAGAAAGAAACCCCCTCAAGGAAACATTGGCATGACCTCACACCAGTGGAATGTCAGATGGGGCTTAATTGATTAGAGGACCACATGATAGAGTTTTAAAGAGGACAGGCGGGAGGAAGAAGATTTTTTTATTTTTTTTTTCTAGGGGTGGGTGGAGTGACCTTGTGGATGCCAGAAAGGTCAAATGGCTGTAGGCTACTGGAATCTATTCACAAAGAGCAGAGCGTCAATTGACAGTTAAGCATGATCAATGATGACAAGACGGAGTGGTCTGCTGGAACCAGGGAGGAACATTTTGTCCGAGTGGTTTGAGCCTTGTTCAAACTACAGTGAATCGCAGGGATACGTTCCAGACTCCCCCGCAACTAGTGACAATCTGAGCTCGAGAGAGACCATATACACACACACACACACATATACGTATTAGTTCCATAACCTCATAATGAAAGGAAATGCCATTAATCTACTCCAGCCTCTCACATAAAGTAACAAAAATGTTTAGAATGTGTTTCTAGTAAGAAAACTAGCATTCCACAATATACAATATTATATAATAGCTATAAAAACATTCAGTGATGACATAATTAAATAGAATGCAAATAAATAATTGTTTGCCACATTTTTTGTTCCAGTTCAGTGGACAATGTACTGCTCCTTCTGGTGTGTGCGCCTTGGCCACCTGGGGGCAGTATAATACAGACATACGGCTACGCAAAATCAGTGAGCTGCTTTTTCGGATCCAGAGTCTGCGGTTTATTTGCATCTCAAGAAGAAGGGACATTACTTACGACTTCCAAATTCTTGAAAGGGAGGACCACTGGTTTGAAAGAGGTGTGAAAAAAGCCATCCATGCCTAACTGGAAAAGCCATCTCTAAACAAAGGCATTGCCTATCATCAGCGTGGAACAATTTCCTGACATCCCTCCCCCCTAAGATTGCTTCACTCTACATAAAGAGGGAAGTTACGACCCTTTGGTATGCAGGACGGTCGTTCACCAGCCACGACGGGTAACAACAACACCCTATTGTGACCACCCCCAGGGGACACCTAACGAGACCTAAAATTTTGAACTGAACAAAACCTTTTGGATTAAAGGTAAAAATAAACAAGAAAAAAAGTCCAGTTGCCTCGATTTAACGTATACGTGCCTTGTGGGGTGGCATGTGACGTCGGCGAGTCTGCGTATGAGTGTCTGGACGCGAGCTGTGGCCGACAGCAGCTCCTGATGTATTTATTTTATTTTTTTGTATTTGTTCGCCAGTGCGCTTTCAGGTGTTTATTGATTGGGACAAACAGTCAAACACACAAATATAAAATGAAAACACTGACAAGGATCTTTGAGCAGATGCCAACACTGAACTAAGCTTGTGATAACCGGCAAACCCGACTGAGTAGGCCACGCCCCTTAAAGACACACAAGGTATTTTATATACAGTCATATAGTGATTCTCCCAAATGTGACCAATTGTTTGTTCTGTAAATGTATTTTGATAATTGTGTGTTAATATTTCTTCTTTTTTTTTTACCTTAATGCTTAAAATTGTGTGATGCTTAACTGATTTTCATTGTTCCTGCGACAGTGACAATCAAGAACTAAACTTGTACATCAAGGTACCCCATCTATACTGCAAAAAAAAAACAAAAAAAAAAACATGGTTTAAAAATCTGCAATATAGCAGGGGAACACAATACTGTATTCTGTTTTGTTCCCATGATCCTCCACCTTGAAGGTCTCCCACTTCATTTGTACTCTTTCCCTGCACGTCATCTTGCAGGCTAGCCGATGCAGGCCGCATTCGCTGACAGGTAACGTGTCACACGCACACGCACACATGCACACGCACGCACACACAGACACGAACAGATGGAGCGGCGTGCTACGTCTGGCGCATAACCTTGCCGGTGGTCACGCGGCACTCGATGCCCCGAGGCGTCCTTTGTGGCAGCCGTCAATGTCAGTAAATGCGCATAGCGGTACACAGCAGCAGGGGTTGGCACCGTGCGCGACATACTAACCGTCCTGTCGGCTTGGGCCTTGCATGGAGTAACGCGGCCTGGCTTTCAGTCCGACATCCACTACCATCTTGGAAATGAAAGCTTGTCAGTACAAAGCATAACATGACCGCCAGACTTTATAGTAGGAAACGTACAAAGGAGATTTCTTCCCCCAAACGAGACTTTGATCTTTAAATAAATAAATCAAAACAGACTGAGGATTTAGTGGTGCACTCTTTTGATTTCAGTGGTTGTCGGTCTCTCTATGTGCCCTGTGACTGACTGGCGATCAGTCCAGGATGTGTTCTGCCTTTTACCGGATGTTAGCTGGGATAGGCTTCAGCTCCCCATGCCCCAGAACAGGATGAGCAGTATAAACAAGAAATGTATTTAAATCTAATGTTATTAGGAGCTGTCACTTATTTCGAATACTTCTCTTATGAACAATGATGGAGATAAGGGAAAACAAAACCTAAAGAAGAGAAGGCTGGCACATGCCTGTTAATACCCGCAGTTGAAGACAATTCTCTCGAGATGAAGATGGAAGTTTTTTTGTTTTTTTTTAAGTGGGGGGGGGGGGGTCATTGCTATGACAACTCCCCTGACTCTCCACATCAAGACATCAAAGATGGAGGTGCGCCCCCATCCCTATTGAACGCGTGGGACACCTCCTCCTGCAGTCATTTACATCTCATTAACTGCACACATACATACACACACCCGTGCGTGCACACACACACACACACACGTCTGGGCTACAGCTAAATACTGTACACAAACACGGGTATTTCAATAAACATACACAGTATACAGTACACACTCGAGACAAGATATATACCAAATCCATTTTAAGAAATGGTGTCTCAAAACAAGTTTTTTTCCAAACCTATAGACCCAGCTTGTAATCTAAATTGCGGGTAATGCTCTTGAGAGTTGTTTTACAAATGATGTCGGAAGTGGGATGGTTAACCATCGTGTGCCCAGTTTGAATAATTCTTACGACAGATGTGAATGGGACATAGGTCCACATACCACGGATAGCTTCCGGCCACCTTAAACTTTAGCGTCAATGGTCAGGGTGGAGCTTTTTCAACCCAATTAACCTGGGTTGAGGGCACAACCTTTGAGAGTTCTGTGATAAATGATGTCAGAAGTGGGATGGTTAGACTAGATGTTTGCTGTAGAGTGTCCAGTTTAGGACAGGTGGCAAGTTTTGCAATGGACTTTGGAAATCGGTGAAGCGAGCCAGGCTGAAATTTGTTTGAGGTTACTCTGATATATTGGTGTCAGAAGTGGGATGCTTAGCCATGGTGTGACCATAGAGTGGTAGGATGTGTACGTGATCCACCTACCACACGCTTTAGTATCAGTATACTGATTTTTCAACCCCAACTCAGGTTCAAATCTGGAAAGGTAGAACTTTTGAGGTTCTCCGATACATGGTGTTAGAAGTGGGATAGTAATCCATGAGGGTCTTCATTGGGTTTCCAGCTACAGACTTTGGAAATGAGTGACGCGACCAGATTCAAAACTGGTTGAGGGTACTCACTTGTCAGAGTTGCCTGACGAATTGGTGCGAGAAGTAATAGACAAGTGAGAGACATTCCCACTTTGAAGGACCCATGGGACAGATGACCTCAATCGGGACCTAAAATCTAAAGAGCCGGTAGTGTGATAGTTCCCTAAGAGTCATAAAATGTTGGTTCAATTTGTTTCGATTATTTCATGCATTTGGTTTTACTCGTACCGACTGACACCACAACTGAGATCATTTGGGCCATGTCAGAGACGGTAGATCAAACTGGCGCTTTGAAAACCACAAGTGGCCTGAGCACAGGAGGAAAGAATCACTCGTCACAGAGAGAAATGGGTTCTTTGCCCGCTGATAACTAAACGCTGTTAGGACAGCCATTTTCCCTGACTGCCGACTTCCTGTCCTGGTCCGGCTTAAGCAAATCACCAGCGATATCATCACAACAGGGCCCACAACACCGTTTCCTGTCAACACAAATATTTGACTCCAAATTTATGACTCTGGTTTCCTCCTTCTCACCTCTCAAGTAAATAACGTCGCCGCCAAGCAGCCTCTCTTCTCTCACCCCGAACCCGGTACTCGTAAGTCAAGCTAATCTGACTGGAACGAACGGACAAGACGGCGCATGTTCGCAGGAAACCCAACGTTCTATTTTCCCCTCGCCTCCAAACTGCTCACTGATGATGTCAGGTGTGATATATCGACCCGGCCGGCTGGGAACCCAAGCCTGGAGGTGGAATGCATTTAGCCGCATACATACATGCACATACAAACACTCGCTCGGAAGGCCCCCCCCCCTGCCAGAGGTGTTGAAATGCTTGTAAGTCTTGAAATGCCAGTTGAGACGTTGAGCTCCCCTTTCACACACACGCGGTGAGCAGCCACAGACAAGAGAGCTGACGAATGGAAGCGTTGAAACATATTAACCGTCTCCTTTTGTGAGCAGACAAACATTTAGCCTGGCTAATGACCCCTGAGGATCAAAACAAATGCCGGGAGATAAAGATGGGTTAGAGAAAGGAGAGGGTGTGCGCTAAAAAGAGCCCACTGACCTACAGAAGGTTTCGCAGTGTTCACTGGTTATGAGACTATAAGCAGAGGTTACCTTAAAATAATATAAATAACTACGATAAACAAACTAATTTCAATGGTAGACTGGCCCCTATTGAAGAAAATCTGTGAAAAGTAGTGACCGCAGTCCTGGATACAACCAGCAGAGGCACTGCTGACTCACGCTCAACTAGTTTGCTGTCTAAAGAAGGCAAAACATGACCCCTGACCCGAGGTCCACATCCACACAATGGCGGACCTCCTCCAGGATACTTCTCATCTTTTGTCACCGTATCATCAACGTTTATACTAATACATGCTAACCGCTGTCATTTTGTATTTACAGCAGCTGACAGCATATACTACTGAATACTGGTATTTCTATTGTAGAGGGAGCTGTTTTAAAACAAAAATAATAATACAAAAATATAGAAAGCATTTCACAACTACTGTCACACTGAACTACTAGTGCATCTTATTTTAAGTTAATGTATTTTTTAAAATACATATTTTCCTAATCAATGGCTCCGCTAATGACGCTGTCACCCAAATTTTTGTATAAATGAAAATGTTTATTTTCGGTCATCAACTCCGAAGCAACAGATCGCACTTTAATTCTTCACAGTTTTAGGCAATTTTGGCCAGTCAGAATGCCAAAAAGTCAATTCCAGAAAAGGCACACTGACAACAAAACTAAATCAACTTGTTACACAGTCCACATTATCTCATATCTATTGCACACTTTGGAATTGTTGTCTCTATGGCTTTGTAAACCAAGAGAATATTAATTGTAAATACATAATTGTTCTTATTTAATATTATCTTTAAATGATATGAAAAACTGTTTTTGGATAAAACCTGCCCAAATAATTCGGGAGGTACATTACATTATTTTTTGTTGGAGAGTGATGAAATGCTGAAAACAGACTTTTGTAAAGTCCATTTTCAGTCACACAGAATTCATTAGTTGGGTGAATGAAAGGCTATAAAGTATCGAAAAATTACACACATAAGTATCAGATAGTTCTTGGCTATTTAGATAAAGCGTTAGCATTATACACACAGTCATTTATTCTTTTATTTTGTCCCCTTTGTGTCCTTTAAGAAGTGAAGACGTTCTTACAACCGTTGCTGGTTGATTTGGCGGTTCACAGACACATTCTTGCTTGCTTTCTCATGATTGCGCGATAAAAGCAACTTTTTTGTTTAGATTTCTCTTCACATATCCGTTCATCACAACAAACAAAAGCTATTTTGCGTAATAACGTCCCACTCCACCTTCTTCCCTCAGACCCGCACCGGCTCACTCCCTCGAGCTGGCTTTCACACAGTCAATATCATGATTATGCGTTATCTGCATTTTTTTTATCAAAACAGCTGCTAAAACAAGTCAGCGTTTGCCGAACGTTTAAGTGAATGATGCTTTTTTTTTTTTTTTTTAAACAAACAGCGTATAATACTGTGCTAGACACGGTCGGTACAGTATAAATCAAGGCAACATTTGATTTTTAAAATGGACAAATGGGCCCGGTTAAAATGTGCATATAGAATATGTAAAACTGTTTAATTTTAATCAATAAATAATTTATTTCAATGTTTTTAATTGTATTGTTTACATAGAGTTTTAATAACATTAATTAACCCTGCGAATAGTTGGCGACCCGTCCAAGTTGTACTCAGCCTTTCGCCCCCAATCAGTCGATTTCAGTTTCATTTTTGGCTTCAGCAGCCACGCTAGCCTGAAGAACCGACACATGCGCTGGCTGTCAAGTCAAAAAAATAAAAAAAATTAAATCTTGACTCCAAACAGCATCATGCGCCGCCGTTTTTGCCTCGGCCGAAAAATCCAGAAAACTGAAATGGTAAAGAAGAGTTTAATGCTTTATCTCCACAATTGAGCACCACATAGTTCTGAATCTTAACACATTTTCCGCAATTATCTTCAAACATGTATAATGTATTTAGAAAGAAATCTCTGCATGTCCTTTACAGGGTCTATAATAAGATCAATGAATACAAAATAAATAAAACATGAATAGATATATTAACTAAACAATCTTAGGAGAAAAAAAATGGCTCAATGAATGCCAAAAAATATTACAAGATGTAAAAGCTCTGTGAGTCAGACTAAAGGACATACTTTGCCAACTGCTGGTATAAATGTACCTGGCCAGCTCGTTTACAAGTTAAACATTACCGGACATCTTCAGTGTCGCAAAAACAGGACACGCAGGGCAGATATACACGTTGATTATTTAAGCATGTCTTTGCTTATTAGAGCGCATTTAACAGCCTGTGACTGTGCTGTCTGTTTGACTGACCCCCACATCAACATCAGTCAAAACAGGTTTCCGTTGCGTGATTCACGAGCCTACAAACTCGCCAAAGTCTCCGCTTTCTACAAACAGCAACAACAGGCCAGTAAAGCTGTCAAAGTAAACGTGGATTTACGCGCGCCACTTTAAACACTCGGACTAAAGTTTTTTTTGTTTTGTTTTTCTCGTAGGCTGACGTTTGGGGAAAATAATGTTGCGCATGTTTGCAACAATG
Organism: Phyllopteryx taeniolatus; assembly: GCF_024500385.1. Lineage (NCBI taxonomy): Eukaryota > Metazoa > Chordata > Actinopteri > Syngnathiformes > Syngnathidae > Phyllopteryx > Phyllopteryx taeniolatus. The sequence continues at coordinate 12,398,284 of NC_084519.1, forward strand.
GCGCGGGACATCAAACCGTGGGGATCCTGTTGTTGGCGCCCTTGTTGTTAATCCATCACTGATATTGCTTTCCGGTTGATCGTCAGGCTTTCTAATGATGTTCACCTTCGGGGCCACGCCATTTGAGTCACGGTCACGACTCGATCCATAACTGGTAATGTGATCCATGAAACAGTGATGCACAATTAGCGATCATTTTACGCTCGAACAAGAACGGCTGAGGTCTGGAACAGATCAATTCAATGAATAAATAAACAGTAAAGCCCAATTCAGGCACATAAAAATATACTGTATGTATTAAAACGCTAATGTGAATGCTAAAAGAAAAAAAACTATTTCAAGCAAGCTTAGGTAGTCCGTCATTGTCATGACGAGGTAGGTCTGTAGGTTTGGAAGCCGCTCCTGTTTTATTAGCATCAATGCTAACGTTACAGTTCGGAGTTTTGTGGGTGTGGCGACTTACCGCTTGCTTTAAACAAGTCACCTGTGCAGTTTTAAAGATGATCTTACTGTATGTGTAGACAACGGTGTCTTTTAACAACCATGTGATTGCGCCACATTGTTTTGTGCCTCCATGTTTATGTTCTTGGAGCAATGCACAACTTTTTAGTCTGCCTTTATTACTGCTCGTTTCACCGCATTTCTCCATGATAGTCATGTAAATTTCATTTGTTGAGGGTACACTGAACTGTCCGCTGATATGGTGAAATTTTGACTTTAGAAGCTTATTATTTCTGAAAATGTTGGTCAAATTCGAAACTGTACAACGTTAGGGGCATTCGACTTTAAAGGTTCCACTGTTCACACTTTAGCGCCGCTTAAACATAACAATGCATCTTATCTATACTTTCACTTCCGTAAAATGATGAGAAACGTCAAAACACACTTATCGCTGCTCATCTTTAGGAAAGTTCCCACACAACTTGGAATGCCTGGTTGCCGGTCGCGTGAAATGTGCACGGGCAGCACAAGCCGCAAGTCATCACGCGGCGATAAGATACGTAGGTGCATAATGTTCGGTTGATGTTGACGTGCCAAAATCGACTTTTTAAACGGTGAGCTGGCAATGGAAGTCGTTTTCAAACTATGTTTCTTGGAGGTAACAAAGGAACGAATACCTTCAGGCAATCATCCGAGTGTGCCTAAAGGCGTTCACACATGACGCTGTGTGACTCATCTGATTTGCCGGTTTAATTGAACCGGTAGACCTGGAGGCCAAAAGGGTTTGCGGGCATGATCGAACAAGAAAGATTCCACTTTACTTTCACTTAAAAAAAAAATAGATATCAACTCAATTGTGCATGTTCTAAAAGGTTAGAACATTTCCGTGACAAAAGCACACACAGTGGGGGGGAAATTTGAACACGGGCAAACATGTTCTCCAATCATATTTGTCATGTCGGTTTATATAGTGGGCAACTGCCTTCTTAATGAATTCCTCAGTGCTGTGTTGGAACTCGCATCAGATATTTTTCCCCCCTACAGGCCTTGCAAACTGTATGATGACGTCAATTTGAAGCCTTATCAGAAAAGAAATAACTACTTTGCACATGAATCATCATCAACAGGAAAATTTGTGTTGCTCAAGGGGAAACTATACTTGAGGCTCATTTGGTTGCCCATCCGTAACTGTCGGGATAATGCTTGGGATAATGACGTAAGTACTAGTTGTAACAATTCAGTAGGAGTTGCTGGACATTGCTGCAGGTTTCCCCCCCCCCCCCCCCCCCCCCACACCAAACCGCTCAAGATTCCCAAATTCCATTTTTGAAAAATAAACACACTAAAACCAACATGAGATACAGAAGACTTTCCAATAACTTCTTCCCTCTTTCCATTAACTTCTTAAACAGTTGACTTCTAATTCCATATTGACATTTTGCCAATTCTGTTACGTGACTGTATTCACTGTTATACCTTCGTCATTCTGCGTTATTTGCATAACCGTTGTTGATCAGTATCATCACACGAGTGGCCACTTAAGTGCTTGACGACTCTGCATCATTTGCCCAATTCTCATTGTATCAACACGAGCAATTTACTGGTAACCTTACGTTGCTCAGTGACTCTCCGTACTTGTGTTTTTATGTCCTAAATGTAGATTTTGTCATAGTAGCTTGTTGGCTGTTACACTAGAGTGGCTCCAACTACCACAGACAAATTTCCCTTTCCCGGTTTTTGACATACTTGGCCAGTAAAAATGATTCTGATACAAATAACTGAATCCGTCAGAGCGAAATAAATAAAATAACTAAATTAATGACGCGCCTACGTCACTGTAGCAGCATGTCTTAGCAGCATCCACTGCGGGTGACTTATGAATATTTTATCATAACTGGCCTAATTGCTTAACCATCTATGTGCTTGTCGAGCAGTGAATGAAGTGCATGGGGGGTTTCACGTCACAGTTAGCATTCAAAACAACAGATGTTCCCTCTTTCCTGCACCTTTTAGTTTGATGTCTTTTGTATACTTCCTTCTATTTTATTTTACCCTCTTGTATTTCATTTTTTCTTTAATGTATCTTAATAAGCCTCCTTTGGACATGTGTTGAACACTTCAAGCATCTGCTTTGTCCAATGTTTTTGTGATGTTCATTTCAAATAAACAAAGATGGAGGTTGAGTGATCCAGCAATGCATCAAAGCATTACCTCCAAATGTGGGTTTCACTTTTTCTTTGGCTTTTTGCAAGGAGCAGCAATCTGCATTTCACAGCATTCACCTGCATGACAGGAATTTTTTTTTAAAACTGCAATGATACAGCTGTTCTTTTTGGCATTTTATCAAACTATCCTCACTCATGGTTAAAGTGCATTTGATTGTTTAAGTCAGTTAACTTCTTTGTTACATCACTAATCTTCTTCGTAGAGATGACAGCTAAGAATATGTTGCGTGTGGCCTGTCCAGTTAAGAGACGTTTTACGTTGGAGACAGTTTGACTCTGAACTGGATTAATTAAATTTCTCATTAGTACATTAATGGGAAACATTACTGTGAAAACTGAATGGATCAAAGGTCCACCAGGCAATTAAGCAGCACTGTGCAACTTCCCCTCCACACTTGACAGTCAATTGAAAAAAAAAAAAAAAAAAAAAACTCTCTAGTGTGTTTTAGTTTCACATAGGAAGCTCCTGTAGCTGCTGGAGCATCGGAGCTGAACAGTAGTTTGAGAAAGTTAAAGACAAGAGCCTGTGGGGAGTTTTTTCCACTCCTTGAACCGTCTCCCCCGGTCCCAGGAAACTCCCTGCTAGTCGTCCTCGAATGAGACAGCAGCTGCACATTCTCACTTTTCCCTGGCTGTTTGAAGTCAATCCCAAAAACAAACAACTAAAAAAAAAAGAGAGAAAAAGATCACCTCTGGCATTAACGCTACTCCAGCAGACATCATTTTGCGGCGCGTGGCTGATATGAAGGTGCGATACAACCCTGCTGCGTTCTGCTCAAGTCATCTTCCATTGTTTGACTGGGAAAACAGGAGGAAGTCACTTCTCCTCCACCTCCTCCTTACAGCTGGCCTTCAAATCGAAGCCATTGTGTAAACGGTGTGTGCCCGCGCACATAATTACAGATGCGTTCTTCCTTCAAAGCTGTCATTAAAAAAGGGGGGAATGGGAATGACTCCAGGCTACAACCACCTTGCGCTTAAGTAACACAGTCTTAGCCCGGGGACAAGTGAACGCACCACTACTTACTGTACACCTTATAGCAGGGTTTCCTAGCCTTTATTGAGCCAGAGCACAGTGTTGTCACAATACCGAAATTCTTTGATACTGTAATGGCCTCGTATGTGGTCAAGGATGACACAGTCGCTGATGCACTTCATTCGCTTTGTTATCATGAGCTGCAACAGAGTGCAAGAATGACAACTCACATCCAGGTTCGCCAGACACTGACAGACTGTAGTGTCCCTTTGCTGATGTCACAACTGCCAATCACCAGGACCTCCCTTGACGCCCCACACTCAGAGTTCAGATATTACAACCCCAATTCCAATGAAGTTGGGACGTTGTCTTAAACATAAATAAAAAACGAATACAATGATTTGCAAATCATGCTCAGCCTATATTTCATTGAATACACTACAAAGACAAGATATTGAATGTTCAAACTGATAAACTTTATTGTTTTTAGCAAAATAATAACTTAGAATTTTCCCAAAAAGCTGGGACAGGTGGCAAAAAAGACTGAGAAAGTTGAGGAATGCTCATCAAACACCTGTTTGGAACATCCCACAGGTGAACAGCCTAATTGGGAGCAGGTGGGTGCCATGATTGGGTAAAAAATGAGCTTCCCTGAATTGATCAGCCATTCACAAGCAAAAATGGGGCGAGGTTTACCTCTTTGTGAACAAGTGTGTGAGAAAATAGTCAAACAGTTTAAGGACAATGTTCCTCAATGAACAAATGCAAGGAATTTAGGGATTTCATCATCTACGGTCCATAATATCATCAAAAGGTTCAGAGAATCTGGAGAAATCACTGCATGTAAGCGGCAAGGCCGAAAACCAACATTGAATGCCCGTGACCTTCGATCCCTCAGGCGGCACTTCATCAAAAACCGACATCAATGTGTAAAGGATATCACCACAAGGGCTCAGGAACACTTCAGAAAACCAATGTCAGTAAATACAGTTCGGCGCTACATCCGTAAGTGCAACTTGAAACTCTACTATGCAAAGCAAAAGCCATTTATCAACGACACCCAGAAACGCCGCCGGCTTCTCTGGGCCCGAACTCATCTAAGATGGACTGATGCAAAGTGGAAAAGTGTTCTGTGGTGCGACGAGTCCACATTTCAAATTGTTTTTGAAAATTTTGGAAGTCTTGTCCTCCGGGCCAAAGAGGAAAAGAAGCATCTGGACTGTTATGGACGCAAAGTTAAAAAGCCAGCATCTGTGATGGTATGGGGCTGTGTTAGTAGGTAAGGGTAACTTACACATCTGTGAAGGCACCATTAATGCTGAAAGGTACATACAGGTTTTGGAGAAACATATGCTGCCATCCAAGCAACGGCTTTTTCATGAACGCCTCTGCTTAAGACAATGCCAAACCATATTCTGCACGTGTTACAACAGCGTGGCTTTGTAGTAAAACAGTGCGGGTACGAGACTGGCCTGCCTGCAGTCCAGACCTGTCTCCCATTGAAAATGAGTGGCACATTATGAAGCGTAAAATACAACAACGGAGACCCCGGACTGTTGAACAGCTGAAGCTGTACATCAAGCAAGAATGGGAAAGAATTCTACTTACAAGGCTTCAACAATTAGTGTTCACAGTTCCCAAACGTTTATTGAATGTTGTTAAAAGAAAAGGTGATGTAACACAGTGGTAAACATGGCCCTGTCCCAGCTTTTTGGGAACGTGTTGCAGGCATAAAATTCCAAGTTCATGATTATTTGCTAAAAACATATTTGTCAGTTTGAACATTAAATATCTTGTCTTTGTAGTGTATACAATTAAATATAGGTTGAACATGATTTGCAAATCATTGTATTCTGTTTTTAATTATGTTTAACACAACGTCCCGACTTCATTGGAATTGGGGTTGTACAAGACTATACTTGCATGAAATACTTTCTGAAATAATACCCCTGCAGAAACCAAAAACATCAGTAAAAGCAGTGCAATCACAGATTGCAAAATATGGAACTTCACATTCTTAGCATTTTTATTCATTTAAAAATAATAATAATGGGCAGAGTGGAATTAGCACAGTCTTAACATTAGTCATTGTTGTTATGTCAAAAACAACTGAAATGATTTGTCGTCAAATGATCTTTGATGAACAACAATGATGTCACAAAGCCAAGCAATGACACATCTAAGTAAAGGATAAAAGAGCTGCTCATCTGTAATATATATATATATATATATACACACCGTGTATATATCCAAGAAATCCATTACAAAAGAGTGATGCAAGGACTACTGAAATTGTGGGAGGTAAACTAAGGCTTTGAGACGCCACTGGCACTGGTATGTGATGACTTTTATTCCTTGAGTGTTTGTTACGTGTGCTGTTAGATAGAAATATTATTAGTTGTATGCTGAGCATTGGACAAAGTTGAGTCTGACATCTAAATATCTTTCTGTCTTTGATGTAAGCTTATCAACCCCACTGAAAACTCCTGTAAATAGTTGAAGTGTGCAATAAAGCTCAATATAAAACTGCAGTTTTAGATATATTTGGATATGATGATCTCTCTGATGTGTCGCAGAGCAGTGGGAATCACTGCCTTAAAGAAAAGAAAGAAAGTTGGTCATTTCATCACCAAATGTAACTCATTTTTGTTAAAAAAAAACAAAACATCTGGGATGCTCATTTTGCCTGCCTTTACAAAAGTAACCGTGAGAGGGCGCAGTCAGCCTTAAATAACCGCAACCAGTAAGGCTGCTGACCCTCAGACAAAAGAAAATACAAGACTGTATGGCTCTCACAAATGGGAGGGAAACATTACTGTAAGCCATTTGGTGCAAATGTGATGCGCACGAGAGCACAGATGAGCATTAGAAATGCTTTTAAACCGGTCATGTCAAGTCTATATTTGCCATAAATACACATTGGGAGGGAAGAGGAAAGGATATAAAATAGATATAAATATATATATTATTTTTTAATGAAATGTGCATTTTAATAATAAAAGGAAGGTAATCATAAAAAAGAATGCATATAGTTTTATAATAACTACTATAGTATAAACAGTGACAATTTGATTCCATCAGCCTTTTGTTTTGTCGCAGTCCTTTTTCCACTCTTTTCTTGATGTCTCGTTTTTAATGTTTATCTCCGTTCACCTTGAGAGAAAGAGAGGCTGACGATCCACAACCATAACACCCCACCCACCCACTCCTCCTCCGGCCACGGTGAGTGGGAGGAGCCAAGCCCGCCTTTGCCTGGCTGCCTCGCGAGTGTAAAACAGTGCAGCCCGCCACGGTGCGTGTCAGAGGACTGCCCGTGCTCCCCACGTCGATGACTGCTCCACATCTGGTGTCTGTGCCGCTCCTGCTGACTGCCACTGTCGAGACCAACTGGTCCACGCGTGAACAAGCACAAGTCAGGATAAGGTAAGCGTCCAGCCACCTCCTCCCATCTCGTGTCGAATGCGTGCGCTGTCATTTGCAAACTTGCAGCTTTTGCGCACGGGTGGCACATTTCACGCACGGAGTGGGAGGGTGTGCGATTTTTTTTTTTCAAAAAAGTCACGCAGGAGTGAGCGTGGAATGCAGTGTGGAGGCAGACTTGCGTGTCTGCGTGTGGGCTTTGACTCAACGCGTGTGTCTTCAGATAGAACAAGGAGCTTCATGTGTTTTTTCTTTTCTCTCTCTCTCCTTTCCCCCCCCCCCCCCCCCCCCCTTTGTCGTTCCACGCCAGGTTTCTGAAGCGTGGGAAAGGATGCCGGCGGTCGTAAGCAAAAACTCTGACATGGAGTTTGACTCTTTACAACCGTGCTTCTACCCGGATGAGGACGACTTCTACTTCTGCGGTCCCGACTCCGCGCCACCGGGGGAGGACATCTGGAAGAAATTCGAGTTGCTGCCCACTCCGCCCCTTTCCCCGAGCCGAGCCGCGCTACCCGGGGAGCCGGCGGCGGCCCCCCCGGAGGCGGACCTCCTGGGCTTCGGCTTGGGGGACCCGCTGGACTGGGCCTCGGAGCTGCTGCTCCTGCCCGAAGACGATATCTGGGGGGCGTCCGACGATTTGGATCTGTTCGGTTCCGCTTTGGATACAAACCCAAACAGCATCATCCTGCAGGACTGTATGTGGAGTGGATTCTCGGCCAGGGAGAAGCTGGAGAGGGCGGTCACGGAGAAACTGGGCAAGGCTATTACGAGTGCCACGGCCACGGTGACCGCTCCGGCTCCCGCGACGACGGCGACCGCGGTGGCCGCTGCTGCCGGGAGGCGGGACGTGTGCGTAAAAGCGCCCGAGGCGGTGAGCCGCAACGCGGCGTCGGAGTGCGTGGACCCCGCTGTGGTGTTCCCCTTCCCCGTGAACAAGAAGAGCGGCAGCGGGGACTCGAACGCCGGCTTGAGCGCGTCCACGACCCACGGGAGCGCCCACAGCGACTCCGGTAAGAATAAAGACCGCATGCGAACAAAATGTCTTTTGTCTAACGCGAGTGACGGCCTAACGCAACAATAACAAAAGCGCACTGTGCGAACCCTGGAATGACTTGTTCATATGACTGGCCCGCAATCGGATTACTACACACGCACTCTGGTGAAGTGACACAGTCAACTGGGAACTGCCTTGATGCGAGCAGACGCATCTCCTTCCGGCAGATGGCGGCAAAATAGGTCATTGTTTTTGCCTGTGTGCCCAGTTGGCATGTGGTTGGGGGGGGGGGGGGGGGGGGGGCATAAAACAAAACACATATTCATCTGCCGAATTTCTAAACGCTGAACAGGGTTTAAAAATGGCAACAAAAGAGGTGATCAAGTGCCTGCATTGGGTCTTGAGTGGGATTTACATCACGATCGCATTTGTGTGCACATTGCCACTTATCGGACACATCATGTGCCACAAACATGATGATGTCATCAGCTAAGGGTTTGCCTCTTGGACTACAAGAAAAACACGTCGAGGCTCCACTGTTATGGAGGGAGAGGAAGTGGGAGATCGGGGGCGAGCATTTATCCATTTACGAATACCTTAAACAAACAGGAGCACAAAGAGCCCCCGAGCTTGGCAAGGAGCGTACGCTCATGGCAGCCTCGCCAAAAGGCCGCCTCCGCCGCACACAAGGCAGAGGAGGGCCCTCTCTCTTTTTTTTGTTTTGGTTTTTTTAAGGGGGCTGACAGCTTTGAACGAGCGCTCCATCTCGACAGCTGTCTGCCTGGCGGCCCTCCAAACCGGGGGTGGGGTAGCGGAGTGGGAGTGGGCGGGGGCTTAAAAGTGTGGCGATCCGATTGCCGCCACCGCCGCACGCACGTCGTGTCCGTAAGATTCACACAGTCAATAAGAGACAATGCAAAAAAATATATATATACAAAATAAAAAAAAGTCACGCTTCTAGTCCTTAACAAGCCAAACAATCCTTAAAATATCTCTCGAAAGCTTGTAGGTGCAACCCCATCTGCTGGATCTTCTTGGTCACTGCACCACCTGGCCCTGCTACAAGTGGACTGTAACGGCAAAAGCCAAAAGAAGCTCTAGCACGCGCACCGCTTCAGGGATATTCACCAAATTTGAAAGGGTTCTTGTTGAGGATGTTTGCCACTCATCCGCAGAGTTCCAGCATGTAATCATTGGACACTTCGTTTACAGCGTCAGGTAGAACGGCTTATTTTAAAGACGAGGGGTCCATCTTCATCCAAGGTCAAAGTCAGTGCCCGACTGCTGCTTCCTCGCCATGGGAGAGATGGCGGGCGACTTCTCACTCGTCCCACCCGGACGAAGCAGATTAGATGTTGCTAAGGCAGAGAGCCAACTTGCCTGCTCAGCAGTGAGACTGGACGTGTCAACGCCTGCGCGGCAGATTAGCCGAGCAGTGACTGACACTAAGCATTAAGGCGCTTCTGTTTATGCAAACAGCATTGAGCAACACTCCGTTTATTGGTCTCGCATAAGACGCGCACCCATGCATACCTGTCACCAGCTGGTACATACATAACATTGTGACAGATTATCTCATGCACATTCTGTTTTACTTTCCCAGAAGAAGACGAGGAGGAGGAGGAGGAGGAGGATGATGATGATGATGATGAAGAAGAGGATGATGATGATGACGACGAGGAGGAAGAGGAGGAGATTGACGTGGTTACAGTAGAAAAGAGGCGTTCCACAATCAGCAAAGCGTCAGCTGTGGCCTCCAGAAGTCAAGACCAGAGGGGCGCCGCCTCGGGGTCCGGCGCGGCGGGTCGCTTCGTCAGTCGAGCGCCCCAGGAGCTCATCCTGAAGAGGAGCTCGGTGCACCAGCATCAACACAACTACGCCGCACCCTCGCCGTACACGTCAGACGACGACCCGGCGCCGCCTCCGAAGAAGCAGAGGACGTCTGACGCCCCCCGACCCCCGACCAGAACCGCCTCCTCGTCCTCGTCGTGCGGCTCCGTCGCGTCGGGCCCGCGCAGCAAGCGCAGCTACAGCGGGGACAGCAGCCCGAGGGGCGGCTCCGACTCGGAGGACAGCGAGCGCCGGCGCAACCACAACATCTTGGAGCGTCAGCGCCGCAACGACCTGCGCTCCAGCTTCCTGACGCTGCGCGACCACGTGCCCGAGCTGGCGCACAACGAGAAGGCGGCCAAGGTGCTGATCCTGAAGAAGGCCACAGAGTACGTGAGCTCCCTGGACAGGGAGGAACGGCGGCTCCAACAGGAGAAGGTCAGGCTGCAGGCCCGTCGGCAGCAACTGATGCGCCGACTGGAGCAGGCGAGGACTCGCTGACGCGTCGCCGCCCAAAACACTCACACACGTTCCCGGGACGACGCCCGGCCGCCACCACCTCTACCGAAAACCTCCTCATCAACCCAGTCTGTATGGGTAAACATTGAGTTGGCCTATACACCTATTAAGCACAGACACACAGGCCCGCATGTACAAAAACATCTCGGAGGACGACTCGTCACACACTAACGTGAGGGAGAGGGGCCGATGCTTACTGGAGGGATCTTCGGACTTTCACTGCCGCCACTTTTTTTGCACATTTGTTGACATTAAGAATGTTTAGGATTTACTTTTTCAGTCCAGTCACATTGAGGAACGATAAAGAATGAGGAAATAAGAGGCTTTTTTTATATCATGTTTTGGTATTAATTTGTATTATAAGCATTTTTTTTTTCTGTACTCACTGTGACACCAGCCTGGAATTCAGTGGGATTCCTACCGGGACCGGTGTTGGAGGGCACTTTGCTCCGAGCGCTCGACTTAACTTAGAATTCGTGCACACCTCTAACTTTGCCTTCACCACTGCAAAAGCGGACAAATTTATAAGAAATAGAAAAACAAAGACTATATAGACACAAGCGATGATGCCACTACAGGTTTTCTTTCTCCCCTCACTCCTCGATCACACTGGTGCGCCAGCCAAGTAAATGGATGTATACCTGTGCACCTTCCTAGCCGACACTTTTGTATATACAGTGGATACAGACCTGTGTTCAAATGCCAGGTTTTTGTAATAGAAAAAAAAAAAAAAAAAAAAAACGAGATCAAGATAAACCTTTGCATAACCTTTTCCATCATTATTGTGACCTATAACCTGTGCAATGCAATGAAAAAAACCGAGATGTGTTTGCACAAGTGTGCACACCCTTTAAACTGGGAATGTGGCTGTGTTCAGGATTAAACAATCCCATTTAAACTCATGTTAAGTAGGGGTCAGCACACACCTGCCACCATTTGAAGTGCCTCTGATTAACTCCAAATAAAGTTGAGCTGTTCTAGCAGGCTTTTCAGGACATTTTTGTAGTCATGTCTGCAGAGAGCATGCGCAGCGTTGGAGGGAAATCATTTAAGTTATCAGTCACAAGAAGGGTCCAAAAGAATTGCAAAGGCATTAAATATACCATGAAAGACCACAACATTACCAAGAACTAAACATCTCTCCAAAATAGATGAAAAGACTGGTCAGGCTGATAAAATGTAGCAAAAACGCTTGAACTCTCCAAATGTGGGAAACCATGTTATGGTCAGATGAAACCAAGGTTTCACTTTTAGCCATGATTTCCAAAGGTCTGTCTGGCACAAACATGACACTGCTTAACACCGTTTTTCTTCAGTTGCAACTGGAGCCTTAGACATGATGGAGAGTTTCATGAATCGATCTAAATGCCAGACAGTGATGGAACAAAACCTTGAGGCTTCTGCTAGTAAGCTGTAGCTGAAGAGGAACTTCATCTTTCAGCATGACAATGACGCAAACTACACATCCAAATCAACAAAAGAATGGCTTCACTGGAAGAAGCAGGTGTTGAAATGGCCCACCCAGAGTCCAGATCTGAATTCGATCAAACATCTGAAGAGGGCCATCCTTGCCCAGGAGATGCCCTCGCAATCTGACAGATTTGGAAGGTTTTTGACAAGGAGAATGGGCATATTTTGCCACATTAATAGACTCCTTCCTAAAAAGAAGGAGTAAGGAGGCTGAGGTGCTCCAACAATGTGTTAGTTTGAGGGTGTGCATATTTATGCAACCAGGTTATTGTACAGATTTTTTTTCCCCTGCTTAAAAGATCCCCCCTCCCCCAATTGAGTTGTGCATGTTATAGTTTACATTAATTTTGGAAAAGGTTTTGAAATGATTTAACGTAGTCTGATTTCTTTCCATCACAAAAATCTTGCATTGGAACATGGGTGCATAGATTTTTTTTTATTTTTTTTTTTTTTTTTTACATCCACCGTCAAAAACAGTGTACAGACAAAAATACACTCAGATCTGCCTTGTTTTGTAAAACATTTTGTCCTTGGTTTTTTATATAAATATATACATGTCAGGAAGCTGCCAATAATAACTAGACTGGAAGTTTATATACCTTTAAAAAGTACTGTAAAGGCCTCCATTTTTGAGAGTCATGAACTTTGTAATATAACGATATATTGCTTTTATTCCTCCCTCTTTTTTTCTTTGTATAATTTTACTAATTCTACAGACCTTTGACGCTTTTTAGTGTGAACCTGATACATACTAAATTTGATACTTATATTTTCGTATGAAAATGAGTTCTCGGTAGATATCACTTATCTTTTTTCATCTTCAATCTCAAACTTTTGTACAGCAAATGTGTTCTATCCACATGTACTTTTTATTCTTTTTTTCCCTCCCTCTCTTTTGTTTATATTTGTAACTATCGGGTGCATAGAATTGGGTATATGGATATGAGATGTTTTCCCCCCCCCCCCTCCCGATTTTTAAAATGTACATTTATTAGTGCTGCAACTCATAGCACTTTGAAATACCTCATTTTGACAAATAAATAGACATCATTAAACCGACATCTTGGCTGTTGCGACTCTTTTACCTACCACTTTCCCCTCGTCACACACCTCCCTGTATTTATTTTGACTATTTCCCTATTTGTTGTCTTGCTCATCCTGACAAAGAAATCAAGAGTTCTTGATGCTCTTCCCCTGTATCCGCTCAAAGCCACCTACACACACTTCAAGTGCGTTGAAACACACACACACACACACGCTCACTTCGTACATTGTTCGGGCTGTCGCCATGGAAACTAGAGCAGCTGCTGAGTGGCAGACACAGAGAGTGAGTCTTTTATTTGTGTATTTCTGCCTGTGTGCATGAATGCAAATGTGTGTGTCTACCTATTGTACAACACCCCCGCCGATCGCCGCCACCTCCTGGTCTGTGTGTGGCCCCCGGGTGCCAGATACCCTCGACCTTGCTCGCCGGCGGCCACAATGCCAGGACAAGCCTGGATACTGTTTACCAACATCAGCCACATGGCTCTGGCCTCCTCCCCTCTTCCTCCTCCCTCCTCCCCTCGCCGCCTCCATTGCCGGGCTTGAGCCCAAATATGTGCCAATCAGGGGCCGGGCCGGGCGTTCTCTGGAGATGGCTGAAAGAGAAATCTGTTGCCACGGTCTGAGTCGCCATTCAGCGGGACAGGGTGCTCGCATAAGGGCGAAGAGAAAAGGAGTCGAAGCGAGGAGGGAATTAAAAGCCATAAAAAAAACACACACATCACCGATGACTTTGATTAATCCTTTTTAGCGAAGAAAGCAAGGGGACGGCCTGAGAGGGTGACTTTCTCCTTCCTGTTCAAACAATATTAGCTGACTCTTTAAGTCCACATTCAGCCACAGGCTCCAAGGCATCCAGAGGTATGCTCAGGACGTAAGACGCAACTTGAAGAAGGATGACTTTGTTTTGGACTTGAGACAGCTCCAGACTGAACCTCTCCGCGGGGGAGTGCAACTGGTGGATTACGTAACAGGGGTCTGGTGTCTGCATGTGTGCGGACGCTACAGGAGTCTGGTGTCTTTTCAAAGTGTGTGCGCCTTCTCTCGCGGGAGACCTCCCCTCCACGTCTCCTCCTCCCTCGCCATCTGCCTGATGGCTTATCCTACTAGGTTACCGGATGAAAACAAATTCATGGACAATAACATCCCCGGAAAAATAAAGGGTGAATAAAAATGGCGCTTTTCCACAATAATTGTGACATAAACATCTGTGGTGAAACGTATGGGGTCACCAACAGGGAGTAACAATGGAAGAAATGTTTGAGTTTCAGCGACTTTATAACAACTTCCACTGGTGTTTTGATGGGTATGAGGGAGTGTGACATCATCACTAGTTATTTCGCATCAATCTACAGGCTTTCTGGATTACATCTGGAGGTAACAAATGGTGTCAGAAGCGGGATTATCATGGATGCGTAGCCTGTTGGGCTGGTCATCTGTGGCGTGCCCACTTGGAATGACCCCTGGGACCCCAAAAATGGGCGAATCACAAAAAAAGTTCATGGTCAGAGTAGAGGTTTTGAACATTGGGTGGTGTCAGAAGTGGCTTGGTTGGTTGGGAGAAGAATCCTTGGGACGGGTGACCACTGCGTGACTCATCACAAAATTCTGGTTTGTTTGCCCAACAGAACACACTCAGTCCGATATACAGGCTGGTTGTCTTTTCTACCTGATTCACCACCACCAAGTGTTTGAAGAGCAGCTGTACTCCAATAAGTTCGCAAAACACCTTTGGTAATCTTTAAAAGGTCATCAGCTCGGGAGCACCAATCGAGGGTGTTCCATTCAATCTTTTAACCTCAGCACATCTCATAAGTCTGCTCACACACAGCCTTCGTCTTTCCCTCCAAACGCACACACTATGCGTCGTCTGAAACAAGGCTTATTTCGCAGAGTTAAACAAACATATGGCAATGGCTTTTCCCTGATTAACACCCCTTATCCTGCCTGTACTGAGTGGCTGGTTGGCTGGTTAGACAGTCGACAGATACACACGCACACACGCGCCCGCGCACGCAAGCCCACTTCTTAATGGGCTTACAAATCTCTTGACTGGCGTACATTAAAGCTGTACGGAAGATAAGGCGGTGTGTTTTTGTTTTGTTTCCTCACATCCGATGACGAGGCTTGAGACAACACCTCTATTGTCCTGTTGGACACCCGATCTGTATTCAACATGTTAACCTCCCCATATGGAGCAAACAATGGCTGCTGTATGTGGGTACACAAGTGCGTGTGTCTGTGTGTGCGTAATGTGCCCAACCTCTGCACAAAGGCATGCCCGTCACCCATTGCCAAGAGCCCTGCGACGTTGTATGTGTGAGAGGAGGGGGTGTCACCATCTGTTGAGGGGTCCAGTGTGGTCGCAGGTGCTCAGAGACTCTGCGTGTGTGAGGGGCATTTGCGGGAGGGTAGAAAACATGGATGTGTGTGGGCAGGGGATGAGGGGTCAGTTCTTCAAGGGAGTCCTGTGCCAAAGCAGCATAACATGGAGTCGTTGACAAAGAGACGCAAGCTTACAGTAATTGCAGAGCACATATAGTGGACAGGGAAGGGGTGGTGGGCCTACGAGAAAAAAAAAAAAAAGAGGAGAGCGAGAGAGAGAGGCCTGAGTGTTTGATCAAAGTTTACCAAGTCTGAGGACATTTGCATACAGATGGTACTGTAGCACGCCCCTCCCCCCCACCCACCCCCCCAACCCCAGCATACCTTTCCCTCGCCTTATTTGTCTTTCTCTGTCTCTCTTTCCCTTGCAGACAAATGTCATAGGCTTGCATTGAAGAATCCATGAATAGCCTTTCAAGAGTGTGCTCCGAGGAAGAAAACGGCCTTGGACGCACAACACAGCGCCTGGAAAAAGAGAAAGCCCGACCGGAGGGAGCGCGGGGCAGGAAGGGGAGAAGACGGGGAGAGATATAAAAAAAAAAAAAAAAAAGTGGTGATGATTAGGACGGGATTAGTGAAGGGAGAGAAGAGCGTCAATGGGAAGAAAGAGGCGGGAAAAGCCACTGTGAAGTGCTAATTATAAAAACAAATTCACCCAGCACAGTTTACCTACGCATATCTATGCTAATGCACGTCCATTCACCAGCAGCCCTGACTCAGCCTGTACTGATTGTGAACGACATTGCTGCGTCTATCTTTAAGCCCCTCTTATGGAGGATATGTCTCTTTGAAGCCTTTGTCTCATGCAACTGGCCCGCTGAGCCAAATGTCCCGACGACGCGTCTGTCAGCGCCTCAAACTCAAAATGCGAGATGTCGTCCGACAACTGCCGAGCCCGAACTCGGCGTCGGCCGCAGGACACTGCCGAAGGCACGAAAGGATGATTAACCAATCATTGGTTTACAGTGTTAAATGTCACCTCAATCGCCACGCCGCACTGCTTCCCATTCGAAACTCTCTCCGTTGTATTATCGTTTCATTTTTAAGGCGAAAACAGTTGTTAGTAAAGTTGTTCGGTGATAAGTGAGAAGACAGATGCGGTGATAAACCACAACAAAGTGGCTATTACCACCATGAAATGTCAAAGGAAGGATGGAAAGATTTTGCTCTTGGTAAAGCCACAAAATCGAGGTTTTATCAAAATACAACGGAAGCAACGAGAATAGCTTTTAAATTACACCTAGGAGTACAACGCCTGCTGAGACCGGATGGTTCCGTGGACCTCATTGTGAATAGTTGGTGATCATGCTTCTCTGGAACATTACGTGGCAGACATTAGGATATTAGCAGGCAAACACAAAATAAAATATTTGACCAGACGCAATGAAAAACTCCACCTCTTATGAGATTCCAAAATGCAAAATCCCCATTTTTTTTTTTTTTTAATTCACTACATGTAGGCTCTTCGGATTATCCAGAGTAAATTAGTTACATTGTTTTCTAAATATAAGCAGGTATTACATACATACATACATACATACATATATAAGTGCAAAAACCACAATGATATGGAACAATCAATAATCATTTGTTTCCAAATGATGCCACAAACAGATGGTGAGTAACTTGCAAAGCATGTTCTACCATTCAGACTGTGATGCGCTGTATGCTGTAAAAAAAGAAAAAAGAAATAAAAAGACTTGTGCATAAAAATGATGCTAAAATAACCCATGTACCGCTATAAAATGATGGCAAATGTTTGCATATTTGTGGCACAGTGGAGCATTTTAAGCACAACATCTGCTATGATTGTAGGGTGCATGTACAGCGGTATTCACAATTGTTTTTAAGTGCATCGCAGAGGATGGTTTGCACACAGACTTTGCATGGCTGTAGTGAAAAATGTCCAGTTCCAGCATCATAGATGGGTAATTTAAAATTTTTAAATTCAACCTAAGATTTCAAGAAAATATGGACCGAGATACCAGAAAGAAGTTTTGATATGGGTTTATAGCCTTCATGAGATTAGTGACCATAAAAATGGAGCTGACTTTGATCTCAAAGGGATGAAAATGCTCAAATTTGGCTCGATTATGGGAACGTGCGTCCCTTGCTGAAGCAATTTGGGCCAGGAACATTTGCAGCTCTGACCGAGTAATCTGTGAAAGAAATGAACTTTTGCTTGCTTATAGTATGGCAACAAGCTGGCCCCTTGTTTGTTCCTGTCGCCTGTTACACACTATCAGCACTAAACTGTACAAAATGCTTGCTGCCTTACAAGTAAAGGGCGGCATATAAACAAAGCGTTTTCTTGTAAACATCATGATTCAGGCATCCAGGCAGCCTCATTAAGAAAGTGGTCATATCGACAGTGACACACGCTCTTCTATAAGTTAATAAGAGCACTCGTGAAGATTATCTGGTGTGCGAGTTTTTTTTGTTTTTTTTTTTGTGGAAGTGTAATAGCACTCCATTGTGTGTGTTTATTTGGAGTAATCACTGGCTGCTTCTGTATGTGTGTACATGTATCAAGGTTGATTCATGAGTGCTGTTCCAGAGGAAACACATAACAAATGGTTTTCTGGTCCAACAAACTCAAAGCAAATGAGACTAAACTAAACCATCCGGCGCTAGATGGATGGCTGCCTTGAAAACTGTCCCACGGTGACGTAAAAACACCATGAAAGACGTGCCGAGCGTTGACAGTTCGCCTTCACCTCGGGCTTGAACAGACCTGGACTCCCCATGTGGTTCTTGATACCAATCAATGTGTTTGCGGTTGTATTATTATTTATTTTATTTTTTTTTAAGGTGGGTATTTTCAGTAGGCCTTCAAGATTACAAAAAGCGGAAAAGTGTAGCGGAGAATGTATATTGTGTGTGGATCTGAACGTTGATGACAGTCTTCATTCATGCCCCCATGTGATGCACGATTGCTTTAATACTCATTTAGTTCCGCTTGTGAGTTTGATCACTAGGACAGGCCTGACCGTTGACCTGACCCTCCAAGAGATCTGATTAAAACTAAATCCACTAAAACACATCTTTGAGTGATATTTTACACACCCAAGAAGGTAGGATGAATGAACAGCGGAAGCTCTAGAGCTCAACGCAATCCTATTTGGGATGGTTGCTGACCTCTGAAATAATCTACCGAAGGATCACATTATCACCATTAATAATGTTTTGAGTAACAATTTAACATTATTAACAGGTGTTAACTGGGAACTGGAGAGGAACTTTAAAGCCAAATTACGCCAAAAAGTGTGCTTTCATTTTTTTTTTTTAATAGTTTGACTGGTTGACTAGATTTTGATTTTTTTTGCTCTTGCCCCCCTCCCCCGTTCAAAATTGTATTCTTTCATTTGAAACCACCGTGAAAAATCAAAATTACTTATACTGGCTATAACGGGTTCATGCGAGATCATTTATAAAATACAGATCATCTCAGTTGTTCAATTTATGATTCCGAAATAGCAGCTCATTTGCTTGTTTCATTAACACCCAAATAAAAATGAGCAGAAACATAATTAAAAGTGAGTAGAATATCTTTCTTGACTGCAGTTCATCAGTTCATTCATCCGTAGTGTGCACACCCTGATACGGTTTGCATAATGTCTGGAGCAGGAAGTATGAAGGTAGAGGCAACGGTAAGGCCTTTTTACAATGTTAACATTTGGTAACTAATTGCCCTCTATAATAGAGGGTGACGGAATTCCATAATACACTTAAAAAAAATAACAGTTAATAGAAACGGTCCACAAATTAAAGGGTAAACAAGCGCACTAGGGTCTTAAAGGTCCGTGAAGTTTTTGGATACAGGCTCATCGTTATGATTCAGAAAAATTGTTAATTGCCAAAATGTCCAAAGAGGAATAAATGAAAACTTGAGGGTAAAAGAGCGTATGATGAAAGGTCTGCGACCTCACTTCCCGACAGTTATCTGTCAGTTTGATGGCGGGCCGAGGACGGGCCAGGGCGGCAGAATCCTCAGCGGGCGCCTGGCTGACACATGTGGGACAGAGCCCAGTGGAAATCGGGTTAATGAATCGTAGAGCGCGGCGAGCGGCGGGGTTGCTCGCCTTTCAATACCCCCCGTCACTATCAGTTGGAGCAGCGCTCATCTGCACGCAGCCGCGACAAGGAGAGACAGGCAGGTCACTAGGTAGCAAGTGTGGACCTTCCCAAAAAAATAAAAAATAATCACTGGGAACACAATGTGTGTGAGTGGGACAAAGTGGATCCTCTAATGTCCCCATTTTAGGTAGACTGATTTGACTGCTTGTGTCTCTCATAGAGCCCATGATGTACAGTTGTACACTGACTTTAGAGGGTTTTTTTTTCCCTCCCCCATTTAACCTTTATTTAGCCACGAAAACCTCAATGAGATTAAATATCTCTTTTACAAGCGTGTCCTGGTCAGGATAGGCAACTAACGCATAAAACAGGTTTAACAGGGCAAGCTAAAAACATTCAGACAAACGATCTCATAAAAGAAGAAGCAACAACTTTCCTGAGCATCATCTAAACACTGTATGTAATGACAAAGTTAGTAACACAATTTAACTGTGGATATCAAGTACATTTTCCCCACTGAAATGAATTGAAATGCCTTTAATCCTTGAAGGCCCTCCAAAAAGCTTCTTTTTTTTTTTTTTTTGCTCTGTTGTGACTAAATATAAACAGCACTCTACTGTATTAGGCAGTAAGAGAATGTAAATAAATAAACTGGTTGTATAAAGTGTGATTACTGTACATACTGTAGTAATTTTATGTTGGACGTTTGCCTTTAAGCGGTGTGGCCTAAGTCAGTGTGAGCGTCCGGGGGTGAGTTGTGGCCTACAGCAGCTCCTTGCGAGTGTTCTCATTTCGTATTGGTGTTTTGTCCTGTTCAAGTACATCGTGACTGTGCCATTACAGTACCTTAGTTGCGCCATTTTTTCCCCCACTTCACTTGAGCGGCAGTGTATCAAAAGCTCGATTGCACTTCAAATTTAGACCCGTCATGCAAAGGCAAAAAAACAACCGGGTGACGACTCGTACTTGAAAAACTGGTAAGTTGTGGCACTCCTAAGTCAAGTCACGACTGAATCTGATAGTTTGTTTAATATGTATATTATGTTTAATGTCATCTTCTCCTCGAACCGCCGTATATTTATGAGTCTGTGGTCCATGACCACTCCATTACCGGCCTGTCTGCCCGCTGTCACTTGTCTGTGATGGATCAGGGTGCTGTAGACACCACCACCAGTCTTCGTTTTAATAACATTACTGCTTTTCTGCCTCACAGACTTGACACACATGCAAATGACTGCGTCTTATTAGATTGCTAAGAAACACGTCTATGTCCGCTTCACCCTTCGGTGCTGACAACATGAGATTGGGCCGAATAGGACGAGTGACCGGACCGGCCTGTGGCCTCTTCACATTCCTAATTCGCCTTTTCTAAGCGGATAAAATATATATTAGCATGTTTAATGGCAGGCTTATGCCCATCTCTTGTGTTTGACAGCTGTTGAGTCAGACCACGCCATTGTTGCAAATATGAGTAAGTGCACACTAATCTAATCAGCAAAACCCTTGGTCAGGGATTAAGTCAGTTTTTCGGACATCCATCAACCAACTCCCGGGATTACACACAAGGTTAATTATGGATGAATTTGATTTGTGGGGACAATGGCTCGATGGTTTGGAAGAATAAGGTAATGGTGTTCGCAGGCAACAAGGTTGAACGACTCAAGAAAGGCTCAATGCTGGTTTAGATCAACTCAGGCGTGACACTGATTACTTTAATTGGTCGGAGTGGAGGGCATCATTGAATCCTATGGAAAGCCCATCCATCACACACGCTTTTGATGGCATCCACTGATGGATCCAACGCTCAACTCCCATTTTGGTTTTGACATGAAACTTTGTCATTTTATTGTATGTCTCAGGAACCGACAGCATTTTCCACCGATCAACACTACATCCATGTAGGACATCAACATCACAAAAAGAGAAGTTACAATCTTGTCACTTGGGGTGGCAAGATTAAAGTAATAAGATGACCCTAAGATGACAGCTTCAAAATCCACTTTTTTTCTGTCGCTAATTAGCCGCCATCACCTCGGCGACATTCGAGATCACCTACTGGTACTTTAACGATCATTGGTTGACCAGCCATGACACCACTCATATTGGTTTACTTGGATGCGTCTACGATGGAGATGATTTACGAGTGTTAAAACTGTAGTGGGAGACCTGGAGCAAAAATATACTGTACATTTCTTAGTGATTTAGAAATGTGTCACACTTTTTTATGTAAGGAAATTAGGGATGGGTTTGACTAAATCCTTGCTTGAACATGGGAAAAATTATCAATTAATTAATTATATGTTTCAAAAATAGTATGTTTGTTATGTATTTGAGAATGTAAAATACTAATAATGGACTTCTTTAGACAGCACACTAGTTAAGACTGAATTGTCAGTTCTGCGGGTAACACACTCAATTTTGCGTCAGTTGCCTCAAGATTAATGAACAATCAATTCCACAGATCAACGAATCGACTAATTGATTACTGTTCCTATCCTTAATTGGAATAGTCATCTGTTGAGCTCTTTTGCCATGATTTCTACAAAAGACCTCCGCGTGGGTGCGTGTCATTTTATAAGAACGTTACTAAGAGGATTTCAATAAGTAGAACTGAAACAAATTTAAATAGCTGCAGCAACTTCAGTTGATTTGTAATGTACAAATACTGTGTCATAGAAGAGGTGAACTATTTTGTGTGCAGTTCTTTTGTTGTGGTGCTAAGTTAATAAAAGAGGTATTGGCTACAATTGACGTTAAAAACTCAGTTTTACTTTTTAGTTTCTTAAGTACATTTCAGTCGGTACTTTTTTTTTTTACATTTACTTAAGTACAGGAGTTGAATCCGTATTTGGAACTTCTACTTGCATACAGAATGTGAGTACTTTTGCCACCTCTGCCGATTGCGTCAAACGAGTTCATTATGATGTAAAGCGATTTACATATCAAATCTAGTGAATGTAACCACCACTGAGCGAGACATCCTACCCTGTCAAAGAACATCACAGGTGGCGCTATCACCGGAAGCTAAAACAAGTTGGCGGTTAGGACAGCTGCATTAATAAGACAACGCCCACTCAAAATCCAATGGCACAACGGGAAGATTTACTACATGCGGCATCTTGCGCACACATTTCCTCTTTTGTTCCTCTGCTCTTGTCGTTTAAATCGCCAGCAGTGATTAATTTATGTCACTAGGCATATTCCCTTCTGTCTGTCGCACAAATAACACACACACACACACACACACACACATACACAGACACAGAAGGGAGGGAGGGAGGGAGGGAGGGAAAGAGCGGCGGGGTATGCCATTGATGCTCTGATGCAGCTTCATCCATCACTGATAATGGCCGAAGACAGCTGTGTGTTCAGTCTCTCGCCATCACACCGCAAGCTCGAGGCAAACCAATGGACGGGAGGAGGGGTGTATTTGGTCTAACCCCACCTCCGAATCTGCAGTACTGTCCGGTAACCCTCTACTAACAAACCTCCCCAGCCCCCCTCTGCTGAAAAGACCCGCCTGGGGCCAGACCCAGATGGCATGTTGGTGCTATCTCTGCTGCGATTCTTAAGCGGGCTTCGAAATGGGAAAACAAAACAAAACAACACGCAAACAGCCCTCATTCCAATGTTAACACATAATTTTCTATGTATACTCTCAATTTCGCCCAGACACGCAGACGTGCTAAACTAGGGTGAACTGTTTAGACTGGAGTTAATGAAGAGATAACAGCTGATGTGATTAGCTTCCGCATGAAGGCACTCAGTCTGTGTACAAGAGTGGAAGTGGGCTCCAGCTGACAACGCTGTCCTTGAACTACCTTATTTAACTAGGTCGGCAAATTGAAATGTCACAGCAGGAGGACAGAGTGAAGCTTCAGTTTGCTCAAACGGCACGCTTGCAGACTTGGTACACCTCTGGTGTTGGGAATGTAGCGTTTTCGGAATTAAGTATCTGATAGGGAGCCGGTGTCAGAATTAAGCACCATAGTGCAGCAGTCCCTAACCACCAGTTACAGGTCCACGGGCCATTTGGTGCTGGACTGCACAGAGAGACTGTGCAAAAAATATTTTATTTATCATTAGAGTCTGGAAGAAGTTTTGTTTTAAAGAATCAGGTGTCTACTGTAGACAAACAACTATTCACACTCTCATTCACACCTCTGGATATTTTAGAATCTTCAATGACCTTAACATGCATGTTTTAACATGGAATGTTGTGAGGAAGACCGACTCCACAGAGGAAGCCTGGAGCTGAGAGTCAAGCCCTGAACTTCGGGCAGGAAGTGCTAGCCACGAGACCACCGTGCTACCCACTGTAAATATTTAATCATTCAACCCTCTCTTAACTTTAAAGATGAATGAGAAGGGCGTAATGGTCACTTGAGTCTCATGGCAGCCAGGTAGTACACTCTATTTGTCTGAATTGCTTCATAACACAATGACCGATGAACTGATTATTATTGTCATCTCTACCTCAAACTGTTACTGATAAACTCGGGACAGTAGGCTGAGTGTATCATCTTAAGGACAATCCTTTATTTGTGTGATTCATTTCACGTATTGTTGGTCACTCAGTCATCTAAACAGTACATTGAGGTCAGCTCTGGTAAATCTCCACAGATGGCAAGCTGATGTTATTCAATTAGCAGGTGATGGAGTTGCCTGGAACCTGATCCCCAACAAAACAACAGCCCTGCACACTCCCTTCTATAAAAGACACCTGCCAGAAACAAGAGCCCCCTTTTTTTTAGGCCATCTGTAGAAATTCACCCGCCTTGTCTCATCCTCATTTAAGACCTGGGCACTTCAAAGCTGACGTGGTACAATGGCAGCAAGCAGGCACCCTTCAAAAGAACAGCACAAGTTATGGCGGGGTGGCGGCGGCCGAGAAGAATAGCCCTGTAAATCATAATGGGGAGGGAAATATAAAAGACGAGGCGGAGAGAGACGCAGTTCACCTGTTCTGTGTAACACAATCACTTAACGATCCTCAAGGCCAATTGTAAAGGGGGAGTGCTCCCGGTGCTCATGCTCTCGCTTTGTGCACCGCTACAGATCATCTTCCCTCTTTCTCTCTTTAAAAAAAAAAAAAACAGACCTTCTCTGCGTTCTGTTTACACATACACACCCATTAAATTACCCTTACTCCTCACAGATTAAGATCAGTGTCATTCATTGCGTTTTGAGTATTAGCCTTTGATTTGGACCAGAGAAAGGAGGGAAGAGAGGGCACATGGGGGAAGACATAGCCATTAGAAGAAAATGGAAGAAAGTAGCTTTTTTGTGAACACTCCCGCTTATATTACATGGTGTTCGGGTTAGAAAATATATTCACACTGATATGTATCATTGTTACACCCTTAAATGTATCTACAGCATTTACCGACTGAATGCAGCGGGTAAAAACCCATTAGCCGGGTTTTAGATGCAGACCTTTTTCCCATTCCGGTGGAAGATCTCTGGTCAGCTATTTACATGTTACGTAATCTATTCCGATCTGGTGTTTACATGGGTCACTACATGTAATTAGAACAGCCGTTCTACAGAAGTGTGACATCCGCAGATCGATGTAAACATAATCTGATTATCAAAATGGAGGTCGGTCATCTATTTAGCACAGTAGTTTTTACACTTTTCTAAAGGTTTGATGAAAGCTATTTTCAAGTAGTTAAAAACATCTGCGTGGCAGACCAGCTGTGGAAGGAAGCCACCATGTTTTCAAGTGTGTAAACGACGATGTCACCACGCATTTACGTTAAGACAGAGCGCAGCCCGACGCCATTCCGATTCACTGTTACCATGACAAAAATGTACAGTACTTCTGATCGGTTTGGCAAAAGGAATATTTCACCCATTTCATTTTTCGGCCAGTTTATTCCGGTTGCGATGTTTATGTGGAGCATTTTCATTCGGTTTGGGCTTCTAAACCGATTATAATGGGAATACAAGGCTCTGTGTTAACCCAGATATCGAGGCTAAGTCAGAAAAAGCAAAGTGGAGACAATCGAGTATTACACTACATAAAGGGTGAGATGACATTTTTTGTCTGTCTTTTCTCTAATGTTACAAAGATAAGGACAAATCTTTAATATGGTATAGATTCTTTAAAGCCCTGGTTGACCAGGTACTAGAAATACCCTTTGGCCCTATAAAACCTCCTCATCGCGATAGACCTGTTTCGAAGGTGAATGTACTGCTTGAAACCTGAAAAGGAAAACCTTTGGTATGAGAGCTGGAAAAACAACTTCCACTGGAATGTCTGTTTGCCAACTTTGAGAGTCCACTATCCAGATCACATAAAGGTGTTCAACCTGAATTGTCAGTATGGACTAGTACATTGTATCATCAGACCGTGCTGATCCAGAATGCTGCGCACAAAGCTGAATCTTGCTGCCAGACACTTCCAGAAATTAGCTTTATCTTCAATCCATCTATCAGCGCTGCAGTTAAACTACGTCCTGTTTTTCAAACATCTCTTTTACATAAAACTCATTAGTTGGCACTCAAAATGGCCTTGGACTGTCAGTCAGTAATGCGGGTATAGAGTTAAACTGCCTAGGGACTTTCCGTGATGCACTGCACTTACTTCCTTACCACCCACCCCCCTTATCTATGCATCTCACGTGCACATGCTAACTTTTACCCTGCTTAACAGACTGTTCAGGTGTTGTGTTCAGAGAGCTACAGTATGTTGTCCATCCTGTCTACCACAGGGATTGCTCTGTGTTTCTAGTACCTGACCTCTGACCTGGCCCATAGGTAAGCTTAGCTTTTGGACACCACTAACCCTTTTCTATAGATAGCAGTTTTTTCCATTGAAGTACCCCCACCCCTCCCCCTCCCCCCCACTGCTATCACCTCTCGTTCCCTCAGCTCTCTTGCCTCCCCGCCCCCCAGCCCGACAACCCCACTCTCAGAATAACCAGGGGTATGTGGCAGTCTAAATGCCCCCTATTGTTGCCAGAATGGACCTTTTGTCTGCACCCCCTTGCATTTGCTGACGATGGACATCCAGTGAGCCTACTTTTTGAGAGGGTTGGAAACAGAGGGTGAGCTCAGCCATGCCATACACCCCCACTTCAACACACACACACACACACACACACACACACACCCACACCCACACCCACACCCACACCCACACACACACACACACGTCGTGTTGAAGAATTTCCTGATTCTGGAACTTTTTAAATGGCTCAGCCCATGGCACTAAGACACTCATGTCCCTTTTTCCATTGCATGTTTGCGACTCACCTCGCCCCGTTATATTGACGCGTTCAGAGGATGATTGTGGTCATTTTGAAAAAGTTCAAACAAAGAATGGCCCTCGCTTTTTTTTGCAGGTCACCCATTGGATACCAGATGCAAGACTTTACAACAGGGGGTCCTCGGTTTACAAAGGAGGGACATAGGACATTTTGAGTTTACGAACGTCACGCAGTGAACAGCGGTGCAAGAACATCGTCACAACAAGGCCCGCTCCGTTACCGGCCTACTTATGATTTTTAATTTGTGTGTAATTTATTTATTTAAGTCTTTTTACATATAAATATTTATTGTAACTATGTAATTATGACTTTCAGGTCTCTTAGACAGCCCCTATATGGTCGCATTTTCCCCCTAAAATCTGAGACAGCACGAGTAAAATTTCCATCTATTTGCGCATGTGCGACCAGTAAATTTCCCTTTTTTTCCCCCAAAAAATATGTAAACACAATTTTTTTTGTTGCTGACCACCTTCTGCTCCACACTTTAGCCCAGTTGTTGGCGATAATGCACAAATGAGCTGGTTTTCTAAGTGACATTGATGACAAAAGAACAAAAGCAGAAGAAAGAAGACGAACACCAAAGAAGAAGAAGGCAGGCCAATGTGAACGACCACTGTGATTGGCTAATGTGTGACTGCGTCATCGCCACCAAGGAACAGAACTCCATCGTAAATTGAGAAACCCCTGTTATGAATCAGAGCATTATTATGGTCCTTTTAGTTTTAATATTAGTTGCAATCAGCCTTTAATCTGGTCTGCATCTGTTTTTGTTTTTTTTTTCCTGATTTTGTTTTGTTTTTTAAGTCACCAACTGAGTACCTGGCCAGATGCAGGATTTTACTGACAGTAAGTAGGACCTGATCATCCAGGACTCCAAGCATGTCAGGTCAATACAACACAGTATGTGTGATGGAAACCACTGCTTGCAGCTCGTTGGTTGCGTCATTGCAACGTTTGAGGATGCATGTCTGGAAAGGCCAAAATTAACCACATGCTAACGTTAGCTTACTTTGTTGGTGTGTTTTAGCTCTGGGTGCTGCAGTATTCTACTCCACAGTCTCCATCTTGCTGCAGTGGCATTTTTTTTTACACAACTACTCTGGGATAAAATGTGTCCCTTACCG
Organism: Phyllopteryx taeniolatus; assembly: GCF_024500385.1. NCBI lineage: Eukaryota > Metazoa > Chordata > Actinopteri > Syngnathiformes > Syngnathidae > Phyllopteryx > Phyllopteryx taeniolatus. The sequence goes on from NC_084519.1 coordinate 12,426,063, forward strand.
CTTGTGGTTGTTAGCGTGTCCCGTTCTGAGAGATGCGTTCGGTGCCTTGTGGTTTTTGCAGTTTCCCGTGGTAGTATTTTGAAGAAAACCGACTGCCCCAAACCAAGCTGAACCGAGACAGTGGGGAAAAAAATGGCAACAGGATCGTGGTCACTTTCCCACTCAAGACTAAACGCTGTCCTTGGAAGAACAGTTTATTGCAAATCATGTTCAACAAGTTATAAAAGGGTCTTTTCATGAATGAATGAATGAATGAATGAATAAGACACCGTTTCACAACATACAGAAAAGGGTAAATTTCCTTAGAATTGCTGTTAAGTTTAAACACGATTCCTCGCCGATAAACATGGATTATGCAAGTGTGTCATCATACTGAAGACGTGTCAATATCAAAAATAAGCAGTGATGTCATTGTTCCTAGAGCATACATAATGCCTTGGAAAGTGCCTTCAATACAAGGTGAAAGGTTGCACATGTGCGAGCATTCCATGAGAAGAAATGGTGTGGGAAAGCGATAGATGCATCTCCAATGGTGACTGTATTAATCAAAATCAGCTCACACAGCAGTTTGCGGAGCAGTAATGAATCTTTCCAACATCACTTTTAACAGACTTCCATTAACATGCTTTTAAAACGGCCCTTTTAAAATGTTCCTCAACACGGAGCGCGCATTAGTGCTGAACAGTATTTACTGGCCATCCTTTAAACACGTCCCTTTAAAATCTAATCTGCTAATGTATCCACGTAACAAGGCTGTGGAGGCCCATATATTTTTGTGTGTCGCGTCCACTGTTTAACATGAGTCAGATGCCAGCTCATGATTCTTTCCCATCAAAAAAGCTGCAGGCCATCACCTAATACCCTCCGCTGTCACAATGCTGCCATTCCACCACCCGTGTCCATAAAACACCGCAAAACCCCCCCTGCACACTACCCACTCCTTTCACTTTGATTGGGCTAATTGTGTTTCCGGCTGAATGTTGTAAAGTAAGCTAGGAAGTGCATAAGTACATAGCCCAGAGCAAGTCAAATTCCCACTGTGGCTGTTTTTTTGGAACAAGAGGCCATTGGAGACAATAGACGAGCTCGTTCACTTTCTGAGGGTCCAATTCACACGCGAGTGCCAGCTACTAAAGCCTCCCACGTTTTATAGGAGCAAGAAATAGCTCGTTAATGCTGGGTAAAAATATCTTCTGACTACATACAATTGAGTACAACTATCAGCACGTAAAGCCTGAATGATAATGTAGAGAATCTATAAGTTTTTGCGATTGGGCTAAGGTTTGTAAATGAAAGAAACATTCACAACTGGGAAAAATTGTTTCTTTACTTTTTTTTTTTTCTTTTCAAAATAAATTCTCCATGATGCATACCTGTTGATCAAGACACTGGCTGATGACGTACGTGGCTGGTACCGCAGATGTACATTCATTTTTTAATTAAGTTTTTTATTCCTTTGAGGCGAGGCAAAACTTATCTTAAAATATCTTAGAAGACAAAGGCTCTGTAAAGTGAGACTTAAAATGTCATGTAAACTTGACACACCACAGAGAAGATTGTCATTAACGACCCAGCTGAATTTGAATGATTACAAAAATTGCCGAGTATATAAAAAGAAACTTTGTTTAAAAAAAAAAAAAAAAAGCAATCAAGCCGTTGTAAATGGATACTACTTCGTCTAGCAACTTTCTCAAGCCTACACTTGCCTACATGTTTGAGCTGCGATAATATATCCGTTTAAAGCCTCCGGTGGCTGGAATGCATCCCGCCGTTGTGTGCCATTCCACGGCCAGAGGCGCTAGCTACCAGTTAGCTTGCAACGCAAGGCCAGCAGGCTCTTAAGTTGTGTCTGTGTGTGAGTCCACATCACGGAGAGACTTGAAAATTAAAGAAATCTTTTAATCATAGGCTTAGAACTTACTATAATTTTGGAGTATTTTTCTCATGAAATGGAATTATTCTCATAATAATACTTTTTTAATTTTATTTTGTGTGTTTGTAATAGTAATTGAGATCTCAACATGGGCCAAAAATGGTCTCTTTCCCTTCAATTTTTATGACATATTTCCTCTCAATCATCTATGTTTTTCTATTTATTCTCAAAATATTTTTACATTTTAATTTCTGGCACATCCACTACTATGCATTTTTGTTTTGTTTTAGCCTTCCTATAATGATCTCATAACCCATGGCCCGAATGAGGACAGGTGGTATAGAAAATGGATGGATGGGTGGATAATGGACAAATTTTTATTGCGTCATTAATCAGATGTACAGTACAATCAGAAAAAAACAGAAGTGTCAAGCTTTTAATGTAACCTTCCCTGCATTGCATTGCATTGCATTGCAATCCATTTTTAACCTGTCACATACATACACATGGTATTTCTTCAAATACTGTATTGACCCGGGGGCAACTGAGAAGAGTGCCTGATGTTTATTTGAAGTAAGGTACCAAGTTGAGATGAGTTTGTTATTTGTTCAAATGCTTGTGTAAGGGTGACAGCGTCTATTTGGGTAGAGGCGCAAGTGGCGATTCATTGATGACACACTTTGAAGATAATTGTAGATATTCAAACACTGTACAGTGCATCGTAAAGTTACAGGGGATCTGACTGTTTTACTGTGTCAAAATGAAAAAGATCATTAAAACAACAAAAGCCAGTGGTGGCCTCAGACTTCTGCAAAGTACGGTAGATGATAGTAGTGCGGCATGAGGTTTCAATAAGGGTTCAAGTGCAAGTGTAGCAGGCATCTCCAGGGGTTGCAACATCTGGGCCCGGCCGGATCTAACAACTCGTCAGCGTTCACCCGTAGAGCCATCACCAAACCGCACTGTGGTTGCCTTTGTTATCACAGCCTGTCACACTCTCTCTCTTCATCCCTCTCTTTCTCTTTGTCAATCTGGGCGAGCTCCTGTTGACCCGAGGGCCGCCGTGCGGTGGGAGTGGGCCGCACCAGACCACTTCAGAGACTCAAAACCGCACCTCGCTTCTCCGTGTGCCATCAAGAGTTTTTTTTTTCCCCCTTACGCGTCTCTTTATCTGAAACCTCATCCCTCACGGTGCGGGTGACCCGATCTGTGCGCCACGGCCCCGGCATTAGCGGATGGGAGGAAAGTCATATGTTTGCAGTTTGAACCATACAGCCCCAATTAGAGCCAGCTGTTGCCTCCCTATCGGACCACAGCATCGAGGAGGAAGAGGACAAAGGGGGTGGGCTTGAATTTATGGTCTGCGTCTCTGCGGCGGCCTCTGTTTGATGTGCAGATAATTAGGAAGTGAATGACTTCCTGTGAGTTGCTGCTGAAGGCGCAGCTCCGTGCAATACAAAAAGAAAAAAGAAAAACCCAGAAGAAGGAAAGGACGATGTATATAAAGTGCCAGCAGCATCAGGTGGTGTTGTAACAGAACTTTTTGAGCGGCCATTCCAAATGCGCTTCAAAATCTCAGGCGTTCCTCAAACATGACTCAGCACGTTGACAAATTTGACCCACTGCTTGTCTGCGTGTCGGAATCCTGATGATTCAAAGACGAAATCAGTCAACACGATTTCTCTTTTACCACCTTTGCAAGACTAAGTTAAAGGAGATGTATTCCACCACTTTTCCACAAATGAAAACAGATCCCAGGTGTCTTCAGGAAATGTACACTATATGAAATGCTTCGGCCAAAATACCCCAAGGACACAAAATTAGAGCACTTTTATCACAGTCTCTATTACGAGTAGTGGGTTTTGGGGGACTAAGGATTTACTTGGTTGTATAATTTCCCAGTTGATAGGTAGACAAACACTAAAGCGGCCCAAATATGTGTGTACAAGCAATTGCAGTCAGTTTTCCATAATCTGCCCCTTTTAAGACTGAAACTAATATGTCAAACTCGAATTGCACACCATAAAGAATAGAACTAAGCCAAGGACGAATTATATTGCCAGAGAGCGGGTTGTCAAATGTTTATTTTCTACATTGAGTCATGCCAAGCCTGACTGCAGCTAAGAGCAGGTTTTCATGCCAATAAAAATGATTCCTGTTCATACGCATCTGCAAATAAAATGACAAAATAAGCTGTTACAATACAGGCCAGACCAGTAGTTGATGATGTCAATGCATAATGGAATGCTACGTGCATGTCGTGCACTTTAAAAACCCTTCGTAGGCGTATATGTGGATTTCAAATTTGATGCACATAAGTAATGCTCGAGACCCAATTGAGCTATTGGCCAATGTCAATTTTACGTCAGCAAAAAAAAGGGAAAGATATATGCAAATGTATTCTGATGTAAATAAAACTAAAAATTAAAAATAGCACACATTTCAACTGACATAAAATGGCGTTCATACTTTCCCACTCCAGTCCTGTAGGTGTCAGTAATGATGAAGATCTTTTTGAATCAGTACAATCCATTTTTCATACATCCAATAAAACTTTAATGACTTCTTCTACACTGATCAATGACTTGGCTTCCGTGGTAGAGGTAAAGAACGGACACATTTACATTTGCCTAGATTTGTTGTCAAACAACTTGAATGAGCTAACAAATCACATAGGATGTAACACAATCTACCTAATAAAGCATTTCTCAAAAGCTGTCTACCACTCGAATGCCGCCTGCTTTTCCATAGCAACCTTTTGTTTTTTTCCTTCGGGTTCATCTCCACCTTGCATGTCATTACATTTGTGACCTCTTCAGCCACATGTCATGACCCTCCCTCATCCGTTGACCCCCCCGCCCCAACCTGACCACATATCCCCATTTTAGAATCCAGCCAAAAAAGACCCTTGCATAAAAATAAAAAGCAAACGGTTCCCGGGATTCCTCACAGTCAAGTGTTAAGTCAGTAAAAGTTCCCTACGGACTCTGCTGGTCACTTTATGAGGGACAATAGCGGCAGATTGAGATGCGCCGCCTCTTTTGTTTCACTCAAGCTTTTCCGCTTAATGAAACACAATAGGAAGGAATGCATTGGTTTCTGCATGAGTGCTAAACCCAATCAGGATTATAACAATGTGCTCTGGAGGACCGTAAGAGTCTTTAAGTATCCAACATAGCATCAGATTAGCCAGCTAAAATTACCCCCCCCATCCCCCGTTGGTGGCAGACCATTCACGTGCAGAGTTAGGCCAGCACTAAACAACAACACAAGAACATCAGCTGTTCGCACATCCATCCACTTTATCAGCTAGCTGAGTACCAATCGATGAACCAATCACATTTGCATCAATCTGTTGTTAAGGACACCTGCGGTGGGAAAGCGATTACTGCGGCGAAAAAGACCGTCGTCTTGCACAAACGCGAATTATTCGGTTTTATGCCGCGATGATCTTTTCTTGCACCAGGCCTCCCCCTGTTGTTGTAAAGTGGAGTAGAAACTGGCTCGTCTCCAATCAATTGCATAGACAAACAACCAATCATATTCATGTACAATTTAGAGTCGTCAATTCACCTAATATTCATATTTTTGGGGAGTGAGGAGCCTGGAACATGTCAATTCCACACAGGAGAAATGCAACGACACACAAAAAACACTACAGTGTGTCAAACATATGACATCGCAATGAGTATCTAACATTGTTGGTATTATCCTTAACTTAGGAATGAACAAGATAAAAGTGCTATATTACAATGAAATTGATAAGAATGCTGATTTCTTAAAGCGGGCAATATTACAGTGCACCTACATCAGTGCAAAGGCGCAAAGGTGGTCGCAACAGCAGTTGAATATCAATAAGTACCTTTAACGACACTCTTTAAATCATCTGACATCTATATGTGTTCTGCTTCCTGATGATGATGATGTCATTAAGGATGTAGGATAAGAGGGCCTGGTGATGCAACACACACACACACACACACACACACGGACACATGCACACAGCATTTATCACAGTCAAAATAACTCTCGCACCAAGGTCTCCTCACTGCTCAGGCCGGGAATGCAGAGAACAGCAAAAATATTCCCCCCCATTGATAACGAGTTGTTTTCACACAGGCTGCCAAGAGGGGCTTGCGATAGCTTTTGTTGCGCTCCGCGTTTGTTTTACTCTTGAGAAAATGCAAAGCGTCTGATTCGTTATCTGTACATCCCATTACGACATGTGCCTTGCTTGGCATGGCAAAACACGGTTGCCCTGTTGGCCAAGGACAGAGAGAAATGCTTTGGTGAATACGTAGCGAGTCAGCTCCGTTCAGTCAGCGTTCAAGGATTATTTCTCTGTGTGTGTTTTGCTTATTCTTTGTCTTTTTTTGCACACTTTCCAAAATGAGAAAAGACTAAGTGTCAACATTCACATCATCATTTGTTTTTAAAGTTGTTAGAGTTAGAGTACATTGTTGTTTTTTTGCTTAACCAGTTTTCAGTAAGATTTTTCTTCTTTTTTTTTTTTTTTTTTTTTTTTTTGGTCCAATCAGATTTCAGCTTCGACTATCTGTTACAATGTCAATCTACTCTGCCCAGGACATGAAGAATCAGTAGTGCTGGCACATTTTTGTTTATTTTTACATTTGACTACAGGGTGAACTTGTTTTGAGACTTGTATGACTCCCATTTTGACCTCTGGAAATGGAATATTCATTTCCATTATTTCCCAAAAATCGTTACAAAATCCTAACAAAGCAGAGATCAAACAGCATACCGTAACAGATTGCGGTCATCCTTAGAGGTTCCACTAATTAAAAATTAACATCAACAACAAGCTAAATTCCCCACTTCCCATTTAGTTTTAAATCTTTTCCCCCTTTCACTCGAAAAACCACTGGCCTCCCCCCTCCTCAGACGCTTTTCTATACCGAGGGTCGCCGACAAAAGGAATTGTGCAAACGAGCCTTTAAAATCCCTAAATGGTTGTGGTCGGCCTACAATGGGCCAAAGAATGCGGCACTGGACAAAGGCCGGCCCTCGCCCCGCCATAACCGGCCCCGCAATGATGGATCCGAACGGACGCATGAACGTGGGCTGGATTTGGGGCCGGAGAGGCGCCACCTCGTCCCCCCCACTGGGCCGAGCAAAAGGGACCGGCCTCGGGGACACGCTGGAAGCCCAGCCGAGGGCCTCAATACAATCACGAGCCGCTAACTAGCCTCGCCATCCATAGACCTTGATTGATATGGGAAAAGCATGCTTTGCCTCTCCATACAGCGCCATCCATCTCGCTTTATCATCCTCAAAGCCTTGAAATTATTCCACTTTTCAAAGCCAAGAGTGCAGATGTGGGCAGGCATTAAATGTATGTAAAATGATTTCATGTACATAAAAGGCTTATATTAGACTTAATCGTGTTTGATGAGCATCCAATATGCCTCACAGGGATGAATGTGTGCAGTGAGTGGCGGGGGGAATTTAAAAGAGAAGAAATTAGAGATGAAGGTATGACAAAAAATTACAATAGAAATGATAATTTACGCTGTTCAAGGCAATGAAAAATGTGCTCTGACAACCCTGATTATTACAGTACATTAGAGGATGGCGCTTTGAAGAGCGGCCTTTGCAGGGAAATGCTTGCGTGAACACTGGCAGATGCTAATGCATCGCAGCATCTCATTCATTGCATGCGAGGACCATAAACTATGACAGTCAATATGACTGGACGGGCAAAACGTGTGGCATCATTGCTGCATGCATGTGTATAACATATGAAAGGGATACTTATTTAACTTTTAATATATTAAAAAAATTCAAAGGTATGAATGTTGTCCATTGAAAATCATAGGAACAAGGACAAACAAGTGCTGCTATCGCTGAAATGTCAACGACAGAAATCACACAGATACCATGCAAATATGCCCCCCAGAGGCTATGAGGAGTACAACTCATGACTTCAGATCAAACTGAATGTGGACACTTGGTAAGGGTCTGGCAACGCCATGGCATCACCCCCCCCCGTCTCTGTTTTTATTCCATGATCTCACCTGCATTAAAAAAAAGAATAAAAGTATTATGGAACCAATAAGGGAAAAGTACTTGTATTGTGATATTGTGCATTTCAGTGTGCTCTGCCTTTATACTTTTACTCATCTGAGGTCTGAATTGGACAACTTTTCTAGTGTTTCAGCAATTGTGCACAGATTAAAATGTATGTTATTCTCTGTGGTCTTTAATCGGGATGGGCGTCACAATCGATTAATCGCTCGTTAAGAATTGACCGATCGTGTGGGACTGATTGCTGATTATGCATGTCTTGAAGCAATAGCGGAAAAATGGCGTTAACTACACTACACTGTTGACACGATATCAGCTGTGGGAAGTTGAGCTACATCCACACAGACCTCCGTCATGACACAACAGTTGCATGATCAATCTGTAAAAGAAAAATACAGTGCTTAACATATTTATAAGACCACTTGCCATAAAAACAAAAGAAGGCCAACTCGGATCATGAAATGCTTTCATGCAGACTTACAACTTCAGTGAGCTGTCAGTCTTTTACCATTTGGAACAAGAATGAAGAATTTCAAAATGGAAAATTAAGGAAAGCAAGTAAATAAAAAAATAAAAAACTTGTGCTTTGATGAAAAGAGATTTCAGCGCTGCATTATATGCAAATTACCTTAGTTTTTTTTCGAAAGTTTGCCGCCGAGCACATCACTCGGTGTCGCTTCACTTGTCTTTGCACTGGCGTAAGCATTGACCTGATCACTGACCTTATAGCAACCTGCACCGCTTTTCAGATATCCATCCACGGTTAAGGTAAAGGAGCGTGTGTGGTCAAAATAAATTGATGAAAGCGATAATTGTTTTTGCGATTAATTATGAGTTAAAGCTTTAACTTTGACAGCCCCAATATACCCTATATATAATAAAAGATTTTGGTATATTAGTAATACTGTTAATTTAACTGATTGTAAGTACATTTTGTTTATGTAGCAATTCTCACAAAGAAGACTTGCAAAGTGCTTCACATGGGCAAAATACAGAATGACAAACATCATACAAGAAATATAAATAAATGAAATTGTGAAATTTGTCCAATCGAATGGATCAAGGAAATTTATATTCAAAAGCCCATTCCTCATCTGTATGCCTTAGCATTCTTTACTTAATACTCGCCGATCTCTGTTGAGAACCAGACACTATTCTAGGTTGTATCCTAGGTGGTCGTAAACGCACACAAATCAGTTATGGGCTAGACAAAAGCGCAAGGAGCAGCTCAATGGTTGTTTCGAGAAATAAACTTTAACGTTGATGTAATTTATTTCCTGGGTCCATCTACTGTGGGAACATCCTTCAAGGTTATCTCAACTCTCAACTCATATTCGCCGCCACAGTCATAAAAACAACGAGCAACCGTGGCTTAGTATGCAACAACTTGATCACACAATGACACACAACATTTGATTGAGATTTGCCATCTCGGCAGCCAACACAACGGTCTTTTCACGACTTAAGTGCATCCAAGAGCCTGTAGCAAATGTACAAGAACTAAAAGGACAACAAACAATAAATAAAAGGGATTCTGTGTAATTACATCTAAACACAGCAAGGCTCGAGGAAAGAGCAGAGACTCTCATTCAGTTTAGCGGAACAGATTTAAACAGAGTCGCACACAATGGCATATGACTTCTTTTGGGGTAAATGGGACCCATGTGACACTTTTACGAGTTTGCTTTCCATCAGCGAGCCGAGTATTTGTATGTTTGTGTGTGTGTGTGGCTGAGGAAGGGCAAAAGAGTCGTAACGTGGCACAACAAAAAGGGCACTCTCTGTTGAGTGCATAGTACCTCCGTCAAGGCCAATGTAAAAATAATATATGTGGCTTTTCACTATGTTAAAAAGGATGTGCTACTCAATTTAACGGCTTGCTCGGTGGTTTATGTGGTGCCACGGCCAATTGAAACGAGCGCACTAGATTTTGTGCGAGCCTGCTCACACACGGACAAAAAGACCATTTTTATTTCAAGCAGTGGTAGGTAGAAATCTCTAAGCGTAAATTAAAGTCATTTTTAAGTTCATTTTTTCCCCTCACATCGGCTATTTGAGAAGTTCATGATATAGGTTAAGTTATAATAATGATACTCTCACTGTACCACGCATCAATTTTTCCAATTGAAATGCCTCTAATCCACTCCAGCCTGCCCAGAAATCCATTTACATTTTTTTTTTTAAATAAATAAAATAGCACCCTATTGTATAAAAACTGGTTTTATATACCTGTATATATTATTATATATTACTGTGCGTTGGGACAAGCCGCTGTTACTTTCGATTTCCTTTCACATTAAGTAGATTTAGCATTTACTATAAATCCATTCAAACAGTCAGTCTGTTATCTCTTAACCCTTTACACTTCCTTTTTCTTTTAACGGTATCCAACATTATCTTCCACACACCTACTGTATGTATTACCACACAATTCCCATTCAACTTCTTAACAGTCCAAACAATAAAAAGTTATCTTGCGTTTCCTGTACTGCGATAAGATACGGCGGAACAAAAGAAAAGTCGGCGGCGCTTTGATCGACATCAAATTGGAGTGCCGTTTAACTTAACTCATAAGGTGTGGTGGGATGCAGCGGTTTTCTTTAGAAGTGTTCACACTCGTCTTGTTTGTGTTTGCATTAAAACCATAAAGGCTTGCATTGCGAAGCACGGTGGCATTTTCAAGCCCTGACTTCATATCCTGCACCCTCCTTTTTAAGTCTTATTTAACCAGGGGCCCCACAAATGTCTCGGAAAAGTGCCCCCCTCCCGATCTATGTAAATCCCCAATACATACTCAAGCTGCTGCCACTCACTATGCTGGTTACATCACTGGCACAACTGCCTGGCGACGCAATCAGACGTGCCACAAAACAGACAAGGATGCAGCGCCGCTGTTTTACGTTTTTCAATTCAGCATAATTTCAGGAAAACCATCGGCGGCCGTCTCGTTTATGTTCGACAAATTTTTCCGCCGGCTAATGTGTTCCGTGCGGCTTTCCTTTCACTTCTCATAAAGCGCACACTGGAGCAAGCGCACGGCGAACCCCGCCCTGCACTTGTTTTATTGCTTTTGAGTGGGTGCTGTTAGTGATACCTCTGATTCATATGCTTGTTTGAAGTAGGATCATTTTTCCAGCTGTGCACATGCCATTCAAGCAGGTATCCACCCACAGAAACAAGCAATACCTCCCCTCTAAAACCCTTACTCTCGACTTTGACTGCTAATGGATTTTGGAGAGTGGACCTGAAAAGATTGGCCACAAGCATTGATGAAAGCAGGACGCGGAGAAGAAAGAGGGGAAGGACCGTCAGAGAATCGGACCTCGGGAAAACAAAGCAGTTTGCCTTGAAGAACACTAGCGGTCATTGTTTTGGTCATGTTTCCAGCTCACATTTCTACTTTGCCAGTTTGCTGTAAATCCAGTAGAATGAGAGCCCATATCAGGTGCCCGGTATTCATCCGTCCAGATCAGCTATCCGACGTAGGAGCCGATAATCCCGACTCACAAATTTCTGAAGTGGGTAGAAGATAAGCAAGTTGTTCTCGGGAAAAGCGCAATGAAAACTTAAGCTCTGTATATTATGCTCCAAACACTTCAAAGTTCTGGCACCATGATCACTTCCCAATCAAAAGATAAATAATTGGAGAATCACTGAGAGAACACAAACTGTCTCAGAAAAATGTAAACATTTTGAAGACTAACATACAAACAATTTGCAAAACAATTCACGCACACTTGCATAAAATGCCTTAAAACACTGTAATTTGTATGCCAGGTCAAAGTAGTTGGCGATGTCACTTGGTTGCAAGTGGGAACGCGTGGTTAACCTAGCCCAACGCAACTCATTATTACAGTAAATATTTGTATTGAAAAAATACTTCTCGGCCATAAATATAAAACAATCAAATGTAAAACACTAAGTATGGTGGTAACTGAGTGTGCGGTGAGAAAATGCCAAAGCGCATACCAGCCTTGTGTCGCATTACGTTTCTCGTTCGTAACCATATCTCGGTACCATCGTGAATCGAAAGACCATATTGTAGCAGATCGTTGGCTCTCTCACTGTAAAGCCACATTTTTTTGCGTTTTTATGACGTTAATCGTATACTTATTTACTGTAACGCCCTTGCGTTTGAGAAAAGAGAGCCACAGTCGCAGATGCATTTTTATTGAACGCAGAGAGCGTGGTGAAACACAAACACAATGGGCTCTATTTTCGTGACTGGCGTAAATCCGGTACGGCGCGTGGCGTAACTCTGCGAGGCGGCGGGTTAGACCCAGTGTTGATAATTTAATTAAATTTATCTAAATGTAACTTTCATTTTGTGTTTTTAATAAGTTTACATTTATTTAAAGTGAGTATTGGGAGTGCGTGTGGAACGTATTCCTGTGATAAAGTGGGTGCACATACTGTAGATCGGTATATTCAAAATACTCTTTTGGATAATATCGCAAGGACAAGCAATTGTTGTAAGCATTTGGTACTGGCCTGGAATGCAAATAAAAATGTTTTTAGTTTATATTGTAGCTCCGTGCGCTATCATTCTGATCATTCTGACATTGTCGACTGACAAACTTTATAAACGCAAGGAAACTAAAACTGACGTTTTTACTAGCTCCTTCTCATGTAAATGTACCTTAAAATTTGAATAAGCTTCCATTGAGTTCCAGCTAACATTACCCCTTCCCCCCCCACCCCCCACTCTGCCGGGGCTCATTCACACACCCATTTGGATTCACACACACACACACACACGCACACACACCCAGAGGTGAGAAAGAAAGCGGCACCGAATGTGCTCTCTCACACAACAAGTCACCTTTGTCTAAAACTATAAATGTCACCCAGCAAAGGTTGAGGGGTGCACCATTATCCCCATATTTGAGCGATTATTAGCCCCCCCTAAACACACACACACACACACACACACGCACACACAGAGTAGGACTAGTTTTGACCTCAGTGCTATAATAACTACTTTGTTATTCCCTGGGTTTTTGGCTTTCTATTTCACCCCTCAAAGACTTTTTGAAAATTATTGCCAGCGTGGATAAATATGGGGGCGGATTTAGTGAAAATAATATTAAATGCATCATTGGGCAGCGAGGCTGACTTGCAATGGAAAGATTCCTGGTTGAACTTTCAGGGCAATGGGAAGGAAGGAAAAAAAAAAAAAAATCCTATAGCCTCTGAAGTTTGGAATGTAACATAAAAAAAAATTAAATAAATAAATAAAAAAACACCACTCAGGAAGCACAAAATCTCAGCCTTGCTTTCATGAGTACCGTATTTTCACGACCATAAGGCGCACTGTATTAAAAGGCGCAGTCTCAGTTACGGGGTCTATTTCTGTATTTAACACATACATAAGGCGCACCGTATTGTTGGGCCTATGGTAAAACATACGCTAGCTTAAAACATACGCTAGCATGCATGCTAGCGTATGTTTTTATAAAGGCAGCGTGAGCAAAACTGAGTTTGGTTGTACTTTATTGAAGTATTTAACAATGTACTCACGTTATTTTTTGATCAATCCTCAACCACAAATCCATCAAAGTCCTCATCTTCTGTATCCGAAATGAACAGCTGGGCAAGTTCTCCATCAAACATGCCGGGTTCCCTCTCGTCATTGTCGGAGTCAGTCTCGTTGCCGGGGGGCTGTTCAGCAATGATGCCGGCGTTTTCCTGCTTCCTCCACTTGCGAACCATGGATTCGTTGATCTTGAATTCTCTCGCGGCTGCTCGATTCCCATGTTCCTCCGCGTAACTGTGCTTCGTAAGCATGTCTCTTCGTAGGTGCCATTTTCGGGGTCCTTAGCTAAACCGATGCACATACCGGCGCTATATACCTACTGGGGGCGAGCCTTTAGCGTCCTCTTTCACATGTAGCCTCCCCCCTTTAACGTCCGCATGCTGTCCTCAGTCACGTCCGCCTTTCCTCTATATAAGCAGCGTGTCGGCAGGAAATGCTCCCAGTCAGTCAAGCCGAGCGCTCATCAAAGTCACGCAACATTTACAGATTTTGGAACTCGGTGCACACATAAGGCGCGGCGCATTATGAGGCGCCCCGTCCATTTTGGAGAAAATTTAAGACTTTTCAGTGCACCTTATGGTCGTGAAAATACGGTACCTCACAAGACTTCACTTTGGGTAGCATCAAATAAAATAAAATCAAATGATAACTCTGCTCCGTGTTCAGCTTCTTCTGGAAGGAAACTGAGGTCACACCAGATACTGACTTTTTTCTGACCCCTGAATCCTCCAATACAGTAAATCTACACATTTTGATGTGGCCTTTTGTTGTAGAACACCTAAGGCACAACTGTAACAATCGTTGCTGTCTAATAAGCATCACTGATATGCCACACCTGTGAGGTGGATTATTTCAGCAACGGACATGTGAACAATATTTGAGAGAAATAGGCCTTTTGTGTTCATAGAAAAGGTTTTGGATCTTTCAATTCAGATCAAGAAAAATGGGAGTAAAAACAAACAGTGTTGCACTTATATTTTTGTTCAGTGTATATATATATATATGTACAGGCATGTGTCTTAATTAAATACTGTAGGTTGCAGTTCCAATGCAATGTAGTTCCACAGCTTGGGTCTCCATTTGTGTTAATGTGGCACTTGTGTGAAGGTTTATAATTACAGTAACATTGATGCTACTTTCTGTGCTCAAATATATTGTACAATGTGTAATTGGATTTGTTTTTACGGTGCAGATTTATAGAGTAAAGTGGGAGTTGTAACGTAATGTGAATTCGATTTAAGTCTTCCATAGCTCCTTCAGGTTTCCCAGTGGTCAGATCTCCCTGCATGCTTGCCATACGGTTGCTGTGTGGAGCCAGTGAGGCTGAATATTATACACTGTACTACAGTCTACCGCAGCGTGCATGTGCAGCTTTCATTCTTTCCCAATAAAAATACTGTACATATTGTACAGGAGTGACTAATAAACAGCTTTCATTTTTTTCTGCCATCTGCTGAACTGGTCCTAAAGATACGTGTTACAACGAGGTATTGCGGTATTATTCTAGTACCGATGCACCGTGTAGCAGTACTTCACTGTATTACATATTTTTATTGCTTGTTATAATTGTAAATTCATTTCATTATTTTTGAAGACCAGCCCATGGAAGACCATGAGAAACGTGTTTAATTCTCACTAACCAGCAAGTCGAGTCTCATGAGACTTCATCTAATGCAAAGTCACAAAGTTAATTAGTCTGTCTTGTTCTGTATTCTTAGCAAAGACATCCTTCCTAAATTACTTTACTTCTTCTCTAATCAAGTTACGTCTGTCCGTCCAAAATCAGATAGCCAATCAATACTTCTATGCCAAATTTACAGACGATGTCGACAAGTTTGGAGCTCCACACGGTGGTTCTATTATATACAGTAGCCGTCGCATCTTTTTCTTCCCCCCAAAAATGCTGGGGATTTGGCTTCGGCGGGTGAGATCTGAGCGCCATGATGGAGGCCTCCTACGCGCTATTAATGTTAGCCACACTCCCCGACAAAACCAGGAACAAAAAGAAGCACAACACCCTACTCATTTGGCGGACAAAAAGTCACGCCCGCGTGGGTGCGGCGCAATAAATTAATGTCCGATTAAAAATGGCCACCTCACCCGCTTTGCTGTCAACATCACCAATCACACACTCAATGAGGGGGGGGGGGCATTGTCCAGCATGTCCATCCTTCATGAGCTGAGACTTGTTGTTGAGGGGTGGGGGGCATCTCGATGCTTATAAGGTATGTAAAGTGGTGGCCATAGGCGCTCACATGAAGTGGCAGGGATGTTATAGGAAGAAGGGCCACCCTGACAGTCCAACCATGGCGGTGCAGGTTTTTTGTAGGGGGGGTGCGTGTGGGGGTACTAGAAGCTGTGGGGGGGGGGGGTTCTCCCTCTTCAAAGCCTTTCCGCTGGTTCTGAGGCCCAGTGGATGGAGAATGTAGGTGGAGGAGGGCAGGGGGTGGTGAGGGTAAAAGAGAGAAAGGGAGAATTAGGGAGCCCTGTCTTTGTCTGCTGGCACTGGGGTGAGGGGGCGGGTTTAGACACTGAACGCCTCGGGAAGATTAACCGGCCCAAGCCTGGTCGGAAACTGAAGGGTAAGTTGGGTGGGTGGGTTGTTGGTGGGGGGATACAATGTGGTCCTGCTTTGTCTCAGGTCCACGATGGGATGCTGGAGAAGAGTGATGGAATGGAAGAAAATGGGAGCGTGATGGATCGGTACAGTGGGTTTCGAGATGAGGGGAAAGAGATGGAATCGAGTAGAGGGGGGAACTGAGGGGGGAACTGAGCTGTCAATCACGCTGAGAGAAAAAAAAAAAAAAAAAAGGACAAGCTCGACTGTCACCATTTCAAATGTGGAGGAAATAAGGAGAGGAATCGGGGGAGTAGACGACAGTCAAAACGGACAGAAATTAAAAAAACATTTTTTTAAAAGAGAAAGAGGAGGCTGTTACGGTGAAGAGGAAGGAAAAGGGTAGGGGTACAGTGGGGTGCTGTTCCTCAATACGGATTAGGAAAAGTCCGCGGTGAGGCGCGGGGAGGGTGGAGCGGCGGTGAGGAGGAAAAGGAGGGAGGAGAGGATAAAAGTTGGGGTGAGCGCCGAGGGTGAGAATGAAGAATTGCCATTCGCTTCACTCACTTCAGCACACACGAACAAAGCTTGATGGGAGGTACTTGACATAACACTCTTCCAGGCCGTGTGCGTGTGTGTGTGGTGTCCAGTATCGCGTCACTTTATGTTAAAAAAATGTGTTATAGTGTGGGATTTGAGATTCTCCGGCATTTAAAAAGGATGTATGATTAAATATATATATATATATATATTCATTTACTAGAGCTGAATACAGCATGGAAATGTACACAGCATGTCATGTAACAGCCGAATAAGAATCAGATCACCTTTATTGGACAAGTATGTTCAAAAACCACAAGGAATATGTCTACAGTAGTTGGAGCCCCTCCAGTACTACAGCAAACAAGCAACTATGACAAAAAAAAATACATTTAGGACATACCAATAATGTGGTAATTCTGATACAATGATAATTGTGAAAATGGTAAAGCAAGCCCTCAAGCATTTTAATTGTGGTAAAACTGATCAACAGGAAATATGCAAATAATGCTGAGTGGCGAAGCTACAACAACGAATATGGTAATGTCACAGCGGAGATGTGCAAAATTGGCAATTTTAATGACACACAAAATAACATTGGAACACCATAGTAGTCATATTTCTGAATTATCTACAAGCTTCAGCTGTGCGAGCATTAAAAAATAAAAATAAAAAGATAAAAATAAAGTCCTCAAGTGACGGAGGACAAAAGCGATGATAACATCAGAACCAAGAACACGTCTGTACTTGCTTCTTAGTACAACATGGCAACTTGTTGACTTCTTTTTACACTTGTAAAGGCACTTTAGTTACCATGAACAATGTACAGCTCGGAGCTGGTTAAAAAAAAAATAATGGTGGAATCGCCGTTGCTCGGACGTACTTGAAGCCATTTTCACGCTGAGGCAGTTATAGAGACGTGTTCAGCAAGCGTTATCGCGATTGGTCGGTAGACTCCACATCTATACTATACGCCACACTTATTCCGTCTACCCCATCTACCGTGTAAACTATATATATCGCATGCCCCTAGCTGCTATGGTCTGCGTCATCTCGGTTTTGAGTTTAACACGTTTCCCGTGCCGTCATGCCGACAAGTTTACATGCCGACCACAAGTTGGCATGCCACCTTACACCAAACACAGAAGTGCAACGTGCATAGAGTCTATTTACTGATGGATTTGTTCGGTAGGCCAGTGAGAAGGGAGTATCAGTAATTAAGATGGGAGGTAACTAGTGTATGAATAAGAGTCGTAGTGTTGTAAAGGGGAGATGGATGACGTAGGCAGGAGGTAAAAGTAGGAAGAAAGTGATGGAGTTAATGTGTGACTGAAACGAAAGAGTGGAGGATGACCGCCGCACTTTTTACCTGGAAGGAAGGGCAAACTGAGGCGTTGTAGATCTGGCTAGAGAGGGTGGATATGGTCAGAGGAGCAGGCCATCTACAGTATCGTCACTAGTGTCGTTCATTCAACTGACTTCCACTCAGTGACGGTATGAATTTGAGTGTGAATCGTCGTTTGTCTCTATCAGAGGTGGCATAAGTACAGTACGCATATTCTTGAATGTATTAGTTCAGATACTTGTGTCAGGAATACGCTTGTAAAAGCACTGATTCAACTCCTTTACAGTTTTGCTGCAAGCTAAATTCCGACAGGATAATCAGTATTGATCTGACAACATTACAAAAAGTGATAAATAAGTTAATGATAACGACTGAAAAGAATACAACTTAATATATTTGCTTTTTCAGATTAGATGGAGACTCCAGAAGCTAGTGATTTTCCGGCTGACGCACAAATCCTTCTTCTTGAAACTGAGAACATCTCAAAAGAATGGAAGGGGAATATCTTGCATCTCTGAATCTGTTGCGTCATCGTCGTTAATGCTCCCAATGTCGCTACTGTTTCTTTTTTTCCATCTTCTAAGTCCCCAAGATCTCAATTGATTAATCAATATCTCAACCGCGGTTGACTTTTTACGCCTTGTCTTTACGCCTTGTCGTCATCCGCGGTGGTTGAAAAAAGTAACAAGCCTATTTTGAATAAGGACCAGAAAATACAGATAGCTCTTTTAAAATATAGAGCGTAAAGTCATCAGAAGAATAAATACTCAACTAAAGTACAGATACCGGAAAAATCTACTTAAGTACAGTAACAAAGTAGTTACACTTAGTTACTTCCCTGGTTTGGGCTCTAATGTGCCATCTGAATTGTGACCAGTCCAGACTGTAGTTAGCTCCGCAAAACTCAACAAAATATGTGATATACACATTGAATGGAGCTAAGTGTTTTTTTATGTATTATGTTAATTATTACTATTTAATGTCCAAATGTAATTAGACCTATCTGTTCCCAACAATTTCTCTGCGCTCTCTCCCAGCGTGTCAGTGAAACTCAAAGCTGTGCGACAAAAAAAAAAAAAAAAAAAAGTAGCATTTTGCAATATTTTCCTCTTCCCACAGCTCATGACCCTGGGTGTCAAAGGAGTTCATTGATAAAGATCATCTCCTCAGGTGATCACCTACCAGGAATTCAGCTAAAGCCACTTCTGCAGGTTAAAAAAAACAAAGAAATAAATCATTTAAAAACGGTAGCCTATCAGTGCTTATAATGAGGACAGAAATGACAACTTATAGTGCTCATGTATTAGTAATGAAGAGGCAGCCATGTGTACTGTATGTTGCTGCTGTGTGTGTGTGACATTCTTTCTAAAAGTGTTTGGCTGCAAGCCCACAAAGATCAGGGCAAATGATCTGTGGCGCGAAGCCTTGTCACAAGTGTCATATTCTGCTGCAACTTGCAGTCCCCCCGCACTCCAAACAAAAAAAAGGAAACTTCTGAGCCCCTGCAAACCAAATCAGTAGAAGCCAAAATAACCATTTGAGGTGTCTTGATGGCTTTAAAATAGAATGGCTACATTCTATTTTAGTGGAATTCTCACTTTCTATCATTCCCCTCTTCTTGAGTTTAGCGCATAGCATGAGGATGTGGGAAGACGCTGAGAGTTTTATTTGGGGAGGATGCATGTCGCGCTGCAGGGTGAAGGTGAAGCGGGAGCGGGGGAGGGCGGAGGGAGCAAAGCCATTGTGGATGGATTATAGCAGAACCAAAAAGTGGACCCCTCTCGCTGCCTCACACTGGAGCTTCCCTGCAGGTACAGTATCCAACCCCCTACCCCGTTCCACCACCGCCAGCCCTCCCTTTCACTCCTCCCCTCTGATCAATGGAGCTGAAACAAGAAGGCCAGGAGGGGCCCCTGGTTCCCACATTAGAAACTCCCAAACCTTACTGTACTGCAAACAGGTTGTTAAATGTAACATTATCATGCATGTCTTCTAATCACATGAACAATGGGGCAAGTGGGCAATGGCCTTGCCACTTGTCTGTAATGTTCTACATAACATAATTAAATAGAATGTAAAGGTTTGTGCATAATGTGCAGTGTAATGCAGTCATGCAGACAACAAAAAACAGTTCCACTTTAACTACTGTGACTCAGCAATTTGCTGTAGTTTTAGTCGTTTTATTGCAGAAGATAAAGGTTTTTTTTTTATTGTCAGTCTACAGTACATGTGTTGCTGCACCATTTATATTCAAATATCCATTCCTGGAAGTGTTATAAGACCAGTACATAGATGATATTTGTTAGTCCGTTGATGGTATTTCCCATTATGTGTAAACATTTAGCTAGCGGACTTAAAGGAAAAGTTATGAGGTTGTTAATTACACAACATGTAATTGTCTTTGTTTTATGTTCAGTTGGATCGTAAACTTCAACTGGGCGTGGCAGGAAATAGCTTGATGTGGCTTTTTTCAAGAATTGTTCACGACCTGACAAACTGCTGTTTGTTGTGACGTGAGCCGAGTTGAGTTCACTGCCACCATACGGTGCTCGTATCAAATGTTTGCTCACAAGTCAAAGTAAAAAAAATAATAAAAAACTGTCCGAATGACTGCTCACATCTCTTAAAAATTGAATGGACAAAAAAAAAGCATGTTCTTGGCTACCATCCAGCAATTCCACTGATTGTAGTTTTTTTAAAAAGCCAGCGCAAATAATAGATTAGATACACGTCAGACACCGTTGTAAAATTCAAAACCCACACCAGCAACAAGTAATTAAACAGAATGTGAAAAGCACAACAATCCCTCCCACTTTTGCCATGAACACATTGGAGAAATGCTGGAAGGGGCCACTGAAGGAGAAGCCCTTTGAACCGCTGCAACAAGTCCTTTCCCCCAAAACAAAAACTGAAGAATCCCCTTATCTCCCATCTCTCTCTTGTTTCTGTCCTCTGTAAAGTCAGTGATCTGACTTTGTCAAAAGCACCCAGAGCTCCCATCTCGCTCCCATTGGTTCCCACTTGCTCTCACACACTGAGTGCCCATGGCTCCTGAAGTGATGCTTTTTGTGTGGGGTTCAGGGGTCGTGCCTATTAGCGTGAAGAAAGCCCTGCTGGGTCTTATCCCGACCCGGAGGAGGACGCAGACCTCTTCGCCCCAACCTCGGCCCGGCCGGCCCCCTCCCCCGGACGAGACACTTTCATCCTTTGTTGGGAGGTCAATGAGTGGACCCCCAGAGGGGAAGGAGGGCCCCCACCAATAATGATATGCATGACAGTCATTGTATGACCCCCATGGGGGGGTCATGGTTGGTTGAGGTGGGATTGGCGAGGGGGGTGCGTAACTCAGGGTGGTTATCTTATAAATAACAGAGTTGCAGAACGATGGTGTTGAATGTGAGGAGGAGCCTCCTCGTAGCATCTGTGACTGTAACTGACAGAAAAAAATATTTGATGAATCATATTTTGTGTACTGCTTTGGTTAAATATCACAACATATGCAAAAAGTAAGTGGCTATACGGAAAAACACTCGATCTAACCCTTCACTTCGACCGAGCCTTCGGCAGGGAGATGGATTTGATCTGCTTTGCTTCACACCATGCAAAAATGTCGGCTATTTTTCTCGATCAGCAAATGAGATCTTACATAACGACGTGATCAATGGCTGTGCGGACCCCCAGACTATGAGAAAGAGCAGACACCTAAACTGTCTCCATCACTACACGTTTTGTTGGTTATTATGGATTACTGTAGTGAAAAGGTGAACTGCTCAAGTTTACCACTACGTTCCCCCTGTTGACAAAATCAATCCAGAGCACTGAGGGCTGTTCATTCCTGAGGCGGGAATCTGCGGCAAGTGTAAAGCATCCTTTTATCGATCCGGAATATGTCATCATGTTCGGAAGCTATTTAGCCGGTATGAGAGGCCCGGAGCTGATCTATTATTAATGTTCTTGGCAGTCCATTATGGTTGCTTCATTAAGCATGAGATCTCCTGGCGAGGTGCAGCATCAAGTTGCATTTGTGTACATTACAGATGGAGCTTTATCTTCCTACTGAGAGACATGGCATGCATGCATGGCCAACATGCATGTTTGAACAATAACACCGAGGATGTCATTTGAACTCCATTACAGCGATTCCCCGTTCATTGCAGGAGTTACATTCCAGACTTGTTTAATCCTTAAAAAAGTTAAAGTATTAAAAATTCTGTCCCGCGCATTTTAATCATATTGAAACGCCATCCATCCATCCATTTTCTGAACCGCTTGTCCTCACTAGGGTCGCGGGCGTGCTGGAGCTCATCCCAGCTATCATCGGCCAGGAGGCGGGGTACACCCTGAACTGGTTGCCAGCCAATCGCAGGGCACATGCAGCAAAAAAAAACTAAACAAAAAAAAACATTCGCACTCACATTCACACCTACGGGCAATTTAGAGTTGTCAATTAACCTACTATGCATGTTTTTGGAATGCAGGAGGAAACCGGAGTGCCCGGGGAAAACCCACGCAGGCACAGGGAGAACATGCAAACTCCACACAGGCGGGGCCGAGGATTGAACCCCGGTCTTCAGAACTGTGAGGCAGATGCTCTAACCAGTCGCTCACCGTGCCGCACATTGAAAGTCATTTAAACAATATTTTTGAAGAGACAGTAAAAGGTATTTCAACACAAAAGTACGTTGCTCTGTTTAACAGAAATATCCACGACATAGCCGGACCGCAAAAGGTGAATAGTGGGGGATTGCTGTATTTTATTTTTATATATTGACATATTAAAAGTGAAATGCTGTCTTCGAGCACAGGTTCCAATGTGAAAGATAATTGTATAGGGGTGTGAGAATAGGCGTGTGAGCTACAGTAGCTTTATCTTCGTTATTGTATTGGGGCTGGGGGTGTTGGGAGGTGAGAAAAATGACATCACATAGTGCAATCTCCTTCGCATAGATTTGATCAGGTTGTTGATTGTGGCCTGTGAAATGGTCCACTTCTCTTCAATGGCTGTGCAAAGTACTGGAACACGCTGTCATACTGTATGCACCTCCCTGTCCTTTCTTTGCTGTGTGGTGCAGTGGATGGTGCTTTGGAATTCTGCCTGGAAACAAGTGGCCGGACAAATGTGTGTGGTGAACAGATTTACGTTACAGACCCTGTTCATATCGCCCCCCCCCCCCATCCCCAAGTTTTATAATTAATCACAAATGATTTGTGTTGTCTGTGCCGCATCGGAAGAAAAATATAAAAATAATATATTCATATCAGAGAGTACTGTAGTAGCCTACCAAAGTTTTTCACATAAAAGTGAACATTGGTTAAGTGAGAAAATTGCTAGTTCAAAATAAGCACATTTGGTAGATGATGTAAGATACCGGTATTCATTAAAACAGAATAAGTACACACAAAAAAAACCTGTGCTGATCTGGTACACATTCTGGTGAACACACTGGGTGGCTCTTTCCCGCGAAAACTATCTTGGCGGAGAGACCGTGTTAATTAGGTGAGCTGCAAACAGGCGGCGAGAGGCCGACAGACGGGCGGAGAGCGACAGCCACTCCACGACACCTTCTGCCAGCCAAGTGACTTCCTGGCAGACTTTGGCCGAGGGTCACAGTGAGTGGCCGCACCATCCCGTGTCCGTCGTTTTTGCTTTCTTGCACCGTTCTCCAGACAGCTCCAACACCGGTGTATGTGTGTATCTGAGTGCAATGAGGATGAAGAGTATTAGTCCGCTCCCCGCTGCTAGAGTTGTGAGTGTGAGCTGCCAGCGGAGAGGGGGTAATTATAGGACCTGTTGTGTTGAAGGGAAGCCAGGCCACCAAGGAGGGATTAGGACCATCAGGCCCTCCTATTACCCCCGTCTCCTTGTTTCCTTCCCTCTTCCTCATCTTTTATCAACCTGACTGATGATTCAAACAATACGCTGATTCAGAATCATCTGTTTTAAAAGGCGTTAATGTTACTAAAGAAAAAAATAGAGACTACTGACCACTGCAGCCAATTTCAGCTGACAAAGACAAAGAAATCAAACTAATTTGTTTTAGTTTTTTTTTTAGAAACAAGAAGATTGCTGCCTGCCAGAAATGACATTCTAACACTGTTCTGTGGCGGAAATGTGGATTCAAATGAAGAAGCTCACCTAAAGACTAAGAACAATGCAAAATAGCCCATAGGACAGCGAAGTTCATACCAAAATAGACCCAAGTAGAGCCTCGTTTCAACCATGCTTCCAGTCCCTTTTAGTTGGGTACGTATTTTACTGTTTTAAAAAGGGATTGACGCTATCAAAATACAAAAAAAAAAAAGGTTGTGGACGAATATTTCAAAAAATCTGGATGCACCAGTCACAATCGGAAAACAAGAACTGGAAACAGTGAAATCCTCCTCCAAAGTAGATATCAAATGATGAAGTTTTTTTGTTTCAGTTGGGTAAGCATTTCATGGCAAAATCTCTTGAATTGGTTTGCTCCCACGTTTCCTCGCATGTTAGGTTAACAGAAGACTGATTGGTCCATGGTGTCACAGGTGTCAAAGTCAGTGTCACTGATTGTTTGTCAATGTTCCCTACGATTGGCTGGCGAACAGTCACGGCCTCAAGTCAGCGGCAATAGGCTCCACTTCACCTGCGACCCTCATGGGGACAAGCTCAAGTGTCACGATTACTTACTTCTCCATTTGTTCAATTTACTGGCAAATTACATGCTGTCTCTCTGGTATGCCATGATGTCAGTCACACTATTTTACTGTTCCATCTACACGCCCCATGGTAAAAATGCAAGCATGATCAGGGTTTACAGGACGGTGACCTGCACAGAACTGCTCGGTGATTCTTGATTCCATCAGCAAATTGAAGCGGAGTTCGGAAAGTCACGTAGACCTAAGAACCAGAGGAAAGACTGCAACTGATGGACAACCAAAGCCCCGGTCCAGACTCAAAGAAATAGAGGAAGGCAGGAACTCATGGGAGAGACAAGCTGGACTATTACGACAAGCGCCGACAGTGGGCACTTGGAGAGAATTGGACAATGTCTTTGTCTAGTTACGGACTTGTACACCTGTAATTCATTGGGAAAAAAAATAGGTGACAATCAATGGAAACTATTATCATGAAGCCACTGAGGCCTCATAACTTGTAATGTGGCTTAGCCGTGGCCTTAAGTGTAAGCATACACACTCCCTACAATATTTGAGTGTCTATAGTCTTCTCAAATGCCAGAATTTTGTTCTAGAAAAAAAAGAAATAGCAAGACAGATGAGTTGTACATACAACCTTTATAACTTAATTGAAAAAAAGAAATATTTTCAAGAGGGGAAGTAAAAAAACAACAACAACACACACCTTCTAACTGAGGATGTGGCTGTGTTCAGAATTAACCATTCACATTCCAACTCATCTTAAATGCGAGTTAAAGCACACCTGCCACCATTTAAAGTGTCTCCTATTAACCCCAAATAAAGTAGAGTTGTTTTCGCATGCTTTTCCTGATATTTCTTTTTGTTTCTCGCAGAAGACTGATGGTTTGATGCTAACACTGTCTGAGTGTTGATTTATCTTGGTCTCATACTTATAACAAAAACCTGGCATTCGACCAGAGGCGTTTATAGACTTTTTATATCCACAGTATCCATCCATCAACCATTTCAAACACCTCAGCTGTTGAAATGGGAGCAGCAGACACAATATAGTATTGATTTAAAACGTGCACTTGCAGGGTGATATAGTACATATGACTATGAGATGAGTTTCATCTCCTCTTCTTTCTGTCTCTACAGACATCGACTGTTAAATGTCCCTCGGGGTCCTGCAAGAGCCCTAACAGCGACCTCCAGTTATCAGGTTAAAAGCCTGTGCCTACACATAGTATGTGCTCACGCCCACACAGACGCAAGCACACGCACACAAATGCCATTGTTCTGTGAAAGGAGAGCCCTTTGATGGCTCCATTATGAAGTCGGCACAGGGAAATTATCTTTTTTTTTTTTTTTAAGGGTGACAAGTGTCTGGCCTACTCTAGGCCCTTCTTTCATCCCCTCCACGCCTCCATAGATCACTCATTCACATCAGGTATAACATTTCCACTTGAATCGGTGTTCGCTCCAAAATGCTTGCCGTCTTTCGCTTCAGCTGATGACTCATGGATCGCTTCTCCTCTCGCCGTCCTTCGCTGTGCAGCTTTTTGCAGATAATGTTGATTGTAAAAGGCAGATGGTGGAAAAAAAAAAATAATACTCAGGTTAGCCGGGAGAAAGTCACGGTGGGGGATTTTAAGAAGAAGGAAAATATGTATAATAGAGTGAGCGAGAGCATGACCGAGGTCTCCCTTGGCGGTTTGTTTGATCACGGAAGAGCAGTAGTTATCTGGGGGCAGCACCCCCCTTCCCAACGCCCCCCGAGCCACCCCCAGTCATCAGTGCCGATTGGTCCAAATGGATACCAGAACACCTCATAGTGGCTCGCAGTACAGTAAGCGCCTTATATCCCTCGACAGAGCCATAACACAAGCCAGACTCCTGTAATCACACACATACACACACACCTCACTGCACATAGAGTCAATCTGTCGGCTCGGTGGTAATCTCTCCAACTATTGTGATTAGGCCATCATAAAAGCCACTGAATAGGACCAACTGTCAGACACTACTGAAATGCCCAACTACCATTTAGAGTGTAATCTGAGTGTGTGCGTGCATGTGTAGGTGTGTCTGTAAGAGTGTGTTTTGTTTTTTTACCCACCCCAAAAAACTGGAACGGGGAAAAACATATCTGAATGCAAATGGAGGACAGTGGTTAGCTCACAATTCTAAGCTTCAACATTTGACTCGCTGTAGCGTTTGTATGTCCGTCCCATCATTGCATGTTTTTTTTTTTCCCCCGCCCTCTGGATACACAACCTTTCTCCCACATTCCAAACACATTCATATTGAAGACTGAATTGTCCGTAGGTGTGAATGTGAGTGTGCATGGTTGTTTGTGTATCTCTGCCGGGCACTTGTCCAGGCTGCAGCCTGACTCTCTCCCAAAGTCAGCTGGGATAGACTCCAGCTCACCCTACACCCTAATGAAGTCAAGTGCTATTGAAAATGGATGGATGGATAAAGCAAATGTAATTGATTCACTTTCTATTAATATTTTTGTCAAACCTCTACTGTTATAATATTCCAAGATTCTTTGCACACCATTGCTCACTGCCCCAAAATAGAGAGACAGAAGAAGTGCCAGTGTATTTCATTGTTTGTTTGTTTTTTAAGCTTTTCTACTTTTGGGTCATTTTAGTGGTGTTGTCCCATATAAAGTGCTAGGAATAGGCACAGTCGGTTCTTTTATGCAAAACAGTCTGCATATTAATGTAAATAAAATCACATCTGTGTAGTGTGAAACGATCCACAGGCCCTGTGAAAGTTCACAGTCGCAGTGGTTGCGGATTTCCTCTCATGTCGTCTGCACACAAAAGTGCACATTACATAATGTGTTGTATTACTTACATATGCTGTGTTCCAAACCCATACATACGCTGAAACGCAGAAGTACAAGCAGCTGGTGCGATTGTGCATACCATCTCTTTAAAGTGACATCGCCAACTACTGGCCTGGCATGCATGTTTCTGTAATCCATCTATCTATCCATTTTCTACCGCTGATCCGAGGTCGGGTCGCGGGGGCAGTAGATTTAGCAGGGACGCCCAGACTTCCCTCTCCCCAGCCTCTTCATCCAGCTATTCTGGGGGGGATCACGAGGCATTCCCAGGCCAGCCGAAGGACGTAGTCTCTCCAGCGTGTCCTGGGTCGTCCCCGGGGTCTCCTCCCGGTGGGACGTGCCCGGAACACCTCACCAGAGAGGCGTCCGGGAGGCATCCGAATCAGATGCCCCAGCCACCTCATCTGGCTCCTCTTGATGTGGAGGAGCAGCGGCTCTACTCTGAGATCCTCCTGGATGACCGAGCTTCTCACCCCATCTCTAATGTTTACACATTTGCGTGCACAAGATACTTTTTGAAAGTGCAAAAAAAAAAAAAAAATGGTTTATGCGGTCAGACAAACATCCAGTGTGAGTGTCATGTCTGTCGCTTCAAATGAAAGTGACAAAGCAGTGTCAAAGGTTTGCTCTGTCTATCTGCTAGTGTGTGTAAGTGTGTGTGCGTGCGTATGTCATCAAAGGGCAGTGACCAAGACACCCGAGCGGCAGGGATGGAAGCATCCCCACAGCGGTGTAGCGGCACGCAACCAGACAGCACACAAAACAACCCCCACCCCCCCCAAAAAAAATAAAATAATACATGGAGAGCGAATCATGCCTCTTCTTTGTGCCTGTAACCCGGGCAACCCTGGCACCAAGCAGTACCCCATCCTGCCTGGCGCCCCTCCCCATCCACAGGCTCCTTTCTGCTCTTTCCAGCAGCATGTCAAGTTCACCACCCCCCTCACAAGCTGCTTCCCAGCAGGCTCTTGACTGGAATTGGCGCGCCCCGGAGGCTAAAGGGGGCCTTTCGTGCTGCAGTACCACCCCAAAGTGGGTTTAGCCTGTGTGGGGTATATCTCAATCAGCAGGGGCACAGCCCAAAGGGGCCCCCTTTCTCCATTGCCGCACCACCTTAGCGCCAGCTCTCACTGGCATGGACGCCTCCACGGCCTCCCACTGACTGGCGCGCATGAGGCAGGGGGTCTTTACCCACCCAAATGTCTTTTTATTTCCCTTACTGTCCTGAAGTGAATGCAGTGAATCACGCTTTCGGAGTCTTTCTGTGAAAATGAGGAGCGAGGAAACAATGCCAGGCTGAATAAACACTTTGACAAGCAGGCGGCAGGCGGGGAGGACAGACGGCGCAGGGACTTAACAGGGATGGTGATGGCTTTATACAAATGAGTGGAAGAAAGTGTTCCTTCTCTCACACGTCGATGTCTCTCACCCCTTCTGGTTGCTTCTCCCCTGCTGTCGAGGACACAGGCGAGGAGATGCAGGAAGGAACTTGTGCAACTAAGATTGGAGGATGAGAGGAAAACGAGAGGGGACATTATCGCAGCGGGGGGTGATGGAGAGAGCGGAGATGGCGATGCTCAGCGGCGAAGCACCGGTCCATCTCCTCTCATTACTATTTCATTCCTCCCTTGTTTTGTCTGCCCCGTTTCAGCTCTTCACTTCTTCCACCCATCTTTAGTCACCACAGCTCAAGGTCAAGTTAAGTTTGGCATCAGGTTTGACACCAGGGTCAAACATTAGCAGTAGCTCAGTATATTGAACTCCAATACTTCTTGTTAAGTTTGTACCAATAGATGACTGGTGCAAGAATCATTGTTCAAGGGGACATATTTTGAAAAGCTCATTTTTTAAAATTCAAATACAGAGGTGATGTGGATGCGCTAACCAGTCATCTACCGTGCCAACCCCATAATATACAGTAAGTCCTTTGAATCATTAAGTCATTAAACAGTCTTATCAGAAACCAAGCAAACTATTTGCCTGTTCAGCTTCAAGCAATCAATGCATTTTGATAATACTGCATGGCCATTAGTTTGTTTGTCTTCTGTTCAACTGTCTTGGCCTGCTCTAATTTCCAAAATGAGTCATCAAGAGGATTGTTGGCGCAACGTTAATACCAACACAAAGATTTGTAGAGGTCACAACGGTCAACATCATTCCAAGACAGCATTTTTGACAGCACTAAAAATAAAGACACAACATGACAGCATGCGTGCAACCTTGCAAAACAACTGATGTTTTTTTGGGGCACGACTGCTATGGTTCAAGGGTTTAATTTTTCCGCATGAGTAGCAAAACAGCATTCTCAATTCACTTTACTCTCATCCCATCTTTCTACCCACTCACTACTCGCCCCCTTAGTACACGCAAGCATGATACTAGTACCCCTTTTTGCTAAGCTATTGCTTCCCCAGGGTGTTTGACACTGACCCACTTTCCCCTCCTCAACCCAAACAATTCAATGGCAAAAAAAAGGTTGATGTCTGGTTTCCAGTCTAGAAGCTCAGTAGATGTGTCAGAATTTATGTAGCAACCAACCAAGACTGTTTACAAGGCTTTCAGGGCACTTTTATGCATTAATATTTGGACTCTGCAAGACACTTTTGAAGGAGAAGATTAAGAAACATACACAACATGCTAAGTGGCACGCAGAAGTCCTTTCTGTTTGTAAACCGGGCTGTTTATGTAGAAGTTCTGACCTCAGACAAATTTGCGGACATGTCAGCAGATTTCCCGAGCCTACGTGTCACTATGCGAGAGTGCCCTCGTCAGCCACTGCGCGTTCTCTGTGTGACGCACGCAAAATGTAAATGTAAAAAACAAAAAAAACGCTGCCTCGGGACATTCTGTGATGCAGAGGCTCCCAGGGTCTTTGGTGGGCAACACTAACATAGTCTCTTTACAGTAACAATTAAAACACAAAAATGTAAATTACTAAGAAACACTTTTTTGAACTGTAATGATTTTTAAAATAATGTCACATGCAGTTTTCCAAATTTAAAACAGTTCTATTTATCTTAATAAAATGTCTGTGAAATGCTTTCAACAAATACCCCAACGCTCAAGAATTACACCAATTTTTTTCCAACCAACATACATGATCAAATTGAGTACTTTTTGAAAAAAATATTTTTAGTATCCCCAAGTCTGCGTGAGAGTCTGGACGTGAGCTGTGGTCGACAGCAGCTCCTTAGCGAGTGTCCTCATTGTGTTCACGTGTTTAACTGTTCTCAAGACGTTCAGAACAGAAATCTTAGCCTTTGGACAATTTGTCAGACACACCTGGAAACAAACTATAGTCCTGCGTGTGTCAAATAGATCTAGTGGGTATGTTTCAATGCTTTTCTGATATTACAATCTGATGTGCGTTAACAAATGTTTTGCAGCGGGCTTCAACCTTAATCTCTGCTATGACACCCGGAGTAATACATCTTCAAATAATATCACGCTATAAAGAAGGAGAGGCCGAGTTGTCACAAGCCCTGTGCAACTGTTGTATAATCTGCCAGTCACAAAGCAATTTCACACACTTTTTTTCCCTAGGCAATATCTCACTACGCAGGCTGTTAACAGCCCCTGAGGCAGTGTGCGTATTCTGTCCACTTGCAGTACTGGCCGCCACCAGAGGAACACGGCTTGGCGCTCACTGCGACGCTTCACAGCCAAATGCGAGAGAATGTTCTGGCAGCTCCTCTACCTAATATCTTCTCCAACTCTTTGAATTCCTCCTTAACTCGCACAACAACTTCTCCTCCTGGAAAGCTCTCCGTCTCGTCCTCCCGCTGCTTTGCGCCGTGTCCACAAACGCTCTATTGTTCCTTTTCAGTTTTTTTTTTTTTTTTTTTTATTTAGGAGTGTAAACTGCACAATGCACCTTTGTTGACGCCTGAGCGTCCGAAAGGAAACAACTCGACACTAAGGTTGCAAGTGATGACTCAATAGAGACATGCTAAATAGATGCGGGAAAAAAGGGGTTAACAGTAAATCCAAAACGGAAGGAAGTAGCGTAGAGTGGAACCTTTGAAGTCTATTTGGAAATTGACCAACATAGCGGGTAAAAATATGCCTGTCGGCATTACCTCATGAGAACTCATGTCACAACGCATTAAAATCACGTGCGTTTGTATTTTTTCTTGAGCAGCCTCAACACTGAAGAACGTGAAAAGAGAATATACACTGACCACCAAGGCACGCCACTCAAAGTTAAGGTTTTGTTGTTTTTACATTAAACAATGGTTCGCTTCTTTTAATACGTGACCCGAGAGAAGACAATTAGATGCCTGAGACCCGACTCACTGCATTACCGGTTGCTCATTAAAGTTAAGACCATTACATTCATTTGATGTTTTAACATTAACAGTCTTTAATTTTTTTACACTCATGAACGCTAAGAAT
This sequence comes from Phyllopteryx taeniolatus, assembly GCF_024500385.1. Taxonomy (NCBI): domain Eukaryota; kingdom Metazoa; phylum Chordata; class Actinopteri; order Syngnathiformes; family Syngnathidae; genus Phyllopteryx; species Phyllopteryx taeniolatus. The sequence continues at coordinate 12,457,826 of NC_084519.1, forward strand.
GTTGAAGTCCCTGTGAAGTGAAACTATGTCTTCCACATTTTACACAGCACAGAGAAGTGTTGTTAACAACCTTGTCAAATTTGAATGATTAAAAATCTTTAAGTATATAAAATGAGGCTTCAAAATCATGAAAAATCAAACCATTGTCTCAGCACTATGAAGCTGTGCGCATGTCCGCTGAATGCGCTAAAAACATGTCCACTAAACAGTCAATCAAATACCACTGCTACGGCCTGGAAAAATGGATGCTACTTTGTATTTTTGTTATGTCTACACATAGCTACATGTTTGAGCTGTGAAACTAAATCCACTTAAAGCATCCAGTGGATGGAAATTACAGTATCCCACCGGATCGTGCGACAATGAGGCGCTCTAAAGCGGACACAACAACGTAAAGCCCCTGTCTAAACGCTGGCTGTCAAGTCAGACCCCCTCCCCCCCTAAAATTTCCACCTTCTCCCTGTGACGTGTGCGCACTCACGGCTGACAACGAGGCGCTCTAAAGCTGCCAAGCCAATGGACTATCCAAAGGGAAGATGCATTTTTGGGGTGTAGGCATAGCTAGGAAGCTAACCAACTGCAAGTCACAACTGTGCTGGATAAACACTGATGTGAATGAAGGCCGAATCATGCCAGACTCCAATGTTCATCATGTTGCGCCATTTAGCCACGCCCCCAAAAAATCAGGACAACTGAAATGATGAAAAACAGTTTCAGTTCACCCCTATGGACAATTAAAATTCTTCAATGAAACTACCACACATGTTGTTTTGATGTAGGGGGGGAAAAAACACCCACACAAGACAGAGGGCATGCAAACTCCACTCAGGAAGGCCTAACCTGAAATACATTTTTATTAGTGAATGTAAAAATCCCACATTTTGAGACAACACCCATAAACAGTGCAGGAAGTTCAAGAAATGTTTTCCCCCAGGATCCATAAATCAATCAACTCTTCCAACCTTTGGGAAAAAAGAAAGAAATGGCTTTGGGCTCTGATCCACCACCATCATCATTGTGTCACTCACCCCAACCGAGCACCTCCCACCCACCGAGGAACACATTCATACCAACCCAATTTCTGCCACCCTCGCAGTTTTACTCTCAATCATCATTTCACTCTCCAGCGCCACGCTGCAGCTCCGCCCAGAAAGGCGCAATCCTTATCAGGGATCAGACTTCCGATCAGTGGAGTGTGACGCCTGGAAGTTGGCGGCTGCAGGTGTGACTGAGTCATGATGGGGAATCGGTGCGCGCTCCTCCTCATCCCTCATCGCCCGCAGGAGGGCAAGGTTTGGAGATGAGGCTAATCGGCTTAGCGCGCCCAGGGACACCGGCATACCACACCTACTGGGCTGTTGTTTTTTTTTTTTTTTTTTGGGGGGGGTGGGGTCACTTCAGTGTCCCCCATACAAGAAGATCTCTCACAGCTTGACTTTACACCACTGGTGGGAAGCAACTATGTATGAATACTTTGTTACTGTACTTAATTAGATTTTTCAAGTATCTGTACTTTACTATTTATTTTTTGGCGACTTCTTACATTTACGCCCTACATGGGAAAACAGATACCTGTACTTTCTACTCTTTAGTATTCATTTGTGGAGATAGAGCATCAAACTGTTTTTAACCATTCCAGTTTTCCAGATTTTTGCGGCACCACTAAAACAGTGCCTAGTGACACACTTCGGCTCGGGCATGTGTCGCTCCTCCACCACAATCTAAGAACTTTAGTGCCTTTGTCTGCATCAGCGGTTATCTGGCTCAATTGAGACATGCAGTTAGCTAGCTAGCTATGCCGACACGTACGTGCAAGCCAAAAATCAGGTATTATTGTTTATCTATGTCGTATATGATTATTTTTTTAATTTCCAAAGTCTCTCTTTTTTTTTTTTTTTTTTTGTAACTCTTACAGGAGTTGAACCAGTATGTTTTCTTTACACATGTAATTCTACTTCAATAGAGCATGTGAGTACTTTTGCACTCTCTGCCTTTCACACACATAACCGGTATAGTCACAAGACTGCAAAGCCATAATACCAGTGAAGACAATTTGCCTGGAAGGGCCGTGAGAACGCAGAGGTGCTCACTTAACGATGACATCAAGTATGCAAAATGGGATATGAACAATTGCTGAAGTCTTCCATCGGGCCCTCCCCTCTGGACCTCAATGTGCCCGAGGAGCATCCATCACGCGGATGGCACTTTGCTCAGATTTGAACCAGTGCCAGACAAAGGTGTTGAGAAACACCTCTGTAATCAGTCGCTTTTAGGAACAGATGAGATACATTTGCAGGGACTGACAGCTAGCAGTCTGATTTGCACCTCGCTTCAGATTAATGCGGCTAACCTAGCGTCAATAGCTACAGCCAGAGGAAGGCCAGCAAAGCCTCCTCTTCTGGCCTAAACACTATCCGAAGCCCTGACCTACATTTACATTACAATAATGCAGTATTTTTTTCCATGAAATTGTATTTATTTATTCCAAACCGTCTATTCTTTTCATTTCTTAGCATTTCTCCTGGCTGCACTGCTTCCAGTATCTGTATGTGGATCTAAGATTTTTTTCATCATCATCAAGATTTCAGACTTTATGGACTGCCATGTCAATGTAATCTGCCCAGAGCCCTCAGAATCAGTAGCGCTGACAATATGAATTTATTTGCTGACATTGTAGCAGGTACAACAAAATTGAAGGTCCATTCTCCTTAGGTGATGTAAAAAAAGTATAAATGTATATGACACAAATAATGGATCCTAGTTGTAAATAAAGTGTCTTCACTAGACTGTATTAGTAATTGGATCGTGTCTTTAACCAATCAGATTTCAAATTCACTTAGAGGGCCTGATAGGTGGCCCACAATGACATCAGCATTTTTATGTTCTCTGATTGGTTTGTCAGAGCAAGCGTGGTTTTATACTGTGTTTCTCTATAGTATTGATGATTTCTATAATTGCGACGTGATAGAGGTAGATTAAATTGTTTCCTAGTTATTGGTTACGTTCCTAATTTGATAGTTTCTTAGTGTCCCGATTTTAACGTTTTACACACACACACACACACACACACACACACAAAACCTACATACCATCCTCAGCATTGGCAAGCACCGGCCCATCCTACCTGTTGCCTTCTAAGCTGCACGATCAATCACGTCATTCCAATGGTTCTTATTACAGGCTAGCCCCTCTAGGTCAGGAGGCGGGAGTGTTTATAACAGTGCATATGGGCGCCTCGGAAACTTCATATCCTTTGCTAGAGGAAGACGCGCTCGCACAGGTGGGATTTATTATCATTTTCTCCTCCTTTTAAAAAAGGGGAAAGTCAAACAGTTTTGCTCTGTGAGTAATCTCCTGATGAAAGGTGCTCAAACAGGTAACTCGCTCAATGGCACCATCAAAAGAAACTACCATTTCATTCACATCATGAATTAAACAAATGTGGGCGATACTGGCTGTAAAGCAATACATCATGAAGTATGTGTTCAGAGCATGATATCGAGTAGTGATCCTTTTTTTTCTTCTTTTACCTCTAAATGGGATGAAAAGGTAACTAATAGCTTAGTATATATACAAAGTGTTAGGCTACGGGAGTGCCTGTCGAATCCTCAAGTGCGAAATTACACAACCAAGTATATACTTTCTGAAATGCCCATGTTACGAAAGATATATTTCAGATAACCCTTCAGAGTTTGGCCCTATTATTTTGTCGCAGTTGGGTTAATTTGCATGTGGTTAGCGCCTCTGTCTCAAAGTCCCAAGTTACAGAGTCCAAATTGCAGCATGTCATTCATTCGTGGGTTTTCTCTGGGTTAATCAAAAACTAAATTGCCAGTAGGTGATAATATGAGTGTGAATGGTTGGCTGTCTATATGTGCCTTGGTCAGGTGACATAGGCTCCAGCTTACCCGTGATGCTGATATTCCATAATATTAACAAAACTGTGAAGAAATTTGTCTCAAAACTCCAAAGAATTTCCATGGAAATGAGAAGAGAAGTTTACATTAACCTGTAAAACAGCCAACCATAATAAACACTTCCCTGGTAGCGGTAATCACAAAAGCACCCTTATATCTGCACTCTTGTATTTCCTAACAATGCCCTTTACTCTCATGTGCGCTCTTCCCCCGATGCAGATAAGAACGTCTAAACACACACTCCTAAGGCAGTCAATCTTCAGCACGCATAACTTTTAAGGTAAACTATTTCCTCTCAGCTCTCCAGGTAATTGTAGATACCCGCACGCACTTCCAGCGCGCAGCACCATTTGTCACTTGCGTGTCAGTTAACGAGGTACGTCAACTCGTCCCATTCATGAGCAACCTTAAGAAGTATTCTCATGTTGCAGCTGCTCAGAGAGTGTTAAAAGAAAGGAGGGAAGGTGAGGAGGAAGAGCCCTGATGAGTCCTTTTCAGTCACGATGCCACCACCGCGCAGGTGAGCTGCTGCGCCCGCTTGGGAATGCAGGCCGCCATGCAGGCGCATTCAGCTCCCTGCAGACTGTGCGCCGTCGGGGATGGGAGTGATTTATGCTAGCGGGGAGCATCTTTTGATTTACATTGCAGGGCTCTAGCACCGTGGCTGATGCTTGCGCCAGCAGGCATCCTGCATGCAGGCCAGCTTACGGCCTAACTGCGAGGTGTGTTGCAGGGGTGGAAAAAGTACTCACATTATGTACTTAAGTAGACATATGGCTACTTAAATATAAACAAATACAGTAGACCCCCACTATTCACGGGGGATAGGGACTAGGTCGGACCACAAGTAGTGAAAATCAGCTGATAATTGACACCCATTATTGCACTGGGGTGGCAATGATTTTTTTTATTTTTGTATTTATTTATTTATTTTTTTACTCCAAACATTCTTCACTAAGTGGGAATAAACTGCCACTAAGCATTAAAAAATAACAAATTGGGGAAATAAAACTTTGAAATTGAAAACAAAATCTGCAGACAGGTGAATCTGTGGGTGCCAAACCGCGAGTATGCAGCGGTCCACTTTGCAGTGGTGCCTTGCGATACAAATAACCTGATTTACAAGTTTTTCGAAAGTTGAGCAAACTTTTTTTAAACGAGCGCTGTATGCTAGCTGTGAGCTCAATTCAGCTCACTTCACAACAAGCAGCAGTTTGGCCGATTTTGAACAAATCTTCAAAAAGTGGCTTCAAGCCGTTTAATGCGAGTCCCAGCTTAAGTCCAGAGTGATTTTGTGTGCCACTGATACACGTTTCATTTTGTGCACGGGCTTCAGAACCTCCGATAAGGTTAGGAACCACTGCTCTCTTTACATCTTGTCATCATCTTTGGAGGTTGAAAACGGTAACAAGCCGATTTTAGAAGTAGTAAGTAAAAAGTTGTCAGGAAGAAAAAAAAAAAAAAAAAAGACAAGTACAGCTACCTGAAAAATTTACTTAAGTACAGCAACAAAGTATTTGTACTTAACTATGTAACTTCCCACAACTGGTGTTTTGTAAGTGGCTGCCACCACTCCTTACAGCTATTGTCACTGGATTCCTGAAGACCTAACTTGCCTCCAGTTGTGAACAATGACCTCGGTATGTGGGTCGGAGAACCAGTATTGACTTGTTTAGTCAACATACAGTAAAAGACTCTCCAAAGTATACATGTGGGCTTGTATGCTGATCTCCATGTTAAGGAACTGCATGACACAAAGACATAAATCACCAACACGCACGGCTGAAGCGTAGCGCTCGCAGCTATTTCCGTGGGGTTAAAAATCACATGCCACCTATTTTTGGCGTCCTGCCTGGGTGACACCATGACCCATAAACCCTGACCTTTAAACAGCGTGACCTCCGTGGTCCCATAATGGAGACAGGAAGGTATTAGGAGCGAAGCAGCGGACGGAGAGGTTTGAAGGGGCCCAAGGGGTCAAGCCCAAAATGATGCGTCGGGAGGGGAGATGAGAAGCGGGCCGCTGTGTTCCGCCGTCGCACAATAAGGCCTCAGTCACTGGACGAGAATTTGACCAATTGATTCCAAGGTAATTGTTACCATAACGAGTTGGTGTGGAGAGCTGTCAGTCAGTTTGCAAACTTGTTTTGGTACATGAATGAAGACCACAGTTCACTGCACGTTTACAAGGGCTTCCGTCTTTAATTGAATATAGACTAAAAACATGAAAGACTGATTTGAATCTAATCCATGGCTATAACGAAAGCTATTTAAAAGGCTGGGTTCTGGGTTTGAATCTAGGCTGTGGCCTTCCTCTGTGGCGCTTACACGTTCTCCCCCGTGCTTGCGACCGTTTTCTCCGCCAGGTACTCCAGCTTCTTCCCACGTGCAAAAAAAGATGCATTATGTTCATTGAAGACTAAATTGCCCATAGGTGTGAGTGCGAATGGGTGTTTGTCTAAAATGTAAAATCTGTCTTTTATATGTAGATAAGACGAGTCACAGATATATGACGCAAAATCCTCCAGTTGTTTCATTCGGTACCTATCCACCCATCCTTTTATACAAACAAACAAACAACAAATATAATTAAACTATTACCTTCCTGACAGTATCACTCAAAACTGAATTGCGTACGTAAAGATGTGACCTGTAGGATTATATTTATACGTAGAAAATTTCGAACATTAACCACACACCGCATCTTAAATTTACTCAAAGTCTAATCACTGTGGCATTATTTCAAAAGCTTCATTTTGCATGACTTAAATCGATTAAAGCACTCGCCCGCTCAGCTATACAATTATTACGTGAATGGGTCCCCTATTTATTGTTGGCAACACATTCAGCCCTGTTGGTGGTACATTTATTTAAAGTGTTCTGGGTCATGATAAGAAACTAATCTGGGTGTTCAGGGAGCCCCGTGGTGCGCGTGGGGTTCTTGTGCTCCCTCAGCTGGGTACATACACAACCACAGGGCAAACACACACACACACACACACACACACACAGAGAGAGAGAGAGAGAGGACGGATCAGAGTCGATCGGACGACACAAATAATATCACGGCCTGTTCGCACAGAAGAGCTAGACCAATTGTGTGTGTGTGCGCACGCGTGCGTGTGTGTTGATAGACTAGGTCAGTGAACATGTCAACATCAATAGTAGGGGGTTGTATAGTGCACTGGTTCGCCCCCAGGGGGGCTACATGGCTGACTAGAGAGGGTCTGCTTCTTGACTTTTACAAACAAGTTTTTAATCACTGTGATTTATGAGAGGTTTAGATTAGCCAAAATTGCCGTTTTCCTCCTCCGCCGTTACGTTTTATAAACAATCCAAACCTATCGTAATAGATGATGTATTTTGACAAGCGTGCGAAAGGACTCCGCACAGTGCCAAATCCCATCTCATCTGTTTCACTGTGGCCCTCTTTGTCCGGTGCTGGAATGTGGTGACATTCCCAGATTTCCTGCTGATAAATCCAGGTGAGTGACAGGGATGACACGGTCTTATCCCGCCGATTACAGCCAGCCCTTGGAAGTCTGGCTCCATCTAAGCGCCGTGAATTTCCCAGAGCTGTTATTACACTCGGATCCTCATACATAACTCACTGTAGCTCTGCATCTTCCGGTCCTAGTTGGGGATGCAATTGATACCCCCCCCCCCCCCCTTTTTTTTTTTTTTTTGAAATACTTACATTTGAGTACTCACCAATTGCGTACAGATACTTGATCATGCCATTACATCTTGCAATTGTGATGAAAATCTGTATTATTTTATTTCAATATTGTTTAAACACTTTTCTTGAACATGGCATCAGTTTCACTCAAGTATACCGTAACCCCTTTTAGAGTAACACATTTTTAACATCCGACTCCATGTTTTTCTGACATTTTACTTAAACGTAACCTGTAACACAAGGCATTTATGTGGTGTCTCAGTCTGAACACGAGGGCACTATGTAAAAAGCGTACATACAGTAGATGAGAGAAGAAGAAATAAGAGAAAGAAAAACAGATTCTGGTGGAAATACAGGTCGGAATAATGCTGCCGTGTGTTAACTACAAAATAAAGCGAGTAAAAAGAAAAAATTGTGCCAGGACAACTGCAGTGGTACTTTACCACACCATCACTTCCTTTCTTTTTACTTTTTACATGCTGCACTTCAGCAGCTTTGTGACGGACATTCGGAACGGAGCCAGCAACGAGGCTCGAGAAACGTCCTTGCTTGCCAGACGGCCAGTTGCCGCCCGAGCAGAGTTCATCATCCATTTTGCTGTCATTAATTTGCAGTCGGCTAACAAAGTCTTTTCATCAGTGATTACGGCGAAGATGCTTCCCGAGCTATAATTAATAACACAATTTAAAACACAGTAGAGAGGGTCCACCAGTACACTGTAGCTATAGCATCCGTTTCTTAGGCGAAAGTGGACTTAGATAGCAGATCACTGGCAAATTACTACTGAAAGCTCATTGAAGGGTATCACATTAGCCTACATTTCTACCATATGTTCAGAAAAAAAAAAAGCGATAAAATGCTAAAACATGCACCTGCAGACAGACCAAACACTTTTCCATACAAGAGCAAAATGGAACACACTTGTATACGCATTCAGAACACAGCTGTACTTTTCCCGCCAATGTCCTGAAACTCGACACCACCGAACATTGCGTCCAAACATCTACCAGATCCATACATGTTAGACGCCCTTGCAAAGATCTTTACCTCCCCCAATGTTTTTGTCTGCAGTGTTGTTTGGATCACAGTGTAGTTAGTGTCAATATACTGACTCGTTACATCCTTAGTTAGTCATTTATTCCTTGAGCCTTATATGATTTTTTAAATGCACTTTAAGGCTAAAATTTGCGACATACTCATGAACAACTACAATATTTTTTGGGTGTGCAGCTACAATATAATGTGCATGCGCATCACCCCTTGTTGTTGCTTCTAAATAAATGTTTCAATTAAAAGCAAAAAAAAAAAAGCAAAAAACTGGAGCTAGCGCATACTCACTGCAATGAGGTCTCATGAGGTAGGTGTCATGCTTCACAGAGTTTTGAAATATTTTTCACGCAAAAGGGGTGTTCAAATTATGAGGTTCTGTGCACCTGGAGAGCATGACGCTGGAAAAACATCTCAACAGAATTTTGCATGTAACTTCAGAAATGATTTTCAACTAAATTACCATTGCACCTACTTCATGTTCTTTTTCTCCAGGTTTAAAATGCCGCTAAGTGGATACCTGCAATTGCATATTCATACTCTCATATATTCTGCTTCTGCTGCTTTTTAGTAACCATGGGAACCCAAATGACTTTTTACAGGGGCTTGTTTGTGTGTGATGGTCTCATGAATTAGTGTTTTCGGTGCATTTCAACTAATCTTAAGTGACTGCAGGTGAGGAAGCGCAACAAGCTCCACTTCCTGCGTGTCTGGCTCCGTCTGCTGGCACGGTCTGTGTGGGGCCACGGCTTTGCTACGGAGTGTAAGGCATAAATAGTTGGATTCCACCTTTTTTTAGCCTTTAAAGGTACTCCGGATGCCCATAGAAGAGGCGCCAACCCGCAGCCCACAGGTTGAGTGCTCCCTTGACCTCAAAAACTAATGAAGGGAAAAAAACCTCAAAAATCTCCCCCATCCATACACTATTACTTATAGAAAACCCTCCTGCCGCCTTTTCGTCTTCCTCCCGCCTCCCCTTCGTCTTTAGTAGCCTGCCTCCTTCTTCAGTAGCCCTCCTGCTGCGATACGCTTGGCTCCTTTGATCTGGCCCGGCGCTCTAATTAGAAGGAAGTGAAGTGTAGGCCAGTGAGGTCACCATTACCCGCGACCCCTCTCATCGACCACTCCAAATGTCGTTAGGGAGCGAGACGTTCTCACAGCGTTGAACCGCTGGCAGGGGGATCTGGATCACGTTAGGGACTCCCGTAAAAATCAGGCACAATTTACATCTAATTTGAGCCACTGGAGAGGTCATCGTGCGGCGACTCGTTAGTGTCCAACTGGGCAGAGACTATATATACTGTCACACCAAACTGGCAGAACCCTCGTTAAGGCCGCATGGTTGGCCTAAGGTTAGGAGTTCATCATAAACAGAGGACAATTTGTCATAAAGACACGATTAAAGGTTTATCATGAAAGGAAGTTGAAGGCCTGGAACCAACATGGCAGATGGACAACCATGAAAGCAAGTTGGACTTTAAAAGTTTGAGCCTTGTCATAAAACGCAATGATTGGACTCATTTAGTGGATAAGAGTGATGAAACAACACGACTACTGCTTTTGATCATGGCTATAAAGTAGCAGGGGCTTTACTGTGTGTGTGTTGAGGGATAATGTGTCATTACCTGAGCGATGTGAGTCACCAGAACAGGCCAGAGCACATAAAACCAACAGACATCAGGAAAAAATGAAGCCTAATCACATTTTGACTCTGCTTGTTAGGGGGTATTTCCTGTCCCAGACTGATCCAATCTCGCAAAGCCGGCTGAATCCCAGACACTACGGGACTCCGGGGTTGGGAAGCAATGAAGCGTTTGCTGCTGCGAACGGAACGTAACCCAACCGCTGTACCGGGCCCGGAACCGCCTCTGCACTACTGTGCCTGTCTTCCTGGAGAACTAAAGTTGCACGTTCAGTTTACCATCGATAAATGAATGAATTGGAGTTAGTGATCAGGGCCGGAGTTTCTACGAGAAAGCCTTGGCCGATGTTGGTCGCAATCAAGTCGGTCGACATGATCTCGAGGAAAGCGGCAACGAAATAATACTTACCATACATAGGCAGGCAGATGTGTTTGGTATTTCGACCATTTTCAACTGAACAAAAACCAAGCGGACGTACAAAAACTGGGAGGCAATTTTGGGGGGGAAATTGTCAAAAGTCGAGTCATACAAAAACTAGGACATGAAAACTGAGGTTACATTTTATATGTAATGATGTAAGATTATACATTTATATGGTTCCACAGTCCTATAATAACGGCCCTCTGAGGGAAACCATAACAACAAGGTGGCTGGCCCGCGACAAAAAGGAGTTGACACCCCTGTGACTGCATTTGTTTTTGACCTAAATGTAGCCAGCCTTGGCTGTTCTCTTTGTAAGAGAAGACTTGAGTTTTGCCACCCTGCCCCACAGCCCAGACATGAAGAAGACGGGCGACTGTTGTCACATGCATTCAAGAGCTGATGATTTATTTCTCATCATTTTGTCAGCAATTCCTGCAGCTCATTCAATATTGCTGTCGGCCTCTTGGCAGCCTCCCTGACCGGTTTTCTTTTCATCTTTTAATCAATTTTGGAAGGTCGTACAGTTCTTGGTAATAACACTGTTGTGTCACATTTTCTCGCTTGTACTGTAAGATGTGACTACAAAAATGTCGGTGGCAGGTGTGTGCTGACTCCCATTTAACAAGTTTGAATGTGATTGGTTAATTCTCAACACAGCCACATCCCAGTTATAAGTTGGTGTGCATATTTGTGCAACTATATTATCTCAGTTGTTTATACTTGGTTACTTCCTATACTTAAACCTCTTGACACATTTCTATTTTTTTCAGTTGAGTTGTACTGGTTATAGGTCACATTCATGGAAAAACTTTGGAAATGATTTCACTTGGTCTCATTTTTTTATATCACAAAAACATGGAATTTGAACTGGGGTGTATTTGTTTCTATTCGAAAAAATTATTACAAAATATATATTAGTAATTTTGATATGCTTTTGTCAATGGAAGTAGACAAATGTGTAGCGTAACAAACTGAAGTGTCGTACTTGATGGAAATGGGGCTTAAGGGGATTCATACTAGGGAGGAAGGGGTATTGATTTAAGGTAACACATCAAAGCTGAGGGATGTTTTACTTTTGAGTTGGTTCGGAGCACATCAAACAGACAGTCAACATCATTTTTCATTGTGTTTAAAATGAAGTGGGGGTGGTTAAAAAAAATCCCATACATCTGGAATGCCTACAACGCGACACTTCAAAGATGTTGTCAGGGTAGAAGGGCAATGATTTAAAATGCAATGAAATCCACACTGTGAATCCACTCTCCCATGCAATAATTATGTGCTTGGTCTTTTTTTTTTTGAGGTAATATTATCAAATTGCTGGGTGTGATTGCTTTAGGTGCTGAGAAAGGTTCAGGTGTATGCAGGTGTGTAGGAGGAGAATGATTTATTGTGATATTTATAAGTGAAGAGGCACTCTATGTAATTATCATGTTTTAGGTTGTTTTTTTTTCCCCTTGAATGACTTCAGAGGAGGCTCAGAAGGGGGTAGTGTTCGGGTTTAGTGTATCAGCTAAACTATTCCGACAGCTCTTGAGCAAGATGGATTATATTAATCCCTACCTGTTGTGCGTTTGTGCTGAGATAATCTCTGATCTGACTTCTGGCTACAGTGTGGCGCCCACCCTCAGCTGGGAGGAGAAGTCCCCTAAAATTAAAGTTTAATAAACTGGCCCTCCGTGGAAACTTTCCGCCTTGGTCAAACAATGTAAACCTTCAAAGATCCTGGATATCTCTGAAGTCCTGGATGCTCACATTTATCCGGAATCCAAGGAAATATGGCTGGTTGTTTTTGTGTGCAAACAAACAACCGCCAACATAAACTCCCTGATGGAAGCAATTGTTGAGATGTTACTGTGCGTGCAGGGTATAACTTCTCTGGTTTGTACGAAGAACCAATTTGTCAGAACAGCCGATTGCTTCAGGAAACTAACAGCTCTTCCTCTCATTAAAAAAATAAATAAATAAAATAAAATACCTGCATTTTTATATTGCACCTTCATCGTCAAGGCACTTTTACAATGTTGCCTGATGCCGTGTGCTGCCCTGAAAGGAAAGCAATTCACACACTGATGATGCAGCCACAAGAGAAACTGGAGGGTTTGGCATCTTGCCCAAGGATACCCCACATATTGTTGTTAGTATCGAAGGTAACTTGACTCATTGTTGGTGGTTCAAAATGTTCCACTATTTGTCTAAAAGGACAGAACTTGAAGAGTACTACAACCTACAGGACAGTGAATCAAAACTGCAACATCTACTGCTCGTGGGTAAATGGAGTTGAACCAATAATCTCCTGGGATCTCCGTGAAAATCCAAAAACAGACACTGAATACACTACAGTTTATTTCTGCCTAAGATTAGTGTCATCCCAATTGTCACAATTTTTTATTTATTTTTTGGTCTCTCAAGGGTCTTGAACCTGTAACCCTACAGTCCCGGAGCAAAGTACTTTCACCCTTAGCTACCAAGATGATGCAAGCCAACTGCACACCTACAGCGTGCGTGCCTGCGTGCGTGTGCGTGCGTGCGTCCGTGTGTGTGTGTTTTATGGCAGTGCCCAAACAGCGATGAAGCAACTTGCTTTGAAGTGATTTGCATGAGTTTTGCGTGGGTGAATTCCCATCCTCAAATCCTCTCTGGCCTTAGCGGTTTTCCTTTGGACAACACCGGCTTTCTGCATGAACACAATTGTTATCCCTCCAAGCGCCAATAAAAGAGCAGAGTCCTCTGTAGCTAATGCCCGCGCTGCTGTTTAATCCTGATAAAACACAAGCTAAAACACACACACACAATGCAGTGTGAAAGGTATTCGTTCATTATTCACTATATTATTACGGCTTCCTGGTTCTACCTTTCTGATACTTGTGGAAAGTTCAAGAAAACAGAAAAATGAAAGCATGAAGTGTTCATTTTTAGGTGGATTTTGCAGTGGTCACCACCAATTTGTTCAGCTTCAGAAACAAATTTTCGCAAAATATAATCTAAAATAATAAAAATAAACTCAATTTGTATTCACTGTTGAGGCAATTCCAATTGACATCTAAATATCGTTAACTGTCATACAAGTGTAAAAAGATGCCTCGAACCAAAATGACTGCTAAACACTGCTTAACTTTGACAAAGATAAAAAGTGTATGGTAACACTGGAATTTCACTGCTCTTAATGGAGCCCACTTATATCACTTCTTATGTATAACTTCCTGTGTAGAACCTTTTGGTGAAATTCCAAATTGTACAGTAGTAGACTCAAAGCTCATTTGTTCAGATGAGTATTTTTCAATGTTTTTATATTGGATCAATTCTCGATTTTCCCTTGATCCCTATTTTGTACAGTGTTCTTGAGTGCCCAGAAAAGCACTAATCAATATTTTTTTAATCTCCATCTTTACGTGTAACCAATTTTTGGGAGAGTCTTTTGAGAAGTACTCGACTTTACGCTGTAATTCTTTCTTTCTTTCTTCTCAGGAGCTGTCATAGATCCTAGTCATCTTTTTGTATGAATAAAAAAAATAAAATAATTCTCAAATGTAAAAATATAGAACTATTCGGGGTGGTCTTCAAAACGGACATGACTGTTGAAAAGGCAGAGAGCCCTTTGGGATAATCAGTGTTGTCAAATTCTTCTCCCAATACGACCCCTGGCCTCTTGGCTGGGCTCTTTGACCCTCACCTGTCTCCTTCGCCCCTGACAGCCTATCAGGTGGCTTCCCTAAGGTGGCTCCTTGCTTAGGACACCAGTCACCTGACAGGCGTGAAGCCAATCACTCCTGCAGTGACGCGAGAGACCCTCTCACGGTCACACACAAATATACACACACGCTCGTCCTGTCACCTCTGATCTTGGCGTATGCACACCTGAAAACTTGATACTGTTGAGTCTGAGCTTTGCTTGCGTTTCATCTCTTTAGTCTCTCTTTCTTTCGTGCATTTTTTTTGGTGTTTTTTTGTTAACTGAGCGGCCTCAAGGGGATCCAGTAAGAAAAATTACAGCGAGACTTCTGACAGCTTGTGTGTGTGTCCTTATACTTTTATGAGCTACAAACACAAGGAAAGGGAGTCGGCCTGTAGTGACCTCGTGGAAACGCACACGTGTACACAGCGCATACATCAAACACACCTTATGGTATCATAAAGTACCTTAACTGTTTTCTTTCTTCACCGCTTTCTTTTTAATTGAGTGTCACACCCATTCAAACACATTCTTAAGAACTCCATTACATACTGAACATCGAGGTAAAGATGTGTTAAATTTAAACACGGAACAAGTGTCTGTTTTCTTTTTTTTCCTCCCCCCTCAATGT
This sequence comes from Phyllopteryx taeniolatus, assembly GCF_024500385.1. Classification (NCBI taxonomy): domain Eukaryota; kingdom Metazoa; phylum Chordata; class Actinopteri; order Syngnathiformes; family Syngnathidae; genus Phyllopteryx; species Phyllopteryx taeniolatus. The sequence goes on from NC_084519.1 coordinate 12,472,839, forward strand.
TTTTCACAGCTTTGTGTCAAGCAGCGCCACAAACACACCCACACAAACACGTAGGAACATGGTCCATTTGCGTGTTAATGATTAGGAGAAGGGGCCATTTGTAAGCGATGGGAATGTGGGCAGTGGTTTCCTAAGTGGTGTTATCTGGGTCACAGGGCCAAGGCTACCGAGTCGCTATCAGCTGCTGCGACACTCACCGCCGCTTCACGTGGAAAAGATGCTAACTTTTCAGTGGGCCAAGCCCTTTGATCCCATTTGTTTTTCGCTAAATCTGACATAAACTTTAGTGATGCAAAACAATGGAGCATGGATCCTAGAGGTTCGCATATCTGCCTCACAGTTCCGAGGTTCTGGATTGGAATCGCTGCTCCGATGTAGCTCAACTTTCCATACCTGACTTAACCCAAGTTGTAGCATGCAAAAAACTGTATGGTAGTAACTTCTTATGCTGCGTAACTAGTTCACTTTGCGGCATTGGTAACCTTAAAACATCATGTTGGTACTGTCATAAACCGAAGCCCCTCTGCAACACGCAATCTAAACTTAAATAATAATTGCATAATGTCAAGGTTTGTCAAGTCACAGATGCATCACACGCTTCAAACTCCCATTTTGTGAGCTTTTAGGAATATTTTTCCAGGTAATTCCAAATCTTTCCAAAGGATTCAGCCAAGATAGGGGATGTATTGACACAAGAGGCTCTTTTTAAATCAATGTTTTGACGCTGTCTCCATGTGTTCTGGTACTGCCTCCAATAACACTGGGTCACTATGAAAGAAAAGAGTCTCTTTGTCCTCTCTGGTGCTATGGTTTTTAAGTAGACGAGGGGCTGCCAGTAGTCATATGGCTCTGCCAGCAAAGCATATGTAAGCACATTCACATGCATGCGAGCGTGAGTGACGGCTGTGTCGGGACCAGATGACAGGGACCAGTGTGACTGGCGAATTGTAGTGACAGTGCACTGGGGATGAAGGAGCGGGATGGCTCCAGTGGACGGGCGACCTCTGACCCTTGGTGTCAGAACCGAGGCCTCCCTGAACAATAGCATGAAGAGTCGAAGCTAAAGAAGAAGATTATTATTATTTTTTTTTTTTAAAAAAGGGCTTGGGGTGTCTTCCCTGGCTTCCTTGATCGAGTAGCGGAGCCATATCATTGTGTCCATCTCTGACACTAATGCTGTCCTAATGAGCCATACTGATAATGCTGGCTTAAGCACAGGGACGTGCCGGGAGGCGCAAGGTGACAGGGGTTAATGGGGACGAGGGAGACGGAGTCGGGGGAACATCCATAAGATTGTAGGGAAGACACTGCTGAAGGCCCCCCCCCCCCCCAGGCTCTGAAAAGCGAAACTAAGGCGGAAGCACCTTCAACCTGTAATCCTTTGTAATGGCCAACACGGGACCACTTGTATCAGAGTTTTACGTCCACTTTCAAACAGTACATTGTGACAGAATGGTGGAATGGCCAGGAATAGAGCCAGTAAAAATCAGCAAGGCCATGCCCATATAAAAATATACAGTAACATACCCATCTGTACTCAATAGCATATGATTTTGGTACAAATTTCTGCTCAGTAGCCAAAGGATGTTCATGAGAATGGTTATCTCAATGTGCCCTACGACTGACTGACAACCAATACTTTCAATTGTCTTTCATATACATAGAGCTGGGATATCGTCCATCTTCCAGGACAAAGTGAGAGAAAATCAATGGATGAGATCCCAAATAGCGTGTTGATTCCAACAGATTGTGCGCGCTTGTTGGTGAGTGTGTTGCGCGTGACCTAGATAGATCATGTTCATGCACATTGGTGCAGTTTGTACCGGCCTTTCGAATGCGGTATTTGAAGCCACAAAAATCAGCCCAATCAATCAATTAGTCTCTTTTTCGCCTGTCTATCTTGCGCTCTTGTGTGCCTAAAGCAAACTCATTGCTTTGGCTGGAATCTGCTATGTCCACATGGTGCCTCTTTAAGCAGGGAGAGGCAGGCGAAGAAAGACCAAATGCTGGAGTATTGACTCACCGGCAGGCGCTTTATCACGGTGAGAACCTACACAGATGACGAATCAGTCTATGGAGCCGCAGATAAGACGTCAGGTAAACGGAAGGGTCACAGATACAGAGTGTAAACTGTCTCTCTATACGAGCGCAATATATTTAAAGCGAACCAACATATCTGCTTTGCCTCCTTGTGGTTTAGACAGAGGTCAGACACGCCAGACTGACAGGGAAGGAGTGGAAGCTTTAACGGGTTAATCTGCGTTTTAAGGGCCTGTTAACCACATACAAGCTGTCAGAAACACGTCCGGGCTCTCTGTACACCCACATGTGTGTAAGAGGAGAAAACGCACATAAACACACAAGTGTGTGTATGCACACATGCACACATTGAGTTCAAGGGGCCACTGAGTACAGGGCAGTAGGTGTTAGATTACAGGAGCAGGGCCATCCAAAGCACCGCCTGCTCCTATCTTTATTTAACCGCTGATTATACGGACTCTTTGAAGGCCCCTTTAATTGCCTCGGTGATGGAACTCTTAAACCCGGGAGACTTTTTTCACCTCTTTTATTGATTTCTCCTCTCATGACGCCAATGAATGCGTCCACACTCCCATTCTCGGCCGCTTTCTGTTTCTTCGCAGTTCACCCTTTTTTTCCCGCTTTCCCTCTCCTTCGACCACTTGTTCACCCCAAATTCCTCCATTCAACTCTTGTCTGTCTCTCTCACGTGTTGGATCGAGTGTTGAAGCCGAGGCAGAAGCGCAGCATTGAGCTAAATAAAGTGATGCAGTAAACCCTCAAATATGAGTCTTGCCATCAGGATCACAGTCATCAACTGAACAATTTTATATGATCGTTACCCTGGATTTCATCATTCCAACCTTTTTATCAGTCAAGACATTCAATTTTAAAGCCTTTTTAACAACATCAGTCCACTTAAAGTTTAACGGGGCAACAAATAATAATAACTGCTAAACTGAAGCCGATTCACATATTTAACAACAACTGTCGCAACAAACAGATTTTTTTTCTGTAGACTAAAACAGGCATTGTTTCCAATTACTTACCATCCAACCAGAAGTTTGGAGTGATTATTTATCATCAACATATCAAATGCTTCCAAATTATGCAGGAGAAAAAGAAAATGTCACTTTAGCCAATAAAGATATATAAAAGGCCCAGTAAGGAGCCTTAGAGCTACTGTAAGATAAAAGTGCGGTCAACGTAAAAGCTACAAGATCAACCTCTTCACGGTGCTGTGACCATTTTTGCCATTACTATCAAGAAGTTGAAAGGCAACATCTGACCAAGTGGCTACAATAGGAACATTTATTTTAAAAAACATGAAAACCCCTTGAAAAACAGACTCACCTTCAATCTCAAGGTGCAACGGTGATCACATGGAGCTCCTGATTTCTCGGAACGGATATGAATAGAAGACACAAAAGAAGAGTTCTTCTGAGAAAGAAAGACAGAAAAAAGTTTCAAAAAACAACAACAAAAAATAATGCCGTAAGAAATCCAAACAGAACCAGATCTTTTAGGTTCTACAGTTTCAGCAAAACAATACATTGGACCACAAAATGATCAGAAGTCAAATAAAACAAATCATACATAAGTGTTAGATTTTGCTCTGCTTTACGCAACCAATTACACAACTGGAATAGGTTCTTTGATCACGATAAGACGGAATCTACCTCCAAATGATAAAAGGTGTGTACATTAGCAAAGCAAACGCAATCTAATCATTGATGGATGGATGAAACATTTCAACACTCTTAAATTAACATTTATTGACACTCTCATACGTTCCTGACAATTATTGGCATAAGAAGTCCTAATGAAGGATAGTTCATGGCTGTGTGGAAAGTAAAGGGCAGAGTCATCTTCCTCTTGATCGTGACCCCTGGCTGCTATATCATTTGCCCATGACCTCAGTCACGGCTCAACGCCACCATGGCCAGAAACTCCCTGTGCGTCTGCCCTCCCGCTCATCCAATAACATTTGCACTGAATATCCAATAAAGCATTAACAGCAGAGGCTGCACAGCGGAGCTTGGAGTTAGCACGCAGCGGTGAGTCGTCCGGGCAAGCAAGGCCTTCTCTGCTGGCCTAAACACAGAAGGGCTAACCTACATTTACAACCTAAATTCTAATATTTCTTCCAGAAAATGGTATGGTAATTACCAACAGTTTAGTCTCTTCATTTCATAGCGTTTCTTTCGGCTTCACTGCTTCCAGCACATGTGAGTGTTAGCTATATTTTATTTTTCTTCCCCAATCAGAATTCAGCCTCTATTTGCCATGTCAATTTAATCTGTCCAGGAGTAATTTGTTTTTGTCCATTATGAGACTTCTTTTAGTAGGTTTTGGTTTGATAACACCCCTGCGTGAGACATGTAACCTTGGAGGTGTTATGGTGACGGCCGGGGAACTGATCCCAGTAACAGACCCATTTGATTCTTGTCTGACTGCCGTTCTGCAGCGTCAGCACTGGCATTGTATTGATTCCAGGTAAAATCGACAGACACTCTGACCGGCCGTCAATGACACTCTTGGAGGATACATGCGGGCTTGCTGTGATCGCAGTGGACAGGAAGGAGTTGATAACTGATATCTCGTACTACTAATTGTAAACTAATATCATTAAGAACATTAGGCCCTTAGAGGTGAAAATGCTGTAATTGTGGCTCAGTAAACCATGCTGTCTAATCTGTCTGTTAAAAGGTCACATGTATAGTCGGACTAAAAACGTAAAATTAGACTGCAAAAATGTGATGCATAGTTAGGCTAGAAATACAACTTGAATGCACATTTGAGGAAGTGTAAAACCATATCATAACCTCCCTGAAATAGCATTGCCCAATTTATTCTGTATATGGAATTATTGTCCAATTTTAGATGACCCGTAAAATTATTTAAATTCACACCTCATCTTCTGCTTATTCTATTTAGGGCATAAGGCGCACCAACTGAACTAGAGACTGGCACCCTGACAAAGATTAGAATTGTGTAATTAGATTTGTAATCAACTAATTTACAAGGCAATTCCTTGCATCCAAAACAACCTCTGACCCGACCGAGAAAGGTTTGGATTGGCAAAAGGGCGCCTACCCGTGTCAGCGACACGTGGCGTGGGGGTGGAGTTGGCAAGGATTAAAGGGCAAAAGAGTGATGCAGTTTTGGGGGGGTTCGTTGAAAATAAGGTTCGAGGTCATGGAGCGGCCTGGTGTAAAGATGAGCAACAGGAGGAGCAAGTTATTTTAAAAAAAGGGATTACAAGAAGCTAAAACACACAGCGTACTTAAAGGAGAAGTTCGCAATTTATGAAAATTATTATTATTATTAGTCATTATGACTTGACAAATATGATCTGTGGAAAAAAATAATAATCAGCTGTCATTTCATTCAATTCAATCATTTATCACATACCACATCAATTAGTCAAAAATAATTGATTCATCCATTGATTCATCCAAGTATTCATCCATTTTCAATACTGTGTGCCCTCATTAGGGTTAAGGGTGAGCTGGAGCCTATCCAAGGTGACTTTGGCCAAGCCGCGGTATACACTCTGGACTGTTCGGAACCATGCAATGTATTAATAAACATATTGTGAAATAAATACCTCTCTGACAGTGTCAATCAAAACTGAGCATTATAGTCTTGGTATAGGCAAAATATTTGATCACTGCTGTATTGGATAGCATTAAATTGTGTAAGTAGTCATAGTGGTTGACCCTGGAACAGATTATTATTTTAGTTTCTCAGCGATGGCTACTTGGCGTTGTTAGCTCTAAAATGACAAACCGATGCCGGTTTATCGGGATGCCAACCCATTGTGTGAGTAATAAGGCTAATTAAGTAATCCCACTGACCTAGTTTATAGGGTTAAACAATGATGAATGATGTTATGCCATCTGACTGATTCAGCCCCTGCACCCCCAATCTCTTGTTGATGCCATCAGCTGACCAAATAACCCCGCCTCTGCTCTATCAGCTGAGCGATGCCACCCTACCACTACCACCTCCCCCTCTTTATACCCCAACAGCTGACAGTCTGGGTCCCACTACCCCCACACCAACTGCTAAACTCAAATACTGTAAGTTGTGCCATTTATTTGCCACTCGGAAAATGCTAAACCACCACACTCAGAGCATGTTCAATGACAACAAAGCATACGTCTTCCATCTCAGTCAGGGTCGCACCTAAATGTTTTTTGGGAGTCACGTCTAGCATGCAACGTGGACATTCTTGCAGTGAAGATGGGATTAGAGAGGTTGAATCTGGGTTAAAGACATACAAAGTCCATCTGTTGTTTTGTTTTTTCCCAACCATTAACCACAGGCGCTTACTCTCTACCTCCCCCCAACACTAAATCGTTACATCAATGCGTTATTAATTATTAAAGAGTAGCATGGTGGGGTTTTTTTTTCCTATCGAAAAGCATTTCAGAACTACTTATTCTCTCTATGGAGCATAATAAAACAATAGTTCATGGTTAACTCGCTTTCTACTCTTTCTGTGCCCCTTTGTCTTTATCTTAGCCCGTTATAGTTTCCCAGGCTCCTCAAGCTGATAAACCAAGTTGAGTGATTTCCACTCAGGCACACACTCCTTAACCAGCTTCTTGCATCCACATGCATATGCAGCTCACATTTTGCTACAGATCCAGGGCACCACTCCTGGCGTAAAAATGCTGTTACTTGACATTAGTGTCGAAACACTCGAGACCGGTATCGAGACCACATTTTGAAGGTCTTGGTCTTTTCTGTGACTCAACTCCCAACACTCTTGGTGTTGTCTCAGTCTCGGACTGGCTGGACTCTGGATTTTCCTTCAACACCAGTTGAAACCAGCACTGATCTGCTTTTCTTCAACTTCATTAATGTGATAATAAGGAGAAGCACTTTGTAAAACAGCAAATACCTTCGATTCATGTGTTACTAATCCCTACCACCTCCATATTGACAGCAACCTTTGCGGTGTTGTGACTGAGGGAACCCCAAGGCCATGTTGTGCTTTGAAAGAGTTCCAGACATCATGTCTTTGGCTGTCAAATGTATTTAAAAGAAAATCTAAACTAAAGAAAGAATGCTCTAACTGTTCAACCTTGTTTTTTTTTGTTTGGTTTTTTTAAATTGACTTTTATGGATTCTTGTCAAGGTTTTGGTCTTGTCTCGGTCCCAGCTTTTCCCGGTCTTTGTCTTGATTCGGTCTCGACTTCCAAAAGTCTTGATCTTGTCTTGGTCTCGGTAAGTTTTGGTGTCGAACAGTATGGTCTTGAGCAAAACACTACCTGTACAAATACAAATTTGATGCCACAGTTTGCACATATTGTTAGTATTAGATTTCATGACGTCTTAAAACAATATAAGAAAAAGACAAAATAATAGCTTCTTCTGACCTGCTAAATCAATTAGGAAACTGTTACAATCAGGGATCCCGATTAGCTAAAAGAAGCTAATGTCTCGAGTATTCTACCTGATCTGATTAAACTTGACATTGAACAAGTTAAATTGTATTTTCCACATTACATTTGCTTCCAAGTGCACAATTTAGATGAAATCCGGATTCGACTTGGATTGGAACCTTTAATGTCAAACATCGCACTCAGGTCATACAATGCAAATAACAAAAAGCGCCTCTGAAGTCGCATGGAACTTTGGAGTATGAACCGTCGCAACAAGACACCACACGTACCTCACAAGAGCTCAGTTCAAGGATTAACTGCGTACGTTTAACGTTTTGTGACATTCGTTTTCCTTTTTCTTTGGCTTTGTGCAGCACTAATCCAAAAAGAAGGACCTTCGACAATTACGGACATTAAGAGAACAAGAATACGAGTAGAGAAGACCGAGTTACATAAAAAATGAGTGGATTCACATTCAAAGTAGTAAGACTTGAGCGTGGCCATATGCGTTGTCACGTGTTATCAAAGTGACGGTAAAAACTTTGATAACTCACACCTGCAGAGATCAAATTCTTGTCAACATATGTTTAATAGCCTCAACCTCACGTGCAAATGAACTTTTTAAAATCAATTTCTCCCTTGCTTCCAAATGTTAGGCCCTACTGCTGCTTTTGAAATTGTGTTAAACCCAAGACAAGTATAGTAGGTGATCTAATGTGTAAAATTGCTTACATCTGTCTGTTTGGAGCCTAAACAAGAATGTGTGTGTGTGTGTGTGTGTGTGCGCGCAAAAGGGAGCAAAGTGGCCCTTAAAGCAATGTAAACCCCCCATGCATTGAGGCTCCCAGGACCCAACACAGAGGCAATCTTATACCATTGACGAAAAAAAACATAAAACAGTGAGAAGAAAGGATAAATCAAGGTCGTAGAAAGACAAAAGCAACTGGCCGATGGGGCCCAGAGTGTCATCTTGCCTCCACTTTGCCTGAAAAGAAGGGAGGGCGTAAAGAAAAAAGGAAGTCTAGAATTTACCAGAGGAAAGTTCTCTCTTTCTTTTCCCGGACAGCTGAGCGTCTTATTATGGGATTAGATTTAACCAGTGCCCCCCTTGGAATGTGGAACAGAGGGCGTGTATGTGTGTTTGTAGAGGGGGGCGGTGTTCAGTTGGGTGCTGAGGTGTAATAAGGGTGCCCCTATATGGTTTGGGGTGCCACTCGGTTGTGGTGGTGAGATGGGTCCGGGACGTAGCGTGCGGGAGGGCTTGGCAAAAAGCCCAAGGGTGGGGGTGCTTGGTGTTGGGGTGGGGTGGGGGTGTATATAGCCACAGCACTGGGGCCCATGTGGAGTCATGCCAACAGTGCAATTACTCCTCATTCTGAACAGCTGGCACATAATGGCTATTCAGGTCCTTGTGGTCTTCGCATAGGACACGGAGCTCGCAGGTCGTCCCCCCTCGTGTGCCTCAGCACATCGTGACAACCAAAGACCGGCTCTAAAGGGCCGCTCAGGCTATCATGCCAGCACTGCCTCTTCATACGTCAAGGTGCAGTGGGTATTATGCGCCTTTCATACGGGGCCATTTACTTGAGACCCTTTTAAACAAAAAGAGGGTTGTCTTGGCTGTTAACAGAGTTTGGAAATCCTTTGAAAATGACACTTAAAGGCTGTGTTCCTGTTTTCTTCATGTGATGTAACCTGGATTCCAATTTTGAATTGCAGCCTAGCTAGTAGCTAGTGGCTGGTTTTAGAACGTCATGAGGACTTTTCAAAACCCAAAAGCTTTCCTGTTTCCTACTAACTACTTGTAGGTCATTGTCTTGCGTCTGAGCGCTAAACGTGATCAGTTACGCTACTTTAGAAGCAGGAATCACAAGTATTGTTGGTGCAAACACAAAGCACGCAGAGAGATAAACACGCATCAGGTCTGGGTTTGATCCAAAGTAATATGCGAGAAGGCCGAGAGTTAAGAGTGTGCGTTGAGGGGGAGGCATGGAGGGAGGACTCAGTGTTTATAAGTTCACTCCGTTTGAAACTCAGTCCAAGTTTATAATCCACCCACTGTGCGGTGGCTTTGTGCTTTCCCCTCAAAGCACTCACACAATGTAAACACCACATTTAAAAAAGGGGAGATCTTTCCCCCCCTTTAAAATATACGCTCTAAAACAAAGGGAGCACATGAAATGGACTCCTTCTAAAAGGGGAAAACAAACAGAACGTCTGTCAGTCAAGCTCATATGGTGCCGTGATGTCATGAAGGACTAGAGGCCGGGTGTTCCTGGCTACCAGGCACCAGCAGCCCGCGCACACATGGCGAGGGCATGTGCGCGGTAATGTCCGCAACATCCGCTCGCGATACAGCTGACTTCCTGCGAACGCCTCTGGTTGGCAGGTGGCGACAATGATTGAGGGGCTGATGTGTGGCGATGAAGCGCTGAGTCAACAGTGGGACCACAACTTCTACAAAGCCTCATCCCTCATTTGTTCCTTCAGCGTACAGACCATCAAACGGCACAGTAGGTTGTGACATTGTCATCACAAGTGTGTGTCTGTGTGTACGCACAGGTTACGCCTTTACAGCTGTGTGGGGCGCAAAACAGATGATCACCTTATGCCGAGTACTTAAATACACGTAGTCATCTGATTGAGTTTAACTGATGTCTTCCGCCTTACGGCAGCAGCGGCAGCGGACACGGCGGCCTGAAAGTGCCGCAAAGTCAACACAATTTGCTTTTTAAATAATGATCTGATCTGTTATGCATCTGTTCTTGATTAGAGGGCCAAAACAAAATTTGATTTGTTCATCTTGATTTGTCTTTGAAATGATTATCCAGGCAGCACATCTTATTATACCTGTGGTTAGCACATCGCCTCACAGTTCTGAGGTTGAGGATTCGAATCTGGGTTTTGGCCTTCCTGTATGGAGTTTCCATGTTCTCCCAATGTGTGTGTGTTTTTTTTCTTCCAGGTACTCCGGTTTACTTCCACATTCCAAAAAAAAAATAATTTTTTTCATTGCTTTTTACTTTAATTGAATACTATAAATTGTCCTTAGGTGTGAATTCAAAGGGGGCAGTCAAACAGCCGTAATGCAACAAAGAAAATGACAATTCCTTCAGAAATTATTCCATGACCCAGTTAATACATGATCTTTATCAGATTTCTATCTAAAACTGGTGCGAGAATCTAAACCCTTAGTTGGATCAATCAGACTGTGTGCAGGACCTCCTGTGCCAATACAGTTTCCTCAATTTTAGGAACGTAAAGTTAGTTGAATGAAATTAAACAGACAAGATGAGCTCCAGTTTTCATTCTTGTGTGATGTTTCAGCATATTTGGTCACCTCCCATTAGATATGAGAAACCGGTATGAACAGCAGTTCATAAAATGTCACGACACAGCAATTCTTTGGCAGAGGGGGGGGGGGGTTAAAAACCTCATTGACCTCAACACTGAGACAATTATTAGAAGAAGAAACTTCCTCTGAACATCATTCCATCACTAGGAGTCGGAAGTTGCAGGGCTGCAGAGTGAAAGAGGCGTGACATCGGGGACCGTGCCAAGAACATCAGCTTTCGGCAGCTGACTGTAATATGATTAGCAGCCCACTACATAAGGCACCCCCAGCCTCGGGGAGCAACCAGGACTCCCATGCTCATGGGCAGGATTATGATAATGTTAGGCAACATTGGGATGGAGGCGTGTGGAAGGGGTTGTATTTGCAATAGGAAATATAATTACCATGGCGAAGGAAGGGCATGTAAAGATTTATTTTGGTCTTTTCTTATCGCAAGCATACAATTGTGTTCTGTGATTTCCATACGCTCCATCGGAACGCATCACGTTCATTCTCTATATGATACCCGGGCTTCAGAATCTGCCGTGTTGGCGCCTAAGCCATTTTATCCTGCACCACACCCCTTAAAAAAACATGCCTGTATATTTTCTTGAATGCATCTTTCCCTCACAGCATTGCCTGCTTAACGCAGCGCAAATATTTGAGAGAACCGTTGCTTAACTAATGTTTTGTTTGCTTATAGGATCATGAAGCCTATAAAAATTCACAAGTTTGAACATGATGTTTGAATTGTATGTCTTTTTTCTTTAACCGTTCCTTACATTGGGACATGTTCTGAAACAACTTAGCCATTATGAAACTTTTATTAACTGTAAATTGTATGTTAATTTTGTAGTTATCACAGAAGTTACATTCCACACACCCACTAAGGAAAGGTGAAAAGCCGCGAAAGAAAAACCGCACAAATAAACCATTTTGTAAAATTTAAGCCCACAAAGGACCCTTCGACCCACTGCAATTACATTTCAACACACTTTCTAAATACATTGTAAAATGATTCAAATATTTTAAAAAATCAATCATAAAATGTATACAAATATAAATGAATAAATAATAAAAACATTGTTCTAAGCCATAAAATACCCCTCACGCACTCTGTAATAACTGTGAAGCTTATTAAAACACATATTTGAACACATTGTATACGTATTTTAACAGGCAATTATTTGTATTTATTTATACAGGCAAATTTCTAGGGAGCATTTTAATGAACATGACTGTTGAACTTAATAATAATTTGACTTTATATGCTGGACAGGTGCATCTTAGAGTATTGTAGAAAACAATTATTTATTTCAGTAGTTCAATCGAAAAAATGAAACTAAATACACACATTGAAATATTTCATGACTTCATTTTTTATATATAATGTTGTTGATTATATTTTACAGCTAACAAAAAACAAAAAGCCATCTCAAACAATTTGAAAATGACATTTGAAAAAAAAAATTTTATGAAGAAATTAGGTTGGAATTGGGCTTTCTTAAAAGTATTTCCTGATGCGTTTAACAAATGTGTGTGTGTGTGTTTTTTTTAATGGAACTACTGACATAAATGAACTTTTCTACAATATTCTAATTTCTTGAAATTCACCTAAATTTCTGATAATCCAGCCAATTTTAAAAATGACATTGAACTGTTTGGTAAAGACAAGGCTAAATAATCCAAATTGGGTCTGCACCAAATTGTACAATGTGATTCATGCACACCTCCTGCATATGCCTGATTTTCTTTCATGAAGATTCATACATTAATCTGTGAGAAAATCCTTGATCCAAACCCTAATCCAGAGCCAGGCCAAAATTAAATTCATTCAACCCGAGTGTAGTGGAAATTTCTTAGGGACATTTTTGCTTAATCTTTCAAACTCACGATGAAAATGTAATCTCAATTGAAGACTTTCCATTCAAGTGTATTTTGATGATTTGGATTGATCATGGAGATGTTGTAAAGACCAGACCAGTTCCAAGGAAATGACCCTGGAACTGTGCAATCAAATTAGATTAGCTTGGGTTCGGTATGTGCCATCAAGATGCTTCAAGTGGGGCAATATTTACATAAATCAGTAATGATAATGATTCATTTCCATTGATGTTGATTAGTGTAACTCAAGGACACGTCTGCTTATTTAAGGTCACGGGGACTCGGTTCGACGGGGTCACGCCACGCCTGCGCTCACTGGACCTCCGCGGCGCAGCTGCTCCCGTGCACAGGCTCTCAGATATCAGCGTCGAAAACAAAATCCCGACAGGCTCTTAACACCCGACGTGTCAAACAAAGAGTACCTAGGAAGCCACCTAACAATGTTTCTATCCGCCCAGAGACGTCGAGCTGGGGGTCAGCAAGGCTCAGCGCAAGACTGGCTCTCAGTGTCTGGGGACATTTATGACGTCTGGGTCTCCCGAGTGAGGATGCCTGCCATGACTTACAACACTAATCTCAGAGGTTATTCAAGCCCTTGGAGCTTACAACCCTACAAGCTTTGATGTCCTTTACTACTGTTATGGCATTTGACTGCATTCCACGGCGCGAAGACGTGATTGGATTGTGGTGTTCGGGGCCACATCTGTGTGGTGGTCCAGGTTGGATTAATGGCTTGTTGTGTCGCACTTGACACTGGCTGTTTTCTGTTTTCTCTCCAGCAGATCAGAGCTCGTACGAATCTCTGTCAGGCACACAGATTCATCTATACCGAGCTGGCGTCTGTTCAGTGCAGTGGAACTTCTAAAGTTCAATGCCCATAAAAATCGCACGACACAAAACCCCCATTTGTTTTGCAGGGGATACGTTTCAAACCCATCCGCAATAGGTGAAAGTTTTTTTTTAATTTTTGTATAGTACTATTCCTCCCACATACTTCAAACACATTTAAACTTTCTAGACACATTAGGAATGTATTTAGAGACACACACAACATTTGCAACCCTAAAATGCATGGAAAATATTCTACATATTATAGTGTAGGCGGGCTTGGTGGAGTGGGGTGTGACATCGTCTGCATGTGAGTGTGACTGCGTGGTTCCTCACAGCACGGTGAGAGTGCTCGTCTTCGTCCCGTTGCGGTCTGTATTTTTATGGCTCTGCAGCGGCTGAGTCTCGGTCACTTAAAACCCGGAAATGCCACGTTACCGTTCAGCTGAATTCAGTGGGCGTATCACATATGACTACATGAATATAATTACCAAAACTACATCACAATGTCAGCAATTTCAAATATTGTCCTTTGCAAGTAGTTTTGGTGTTCAACCACTTTTGCATTCAAACGACAAACCGCATAGATATCAACTTTAAACCATGTCACAAACACATTTTGACCTATATTATCCATGAAACTGATGAAAAAAATGGACTATGATGGAAGGAGACCTTGAAGACAGCATTCTTATTGTTTTTATATTCTACAAAGGATAAGTTCTTTTTACACTTGTATGCCAGTTAATATTACAAAATGAGAAGTGTGAGCCACATCTATGACATGACGCATTAGGCCTTGCATTTAAAGTTAAAACAGTGTGTTATTGCTGTTGTCTGCATATTAACAGTGGTTGACTCATTTTTATACAAGTATGACTCGAAAACATTGTCTTTACAATCAAAAGGTTTGAGAATGGTGACATCTTGACCCTGGAACAGATTATTTCTATTGTATTCTAAAAACTAGATCGGGCTTTAACCAGACGCCCGGAAAAAAACATTTGAGTTTTGCTGTTTGTTCCATTTCTTTGCTCTTCCACGTGATCACATCAAGTTGGACCAAAGACATATCAGCCTTGTGTTTCAAGCCCAAAAATAAAAGTGCCTACATGAGGGCAAACACGGGTTGGAAAGACCTTTAACACTTTAGTAATCCTGTGTAATTTCTGCAGTTTTTCAGCCCGAAAGTGTCCGCCACTTCCACCTCTCTCAATTCACTCCACACTGCGGTGCACCTTGCAGCTCTGGAAAGTGGGAGCTCATTTCCATACAACTCCCCGAGGAATCGTAATTAATTTTCATAATTACTTCGGGGAGCTCGACTGGGCCAAAACAATGGGGAAAAGTAGGCTATTGTGTTCCTACATGTCTGCGTTCGTGTACGAGCCATTTTTATTTTTTAGTGAACTGAAACCACTTTTCCTCTTACTTCCTTTCCCTGTCAATTTTACTTCTTACTCCATCTCAGGCTAATAAAGCCATTGACCTTGGGGAGTTCCCCTACTTTGCCGCATCCCTGGCGTTTCATTGCTTCCCATTGTGGGTACAATCTGCAGGTCAAAGTTCAAGACAGGAGGTGATTACGCAGTAAAGCGGTCCAGACGGCTCACTTTAATGCTTTTTTATTGGGGATCCGAGAGTCCTCGCAGGGCAAATGTCTGAAAATGACACATCATTGGAGGTTCAAATGGCTTTATTATTACCATTGAAGCGGCTGGATTTTTATGAACATACGGTATAAAATGTCGCATGAACATCAACCCCCAATGAAATCTTAAAAGGGGTGTAGATTAAAACTGTAAAACGGAATGAAAGACTAAATGAAGGGAAATGGACTAACATTCTATCCCTATTACAAGCCCTGGTGGTGTACTGGAGGCGAGCACTTTGGTGCCAGAATGCCCAGTGGTGCCGTTTACTGACTTACAGCTGACACTGGCTTCAGCCTAAAATGTCCACACAACAATTTTAGAACATATAAAATCTAGATTTTCTTTTGTGCCTTTTAACCTTTCATCCACACGCAATTTCTGTCCGGAAAAATCCTAATGCCTTTTTTCCCTCCAGAAAAAAAACTATACTAGCCTAAATTAATGACTTTTTTCCTCATAATATTAATATGCTATTCTTTTAACGTTACAACTTTTTTTGTCGAAAAACCAAACTTTATTCTGATAATTTTTTCATAATGTTAAGATTTTTAAATAAAGAATACCACTTTGTTCACCAAATATAGTTTGTTTTTATTGTATACGTGAAATGTCATCCTTAAATAAGATTTATTTTAACTGCTTTTATTTTTTTTTATCTCACTGTTACATTGAATTTTTGTTTTTGTCCCTTTTCCGAAAGCCACTTTCTGGCATAATGTTTAAAATACATTTTTACAAAGCCTGAGGTAACGGTTTAGCTAATTACTCCCTCAGACGTTAGAGATATTCATTGTTCCAGATAAGACATGCCGTTGGATTAAAGATTCTGTAAATGACCAACCACCCGGAATCCAGCTGCAGCTGGTGGCACAGAGGTGCCAAATAGGGGAAGGGGAAGCACTGCTGCACTGACACAGGTGGGGCTCAATTAAACTCCCCCCGCCACCCTTCAGCCCCCATTGACGCGCAGAGCAACGGGGGAAGTGATATAATCCTCTGGACTTTGGCCAACGTTTTCCATCGTGTACTTTCGGCCCTGCGGATGAACGCGAGTGTGTGTGCATCTGTCTGTGCCTTCCTCTTTGTGTAATAGATGCATTTGCATTGTTAGGTCATAAAAGAGCCATGTGGTATCATTGGGGGAGATGGCGCATGACACTGGGGAGCTGCTAACCTCAAGGGATAAGCAGAATTCCAGCACTTTTTTTTTCCCCTAACGCTTTGCCCTTATTCACAGGCTCCCACCCACTCACTGCACACACACACACACACACACACACACACGCACACGCACACACAAAGAAAAACACTCCCGCACACGACAGGTGCAGGCTTAAGTGCCACTCTACTTCCGCCTAACGTTTCCACAATATAAACTATTCCCAGCCTTTCGGGGCTGGCATTTTTGACAAATGTAGAAATATATAGGATTATTTGGGCCATTGCCTAAGAATTATGATCTTAATAAGAATATTATCACAAAACTAATTTTGTAATACAACAGAAAATGCAGTGCAGTATTTAGGCTATTTCAAGAGAATAAAGTCAGGACTGAACAAAAAAAAAAAAAAAAAAAAAAAAAAAAAAAGCCTTTTACGAGAATAAAGTCATCATATTTCAGCATTAACGTATACCTGCATTAGGATTACGGCTGTCACTATCGAATCTTTTTGAAATCCTTAACCTTCAGATATTTCATCCAGTACTCGAGTAGTCGCCGTCCTCCCCTTTTTTTCTTTACTACTAACATGCATTTTATTCTCATTTATGAAGGCTGGACTTCTGTCCTTAAACTGCAGATGTTGGTACTGAGTGTATGGTATAAAAATTGCCTTTGCTAAACGGTTAGAATTCGTTACTAGCATTAGTGCGCTAGGGATTATCATTTTAGAGGGAAAAAAAACACTACCTTTCAGCTCACTCATACATCATGTTGTATGTATTTTACAGATCTAATAGTGTCTTAAAAATCACTTACAGACGTTTTTGGCAATGTTTTTCACTTATCCAACAGTGTGTCAGTCTGCAACAAGTCCATGCGGTAAACATGGACTGTGGCCAAATGGTTCAGGGCGACGCAAATTTTGTCTGGGCGCCGCAAATATGCTTTTATTCATTTATTTATTTTTATTTTTTATTGCCTCAAGGCAGAAATTTTTGCGTTGACCAATTTTTGTCGTCGACGAGGCTGAGGGAGCCAATTTTATTTTCACAGCTCTAATTATGATGAAGACTGTTGAAGATGACAAATTTATACAAAATGGAAGAGTCAATGTTTTTATCATCAGCATGGACAAAAGAACTACATGCAGTACGTGCACAGAAATCACCTCTGTTGGCAGGTTTACACAACCGAAGGTATCTGTGAAGATTTTGACACAATACAATCGCAATACAAAAATATGACTTCATTCTGAATGTATTAAGCCTTTTAAAAGTCTTGCAATATTATGGCTTAATTGGATTAATTTTTCCTGATAACACGACAACTGCAATCTCTCAACTTTCATCTTCTAACAGCAAAACGTTTTCCTCAAAAAATAACTATTTGCTGAATATTAATTATGTTATCTACCAACAAGTTTAGTCACATAATACAACTTTTTTCTCATATGATGATGCTTTTTTTTAATGCAACCTTTTTTTTCGCCTACTATAATGAGTCTTTTCTCATCATATTACGATTTTATTCCTGTAACATTCCGGCTTATCTTAGAAAATACTACTTACGGCTCTCATAATATTAGACATTTTTGGTTGAAAAAAAGAATCCTACTTTATCCCCTTGCTTTTCTTTTCAGTGTAGCTCTAATACTCCTTTGTGCAGAAATATCAGGGGTTTTTGGTGTTTTTTTTTTTGTTTGTTTTTTTTAAACATAACATTCCAAATAATATCGCCTAGTGCCCCCCAATCTTGATTAACTCTGCAGACGTAAAGGACCGAACTCAATTTTAATACTCTGTGGAGCGCTCTCATGCATGTGTATTACATTCCTAGCACATCTGTCTTTAAATCAGGCCTGCTCTCTTTGTTGTTCTATATTTGTCTCCTGGCTTTGTCTATTTTTGCCTCGTCCGTGCTTTTAAATCATTTTCCACCGAATCCCTCTCGAGCATCCCATTGTGCCTGTCTCCGTCGTTTGGTCTCTCGCTCGCCACCATTCCATACATCACTATACACCCCCTCCCTTTTCCTTATGTATTTTCTTTGTCTTTTTTTCCCAAGCACTCGTTTTTTCCTTCCCCTCCCTCTGTTTTTCTCCTTTTCCTCCTCTCTCTTTTCTCCCTCCCTGATGTATCTAGTTGATAGTCGATGCCAGACTGTAGCGAGAGCAGTGAAGACTCCAGGCGCTTTCTGTTCCTGTCAGCCGTTAGACACACACATACATACACACACATATACACGAACACACACACACACACACAGAGTCAACGAGGACAATGTGTCTGGTCCTGTGGAGGACATGCATGCCTGGGCTGCCACCCAGAGGCGGCGGCAGGTACCGCAGCAACTCAGGGGGGGTTGGGGGGTTCATCCAGGGGAGATTGGGAGATGATGAAATACTGGCAGCTTTTCAGTAACGGCTGGATCCAGGTGGGCGGGGCGAGAGGCTCTGAGCTCACCGCGGCAAGCTCTGAGCATCAGCAGCTATTATGCAACAGAAAAAGGGGGAAAGGAGGGAGGATGGGGGGCTTACTGTGGGGGTACGATGTGAACAACAGGAGGCTTAGCCGGGGATGGTGCATGGTGCGATGATGCACCGAATGTCTTCGACATCGGCGCCTGATATAGTCCGCCGCCTCTTCCTCTTTTGTCTCCACAAGGGAGGTGACACCTTGCTTTAGACAAAAAAAAAAAAAAAAAAAAAAAAAACTCTTCCTTTTTACTGCTATCAAAGACAATCTTGCCACAGACAAATGGTGATGTCCTAAGGCTCAGCAGGTAGCTTTCGCAGATAAATGGCTTTAATTAATCTCACCGAGTGTATAGCTCCCAGATAGACTACTCGATGAAATATGATGAGAGCATCCTTGTTTAAATTGATATGCAAATAGTCAACGGCGAGGCAAATCTATTCAAAATGTTGACGGTATAACAAACGCGAAGGGAGGGGTCGATTCATCGAACGTGAAAGGGGAAACACAAGGTGACCCGGATGGAGGGGCAAGATTAATGCGGCGCTGAAGTGGCAAAGAGCAGCTTCCCGCTCGATGTCTATTTTTAAGGAGTCAGGGAGATGATGCGAGTGACAGTCAAGGGCGAGAGAGCGCCGCTTGGGTGCCATTACACAACACTAAAGACAGTGAGAGTGCGCAGGCAACAGGAGCCACTCTGGTTGCTTCTCTCAGTCAAAAGACATGCTAAAGTTTGCTTAAAAATCGTGAACATTTTGCAGCGTAAAAATCTTTACGTACGTATGTGCATCGCATCAGGTGAATTACAAATACAGCGGTAACTGGACTTGTGGGTTTCATTCGTTGCGTGACCGTCTTCTCCATGCTCCTTGTGAGTGTTCTCTTTTTGTATTTGAGTAATTGACCATTTGGCCCGTTTTCCGATAAATTGAAGCTCTCTGTTTTTCTCAATTCACTCAAGCAGTGGTGTATTTGAAGCTTAGTCGACACGATAGCACTTTGATTTACGAGTGTCCCAGCTTACTTCTTTTTTTTTTTTTTTTTAAAGTTACAAGCTGTCGCTTGGTTGGTTTTCTGATGTGTTGCGAGCCACAATTTTAGGAACGAGCAAACTTCAGATATGCTGCCGTTCGAGCTAAGTGGGAAAAAAAAGAGCTATAAATGGAACTGTAATGTGGGGAACGAGAGCCACAGTCATCAATGAGCTTTCATCTATTTTTAAACTCACCTTTCTAAAAGCAGTCGGAAATAAAAACGCGCAACAAAACTGCGGTGTGTTCTTTGGGGGCTGAAACAGATTATTGGCATTTCAGTCTGGTTCTCTCCAGGTATTTCGGTTTCTTCCCACATTCCTAAAACACGCCTGTTAGGTTTAAGGAGGAGGCATTTAGTACTCAACATGTCGGCTCTAAATGAAATCCGGCAAAGTGCGGTTGGGGTCAGGAAGCGATTGGATCTAGAGTCGATCCAACTGGGAAATCGGGTTAATATATGAGCGTCTTCTTTGAACTGTGTGAATGAGGATAACGTCAAAACTTCACCCGAAAGTGCAAACTGGTTATATGTTAGTGAGCTGTCGCTTACAAATACAGCATTACAAAAGGCATTCAATGAACTAGTTAAGAATAACTGCATAAGAATACTTGGTCATGTGGAAGAAGAAGACATGCTGATTTAACGGCGTATTTACTGTTTTTCATCGGATTATTTTATAATTATGGCCTAGAATTGTTTCTCATACAAATATTTACTATAATTATAACTTTACCACTGCGTCAGCGTAGGTTACTAAAAGACAACGGCGCATTCAGACTTACAAATGCGAGGTACATCACTGCCGTCGTCACACACTAGTCTGTACACCGAAACTTCTTGACATTTACAAGAAAATAGGCAAGAGAGACAGGAGTGATTTCAAGTGGTTTGCTGTAATGAGTTCTTGCTTTAAAGAGAAACCGAACCAGGTGGAAAGGGAACCAGTTTAAACTGTTCAGGAATAGTAAAAGTTGAACTCATGGTTGCCGATTCATCTATTTTCTATACCGCTTGTCGTGGGTGAGCAGGAGCCAATTCCAGTTTACTTACAGGTGAGTACCCGGAGAAAACCCACATAGGCACACAGGAAAGCCTGAGCCAAGATTTAAACCCCCCAACCTCAGGACTGTGAGGCGAAGTGCGAACCACTAGTTTACCATGCTGTCAGTGTCACTTCATGTCAAATCCCAAATTTTGGTTTGTTTCTGCCCACATCTTCCCAGAGCCATTCAGCCAATCACCAGCATGGGAAAATCCCCGATGAATTTGAACCTCAATGCGTCACCCATTAAAAGACAATCAGGGACCGCGAGGACAAAAGGCTGAAGACAAAAAAAAGGGAGAAACATTTTTCTTTTCACTGCCATCTCTAAGACGGTTTAGATGTTCCCAGTTCCTCAGAATTGAGGCTGACAGGCTTCCTCGAGCCCAGTGGGGTACTTATAATTTGTTGGGGGAGTAAGGGAGGGAGGGAGATGGGAGAACAATGGCATTGTGCGAAGGGCTGATCGGCCGCCTCTGCCACCAGATTGTTAACAGTAATTTGCTTTATGTGGAGCAGAAGCAGGGTCAGGATTGAAGTGAGGCTTCCTCTACAAGGACCACATGCCCTTATCAGTCCCCAATCACAAGCGTTACATCACATCACAGTGACCACCCAAGGGCCCCACCGCCAAGCGGGTGAGATTACAAGCAACTGGCATCAGCGGGAAGCAGCTTTTAAATCAGGGGCATACAGTAAGATTAGCATGTGCTTCTTACTTCCAACACTCGTGTGACATGAACATCTTTGGCCAAGCAGACTTTCGCAAGATTGATTTTGGCTCGTTGTGATCAATAGCAGACAAACAAGCCTAGCGTGCGCAACACAATACCTTAATCCAACACTTGGTTAAGGGTTTGCATGAAATGAGTCAGTATTAGTTCAGACGATCCGTAAGTGCAAGACTGTCCACCTGTGTCCATTTTACCAAAATTCCCAGGCGTCACACAGCACGACAGGAGTAATAAACGGAAGGATGGTGAGTTGGAGCGAGCGCAATAAAAAATTAGGCACAACTAATGCAGCGGGACAGTAGCTTTGTACTCGTCATTGTGCTGTCCCGCCCCCTGTGATAGCTTCCCTCAGCACTCGCCGCCCTTCGTTGGCGGTAATTTGCCGTTGTCACATTGGGTTCATATCAAGGCTGTGCTACAGGCCACGTCATTTGAAAGGCCTTCCACGCTTTCCTCGGCTGTCCCATGGCTCCCCGGTCAGAGGCCCCGCCGAGGAGTTCAATGGCTGAGGGTGACAGTTACCAGCTAGCTGTTTGAGGAGGGTGGCTTGGATGCTGCAGAGGTTCGCAAGCCAGAACCTCAAGGTACTGCGAAGCGGGGGCAGTACGGGGATTTGGGGCTTGGGGATCGGGGGGGGGGGGTCAGCGGAACATTTCTAGGTGAAAGCCGTATTGTCACCAGCCATCATCTGTCATTGGCTCGATGAGAGTTGAGGACCTTGCGCTGCATTTTTCTTTTCAACTGCTGTTCTTCGTCACGTTTTCCCCTTCTCAGGCTCATGAAAGATGCTGTTGTAGGTCCAAAAGCTCTAGAATCACTGCTGGAACTACCGTCCGCGTCATCTTTATGTCCACTCTCATTTCGAACTGAACGCTGACAATACCACCGGCCGGACGCATTTAAATGCAACGCTTCATCCCCTGGTAACCCTTCGGCTTTGATCTTCCATTTGCTCGTCTGCCGAAGATTGATGTTTGCAATATATTACCACTGATACACATGCCGGAAGGAGCATATTCGCATATATACACACACACACACACACACACACACCATCAGTGAGTGGTACTGACACCTCCCAGAGGGGTTTTAGCGGTGCGAGACATCCTGCTTATCAGACCGCAGGGTCATCATTATTAGTGCAATCTCTGGCTACAGCACTCATGTTCAAGCTGTCTCTTTGGAGGGAGATGTGCTTGTCAAGGAATAGTGGAATTAAAGAGACAAAGGTGGGGACGGGGGTGTGGGGGAGGGGTTGAGATAGAAGGAATAATTTAAAAATGTATGCAACAGTGACAACAACAAAAAAATAATCTTAAACATTGTCCATCTGACTGGTTTGACAGAAAAATCCTGACATGCCAGGCAGTTCTGTTCCACTCTAGTCTGGTAGATGGCACTGACATGCATTATAAAACACACACTACAAGCTTTTTTGGGCTAGTGACAGAAATGGCCTCAATCCAGTAGTAACTAGGGATGGGCTTTACACTCATTTTCTTGAGTGACTAAAATTAGCAATTAAATACTAATAGTCCCTTGAAATAATTTAATGGAATGGGAGAACTACTCTCTGACTTGTTCAGATTTAGCATTACTTTCCAGAGCTGATATCATCTTGTTCTTCTTCAGAGTGCAAACAAGCGGAGACTAATTCAACATCCTCTGCTGGTTGCAGCTAAGTAGTGCACTCCATTTTGCCTCAGTTGCCTAAAGACCAATTAATCAATTTCCCAAAATAAACCATCTCCAAAGCTTCAGGGAAATCAGTCATGTCATTTGTGCTTAGTGCTGCAAACCAAACAAAAGAAAAATGTTTGCCTTGTGCCTGGAGGATTTAACAATGGAGGAATTTACTATAAGAAAACACTTTTTGTTTTCTTTGTATGCCATTCTTATTGTTGCACAAAAATGATGATTCTTGAATCAACAGATCAAAAAGTGTTTTTTTCTGTTTCTCCTTGCTAGCTTTCTCACTGGGGTGTCAAACTCCTTTTCACCGCGGGCCACATTTTAGTTATGGTTTCCCTCAGAGGGCTATGATGACTGTCAATGAACAATCACCTCATCATATTATTACGTACACACAATTGTCCTTGCATTTTATGTACACGTTTAATTTGAAAAGAGACACAAAGGAAAATAGTAAACCCCAAATACTTATTGTAAGTATACAACTATTGTTAGATTGATGTTGGATTTTTTTTTTTTTTTAAGCTTGCTTTTCATACAAATTTTCACATCATTTTCCAAATGGAATAAATCTAGTCAGAAAGCAACATTAAGTATAAACATTATATTAGCAGGCCGGATCTGGCCTCTTTGTCTTAAGATTTTCACGGGTGCTTTAGTCCTGTACCAAAGTAAATTGAACTGTACTGCCTGGTGGACAACAAAGAGGCACATGGACAGAAGGGGGTGAAGAAAACAGAGCGATGGACAAAAGAAGATGATCCACTAACTGCAGTATATAGACAGTTGTTGGAATTTAAGCTGTCTGGTCTCCCCTCCCCTCACAGAGCGCGCTAAGCTATTACAGTAATGAGTGCAACCGCCGTAGTGACGTCATGCATCTGTAGCATTACCACATGTACTGATGTATAGAACAAAGACAATGATGAGGAGTGGAGAAATCGATGGGAGCCGCTTCCCTTAAGCCCCTTCCCCTTTATGACATGCAGGTGTAACAATCACAACAGATATTAGATAACAGAAGCAGCCAGTTCCCCACCTCCCGCTCTTGCCCAACACATTCAATTTCCCTCCATGGTCCAATTGAGAGAGACAATAAAACGCTTATTGTGCATGTTTGGTGGCTCCTCCCCAAGACATGATTAGGATAATAAACAACAGCAATAATTAACTGCATCAACCATAATTGGCTGGAGATCACTATCACCCTCTAGCCGGATGCACAACAGTGCACAACAACGCTTCCAAATGCGGCACGCACTTTCAATTTGAAAACAGTCTAGTGCTTGTGGAGCCTTTTGCGCTAATCACATTATTATTAAAGAGACTCATATTCAAGAGCTACATGAATGCTACACTCCAGTTTTGTTTTGTTTTTTAAACAGGTAAAGAGAAAGTGCCAGTATCAAGGGCACACTAATGGTATGCTTCAAAACACGCATACATAAACACATGCTCTCAAAAAAAAAAAATTGTAATTGCTTTCAAGTAAATTACTAAATGGTGACTCATAGCTAGATGTCATTAAACATTAAGTACTCTAAGTACTCGGATGTTAAAACATGCTACTTCACACCCAGCAAGGACATTCTAAAGAGCATAGCAGAGATTGGATCAAGTCACACTTGCAAGTCTCAATTTAGTCCTTCCCTTCAAGTCCCAAGTAAGTCATTTTGTCTTAGTCAAAGTCAAGTCAAATGATAAAGCAAGTCAAATCCCAAGTCAAGCCACCTTATTAATGCAGTCTCACCTGCAATATCTGGTCTTCATAAAGAGAGACCAGTTTATCAAATGAAACTAATGTACGCCAACTCCACACAACTTCAGAACACAACTTTAATAATCGACACATACACATACTTTTTAATGGGATGGGAGTTTGGGCAGATCAATGGTGATGGCGGAGGTCTATGTGAATGTTTCTACACTTCGGATATCTGACGTCATGTTGACTTCTTTAGACAGCAAACAAGTGGGGGCCGAAACAACAGGTTCACTGCTAGTTGCAGCCAAGTAGAGCCCTCCGTTGTATCTCCGTTTCTTCAATCAAGACAATCAATTATTCAATTATGATCATCCACAAAAAGCACAAAAATTGTATGTAATCTGATGAGATTTAATATGTAGATGTGTAGCACAGTAAGATTCTAAACATGATCAAAGGATCTTACCATGTTAATGTGTAATCTGAGTCAGATGTCGATTCAATTTGGTTGGATTGATAATCTTTTCAATGACCAATACTCCCCACTTCCCCATTGTGGAATATCATAATTTAAAATCTCAAACAAATGGAGAAAAAAAAAATGACTTATGGGAGGATTCCGTATCAAAAGGATTGAAACGATTATCGCACATCCAAACAAAGCCTTCCTTGCCTGTGGACCACAAAGGCCTCTGTTGGTAGCTGAAACACAAGCTACTTGACTGAAGTATATCCATAATGTTTCCAGAGCACAAAGACAGAGAGGCTCTTTATTTTCCCCAGCCATGAAACTGGGGGCCTCTTGAGCGCGACCACCCCCAAAGAGGGCCTGCTGTCGGCGTTGACACCGTGAGAGGCGCGCAGGAATTTACCTCAGCGGCGGAAACGGGCTCTCCTCAGGCAGACCTTCCTAACGACAGAGCGGGCACGCTCATACAAACACGCAGTCAGACCTTGGCAGTGAACCCTGCCAAAGCACGCCACCCCTTAACCTTCCTTCGGGGAATTCTAGCAAAACGCAAGCTTTTCCTCACCTTTTCATCCGTGGGATGTTCTCAGTTTGCCTAGCGCGGCGGGCAGCCATTGCAGGACTGAGTCAGATTGACATTTTTTGACAATGACAATCATTTATGTACAATACGGTGCAAAAGTGAAAAAGAGATCTTAAAAAATGTATCTTAACCGTTTGTGGTTGGGAATCACTGACATAGTGCATCAGATGAAAAAAGTGAACTCCTGTATCTGTACCTCTATCCAGAGCCCCACCAAAATGGAAACTGCTTTGCTGGCTCATGGAACCCCTTTCTACAAAGTTTTGCTGAAACTAAGTGGGTATTTTTTTTTTGTTTTCCCCAAAATTCTGCTAACTGTGCCCTCCTTACTATTTAGTGTTTTACTTAAAATGACTGCTTTGAAAAGGCTCATTAAAACAACAAAGTTACTGGTCTTGCATGGTGGGAGCACGTCGGTTCCGAGAAACCTAGTTTCCCAGGGGCATTAGAGGAGGCCGGAGGGGGGGGGGTGGGGAAGGGGGGGGGAAGAAGAATTTGAAAAGTGAAACCAAGCAAGTAACTGTAGAATCTAGCAGGTATGGTATGGTGTCTAAAGACCGAGGTAGAAGCTAGGGGCATGCCTGTTTCTGATAAGATGGGCCCCTTCATAAAGAATTCAACCACATTTTTGCCTTTTGCCCCTTTTACATTGCATGGCTCTCCTCACTATTAACGCTTTTACATTCGCAAAACCAGGTATAGTTTTCTGGTCAGCCGGTGTTGCAAATGTGCCAAGCGGATACCCAACATCATGCTAAGCCCTAGATGGATACGGTATTAGACATTACAGTCTCTACTTGGCTAAAGCGGTCTATTTTCTTGCAGCACTCAATCTCCTCTTGAATAAATTTGGTCACCCTAATGTGGCCTGAGACTGGGTAGCAGAAAAGCGGCATTACTAAGCTCACCTGGGGCAGACCTATTCCCTAGTTCCGATCTGGATAAAAAGAAGGAGGTCCGCTTGTGATAGAAGCGTGATCCCTGTTGACCCCGCAGGGTTGAAAACAACATAAATCGAGGCTTTACTCTGTAGGAATTTCCGGAGTGCACCTTGAGCCTATTTTACAGTGAACCTACATATCAACTTCCACAATAAAAACGAAGCGCGTCCCATTACTGCATGTATGATCTGCACATGTGCCCCTGTGTCACAGAACATGTGTTTCTGATGAGTCAATATAGATCTGCATTTTAAATAAAGATAATGGGAAGCAGAGCAACAGTGAAAGGGAGGGAGATGGGGAGAAAGGAGGTGGAGTATGCTTATGCATAGGTAGAGGCTGGGTAGTGGCGGGCTTGGGGGTGCTACATTCCTGAGGGCTGATGTAGGAGGAAAATTAAAAATATTCCCGGCTGCTTGGAGGGGGTCCAGCTTGGAGGATACACAGCGCTTAGTCAGGAGGCTGAGCTGCTGATCCAGTAAGCGCTCGCTCATGGCCAATTATGCTTCTTGTGATGTGCGATTTGAACCCCCCTCCATGCCCTACCTTCTACCTCCCGCCCACCGCCTCCACCTTTTTACCCCTCTAGCGAGACCGGAGAGAGAGAGAAAGTGCTGTCAAAGCGCCGAGAATCAAACCTCTAATCAAACGGCGGCTGTCACCCAACCAGGTAATGATTAATGGCTGATATTCCTGACCCGGAGAAGAAAGGGGATCGACAAGGCCGCTACAGATGGGAGTTTTCAACTCATTACAAAAGCACTGTGACATGTGCTGGGAGAGCGGCCGTCCTCCCCTGCAAACAATGTTAGGAGATGAAAGCGTCACTCCAATCACAGAAGGCGCATGTCAAGGCTGTCTTTGCTCCCAGGCACATTAACAAATTAGATACAAGGGTGCATGCTATTCACCTGTGTCTCATTCTCCCACACTTGAGAGCAGAGGTGCTTCCTCCTGCTTTTTTTTTTTTTTTTTTTTTTTCTTACCGCCCCAACACATACATACATTCACAGAGAAAGTCTCACCACTGGCGTCTAACCAAGCTCTGTGGTGGAAACCAAACACGGGCCTGTTTTGACTGGATGTGATACTTGTTTCCGGGAGGAGCGCTGCCAAAGTTGGATTGATGGCTCTGAACCACATGAAAATGTTCACAGGGGAAATTGTCCACCTTGGAATTAGTCGACTCTTTGAATGTTAAGAATTCTGATCAGTTGATTAATCACGTTACGAAACAGCAGAAACAAAATGGTAGGCACGACTTGGCTGTTCATTCTGAATTAGTTTGCTGTCAAAAGAAGGGTAGGGCTACAGTACGTCAACATATTTTTCTTGAAATGTTGTACTTTCAGCTATCTGAAACTAATGCAAAATTAAGTTTTGAATAAATTACTGATCAATTGTATTGTATAATTGTATAACTGGGAAAAAAAAAAAGAATGATGGAGAAAAGGGCATGTTGAGGAATTGAATAAAAGCTAGATCCTGGTCGTTACTATACTGGTTATTAAATATTTAATCTGGCAAGTAATAATTGTGATTAATCAAATAGTGCTCATATGATCGTGTCTTTCTTGTGCCTCAGCAGAAATGTGGTTGCTTCCGTTTGCAGATTCGACAAGCAACTGACAGGGAAAGAAGAGCAAAAAAAAGTGAAAGTGAAAAAGAGACAATCCGACGAAAAGAGAAAAGAAGCTGACAGAGTGCCGAGGCAGGAAGACACAAAGACTGGGAGCGGTGACAGTGATCGAGAGCGAGTGGACTCCAGGGACGACAACAGAGGAGAGTCCATCGATCCAGGACAGCGAGCCTGCTCACATTTCACCTCCTCAGCAGTAACACCAGCGCCCACCACGGATGTCTGGACAGGGTCACCTCCACTGAAAACAAATGTGATTGTCTGTAGTATCACGTCTTATTTATTCGTGAAGATGTGTAGAACATATTTTTCGGAACTTGAAATAAAAGTATCGTCAAAGTAGGGAGGAAACGTACAAATGTACAAATATGGTCAATGTAATATTTTTTTGTTACAAATCGATACTAATGGTCTGTTCCCACGTCGTGTTATTTTTACAGATTTTAACACTCTTAACCCTTAACTGTCTGAGACGTAAAAATCTGCTTCTTCCTCACTCTGCGGTAGCCGTGTGACATTATTTCGCCTCAAGATTTAAGCAGATGAACCTTTTCAAGACATCCGTAAGGAACATTCTGGAAGACCTAAGACATCCACCAGCTCCACAAGAGAAGAACAATTGATGGAAATGCGCCTCCAATCACCAGAGAAATCCATACGACAACAAGGTCATAAGATAGGAATCCCGAAATCCAGCTTCCATCACATGCTGAAGTGAGTCTATTGGAAAAGTTACATTCCAAACATAAATCCACACTCTCAATGAAGATGATTTAGACTGAAGAGGTTTTTTTTGTTTTTTTTTGCAGTTTTATCATTTAATCAGTTTTACAGTGGTTAGCTTTCTTTTACACCTGAGTAACAACAAAGAATGCAAAAAGTGACCTGCAAGAGCTAAAGTTCAAGGACAGTCAAGAATGTTGTTGAAAATGTGTTATATACAAGGGACAAACCCTTTGAGAGGCATCATCTCATTTGCGAGGTTGTCCCAACACAATGTCAATGGCTAAACATAGCAACCAAGAAAATTGACCTTTGGTAATGACATTACTACAAACTTCAGTTTTTAGGCTGGTGACATACAGTAATCCAAATTTTTTTTTTTTTTTTTTTTAAGTCCTAGGCATTGTCGAGCAGTAACCTACCGTAACGCAGTAGTAAAGTCATGATTGTAGTAAATATTTGTATTGAAAAAACATCGAGGTCATAAATACCAAAACAATCAGTTGAAAATGTTAAGTACAGGAAGTCCTCGAGTTACGACGTACTCTACCTACGACGTTTCGACTTTACGACGCCCGTGCCTCGTCCGCCATTTTGGTCCCCAGCACCATAGTGTTTCTACTTAGCAAGTGCATAGTGCTTGTCTGTGATTGTGCGCCGGGATTATCTTTGCCTTTTTCGCCCTCCTTTTTTCACACTCTCAGCAGTAATGGTAAGTAGAGCATCTTGGTTTTTTTTTAATTTTAATGTATTTGAGTTTCTTTATACCAAGAGTTAATCTTTCCTGCTACAGTCACCTGACCGTGGTCGGGAGACGCCTTCTCCAGTGCCGAGGTTGTCCTCCTCGGGGTTAACTCCCTTCTCTCGTTGCACAGCTGAGCTGGGTGGCGGCAACAATAAAGGCACGAAGCACAGATTTGCTGCTTTAATGGCTTTATTAGCGCCTCTGCACATTCAACGTCAACGGGTCCTCCACTAATCGCTACTCTTCCCCGGTCGCCGTCACTACACTTGTCACACACTCGCACCTGCGGCCACTCCTTCCTCCTTCACAGTCTCACTCACACATCGACGCACACGCCCACACACACTGAGCTTGCTGTCAAGCTCACGTGGGACAATACCCGTAATAGAAGTATTTCGACGTAAATTTCGAGTTTAACGGTGAAATCCGACTTACACGGAAATTCGGGTTACGTCGCCGGCATAGGAACGGAACTTGTTCGTAAATCGAGGACTTCCTGTATAGCGTTAAACGAGTCTGCCTTCTTGTGCCACGTAACATCTTATACTGCGCTGCTGAGTAAACCAATTCATTGCGCTCTGTTCATAACCTCAAAAGGTCAATACGTTTGTAAACTTCAGATATTAATGTACCTCTACTCTGCACCTTTTCCTTTTTCTTTAGCTTTTTGCCTATTCTTTCAGATACTTGAGAAGTAAGCGTTAACAGAAGAGGAATGTGAGAAAACAGTACGGGGGGGATGATACTCACATTCCAAGCAGCAAGACATCAAACTCGTCGGCAATGATTATCAGAAGATCGAAGTGTTTCATCATTTATTTTACAATGGTTCGCTGTGTGACAACGAAGAATGTTAAAAAGTGAAAGGCATGAGATAATGTGACACGCCTCTGTCAATTGTCATTAAAGTCAAGTGCTGAGTGATTTTTGTTTTACCTTTTACCATTAACAGGGGTAAAGTTGTTAACATTTTCTTTATGACTATTACGAACGTTAAAATGTTGCTTAAACAAAATTAATTGGACATTTGAAGGGGGAAAAAAAGGTTTATAAGGGCTATAGATTGACCCTGGAACTGATTCCATTCCCACAATTTCCTTTGAGATAAATGATTTATGATAAATCTATTTAAAAAAAATAATAATACAAAAAAATTCAGGTCAACCAGCGTCACTAGATGGATTTATTCTATTGTATTCTGCCAGTGATTCCCAGAGTGCCTAGTGAAACATCTCTGAGATGCAAATTTCACTTAATTTGTCTGAAAATGATGATTTATTAATCACTATTTTATTTTTCATCCATCAGTCCCAGTGACATACACAGTGACAGGCAAAACAACTGATTGTTCTTCCATTAAATGGCAGGAGGTACAATAAACTTCCACCTGTTGCCATTCATACAATAGAGTAAGTGCCAAGGCTTCCTGCAAGTGTATCAACTTTGTGTGTTTTGCACTGAGTAAGATGATTTCTGAGTAAACTGAGACAAGATCATCATTATTTTAGTATTAGTAGTTATACATTTTGTGAAATTTTTGTTTGGCTCTGTGCCAAAACGTGAGCGTTTCCTAATGTAAAATGGCTGTTTTGGCTCAATAAAGGTTGCGATACTGCTTCTATCACCGCTATCCTTAGCTAATCGACGGCACAGTGAATTGTATCCCATCCACTATAAATCATTGTGAGCACACTGTGAAACGAGGGTGTCCTATGTCCAACTAGGATCATCCCCTGAGTCACATGCTACCTTCCTCAGAGTGCTGAAGGAATTGCACGCATCCCTGAGGGGGTCAGGCCTTTCGGTGGGGGTGCCGCATCTTGCCTCTCAAAGCCGTGCACTGTCACCAGAGAGGGCCGAACCATGTGACAGACGACCGAGCATGTGGCATCTTGGCGACCCTTGACCCAGAAACCTTTCCCCCTATCAGGCCCCTGCTGTGGCTAACGGAAGGACCAGAACCCTTCGCGAGCACAGACCACTGGGGCTCTTTTGTGCGAGTGGTCAATCACATCAGAGGAGGTCACACGGGGGGTATTACAATAGAGACAGGCGAACTTTAGCCTCCGTGCGCTTGCCTTAGGTTGTGGTATTTGGACAGCGTGTGTAAGACCATTGATAAGATTGAGCGTCATGGAGGAAATGACAGATAAGACAACAGTTGGGAAAGAACATGGAGGAAAAAAGGACCACACAGACAAGAAGAGATGATTTACTACGACAAGTCCAGTATCTCACGTTGGTTTTGGTCGCTTATTCCATGTGTAATTCCAGTTTATCCACACACGCATGCTCTGCGCCAGTTCCTGCTGAGCACTTAAGTGTCTCACTTTCACCTTCTAGAAACTTACCAAGTTTGATTGATCAGGGGAAGGCCATGACCAATAGGAGGAGGATTTAACTGAAGCCAACCAGAATGTCGCGCCTTCCTACGTAGCTGCTGGGAGAGTACAAACCTGTTTTTTTGTTTTGTTTTTTTACAGAAAGGGGAAAGATGCTTTCCTGCAAAAGATTTCTTGCTCTTGTCTAGAAGGCAAAGGTCTTCCTAAACGTTCCCTTCGAGATCTATTTCCAAATGCTTGTATTTGAAGGCTTTACAATGCTATTCTTGTATAAAATTAAAAAATAAAACTGACAAAACAACACTTTTATCCATTTAACACTACTACAATAATATAGAAACCTGTCTTAGATGCATTGGGTTTTCAATGCAAGCATTTACACTGTTTGACCAAATTTGATTTATCATTTTCATTAAGAACAGACTCATAGTCTGACAAAGATTATCACCAGCATTTTCACTTTATATCGAGCGTTACAAAATAACCGGGGAAACCAGTAAAAATGGCTCATACACATTCCGTTTTGAGACTCCAAAACCTGCTAGAATTGTGTATATACCCACAATTCTTTGCATTCTAACAGATTACGGTAGCCTAAATAACACAAAATGCAAAACACTCGGGAATTTAAATAGTAGTTTGCTTGATGAAACATGCATAGCATTTTCATTTGTTACCAGTTAAAACAACCCCGAAGTAACAGCTCAATATTCCCATCTGATATATATTCTCAAAAGAATAAACCCAAAAAACAGGGGAATTGCTCGTAGGATTTAAAAAAAAAAAAAAAAATGCTCTTGGCGTCTTAACACACAACATGACTTGTATGTGGTTTGAGTCAGACCCTGAGAGACACCTTTTCCATTATCAAGTGTGATGAAATTCCCCAGAAAATCAGAAACCTCATTCATATCCTCGAAGAGTGTTCAGACGAAAAGCTGAGCGAAAGGCCCAAGTGCCTGACAAGGATGAGATTTCATCACTTGTGTTTAGACTGCACCAGAATTCACCTCCTACAGTGCAGACCCTGAACTTCGGAACTGACACTAGCTGTAAAAACACAGAACGCTGACAAACCTCACAGACGTCTCGTCCCCGGGATCGGCCTCACAGCTCCAGGGACAGACGTACAGCAGTGCTAAACCAACACCGCGCTGGTCGCGGGTCAGCTATTAAACACAAGACGAAAGCAGTGGGATTTCAGTCTGTGTCAGACGCTGTTAATTGGCTGTTTATTTTTGTTCAGCGCACGAGGACTCACGTGTAAGGCTAAACGTACATTTACACAGTGCGTACTTCTAACTGCCATCGTATTCAATCCACTTTGGGCGTGTGCATTTTCTTGGAAAAAAATGATGTCAAGGGAAGTCTGGGAATGTGACACAGCACAATTACAGTCAACCCCCACTTATTTGTGGTTCGCTAGTTGAAAATTCACCTTTTCATATTTTCTTCTGTTGAACTTAATCACAGCTATTTGATGGGAAATTCATCTATTTGTGTGTTTTATGTTTTCTATCATGCTCGACGATGCCACAAGATGGTGCCAAAGCCTTGGCTAATAGGAAATTGTTAATTGGTGTCATGGACATAATTGAAGTGATACAACTCGACTGACAGAATAACATCTTGGTATGTCAGGGAGGAGCTAAGTTTAGCCTGGGTTTTTAGTGGAAGTTACAGTCTTCACCCCATATGCGCGTGTAAGCATAGTATATTCATAGAGTAAACTTTTAAAACAGAGGTGCACTGACTTGCAAGTGCCCCAACAAGTTTTTCGAGTTACGAGCCGTTGCTTGGTCGATTTCTTTCCTTCGCTTTAAGTTGTGAAACAAAATTGTTTAATAAGAGCCACAGGCCTCAATGCACTTTTAGTCGTTTATTGAACGGTACAAACAGTCAAACACACAAATACAACAAACAAAACAGAACAAAACTCGCAACCAGAATAGATGCTTACACAGACTACTGGGCGTCAATTACTCACAGTTTTTGGAGATTCAAGGCAGAGCCCAGTCCCTATCCCCCACACATAGTGGGGGGGCTTTAATATATGCATAAGCTAAAAAGAAAAATGGAAAACATTGAATGTATTACAGTGTCGGCCGATAGTTGACTTTGCCTCTCAAACCCTTTTTGACCATCTGGGCAATACGGTAGCTAGCAGGCTAAAAAGGTCAAGGCTGAGGTGGTCCTTTGTGACCTTTGTCAATACCCCTACACTTATCTGTAATGTAAGACACTTTGCGAGACATATCTGTTTGAGGTGGGGGGGGGGGGAATTAATCAGGAATGAGTGCTATATTTGTCTCTCTATTTTGTATGTGCGAATTGTGAGAGCGACACACACGGGGCGAGGTGCGATATGCTGAGCTCGCAGCCTCTGCGGTGCCCTTGAAAAGGTGGGCTGTTGAAGGGGCGCGAGTGTTTGAGTGCTCAATGAAAGGATAAGTGTGTCGCCTGACTCTGGGAACTCTTACACCCGGAGCCCTGACATACTGAGTGAGTAACACAATGTATGCAGTAGCCTATAAAAAGCCTTGTTGGAATGGCGGTGAAGGGGCTGTCCTTTTTGTAGCGAGCTGCGATAGCCGCAGCGAGATAATGATGAAACGCTCCTGTTGGACAGGAGACAGGGAGGGAGCGGGTGGTATGATAGAATCGGGCCCGTGGAACAGTGCGCTAATAATAGCCACGTGAACTGTGCTATTCCCAACTGGCTGAGGGGGGGGGGAGCATCGTCACACTTTTCTACACGGGGGATACGTCTGTGTAGACTCTTAGTCATCTGGGACATAATTAACACAAGATGAATCAAAGGCAACTGGACTTCTTCAAATGTCCATTCCTAGTTAAGACTGAATCAACAGCCCCTTAAAGACAAGTAGTGCATTCCGTTGGTTTCAAGACACAATTACAGGGGGTCCTCAGTTTACGGCACAGTTCTGTAATTGGAATCTGTACATACGTCAAAAGGTGTCATAGTCTATCACTAACCCACGCTATCGCAGTCATAAATTCATAATTACAGTAAAACTTTGGAAGAAAACACTTCCAGGGCATGAATATAAAACAATCAAAATAAAAACAGCAAGTTTGGGACTATCAAAAACCAAGCAGCCACTGTACTGTGAAAATGGAACCAAAGAGAGAAAGTAGAACGTGAGGATGGCCACCCCAATTTGACAAAAATAATGCCTGCATCTCACTTGTACATGTTATTGTATTTAATAATGAACATTTGTTTTATTTTTTTGCGATTACGTTTATACGTAATAATAATGATCAATGGGATAATTGCTAGAATACGAGATTCTAAAAATATTCAATAGCTGCAGGCCTAATTAAAGTCCACACAAGACAAACATTTTAGTAATAAATGAATCAATAAATCGATTATTATGCTCTAACCGTATAATTGGCAGTGTATCGAGATCCATATTATATAAGCACACACCACAGAAACCAAAGCAATCAAGAATCAAAGTGAACGGAGAGTACGTGCATGTGCATGCATGTGCTGTACAAATGTGCGCTTGTGAGTCGAGGAAGCCGAAGATAAATGGAAGCAGAGTTGGGTGGAAACCACTTTTCTCTCCGCAAAAGCGAGCGGCAGCGCACGCGCCTCTGATGTGACCTACCAGAGAGGAAAGAGGCTCTTTCATTCCACGGAAGGAGGGCTCCCTCTTCTCCTTCCAGCCCCTCATTCCCAGAGACCATCTGAAGCCCATTCCCTGCCTCTCCGCCCCTCTTTGCCGTCACCCGCAAATATAACAGCGCCCCTTCTCCTTTTTCTGCTCATAATTGTGCCCAGCCGTCAGTGAGACGGAAGAGGTGAGGAGCCGGGAAGAGGGTAACACGAGGAAAAGAGTGGAGAAGAAAGGGAGGAATGAAAGATGTGTTTGTTCAGTAGCGCACACTGACACATTCCTCTTATCTCCTGCCCGGACTAACCATATGCTTTTTGCCAGAGAGAGGGCAGAAAGATGAGCTGAAGGTTTGTGTAAGTGTCTTAAGTGTATGCCACAGTTTCCCTAAGTTAGCGGCTGGAACCAAAAAGGGTAAAAAAATTTATTGAGCCTTCAATTGTCAGATTAAAATGCTGTAAGCACACAATTTCTCAGCAGAGGGCTTTTGAATCATGTCTGCAATATAACTTTTCTGCAAGTTTAAGGAAATCAAATTGATGACTTTTTACGAGATTTTGTAATGAGGCCACTTTGATTACATTTAACACAGTTTAGTCACTAAACACTACAACTCGGAACAGGCGATAGACTAAGATATTTTCCACATATCCTCACTTGGGTCGCGGGCATGCTGGAGCCTATCCCAGCTGACTCTGGGCGAGAGGCAGAGTATACTATGAACTGGTTGCCAGCCAATCGCAGGGCACATATAAACAAACCACCATTCGCACTCACATTCGCACCTACGGGCAATTTAGAGGTTTTTTAGAGCGACTTTTTAACCTACCCTGCATGTTTTTGGGATGTGGGAGGAAACCGGGGTACCCAGAGAAAACCCACGCAGGCGAGGGAGAACATGCAAACTCAACACACAGGCGAGGCCGGGATTTGAACCCCGGTCATCAGAACTGTGAGACGGATGTGCTAACCAGTCGCCCACTGTGCCGCCTCAAGGTACCACTGTACTATAAAATGAGTATGAAACATTTATATAGTGAGTACGGTGAACACTAATTACAACTGTGTCAAAATTGTAAGAGCTTTGAAAGGTGGATTTAAGGATTAAATGTCCATTTTGAGAATAAGTTTGGCCGTCATTTTGGAAAATATAACTTAAGATGTTCAAAAGATTTGCATGAACAGCAAATTCCCATTTTCTTTACCACTGTCAATGTTACGGCATGACCATATGACTTTGAGGAGCAAGCAGTTTACACATATTCCGATCAAAATCAGCAGTGGCCAGATTTTAAGATGTCACCAAAACATTATCCATCCATCCATCCATTTTCTGAGCCGCTTCTCCTCACTAGGGTCGCAGGCGTGCTGGAGCCTATCCCAGCTGTCATCGGGCAGGAGGCGGGGTACACCCTGAACTGGTTGCCAGCCAATCGCAGGGCACATACAAACAAACAACCATTCGCACTCACAGTCACACCTACGGGCAATTTAGAGTCTCCAATTAATGCATGTTTTTGGGATGTGGGCGGAAACCGGAGTGCCCGGAGAAAACCCACGCAGGCACGGGGAGAACTGTGAGGCTGACGCTCTAACCAGTCGACCACCGTTCCGCCCCAAAACATTATGCCAAGACTTTATCCTGTACTGTGGGGAGTGTTAAGAGCGATTTTTTTCCCCACCCCAATCTACTCAGAAAACGCTCGCGGCCTACAATCATAGACACGTGGTGTGGCACCGGCTTTGGACCAAACGGACCTTGACCTCGCTGCCCTACGGCGCCCCCGTTGCCTGTTGACCACACACGCTAACAGGCGTGCCGCAATGAACCTGGCACGACGCGCGTCAACGCCGCATGATGCTGAGACACCATCAATAGTCTCAGACAGTCCAGCAGCAGGAGCCATCAGGCCTAGCTGCATGGACAAAAATGAAGAAAAGAAGGGAAAAAATGTTGATTATAGAGCGATATTCCCTCTGTCAAACAGACCTTTGATTGCTACTGTATTTTGGGAAACGTTGTGTTTAGTTAGTTTTATGTTACCAGCCATAATCTAAGTGGCAGTTTGATTTGTGTGGCTGAATAGTGTCTTTAAATGTACACAGTGGTATCCTGACAAAGTGACCGGAGGGCCAACGTGCGAGTGACTGGTCCCACATGTTCAACTCCCACTGAACCGAGCGTCTAATCCAAATGTTTATTGAATGGAAACCGACACCTTTAAGGGCTTCATTCATGCTAACACTCGGGGTGATGAGGCAGATTGGTGGCATCACTATTTTTCTCATACTTGCCCTGATGGAGATTTTTATAAGCTTTTTCACTGTTTTCCTTCACAGGAGACGTTATGTTTTTCTCTCCGAGGACCTCATTTCTCAACAGGACCTTCAGCAAAGGCGCCCAGACGGCGTTTGCGAGTTTAGTTCAAATCGTTGAGCTTCATGCACTTTTTATAGTCCCTGAAATGTACGTAAGAGAAGTATTTTTGTCAGTAAAACAAAATCATCATTACTGTCACTAAATAAGAGTGACACTTAAGACAAACGCTTCGGTCGACATCACCAAATCTTGAGAGATGTACTAATTTTTTATATCTAAACCGATTTTGAAAACGTGAGAGGCCCCACACATGACGAGGAAAAAAATAAAATGTGGGCTTACTGCTCTTGTGCGTAGTGTGTGTGTGGTGTACTTGAGATGACGAACAAAGCACACCACACATAACGATAGCTCCACTGACAATCGCAAATCTCTTCCAAAACAGATGTCTGTTGTAGTACAAAGACTGACCTTTGAGAGGCAGCATGGTGCCACAGGGTATCGAGACAGCCAGAAAATATAAAGAAGAAATAGAAGAAGACAGGCTAAGTGTTACTTTACATGGTAACGACATTCCATTGGTAAGATCCCAACCAATCTTCACTCTCTGCTCACCACCACCTGCACTTTTTTACAGCAGTTTTATTAACCTCTTTGTTCCCAAAGGCTGCACTACTTTTGGTCTCTTCGTTTCAATTTTCTGCCCCAGACAACTGGAACGCTGCAACAAAATAAAACTCACCTCATTCATCCCAATATCATTGTTTAAAAAGTTAGTGAGCTTAGTGTACGATTGGCTATGTATTGTATTTGTTTTAAATTCTACTATGTTTTATGCCTGCAACACGTTACAAAAAAGCTGGGACAGGGCCATGTTTACCACTGTGTTACCTCACATTTTCTTTTAACAACATTCAATAAACGTTTGGGAACTGAGGACACTAATTGTTCAAGTTTTGTAGGTAGAATTCTTTCCCATTCTTGCTTGATGTACAAGCTTCAGCTGTTCAACAGTCCGGGGTCTCCGTTGTCGTATTTTACACTTCATAATGCGCCACACATTTTCAATGGGAGACAGGTCTGGACTGCAGGCAGGCCAGTCTCATACCCGCACTCTTTTACTACGAAGCCACACTGTTGTAACACATTGTCTTGCTGAAATAAGCAGGTGCGTCCATGAAAAAGACATTGCTTGGATGGCAACATGCTTCTCCAAAACCTGTATGTACCTTTCAGCATTAATGGTGCGTTCACAGATGTGTAAGTTACCCATGCCATTGACACTAACACAGCCCCATACTATCACAGATGCTTTTGAACTTTGTGTCCATAACAGTCCGGATGCTTCTTTTCCTCTTTGGCCCGGAGGACACGACGTCCACAATTTCTCAAACCTATTTGAAATGTGGACTCGTCGGACCACAGAACACTTTCCACTTTGCATCAATCCATCCTAGATGAGCTCGGGCCCAGAGAAGCCAGCGGCGTTTCTGGGTGTTGTTGATAAATGGCTTTTGCGTTCCATAGTAGAGTTTCAAGTTGCACTTACGGATGTAGCACCGAATTGTATTACTGACATTGGTTTTCTGAAGTGTTCCTGAACCATGTGGTGATATCCTTTACACATTGATGTTTGTTTTCGGATACAGTGCCGCCTGAGGGATCGAAGGTCACGGGCACTCAATGTTGGTTTTCGGCCTTGCCGCTTACATGCAGTGATTTCTCCAGATTCTCTGAACCGTTTGATGATATTATGGACCGTAGATGATGGAAGGGATCCTTGCAATTGTACGTTGAGGAACATTGTCCTTAAACTGTTCGACTATTTTCTCACACACTTGTTCACAAAGAGGTAAACCTCGCCCCATCTTTGCTTGTGAATGACTGAGCAATTCAGGGAAGCTCCTTTTATACCCAATCATGGCACCCACCTGTTCCTAATTAGCCTGTTCACCTGTGGGATGTTCCAAACAGGTGTTTGGTGAGCATTCCTCAACTTTCTCAGTCTTTTTTGTCACCCGTCCCAGCTTTTTTGGAACGTGTTGCAGCCATAAAATTCTAAGT
This sequence comes from Phyllopteryx taeniolatus, assembly GCF_024500385.1. Lineage (NCBI taxonomy): Eukaryota > Metazoa > Chordata > Actinopteri > Syngnathiformes > Syngnathidae > Phyllopteryx > Phyllopteryx taeniolatus. The sequence goes on from NC_084519.1 coordinate 12,513,272, forward strand.
TAATGATTATTTGCTAAAAACAATAAAGTTGATCAGTTTGAACATTAAATATCTTTGTACTGTATTCAATTAAATATAGGTTGAACATGATTTGCAAATCACTGTATTCTGTTTTTATTTATGTTTAACACAACATCCCAACTTCATTGGAATTGGGGTTGTAAAATATTACTTGCCTGTCAAAATTATGAAGGTTTTATATAGAAAATATAAGGGTTTAAGACCAACTGGTGACCGTTTGACACTAGAACAGATTAATTCTATTTTTACAATTGTCAAAGGGAAAAACGTTAAAGTCTTAACACACTGCTGTAGATCGTAAAGTTTCCATTTCAAATGAAAATTCCAGGAAAACATGCCACAACTAGGAAGACATCACGCTATAAATTATATTTCTATAACTGCTGCTGCTATCTGCAGCTCCTGGTATGAATTTATGGCGGGCCCACATCAGTGTATTGTACTTCCGACCCATCACACAGGCACATGCGCACACACAAGCACACACGGTGTCGAAGATTTGGTCTTTATCACTGTGACATTTCCATTTAACATGCAGCCTATGGCGCTCTCTCATCCATGTTTCCTGTGCCCCACACAGAGGCACAAAACAGGCCACTTAACATTTAGTGATGGAAGATCAGGCCTAAATTCTTCCACTTCCCGACACAGGCCATGGGAAAAGTTTGATTTTGAATGACAAAGAGTTATAACGAGACGACAGGCCTACTGCATAACAAAGCGCTTTTGCCGTTTGTTGTTTGAACCATTCACCCTGCTCCCAAAATGGTGCGGTTCCAGCATCTTAAGTTGATTAAACACATTTTTAACAACTACAATCTTCCCATCACTCATTTTTATTGCTGTGAATGACATGTGAGAGACATCATACAACCACTCAAATACAACCAGTTGCGCCTCCATTTGTGTCTGGCAATAATGCAAATTTTGTGTTGATTCGTATTTCATGGGTAAGATGAGTTTGATATGATGTTTAAGTGTTGAGTATATATTTATATTATATTTTATATTCTTTGAACATTTCAGTCAGTCTTCCACGTACCACTAGATGAAGCCTGAGGACCACTTGTGGTACTAGTACCACACTTTGAGAATCACTGCATTAAACCATAACTATACCGCAAACACTTTAATATAATTTCAACCTCATCTTACAACTAGACTTTACGCCGATCTGATCGGTGTGATCGGTATCGGCCGATAATTAGCATATTATGCTGATCGGCTTTCATGTCATAATTCGCCGATCTGATCAATGATGTGATCGATCAGCTCCGCACAAGACAAACTCCGTGCGCGACAGTGGCACGGAGTTTGAGTATGAATCCAAAAGCTAGTTTATTTTTAGCCTTGTCACGTGTCTTGTGGCGCAGTACTGTAACTGTCTGACAGCCAATAAAGGTTTTTCAATCTTGTCGGTAAAATAACGTCACCCGTGTGGGACTATTTTGCGGTATCTCAGACAAACAACACGCAAGTTATTTGCAGTCGGTGCACAACTGAAGTACATCGTGGGGAACGTCCTCTAAATGCTTCTTCAACAACAAATTTGATCGGGCACCTGAAGAATGTACACAAGGAGGAGGAGCATGCAACGTTCAAGCAACGCAGCGTGGGGTGGGGAGGAAAAGCCAAACGGACGCAAACTCTGGACAACAGCCATCCATATAGCCGGGACAGTGAGAAAGTTAGAGTAAGCATGTCGTTAACAGGATTTGTTAAAGTAATTTAATTACAGTAAGTTAGCACCCATTATTTCTGTCATGTTGTAATGCTGATTTGACCTAAATTTATGTCAGTGGCCAATCCCTGAATGCCCCCTAGAGGTCATTGTTTTAACTTTTGTCTAAAATGCTAGAGAATATATTTGAAGATACAGTACTCAGTATACAGTACACAAGTATATACAATAAATGAACAAGTCATGTAAATAGACACATTGCTCCATCTTTTGATCGGATCGGTGATCGGTTACCGGTTTGTTTGTTTTTTAAACTTGCTGATCTGCCCCAAAAATCCTGATCAAGTAAAGCCTACTTACTACATTACACTTTGAAAAATGGCAGCAAAGACTCTCTATAACAGCCACCAAAAACCCATGCTAAACTTATCTCCTCCTCGACAAACAATGATGTCAGTCTATGGGTCTTGACCCCACTTCAACATACAGGTACTTCCTTGACACCAATTACTACTGTCCTATTAGCTAGGGCTTTGGCAGCATTTTGTGGCATCTGAGAGCGCTACTAAAGAGCACAATAATCGCACAAGAAGCCTTTGAAAATGGTGAACCGTGACTGTGCAGGGAGTACTCTAAATAAATTAAATAAATTACTCTAACTAAAATTAATAATAGAAATTCCTCACATTTTCAGGCGGGAATTGTATTCTTTTTTTGCTACTCGAGTCATGTCTTGGTCCATAACCCGCGCCGCCCCCGAATAGCTAAGTGTTAACTATATTACAATGTCTTGCAATGTAAACACAAAAAGCATGTAACATACCTTCCTGAATCGGACTGTATAGATTTGAGAACACGGGTCTCAAGGGATCTTAGTATAATACTCAATGTCTCTTGTTAGTTTGGTTACTTTGAGGCCAAGCACAATCCTTCAGCTCAGGTCAAACGTTCAAAGAATGCATTACTCCCGTTAAATAAAGCAGTATACAGTAAAGAAACTTTGTCCAGCCTGTGCAGAGTTGAAATGTGCACTGAGAAATATAGGGAAAAAAGAAATAGTTTTTCACCTTGGCGGGGGGGTTTACACCCGTGATAAATAATCGTAATCGTAGATGGAAGCGAAGACAGATGCCCGGAATATGCCCATATGTGTGGTCGTTTAACCAAGAAAGGCAGCTTTAAAACATTTTTGTTCAGAGAGAGAATTTCATTTGCTGCCCTTTTGACTGGAACCTTTCAAGGTAGTAGGCCACCATAACAGGGCAGCTAGTGAACAGTTGCGTGGGCTTCTGTGCGTGACTGTCTCTCACCTTGTGTGTAATGCACGCCAGATGTGACTGATGATGACTTTCCACGAACGTCTTTGCTAACCCCCCGGAGGGCTACGTTGCCCCGGGGTCCCCCGTCGGTCGAGGAGGCCCCCACTCTCACCTGGTGGGGCGACCAGCTCGGGGCCTGGAACCGAGAACGCGGTGATTAATCACAGCGACGCGGCGGGCGTGCGGTGCTGTACGCCCCCACGGAGGCCGGGGAAACTTGGGCGGACACAGAGAAGACTTTGTGCCGGAGAAACACAGGTTATTGTCCGCCACGACGCCCGCTGGGGGTCCGTGAAGGTAGACTTTGTGCCGGTGTTGACATAACCTAGGCCGGGCTTCCGAAGTTCCGACTGCCCGCATGGACGCCATGTTTCCGATTTCATATCCTGGTTTGCTAGCAGGATAACAATACAACTGTATATTTTATTTCGTACGTACAGTATTTATTGTGTATATTTGACACAGTATGTCGATGACTAACATTTATAATTGTGTTCGCAAACGCACGTGGCTGTTTTCTAGCTAACTGTACCACTCAATACTGTTGGGAACTTCAAACACCCCTCTCGATAGCCTTGCAAATGGTCTCACCCAATCGATAGCTACAGCTGATTGATTGATTATAGGACGTACAGTAACCTCGTGGTTAGCACGTCTGCCTCACAGTTCTGAGGTCTGGGTTTGAATCCGCCATGCGTGGAGTTTGTATTGTTTCACAAAAAAAAAAAAAAAAAAGCCTGCATGTTAGGATCATTGATTCAGAGGTGTCCAAACTACAGCCCGGGGTAATAAACTGAAAAATATCACCACCCCCAAGTACCTGTACAAAGATTAGATAGATAGTTTAGATAGGATACTGGACTTTTTTTTTTTTTTTTTTTTTTTTTTTTAAACATGCAAGCAATCTAATCCAGGGACAGTTGTTACCGTGACAGGGCTGATGCCATGGAGCTGAGTCGATCAAAAAAGAAGTGTCAAAGACTCTTTTCACAGGCCCAGCAGGAAGCGGAGCAACAGTGATGTCTCTGATGGTGACCCCGCAGCCTGGCAGACATACAGGCGGGCCGGGCCGGTACGGGTAGCGGCATCTTGGCAGCGGGGAGAGATGGCGGGGTTTCGCTGGAGCGGAGACGAGTAGGAAGATCACACAAACACACACAGGCGCAGTGGTAGGGAGGGCTTCTTTTGTCTAATGATTGCTTTCATGTGAAAGGCATATGTGTGACATCTGAGCAGTGTGATCCTCCTCTGTTGACTTTTAATTAATAAGAATTGGTTGAATGCCATAATGCACTTAAGCATACATAATTTTTGCCTATTGTGGGAAAACCGTGTTGTACATGAACTGTTGGAATGTGGCATATGGTCTCTTCTAGAGCCGGCATTTATCTGCCTTTTACACAGAACCCAGCAAAGGTGGGACATTGTCGCAACTGTGAGCGCTTTCACACAGTGAAACTTCCTTTAAAAGCCATCGTTTTCCCTAGTTGCTGTGCTGTATAAACAACACTGAGACAGAATTAGCAGACAGCAAAGTCAGAGCTGTAACTGTGTGTAAGGGCTTTCACACTTTGCTCTCTCACTTCTCTGACCCTGTTGTGTTGAAAGCAACTGTCCTTGATGACGATCTGATTGTGGGATGCCATGTTGCTGTGAGAACGTGCACACAGTAATGCAGTAATATCCCGCTTCGCTGGGTTGTGTTTCAACGGTAACCTAGTGGTGAGCACTTATTACAACTCTGAAGTTCAGGATTTGAATTTGGAGTTTGCATGTTGTCCCCATGCCTGCGTGGCTTTTCTACAGGTACTCTCTCTTGTTACTACAGTCTCAAAACCTGCATGATAGGGTATTTGAAAACTCAAAATTGTCGATAGATGTGATTGTGAGCGTGACTTTGTTGGCCTTTATGTGCCCTGCAGTTGGCTGGTGAGTAGTCCAGGGTTGTAAAAATTGCCTCGTTGGCTTTTTCCTGCCATCTGTGTAGTATGAACAGAAAGTGTTATAGAAGAAAGTCAGAGAAATGACTTTCACAACAGGCCTTTAGATGAGGATTCCCTTTCTGTAGGAGGGCTAGAAATGAAAACTTATTTGTACACTACTGTCGTTGTGCTGTATGCACTATGGAAGCTGCTGTACAGATTTGAATACACACAATGAGAGATTCTAGTGGAGCTGAGCTATATAAGCTGCAACTGAAATGGCCTGTGAAAGGATGACTGATATTGGTAGCTTCTCTTGCAGGACAAGTTTGCCATCTGGTGGACAAAGAGTCAACCCCAGCTGTGTGAGGGGAAGCTGGGGAATTTTGATCTAAAAAAACGGATCATAATCCCCATGAAAGCATTAGAAAATAGTTACGCGTTATACTAGAATGATTGTATTAATACACTTGGAGAGGAATTCCCAAACTTATGGTCAATTTTCATGACACTGATAAATTAAAAAGTGAGTTATTTCATTGATCATCAAGCGGGCACACTTTCTTCAAAAAGGGCTTTTTAATCAATGTCTGCTGTGTCATTTATTATTGTTAGTTTATGCTGTTATGGCCATTCACAACCTATTTCAATACGTTTGGATCCCGTGGAGGAACAAGAATAACTGTGAATCTACACTTATCTAAAGACAATGCCACAAGGAGAGACTTGAGGACAAACGGTAGTAGGACACCTTACAGCAAAGTTTGTTTTAATGGTCCCAAGTGTTCTGAACAACTAAGTGTACACTCATGTAAAAGGAAACAAAATGAGAAGATATGACAAAATACATCACATCTAGAATTCCACTCAATCTTTAATCAAGACGGGATTACAAATTTCTCCAAAAAATCTGCAGTTTCAAAGGGCAAAAATGGTAAAACTACGGTAGCTCACCTACTGAGGTCTTTAAAAACCTGTTCAAGTGTGACTGAAAACATCCTGAACATTTAAAGGCAGGTCTCTTTTTGTTGTCATTTACAAAACAAAAAGGAAAAAAAACCACAGGAGAATGGTTTGCGAGACAAATGGAGAATGAAAATGAAATGACTAAAGAAAATGCTGGCTTTTTTTTCTCTCCTCTTTAGAGAAATGTCTGCTGGAGAAATGACAACACTCATGACATCATCAAACTACAAGAAAGAGCTCATTGTCTTGTCCTATATGCTAACTTAAAAAAAGGACAATGTAACAGACAAGGAGGAGAGGAAGAAAAGAAAAAAGTGGACTCTGGAGAGGGGATGAGTGTGTGGGTCTGAATTGGCTGAACCATTTGGCCAAATGATGTCCTTCCCTGAGTGGGGGGCAGTGGGTGGGGGGGCAATGGGTTTATGATCCAAGTGCGCAAGCTCTTGGGGGGACATCAGTCTGCATATACATGTTTTTTTTTGTAGTCATTTCCTCCATCAGCTTCATTATCACGGTGAGAGCTTTCTCACCGTAGCAGCCGTTCCCTCCGCCTTGACTTGACGCCCGCCCGTCTGTCTGTCTGTCCTCTCAGACACGTCTCCCTCCTGCTCTCCTGATTGGCACTTGTTTGAATCAGGCTGGTCTAAGGGGGAGGGAGGAGGAAGAATCCATTCACGTCCGTCTCCTCTCGTCACCCACCAGCAGAGTGTGGCTTTCATTCATTCCATTTGTTTAAGGTTGATCATTCCCATGTGAAGAAGAAATTCCCGTGTTCAGAAAATGTCCGAATGGAGCACAAACGGAGACACTGGCGCACGTCTTTAGGAGTTCAGTTTGGACTTTTTTGAAGGTGGCAGAGGGTCATCTTTACTCTCTCCTTCCTCCTCCTCGTCATCTTCCTCGTCTTCGTCATCATCGGGATAGTCCACCAGTCCCACTAATCCTCCCTGCAGAAGACAAGAGACAAGAAATGCGTGGTATCAAATAGGGCTTGGCATTTAACTGATTTAATCGATTAATCGGAGTTTAGGAATCAGGGTGGTTTTAAGCAGCTTCTTTTAAAAGCTGTGTGACATGGACAAAATGAAATGAAAGGCAATTTTTGCTCATCTTTTCTCAATTCATTCATAAAACATTTAAGATATATATATATATATATATATATATATATATAAATTAACATCCAGTGGCCAACTATATACCATTCAAAATATCTGGTAGTATAACCTGTTTTCAAGGAATGCAATAAAGTGCAAACAATTAAAATACAATAACTTAAGTGCTTCAAGTAACCTTTAAGTATGACTACAAGAAAATCAGTGAAAGTGCCAATCTGTTTCAGAGGTTGAGTTTTAGGTACAGGTTTGTCAGCTTGTTCTGAAGACCCTCATTTACTGGACTGTGATGTCTCAGTCTGAACGCTAGGGGCACCATGATAAAGGAGTTCATAGAGAAGAGACAAAGAAGAAAGTAGAGTCGTGGATATTAGTAGATAGATAGTGTATATGAATTTTATGTTAGCGCTGTGTGCTGAGCTGTGAATTAAAACAAAATAAAAATAAAACTACAAGACTGTTTCTTAAGTATATTACACCGACCCAGAATGTTCGGAAAAAGTGGGCGAGCCAGCAGCACCTGACCCGACCGCAACTCTTAGCCGTGGATCACTCGGCTCGCGCTTTAAAGAATGCTGCTAGCTCCAAGAACTAATGTAAATTGCAGGACACATTGACCATGGACACTTCGATCGCACCTTTCAGCCTCGGCTCCGCTCGCTCCCAGGCGCGGCTGCCATTGGACCAGCGTGTCTCTATGCAGTCTGCGGCGGCCAGGCAGTGTTGGCCCCTCCCAGCTCGGCATAAGCATATTACTAAGCGGAGGAAAAGAAACTACAGGATTCCCACAGTAGCGGTCAGGGAAATATAAAATAACGACAAACGATAGAGGATTATATTGTGTGGTAGACATTACTGCACAGCTCTAGCGTCTGTATTTCAAAGCTATCTCACTGACGTGCACTAAGAACATAGTAGCAAACAGATAGGAGGTAGTTTACAAGAGCACAGTCAGCATTGCCAAGTTAGCACCTTGCAACTATTTTTTTTTTTTCCTAAGAAGCAACTGGCAACGTTGTTTTGCTTATGCCTAGAAAGAATCCCGGTGGAAGGCAATCACAAAGCTATTCGCACTAAACTTTGCCAAAGACTTGGTGTCCATTTATACGTTGCAAAAGCAGTGATTTCTCGACATGGAAACTTTTTACCCGAGGTATGTCTGTCAAAGCCACAAATATTTTGCCGATGCCACCTTGCCTCATCTGTTCAAGTCTATATGAGAAAAGAGCGTGTGAAAGGTGGAGGGGGCGCAGCGTTACACTTCGACGACAAATATTTTCATGTCATTAAGAAAATATTTTTATTATTTCTGTGGAAGTTGTTGCTAGGAGAAAAAAAAGGAAAAACTTGTTTTGAATATTGTCATTTGCATGTTCTATAAGCGAAGGGTCAATCAGAAAGCTTGATTTTTGTGGAAAAAAAATAATTTTATTTTAAGGCCATATTGCACAAATTTACTATCAAACTTTTAACATACCTTTGTGGTCACCGCTGGGGTGGCACCTGAGCTCTTCGTCCCTGAGCTCGGAGATTCTGGTGAGCCAGGAGAACCTGGGTTCAGCGAGGCAGCTGACGGAGGGCTCGACAGGCTGGTTTTGGTGGACCCAGAAAAGGAAAGTTTGAAGGTTGGGTTCTGCCGGCCCGACAAGCTTGACTTCCCCAGAACTTCCTTGTCATCAGAGTCTTTCACTGCAGGCAGAGGTGGACCAGAGGTGCTACTAAGCAACACTTCATAAGATGTAGCTCACCATTTAAGAAATGTTACCTAAACTCATGTCAACTTTTAAACTAACAGGTTGACGGTTAGGGATAGGGCAGTCAAATGTAAAACTGTGGCATGCAAATATTTGAGATTTCAATTTACAGTGTTTGGAAAGTTTTGTTGACTCATGATACATTGAGAATCAAATCTTGAGGTAGCACGAGGTCCCCAAATCAACAATTTGGTGTCAAATTAACTTTGGCTCATACAGTTTTGGTGAATCTAAAACATCTTGTGTAAGGTTTAAAAAAACAAAAAACAACTTGCATTTCTTCCTCTCCATGAACTTGCTTATGGGTTCCATGAGGTCCTCCTCGCTCTTCATCTTGTCCGAGGGACGTACTACAGCCTCACCATCCTCAAGGTCCTCCTCATCCGTGTTGAACCACATCTCCTCCTCATCTTCCAGTGTCCGCGCGTCGCGGCGGAAGCGGTGGTTCCTCAAGATGGAACGCATGCTAATCAACAATACCAAATGAGACAGAAATTACATGATTTTTACAACACAAAAGGACCTTTTTAACAGCACCATGGAAGTATTTGCACATTGAAACTACAGTGACTGATTTTTTTTAACCTATCCCGTTATTCACTGGAAAGCTAACCTATTCACCGTTTTTGTGCTCAGGCCAAAGCAATAGTGGAGTAATGCTGAGGTTACCCTCAATAAATGAACAGGGAGGAAGAATAAGCCCTGGCCAACTAAACAGTGTGTGCAGGAAGTCCTTGATTTACGAACGAGTTCCGTTCCTACGCTGGCGACGTAACCCGAATTTCCGCGCAAGTCGGTTTTCACTGTTAAAGTCGAAATTTATGTCGAACCACTTCTATTACTTCTCTTTTACTATTATAACAAATGGGAACGTTAAACTGTTAACTCAAATAATTGCCTGTACAGTTAAAGGTTACATTTGTTTCACATTTACTTTATTTCCCAAGGATACACAACTTGGAAGTCCACTAGCATCATGCAACATCGCTGACGTCCTTCGCTGAGGCTAGATGGCCTCATCTCTCACTTTACCAATTACATCTAATACTACAACATGTACTAAAACACCTGAGAGTTGTAACATTTTGACAAAATGTGAAGGTGGCACTCTACCTGTCTAGTTTGGGGTTGTCCTGCCTCTCACGCTGCTGTTCATAGCGCAGCTTGAGGCCCTTGAAGGTCTGAACATAGTCCACATCCTCGAGAGCCTTCCAGTAATTCTCAATGATGTGAGCGGTGAGAGACTTCACATCCTCCTGGGAGCAATGGAAAAGAGGGAAGGGAGGGTAGATGTGGGGTGTGAAGAACATGGGGGGAAGAACATGGGGAGTATGGAGTGCAGGGTAATGAAGAGGAGGGGGAGGAGCGCAGTATGGAAAAAATAGAAGCACCAGCACAGGGAAGGAAGGGGAATATACACCATACGAATTAATATGCATCCATTAAATTGTTTGTGTCCCCTAACCCCCAATTCTTAATTATTTGACATTCCTTATTACAAATCGCCTGGATGTGTATGTTTCCATGTTCCATGCATGATTATGAAATAAACTACTCACCACACGGACATATTCAAACATCTCAATGATGGCCGAGTTCATGAGATTGTAACGCGAGCCGTTTTTGAGAAAGGCCTTCACGACTGGCTCAAAGAGAAAATTTCTCATAATGTAGCGGTTGTAGAATTCATCCTTCAAACCGATGATTCGCCGCATGAAGCGCAGGGCACCTGGTGTAACACAGGGCAACATTTAGAGAACGACAGATGAAGATGCTAAACAGTCAGACTTAATGTGAGCTCAAATCCTAACTTACATAATGCCAAGAAAGCGTGCTGAGAGGATGTGAGTACCAGGACCCTCCTGAGAATGTCCTTGTTGATGATGTAGTTCTTGATGTGGTAGGTGTGGTGCTCCACACAGAATGTCAGCAGTTCGAGAATGAGCGCTAACAACTGGGATGTTTGGAAATCATCTAAGAGAAGGGATAATATTTGCTCATTGGTCTGTTTATGACATAAGTAGGCTTACTCAGGCCACTCGTGCAGACATTCAAGTACCTTTGCTCGGCTTTTCCTCGGTGGTGTTGGCCAGTAGTGGAGCTGACAGGACATGCATACAGTGCTTGTAGAAGAAGCTCAAGAACTCGGTCTTTTCAGTTTTCTGTACAAAAGGAATATGACACATCATATTATGACAATGATTTAATGTCTATATACGACTTTTGACCCCCTCCATGTCCATTTCAAGTGACACATATCCCATAGTGCTGTGTTTACAGTGACAGAATGCATGAAACAACACATGCAGATCCACATAACTGCACTAGTATGTAAAAACTATCTGACTTCAATGACAATATATATCAAAACTTTTTTAGAACATTTAGTAAACAGAAAATTTTGTTATTTGCTGTCATTCATTAAACAGACAAGTATCTTCAGTCATATGACATCCCTACAAGACCACTGCATGACAATGACTTAATATGTGATTCTCCTTATCGTTGTCCAATGACAATCCTACGGAACGCGGGAGACAGCATGAACATTTTTAATTATTATTTTTTGTCTATCCAAAATTGCATATCTCGTAAGCACAGCCAAGTCAGTCACATCTGTGCCTTCCGAAGCTCACACACGGGCCGGAAATAACTGCCAACCCTCGACCGCATTGGTCTTCGGTTAGATCATACTAGAGCTCATCGGAGACGGACATGTAAAATATTAATCTAATCTCTCCCAGGTTCCATACAATCCATTAAATCCATTAGATGTTGATTCAGAATTTTTATTAAAGCTTGTGTAACCTGCAAACTCACATTTGCGGTAGCCAGCATGTTTTCTGGATCCACCAGAGTTCGAAGCAGACCCATCAGCTGCACAGCCCCTCCTAACTCGGGGTCAGTATCACAGATCATGTGTTCTATGATGAGGTTGATCAGTAGGATGTCCTGGAATGGGCAAAAAAAATTTAATTAGTTAGAACATGTTTAGATACCAGTCGCTATTTTGTATTCAATATCAACGGGGTTATACTATATAGTGGAACCTCAATTTGACAACGGACATCGGATTTAATGGACAGAAAAAGGTTGGAACTCAAATCATCCCTTTGTAACGGACAAAGTTAGTTGGTTCCAGATTTGGGTGTTGTTGTTTACTGGCGCAATCACCAGACAGCGACTGGTACCCGTATTTCCGGGTTGTGCTGCTGTTGTCACAGATATGAAGACTACATCCGGCTCACCGACATGCCTATGTGGCGGCCAGGGGCGACATTCCCATCAAAGGTAATGCATGGACATTAGCTTCGCGTCGCCATAGGCACACAGCACAAAAGGGTGTGTCGTAGCTACCTATTCATATCTATGGTTGTTTACTTGAGTTTACGCACCATTTCTCATCTCTCAAACATTCTATACTGATTATGGTACAGTACAGTTATTTTATTGTGAAGCCCTTCTCTCATGGCATCCAATCGGAACTGCAGTGAAAAAAGGAAGTGCACTAACCTTAGTATTAGTCACAAATTGAAACTCGTTAAGAAATTGGAGTCGGGTGTTTTCGTCGCCAGACTATGTGAGGAATATGGCTTGAAGAAAAAAAAACTAACATACATAGGAGTAAGGAAGAAAACTTACTCAAAAATAAAGCGTTTGCAATGAAGTTTGATGTGGACCCTACCAAAGATAAGAAGGGCGTTGGGCATTAGCGTAAGCACATGAAAGTGTATCAAAGTAGGGACCTGGAGGAAGCTGTTTACAAGTGGTAATATGCAACGACACATTCACGGCAGTATTGGACCATCACAGCAAGGCTTAAAACGTAAGTTTGGATAAACTTTAAAACATTTCAAACATTCTCAAGCTTTTTTACATTTACAATAACTTTCTACTGTAATGTTTTTTTTTAGGCCACAAAAAGAAGTGCTTTAAATTAACAGAAATGCTTTAACAGACAAACCCTCCCCCCATTAGTCTGTTAATCGAGGTTCCACTGTACTATGTATTTTAAACAATTACACACGGGGATAGAGTTGTTAATACCCCTCTGTTAAGGAAAAAACCTCAATAGTGAGGGATGTAACTTGAAACTGACAAGTAGTATAAATTAAATAATAGAGAAAGTTATCCAATGAAAATCAGATATTGGTTTTATTTGTGGTTCAGCAGAATCATTTAAAAAAAAAAACTAATGAAACAGGCCTGGACAAAAATGATACTATCATTAACTTAATATTTTGTTCCACAACCTTTTGAAGCAATCATTGCAAACTATTTCTGAAACCTGTCAACAGGTATTCTGGCCCACTCCTCGATAGCAAACTGCTCCAGTTGTCTCAAGTGCCTTCTCCAAACGGCATGTTTAAGCTCTTTCCACTGATGTTCAGTGGAAATTTAGATCAGCCATTCTTTGAGGTTTTTAGCTGTATTTTTTTTTTTTTTGGGGGGGGGGGGGGGGGGGGGGGCATTTTCCTGTTGGAAGACCCATCACCTGCGACTGAGATCAAGCTTTCTGGCACTAGGCAAGCACATTTCTCTCCAGAATGCCTTGATAGTCTTGAGATTAACACCCTGCGCCAGATCTAGAAAAGCAGTCCCAGAACATAATTGAGTCTCCTCCATGTCTCACAGTAAGGAGAGTGGTCTTTTCTTGATATGCTTAATTTTTTCATCAAGAACAGAGTTGATGTGCCTTGCCAAAAAAAAAAAAACTCATCTGTCCAAAGGACATTCTCTCAGAAGCTGTGTGACTTTTCAATGTGTTGTAGAAAATTCCACCCTCGCTTTTGCTTTTGATTTGCTTTCAATCGGGGTGTTGTCCTTGGTTGTCTCCCATGAAGTCTACTTTGACTCAAACATTGACGCATGGTGCGATCTGACACTGATGTACCTTGACCTTGGAGTTCACCTTTAATTTCTTTGGAGGTTGTTCTGGGCTCTTTGGGTACCATTCGTTATGTTTCTTCAATTTGTCATCAATTTTCCTCTTGTGGCCACATCCCAGGAGGTTGGCTAGTCCTGTGGACCTTATACTTCTGCATTAATACGTGCAACTATAATCACAGGAAAATCAAGATGCTTGGAGATAGTCTTAAAGCCTTTGCCTTGAACATGCTTGTCTTTAATCTCCTGAGACAATCTTTTCCTTCGCTTTCTGTGGTCAATGTTCAGTGTGGTACACACCATGTCACCAAACAGGACAGTCACTATTTGTCACCTCAGACTGACTGGTTACAAGTTTAAAGACTCTTCCGATGCTATTTAGAGCAGTGGTCCCCAAACCCCTGGTCCGCGGACCGGTACCGGGCCGTGAGGCATTTTTTACCGGGCTGCAGAGAAAGAATGACCAATCTATAGAATTACTGTTGCATTGTGATTCGCATGTGTCAATGTGTTTTATTTTGAGAATTGACTGGATCTTCGTCGCCGCAACAGCTGTGCGTCTCAACTGACACATCAAGACTACACAGAACGCTTCAGTTTCTGGTCCCAGCCAGCTCGAACGCTTCTGTTTCCGGTCCGAGCGGGCTGGCTAATAGCGGCAGAGCTCAAAGAACGAAATCATTTCATAAACTAATTCAGTTAATTACTGCAAAGATTTGTAGTTTTGAACGAAACGTTCACGAATGAAACAACACTATATCAGAAGTCCTACTTAAAATACGGGTTAATCGCAACAGCTAACTCTCATGTACAAAGTCCGCTCTGGCACAGTCATAGGTTTCTGCTTGACACAGGCAGAACTACTTTTACAGAGTTAAAAGTCTACTCTCACTGAGGAGCTACGGAACTGCAGTCTGCTCCGGCTGCCTGCAACAACTCCGACCCCCACTCCTGCATGGCGCCCACAGTTGGACGTGCCACGAACGGCGAACAGCCTCACCCAGCATCTTCCCTTGTTGTGTCTCGCCAGTCTCGTCCACGCTGTTGGCTGTCTCGCATACTGTCTCTTAGTGTTGTGTTCGTGATAACTTTTTTTTGTTTAAGCAATAACTTTTTTTGATTAGTTAATCCCTTACAATGCCGCCTAAGTGCTGTGCCTCTGCGAAACCTTCCTCCGGGGCGCCCAAGAAGATGATGATGATGATGATGATGATGACCATCAGCGAAAAAGTGAAACTTTTAGATATGATCAAACAGGCAGACCCTATGCAGCTGTGGCACGCCATTATGGCGTGAATGAATCTACAGTGCGGTACATCAAGAAAGAAGAAGCAAACATCCACTAAACTGCTTCAATAAGGAAGCGAAACGTGTGGTAAATCCGCGTAATAAGAGATGGGGTTATGTCCTTGTACAGGGGAATTTTGAAGCAAAAGAAAAAACAAAGACAACAACTACCCATCACCATGTTTTTCTCCAAGGTAAAACCCCAGCTACACCATCAGCGCCTCCAACAGAAGAGTCTCCGAGTAAACCTAAAGCCTCTACGAGTCAAGTGAGAGCCTCTCCTCCGCCACCAACGCAAGCCTCTTCGCTTCTCTCAGAAGGCAATGTTGATGAATGTTAATTACTGTATAAGGTTTTATACTTAAAGATTAAAGTAAATATGTGTACTGTTGTAATCTTTGTCTGAAATATGTAAAGTATAAATATTGTTTACATATTTTAAACATTCTGGTACCCACAGACACGAAAATTCCTGGGGGGGCGGGGGACAAAACCTACTTCGTGGTTTTTCACCTTTCGCGGGGGGTTCTGTTCCCCATTAACAGCGAAAAACGAGGGATCACTGTATTTATATTTAATGCTATTACTTTTGTCAGTTTCAAAGGTATTTCAATAACCAATGTGGGTTTTTCTTTCATCAACAGAGGGGTGCGAACAATTTTGCCATGTGTCTAGGTCTGCAGATGGTACATGAGGTCAAAGTACTCACGTCATCATTTTGCTGAGACTCCTGCATGACAAATTCTCGTACCATGGAGGGGTTGTACTCCACCAGATAAGAGAAGATATCTGTTGCCGCCCCCCGCACCTGAACGTCATCCATTCCCTGTGTCACAAGCATAGGTTGCATCAGTGTGTGGATTTTAATGTTTCCACAAAGAAGGTAAACAGGAACAATTAGCTCAGCTTCCTTAAATTGCGACAAGTAAAAGACAGAAAACAAACAATTGCTGCAGCTTCTTCTGTTTGCTACGCAAAGTACATGACAAAATCCCAATAGTGAAGCAGGATCGCAGTACATACACTAAATCTGTGTTCATGTGTGTCTACTCACCAGTATGACCTCCAGTGCAGGAAGAATACCCATGTTTGACAGTGTCTTGAAGAAGGCATCTCTGTTTTGAGGTTGTAATGTTTGTGAGAATGCACAGAATTCCTTCAAGAAGTTAACCTGCAGGGGAAAGGCTCTCTTGAATAAGAAACATTTAGAAATTATTGGTTTGGGTTTTTTTCCCCAAATTAATCTCTGTAATACCAGTTCGTGTCTTTTGTCATCATCTGTAGCCTCATCCGTTAGCTGTGCAAAAAGATCTGTCAGGAACTTCTCATCGTCCTGTCATCGAAGAGGAGAAAAAAAAGTGGTGCACACCATGTATGAATTAATCATAAAAATATCTAAAACTATATAAGATTATCCTTGTGCTCATTTTCAAACAACTATTACAACCAAGTGAAAAAGCACACTATATAAATCCTGATTTAGCTTTAATTTGTAATGAGTAAAGAAAATATTTTATTCATTATTTTGAACTACTTCAGTTGACATTTTGCCTATATTCCAAGTACGTTTTACTCAGCATTAATATTATGAACAAAGTTCCACGATACTACTTATGTCAACTACTACTTGAAATGAATGTTTGTACTTAAATTTGCTTGATATGAATCTACTCTTGTCCTTAAGACTATTTCATGGTAAAATAAGGCGGTCAACTTGTACTGAACGTCACCTGAGGCAACAGCACGCACACACATTTCAGTTTTCTTCTATCTCAACATAAGGCAACAACTACAAATACACACTGTTCACACATAGGGTCATATGATCATAAACAAGTCAGACGGAAGAACAGGAATGTTCTAATGTAAAAGATTTGAATACTCAGACAAAGGATTTACAGTACAGTCCACTTTGCCGTTGAAGTACTTAATTTAGTATTTTAATTTTTTCAGGAAGCATCGCTGCTTGTATTCACAATCTGGGTTTACCCAACTATTAACATATTTTTCCTTAAAATTCAAAGGAAAAACTGATCTGATTGAATATGTGATCCAGGCTCACCTGAAGCATGCCCACAATCTCCACCTTGTTGAAAAAGATGAAGGAGTGCAGGGTGGACAGCATGTTCTCCTCAAAGACAGAAGGAGTGGGCAGTACCATGTCCTGAATGTACTGCACCTGATACGTCTGGTGTATTTTCTGAAGCAGTTCAGGGTCTGCAATGGGGATCACCTCCTTAAAGCGGGCCGTCTTTGTGAGGAACTCCCGGTGCCGCCGGGGCTGCTGGAGCGCCGGGTCAAACTCCAGACAACCGATGACGTCCATGATGCATTCTTCCGAGAACATGACCTCAAAGAGCGCGGTGCGGTTGAGTAGAAAAATGCCTTTGATGATTTCGTATAGGTGGTGCAGTCCCTCCTGGTTCTCCAGATCCTCGCACACACGGAACAGTTCGAGGAGCTTGCGAATGTAGCCCTCGTTCTCCACAGCCAGTGCCAGTTTCTCGCGCCGCAGAGGCGACGGTAGCGAGGAGGCCACCAGCTCCGCCAAGTCCTCGAGCCGATTCAGCTCGCACGGCGGCAGCTCCAAACCAGGCGATGACATGTCATCGAAGCGCTCTTCTTCCAGCTCGTCGACCACATCTTGGGTAATGTCCACCGAAGGGTCCTTTCCTTGCACCTTGAGAATGGAGAAAAATAATGAGTGCTGATTCAGGATGGGGATGGGTTTAAAAAATATATATATATATATATTGCATTACCATAGTTTAGTGATGGCGACTACGTTTATAATGTTGCTATCGTAAGGACAGAACCCCGCCGTAAACAGAGGACCTCCTTTCTAAATATCTCATAACTGGCAAAAGTATTGTATCGCAAGAATCTCTGTGACTCCCAATTCAATACGCAAACGCACAATGCCCTTGACAGCAAAACAAAACAGGTGTAGCTGACAAGCACGCGGAGAGGTCCAGTCACCTGGCAAATCTTCTCCCAGATCTCATCGCAACCGGCTTTCTCCTGGAAGCTGAGGGCCAAATCATAGTTTTCGGCCTCTGACCACACGATGAGCGTATCCTGTCAAAAGAGAGCAAAAAAACATGCATATTAACACATGCAAAACGGTCACACTGCACTCTAGCTGTATGAAAGGCACTGACCTGCTGTTTCTGGTACGCTGTGTTTGTGTTTATTTTGGACTCCAGTAGTAGAGAACCTTGCGGGTGACAAACAAGAAACAAATTAGAGTGGAAGGTATTGGCAGTGATGGGAAGTAGCGAAGTAAAAAATACTTAAGTAGGTTTTTGAGGTACCTGGACTTTAATTGAATATTTAGTTTTCTGATACATTTTCACTTTAATCCCCACATTTTAAAACAGACGTCTGTACTCCCGAGTCCTTACTTTGCCAAAATAGGCTTGTTACTTTTTTCAACCTTCCCTAATTACATGATGTAAACATTATGTCAATAGAAAGAGGTGAAGTCAATTCATCAAGGCAGAAAAAAACAGGGGCTCTAGTAATATTGAGGATTGTAACACCAGGCAGCGTCAACTGTGACAGCAACAGATTTGGAGAGGCAAGATATTCCTCATCCGCGGCCTTATTTAAAGAATCGTTTGATGTTGTCGGCTAGAAGAATGATTTAAGCCGAATATGTCTTGAGGGACACTGAAAACCCTCTTGCTTCTGGCATTCAAAAATTAATCTGAAGGAAAAAAAAGTTTTAAGTATTATTTTCAGCACCTGTTTTGATAGCATAATGTCAAAGCCAACGCTAGCTAGCTTGTAAACAATGTGCAACTTTTTTTCTGAGCAAAATGTAAGTCAATAAAAGAGGGAAACTATTTTATGTAGTTTTTCTTGTCCTTGTGCCAAGTTATCAAACTGGTATTGTATCTAATTGACAGTAAAATTTCCTTTTTACTTTTATACTTTAGTCTATTTTAGTCCTAAGTACAGGAGATGAATCAGTAGTTCTACTTTTCTAGGTCTTTTTTTTTTTTACTTATACCCAAGTATGGAGTGTGAGTGTTTTTGCCACCTCTAAGTATTGGTGTAGGGTCCAGTGGCTGTCTAGGTGTTCGTAGGCTGTTCCGTCCGTGCGAACTGAGGCCAGTGAGAGAAGCCTATTTTACTTTGACCCTGGTGTTGACTCAAACTGACCTCGTTGGCCTCTTTGTATGGTTTTCAACTAACAGTTGCCGAGTTTGTTGATACCAGTTGCTCCTGCTCTGACGTGCAGCACTACAAATTGACTCATAAAATTTTCCTCATTGGTGTTGTGATACGCTACACTGCTGCTGTTTTGTTGTGCTTGCATTATGTAAATTTGCTATTTATTGCTCTCCATTCTTGGTGGATGGTAGTCTATTGAAAGTCAGTGCTCTTTAATGTTGTTTTTATGTACACTTTGTTTACTTTTATGGATACTGTGTTCTTTTATTCTGAATTCTGCTCCGCCTTCTTGGCCTGCTCATCCTTGAAAAAGAGACCTCGGTCTGAATGGGTTTTTATTTTCTGTTGAAATGAAGGTTTTGATTTAATTGCTATGCAAGCCAAACGTACTCACCGTCACTCTCGGCTCGCACCAGTAGAGACGTGCCTTTCAGTCGGTCCACATAACCAGACGAGACGTGTCCGGTGCCGCGGTCGTCCCACTGTCTGTCCTCGTTGAGGGTATAGACTTTGACTCGTCGTCGAGTGTCCGTCATCCTGGCAGGTGGTCGTAAGCGGTCTCCCCCACCTCCAGCCAACCCCTGCTGGGCTGTTACAGGGTATCTGCGTCACCTTAGTAACGCCACAACTTCCAATTCAACTTTCGGTCCCCGTCCAACAATCGAACACGACAGTGGCGTTACGAGCTTGTCAGAAGAGCCAGCAATTCTTTCTCTGTAGCAGGTGCAACTCTGCCGAACCCCTTTTTCCACACAAATATATTTACACTATATTATTTCCCCCAAGAAATTAATATCACCGGATCACCACGCACTACATAAATGCCACCGTGAAGCGTACTAATACATGACAAATGTACAACACGGAGGGGATAGGAGTTTATACAACTGCTACACCGCGCAATGTTGACATTAATTTCGTGCCCATATGTGTGAGAATAAATCCAGAGGTCGACTAATTCTGCCCCAAACACTCTGCCGTTGTTAGTTAGTTGTGCTCCGACGGACACAACGTTAGCGAATAGCACAGCTAACGAGTTGACTTGCCTCCATGTACGCCAAATAACAGCGATTCGTACATTGACCGCGTTAAGGCGAAATGACCAGCGCTACACAGCGAAAGCATTATTTTCACATTTGCGGGCAGTACTGAACGTTTGTTTTAATCCGGAACAATGTTTCTAAATAGGACTCAATAATGCGCCAGCTGGCTAGCGCTAGCTGCTATTTCTTCCCAAAGTGTTCCGCCATGTTCTGGCTCGGGGCCGCGGAGAGAAAACTCTCTCCTTTCTGGTACTTATACATCCCCAAAATTATGCAAAGCAACAAGCCGTGAGCGTCAAATTACTTCGAGCGTTTTGCTTTACACCGTATTGCTATTTGTCATTCATTCCCTTATGTCTCGCTCGGATATTTGCTAACAGTCCCCCGTGAGTATTCAGCCATCTTGGGCCCCAACAGGCTGTACGGGGTTTCCAGCACAGCGACAACAGGGCTGCCCGCCACATTTAAAGAAACAGTACATGACGCCACTTGTGCTCGCTTTATTACGAGCGCGTAAGAAGAGGAAGAGCAAAGGTATTCACACACACACGAACACAATTTAGGATAGTTGTGTGGGGTAAAAAAAGACAGGTAAAAGTATAAGTACTGTAATATCTGTAACTCGGAGCGTGGGCCTGGTGATTGGCGGTTGTGACGTCAGCAGAACAATGAAAGAGCAAAGGAACATTTCAACTTGAACGCTGGCTCAGGGTTGTGAGTGCGTGTGGGGTAGACTGGGTGTGAGTTTTTAGCTGATAGCAGCTCTTCTATAAATGTGCAGTCTGTTACGCCTCATGGTAGTAAAGGCATTACAGTACTGAATGGTATCGTTCATTTCAAAGAGCCGGTTCTAAGAACCGGGTTGTTAGCGACCGACACATCAAAACTTCTATAGCCAGCAGAGAGAGCTTAGACCATTCAAATCAAAATCAAAATATTCTTCATGCTCAGCAGAGTATCTCCACTTTCAAATTTGCGTCACTCATTTGCGCCATTGGAGGGCAGTTAGCCATGAAACGCCTCTTTTCTAAATTTAAGAATATTACTGTCTTGAGACATGAAATTGCTCCTTTGCCCAAAAATTGATAATTCTAAACTGGTAGAAACCTTTTTTTTTTATTATTATTCAAGTGCTGAGTGGACAATAAGACCCTATCCAACTTGTATGATTCAATCCAGTAAATAAGGAATTAAAACATAGTTTTCATGTGTTTCAATAGGCCAATAGTGGCCACAATAGAACCAAAAGGAACAACGTGATGTTAACAGAAAATTACTGATATATTTTAAGATATGAAGCTGGAAATCAGATATCCCCAGCCTTGGGGAGCTTCATTACATTTGCATTAACACAGCTAAAAGGGTTTGAAAGAATAATAAGAAAAATACACCATAGACACCATAGAGCCAAGAGGATTAGTTCCTAGCTAGACTTGGCTCGACATTCATGGTAATCATTACGTGTTTCCATATTCTAAAGTATGCTAAGGTTGTGACCTGAGTAACAAAAAATACTCAATTAGCTAATGAAAACAACTGAGAAAATACACCATTCTTTTTTTCCCAGATTAGACAGAATTCTGAACACCAGATGCTTGGTTTTTAGGCTGGCACAAGACACAGCGCATTCGCCACAAATCATTCTTGAAGCCGACAACATCATTCTCTTAGCCATGGATGGGAAATATCTTGTTTCGCCAAATCTGTTATGTAATCGTTGGTAATGCTCCCTGGTTCACGTTCCTCCATGTCGCTGCTTTTTGTGTTTTATCCCAATCCATCAAGATCTTGACCGGAGTTGCCTTCACCTCTTTCCATTCAGGTTTGTTTTCTTGTGTCATCATCCACAGTGGTAGAAAAACATAACAAGCCTATTTTGACAAAATAACGTGTACCAGTAATCTGTTTTCAAATGTAGGGAGTCAAAGTCAGAAAAATAAATACTCATGTACAAATACCTAAAAAAAAACTCACTAACACCGTTAGGCATTTTTTACATTTCAAAATACTTTTGAAACCATTTAATGTAAAAATTTTGCACATTCCAGCATCCAATTTAGTAAAAATGTTCATGTAACAGGGCACCATTTACAGAATTTCCCCCGTTTTAGCATGTGTGTATCTGTGGTGAATTCATCCAATAAGACCTTCTATATGTATGAGTGCACACAAATTAATGCAGACTTTCAAATGACAACAGATATGTTATAACTTTAAAGTTGTTTATTAAAGAACACTCCCAATACCAAAATGATTACATTTGAATCAAAAGAAAACGGCCCCACAATGCCGTTTCCTTGGAATCAGATCGAATGTAAAAACAAACAGTTTATCCCAAAAAAAAAAAGACAGAACCACTGTGGTCAGAATAACATAACTCTTGTAAATTTCGGGGAGGTCAAGTCCCACAAATTTTAAATATACTGCAATCAAATACAAACCAAACGTGAATTGGCTTGGTCACGTTATTGAGAATAGCAAGTAAAAAAAAGTGTAACCCAGTTCGAAACTACAAGGCCACAGCTAGGTGACCCTGACCCAACATCATCATAGAACATCGTCCTCTATCGCACAGAACTCTTGAGAAGTTTTTGAAATGTAGCTGTGCTCCATACATTCC
Organism: Phyllopteryx taeniolatus; assembly: GCF_024500385.1. NCBI lineage: Eukaryota > Metazoa > Chordata > Actinopteri > Syngnathiformes > Syngnathidae > Phyllopteryx > Phyllopteryx taeniolatus. The sequence goes on from NC_084519.1 coordinate 12,536,066, forward strand.
TTCGAGATGCATTTAGAAGGACAACCTGAAAATCATCTGTTTACTTCCCTGCTTGGTGAGCTTGACGTCTCAGCAGGACGTAAATCTTCTCCTTGATCCAGTCTTTGTTGTACGGCTGGTATGTTTGGGTGTCCGCTCTGTAACTTCATATGACATAGGTACATAAATTTGGATCAATGCAAATTAACACTTGAGTCGTATGACACTTACACAAGACAGCTCAGGTCTGCCAAGTCGTCAATGAAGTCAAACAACTGACTAATATCGTATGTGATGGATGGACTGTTTGGATTCATCCTCTTGAGATGCTCTTCATACATTTTGCACACACCTAGGAGAAAAATGAAGGAACAAAGCCATTAAAAACTGGACTGGGCAATATGGCCTGTAAATTAAATTTCAGATTTTCTTTACATGTTTCATTTGTTTTTCTCTTCTTCACTTATATAAAAAGCAAAGGACTGACATTATTCAAAACATGTTTTGCTTGTTTTCTCCTTCTACAATTCGCTTTATTTCTCCTGATACCAAGCAAGCTTTGAAACAGATTTTTTTTTACAGCAGATCTTTTGCATCAACTTCCACTGAAATAATAAAAATACGTCTTTTTCTTTACATGTAATTTCATAAATTATTCCTCTTTTGGGGGGGGGGGGATCCTTTTGTCAAAACATCCATGTAAAACGTGATCAAATTTAACATAAAATGAGTCGTCAAACTGCATGGCTCGCCTGGAGACTTCCAGCTCTCTCATGTTCTTTTCTCACACAATGTTGTACAGGTGAGGCAAGGCAACCTGAGCAAAATATTTGCAGCATGGAAGACATGACTCAGGTCAAAAGTTTCCAGCATGTTGATAAATCACTGCTTTTGTAACGTATGAATGGGCAACATGCCTTTGGCAATGTTCAACACAATTGACTCTGCTATTGCCTGTCATATATAAAAAAAAAAAAACATGTAACAACATGTGTATTCAGCTTCTGTTTGCTTCCTAACAGGAATAAGGGTATTCATTTGAAAAAGTCAGAAAAGTTGCCAAATATGGTGACCAAATCGCTAAGTTAACATTGTCTGCGCTCATGTAAACTAGCTCCTCTCTGTTTGTAGCCATGTTGTTAGTGCACATCAGTGGGAACACGGTTTAAACAACGTACGACAGCCGCCAGAAAGAAAACAAAAACGTCCTAATAAATAAAACGAATTAAACACTGTACTCAGTTAATAGCCCAGTCTTGTTAAAAACTACACTTAGCTGAGTCAATAACAAGTGCGCAGTACCGTTGCAAACATTTACCAGTACAGATGTAAGCCACGGGTAGAAGTTAATTCGTTTTTTTAATAGCAAAAAGTCCTGACCTTCCATGCATTCATTCACCGACTCGTAGTCAGCATATGTCCGGCCTTCGGGTCTCTTGGTGGGCTGAACCAACAGGATTGTGTGCGACTGGCAAATGGACAAAAGTCAACGAGTGAGACATATTAAACATAAAATACTTAATGATGAGTAGATAAACTGTGCATAAAGAAGTTCATTATTTAGATGTTTTTCGTAACTCCTTTGACTGAGTTAGCCAGCTAGCTCGGTAGCTTAGCTGCAGCTGTCCATCCACGGCAAACTTAAATAGGGTGCAAATTTACTTGGTCGAGCCTAAAACGACGTATTCCCTTACCATGTTTGTGTTGAATGTAAACGTTGCTAATAAAAAAAAAAATGCTCTAAAAAAAATTGGGCTTCGCAGCACTGTACGATTTACAAATCCACTTGCTTTGTAGCTGTTTATGCTAAGATAGCAAAGGGAAGTGAAGTGATACATTTCCGGTATCAAGAGAAGGGGTTTCAAAATAAAGTGTTGTTGTCAAAGTAAGAATGAATTCTTCATTATATATTGTTAATTAACATTAAATTAACATGGTTTACTGTACATCACTATATTCTTTATGATGGTATTCTTTGTCAAGGTATTTTTTTGCAATTAGCACGTTGTAAATAATTTAATATGTTTTGAAGTAGTATTAGACTAAACTGAACTAACTGCTGTATTTATGTGTACTATGCGCTATATAGTTTTGGATTAGTGGTCTTTAATACATCAATAATACAAACAATTTGAAATTTAAATTAAAAATGGCCCTTTGAAGCACAAGGTGCACGTAATAGTGGTCAGTACATCGGCCTCACAGTCGAGAGGTTCTGTTGTGGAGTTTGCATGTTCTCCCTGTGCTTACTTGGGTTTTTTTTTTCTCCAACTAATCTGGCTTCCACATATTAAAAATAACCAAAAACATGCATTTTAGGTTCATTGAAGACTAAAGCTTGTCCATAATGTGAGTGTAAATGTAGGTTAATTGAAGACTCTAAAGATTGTCCATAAGGTGAGTTTAAATGGTGTATATGTGCCCTGCCATTAGCTGGAGATTATTCCAGGGTATAGACGAGATAGCCTCCAAATCATCAGTAACTCTTGTGAAGACAAGCGGTATGGTAAATCAACTGATGGAAAGGCCTTTTGAATAAAAAAATAAATGCTACAAAATTTGTTTACATTATTTAATTTGGGGAATCACATTGTGTTATTTTGTCCCTGACACATGGGCCACAATACACAACAAAATATATAAAAGTTACCAGTATCAAAAAATATGTGAATAATGAATAGGATGACACAGCAAACAGCTGGGAATATATTTCCCATTATATGAACAAAACAAAATTCAAATGAAAGGAGATAGTGGTGAGTTATATTTGCTTTGTAACTTTATAAAGACAGTACATAAACACACTGTATGTAGTCTCAAATTTCATGGACATATGGTAAAATTATGCATTACATTTTAGGATGTGGCTGCATATGGAGGGTGTCTGGCCACAAACTCACATGCTCTCTGACATGCCTCAAGAGAAACAAAGTTGTTAGCATTGCCCTGGCAGCTTCCAAACCAAAGCTCTTTACATTTGGCAATGCTTGTGCTGTAATAGAAGCGGCTCTTCCAGGTGGGGCAGTGACAAACCACATCGTGATTTTTTTTTTTTTTTTTTTTTTAGTCAAACAAGTTTAGTCAAGGGCAGCATAGTATTGCAGTGATTAGCATGTCTGCGTCAAAAGGTTCTGGGTTTGAATCTCAGGTCAGGTTTGCATGTTCTCCCTGTGCTTGCAGGGGTTTTCTATGATAAGTATTTTATAAAATACTACACTCGCCATACACTTCATTTGGTACACTTGTGCAATTGAATCAGTGCCAGAAAAAAAGCTGAATCGAAGGTTTTGCCTTTAAAAACATAATATTGATATCATTTGATTCATACTGAGAGCTCTTTCTCACCTCATTTGAGGAAATATATGTAAACGTGCAAATGCAAGCAAATAAATCCATGTTCCAAAATGAATATTTACATTTATGTTGCAGATCTGAAAGGACTTGGATGATCCCACACAGTTATGACCCCCATCCATCCTAAAAAAGGGACAATGAGATCATATATTAATGGAAATTATATGCACAAATGATTTATCTCATTTGTCTCATGCCTGTATAATGCTTTATGCATAACTGTATATAAAAAAAAACATTTGATCTAAGTTACCCAAGTCCTCTCTATGCTATATCTACATTAATCGTGTTATTCCCCCTCCATATAATAACAATATACATGCAAAGGGAGTACATTGTGGCCTAACCTCCATCTTACCTTAATGTAATACATTTCCTGGTCCTCATTGCAACTCCGGTGCCACAAGAGCGGGTGCAGGGGCCAAAGGGGCCAAACTTCCCTCAGCGGTCTTGCAGTGACTGTGATTGCTGCACGTGCAGATGTAAAAACCTCACTCGGTCTTAAGGGCTCACATGTTGTACAGTAGATATACATACGTAGACTGTATACACTATGAGTGTATGAGACTGCAAGCTACTCCCCATATAACACATCACATACAATATAGCTATAATACTATAGCTGGCACATTCGCAGTGCAAGTATTTCGGGAACATACTGTACATACTGCATTTCAAACATTACCAGATGTGAGACTCACACTCAAAGCGGGTGCAACCAGCAACTGTAGGAGTGCCAAGACACTCAGCTTATCCATTTAAAAAATAATAATTTTAATCACCAAGAGGCACTGTAAAAACATTTGAGGATAGACATTAAATATCACTTTTTTACTGTATATGTATTCAAGTGTATTAACTAAAAATATAGCATTACTATTTCTGTGTTTTTAAAAATATTTTAATCCATACAATACAGTTTTATCACCGAGTAGTTTAGAAATAGAAGCTGTTATAGCATACTACCAAATTTTTGTCCCAATACTTTTGTCAATATGGTGTCATACTGTTCTTATTGTATAACCTTCGGGAAGAGAACGCGCAAATGGTTGAACTCCAATAGAGCTGTAGTCCAAATGTGATGCGAGTCTTAAAAGTGAGGCGACACACACTCCGCTTTTCTATCCTCTTCTCCCCTATCAGCACTACACTGCGGCCAATGAGGTTCATGCATACTTCTATAACATGAAAGGTGTGTTTATGGTATGCGGTTTCATGTATGGGGGATTTTAACAGTCTTATCATTTTAATAGCCACGTTTACTGCAAAGTGAGAGGAGCTTTTTTTTATTATTTATTCTAATGGTTTTATACAAGAATATTGAAATATTAAAGCAATAGTCATAGTCGTTTTGAAAAGCATATTTAGTATTAGATATGCTTCTAAACAAATACGAATACAGCAACAACAAAGAATAATTAGAATTAAGGTAACAAACAGAATCTTGCATTGCACAAATGAAAAAGATCTTCTGGGAACTTTATTGCAATAATATTGTCCACAGCATGATTGCGTTCTCTGATGTTAAGAATTAGATGAAGTTATTTCCTTGATGCAAAATCATTTAAGCATTTTATGTGAGATTAGCATCAATTTCAAGATGCAACCTGTTATGAGCAGAGGCACTTCAGCTTTGTTTAAGGAATAAATGTAATTCTCATACTAACAGCAGCCGCTAGCGGGCTCCCAATAAATTGTCACCAAGTGAAATGACCAGGGGCATCACTAAACACAATACTACAAAAAACTTGACTTAAAGTCCCTGTAAAGTAAAATTAGAGATTTGTTTCTAAATACATTATACTGTATAGACCATAAAAGTTGTTCAACAAAGCAATCAGGTTCCAAAAACAGGGTCAGTTCAAGTGACTCTGTTAATCGTCTTTTGAATTACATTTATTTGAGTATGATTTAAAAAAAAAAAAAAAGAAATTAAAGACAGGGATAACATTTTTGGGCCATACTGTTATCATTTTTGACAGTGTTGGGCTTGTTGTGACCAGATTTAATATTGAAGGCTAGCATGCCAGTAATATGTTTAAGATCTCCTTTTAAGCATATGTAATTGTGTTTCGGATTTACTGAGTAATGGCAATAGAGAGTGACTTGGCATACATTGTTGTCAGATACAAACCAGACCGTCATATGTCAATCTTGTCAGTGGATTATTTTGGAGCAACTCTGTAAGGATCTGACTTTAAAACATCTATGCATCTATCCATTTTCTATAGCGCTTGTTCTTATTAGGGTGGCTGGTAAGCTAGAGCGTGGCCTATCCCAGTTAACTTAGGGGGAGAGTGGGGTACAACATGGACTGGTCCACTGCATACTTAAACTCACACATTCAAATCCAAAAGCAGAGCCATTATTCTTCTACCACGAGGCCTAAAGTCACTCTGTGTCCTTCAAAACTGCTTGCTCAGCTTCTCTACTTCCTTCTCTCTGGCCTCGAAGGCGCTCTTGGTGATGCAAATGTCCTCCAGGGCTTCCATGATCTCCTGCATTTCTGTGGCGAGCTCCTTGTAGCTCTCCTTCAGCTCATCCTGCTGTTGTTTCAGCTCCGTGGCAGCGTCAAGCAGCTCTTTGGCCTGGTTGCTACACTGGCTCCTCAGCTGCTCCACGTCCGACAACATCATCTCCATGCTACTCATCAGCTCATTCAAACCCTCGGCCGTCACCTCGAATGTCGCCGGGCTGTCGTCTAGTTGGATGTTGTCCGCCTCCGCCGCCGACGTCCCCGGCGCTGATGTCCACTCCGCCGATGTCCCCGCAACTGGTTCCGGTTCCACCTTTGAGTCTTCTTCCATGACTCCCGATGCTTGAGTTGAGTAGCTGGAAGACAAGTGGATCATTCAACTTCTGACGTATGGGCTGCTCAGCTGGTGCCGACTTTAAGCTCCTTGCAGAGAGTGAAAAAGGCACTTGTAACTAATCTGCTGTGCTTGGGCACCAAAATATGTGTGTGTTTGTGTGTGTGTGTCCAGGTGCCCACTGGTGTGCTGACCTGTAATCCATTTAGGGGAGCTATCCCAAGCGACACCCTCCAGACGGATTAGCGGCCGCCCTCAGCCTTGACACTCAGGTGCACTCTCACAATACAGCCAACCGAGCTTTTCATTTCAATTATATTTAATACAGAGCAGTGACTCGATGGTGCTGACTCTTTGTCCCAGCAAACTGCAAACGTTTTCGATTCAGACAGACCAGTGGGTGTGCCTGCCACGTGCATTTTTTTTGGGTTAGCCCATTTGCTTAATGAACTCTTCCTAGCAACAAGTGATGTATTTGAGTCCGAGTCAGTATCTAAGTCGTTTTGTCTTTCACATCTGATTGTGTGTTATTTTATTGTTTTATATTACTATCCAGTTGCATCTCAATACATTAGAATATTGTAGAAAAGCTACCCTCTTTCAGTAGTCCCATTCAAAAAGTAAAACTCACACAATAAAAATTAATTAAACGCATCGGAAAATACTTTTCAGTAGGTCTTCCTAATTTGTACATAAAAAAATCATTTAGATTGTTTCTTCTAATTTCTTGAAATGGTGACTTTGGGCATTTCGTTGGTTGTAATCTTTAATCTTCAAAAATATAAAACATACATCATCATTAATATTTCACTCTGTTTGTAGTGAATTCATATGTTATGCTTTTCGATTGAACGATTGAAATGAATTAAGTTTTCCTTGATATTCAAATTTATTAAGATGTACCTGTAGTACTGTAAAAGGATGCAGTCTATTGTAAAATTAAAATAATATCTATCAGTTGAGACAGCTTTGGGACACCCCATATGAGTAAGATACACTTTTTCACCAGCTACAATTTCTAAATAGAAATGCAGATTTTTGCAGACAACCACAATGAGGACACAACAGGACATAAAACGATGTCATTTCACAGGGTTTGAGGGTTACGATTAGCATGCATATCAATTTTCAACAACTTCAAGCATGAATAAATTCCATTCCACACAAACAATAATTGTAACAAATCACGAATAAACACATATTCCCTTTTTGGGGGGCAGAAATTGGAATTTAATAAGACCTGGCTTACAAATTTTCCATTTGATAATGATTTAATTGTGAAATATGAAATATACTGTACACATGCACTGGAGATGCAATATAATTATACAGCCTTTCATGAGGGTATTCTCATACTATTTATTTTTTCCATCATCACCTCATGGGGAAAAAAAAAAAAGTGATGTGAAGGTACCTACCCTTTAAATGGCTGTAGAGATAAGGGCTGAAGAATGACCTCACCAGTCTCTTATCAAGGCAAGACAACTTGCTCTGCAAGGGATGATGTCCTTTAAATACAGAATTGTCAACAAACTCTACTGAAAACATTTTGGAATTCATATTCAGTGTATTATTTTTGATATTTTTAAAATATTATGTATCATTATTAAGGTCATTAGATGTACTGTAGTGTACTCTTTTTAGTTGTGTAAGTAGACCGAATGACTGAACACTTCCAACTAAAACACTTTCGTAAGAAAGGTATGCAGTTTGTCATACGTTTACACATTAAAATACAATAGCAAACTGTTCCTGATGTCACTGCTAAATACACGTTGCACATAACAAAACATGACAGTAAAGTTATTTAAACTAACCAGCGCTGCTGCAACACCGAATATGGATCGATATAATATATCACATATGATGAAATAACTGAAATTCAGGGAAAGCCTTACCTGTTTCTCTGATTGTTATGTGCGAGTATCCACAGTGTTCAAGCATGTAGACTGAAGACTAGTGGATCCTTTCAGGAACTCGCCCACTTTTCACTGCTGTAAACACACACACACACACACACACACGTGCATGCACAAATACACAAAAAAATACATTTAAAAAAACATTGGCTTTTATTAGTATTTCTTTGTCATTTTTATAATCAGATTATTGTAACATTTTATTTTTTGACTATTTTTAGTTACAAACTAAATAACAGAATATTGTAGTTCTTGTTTTTATTATTTGGATGCTTTAATTAAATATGTATGATAAGGTATTTACACGGGTTTGGAGATAAAGGAAGAAAAGATAGGTCAAACTGTGGATTTGATACACATGGAGGAAATCATTTATGATTATGCTAATTTGCCAAAATGAATAGATTGTAGATATATTGTAGCTTCACAGGCAGTCATGGCACACCATTTTAACAGTTTTGAAACATTGTGCCCCTCAACGAGGAGTTGAAGCTGACGTTTTTTTTTTTGTAAATACTTAGAATTTCCACACGAGGGCAGTGTTGTAACATTCTTGTTAATAATGCTCATCATAATGAAGGTAGTGTATGTACTGCATGTGTTTTTATTATTAGTCTTTCAAGGATGAACAGTTTGAGCATTCCCTCAGAAACTGCCCAACACGTGTGATCATTTAAGTTCCAAGTGTGTGTGTGTGTGTCCGTGTGTCTGTGTGAGCTTTTGTGTTTGTGTGCACGTGAGAGTTGTGTGGGGGTTCAGGGGTATGGATTATTTGCTATTCAGGGAGCCCAGCCAAGCGTGAGACAGAAGGGAGAAAAGGATCATTGTTGTAGTCCAGATGAGTGTCAGAGGTGCCTGGCAGAATAGATTCACTCGTGAGGCTTTTTTTTTTTTTTTTTTTTTTAAACAAAAACACACTTGCAACAACTGCCTGACCCCTTCAGATGTGGACAATTTTTTAACCTCTTTTACATCAACAACAAAAAAAGGATTAAATTACATCTGAATGTGGCTTACGGCAGATGTAAGAGGTTCTACTGTACTTTGTGTCAAATGGCATTTATGGTGAACGGGAGAAATTAATCAAATTTGTTCGGTCAAGAATAGAAGCGTAAGGCTACTGGGAAGTTCTCATTTAACCACCACATTTTTTTTAGATTCTCTTTTTGAAAACAATTGAAGGTTTGTCACACCGACTATGCATGCCAGGCCAGTAGTTGGCGATGTAATTACGATTATGCACACCAACTCTTTGTCCTCCAGAAGGCATCGGTTAACAATTTGACATACAAAAATAATGTGACTCCCTTTTGTTGGTTGCTCCTTGTCCACTGCGTAGTACCGTACCTGGCTCTGCAAAGTTCTACTCATTATCCATCCATCCATCCATTTTCTGAGCCGCTTCTCCTCACTAGGGTCGCGGGCGTGCTGGAGCCTATCCCAGCTGTCATTGGGCAGGAGGCGGAGTACACCCTGAACTGGTTGCCAGCCAATCGCAGGGCACATAGAAACTAACAACCATTCACACTCACAGTCATGCCTACGGGCAATTTAGAGTCTCCAATTAATGCATGTTTTTGGGATGTGGGAGAAAACGGAGTGCCCGGAGAAAACCCACGCAGGCACGGGGAGAACATGCAAACTCCACACAGGCGGGGCCGGGGATTGAACCCGGGTCCTCAGAACTGTGAGGCTGACGCTCTGGAAAAAAATAGAGACTAGAAATAAAGTCAGATACCAAGCTTGCCAATACCATATGGGTAACGTAAACCACTGTAGAGTCATTATCGCCGCCCTATAACATTGGATACGCTAGAAAAATAAAAATAACCACATATGCTTACCCTGATAGTGCTGTATTATACTCCGCAGTCCCCACTTTGCTGCAGCGCCTGTTTTCTTGGTTTCCTCAATCTCCTCATGGATAAAATTGGTCTATTTTCTGCAATGGTGAGCAGAAACAAAGGTATCTGTATTCTGTACTGTACTTTCCTTGAGACCGGTCTGCCATATTGGCACTTGCACGAAAATCAATATACGGCAGTTTTGCGCTCCGCCGCAGTTGTGCAGTCCTCGAAACTAGAGCCCTAAGATTTTAAGGCCGTCTGGTTTTCGCTGTTTCCTGTGTTACTATTTCGAAGTTGAAAACTGAGCAGTGCTAGTAGTCTGCAGTGAAAAAGCAGCATTAATGTGTACTTTGCTGGAGAAGCATTACTAACTCAAAACAACAGCGCTGTAGTCTGCCATTATTGTAGTCTACCATTATTGTTTTGGTTGGAAAAAATACTTAACATGCACGCATATGGCCTCCATTTTCAGTGTCATTTTTAAATTTACCCACTATAATGGGTCTAATGGGTCATATATGAGAGCCATTTTCAAATGTTTACCTTTTTATGCTCCAAAATGGTGTTGACAGGTAAACCAACAGCCAAAACAACACTGAAAAAAAAAACAAATCTTCATTTTATAATGTGTCGTGCAAAGGTTTCCTTCACGTATCAAATGGTTGAGGCTTGGCCAGTGAGGGCAGTTTGAATGGTGAGGAGTGGAAAACTCATATATCACAGTGTAAAACAATACCTTTAGATGAATAAATAGCATCACACGCTATGTCCACATTTCATTCTGCACTTGCCTGTGAACTCATCGCTTTTCTTTATTTGTGGCATCGGAAAAACATCTGGTTAATTTCTGTTGAATATTTTCAGACATCCCGTCATCGCCACCAGCCATTTCTGCAGAAAATGGCACTGTTTCCCCTACTTGATTTTGCTCAATTCAATGAAAGCAATAGAAAAGCTCCCTGTCACTCGCAGAATGGGAGAGAATTATGGGCTGACACTTTGCGGTGGTGGACCCTCACAAGAATGGTCCCTTAGGGAGGACTGTAGACTAGGATTGATATCTTTACCCCCCCAACACTACTTATGGACTCTACTGGGTGAGCTTGCGAGATTTATGGCTCTCCCATCTGGTTCTCTGGAGGTTTTGTCGTTATTGCTTGAAACACATGGTCGACACTAGAGTGCATGTTATTATAGGGATGGATTTGTTTCTTCAAACTTCAAACCCATAACATTTAAGTGCTACAGTAACACTCCGTTACGAATATTGTGCTTTTTGGGGGGTAACACGGCAACAGGTGAGACCGCAAAATGAACCATCAGTGTTAACGTTGCTCTATTAAGTATACCTTTCAAGTATCTGTAATAAACATAATTCAACAGTGTGTGGTTATTTATCAACAAAGATATTATACGTTTCTAAGTAGTCTAGCTAATTAACATATTAATTCAAGTATAATAAATGCTAACAGAAAAGCATGTCCTGGCTGGTCCACCAAAATTATAGCCCACTAATGATCAGAGATAAATTTGACTGAATGTGATTTCACACACAAAAAAACACAAGCTTTCTGTCAGAACAGCCCCTAAAGCCAACCTTAGTGGTATTTGTACTCAAACATTTTAAAGAGATTTACAGTGGTTAAACAACAAGAAAGACAGAACTTCAAACTAAATTCCACAAGTGAATATTTTCTATAATGGGGAACTGCACAAACAGTTGAAGCTTGTGCTCCAGCCTGAGCCTTTTATATCTGGATCATTTTCCTTCTTCTGGTAAATGGGTGGGATTCCGGATCGAGCCCCTCGGGGGGATAGAGTACAAGTGCATGAATGGCTAACCCCCCACCCCCTCCCCCAACAATGGGACCTCCCTCACATCCATAGAATTTTCTTCTACACTGTCGTTGACAACACGACAAAGTCTCAGTCAAAATCCTTGAGTTTTGATGAGGAAAAAACATGCCGGGAATGTCATGGAAAAGTGTGGGCACCTGTTGAGAAAGGCTAGGAATAGCTCATCTAAGCGGTATGGTTGGATATATTAACATAAATAAAGTCTATAAAGCTGTCAAGCACATGCCGGGAACTGTCGAAACAGACACAATCCTGCTCATGGGAGGTTAAAGGGTGAACGAGAGTACATAAATTTTTGGGGAAATTACAAGGATGTCCTTTAAGTTGGAATGCGTCAAGTTGACTTTCCAATGAGTCGTCAAGTGGAAGATATGGCTCCTTTTAATAATTTCAGCTCACTTTTTTCCAACGAACTGCTTCGCTTGGAAATGCTTGCGAAAGTAATGTAACCCAGAGCTTGAGCAGAGATGAGAGACATTTCAAATAAGATGAGAACAGATGTGCATTTTATGTTGCTGTTCCATTTAAAAACCAGCCCCCATGAATTGACGAAACAATACATCAAACAAGAGCTAAACAGGGAATGTTGACCCAGTTTTTGTTGTCTCGTTCATTCCAGTTTTTCCTATCAGAGAATCCCACTTCAAGTGATTTCATGCCGTCATGTTTTGCTTCCTTTTGGATATTTCCTGCCCTCTGCAAGGACCTCATTTTGTCTGATTGAGGCTGGAAAGCAGGTTTTTCGACACCAGGGGAAATCTGCTTTTCTTCCGCTCCTCTCACAGCTCATTATAGTGTGAACTAATTGCATGCTAACTTTAGCGAAGCGGCAGCCTACTTCCATCTGTCCGCTATCAGTAAAGTAGGGTGGGATTCTGATGTGGTTTACACCCTACAGTTAACATCCTTACTTCTTTAAGAACGTTCTAGAGAGAAACCTTTACATCAAGAGTTAGGATGATGCTAAGGAAAACTGCTGTTTATTGTGTTATGAGATTGTTTGTCAAAATGTGTTTGTTTATGTGTTTGTTGCATGTCTTGATCAGGACACTTTTTTTCATTTTTTTAAACCCTGGCTGAATAAATAAGTTGAGCTACACTAAGTTTATCTAAGTTGAGGTAAACTAAGCTGAAATATCATATAATTAGAGCTAAACTAAAATAGCATACACATTTTTAAGCTAAATTAAGCTAACTGAAACCTTATGTTAAAATGTGCTACACTTAGCTAAGATTAAACTAATGTAAGACAATATTTGAGCTAATTACATTATACGAAACGTAGCTAAGCTAAGTGATGCTACACTGAAGTTAGCTTTTGAACAGATCAACTGATTCAAACTAAAGTGATGAGTTAAATTAAGATAAAGCAAGTTCAGCTAATTTGAGCTCAACTAAGATCATCTTAATTGAGCTAAGCTAAGATCATTTGACCTAAACTGAACTAATAGGCCCTATAGTGTATAAGTAACTTTGGCTCGTTCAGTGCTAAACTAAGCTTAGTTCTACAGTACTAAAATAAGCTAATTTTAACGATGCTAAGATCAATTGAGTTAAACTAAACAGAATTAACTATAATAAACTAGGGCCAATAACTAAGGAAATTAATCCCAAAACAATTCTATAAGGATTGTAAGCCATCTTCATTTATAGACTCTTGCAGTTTCTTGTATAAAATATAAACATTCAAATTTATTAATCATGTGAAGAAACATAAAGGATGGTTAAAATAATTTTTTTTAATTTGAAAAAAAAACCCAGCATCATCTTGTGGCCTGGGTGGGCACTGCCCTTAATTGCCACAATGGGTAACTCCTCCCACTTTAGATACAGGAAGTGTCTCATAAAGCTCGTGGAACTTCAACCAGATTACTTCATCAACTCTGCACCAGGTATGATAACAAATAATCATTTGGCAGGTTAGGTTATCTAATGAGGGTGTTCCTAAGATGAGCTGACAATGCCTTCTTGACTAATGAGTTTTACATGGGTCCAATGTCAACCAGTTTCTTGTACACTGCAAAGCATTCTGGAGGGTGATTCAGTCTGCTTCGTGGCTCTCCAATGTGTACATGTTACATGCTTCCTGTGCAGACTGAGTAAGGGCAATGGTGGTGATGACAGATACACAGTATTTTTTCTTCCTGTGCTGATTAGATAGCAGCTTGCGTTCCCTGTTTCACGACCTAGAATGAGACTTGCCTTTGACACTGGCCGTGTGAACAATATCCCTACTTCAATGGTTACAATATATTTATCACGTAGCTTGCAAATACAGTATAATGTATAATTGCAATTAAAATGTAGTGGGAAAACGTACAAATGATTGACACTAAAACAGTTCTGTTTTTCAGCAAGAAGAAAGACTCTGTGGTGATTATTTAGAAGGAAATCATCAAGTTATTTTATTACAGTTCACTAGCACTGCAGTATACTGCAGTATAAGTGACTTATTTCCCAGCAACCCTGCAACAATATTTTAGTAGGAAATCGTGCAAAAAGGTAGACATTGTAACAAGGTCATAACTGTTTTATTTTTTGTTTTTTTAAAAGAGGAGAGACTCTAGTCAGTATGTTGAATATTTAGTAAAAATCATACAAAATGTTACCATGTTGCGCTGTATATCATAAATGTATGGCTTATTTTCCAGTATCAGTGCAACATTTTTGTAGGAATTCATACAAATACATAAAGTTCCATGCGGTAATGTAGCTATAAATGAACTGTTTTCCAGCAAAAGGTGATTCACTGTAATGATAATTTAGTTAAATATATATATATATATACATATATATATATATATATATATATATATATATATATATATATATATATATATATATATATGTATATATATATATATATATATATTATTACCCTACCACTATGTTGCTCATAAGTAGCCTATTTTCCAGTAAAGTAACAATATTTGAGTAGGAAATTGAACTTAGGACATTGTATGGACTGCTTTGTAGGAAGAGGAGAGGCAAAATGGGAATAACTTAGTTACTGTGCAAATAGTTACTATATTACACTACGACTATATGATGTTCATAAGTATCCTATTATCCAGTAGCAGGGCAATAATTTTGTAGAAAATTCTACAAAAATTTAGACGTTGTAATATGTTCATAATTGAACTATATTGCAGCAAAAGAAAGGCCACTTTGGCAATGCCTTTGTTGAAAATCATACAAAAAATTACTATATTCTGCTCATAAGTGAAAATCGTGCAACATGTTGCACACATTATTAAATTCATAACAGGACTATTAAATCAGATGAAAAGTCACACTGTTTGCGGTCATAAATGGACAGTTTTACAGCAAGAGGAGAATCACTGCCGCAGTAACATAACACTAAAACTATATGACCTTAATTCATTAATCAAAGGTTTTTTTCCATAGCAAACTAAAAGCTACAGCAATGTTTTGCTAATTATGCTACTTTCTGTTCTATATTAAATCCTACTAAATTCAATACAGTAAATCGAATAGACTTTTAATATTTAACTGCAGTCACAGACATACCCTGCAAATAAACGCCTTTTTAGCACTGCTGTACAATGATAGCTATACATACAGTATAATTTAAAGCAGCAATTGTTTCACATAATCGCTTCTGTGTACAGAACATTCTTAATACCAGATGTGTGTCTTGAAAACTACAGAACAATGGTTTATTTAACATGGCAGACATGGCTCTATATTTAGCATCTGATTTGTCTGCCATGTATATGAAAGCGCTACTTTTTTCCCCCACTTAATCAGCACATACAGCATAATAGGGCTGCCACACGGGCAATGGCCAGAGATGGCATTACACACCCTCTCAGGCATTTCCTGCTTTCCTCATGACCTCATGTACTAATGTCCATTAATCCTGGCAAACTCTCAACAGCCCATTCTGTCTCAGGGTATGGTATCACAAAGGCTCTCCCACACACGCGCTAACACACAAAAACACACACACACACAGTCAGCAGACCGTGGCTCCCAGTATTTCCCAGCTGATGGCGGAGATAAGCTTTCTCATGATTGGAGGTGTCTATGTGCTTTGTATGTGTGAGAAAGCGCATGGAGGCCTACAGTATGCAGCCGTATAGTTTGGCCCAGGGGAAAACTGTAGAACAATGTAATCCTGACGCCAATCTGTTCAAAACTGCTGTCAGAATGTCTGTAACACGGTGCTAATGTAAACAAATGTACACATTAGTCTGACAGATTTGAAACCTGCAGGTGTTTTTTTTTTCTTTCAATGTCTAGTAATTAAAGAGCTTGTTTAAAAAAAAATTATATGCAGCAGTGTGCCTCTAATGCACACATCTCTCAACTTGATTGATACTGCTTATGAGATTGAGGGTGTTTCTAATATTTTGGTTTGGTTTGGAACGCGAGCAAAATATTACAAAATGCGAACTATTCTCTGACAGCGTCAATCATAATCAAATATTACCTTTGCCAAGTGTGGAAGTGCTAAAGAACTTGCTTTGATCGCCTATTATTGGTTCATTTCTCAGATTGAAAAAAACAACAACAACTGATTTCAACAGAAAAACTGAAGGGATGGATTTTCTTCCAATTTTGGGGAAGAGTTTGGCTCCGAGAATTTTATTCACTTGTGTTACAGTCTACTTGTATTAGGGCCAAATGATATGGTGTCCAACCTGATCAAGCAAATGGAGCTGCATCTACACAGTTGAAACATATTGCCTTGGCTGTCATGATTTTTGAATGAAACAAGCCAGTTGTGACATGTACTGTACATGTTATAATGCATAGTCCAAGTAGTCCTGTCCTTTCTATGTCATACATTTTCTTTTCAAAACTCAGTCATTTTTTATTAAAACACATACATACAATAACTATACTATAAAAAAAATATGCTGTACGTGGTCATCTTGTGTATCCTAATGCAGATCGGGTACCCACTTGTGAATACTATTGTGAATGTGATATTATTCACGGTACGGTCTCCAGAATGTGTATTTACTGGTCTCAGTGCCATATATTATAATTTTGCTATCCCTGTAAATTTGTCAGAGAAGTACAAAACTATGGCAACAATGAAACTACCGTATATAGCCCCAGAATCATAATGGCATCTTCTGTCTGTTCATCACCTGCTCACCGTTCACTGCTAAACTGAACTAAAATCATGAATCTTCAATTTGATTCAATTCAAGTGTTTAATTTGTGATGTTAAAATGTATTTGTTGACACCTGGAGTGCAGCGGTGAGAGTCATTAAGCACATCCATGACCATAAATGTTTGACTTGAACTCCAAACTATTTGGACTATGAGACTTGTCCTTTCATGTCGCAGGAGGGGGGGGGGGGGGGGGGGGAAATGATTATAATCATCTATAACGTCTTTCACTGGAAGCCGAGACGCTGACATACCGAGAGGTCAGCAATGTTAATAGACAGCTTCGGCATTGTTTGTCTGTTCAGCTGCTACCTGAGGCCAAGTGTTTATCACTGTCAGGATTTTAGTGGTTTCAGTTGGCAATGCAGTCATCGAGCTTTGGGAAAGCTGATATTGTTAGCAAAAGCCTTTAAGGCCGAGCCGGCCAAATGGGCCGCCAAATCACAGGCATTATTGTTTGTTACAAATTATGCTGGGACGTATAAATCACATTGAAATTAACAATACCGTCACAAAACAAAGAAGCACACACATCCCCTTTGACCACAGAATGTGAATCCGATATTTCTTACTGGAATAAGATTACTGGAAAAATAAAAAGGCACAGCAAGGAGGGGGCGGGATGTGAATAATAGACATATGTTGCTTCGTTCCCTGGGGTTCCTGATTATGACCCCATTTCATTTCCATTCAGGAGGGACAAACACATCAAACACCTGTGTTTTTGTGTCCCAATGATGGGCTTTTAATTCAGACAAGAGGACGAAGACTGGTTATGGTCCCTCTCATGGCAGGGATTTTCAGGAAATATCATCATGTCTACATACGCTAATGGTGGTCTCTATTTAAGGTCCACACATTAATTGTCTCATTCGACAGTTTAGTGATGAAGTGCCGCCTCCACAACTGAAAATACAATCGGCGTTAACTGTCTTCTGGAATGTGCTTCATCGTGCTCTTCATGGTAACTAAAAGCTCTCTACTCGTGAAAAAATTGTCTCCTTTAAAATACTGTACCTCAAAGTTGAGTTAACTAAGGTCACATGATTAACCAGGTGAACAACTTTGATTGGTCGCACAAATATCCCAAATTCAAACCGTCATTCATTGTCACGAGAAACTTCAGTAAATCTTGCAAGACCTCAGTGAGCATATAAAGGATTGATTCCGTATTTGTTCCACACTCATTCCAGATGTCACTACAGAAGGGTACCAGTGATGTCAAAGAGGAAAATGTGACCGTGTAAAAAAAGAAAAAAAAAGAAATGATCAAAATGTGGGAAAGTGACATGTCTCCATCCTGGTTGCTCAGCACAATAAGGCTAAATAATTTGCATTTGCACTTGGCGAGTTGCGAGTTAAAAGATTACTCCAAATATTTTCTGCACAGTTAATAACAGTTTATGATTTCATGTTAAATACATCCGTGGAAATTGGTTAATAATTAATTATTTCTAAAGTGATACATTTGAGATTTTTCTACTGTATTCAGGAGAAACTAGCAGTGGAGTCAAGAATGGTTGCTAGGCACACATCTGTGGTGCATCACAGTTCCCAAATCCATTTGGGAACTGGAAGTTGTATAGTGAATGAACGTGAGGATTAGTGCTGCCAAGCATCATCTGGACCAGAACACTCAGTCTCACTATTCTTTGTGTAGTACTGTTATGTAGTGGTACCTAAGCATGAACACAATAGTTGAGCCATTTAAGTCGTAGAATTAAATATTTGGTACAATCTGTGTTTAAGGCTCATGGAGAACTGCATGAATGGAAAATGACTACCTTGAGTGACATAAATAGAAAATTGAGGTTTTGAAATTCCTATGCATGGACAAAGAACACCTCATGCTTACTTTATTGCAGGACACTCCCTGGTAGATGAAACAGGTTCTGCTGAAAAATGTTTCACTAAAGCTATCAAAATGTGATCTATATACACACAGCTCCTGAGGTATAGAGTACCTCGTATTTATTCATGTGGATTAGGTACCTGTAAGACCAGGGATGTGGAACCCTTTAACCAAGTCCTCAGAGGGCCTTACTAAATTTATGAAAAAATATGATTCAGCAAACAAACTAATGTTTATTATTATATATTATGAGCATTTGTAGCAGAAATGTTTTGGGGCTTTTTATAACAGTTGCTCTGATATTTTTTGTTTTCAGCTGCACCTTGATTTTTTTTTTTATCTTACCAAGACACTTGCAGCTCTTTGGGAACACTTATGGTAAGGCTCTTGCTTATTCCTGATCGTGCTCGTACTGATGTTATCAAACAGCTGTGGAATTGACCCTGTAACATAGAGATCATGGATGCTTTCTGGACCTTCTCAATTTCACCTCCTCCCATTAGGGATCACCACAGCAAGTCATGGTTCTAACTCGTCTAATTTTTGGGGCTCAGTTGTCACTATTTTTCCCATTTCTGGGCCAGTACTTGAGATCTCCAATAGAAGCTGTGACAGCAGGTCCAGCAGATCGCCCGTGCTTTCATCTATATCGTGTTTTGGTATGCAATTGGGACGACACCACTGTCACGACCATAACAAATGGTTAGCACATCCGCAAGTGTGGAGTTTAAATGTTCTGCCCGTGCTTGCATGGGTTTTAGATTGTCTTTAGGTGTGAATGTGAGTGGGAATTTATGTCTGTCTCTATGTGCCCTGTGATTGGCTGGCGACCAGTGCAAGGTGTACCCCGCATTTCGCTCCAAATCAGTTAACATGGGCTCCAATTCAAATAAGACCTACATTTAAGATAATAATGGGAAAATGTACACTAGTGCAACTTTTTATCTAACCTATGTTGATAATATATGCTTTACTGTGAAGCAATCGTCCCTTACGCAGCTACTGTACCTCAGTCACAGTAGTTGCAGTGATTGCTATCTTGACATAGAGGCATGGACAATTTGAAGCACAGCCATGGAAAAAGAACATATGCTGACTTGACATTTACCTTCAAGTTGTGACGTCGAACAAATGAAAGACTATTAGAAACTAAAGATGCTGAGGTGTGTGTTTTGTTAATGGAGAATGACTGGAATGAATCTACCTCTTTGCGACCCCTAAGTGACGTCTTAGTCACATGAAAAAGCTTCCATGTCACATCTAGAGAAGTAAAGTCTCATCAAGAAGCACTTACAGGTGTCATTCATTAACAAGCGTTCCAACCTGGCAGTTACATCTTGTTGTGCACGTCAGACTTGCTGTCCGGATCGGTCTAAATGCTGATTGAAGATAAGCAAGAGATTTATGGTGGAAAACATTGTATCATTAAGAAGCAGCGATGTCATGGACATGGACATGGACATGGACATTAAGACATGCTCTTAAATTTGACATTGCGTAACCTAACTTTGTTCATAATAGCTCATGATGAGCACAACCAGGTGGCACTTAAACTTTTTTTGCCCCACTTCATATCTGAAAGCGCACTTTAGAGATCAGTGGTGCTGCTACAATGACTGACATGTGAGACCATCCAATGGTTGCACGAGGAGTAGTGCCAGAAATGCCGACCAATCTTGGTCACGCACTGCGAGAAGAAAGTCAGTGCGGTAAGTAAATACATCATATTGTCGTTATTTATATGTTATTTTCTTTTTACTTCCTTTCCAATTTACCTTTTTCAATAAAAATATTCTCTATCTGCTGTATGTTTCGATCTCAAAATGTCGACGCTTCATGGCAAATACGGACGTCTGGTCACGCTACAGTAAATCCATTTTAGGCCGCTAAGTTTACCTGCTATCTTTTTGCAGAACGTAGACTCATACATTACGATTGATATAATCGATCTAAAGGAGAGCTACAATTCAGCTCTTCGTCTTGTGTAGTTGCACTATACCAATTTAGAGCTACAACTAGTCAACAAAATGGAGCTCATTTAGTTTAGCATAGCTGCTAAGATCTGGGGAGATGGCTAACCTAAAATACATTTGCCAGCCGATACATTTATTATTTATCACTTGTCCCGACTGACATGAGCATGATCCTGATCTTAAAATTAATAATTTAATGTTAACCAGATGGGTATGTGGCAGCTATACGTGCGTTGGTAAATCAAAGCTAATTCGCCTTGAAATTTATGCCAGTTGAACAATAGATCTTTTTTTTTTTTTGCCCACATCATAGCAGGTTTATTTTAGTTTTTTAAATCTCGTGAGAACATAACTGGAGACTCAACAACCTCGAGCAGTAGCCCTACGGTGTAACCTTAAACCTTTAACGCAACAAACATTTCCTGCCGGCATTACCAGACAACTAGCAACCCTTTATTGCTCAGTGACTGTTTTTCTCAATGTCTTTATGTCTCAAAAGTGTTCTCTGTCATTGGACTGTCTGTTGTCGTACTAGAGCGGCTCCAATTACCGGAGACAAATTCCTTGTGTGTTTTTTGGACATACTTGGCAATTAAAGATGTTTCTGATTCTGATTCTGCCCTGTTGTGGCAGATGTTAGATCTGTGAGATTTATTTTCCTTTTTTTCCCCTTTTTTTTAACAGATGTGCTTACAGGGAGAGGCACTTTGTTGGTCATATGGAGTCAATACTACATGAAATTATAATAATACTTTCTGATGAGCACACTTCAAACAGCTCCTGTTAAACTGTGTCACACTGTAGTAAAATGATGAATGGTGAGCGTGCAGCTGTCAAGTCGCTTTCGCCTTCTGTCTCCATGACGAATGTTTTTAGACTTTGAAATGCTCCACAGGATGGCTTTGCTTTTGTGCTGTATCACATTTCTGTCTCTTGAAGATAATCTCAAATCAGCCCCCGAACATTTTTCCACCAAGCAGTACAGTTAGGTTCAGTTCCCTACAATACGCAGTTTTTGTATTTTCTCTGTCAGAAATTGTAAAGATTCCCAAAATATCTGACCTGTACCATATAATTTTTTTTAGCATCATTTTGGTACCAGATGTGGTCTGATACAGAATTGTAGTCTAGAGTGAGAAAACACTTTGCGCCTAAATGTGGGGACCTTCCCCAGCAACCATCCAGACTGACACATTGTCAGACAATCTGTTATCAAGGATTTATGTGGGTGACCTGTGGGTTGCGGTGTCAGATCGTTCTCCAGAAAGTGTGCCATGTCTGGCCATAGTGTCTGAGTTTGAGAAATTTGGGTCTCCTTGACCCAATATCTGTTTGATTCAGAATCGTGCCATCTGTATCAAAGGATTTTCTCAAGGGACTTGGTACAAGAGGAGTTGGCTTTCTCTAAGGTCAGTGGTTAATTTCCATAAAACAATCAATCAATGAAATCAAATAATCTAAGACAATAATTCCTATGTTGCTGCTGTCATCTTGGGTTGGATATCCTACAAATCGTGGGGATGTTTCTGTTCATGTGAGAACGAGACCAAGATACTGGAAGCAGATCAAAATAGGAAAATGATCATCTGCACACCAAACAAAAAGCGCGAAACCACTTGAAGAGGTAACATTGGTCCGTCTGCAAACACACTTTGGTGTGGTTTGGGTCAGTTGAGCTCTCACACAAGCACTGCACGGCCCAAAGACACAGACCAATTTTCACACGACATTAAACAAACTCCAAACTCCCCAGACAAATTTTGGTCGATCAATCCATGTATCATTTTCTGCTTTGGTCTGGACCAGAGAACCAAATTACAAGAAAGACTATGCCCTTAAATGCTCTTGAGGTGCTGTGTTATGTAGCTGACACCGCTATTGCTCTAGCCTACACATTGGTAGAAACCCAAGCTAGAGCAGGGATCAGCGTTCTAAAACATACTGTGGTGAATCCAACTGAATGTCACCACTTAATGGAAATGTGGCTTCAGTTTGCATCACCAGTGTCTTTGATGGTGGTACTAACAGAAGTGAATATTATTTTATGAGATCACAGTAACATCTTCAGTCAGGCTTATGTCAGTGAAACCTAATTTTTCTTTTGTACTTACAGCTGTTTCAGTACTTTAGGATCAAAAGTGCATGATTTCTAGTTGTTCGTCCTGTCAGCATGACCACTAAGCCTAAGACTTGACTGCCAAATACTCATATTTTTTGTTTTTGTTTCCAGTGCAAATAACCCTAAATAATGGCAAATATATCGTTACGATTGAAGAAAGAATATTTGTCATAAAGCGCTGAGTTGAGAGATGTGATAGCCGCTTGTTTTACAAATGCTTGCTGGAGGCAAAAGGCTGAACCTTCTCTGCCCGAAGGAGGAGGGCGCCAGGAGGGGTCGTGACCTTTCACCTTCAACTGGCGGCCTCCCCTGCTGGCATGTCACGTCAGAGCAGAGGCGTGAAGTTACTGACAATAGGAGGAGAAATTGAGGAGACAAAGTGGGAAGGGCCAGCGCTGAACCATAAACAGTACTTCATACAGTATATTCTGACAATGTCTCCTTTTCCACTTTAAAACCAGTTTTACCCACTCCTAGGTTAAAAAAATAAATACATAAATAAATAAATACATGCCAAATGAATCTTAGCAAATCTGGAAGCAAGAATTGGAAATTGAAGAATTTACGTGTCCATTGATAGTTACTATATTTAAGTATGTTAGTTAATTCACACTTAAACAAAAAGTTAACGAACACCAAATCAAAAACAAAAAAAGTGGGGTGTCATACAGAAAAGTTAGTTTTCAGCAAAAACGTTTTTATTCAATTTTTATGTGGATGAGATTGATGACTGACAATATGTCCAAAAATTGGTTTCATACTGTACATCATAACAAAAAGTCATAATATTATGCGAAAATAGTAATCATTTTACATGAATGAAGCACTAATATCTAAGTGATGGTGTAAATGGTTGTCAGTTTCTATACATGCCCAGGAAATTTTACAAGAATAAAGCTGTAAAAGCTGTAAAATTTTTAATGAGAGCAGTTACCAGGAAAAACTCAATAGTATACTCAAATAAAGTCTTCGTATTACAAGCATAAACATATACTGTGTAGTACTCGTACTATTTAGAAACTTATAGTGAGGAAGTTACATTTCTATAGCAGTTTAAAAAACAATGACGCGGTCATATATTACATTTTTCTCATAATATTGTGACTTTAGTTCCACCATGTTACCATTTTTCATCTGTCATCTCAGTTTTACTACCTACTTGGTAGTAATCTTTTTATTACACTGAGTCCAAATGGAATTAGTGGTTGTGCATGACTGATAAGCTGTAGCACATCCATCATCTCTTGTGGCTTACGCTGCACAGCTGAGTGGTATTTTTTTTTCCTGCTGGTCACACAGGAACGGGAAATGAATGTTTGGGCATCGAGCTTTACACTTGTTCATTGATACTCGCTACATAATAAATAATACATCCCTAAGGTATGTTGTTAAGCTCGAGTGAATAGTGCATCTGTGGAGTATCAGCACTTGCACCATGTTTCTTTGCAACATGTACTCATGAGAATTCCTTAGAAGTACTATGAAAACATAAAACACTCTTGGGTTAATACACGAGAGTGTTTTAAGTTTGAACTGGAAAACAAACAATACCATCATTTCAAGATCGATAGGATTATAGTGTCAGGGCATAAAGAAGAATGCTACTCCACAGAACAGCGATTCCCAACCAGTGTGTTGCGGCACATTAGTGAGAGATCATAGAATTATCCAATTTGATGTCATTGATCAGAAAATTATTGTTTACCTTTGTTCATCTATCTAGGACAGTGACGTATATTGACAGGCACAGGAATTCAATTCTCTTTTACTGGAGGGCAGACGGTCCAGTTAACCTTTATCTACCGCTTGTCATTCATAAAACAACAACAGCTTTGTGTTCAACTAAACAAGCCCACATTTCACACTAAGCAAATCTGTGAGTAAATTGAGACAAGAACATGACCTCCACAAAGGCGAAACTATACGCTATCTTTTTGTCTGTCGTTCAATTTTTAAGGAGGTTAAGGATATTAAGGGTTGCTTCACAAATGGTTAGAGTAGTGTCTGTTTCCTTCTGAGATACAGCTGACATGGGATAAATTTCCATATTTGCCATTTACACTCTCCGTGTGATTGACTGATAACAATTCAGGACCTGAACTCAACCGTGACCCTAAAACCAGTAGTTTTAAAAATCAGTATAAAAGATGGATGGATGGGTTCACTTAAACAACATTGCATTTTGTATGAGAATCCCTCTTATTCCAAATAATCCTATTTGGTTGTTCCATTTTGTTGCTTTGATGGATAAGCACTATGCTGCTTCCTGACAGAATCCAAACAAGTTGACGGTGCTTGTGTTGTATGGCCAGACTTGATGGATATCGCCATGTGTTTGCTGTTGTAGTCAGGTGTGTATGTGTATATTTTATCTTTTATAAGGGGTAGTTGGTGTCTCTTCAGGTCCAGCCCACATTTCCATGCCAGAGACTGCAAGCAGCAGACGGACATGCTCAGACGTGCTCTGTGCTGCTGTGATATTTTTGGACTGTTGTATTAGTGAGAGAACTGACTAGAGATACTTCCCTTTTTAAAAGTGAATGATAGTCCCCCCCCCCCCCCCCCCACTCCCCTGTTGGTTTATTGTGAATTACTATGCAAGAATTTTTTTTTTACAAAGATTCCAGTTCTAAAAAAAAAAAAAAGAAAATGATCGTCCTTACATAATTGATCTGGAAACAACTGACCATTAGCTCAGTGAGCATGTCAATCAGGGATTCCCAAATTGTGGTGCGTCCTTCATGGGGGTGTGCAGTTCGCAAGATTAAAAGTGTATTGATAGTCCAGTATAATACTCACAAATTTGCATTGTCTTCTTCTGAAGACCACAAAAAGACTTCTCTCAAAAAACAGAATAATCTGATCATTTAAAAAAAATGACAGAAATGCTCTTCTGCCAGTCTCCTTCTATGTCATAAAATCATAATCACATGTTTTGATCATGCTAGCTTCAATTTGGCTTTTCTTTTGACCTTTTCTTTTAGGGTGAGTGTGTGGGAAAGAGGGTGCGCTATCTCTGTCGGGATGTTGAAGCGGTGTGGCTTGAAAGGTTTAAAAAGACGTTTTTCGCCTTTTTTTGCATGTTTCTTTGGGATATCACTGACGAAAAGTGTAATGATGATCATAGAACAGGTATGCTTATATCTACAGTAAAAAGTGCTCATCATAGCAGGAGCACATTTAACCTGAAACCTCACCTCAGTCCATTAATTCAGATAGGTCCCTACTAAAGACCCAGGTACCAAACACATGGAAATAATGGTTACACCACAGACTTGATCTGACCTGTCAAAGTAAGACAGCAGCACAGTTCATGCATGCCTGTTTAAAGCACACACACACATACACGCACTCGGTAAGACAGAATTTGATGACTATGCACCGTGTGTCACAACAGATCCCGTGCATTTGCCGACAAATGGATGTCAGCGGGGAAGCACGTTCCTGGCATCGCACCTGTAAACTGTGATTTAAGTACGCTTTTAGTCTACATCCAACCCCCACCTACTTTTGAGATTTGCTGCAAAAACAGGTTTTGTGTAATTATAAGCTTTGAGAGGACAGACGGGAGGGAAAGTTTTGCCCCATTTGGCTTCAGCTGGTGATCTTTGAAAGTATTTAAATGTGCTTTTGACAGCAGACCATGCAATAGATTCATCACTTCTCTGCCACAAGGATGTGTGTTTACTGTGCATACATTTACGCACATTCCTAGGCACAAGTTTAAGTCTTAAGTTGATAGATCCTATACTTTGAGTGTGAATGTGCATACGCACGCTTGATAAATAAGGCCCCAGGACCAGGTGCATCTCCCCTGTCCTGCTGCTTGTCCAAGACACCATACGTGTTTGCAACACTATTAATGGCGTATATGTCGATGTTTTTGGAGGATAGACATTTTACTAACTCCTCATGCACTTTTAAACAACTGTCAACAGTTCTTGTGAACAAAAAGAAAAGTCGCTGTTGTTTGTTTACTTTAGATTTGAGTTCAGTCACGAGAGCAGCCAGTATACTTCTTGCATTTAACTTCGTTTCCCAGCATGCATTGCACCATGCAATACTGAAATTTTGTCGTATTGAAGTTGTTCACGCGTGTTTATGTTCCCCTTTCATGTTGTTTTAGCACTAGCTTCTGCACTAACCATAAACCATAAGAATTGTCCAAAGGTTTCTGGGCTGCAGTGATCAGAGTTCTGCTTATAAAAATGATGCGTATTGTTATATAGGATCTGCGAAAGCTTATGAAAACATTATTTATTATTTATACTTTAAATGAACCCTGAGCATTATAGCATCGAACATGGTTTTTCCATGCACTTAGCCACCCCGTTGAGGCCCAGTGCTCCCTGGAAGTTGTAGCTGGGTAAACTGAAGGCCAAAGAGCCAGGAGGTCATATAGGGTTAAACTGAAATAACTCTGACAGAAGCAGGCCAGTTGCAGAGAGCATGTGAAGAATCCTAACCTTAGCTGCTGTGTGTCGCGGGGCACCTCTACCATGTGCTGTAAAGCATGACGAATTTTAAAATAGCAATAATGTATGAATTTCACCTTGTTCATCCCTTTCTTGTGTAAGGGCTTCTTTGTTGGGACCTGAAATCTGGGATGTCATCAGATATGATTTAGAAAGATTAAAGTCTGTCAAAGGGGGATTTGACGAGAGATTATACCTTCATTTAAATTTCAACAGCTCTGCTGGTAATTATATGATACACTGATGACTGGCCCGTTTGCGCAGGTTCTGTCAAAGAACAATAGTTTTATATCTAAGGTTAAACGTGATCTGCTCCAGAATGCTTGTCAACCTCCGCTTTGTTCGGATACATAAAAAAAAACAAAAAAAAAGACTATAGGAAGTCAATGGAACCTCTGTTTTCATGATTAATCCTTTCCAAGAAGTCTGACTGAAACTGAATCGTATGAAATCTGAAGCAATATTTCCCATTGTCAATCTGTTCCAGACACCCAAAAATATAAACAAAAAATACATTTGCATAAAGAATAAATAGCATTCTACCTGTTCCTCTGTATTTGATCCAATAAAGCTAAAGAAAAAGTCAAGCTCCCTTAAGTAAATCCTTCGTTGCTGAATGAAAATGTAATTCCAAATTGTACATCCTCAGCTTGCATTTGAGTTGGGAATTTTCATTTGAGTATGTTATATATGTAAAAAAAAAAGCCATAAGAAAAAAAAACCACACACACACACATTGAGTTAATCCTGAACTGAGATTATTTACATTTATTTTCTTTAAAGTCTTTGCTCTGAATTCAATTACAATTTTGGTTCAAGTACTGTTAAGTTAGAGCAAAGCTAAAGAAAAAGCATAGTTAATATTTTGATGATCAAAACCAAACATTTATTCCCTACTGTTGCTTAACATACATACCGTTGATTTGGATTGGCGTTCCATGTTTAGCCTCTATGCTAATGCAAACAGCAACTCGCATATAAAACCAGATTGTGTTGCATTGTGGGCCCCCTGCCTGGTCTCTCGTGTGCCCTCCCCGAAGCCTCTTATATGTTCTTTCCTCCTCCCTTCTTGTTATGTCTACAGTCACCATGAATACGGCGCTCTATTCTTGGCCGCACATTCACATGAATGTACGTGAGAAAGGCGGAGGGGTCATAATGACCGGTATAAAAAGCAGTGGCAAGGAAGTTGGCAAACATTTAAATGTATTTAGCTGCACTATTAAATTAGAGAGCAGGCAATCTATGTGATCTGAAGTAGCTCAAATAAATGTTTTTAAGGCTCTGGTGGCAAACGTTTACTCTTGGCTGCTTTTCCCCTCGCAGCTGGCTGCGTGGGCTGAGCAGCTGTGTTTGAACGTTGGCACGGTTGGTACCGAACTACTACGCGTGGACCGGTGCCTACAGAGTGAATGTTGTCTGTACAACAAGCTCTTTGTTATGTGCCATCTTATTTGTATCTTGGGGTGGTATGCTTGGGGGCTTCTTAGGAACAGGTAAGTTCAAATAAAACATCCATCCATCCATTTTCTGTACCGCTTTTCCTCACTAGGGTCACGGGCTTGCTGGAGCCAACCCAGCTATCGTCGGGCGAGAGGCGGGGTACACCCCGAACTGGTCGCCAGCCAATCGCAGGGCACATATAAACAAACAACCTTTCGCTCTCACATTCACACGTACGGGCAAGTTAGAGTCTTCAATCAACCTAATATGGATGTTTTTGGGATGTGGGAGAAAACCCACGCAGGCACGGGAAAAACATGCAAACTCCACACAAGCGAGGCCGGGATTTGAACTGTGAGGCAGATGTGCTAACCAGTCCCCCACCGTGCCGCCTAAAATAAAACAAAATAATTAAATTACATTCAATTATTTGAAATAAGAAGGCAAAATCTACATTTCTCATGATTAATTATGACATTTTAACTGAAAATGAAAAAAAAACTGAAACATTTTTTTTCCACTGAACTTCACTGTCTCGTAAGCTTTATTGGTGTTTCAAACTTGTTTTGTGACTTTAGAGGCATATTTTAGTTGAAAATGCCAGTCGAAAAAAGCCAAAGAGGAAACAAAATGTGCGAGTCATTGCAGTCAGGCTCACAGAACTGAGGTCTCATAATATCTGTTATTGTTTCAAACTAATTTTGTGACTAAATAATAATAATATTGATACCTTTTATTTGTGAGCGCCTTTGGAGAACCTCAAGGACACTGTACATCAAATACAACAACAATAAAACAAAATATTTAAAGCAGGGGTCACCAGCCTTTTGGAAACTAGGAGCTCCTTCTTGGGTACTGATTAATGTGAAGGACTACTAGTAATTCTGAAATGAGAAATTTGCTTAAATTAACTTGAATTATATTTTATTATTAATATGTGATGACAGTGATGATGTTAATGATTTCTCACAATAATCAATAAATCAATATGCAACACATTTCTACAACATTCTTCTATATTGCTCCTACATAATGGAAAACGCTAAAGGTGGGCTAACGAATAGCATCAGTGTCACCGTGTCATAACCCATTTCCACAATGCATTCGAACACAAATGGTGCAGCAACACATTTAGATTAATATAACAATTCTCACAGGTATATATTCTTTATGCTCCGTGAAGAACGACTAATATTACTGCCGTACTGGGGAGCCGAGACCATGTACAGTATAGCCGTATGTCCGTATTATACAGCCCCCAGGTTGCCAAGGCACGCATACATGAAGTAGTAACGCAATGTCCATTGAATTGAAGCACAAAAGGTGGGAAAAACTACCAATTTTTTTGTGCAACTTTTTCTTGCTTTTTTTGTATCTACCCTTATTCTCTTTTCCGTGTTCCTTCCAACTTTTACCGCTGACGATGTGTTGGGTGTCGCCTATGAAGACAGGTCAGCTTTGGGCTTCGGTCTTCAGCGTCTTTGTGGTCTTGTCAGTGTGTGCGTGGCTTGGCAAGGGGTGGCGGCCTAACAACAAGCATAAAAGTAATTTATCTCCCCGGCATAGAAAAGAGAGAAGCCCCGCTTCTCCCGCTTCCCTTAACCACCCCACCAGTAACTCCTCTTTATCCAAGTCTCCCACTCAGCAGCTGTTCCTCTCACTTTCCGCACTCTCCCCCTCGCACCAGCCGCACTGTGATGCCTTTGTTTTATTGTTTGGCAGCATTTTGGCGGCCCCCCTCGTGCGGAGCGGGGCAGGGGTCCGACTCCCTCGGAGTGCGGATGCTCGGCTGTAAGCGTCGGATTAGGGGCATCGGTTGGCTTCTAAATGAGCTTTTCGGAAGCCATTACTTTTTGGCTAGCGTTACAGCCACGCTGGCTCTTAACACCTGCTTACCTGGCACGATGCTCTTTGTGCTGAGGTTGTACTTTTAAAATTAAAAAAAACATTTGGGTGGAGCAGCCAGCACACACCTAATGTT
The DNA here is from genome assembly GCF_024500385.1 of Phyllopteryx taeniolatus. Taxonomy (NCBI): domain Eukaryota; kingdom Metazoa; phylum Chordata; class Actinopteri; order Syngnathiformes; family Syngnathidae; genus Phyllopteryx; species Phyllopteryx taeniolatus. Next base: position 12,566,824 of record NC_084519.1, read on the forward strand.
ATATAATGTTATGTTAGCTTTAGCATTAGTGCAAAATCTTACTGTTCAGAAATGTGTGCAGTGCCTTTACAAACTTTTGCTCATTCTATTGTAAGGCAATATGTTGAAACAGTAGTTGAATGTATTAAAATAAAAATAGGTAATGGTATTCATGGTAATTCTAGTTTTGAAATGAATTGAAAGGTGCAAAACGTTGTAATGAGATGAATAGGACAAGTTTGTAAAGTGCTATGACAAACCTGTGGACAATGCCCTTTTTAAGACATAATTTTGTAACATAGTAGTTGACTGTATTAAAGCAACATATGTATAAACTTAATAATTACAGTGTATAAAATAGATTTGAAGGTACACTGGATCATAATTGCTTTTAGAATATGACACCTCATGATCACCTACATCACTTTGACCTGGTTCAACATTCCCAAAACATAAAATTGCAATCATTGCTGAGTTAGGCTTTTTGTATGCACATCTCAGCATCTCCAGCCCATTTGCTTGCCTAAAAAAACAAAACAGAATCAAAAACACAGAGTCAGCTGCAGCTCCAAGAGCTGTCATCTTGCTTCCGACTTGTCCATAACAACACAATTTTGAATTGAGTGTTGCCAGAGTTGGTGGCTTTTCCAATAATGTGGACTTCAGCCCATATTTGTGGCTTTATAGTTATAGAGTCGAAGCAGTGGGCTGCTGTGTAAAAATAAATAGCACGCTGGTTTCCTGCACCTCCTATGCGCTTTCCCAACTCTGCGACGTCAACGTCGCGCCTGTGGACATGTCGGAACGATAACAATCACAGCTGTTTACCCGTCAGGGCCACTTTTCCTCATCGGAAATAACTCGGAGTAAATGGACAGAGAGCGGAGAGACAGCGCAAACTGAAATAGAGATAACCACTTCATGGGGATTTGGCGCCGTATAAATAAATGCCTATTTTTGTTTTCGGAACTTTTGTTATTTCCGCAGCATTGCTCCGTGTGACTTTGAGTTGGTCTGACTGACTGTCGAGGTGACAAAAGTATCCACACTCTGTACTTAAGTAAAATAGCCTACTTGTGCGGAAGAAAAGAAAAAAAATATGGTTAAAGTAGAAGTACTGATTAAATTCCTACACTTGAGTAAAACTAAAACAGTGCAGACACTGATATGCACTTAAAGTCCTTGTAAATTGAAAATAACTGTCACTCAAATACCAGTACTACGACCTTGAAAAATGGATATTACTTTGTCTCCCGTTGTTCTTATGCACAAAACTACAATTTTGAGCCGCCTAAATCCATCCACTCAAAGCGTCCAGTGGCTGGCATATATTACACCAAGTTGTCATGGAGCTTTTCCTTTTCCACGCCACAACAACGAGGCGCTCTCAAGCAACCACTCCAGCTCAAAGCTCCGGGCCACACGCTGGCTGTCAAGTCAGACTTGTTTATTTTCTCTCCCTCCCTCCTTGCTATTCTGTGTTTCTCTACATGACATGCATGCACTCACTGCCGACAACGAGGCCCTCTAAAGGAGCCACGCCAGCGAATGATCCCAAGGGAACATGTATTTTCGAGGTGTAGCCATAGCTAGCTAGCTAACTGCACATAATGCAATGGCGCCCAATGACAACTGATGCGATCAAAGGCGCTCAAGTTCTTACTGTATAGTTACTGTGAATAGCGGGGGTCCACTTGAACAATAAAAAGGTATTTGGACTTCGTTACTTCCCATCACTGCTGACCATGCTGCTCGTCTTGTTAGTTGAAATTCGGGCCATGCAGGTTACAGGCTTGTCCAGTGGCTCTTTAACTGCCTTCCTTTTGCATTAAAGCTGACGTGCAACAGGCGGCCTGTAACGAGCTGTCATCTTTAACACTTAGCAAAATGTCAGACGGGTCCAGCACCCCCAATGTGTGTGTGTGTGTGTGTGTCTTTAGGTGTGTGTGTCACATAGAAAGAATCTCTAACAGGTGGTATCAGCTATTGGAGTTTGCCACTGAGAGGTTGAACAAAAGCTGTAGATATTTTTGAATGCCGGCTTGCGTCTGGCTCCTGTCGTACTCTTTGTGTGTTACATATGCGCGTGTGTGTGTTTGTGTGTGTCTGTGTGTGTGTGTGTGTGTCAATGTGTGGTCAGCTCCGGACTGGCCATTGTGGCCTTGGCCCTCAGCAGATGTGGTCTGAACAATGAGCTGGGTAAATAAAAGGAAGTGGTGTATAAATAGCCCCTTATGTCTGCATGAGTGGAGGTCCACTGCGATGCGTGTGTGTGTGTGTGTGTGTGTGTGTGTGTTCCTGTTTGAAGTGAATGGGTTGTACTGTAGAGAGTTGCACTGTGTTGAGATGCCACAGGTGCAGTTTGTTTGAATATAAAGCACATTTTTCCATTTCCAGCATTTCCAGAAATATGTTAACTTTGTTTTGGTTGCTTTCACAAAGCAAAACATGTCTTAATTTGTTTGGAAATGTGTCATTTGGGAAACAAATAGACCCCTAATAACGCCTAAAACAAAAAAAACGCCACTGCTAACCAAATCAATAGCCCCTACCGAAGCAGGTTGTTCTTGCTACCACATTATCAATCAAAGCACTTACAACTAATAAGTGCATGACCTCTTTTATTTATTTTTTATTTTTTCTTGACCCATTCGGCTGTTAGGTCAAGCAGAATGGAAAATCTGTATCCCTTTTATGCCGGAACAGTTTTACTGTGTCACAGTGGAGTTTTTAAGCTTCTGCTGTGGTATTATAATTGAGGTTTATTGAGAATCAGACTTGATCAGTCGAACAGAAAAAAAATTCTAGAAGGGAGAGACAAAAGACAAAGCACTAATTGTAAACAGGGTGAGAAAAGTAAGTCATATTACATTATCTACAACAATGAAACATTAAATATGAGTGTTGCATGGATCTGTAGTGCTACACACTGTGAGGGAAGGACAGGACAAGATAGAACAGGAAAAGGACAGGAGAAGAAGCATGCAGGACAAGGGTCGTGAACCCGGCTGTACAATTGAAGTGTGGTGGCATTAATTATGTAAATTATAAAAGTCTACAGGACAAGAGTATAAGTGTGGGTATACACAAGCCATTTGCATATTCATGAGTTATTTGTCGCAGTAAGTGCGTGACCCCACACCCAGTGAAAGAGTCCCAGAGGTGTGTGCCTGCGGACACATGCAAGTGAATTGACACCGTTTTACATGCACAAAAACTGACAGAAGTGTCCTGTAATTGCTGTGGCCGCACCGCGGCGGCTGAGGACCACGCCCGATCAATCGAGGGGCGGGATCGGGCCCAGGGGTCCACCCGAGAGCAGCCCGGCGGACGGGACACGTCCCACACCGAGGGACCCAGGGCGGTCCACCGGCCCCACCGAGGCACCCCGACAACCCGGTGGGGGCCGCAGGGACCTGGGTGTTGAAAATTAAAAATAATAATAATAAAAATAAATAAATCGATGATAGCTGGGATAGGCTCACCACGCCTGCGACCCTAGTGAGGAGAAGCGGCTCAGAAAATGGATGGATGGAAATAGAATAATAATAAAACAACAACACCCTCGACAACAAAGAATATAGAATTCCATTGTTTACTTTCACACTTATGAAAATAGTCTTGCTATTGTCAACTGTCAAATGGCACCCTACTTAGGCAAAGGAATTATCAGTCTAGATTTAGCATGTTGAGGAAAGGTGACCAGCTATCTACATATATGTGTAATTGAAGTTTTTGTTCTGCTGATATTTTTTCTAGTGCAATATAGTCTATGATGAGATTTAGCTACGGATTGATGTTAATAGCTTGTTTGTTTTTCCAGTTTAATAGAATTGTTTTCTTAGCGCTAGCTAACACGACAAGTAATGATTGTGAATATTTATTAGGAGGTCAATTATACTTACGTCGCCATGTATGCACAATCTTGGGGAAAGTGGAATCCTGCAATTTAAAATATACGAGAGTTTTTGTATAACTGAAGACCAAAAGCATTGAATTGGTGTACATTCCCATAAAGGGTTGCTCACCAAAAGACGACTTCCAAAAAAGAGGTGTTTTACTTCCCAGGTATTTTTTGCATTCAAGAGCATTAAAAAATTTACTTAAATTAACAAGCTATTACCACCACTTTAAAGTGGTTGATATTGCCTAAAAGTAACAGACAAAGTGCAGACAGAGCAATAGTATCAGTTTAAAAAAAATATGAAATTGACCATATTTGGACGTATAGGATTTTCCGCCCGACAACGCCGATATTATCCAAGATTAACCAAACTGAAATGTTTTTGGTGTAATTGAAATATGGCATAGACCCACAAGAAGTATGGGTGCATGGTATATTCAGTGTACGGCAGTAGATAGTATAAATTTGGCCTCCGGTATAGATCTAGACTCCACCGACCAATTGCGTGTATCTTCCTCAGTGTGAAAATGGTTTCAATGGCCACAGAGCTGCCATCACCATTATTTTATTCAGCTCCAAGCCAAAACAAAAGCAAAAACCATTTTGTGTTTTTCCCTTTTAATCTACTCATACATATCACTCACATATCCAGTACATTGACATAGGGTTGGTGACATCACTAAATACTAGTCTGGCATGCATAATAAAAAACATTTGTTTTGTTTTTGCAGGTCCATGTGAATGTCCGTGCTGTCTGAAAATGCACATAGTGTCGCTTCTCCTTTCTTGAGTGATGGTTTCAATTTCAAGCGCCTATGTCTCTCGGGCGGGCGTCCTAGATTCTGGGTTCTGTTACAGCTCCACGGGGACGTGTGTGCACATATGCGTGTGCGGTTGCGGGTCCGGGCCGGGCTGAGGCAGCTGGGTGTTGTCAGTGAAGCCGCTGATGGCCTATATTAACAGCACACTTCAGCTGAAATCCAATCCGGTTGAAGTGGGGGAATGCTGATAACAGCATAAAGGAAGTACAGTTAGGCGTTACTCAAATAACTTGAGCCTGATCACGCTTTCCCTCGAATAATGAGTGGCCTCCACTCCAATAGACAGCGAGCATCTCAATGAGGTTCGTTGGCCGCTTAAAACAAATAAATGGCTAATACCACTAATCGACGCCTGGTCTTTTCTGTATTTGAGTTAATTAAGGCCACTCTACTGTTGGTTGCATACTGTACTATGTGCACTATCGTTCAAAACTTTGGGGGTTACTTAAAAATGTCACTTTTTTAAAGGAACAGCACTAGTGCATATATATATATAGTGCATGGAGATACGAGTGACCTGACTGGCGTGTTTTTCAAGATACGTGCCGTCATGATTTTGTTTGCTTTGACTTGAAAAATGTAAGATACCAGTGCTTTATTGTGGCAGTGAACTCAACTCAAGTCACTTCATAATAAGCAGCAAAGAGAATTATGTGTTGTTTATTTATAACAACCACATAACTTTGCTTTAAAGTTGACTAGCTTAATGCTAACACATAATGGGAAATGCTATAGACAGGCTAATTAATAGCGTCGGGTTTACAGTGTTATAACCCTTTAAGCAATGGATATTTGAACACAAACGAAGCAGCAACACATGTAGACAGATAATTTGACAGATACTCACAGGCATATATTCTTTATCCTCTAGGAAGAACGACTAATATCATTGGCTTACTGAGGAGCTGAGACCGTGTACATGTACAGTAGATCCATATGTCTGTATTATACTGCCCCCAGGTGGCAAAGGCATGTGCATAACAAGGAGCAGTACAATGTCCATTGAACAGAAGCAAAAAATATGGCAAAAATCGTTGAATTTCTTTACATTCTTTTTAATTGTCATTACAGTCAGGTTTTTTAAATAAAGTACAGTACATATTATCATGCTATTTATTAAAAACAAACTTGGGGAGGCTGGCACAGATTAATGGCATGTCTATTCATTTCAATGGAGAACGATGATTTCAGTGTTTTGTGCAGTACATGGTCACAGAACAAATTACACTCGTATCTCAAAGCGCCACTGTATTATAAATGAATCAAAGATAAAGTTTTAACATGTGTAAAAAACTGCTTTTCTTTAAAAAAATAAGTAAATTTCCAAGTGATCCCCCAACTTTTGAATGGTGGTGTAACAGCCTGTTCTGATCACCATCAATTATATCATTTCCATTTGTGTTTGACACCGTGGAGATTATCTTCCTGTTTATGTCTGTGGGGCGTAGAAGGTGCTGCGTCAGCGAGTCTGCGGGTGGGGACGGCTTTATGGCGCCCATCTTCTCTTTGGGTCACATGTGGGATGAGTTAAGACTTGTTGAGACGTGTGCATGCAGCGTCAACACAGCGGTGAAAAATTGAAGCTTTAGGTGGACTTCAGGATGTCATACTTGAAGCTTATTCTTTAATCTTGATTTTAACATATTTTAATAAATGTTATAATAATTTCAAATAATCACATAAATAATTATTAATATTTGTGTTTATTCATGGCGGCACGGTGGCCGACTGGTTAGAGCGTCAGCCTCACAGTTCTGAGGTGCGGGGTTCAATCCCCGTCCCCGCCTGTGTGGAGTTTGCATGTTCTCCCCGTGCCTGCGTGGGTTTTCTCCGGGCACTCCGGTTTCCTCCCACATCCCAAAAAAACATGCATGAATTGGAGACTCTAAATTGCCCGTAGGCATGACTGTGAGTGCAAATGGTTGTTTGTTCCTATGTGCCCTGCGATTGGCTGGCAACCAGTTCAGGGTGTACCCCGCCTCATGCCCGATGACAGCTGGGATAGGCCCGCGACCCTAGTGAGGAGAAGCGGCTCAGAAAATGGATGGATGGATGGATGTGTTTATTCATGTCATTATAATTAGAAGTCAATAATTTAATGATGGAACATGATTGGTAGGTAGCGTCACTTCACTTATCCCCCCCACCTCCTCTGTAACACCTTCTGTATCTGATTGGTTATTCTTCGTCAGGCGCGGTAATTTAGATAAGAAATGCTGACTAATAGTGTCCATTATAGTACATTTTAATGTTTTTATTTTGATGATTACTTCATTCAATCTTAATTCTTCAGACAGAGACGTTTTGGGCAATTGTATTCATTCAACCTGGTGGGAACAATTTGGAAGGCACAAAGCGAAGTCTATAAAGGCATGCTCAGATGAGTTTGGTGTGGAGGATCTTTAGAGCCACAACCTAAATAATGTAAAGCTCTTATTTGTTTTGGACTAAGTTCACCGAGAGGAATTTCTTCCCTTGATCAGTGTGGATTTTTGGTCAGGTCGGGTTTTAAAGGGCTCAATGAACATTTGCAAAGCCTTGGTTGAGGGCTCACCTCTAATTTTGGGCTCGCTGGCAACAAAACCCACCACTTACCTTATTATGTCGGGGGAGACCAGGCTGGGCGGTGAGAGAGGACTGATTGGCGGAGAGCTCGAAGGCTGAGAAAAGAGGATGGTGAATGAAAGAAAGGGATTGGAAAAGGGCAAAATAGGGGGAGCATTACGAGGAGACAGACGTCTGACGGGGGAGTTTGAGTGTTCGAGAGAGCAGCCATTTTCCTTTGCTACTGTAAATAATAGCCTCCGCTTGAGTTGGACGGCTTTCACGGGTCCTTTTGTGAGCCGTGACATCTTACGTTCCCTAAAGAGAGACAGCGGGGCTTGAGCTTGGCATGGGAACCACAGCGTATTAGCGCCATATCAATATGAGGGAACGTAAGCCTCCGCAGGTCAAAGGGAAGCTGCCAACACACACTCCTGCCCCTTTATCTGACTAAAACCCACACAGGCAGGACACTAACTAATAATTCACATAGCTTTACTCACCCGGTTTTATTGAATTCAGGTTCATGCTCTTCTTGCGATCGAATTTGTTGTTGAATCCTTCCTTTGCACTCTTTCAAAAAAAAAAAAAAAATTGTGGTATTCAACAATGTCAATACAGTGTAACCTCCAAGGGTGAAAACACTTCGTTCCGGGATGCTGATGATTCTTAAATATCTATGCGGTTTTCTTTTCCCATAGGACGTTTTTTGCAATAGAAATAATCAGTTCAAGGGTCAAACTATTAACTGTAAAGACAATGTTTTAAGTAACATTTTAACTCATAAAAGTGTAAAAAAAAATAAGGTAACCACTGTTGATATTGTCATTGTAAAAACAATAAAAAGCAGTCATAACTTTCCTGATGAATGTAAAGGTACATTGCCTCATCTCACCTTTTAACATTCTTATTCACTTAGCAATTTAGAGTCCTCACTGAACCTAAAATGCATATTTTTGGAATGTGGAGGAAATCAGATTACCCAGAGAAAAACCCACACCAGGCAAGAGTCGCACCAAGAACCTTTGACAGTGAAGCAGGTGTGACAACCACCCAAGCGCTGTGCCGCCACACACAAACCTGTCTCCATCAATTTTACTGAAAGACACTAAAATGGATGTAGACAATATCATTGGCATAGAGGTTTTTAATATGAAAGAAATTGCTCTTACTGTGCTAGTCATCCACAACTAAACTGAATAAGCCTTCAAACTTAGTCCGAACCCCTTCAGAGAAGACCTCCAAGTAGTAGAAGGACTGCCTCAATTAGTGGCTTTTGATGGACTAGCATCCCAGAGTGAATCAGTCTTAAAATCATAGGCTGTGACTTGCTGTTGGCAGCTATAGAACACACAGAGGAAGTTGAAAATGATTTTTCCTGGTGCGGTTTAAAGAGCGTAGCTGACACTCGCTGCTCTGGCTACGGTGAGTCCATGTGTTTAATGTTAAGATGAAAAGCATGACATGAGTCAAGAATAACAAGGAGGCTGCAATTAAACCATCGAACGTGCTCTACTTCAGAGGTAGAGAACACAGTAGGCTTCATTCAGCGTCGTCTTGGTCCGTTTTTTTTTGTGTTTTTTTTCAAGCGCGTAATTGTTTATACCTGTGTGGGTTAGCATGTCTGCCTCACAGTTAAGTATGTTTTGGTCATCCTGCTGGAAGACCCATCCACGACCCATCTTCTCTATTCATGCTGAGGAAAAGCAAAAACAACCTTGACGTGCACTTGAATTGACTGATCTTCTACAGATTCTTGTATGAGGTCAATCAAACTATGAGAACCTGTTGTGTCACTGAAAACCTACAAACCAAAGGCGGTTTTAAGGTTTATTACTTTATCGTGGATGACTCATGAAAGGTGGCCACAGTACAAACAGTAAAACAAGAAAGATCTCAAAATTTCCTGTACTGATCATCACATGCCCGCGGGAAGTCCGTGAAGATGTGAGATACCATCACTGACATCAATGTTGGTGACGAGGCCGTCACATGAACATGATTCACCTGCCTAATGGTCTCACGTCCTGTTTGATAGCTCCATCTGTAAACAACCAAATGAGACGTGCAGGAAATAGGGTGGAGCAGTGGGGTGATTGTTCTTCCTGTTGTTTGCAGTAACAGTTCGCAGATGATCATTAGTGTCCCAGAACACTTGAAAGATTCAATGATAAATGCAGATTCAAAATCAATTTTTGGAAAGTCCTGAAAGAAAGAAATGATGCAGCTATTGAAAAAAAATTATTATTATATTTACATTATGACAATTGCAGGGCAAATGCATATTGACAGTAGGTTCCCCACCAATACAGTAAATAGAAAAAGCACATCAACAAACAACCATTCTCAGTCACATTCACACCTCAAGACAATTTAAAGTTTAAAATTAATCTGACATCCATATTTTTGGAATATTGGATGAAGTCAGAGCAGCTGGAGAAAACCTCTGTCTGTTGACTAGTTAAAGCGAATAATTTCAACAATAAGATTGAAGGATCGGAGGTTATCAGTTCGATTTTCCACCTCTGTCTGTTTTTGTTTGCGTTTAAGAGTGCAAGGTGTGGTGTGGAGTTACAAAGGCTCTGTGTAACTGTTTGTGGGTTTTCAAGGTTTGGATGATGCTGACCCGCATCTCCTCTGTATGCACTGGTCACTTCTACTCCAGACTGCAGGAGTCGATCGATTTGAAGCAATGCAGTATGGGAGTTTTCAGTGGTGTGTTCAAAAGGTCTTCCAGCAGTGAGGTTATCAAGGGTCAAGTTGTAACACCATTTGCAGTTTCACAGTGAACACACGTGCGCTTGTGTTTTTACTGGAAAAGACAGCGCAAACGTTAAGAAACGCTTTATCCAAGTCAGGAAGCTATGTCAGCCAGGCAGGAACAGCAGCAACCGGCTCCCATTGAGGGGACTTTCCTCCATCCTGCTCAGTTAGGAACGCAGAACAATGACCACATGACTCTCCCTCACACACTTAAGAAGATCACAAACTTGCAAACACTTGATCACAGCAGGTGTGCACCTTCGAGCTGCGCGATTCCTGCTCTTTGCTAGCAGGTTTTTTTTCTTCTTGGTATTAATCAGAAGTTGGTCTAGACCTCTTATTGTTCCCTGAATCTTAGTTCTGCATCTTGTAGACCGTTCGTTGACATTCTGGATTATTACAGTACTGTACATGTGTTCAACTTTGCGGTAACCGTTTTGGGGAAGATCCGTTTCTGTTCAAAGTATATTTTTGGTGGCTCAGGACCCTTGAGATATTCACGTAATAAAAATAATTTGATAAGTGACAAAGGCAGAACCGGTGTCTGCTGTGAAGTATAAAATACTTGTCAGACAGCAACATTTGCTCTCAACACAACAGAATGGAGAAAGTGAGTTTTCGTCTTCACACAGGAATTGTCCCGCCTCAATTACCACGCTGATAGTATATCAGATGCCGTGAAAATTGCCAGGTCGACTTTATACCCCCATACCGTGACAGTGCTGTTTATACACAACAGTGAGATGAAAAAAATTATGTCTTTGACAGGCTGGTATTGTACCAAAGGGATTAATGCGCCAAATGTCTGATAGCTACTTTTATCTGTTTGCTTTGTGGTTTGCACATCTGCCATACAGGAGGTTCGGGGTTCAAATCTTGGCGCTTGCCTTCCTGAGCAGAGTATGATTTCCCGGTGCTTGCGTTGGTTTTCTCCAGTTTCCTCCCACATTCATAGCACATGCATGTTAGGTTCATTTTGTCCTTGGGTGTGAATGTGAATAGGTTTGTCGAAATGTATCCAGGTGATGTACCACCACCTTCTTGCCCAAAGTCAGCTGGGAAAGGATCCAGCTCACCCGTGACCCTTATGAGGACCAGGGGTATAGAAAATGGATGGATGGATGGATTATTGATACACTACAGCCAAATATCAATATTTTACATTAAACTGCAGGCACTCCAGAATAACACTGCTGGTTCTTTCATTTCTCTATGGGCCAATTCCTCATGGATCCTTGAGTTGGCTGATTGCAACCCCTATGTTGTCAATGATCCAGAGCGGATCTCTGCGTTCAAGTTAGAAATCAGTTTGGCAGAATGCCCTCCTTTCCCTTCCTCTTCCACATGACTTGGAGTCATAAATTTGGATCACCCTCATCAGATTTTGGGTCAGCTGCCCACCGGAGTCCTGACTGCCTCCCCCAGCTTCTTTGCGGCCATCCCCCAACCGCACAAATGTAGGGGAAGAGAGCGCAGAGGCCAGTTGGTAAAGCGAAGTGAGAGGAGCCAGTCTTGCAGCAGTAATTGGTCAGGAAGTGGGCTGCTCAGATGCGCCAGCTCCTCACGCCCTGTCTCCCCCCGCCCCTTCCTCCCAGTCAGTGAGCAGTCAGTTTGGTTGCTTCCATCTGATCCATCCCCTCCAACCACCTCCCTGGCTCTCTCACTTTCTTCCAGTGTCTGTCACTATCGGAGCTGACCTCATACAGGTGTGGACAAAGACCCTGTCTACTTTTTCCAAATGATATTGTATCAAACCCTCAGACATGGAATTAATGTGTGAAAGAATACTGGGATACCGGCATCAGAGGCAACGCTAGTCCTGGGAATGTTCGCCCGGAGGTGAGTGACAGCTTGTCATTGTCTTTGTGTGTGATTGCGGGCGAACAGCACTACGAGTGTTGTCCAATTGCAAAACAACAAACTGTGCTCATTTAGTCAAGTCCAAGTGTAATTTTAGTTAGCTGAGCCCATGAAAGCGATTTAAAACTCCAATTACGCAGCGCAAACTTTCAATTGAGCTTAAATGCTGCCACTGCCTGCACATTTAATTAGACAGCTTGGCAGAATAACACTTTTTCTTCAACTCTTTGGATTCCCATTGGCCGAAGTGGTCAATAAGGTAGTGATACTGTTACATTTTTTTGTGTCTTTAAGATAATCAGCACAGCCTCCAAAGACCAAAGACCAATTAATGTGATTTTCTGTCTTTACCTGTAGCACATTTAATTAAAAGAGATATTCTGGTACCAATTTGTCCCCATTTTGGTTTACTGGGGCAGCTTGCAAGTGGGACACAGACCAAGGGGACTGATTTATTGTGGCTGATAGTGGTTGACACCATTGTGGCGCATAGCTATTTACAACATTGCATTCAGCCAATTAGATATTGTTGGCAATAACGTAATTTCTACCTAAACATGGGTGACATAGTTGTAACACGAAAGCGTATGATATGTTATTTTCGTACATGTCACATGTCCTTGATGGTAGAAAGGTCCCTCGTTCCCCGCTCTGCTGGACTCCTTTTCCTGGAGCAGTACCCGCGTCCTGCACTTTTAATCTCAGGCCAAACACAGCTTCCTCCACATATCCGCCACTGTTTACTCTCAATAACTCACACAGACACACACACACACCCTATAACACACAGTAGAAATACAGTATGCAAGAACATACAGTAAATCACTTTTCTCACCTTTAACTCTTAACTGCGGTACATACATTTAAAAAAAACAAGGTATTTTGTAAATACATGGAATTTTTTTCTTTCAGAAGTAACCCAGAAAATAAATGGCTTGACAATGGTACAAAGTATTCTGCTGTCATTTTGAAAAGTTGATATTTCTCATCATTATTTTCTTTCCTGGGTTGAGCTACATCATAGCCATGGTGCCACCCTGCTAGTTATTGTCACATACTGTTGTGTGCACACTATGTTTCTCTGGGATTGTTCCTCAGCTTGTCGGACATTCCTTTCACTTCTATTTGGACTCTGTTTCTTTTTAAGTGAAAAATCTTTGAGGAAGACGGCAAGACTCCCAAATTCCTGAACTTGTCTTGGCGCTGTAAGCAGACAGCAGACCGCCTGGGGGAATACCATACGGGAATCTGGAAGCTCTGTAAAATCTGGGAAAGCGAAACTCGATACAGTACTCAGGCATTTAATGAATTCCTTAACTGAACGGTCAAATTGACCCTTTATTCCAGTATGGCTAGGTCGGTGTATAGAGTATTTAAATATGTCAATTTAAATATTTTAGACAGATACAAAGATTGCACTTGTAAGATTGAAAGATAGTTGTGTAAGGTTTTCCAGTGTTAAAGTTTAAAGGGAGGTGAGTGGGCGAAGACTAGAGAGATTAATTAAAGATGGTGACAACAAAAACCCTGTGAGTTTTGTGTATGTGTCTATAGGATGAAAACGATGTGTGTCTTCAGATGATCCATCTGACCTGTGACAAGCACACCGAGGGTCTCCAAGGGTGGGGGAAACAGTATATGAATGCCCCCACCTCCCTGAATCTCCACCACCCGCAAACTCATGTCATTAGTCACAGTCTCGCTCATTCCTTGAGTCCGTCCTCTGCCACTTTCATGTGTCCTATTCTGACTCGTATATGTTGTACGCTCGTTGCACACACTAAAGCATTTGCAAGAGTCCGTTCTCTTTGAGGCTTCCGTTTACTGAGCTGTCCTAAAGTAAATACTGTATGTGTGTGTGTGCTCCAGTAAGTGTTGAATAGGCCGTGTGTGTGAACTCTGTGGACAACTTTAGTGTTAACACTGGGGCCAGCGTGATGAGGAATGAAGTAGCTTATTGGCCGTATCCTCACACCATGACACTTTGCCTTGGGGATGAACGCTTGCTGTCACCATAGTGACCTTGATAGAACTACAGTATCGCCAACAGAGCCTTCGACTCAATTCAGTCCGTTCTAAATCTCAGTCCATGCAGGGTGCATTTTTCAGCAACCTCTTGTGAAGTATTTCATTAAAGTTTCTTTTTAAGCCCTTAACCTGTGTTTTCAAACTGAGGGAGCGCCTATGGTGGATTATTTCCAAATAAACCTTTATGGTTTTGGTTGATAACCTACTGTTTGCTTTTTCTACACAAGAATTTACAAACCTGCAATTAAAAACACAACTTCGGTGAAACCTCTAGCGTGTGTACTTGAGATAACCAACACACCACACCAGACCACTATGGCAAGTCATTTTGACATGAAACAGGGAAACTAATGTGATGCAGATCTCAAATTCAGTTTTGCTTAGTCAAAAAAGAACATTCCAGATATCCGCAACTATATTCTTCCTATCCACAATTGGCATTTCATATACAGTATACTGTAGTTTAAACTTTAACACAAAGGAAACACATAATGAAGGTGAATCACACAAGTGTAAAAGACTGATTTCACCTGTCTTGCTTTGGCACAAGTGTCATAAAAATACCTCAAAAGCCAAAGATAAGGTAGTTAATCCTTTGACGCTTGCTTTACTGAGGTGACTTTAGAGGTGTAATTTTCTAGAAATGTATGGTAAAAAGCTTTCACAGGTTCCATTGTATATTTTCAAAAAATAGTCCAAAAGTGAACACCAACATATCAGTTCAAAGAAGATGGGCAGACATTACATGGAGCCAAAAACTCCTGTCAGCATCTCTAAGCTCTCAAAACAAACATTCACATTCGTTGGCATCTGCGATCATTGGTATTATTGAGCCTCGGAGCTAACGCTGCCGTGCTAGGTGCTAGATCTTACAAGGGACAGCTGAAATGAATTCAAGACCCAACAGATCACTTATGTTATTTTCCAAGGCTTGAATAAAATTCCATCCATAGTCGTATAAGAGTCTGAACAACTGTTTTCACACTTTAAAGTCCAAAGTAATTGAACCCCAAATTGATCTGTGAAATGCTAAAACTCCTATGCCAGGATCGCTTTTAAAGCATTGCCCTATTTGTCTTTGCCTGTGTTTACGTGTTGTAAAGCTGTGAACCAAAGTGGCTCTTAGGTCGACATCCTTCAGGGAGCGCGTACGGGCCATCAGATAAGGCAGACCGTCGCTGCCTTACTCTGTCGTCAGCTGGTCACGCTCGGCTGAAGCCAGGAGTTCGGACTGTCCCCGCCGTGTGTGTTTACCAAAGTTAGAGGTGCTCATTACACTCGGAGGGGGGCGTTTAGCTTGGGAGTGGAGCTTTAAGGCCTTCACGGGTCAGCGGATCCACAGGCCGTTAAATACAAGGGTCGCGCTTCTTGGGGTCCAGAGAATGGTACTAGGGGTCTTGATTATTGTATTGGTAGGGAGCTGGGGGGTTGGCTCCATGCTGCTGGGTCTTGTCTCTCAGTCCTACCCTCTGTCTTCGTCAACACTTTGGCCCGAGACTATTGTTCCCCTTGTTACATTTCTTTTCCTCCCATATTGTGCTGCTGTTGTCCAGCCATCGTGCGGCTTGCTCGTTAATGCCGCCCAATTCGGCACTAGGTAGGCTGCTAGCTAGTTGTTAGCATAATGGCCATAACAGTATCCACTCTCACCCCAAGAAACGTACAGTACCTTTTTACAAGTTTCATAAGTTTAAGTGAATTTAGACGTGAGTGCAGTCTGGACACATATGCCATCAAAAGACGAAAGCATTCGCGATTGTTTGACAAAATGGATACGCGCAACAAGCAATGGCGGACGAAGGAGCAGATGACACTCAGTAGCACATAGAAGATTTCAATCTGATAATTATATGGTGGAGACCGGTCAGTTCAAGCACAAAACTTTTGAAATTGCCACAAATGCGCATTCCTTATAGTGCCTCATGTTTGTACGCATATTCATGTCAAGTCATGGACTCGTTCAGTCCGCATTAAAAGTCACATTTGTTTTTATAATGTGAACAACTACTTAAAAAGATCATATTTATTAAAAAATCTGAATTGATTATCAACTGCTCCTCAACCTTTGTTTCATAGCAACTATGTCAAGATTCGATTGATTTTGATTGTCAAAGTAGTAAGGACCATCGCCAATGCTCTTTTGGTCATATATGTTTTTATTTCTGTCTTTTCCAAATTTGCCGGCATTATTCCTCTCAGTCGCACCTTGCTTGTCTGGTTTTCCACCGTCATGCTAAAGTTTGTATTAAGGCACCTTTTCTAAAGAATTTTTAGGTCATCGGTCGGATAGGATAGTTAAAAAATGAAGTAGTCTGTTTGTGATGTCACATAGGGGTGGATGAGTGGTTAGCACACCAGCTAACATTTCTGAGGTTGGGGGTTCGAATCCAGGTTCCAGCCTTCTTGTGTGGAGTTTGCATTCATTTTCAGGCATGTGTATGTATTTTTTCTAGGTTGTTTGGCTTCCTCCCACATTTCAAAAGTGGTTCATAGGTTAATTGAAGACTCCACTTGTCTAATTGGTGTGATGTTAGCTTCCCACCCAAAGTCAGCTCGGATGGGCTCCAGCACACCCGTGACCCTAATAAGGATAAGCGCTATAGAAGGTGGATGAATGGATGGATGGAATTTCAAATTGAGATAAGTTACATTTTAAAGATTCACAAATGCCCAACAAGTCTGGAAATGGTTTGAGACTTGTGGATGCGGGTCATTTCCCACCCCCTGTACTAACATTCACGTACATGATGCGTCTGGGCCTCCAGCGTCTTTTCTTACACTTCTTTGTGCTCGCTGAGTTTTCTCTGATCTTGCGCACAATGCTGCCTCCCGCCTTGGAACGGGGAGCTTTTGTGTGAGCCGGACTATTGATCAACCGCTCCCACACAGTCTGATTGTACATAAGGCCTTGGACGTTGAGAGAGAAAAGATGAAGAGACAGGAGAGAACTTAATGGAGAACTCCTTGTCATTTGTTGCTTGGGAGAGCTGGTTGGGGAGGAGCCAGGGGGAGGGGAATGAGCCAGCAGGGAAGGAGCAGAGGCCATTCACACTAACACACGCACACACTTACACACACTCACATTCAAAACCACTCTGAAACACTTTTAGACACACTCATGCGTGCGGTGGATGTGTTGCCACAGGAGGGAAGGATGAAGAGCGCAGCAAGGAAGGGATCCCCCTCAGAACTGCACTGAACCAAAGAAAACAGTAGCTAGTCACAGTGTATGTATGAGTGGAAGTGAAGTCAGTGCATTTCCAGGAGTGGACTGCACACGTTTGCTCCAAGGAAGAAGGGATTCACCAATGAAAGGAAGCATGCGGGTCGTGTGAGGGGATCTTATTGGAATACTCGGACTATGTGATGCAGCGGGGAAATCCTTCACTTCATTGCTTTTAAAACTTTCATTTGTCACCATGCCGACTGGTAAGCACAAAAACACTGCATGCATGCTTTTGTAGATTGATTTAAAAAAGGGGGGGGGGGGGGGGGAAGTTGTGTTTAAATAATATTAATGATGGTGGAAAAAATATCCCTTGTAGTGTTCAAACGTCACACACAACTGAACTACGATTAGTGTGGTTTGCTGTAGTTGGTGCGTGATATTTAGTTCTCAGTTGACAGCTGTGTGTGAAGTGGCTCCACAGCGTCCGCCTGTTGTACGAACACCGTCCCTGTGCTCGTTTTCTCACAGAGGGCGTTGAATGGAGCGCATTTGCCTTCTCGCAAGTTCAACTCCCGCTGTGTCATGCCTAAATTTTGGAATATTGATTCCCAAGAAGGGGTTACCAATGTATTGTATTCATAGTACATGTTTTTTTTAAATTCGTTTTGTTTGTTTTTAACACTTTTTGTGGGTTTGTACCAGCACATGAGATGTCCACATGGTATCTGTTTTATAAATTTTTGATTAGGTTGAAATGTTACCCACGTTATTTTAGAGTCAGTAGTTTCATTTCATTCATGGAATCTGATAAATTTATTTGGGCTGCTTTTGTGGTACACATACGGTATCGTAAACAGTTGGAGGATGCACTGTGAATGTAATGTGGTCTTCTGCAACGATGCAAGTCTAAGTTTAATAACCTTTTTAAGAGTAATTCTTAAAGTGAAATTGGTGAGAAAGCATTTCACAGTTTTTATTCCCTCGTACCTAACCCGCTGGATTTTTATGGACAAAACAAGATAATTTAATGATGGTATCTTGTTGTTTCGTGTAATGTTTTAATTGATATGATTGAGGGATTAGCTAAGAAAGTAATCCTTAATGTAGTTGCAGCTAGTTTGATAATTTGTTTTAGTCTAATTTGTGTGATTTTAGCTTTCTAACTGGGAATTGTTGCTCTTCCACACTTTATGTTGTAAACCTTTAGGCAATTTATTGATTACATCTTGGATTTAGGGAATGCTTCTGGGACTATTACAAATTTCAATTTCCCTGTTTTCAAAGTGGGAGACATGCTTCCCCGAATGGGGGAAACCAGAGGAAATTTGAGGAGTCACAGCACTGCAGCTTGAGAAAAATAAAGACCAAAAACTACTTTTCAGTTCCTATACCGTGAAAAGGAAAGACAGCAGACAACTCCGGAAAAGAAGAAAAGCAGAAGTGTGCTGCATGATGTTAAAAAAAATTCACAAAGGCCCTGCAATGAGTTTGTAAACTGATTAAATGTTACATGAGACTATGGGGCTATTTTTAAAAGAATGCTTTCAATGTTAAATAAATAAGGACATAAGTAGCACCTAGTTTAAGCGTGAATGTGGGGAAATGTTGGCATGAGTGTAACATTACATTGCATGTTCTAAAACCTATTTTAAGTGCCTTTTGATAGAGTATAGCAACGACAACCACAAATTGCTATACATGTGAGGTCAGAAGGGGGGGGGGGGGGGGGGGGGCGGTCCTTTTATGTGCACTGAAGTGAGGCTCACTGTCCCACGCTTTGAAACACAATGAATCTGGTTGAGGTAATAATAGTCCAAAACTATATTTTTTTCCCCTCCAATATAGTAATCAAAAAGCATGACAACAGTTTTGTGAGGTTAGCAAGTCATAGCTCTGAAAGCCAATACAAGCCAGCTTCCTCTCACTGGGAGTGTTGGGATGCCATTCTGCAGCCTGTGACCCAAATTAGAGCCTTAAGGGTAGCCGTATTGGGGAAGGGGGCAGGGGGCCTACAAATGGCAAAGCAAGGTAGGAGGGGGGTATAATTACTGTTTAGGGCAAACTATTTGGTTCTGAGGTGATGGAGACAATAGCGAGCCCTTCGTCCAACCTTCTCTCCCACCCATCTGCCCCCCTTTAACCCCCACCACCACCAGCGCACCACGTCACGCAAACTACGGCATGAGTGGGTGAAGAAGAAGGGTCAAAACTGAGGGCACGTCACTTTTGGAATCATTTGTTCTAATCAGTAAGCGCTCTTTTAAGTGTGTGGAAAATGCCAGGGGTTGGATGCAGCAGTGAGGCATTTCAATGGGCTGGAATCCAATCAGGTCAGAAAACGAGGCAAAGGTCGCACGGATGTCCCAAAAGGGTGGTGATCCCTAAAAATAGGCGGTGTAAGTTTGCGCTCGGACGTTTTCCCACCACGGCGAGACGTCGCAGATTTCATGTGCACGTCAAAAACAAAAGTGAAACTTCTAGTTAGACATTGCACACTGATTAGAGACTTTATGAGTCGTTCCACTTTTCATGTTGACCTTTATTATTCACTGCCAAGGAATTTAACAACATAAAACGCTTGCAGCAAATTAGCAGTAGAAGCCATGTATGTGTATGTGTGTGTTTACTTTTAATTTTTGTGAGGCAATGAAAATTCAAAAATCATTGTGCTTTTGTGCAACTGTATAATATGATGATTAAAAATCATCATTAAAAAGATAAATAACTGTGTCATTTTTACAGATAAAAACAAACGCAAAAAAATTGGAGACACTGGCTTTTCATTGGATAATAGTTTTAACCCATTAGTTTGAAGTAGGGATGTTCAATCCCACTTTTTTTCAGACCAATACCATTTTGAGTATTCACTCTTATTTACATACTCACCGATACCAAGTACTGACACCACCAGTACTTTTAATAAGATGATTCGCCGGTGTCAAACTGCCATAGTGTAGTCCATTGTGCAAGATCTTTAAAAACTTTCCTCCATCCTCCACAAAAAAAAACATGCAACAAATTGCCTAGTCAGCACAGGTCTTTGTTGGGACAGACGATAGGTTGCAAACCCCGCCTCCTGACTACAATCCCCCCCTTGGCCTCTCCCACCTCTGCCCTCTCTCCTCTGTAAGGCCTCAGCCCCCGTGTGCTGCTGTGAAATCCTGAGTGACACTTTAAGGTCCTTAGCGTCAGTTGAGATCAAGCCTGCATCTCTATCACGAGGGCCGATGACATCAAATTTGGACTTTTGAGAGTTCAAGAGCTACAAAAGGATGGATTCAATATGCGGTATTGTTATGAGTGGAAGAAAGGAAACATGGGAGGAAAAAAAAAAAAGCAAAGGGAGTGGGTTGCGTTTGACCTTTTTGTCCTCCACTCACATCTTCCTACTTTCATTCTCTGGGGCCTCCTTCTCTCCCTTTTGCACACATTCCACATTTTTTCAATATCACGATATCTTTTCATGTGTGTTATATGTCGATGGTGAGCTCAGTTGGCCTAGAAAAAGAGCCTACGGTGATCACCAAGGTTGTGTTAAACATCCATGGAATGCACACAGCATGTAGTGAAATCCACTGTTTAATAAAGGAACAGTAGTGAATAATTGGGTTTTAATGTCATCCGCTTTTTCTCATTTGGGTCCATGGCTGACATTGGGTGTGAGGTGGGGTACACCCAGGACTGGTTACTTGTCAATTGCAGGGCAATACTGTGTAGACAACCGTTCACACCCATGGACAATTTAGGCTTTTATGAATCTAACATGCATGAATGTGGCTATTTCTCCACAATTGCGTACTTCGTAGCTTTCAGTCTTTGCACGTTTTCAGCAATTATCTTCAAACATCTATATTGTATTTGGAAACCAATGATTTCACTTTCACTTCTTGTATATACTGTGACAGTTGGATCCTGGAACATATTCTACATATATCCATTATTTCATTTGTAAAAACGTGGTTTACTAGGATCCCTCAAGGTTCCTCTGTACTCCATAGTTGCGTTGGCTCTCTTTTGATCATTTCTCATGTTCACCCTTGTTTCATTTGGCTTTTGTACCGTATAATATTCAAAGGCAATCGTGCGAGTGATGTTCTTGGACTGCGCAGCGCTGTAGTTTAGCGGTCAACTCGTGGCAAATAACATTGTGTCAAGTGCGACATTTCCAACTTGCACTTGACCCTGCACTGTGCGTTTGCTATCTAGTGAGCAAAGTACACTCACTGGATTGTGCCTGCCTTGCCTTTTGCATTCAAAGTCAATCACGACACTCCGACTGTGGAAGCGCAGGCCTATTTTCTCGTATTTGTGTGTGCGCTTGTCTGCACGCGTGTGCTACTTGGTGGTCCGCAGTCATACACACAGAGCAGTGCGTGTGTATTTTTACACGATAAAGTAGATGCTCGGTAGAGGCATGGTCCGACCCTGTCGGAATACCCTGTGGTAGTATGCGCACTGCAGTCTTTAAATGATGGAAATGGATAGACAAATTGAATGGCAGGAAAATGCAGGCGGCCATTTGCCACCGCACCATTGTATAAACATACTCACAGCTTCCCTGAACATAGCATTAGCATTAGCTATTGCAGATGCTCACCTGCTCGTTGTAAGCCGCTCGCAAACCGTCTCCAAGGGGGGCTGTAAACAGTGTTGGGGTATAACTGAATACATGTACACAGATTGCGTCATTTCATTGCAAAATTGTTGTAATTGTAATTAATTACATTGCTGAGAGAAAATCTGTAATTAAATTACAGTTGCTTTTGGAAATTTCCATGATTACAATTTTAGTTACATTTGAAAATAGCCGCAAAAGCTCCGATTTGTTTTCGCATCATTTCCTCCTAAAGTCGACGCTTGTGATTGGCTCTCTCCGGTCATGTGCCTACGTGTCAAACATGACATGTTTTTCCAAAAATGACCTTGAAGCATCACCTTACGGTGCAGGCTATTAGTTTGTCGGAGAGTTTGAAAAGGTTAGACCAGGTTAGACTCATCATGTATCGTTAAACGTGAACATAAAAGAACATCAACTTTTGAATAGTTTCATCTTTATAATTTGGGAATTTTTATAGAACGTGAAGCGATTGTGCACATTTGTCATTAGGTCAACAGGGTTTTCCACATGCTGTACACATACAGTATAAGGCAACAAACACATTTTTTGTATGTATTTACAGAACATTTCATCATGTTTTGTTATCACTTTATTTTTTGTGGAAAGAAAAAAATGTGGTTAGTTCTAAAATAATAATCCATGGTTTTAATACATTTTTTTAGAGGCAACATCCAAGGGTCCTTTTGGTGCATTCATTCAAAATTAAGTAATCAACATATAATCAAATATAATAAGTTATATTACTTTGAAAAAAAAAACAACAACAACAAAAAGAAACATAACTTGTAATTGTAACCAATTACATTTCCAAAGTAATCTTCCAAACACGGGCCATAAACAGACAAGGGTGCTCACAGCTGTTTGTCGGCCATTGCGACACTAAAGCGCACTTTAACTTGCGACCATAAAGTGTGCAATTGAGAGGTGAATTGGACTGACGGGTGGTAAAGCTATAGAGTACTCTAAAACTGCTTTTACGCATCGTCGTCGTCTGTTGATTTTGTTGCAATCGGGCAGACCCGGTTTGGACTCTTGACTATAATCACAATATGAAGCCCATATGATTTACAAGAAATGTCTGGCTCTCACAGTTCTGAAGTTCAAGGTTCAGATCTCGGCTCAAGTTTGCATGTTCTCCCCGTGCTTGCCTTGGTCACGGGACGAATTAAAATCATCCCTCAAGGCAACACTGGTGTCAGACATTGCTGTCCAATGAAGTATATGTCAGCATAGCTTTTGAAAATGTATTCCATTGAAGTATTGTTTTAATGAACTGAAAGATGACAACCATCTAAACAATAAAGACTCCTTTTGAATAAAAAATTAGAGGGATACTTACTTTGCTACAGACAGCGATGGTAATCTGTCTGGCATCTATAGGTTACAGTATTCAAATCTGATTATATTTTTAAATGAATGCATTTTTTTCCACATATATAATTTGCATTGTTTGTGTTTGTTTGTTTTTTCTTTCCACTGGAAACAAATCAACCCAAAAAACAGATTTTATTTTATTATAAAGAAAACTGAGATACCCCATATGATATCCAATGAAGAGAAAACTAATTTCTTTAATCCGGAGCATGACAACAACAAGAACCCTTTTTTTATTTATAAAAAAAACAAAAACAAAACAAAAAAGGGAGACATGCTTGACAGTTGTCACTGAACATTGATGCTGTCTGACATTATTTAAATTAAATTCCATTTTAAAAGTTATGCACTTGTGTTGAAAGACTAATTATTTTAAAAAAAAAGTATTTTAATGCTTTTCATTTTACAGCAACAACAGTTGTTTTCCCCAATAATAACAAAACAAACAAACACTAACTCACCATTTTGTTAACTGCTCAAAACAAACACTAACTCAGCATTTTGTCAGTGCAGTACTCTCTGGTCTTCACTCTGGTTCTTGCTGCTTCGGTTCCAGACAGATCTGATGTTAAACATATTGAACTTGGCTAACTTGTCCTCATGCCCCCTGTGCTCTTTGTCTTTGTCTACTAAAATGAAAACCAGAGAGTGAAGCCTGGTTGCTGTGCTGGCTCATGATGATTCACTGATATCTATATATATATATATATATATATATATATATATATATATATATATATTTTTTTTTTTTCCCTCTCTCTCTCGCTCTCTGGTGGGGCAGGGCACACACCCTGCACACCATCCATACAAACACACACAGACACACGTAGGGGAAAGAGTCCCAACCTGTATGCTTAGCAGTCTAATTAGAGATCATTTTCATGGATCAAGGGTTGAGCATAATCTGGGGAAGAGGTAACCAGAGCTCGCTTGTGTTAGTGCTCTGCATTTTTGTGTGTCCGTGAGCCAATTCACCCAGGAAACGTGCAGGGTGGGTCCCAAACATGAAGGTGGGAAGGAGGGCTTGGACAAACATAAGATGGAGCAACCTCTACTCATGTTTGGGTTTCACTGCAAAAGGAAACGCATGCTTTCGCCATACTTGCCTGTCTTGGGTTTGTGTGTGTGCGTGTGAGTGTGTACGCGCCCGCTGCCCACCCATATCTAGATACAATGGCTAATGTGAGGGTCGTTGTGTTTTTAAGTCAGTTAGTCTTATCTCCTTGGTGATAAAACAGTGGTTTAAGTGATGCACACACACACACACACACACACACATTCATGCCATAGTTTAAGTGTATTGCTCTGAGTGATAAGTATTATAAATTTGTTAAAGGGCGAAGGAAATAGTCAGTTACCCATTAAAATCACCATCGGTGATAATGTAGGCCTTTGTGCTTTGTGTACTTGTGTTGCTTATCAGAACCCCCCCCCCCACACACACACACAGTGACTGTGTATGTGTTTTTATTGACTCGATTCATTATTATTGTCTGAATTGTTAAAAAGTGGGTCAGGACTGGGAGCACAAATATTTGGACTGACTCTTGTATCGTTGCCAATCTCGTTTTTGTTTGCAACATTCACTTTTACGCTATGCTGGATTCTCCAATTCCCTGTTGCTTTTCTTGGCGCAGCAAAAGAGAAAATGAGAAAAAGATGCAGACTCAAAGCATATCAATATCCGTTTACCTCAGAGATGCTTGAGCTAGTTTACGTCATTTTATATTCTTCTGGAAACACTAATGCGACAATTTAGCCCATTTATAGAGGTTGCCAGAGGTCCAGCAACAGCATCTGCAATTCATGACAGTACCTAGCTCCATAGCTGACTTGTATGCGTAAAGTATAATGAAGGTCCTCAAAGGGCAATGAACAAAAGTTGCTAACTTTGGTCAAAATGTCAGCACATACCTTAATTACTATAAGGCAGTGGAG
Source organism: Phyllopteryx taeniolatus (assembly GCF_024500385.1). NCBI lineage: Eukaryota > Metazoa > Chordata > Actinopteri > Syngnathiformes > Syngnathidae > Phyllopteryx > Phyllopteryx taeniolatus. The sequence goes on from NC_084519.1 coordinate 12,591,822, forward strand.
ATGTGATTTTTGAGGATAAAAAGGCAATGCTTTTAATAAATGTCTCCAAAATTGATTCAAAAGTATTATTCTGGAATACAGTTACTTCAAGTCTAATTTTGTACAACAATAATTTTCAAATGTTTTATGTATTTCCCTTAGTGACCCTTTCGAAGGTTAACGTCTCTCTACCTGCGTTTTCTACCAGTGTATACCAACTGTATCACCATGTGGCAATTGAGTAATAATCGATTCGGAGAAGAGAGCCACCAATCACGGAGCAGGGGTTGGAGGTGGCAGCCAATCCCAGACGAGTCGGGCACGCACATTTTTGGCATCCAGAAGCACATATCTGAGAAAAATAACTTGGAATATTACACTGATATATTGGTGGGAAACCATCTATGATTCATCACCCTATTTACTGTACAAAGTTTAAGAAATTTACTTTAAAAATCAAATACTGTAGTCTAATATCTCACAATTTGTTTTCAGTCGTGTACATAAGGATGCCATTGGTCTATGACGTTGTATTGATAATGGATCATAAGAGATAACAATATGATTCACCACTATATCAATATTTTATCCCAACCCTTAACTGTATGCAGTATATGAGAATTGTATCAAATCATGTAGAAAAATGTGAAATAAGTAATTTATCCTACTATTTTCTACAAAGTTCTTCAATATTCCTACCTAGCAACAGTTGTATGTTCCGACTGCTCTAATAAAAACTAATGTTGACTTTTTAAGACATTGTGCTCTAAAAGAAACCCTTTGAACACCTAGAGTGTAGATAATGTAGATAAATAAGCACATTTTAAACAAAAAAGCCTTTTTAAAAGTTATTTAATAATACGAATCTATCTAAAAATAGCTGATGCATTTTCCATAGCAACTTTCCAGGGTGATATGTCAGCACTTTTGCTTTAAGCTTGTTATTTGGCTCAAAGTTGCCTCCTCCAGTAGCAGTTGCTACTATCATTCCGACCAGTGATACTCTATGGTAGACCAGTCGAGCAAGAAGGATGGTTGCCAGAGTGCGCTTAAGCGAGGGGTCAGTGCGGCAGAGAGCCGTATGAGGTACCCACTAGAAAGGTGAGAATGTGTGTGTGTACGCTCTCTTGGTTTCTTTTGAGGCTACGCTCCGTTTCCCGTTTCATGTTTCTCTTTTTTTTTTTTTTTTTTTTTTTTGAAGGTGAGTGTGTGATCACGGACGCTTTGATGTGAGGAGGCCTCAGATGCTTGGCAGGTAGAGGGTGGCGCAAAGGGCATCGCATGTCGGCATTTTACTGGAATACTGGACCTGCGGGGTCGTAAGCGAGTGTCCATGCTGCGGAATCGTTGACACTTTGATTGATGGTTGATTAGTTAGTAAATTTGTTTGTTGGTTTAGTGCAGGGTTTCCTTGTAATAATGTGTTCATGATCAATACTTTATGTAGAGAATATGTTGATGTCATAGCTATATATGGTGGTTTTTGTTTGTAGTTTATTGGGAAGAACCACACAAGGTTTACAACTGTCCCGACTGAACTAGTTTTTGCAGTGTCTTAAGAGTAAATTGGTACAAGAAAGCATGCATAGATATCTCGTATTTGCTGTAATTAGGACTTGAATACTGTGTTAACGTAAATTAGTGATAGACTAGGGCTTCTTCCAACTTTTTGACAACTTCGGGTCATGTCGCCGTAGGAACTTTTTTGTAGACCGAGGACCCCCCCCCCCCCCCCCCCCCGTATTTTTAACCTGTGTTTTAAACTCAAATAATTTGGGAAATCCAGGTTTGGTGTGTAAGTTTGTTTGCAGGATTACAATTACTTAACACATTTCTACTAAATCCATTTAATTTTGAATTTAATTTTGTACTTTCGTGATGGTTGGGGAAGTTATGGAGCCATTTGATCTGATTAATTTCGTGACTGCTTTCACCTGTGCTGGTTCGAATGCGGGCCTCCGGGAGTTAGTGATCCCATCTTAACGGCTTCGTCCACAGACACGAGGCCGTGAGCCAGTTTGGCACCGTCCTGATGTGAAATAGCCGCAAACACAAACCTGCCTGTCCTCGTGGAAAAAGACCTCTCATTCATTGCCTCAGGCAAGCGCTCAGATTTAGACTGTATCTTAATACATCTCTTCATCTAAATGCTCTGCATTCCTTTTAATGAGCGTATTATCTCTCTTGGCATGGTGGTGACTGCTAACTGGTCTTGATAGAATTCTTTCTGTGGTGTCTCAAGGCAAAACCGTGACGGTTAGCTCTACTCCTTTGGCGGCTGGTCAGCTCAGCCGTGGTCAGCTGGAATGTGAGGAATTCCGTTTGTAAGCAGATAGCTTCTGTAGAATATGAACATGCTTTTGTTTTAGGGTTTAATATAGTGCATTTGTTGAGCTTGCAACTGTATCACAGGAATGTTTTTTATTTTTCTCTTCAGACGACTACAGCTATCTGCCTGATGCGTTGCCACCTGTACCTGAAGTCCCGGACTCTGGCTCAGTCCTGAGCTCCAGCGACATCCCCAACCGTTGTCTCCGCAACCCGGCCTTCCGTTACGCCTCCTTGCGCTATTGCTCGGCCCACAGCATGGACTCCTCTCCTGACAACACCGAAAGGCCCGTCAGCTACAGCTCCACCTCTTCCTCTGCTTCCTCCCGGGACAGTCACTGCTCGCTGGGCAGCCGCTCCACCCTCGTCCACACCCCGCACTGTAACCCCGTGAACTCCGACCAGGACTCAGGGGCTATACGTTTGGAGCTGGTTCCCACCCGGCAGCTAGGATGTGGAGAGGAGGACCCTAAAGATGATGGAGGGATGGAAACAGGAAGGCAGCCAGGGAGGAAGGGCACTGAACAGATGCGGGCAGATCACTCAGAACCGGAGGTGGGTCTTGACGGGGGCGTGGAGCGGATCGGTCAGGTGCAAGGGCCCAGGACCTATGTGGATCGTGTGGTGCAGGAGATACTGGACACGGAGAGAACCTACGTCCAGGACCTGAGAAGCATTGTGGAAGTAAGAAACACAAATACATCACTTTTAGATTGCTGTACAAAGAGGGAGATTTAGAGCTTGAAACAACATCCTGGACTGGTTGCCAGTTAAACGCAGGGCACACTTAGACATACAACCATTCACGCTCACATTTGTACATTTAGGGCCTGATTTACTAAATGTTTGTGCATGCAAAAACAGGTACGAACAGATGCGGAAACTGATCTACTAATCGGACACACCCAGGATTGCGTCTTCCAAACGCGCAAAATTGCAGCGCAGTTCTTTTTGTGCGTTTTGGAAAAAGTATGATGCAAATAGATTAATTTAGCGGGTGCAGTGTGATTTCTCAAACCTGAGACAAATTGCAAAGGCAGATTTGTTCATTTATTTTTTAAATACCATGTCTGAAACCTAAGTGTCACCACTCTGCATAACCATGAGTGCGTTACTATAGCAAGGAGGATGGATGTGTAAGCGAAATGGGAGGTGACGGTGAAAATTTATCTTTTCCAACCCACCAAACATTTTTGAAATGCGAAAACAAATATTTTCGAAACATATCGTCTAGTCAGAAATGCAATTTTTTAGCTTGTGAATTATCTAAGGGCAGACTTGGAGCCAGTCACAAGAAGGAGTCATGCCACATCACCTATGACAAAAAGCATTTTAACTCTACATTTCCTTGCGTCAGGGTCATTTCACTTCACTCTGACGACTGGTGCTGGCATCTCCCAGAGAACCTTTTCAGATTTGCAGTCCGTTAAACGCAACGTTACCCAGGATGAAAGGTAACATGCAATTTAGCCCCTGCTATTCGTGATCTCAGTAAAATATCGCAATCTTGGTAGATCTTTGATGTAAATCACGCCCACCGAAACGTGCGCAAACTGTTAGTCGACATAATTTAGCACCGGCTCTTTGGGATCTTAGTAAATCAGGCCCGGTGATGTATGATTTTAGGAATATGGGAGGAAGCCAGAGTACCCAGAGAAAACCCATGTATGCACTTGGGCAACATGTACTCTCCACACAGGGGGACCTGAGCTGAGGTTCAAACCCAGAGCCTCTCGACTGTGACTTGTTTGAACCTCAGTGAGGTCAAAGTAGGTTGAGTTCAGAATGACTGTTGTAAATTGTTTTAGTCCAGTGGGCGGTTGACTTTGCTGTTCTCAAGAGTGGGGGGTCTTTGAATCAGCTGATAACACACACACACACACACACGGACACACACACACTCACATACACATTCTTTGGGCCTTTGTTCTTCTCATCACACACGTGACACACAAATGCACACACACCGTCGCTTGTTGTCTGTCAGAAACTTTCAACACAATGGGGTCACCTGTGCTCGCAGCCTTCGGGTTTGGTTGAGTTACATGACACCAATGCCTTTGTACTGCCGGAACAGGCGCACATTGAAAACGTGGGCACGAATACACGCACACACGCACACACACACACACACAGTACACACGCATATTCAGACAAATGAGCTATTTTTTAAAGTCTAGCTCGGAGCTGAATGGATCTTGTTTGCCTCCTTTCAGGGATTTGGAGGCTTTGGTTTGGATGGTCTCTGGTAGTTTCCTCAACTTTCTTGATCCCTCCTCATTGTTATTGCTGCTTTCTTGCCCTCAGATGTGTTGAGCTGATGTGATGCATGTTTTTCATGTCTGTTAAACAGTTTCGATTGAAGTGATAGTGGCGTGAAATGTTTTGGTATGCTCTTGTCCATATCTCCATGGACCCCTTCATTCTCTGGCCAACACCGGTTTGTGTCTGTATACTGGATGTATGTTTCTATAAAGCTGGGCATTCAAGGGGCCATTTCAAAAGTATTATTTTCTAATACCAACTTGGACTGCAACGAAATGTCAACGCTAATGATTATAATGACCTGCATTGTACAAACTGAGTGCCACGGGTTGAGTGGTCACAATGAACATTTGGTTGTTACCAAGTGTCAAACACATCAAGAAGATGCATCAACCTCTGGACAACACAACAGCCCAGTAGAAGTGAGTCATGGGTTTTAATTGCCACACTCAGATTCCTGATATCTTGAAATTCGACAATCGACTTAGACCTCCGTTTCTGCACTGGTACCTTTTCACACAGAACAGCAAGCCAGCATTGATGGGCAGTGTGACTGGAGCAAGTGGCACACCTCAACGCCCTTGACAGTATGATTTATGCATGCTGTGAACAAACTGACTTTTTGAAATCATTACCATGGGATCTCAGACCTTCATCTGATCGTCAGTCAAGTGGTGGGAATCTGTCAATTGCTTCTCCCCGGAAACAACAAATGATGTCCAACAAGATCAGTTTGATTTTAAAAAGAGTTGGCCCTCTTACAACTGGACATGAAACTGCCTTGATTCACACAGAGAATGTCCAGTTTTATAGACAGTTCAATAAATTGCCTGTTCTCAAAATCAAAACAGGAACCGTCTATCTAGACAGGATGAGTAGAGGCAATGAAGTTGAGGCGTGACACTTCTGATTGATGTCCCGCCTTCTCATGCTCCTTCTTCCTTCCCCCTGTCCTTTTCGGATGCAGAGGTGAGGAAAAGGGACAGCTTGACAGGAGACTAGGAAGCGGGATTTAGCTCTGAGATAAGGGTGTCCACAGCAGGTTAAGAAAACACGAAAGAGGGCTTAAGAGCTGCACTTAATCACCCTCTACTGCCCGTAGACCACCGCCAGTCTATATTAACGGACCACCCAGCCTTGGACTAGCACTTTAGATGACAGTCGATTCTTCAGCGGGACGTAAGAACATACGTGCATTCAGGCTTTCCTTGCCTCTTTAATGACAGTTCTCGTGAGGGCCGATTGTATCAGTAGCAACACTAACATCCACCGAAGCCTGCATTATTGCAACCCCCTCTTCCATAATCCCTGAATCCATGCTGCTTCCTGTAAGCGAAGAGGGTGTGAGAGGCTTAAGACAAATATTTACCCAGACTTCCATGGGCTCAGCTCTCTCAGCAGGGGTGCGGTGGTCATAGCTAAGTTATACCCTTCCCGCGAGCGAACTGTAATGTGTACCTTTTAGATTTAAGCCCTTATCACACAGTTTCCACAAGAATTATGCATTTGATCTGTGTCGGTTGAGGTATTTTTCAGACAGTGACAAGTGCTTTCAACACAACAGGCAGCGGTGCTGGATTGTTGGTTGTAAACTTAACCCCCCCCCCCCCAAAAACACACACACACACACACACACACACACAACTCCCACTTTACCTTTCACACATATGCCATATGCCCCGGCTACAAGCTATAAAATACGTTTTTGACAATTTCATTGACAAATATGCATATGTGCTGTTATGCTGGGCAATTGCTGAGTCACCTTTATCCCTCCATTACATGTATGCCACACAGAACACTAAAAAACGTTTTACTTTGACAGGCAGTGAATAAAGCAATGTAAAAAGCAGGGCTTAATTTTGGCGAGTCAGCAAACTTGCCCAATAAGCGTAGGTGTAATTGCGTCAGTCATCTCCAAACAAACTGTAGTTTTTTTTGTTTTGTTTTTTGCACACCTTGGAGGCCTTTTGAAGTTGAAATGTGGAAGTCACCTGTGACATTTTCAAACTATGAAAATGTGGATGTTTACACTGGGAATAAAGAGTAATGACTTCCTACTACAGTGCAGAGTAAAGTGTTTGGGTTGGAAACGAGCGCGCACTTGAGGAGGTTAATGGTTAACACCGGAGTGTATCAAGTTAGTACATGTTGCGTGTGATGCTTAGCAGGGAGTGTACCTTCAGAGAGGTGTGTGCATTTGAGCTGCCCATTTTTAAGCTCAGTCAGCCTGGAGGTGAACTCGGTGAGTGAGTGGGTCAAGCCGGGTCACATCCGTGACCCCGCGACTAATAAAGCATTGCCTTACGAATAACTTATGATAGGCAACGAAATCTTAACATGAACACCCTGACTTGACTCACATAAACCTTAAGAAACAAAAATCGGCATTTTCAGGGTTTTCTCTTTTAGTTTGGAAATTAGTCATTAGTGTTTAGCATCTGTGCTAAAGCTACTGTTTAAGTTGAGCTGAGCGGTTAAGTTGAGCAGTGCTTATACAAACTGTGCTTCATGCTAAAATCACATTTCTTGCAAGATATGATATTATAACCAACATTTCCACCCAAGGTTCAAAGTCTAATGCAAAATAATGTTAGGTTCTCGAGCTGCTAGCATCGCTTGCTGTTGTAGCGTTGGTGGTTAGCGCGCGAGTTACCATAAAATTCCTACGGGCAGTGCTTGTACAAACTTTACTGCACACTCAAATGATCACAGTTTATTTCAAGGCACACTGTTATGATAATTATTGGCAGGTTAAGAAATTTTTATTTGCATTTTTTGGTTTTACTTAAGTTGCTTGTAGCAACAGATACCATCAGTGCTAAAAGTCATCTGTCATTGAAAGAAAGTGGAGCAAGAGCCTATGTGCCCAAAAGAAGCGGCGCCTGTCAGATTCAGATTTTTATGGACTTTATTTTTAGTGACTTTAATTACAGGTTGCGGAGGGAAAGATGGCATATAAGGCGTAATGGCAAAATATGGGCTGGGATGTGAAATGAAACAAACAAATAAATAAATTGCGGCTGCCCTGGGATAGCTATAACCGTTGATTTCCCATTTGTATTTTTCCACCTTTCACTGTGTCTGAAGCTGATGTCGAATCGCACAGAGCGACATGAAAAGCATCTGAGTTTTTGAACTTTTATCTTCCTGATCATCTGTATTTGGGGTAAATTTCATTTCAATATACACTACTCACAAAAAAACGGTTGGTCATGCTTTCAAAAGTTTAGCGAAGGTCAAATTAAGATCACCTTTACAGGTTAGTTCATTGTAGGTTCATTCTTAAACTTCCTCCAAAAGCCGAATATCCCCAACGTTTTGTGAGTACTGCCTTTTCAAAAATAAAGACTGCTTAAGGTTGAAGTGAGTGCAAAGGCTCGACTAAGTATGAATCTGGGACAAGTGGATGATTAACTCCGAAGATGAGAACTTTTATTGCATGAATTTATAGAGTAGGAATCAGGTGACATTGCATAATTCAGATTCTAAAGTGACTGGAAGGAATTCCTGATGTTTTTAAAAGCAGAGCGAGTCAAAGTAATGATTGAAGACATTTATCAAGGTGAGGAAACTTTAAGGCCTTTGGTAGTGTTGTGGTTCACAACGTACACTCAACTGACATTGAAAGCCGTGATAGGCTCCTGCTGTGACCCTCAATAATATAATGAGTACAGGAAATGGATAAAAGAACATTTTATTGCTCCAAAATCATCTCCTTAACGGTTCCTTTTCCACTCTGCAGGACTACTTGGACAGTATCAGCAACCAGGCTCGGCTCGGTTTGAGCACCGAGGATAGAGGCTCTCTGTTTGGCAACATCCGGGACATCTACCACTTCAACAGGTACGGCTTTTTACAGAAACGCTGTCCATCTAGAATCCACTTGTATTTTCAATGTTTGATGTAAAATATCAAATTAAAGGTCTCTTACTCCAGGTGTCTGCGTATTTTGTTTCATATTCTTTTCCTGTCTGCGTAATAACCTCCTGTCAATACTTGAGTCCGTGTAATGTATTTGATAACACCATACAAGCGCTTTCATACATCACGCAACACTGTCAACTTGATTGTATTACTGTAAGGGCTCATGCAATATTAAGCCAAAGGTCCCCATATTCCATCACGCAACACTGTCAACTTGATTGTATTACTGTAAGGGCTCATGCAATATTAAGCCAAAGGTCCCCATATTCCATATCAGTATTGCCTCTTGAAAGATTGTACTCACTTTTATTCATCAGGTTCAAGTTTATTCAAAAGCTTAAATCTTAGGAGGCTCAATTATATTTTGGGGATTTGATGTCACAAACTTGGATCAAATATCCGCCCCCTTACTGTTTGATAGCTCTACCCAAAGGAAAGCAAAAAAATAAATAAATAAATCCCCGTCCGTCTATTAACAATAGAGGTTACTAATCGTGAAACTGAGCTGAGCGACATGCTGATTTCTGGGAATCGTGACAGTCCGGTGTGTGTGTGTGTGTGTGTGTGTGTGTGTGCGCGCGTGTGTGTGTGTGTAGTCAGTCCCTGTCTGCATTTTTGCCCCTGTGACAGTGCTCTAAACTGTTTTTTTTGTTTTGTTTTTTGTGTGTGTGTGTGTGGTTTGAAGGATAGTTGAGGATCATGGTGGTCTGGACAGAAACATGCTATCTTTTTTTTTTTTTTTTTTTTTTGCCACCCAGTCATTTATCAGCTGTCCTGCGGCAAAAAAAAAAAAGGAGAGAGAAAAGAAATGGGCCAGTTAAGGGAAGCTTAAAAGCAGTTTAAAGCTGTGACCTCATGCTTTAGTCAGGAAACAATAACTTTACCAGCGGCCCTTTTCCACCAGAGGATTGTTGTGTGTGCACACACAGGAGCTGTAGTTTTGAATTCAAGGAAGTTTCTCAAAGGCAGCTGCCCTTAGCCCTAATTTCTCTTTCCGGGTGTGACTTGTGAAGTCAAGTACAATAGTCAGAAACAACAAAACCAAAGCATTGTTTGTTTGATTAAATACATGTGTTTGTGTGATATGGGAACATGGCAGACAAATATGTATTCTGTTTTCAGGGATTTGCTTCACGACCTGGAAAAGTGCAACGCGGACCCCGTGGCAATCGCTGAATGTTTCGTATCAAAGGTAATAAGGATTGTGTGTGTATGTTTTTATAATTTGTGTTTGTTTATGGGATGGATTATGCCAAAACTACACTCGAAAAAGCCACATTTGATTTTTAAATCAAACTGATAGACTCAGCAAGCTGTTGTAGTCTTATTTTTTTCTCTCACAGAGGATAAAGAATATATGCCTGTGACTGTGAGCGTTGTTATATTTTCCGACTACATGTTTTAATGCACCGTTTGCGTTCAGCTAGCCGTTTAAAGTGTTTTAACACCGCCACATAGATGCTATTCGTTAGCCTGTCTATGGGGTTTTGCAATGTGTGTCAGCATTAAGCCTTGGTTTATGTCTACTGAGTCCTCTTCAAGCTCTAGTTTGTTTGATCACCTTCTCCACCTCCAGACAGACTTTTTCCTAACATGCACACTGTTAAAGCCCCTTGCTTGTTGCAACCTGTTCCAACACCTGCGTTTGACATGTGCTCGCACACACGTCAACTGTGGACAGATCATGAAGTACAGAGAATTTATGTTCAAGTTATTTCTGTGACTCAAATTTGAATACTGTATAGTCAGTATTTAGAAAAAAAAATCCAGAGGAATTTGAAGGACTGTCCAAATGTGTGTTTTGGACTCAGAAACTCTGTTGTTTTTGTTTACGTCTTTCTTGCATTTATGCCTCTTCCAACTGTTTCCCTTAAAAAGATCACCGGATCTCAACGGATTAAGTGATGCCGCATTTCCGCTGAAACGCGCCGTTAAAAACTCCAGCCGCCGCAATGCCACCAATTTGACCGTGGCTGAAGCAACAAGCTCTTCCCTTTTCGTCACCGACTCGGTCCGCAAACGCCTCAGCTATTGTTGTCAGGGGCTCGTTTTTCTGCGGGCTCACAGCACCACTTCCACCAGAAGCGTAAACAAAGCAATGCGCCCACACAACTGAGTTTGCATTCCCCGAAACACACGTCCGGCTACTTTCTCTATATACAGCATCTACCGTGGTTTAGTCTTTAGTCATTTATAAGACTTTCTAAAACAATTTCATCCCACCACAAGATCTATTTAGAAATTGCTCTTGTGCAATCGTATGAAGCAGATCTAATCTTATCATGACTAAGGCTTCAAAGTTGAGATAAGTGTGTGCCAAGAAAATTAGCTTAACGTAACAGTAAGCTATCACTTGCCCTTAGAATAACAATTTCAAAAAGCATTTGGATGTTAGTGTTTGTTGTAATGTTATGTTTACTGGATGATCATGTCTTCATTTGTCCGTTATTGCTTCCTTTACACTAAATGCTCTGAAATTGGATAATTCATGATTTATTTCTTTTGGAAAGTTGTGTAATGTTTTTTTTTTTGTTGTTGTTTTTTTGGAAAAAATAGTGTTTGGATGTTGCTATGGCTATTTTTTTTTTTTTTTTTTTTTTTTTTTTTTTTTTTTTTTTAAGTGAGCGAATGGACCAGCCAGGACACCTTGTGTTTATTCATGCACTGGTGCTAACGTTCAGTATTGTGCACCAGGCTTGTACAAATGTTATTTTTACTGGCTTAATTGATTGTCTATTATCTATCTATTATTCCTTGCTGTACTTTAAATGCTCTGAAATTGGATGATGATTTATTTTTTTTTTTTTAAGTGTATCACTTGTGCCTATGGAAATTTTTATTATTATTTTTTTTTTTTTAAAGATCGTGTAATTTCAGTCAAATTTCTGGACTTGGTTTCCAAGTTTACATTTATTTAGCTTTTTGGTATTATTATTTGGTACTATTATACCAGTAAGAATAGGTGTGCAACAGTTATTCTTAAAGATGACGCGCATAATTTCAAAAGCTATCTTGTGTCTAAAATAGCTGAAAATTTAGAATGTTAACCTTACTGTTAGTTGCACAGAAAAAAAAAATACATTTACAATTACCGGCAATGTGACCGAGCTATAACTTTGTATTTGAAGGAAACAAATCAAGTTTAGTAGCCAGGATAACGATAAATCTCCCCGTGTTTGTAAGTCACGCGACTGAGGAGCTTGCCACACAATTACATGATGACTAACTCTTGCCGTTCACTCTCCATTCTTGTCATGATAACATTTAAAAAAAAAAAAATTTCATCCATATTATTTTTTACTTTTTAGGGGTTATATTTGAAATATATGCGCTTAGTTCGTGATTGTTTTGCTTTGATGATGATAAATAATAATAAATAAAGATATAAATGTGTAAAAAAAATACATGTGCCACACAAATTAGTACTCTATCCAAACATTTATATGTCCTGTGGTCTATGTCCTAAAGTTCAGCAAGTGTGTATTAGCGCTGTGTGTGTATACCATCAAAAAAACAAAAAAAAATGGATGGCAAACACATCTGGTTGTGTTTAGGCCTGGTCTGTGGTAGCAGACTACTGGAGACTAGGAGGAGACCTCTGCTCTTCAATTTAGGTCCTTTTCCCATGGAGCACCTCAGGCTGTGTTCCGTTGAATTATTAGCTTGAGCTCCTTAAAATCAATGTACAGTTCCCTACGGAGACAAAAATAAAAAGTCTCGGCGTCCTGTATACGTAAGTCCACAATGCGGTCTGCTTGGATATAGTGATATCTGATCATCTTCCTTGCATGTTTATGATGTCGCTTCCTGTTATCTGTCAGTATCCTGTAGCCCCCTCTCAGTGTTTATGGACATGAATAGATCTCAGATCGACACCCCCCCCCCCCCCCCCCCCCCCCGCCGTGTTATGCAACAGCGGGGGGTTCATCTTCAGGGCTGCAAGGGAGCCGGATGAGGAGACAAGGCCTTAGGAAACTTTGGCAAACCTCCTTCATGGCTGAACAGCTGCAAATTGTACATTTTCATAGACACCCACCTCCTGCGTATGATTTTGTCATGAAAAAAATCATGTATTAATCACTGAAAGAAATGAAAAGATCCACATTGACATATCAGACATCAAAACTAGTCAATTCAAGTTATAGCAAGGCAAAACTGTCATGACAGTTTAGCATACTGTACTTATTTATTTACTTTCATCGGGGTACCCACAGATTGTTTTACTGTCGTATAGGAGCAGTTCAGTCCTTTTTGTCTTAATCCCAATAACCACACCGTGACGAAAGCACAACCATCCAGGCATACATTTGAAATACCAAAAGTGGTCACGTGATATGCAGAAGAGTTGCCAGGAAAACTTGAGGCAGCTTTTCGATGAAGTCGCGCTGCCTCACATATGTTTGATGTTCACACAGGCGGCATACGATCGAGAAAGGTCTCAATTAAGGCGGCGGCGTGGCTCACTGGGGGTGTATTTAATCCCAGCACTCAGGGTTGACTTAAAAGAACTTCAAACTATACGACAGTTATGTATTTGTCTCAACTACGCCGTTGTACCGTCAGCATTTTGTGCATGAAGTGCCTCACTCATATTTTAAGTACAGGCTGATGAGTAAAATTACTGAGACGGGCAGATAAACCAAACTGAAATTATTTTACTAGTAAGTCTCCATTTAAGTAAAACCAAGCCACGTTTATGTTTCCTGTGACTTAAGTTTGTCATCTAATTTACCCTTTTTTAATTTCAGAGTGAAGAATTCCACATATACACCCAGTACTGCACCAATTACCCAAGGTAAGGCTATAATCTGACTTAATACAGTACAGTACATAATACAATTCATCCCAGGACACACATCAAATGTTGTTTGTAGTCACTCCGCTGAGGTCTCATGTGACTTCTTGTACGATGACGCTTTTTACTTCTGAGGTTGCACTGTGTATTTCTAATTCTTTCTACAGTACAACAGCCTTATCCTGTTGTCATTGTCGCTCTGATCACATCTCCATGTTTCTTCCCAGAGTCTCATATAACTCCGCTGTGTATGCCCATCAATGTGTTAGCTTCTCGCTAAGGAGTCAAATTGTCTGCTTGCAGTTGTGCCTCAGGGGTCGTTGTCCTGCCCTCCCTCCCTCCTTTTTTTTATTTTTTGTATTCTTATTCTTTCATTCACTGCTTATTGACAGACTTATGGCGCATGTTGCTGACAGATGGGGTATTATTATTTTATCAGACCTACTTCTAATGTTTTATTCTTCTCTGGGTGGGTGGTCCTAAGGGACATCTGTATGGAGTAATGTGACAGTGTGTGATGGCTTAGTTTGAAACGTGAGGCTGCCAAGATACACTATGAACACACCCTTGCCCTCAAACTACAATTTCTCTCCATGGTTTATGATAATACTCATGAACAATTAACAGGCTTATTATGTCTCATTGTGTGCTTGGGTGTGAAGGGGCTACTGTCAGATTTTTGGACATGTGCCTTTCCCCATGTCCACACCACAGCTGGTGACCCTAGTTTAGGTCAGACAGGATAAGCACACACAAACGTATGGGAGACGGTCACTCACGCGCTTGAACACACACACACACACACACACACGCATGGAGCGGCTGCAGATGTATCGAGGTCACGCCGGCATCCAAGGTCGGGTTTCCTCCAAGAACAATGTGGAGACTGTACGGATCTCCGATGGTATTTAGACATGCAGAAATGCATGCACTCAAACAGAATGACGTTTTCGACCACTCAGAAGAGTCTTTCAGTTTAGCCCTGTATGCACAAACACACATCAAGTGACCTGTCCTTGTATCAGTTACATGACAATCATTGCACACGCCGCCAGTAATTGACCACTTTTAATTTTCATTTGTCAGTTAGTACATGCCACATAAATGATTGGAAGCTCTTGTCACTCAATCGTCATTGGTCAGTCCACATGTCAATCATCACCCGTAGAAGTGTTTCCCTCCACACTACGACTTGTCCTGACTGCTCAGTCAATAAATGTTTAGTATTTTGTTTTACAATTACGATTTATTTGCACATATGCATACACCCAATTGCAATTACAGTACATTACAGTAGTAGTCATATAGTGCAGCATATTAGACATGATGGGTTATCAGCCCGCTAAGACTCAGGACGTTCTGTACACTTATCTATACTGTCAAATTATTAGTTGCCTCCATAACAACTGTGTTTTGACTTGGTAGGTCGGTGGCTGTCCTCACCGAGTGCATGAGGAACAAGGCGTTGGCCAAGTTTTTCCGCGAGCGCCAGGAATCTCTGTGCCACTCCTTGCCTCTGGGCTCCTACCTGCTGAAGCCGGTGCAGAGGATCCTCAAGTACCATCTGCTGCTTCACGTACGTCCGTGCGGCATCTCGAGTTTCTCCTTAACGGTTAAAACATATTTGCGCATGGCCACACACGCATGGCACAAAATCAGTCTGTTTCCTTTAAAAGCAGGGTTTTTGATTGGGCTCCTTCTATCACCAAATGTTGAGACATATGGCACTCGGTGTGAACGTTCCCGTGGGTGTATGCCACGCTTTAAATAGAAGAGGATGTAACAAAGTGCACTAGCAGACAAATGGATGAATAGTTACATATGTTTGAATGTGGGTTTTTTTGGGCAAGCATACTGAGGAGAAAAGAAAATGCAACTACTCACTTGGGCGATATCTGTGTTTGCAGGAGATAGCCAACCATATGGAGAAGGACACAGAAACGTATGAGGTTGTGCAGGAAGCCATAGACACCATGCAGAGAGTGGCTTGGCACATCAACGACATGAAGAGGAAGCACGAGCATGCTGTTAGGCTGCAGGTATCGTAAACAAACATCCTTCCTGACAGTTAAAACAATTCAAATCATGTGTAACCAACACACTTTCATCACTACAATCACATACCCGATTCCAGTCTTTTCAATGAGCCAATTATTATTATTGTTTTTGTTCTGCTAAATGATGTGAACTGTGGGTTGGACAGAGCCAAGGCTCTGATCCTCCCCACGTCTTATGCAAGTCACAGTTTTCCACTGGACTAATGATGGCCTTGCATAAGGAGAGCACATAAAAGGGCAGCTTGTTTCTTCTATCAGCTGGAGGCCAGAATGGTCAAATGAATTCAGGAATGTGTGCGGGGTTTCTAGAACGCTTTTGGGGCAAATTACAGTCCTTGCAATCACATGAATTTTCTCAAATTTGTTGCGTTTAGTCTTGCCCACTGTACATTGGATTCATAGTTGCCCATCCAGTGTCCAGGTCAAACTTTTATTTGTGTTCCATTCAAGTGTTGTATCTTTCTTTAATTTTGATTGAGTTGTACTTACTTTTTTTTTACCTTGTTACTGGAACCTGATTATTTTGTTGGAGAGTTTTACTAGTAGCTATACATAGCATAGCGTGCAGCATTCTAAACAATTGAAGGATGTTTGATGGGCTACACTGCGGTCATCTATAACTGTGGATTTCCAGTTTTATGCTTGATTTTCATTCATTCATTCATTCATTTTCTATAGCGCTTTTTCTCATTAGGGTTGTGTGTAAGCTGTAGCCAGCTGACTTTAGGCGAGAGGCAGGTTACAACCAGGACACAACTATGATATAAACAATAACAATCAACAAATCCATGTAGACAGACATAACATAACCAACCCAGAGTTTAGTGATACTCGGCCTGTGCTCACACTGAGTTTATCTCCTGCCACTGCAGGAAATCCAGAGCTTGCTGACTAACTGGAAAGGCCCTGATCTGATCGGCTACGGCGAGCTGGTCCTCGAAGGAACGTTTCGTCTGCAGCGAGCCAAGAACGAGAGAACGCTCTTCCTATTCGACAAGCTCCTGCTTATCACCAAGAAACGAGAAGAAACCTTCACGTACAAAGCTCACATCCTGGTCAGTCGCCGTCTCTTTAGGTAATGTTTTTGTGATGATGGTATGTTTAAACTGATGTCTTAATTGCAGTGCTGCAACCTAATGCTTGTGGAAGTCATCCCTAAAGAGCAACTGAGTTTCAGCGTGTTTCACTACAAGAATCCCAAACTACAGCACACAGTCCAGGTACCACAACATTGCAAAAGTGCAGACATGGCAATAACAGGTCATGAAGATTGTGGGTGTACTTTAAATGTTGTGTTAAACTTTTACAATCGACTAAACAATCCAAGTGGGACAGCGTTTTGCATAGACATGTCCTTTGACGCTAATAGTGGCCTTTTTTGTTGCATAACTCCTGTTTTGAACAAAAACTAGAAATGTCAATCTGTATTGTGGAAGAAAGCAGTGTTCAATTTTTTTTTCGGGCTTGATCCCAAACATATCTCATCTGTCATTTATCTTCTCTGTGATGCTTGACGCTGCCCGCAGGCCAAGTCCCAGCAAGATAAGCGCATGTGGATCTTACACCTCAAGAGACTCATACTTGAAAATCACCCTGCCAAAATCCCTGCCAAGGTGAGGAAAGACCGCTTGTCTGCGGATGGCTTCCCTTTTGTTCAGAAGTTGCAAACTTTCTGCAATGACCCTATCCCGCGTCTTTCCTCCTGCTACACGCAGAAATCAAGCAGTCATTCATTTCCAATGCAGCGTAATACATTTACTTTTCAAGATTCCGCTCGTGACGTTCTTTCAAATGTCTGCTAAGGTTTTATCAAGGTTGTGATTTTAAAGCCACCTAGTGTCCAAGGTTAATGTGGAATTTCACCCTTTTGTAGGCCAAACAAGCAATCCTGGAGATGGATGCAATGCGTAAGTGCCACAATATTGAAAGTTGATTCAAAGATAAATATAGCTTTTCATGTCTTATTCATTTGTCAAGTGATATTTTGTAAATTTATGTCCGATATGTTTTTTTTCCAGACCATCCTGGATTTCACTATAGCCCTGATGGTGACAAGAAGGATTCACCGCAGACCAAAGACTGCCCCAACCCTCGCAGAGGACGCAGAAAAGGTGATAATTGCTTTCAACAAATTTTGCATCATTGACCCTTATAGAAAAAAAATATTAATTAAAAATGTGTCTCCCCAGAACCGCTGTCAAAATTACTGAAGAATGCCAAGCAAAATGCTGCCAACAGCGACGGAGAAAAGGTTGGTCATAAACAAAGTTGATACATAGTTTACACCTATACTGGGTAAGGAACCAAATTTGGTAACTTACTGTTAGTTTGTTTGCAAATTGGATGTCACTACATTTTAAGTCGATTTAAAAAAAAAAAAAGTAAGAAATACATAATGTTCTTCAATTGTCTGGGGTTAAAATTGTCCAAGTTTCTTATAAAGGGTTAAAGTTAAGTAACATAAGATCGCACGCACGCAATGATGCTTGCATAACCCTTTTAATTTCCTTCACCCTAGCGAACAAGTTTGGGCGCAACCCTGCTCTCTCCGGTGTCCCAGCTGGCTCTGGGCACAATAGGCCGCAGCCGCAGTCTCATCAACCAATCACAGGAGTCTTTGGACCCCGGTGACCACTACGACCACAGCGATCGAGAGGATGGGGAGGAGCCGCACCAGCAAGATGCTGATGACGAGGATGATAGCGGCCTGGTAAGTTTAACATATCAAAAGACACCAACTGGTACTATTCAGTCGGGTTTGCCATGTTGGATTAGTAAATCCTGATTTGATTATTTCCACTCTGGTAGGCTGTAGGCAGGATGGTGATCTAATGTGACATCATTGCAGAAACATTGGTCACTGTGACGCAAGTGGCTAAAAGTCCTCTACATTATCTCCATATTTTGTTTAAATTGTATTTTTTGTCATCTTACCATTCCATTCTAACATGGAAATGAGCAACAAAAAGGTGCCAAAAAGTATGGATTGGTTAAACACAAAAGAATACGTACCATTCCGAACTGGATAGAACTGTTCTGCTTGGGGCCGTAGACAAGTCAACCTGTATTCCATCGATTTTGACTCCAGCTGGCATTTTTGGGACCTGATACTAAATTTTGTGTCTCTGCTTTCAGGGTGGTGGGAAGAGGTTGCGAGTCCCTGGCAAAAGCAGTCGGAAGAGGCTGAACCCTCAAGCGTCCGTGGACAGTATAGAACAGTGGAAAACCTTCAACATGAGCTCTTCAGATCTTCAGGTATGGTACTATTCAAAAACGGTCTAGCCCCTTCATTGGGATGTTTGACTAAATCTTTCCGTCCCTCCATTCAGAGAGCCAGAGAATCCCTTGTAAGGGACGGAAGTCACCACCCGCCACTCCGCAGGACCCCTCGCGTGACAGAGGAACCTCCAGAGTCCCCAATCCCATCCGTAGTTGTGACAGATAGTAATCATTCTGTTCGAAACATCTGGGCAGACCACCGCGCTCGCAGGGCCATGTTCCCCACCAGACAGCGAACCATGCAGCCCGATGACGATGAAGAGGATATCTACCAGATGTTTGTTCCTACAGAGCCAAGCGGACCAGAACCGGAGTTGCCCTCAGAGAGATCAGAGGCCCCCTCATCTCCGAGGACGGCACGGCCTTGCAGCTGGCATGTGGATCAGCTTCCCTCCGTACAGGTTGAACCTCCATCCGTCGACAGCAGGGTTTTGCGAAGGGCGAGCAGTGTAGGCGAGAATGCCACAGAGGCTCGGAAAAGTCCAGATGACGACCAGGCCGGTCATAACCTGGAAGTAATTCATACAGAGTCCTCCAGCAATGAAATATCAGGATCCTCCTCAGCCGAGCAGCTGACAATGGATGACATTGAAAATGTGTATGACAACATTAGCTATGAAGACCTCAAGAGAATGGGCCTGATCAGAAGAGATTCGGATGAATGCCAGTCACGGAAAGAACCGTCTTCCGATGCACAGGGTTCCTGGAGCCAAGCAGCTAGGGCATCGAATGTTCCAGATGTCTCAGGCATTTCAGAGACTATCATTAAATTAGACGGTGGTGCCAGTGAACACAAACAGTTCCCCACCCAGGAAGGAAGACCAGCAGAGACTCCAGAGCTCCAGATAGTAGAGGAGAACATCTATGACACCATTTGTTTTCTGGATCGTCCAGCGATAGATGTACAGGGAATCAATGTAGGTAATAAGGCAGATCCCCAGAGAGACATTCTAATGGCATCTGAGCAAGACTTAACTGGAAGCTTTAAAGAGTTTGTCTCACAGGAGAGCCTTCACTTTGGAGACGCCCTCCACGCTGTCCAGCGTTCCTCAGAGCCAGAGTACTCCTCGTCATCTGCTTCGTTGGCCTCGCAGCAGTCACAGAAAGGAGATAAAATGTCAGAGCATGTAGATGAACTCTGGAATGACTTGGAGAATTACATCAGGGATAATGAGAAGAAAGCGGACCGGCTGCCTGCTGCCTTCCCAGTTAGTGCCAGTGAATCAGCCAAGCGGTCATCCTCAGTCAAAGGCAGTCCCACAAAAAAGCCTCCTGAACCCAGTCATCCGTCTAAGAGTCCGCCTGGACATCAACCTAAACACCCTCCTGTGCGCTCATCGCAATCCTTCAACATCCCGGTCATCAACTTCCCTGACCTTCAAAGTGATAGAACCACTGAAGACGAAAGTCCAAGTCCTGTTCCCACTTTGCAACCCCTTCCAGTTGTGCCAGAGCCTCCACCGGGCACAGTGAAGAGCATGCGTAACAGACTGGCCCGTCTCAGCAGCGGTAGTTTCCGGCTAGAGGACGATGATCTGGTTGAACTTCCTCCAAGAATCCCTCCTCAGAGAGAGAATCTCATCAAGGATATCCATAGTTTGTTCCCGGGGCAACTTCCAGGCCTGGACTCGTCGCTGGCTTCTTCCTCTCTCCTGCTGGGCGAGTCAGTAGACTTCCCCCTGGAACTTATGGACAAAACCAAGAGTCGTGTCTTTTTGATGGCGCGACAGTATAGCCAAAAGATAAAGAAAGCCAACCAGCTGCTGCGCATGAGGAGCATGGATCCTGGAGACTCCTGCAGTCGGGCAAGAGCTGACCGAAGGCAGAAAGACCTGGCGGCCATCCTGGAGGAAAAGAAACAGGGGGGAGCTGCTATAGGTAACACAAAACCTTTAATTACCTCAATTAGTGTCTTGTGACCTCTGCAAACCATAAAGCATGTGAGGCAGGAGGTTATATTTTCATCACTGTTTGTGGGTTGGATAGTTACAAAACTTTCTGGAGGGTTGGCACATTGGCCAAGGAAGAAGTCATTAAAAAGCAGATTATTTTCCATGTCTATTTGTTACGGTCGGTTTGCATCAAGGCTATGTAGGGCTGGCAACCAACAGGTCCTGCAAATGTAGATGCAGTAAAATAAAATCTTCCACTTGACTACATACTGTATATACAGTAATCCCCCGTATATTCAGAATTCACCATTCAAAAATTCATCAATTCAAGTTTTTTTTTCCTGTGAAACCTATCCACAGCTGTTTTCTGAAAAACACCCCATCAGTATTGTACTCTTTCTGAAAGGCCGTAAGATGCCGCCAAAGCCCTGTTGATATAGGAATTGGTCCCAAGGAGAGACAAGCTTTGTGTGTTGGGGAGGAGCTAAGTGTATCCTGTGTTATTGGCGGAAGTTAAGGAGAGTCTTCGCCGCATGAGTATGTTTTTACTCTGCTAAATGGTTATTAAAAAGCGAAATCAAATCATCTGTAGACCACTTATTTGTTTAGGGTACTGTTGTAAGATAAGTTACAAATGATATTCAACTGTTTTGCAATCCTAGCTTGTGGTATATTTAATGTTTAAGCTATTAATACAGGCAAATACAAACATGTTTTTGGGGGGACAGGTTTTTTTTTTTTGCTATTTGAAAAGTCCTGCTGCGAATATGGTTGGACTACTGTAATATTGTCACCAACAGTGAGGGAGAAGTGGAAGAGTATTATACAACATAATACATTTTCAGTCAAATGAGTCAGATTGGAAAAATTTGAAGAAACACATTTCTGTTTTGTACCCAAATAACTATATTATCTAAGACCAAGAAACTTCAACTGTCTTATTATCGTGTATTCTGTCTTCAGGTGCAAGGATAGCTGAGTATTCCCAGCTTTACGAACAAGTCATGTTCAAGGATTCTTCCACGAGTACACACCACACTCATCCAGGTCTTCCCTCTTCTCCGTCCATGCCTGAGACCTCCTTGGAGGAGGAATGGCTCCACTCCACCTACAGCAACGGCGAGCTCTCCAACTTCATGTGTTCCGCCGGCGACTTGCGCAATATGCGGGCCTCTTCCACGCCTCAGCGCAGACTCACGTCTTCCTGCTCCATCCCATCTCTTAAGACCACCCCGGCCTCACCGAACAGCCCGCCATCCCAGAGATGGAGCTCCTGCATATCGGCTCCGAGCGAGAAAGAAGAGCACGTCTACAGTACCATCAAGAGACATCCTTCCTTTAACGCACCATCCTCACCATCTAGGAACTGTCAGTCGGCCAGCTCTCTGAATAGCCAGCAGCCAGAGAAAAACAACCAGTCAGGACTCAAATGTAACGGATCTACTGTGGATGGATCCACAGAAAGACTCCACGGTCCCAGTTTGGGTCGTGCCGGTCGGCAGAGTAGCCTCCCAGAGAGGTCTACCCAAGGAGAGTCGGACCTCACCTTACACGACGGCCAACATGTGGTGGTCCTGAACCGAGCTTCGGCCCTGAGCATCCTCGCCGCCACCCAGAACTACTTTGCCAACTTTAAGGACAACGGCGAGGACGATGACGACTACGTGGAGATCCGCTCGGAGGACGAAGTGGAACCAGACCAGGGCGGGTCGGCGCGGCAGAGCGGCGGCTCGGTGGCCGGATTTACCTACCAAAACCGGGGTCTCGTCCATTCGCGGAGTTTGCCCTGCACGCCCGTGCACTCCAGCGACACGCTGAGATCTCTGGAACGTGAGCATCTGGAGAAATACTTATGGAGTGAACCACAGCAGAGCCAGCCCAACATTGTCCAGTCTCTTAGGGAAAAGTTCCAGTGTCTGAGCTCCAGTAGCTTCGCTTAACATGGCCTCACAACCGAAAGCTAAATGCATATATATCGACATACTACATCCGTGCAAATTACAACGAAAGGGGATCTTGCTACTACCAACAGTTTACCAACAGTTTACCCCATGAACAAAAGGGAACATAACACAAATATAGCACAAGTTCTACATAAGCCAAAATAGATATTTTCTAACATATGTAAATACCTATATTTTATGTAACAGGCTTCAAAGTAAAAGACATATGTTGTTAGGGGTTAACAATGGCGCTTTAACTCATGCTTGCAAGCCGCCTTAGCACTTCCGGTCTTCTTATGAAGTAATCCAAATACAAAAAAATGGGTGTTATTGATTTATAAATGGTAGGATCACATCAGAGACCAAACCAGACAAGATCTGATGATCTTTGGAGGACCTTGTCTGACCAACCTCTTCAAACTCTATTATTTTAATCTGCATTTTCAGCACCTAGCCTGCACATCTAATGTTTAAAATTGTGCTCATGGCATTAAACACACTTTAGAATGTTTCACGTTTGCTGAATGGCTGTATTCAGGCTACATTGTCTCTTTGCACACATGCACATCTTAGCAATAACTGTAACACAAATAAGGCAGGATAACAAGTTGGCTATTACAAATGTAAAACTCAAACCTATTAGTCTCTTCACCAACATTGTCACCAATTATTATGCTTGAAAACAATCAAACTTGCTCATATTTTTCATTATCAATAAGAAACTTAAGGCTTCATATTTATTTTGAACATGTGAGCAAAAGTCATGTTGTATATGATATGTCTGCATCGCAATGTGGATTATTATTATTATTTTTTTTTTTGTAATTACAAATTATATTCTGGGACCATAATGGCTAGCATTGAGAATTGTTGGTTTAAAGACTACAGCAATGTAAAATAGGGATGGGCATTATAATTGAGAGAGAATTCTGTCGACGATGTTGTGGATTAATGTCTTCAATCAGTTAAATGCACAACTTTGGTTGCAACCACTTCTGTCTGAAGAAGACAACACGATGTCAGCTATAGGAAGTTAAACTACATTCAGGCATATTTAGTACCGCATTGGCATACAAAGAACATTCAGAGTCCATCCATGACGAATATATATATATATTTTTTTAAATTAACAATGAATCGATTAATTGAGCGACAATTTTTCCCCATAGTCGATGTATTCAAATGTCCATCCCTATTGTACATGGTGTTTTACTTCAATGGAAAGTGAGTGTTTTTCACACAAATGTATCACGCTACTGATTATACATCCACAGTTTTAGGGAGGTGTTGATAAAAGGTTTGTCTCAGTATGTTTTATATAGCGGCAACTTTAGTACAGACTGCACAAACCATCTTATTTATTCCAAAGCATCCTTATGAGCTTTTATGACTATTCATGCAAGGGCAGGTCCATTACAGGTTGTAAATGAAAGACTATTGTATTTATTAAAAGATTATTCTGATGTTTGGGGGTGTTCATTCGCCAAATTCAAATCAAATACTGTGAATTGGTAGCTTTTTTTTTTCTCCTTTAAATCATGCACTGCTTTACGCAAATTCCAATTGTAAAGTTAAAAAGCACAACATCATGGTCTACTGTTCATATCAAGACAGATGCATTAAAAAAACAAGTTAGTAATATGAAGTATGTTGTTTTTTTGTTTGTTTCATTGTACACGTTTGTCCTTGGCTTCACCGGTGGGGAATATCGGTCTACATTGAACCTTTTTTTTTTTTGCACTTTTCTTCAAACGTCTACTTTGTAAACACCCTGTAAAGATGTACATTTTAGGGAAGTTATTCTCGTATGCCATAGTATGCTTTACAACGCTTCAATGTTTATGTCAAGTGTACTGTATTTTTTATTTGATTTTTTTAAGGCCTAGTTGTCATTGCTCAACAAAACAATGTATTGGATGTAATAAACTTAAATCCAAACTATGTTGTGTGTTTTTTTTTTTTTTTTTTCCTCATTAAAAATATTTTAAGTACTAGGACAATGATCCTAGAAACCTAAAAATCTTTTTATGGACATTTGGCCTTCCTGTGTGGGATTTGCATGTTCTTCCTGTGCTTGTGTCGGTATTCTCTGGGTCCTCTGGCTTCCTCCCACACTCCAAAAACATGAATGTGAAGATAAACTGTATAGAATGTGGATGAAAGGATATGGAAAAGGTAAGAGACATTTATATAGAAGAGACTGATGAATATCAATCCATCCATTTTCTATAGCGCTTGTCCTCTTTAGGGTTGCGTGTAAGCTGGTGCCTATCCCAGGTGACCCTTGACTGGTCAACAGTCATTTTCAGTGCACATATAAACAAACAACGATCCACACTCTCATTCATAGATGTAAACATAGGACACCGTTTCAATTACGCAAACAAGTATGTTTTTGGTGTGAGGGAAAAAAGCGGAGAACCTGTAAAAAACAAACAAACATGCAAGCACGTTGAGGACAGGCAAACTCCACACAGGAACTGAGATTTTGAACCCAGAACCTCTTGACTCTGAGGCAGTTGTGTTAAGCGCCGCAATACAGTGATCACATATAATGTAATGTAGAGGGCGTTGAACATGATGAGGGAGTAATAGCACTGTATTCTTTCGTGATCATCAAAGAAAGATAACTTTTTTTAAAAATTCCAAGAATGAATGACATATGTCACATGCAAATACACGAAATAATATAAGCAAAGAAAATTATATGAAATGTGATTATCAAATTGTTGATGTCATTGATAATTGTTACAAACGTTTTTATGAGTAGTTAAAACAACAAACGTTCAATTCTGCCTTCTCATAGTAAACATAACCAGCAGGTGGCGCACTGTCGTATTACGTACTCGGCTGCACCAAGAAGAATCACAAAGTAAGAACTGTGGGTTTCTGGGAGATGTAGTTTATTTAAAGTGACATGTTAAAAACGTACCATTATTGCCTTTGCGATACCTTTATTCAGCATATATCTGTGTGATATAAATATTCAATATTAGTTTATGACATTGATGCGATTAAACTTTAGGTATGAGAATGATTTATATTTTGGTTTTCTCGAAGTTTCCGACAACGACCGGCTTACCCGTAGTACCTTGCGCCACCGCCTCCTTTCTTCTAGGTTGTGTGGTGGGCCAAAATGTCGCTGCTGGATGGTCCGTTAAACGTGCTCGGCCAGCGAACAACTGGCGAGTCGGTTCGCACCCAAAATGGTGAGTTGTCGCGCTTAACTACGCGAAATGTGTAGTTAGCTTCTTTGTGCTCTCTGCGCTTCGAAATGGCCGACAAATGACCGGTTCCTTTATCTTCGTCAGCACATGTGAGGAGCTAAATGCTAACGCTAGCACAAAAGTCGTTGTCATGCTCGTTGTGTTTTTCCTAATGCAACCATAGTGGTGCCTCAACTGCTAATCTTCTTTAGATTTTATGATTTTATATTGCAATCCCATTGTAGTGTCTTCCACTCTCATTACCTTGAATGGATGGCTATGCTAATGGGATAGAAAAACTCTGTCATGGTCTGAAGGTGTGGCTGCTTCTGTGTTTCCTCACCCAATAAAATGACAGGATAATTCAAATAAAACTCTTATTTGTTTAACCAATGAGCCCACCTCAAGTTTACAACCATTTGAACACCTTCGTGGCATAAATGTACACGCCAAAAAAACAAAATCTGTGAACAGGTGAATCTGCTGGTGCTGAACCACGAGTATGCGTATTCACTGGTGAACTCAATAATACGTAGTAATTTAAATCTAATCTAAACAGAAAAACAAAAATTGAAATCTTGTGTGCTGGAAGTAGCATTTTGTCTGTCATTTCAGTCATGGCTGCGGCATCCATCGCTAACATCGTCAAGAGCTCCCTTGGACCAGTGGGCCTCGACAAAATGTTGGTAGACGACATTGGGGTCAGTTTGATTGATCACATGCTGCTTTTTTATTTTTTGAAACCGTCTGACATGTTAATAAATTTTGTTTGAAAATATCTGTAGGACGTAACCATCACCAACGACGGAGCAACCATCTTGAAGCTCCTGGAAGTTGAGCACCCAGCTGCCAAGGTCCTGTGTGAATTGGCTGACCTGCAGGACAAGGAGGTCGGGGATGGAACCACATCTGTGGTGAGTGAAAAGGTCGGGGTCGCTGTAAAATGGTGGCCTGCCGCGTCCTGTTCTAGTACCGCGCATCTGCCTACTACTACAGTTGTGTGGCTATGCTAACAGGAGAGAGAAAGTCCCATCTATGTCTGAAGAGGTTATGCAGCCTCACCTCTGCTGCCTCTAATGAAAGGATGGAACACTGGACATTTGAATTGAATAACGAAGATTTTTTTTCTTCTCTTAATTGGATTAAAAATGCGTTTTTTGAATTTCCTCATAAGCGTGGTCCTAGAATGAATTAAACAGGTACAGCGGTCCCTCGACTTAACTACTCTCTGCTAGGTAATCCTTGCTGCGGAGTTGCTGAAGAGTGCAGATGAACTGGTCAAGCAGAAGATTCACCCCACGTCGGTCATCAGCGGATATCGTCTGGCTTGCAAGTGAGAGGTCCTCCCTGGCGAAGCGTCATCTGTTGCCGACTCGAGATGGTCTGACGGACTTTGACTTTGTTGTTCAGGGAAGCTGTACGCTACATCAATGAAAATCTCACCATTGGAACGGACGACCTGGGCAAGGAGTGCTTACTCAACGCAGCAAAGACATCGATGTCCTCCAAGATCATCGGAGTGTATCCTTTCTGCGTTGACTTGATCTAAGCGAGTCCGTCTGTGTACCTTTTGCCGCCTTAATCCTGAATTCTCAGTGACGCCGACTTCTTCGCCAACATTGTGGTGGACGCCGCCCTGGCTGTCAAGTTCGTGGACAGCAAGGGTATGGCCAAATACCCCGTCAACTCGGTGAACGTGCTGAAAGCGCACGGTCGCAGCCAGAAGGAGAGTTTCTTGGTTAACGGCTACGCGCTCAACTGCACGGTCGGCTCGCAAGGTACGTCGTTTCCCAAGTGCGGAAATTCTCGGAAATCAAGCACGTTCCCATTTCTTTTTGCTGCCGTGTTTTTTGTGGTGACACATGCAGTGATACGCGTGGGACATAGAAACCTGGCTTTGGGGAGAAGGTGGTCACGGTGGCTTGTAGCCTGTGACAAGTCTCTCCTGACCAGACAACAGATATAAAGCACTTGTGTCCTAACTTGTATACATTGAAACTCTGAGTGCGTCAACAGTCTCTTTTTGACCGTAGGCATGACAAAGCGAGTTCTCAACGCTAAGATCGCCTGTCTCGACTTCAGCCTACAGAAGACCAAGATGAAGATGGGCATCCAAGTCGTCATCAACGACCCAGAGAAGCTGGACCAGATCCGACAAAGGTTGATTGAGAATTTTTATTTGTTTCCCCCCTTCCTTCCCTTTCCTGCTGTTCCGAAAATCCCATTTAAGTTTGCTGTGTAACTAAACTAGTAGTTCACACAGTGATACATGTGGGAAAAGCAATGAAGGCCCCCTTCAAGCAAAGACAGCAGCTTCACTCGCAGTTGTTGTCGTCTTTAGGGGCCGAACATTTGAAAAACATTGGTTACATCTTCATGTACTTGCCTCTGGTGGGCATATTTAGTCTTTTTGCTTATTTGATAATGGTTAAGAATGGAAATGTTTGTTGCAGGGAGTCTGATATCACCAAAGAGAGGGTCCAGAAGATCCTGGCGTCCGGAGCCAATGTGGTGCTGACCACCGGGGGCATCGACGACATGTGCCTCAAGTACTTTGTGGATGTTGGCGCTATGGCTGTGAGGAGAGTTATCAAGAGGGACCTCAAACGCATCGCCAAGGCCACAGGAGGTAAGACGAGGAGCCAGCTTGGCTTTTATACAGGAGATGTTGATTTATTTATTTATTGTACATTTGATCAGCCACCGTCTGCCCGTCTCTGACCAATCTGGAGGGAGAGGAGACGTTTGAGGCCACCATGCTGGGTCAAGCTGAGGAGGTCGTGCAAGAACGCATATGTGACGATGAGCTCATCCTTGTGAAGAAGTAACCAAATACTATTCTACTTGGGCTGGACGATTTATCTTGTTTTTGTGTTTTAAGCGGCTTACGTAGTTCAAAGCATGCCCTCACTGCTTCCACTATAACAGCATGGCTCAAAATAGAAGAGAGAGTTCGCAAAAGCACAGTCATTGTTGCACACTTGGTCGTATGTACTGACTTCCGAACCCAAATGACTATTTTTCCAAAAAGGGACTTGAGTTGTTAATTCCCGTTAAGAAACAGACAACATGAGCGTATGATGAGAAAGGAGCCTGGTGGAAGGCAATCCTGCTCATCAATGTCAAAGACGATGTGGTTATGTTGCGAAAGCAGTGATTCATTGACTTTTGACCCGAGGTATGTGCTTCTATTTTGTAACGGGAAATAAAGAAAATCCTAGGAGTGGAAAAAATACAAAAAGCTAAAGTTGTTTTGGATACTGTTATTTGCTTTTTCTGTAAGCGAAGGGGATAGTCGATTAAAGTTGGGTTTACACGTCAAATGACAACAAGCTGTAACAGATACACTAAAGTAAATAGAAAATTGATTTATGCAAAGTTAAAGTAGATAGCTTTATGATCATGCATTACATTGAATACAATTAAAGAATATAAACGAGGTTAAATAAGTGACATAAAATGTTAAGATCAGCAAATGCCTTTACCAAATCTATACATTTAATTCTATTTCCAAGTAAGGCTAGGGATTTAAAGAATACGATGGGTACAACCAATAAGGGTTTGGAAGCCAAAACTGTTACAGGCCATGTAGCCCAGAGAAACTTGTACTCTGCAATGTCATCAGATTCCTAATTTTTTTTCTTCTCCCAACTCGCTAGCACCAAAGCACGGACGTCGGCCTCCATCGTTCTGCGCGGGGCTAACGACTTCATGTGTGATGAAATGGAGCGCTCGCTGCACGACGCGCTCTGCGTGGTGAAGAGGGTGCTGGAGTCAAAGTCGGTGGTCCCGGGAGGGGGCGCCGTGGAGGCGGCTCTGTCGATCTATTTGGAGAATTACGCTACAAGCATGGTAAGGAAAGTGCCACGTCTTTGTGTCTGCTATTTGGACGTGACCTATCTGATTGGTTTGCTATCTAATGTTTCATCAGGGTTCCCGAGAGCAGTTGGCCATCGCAGAGTTCGCTCGCTCCCTTCTCGTCATCCCCAAGACGCTGGCTGTAAACGCGGCACAGGACTCCACAGACCTGGTGGCCAAGCTGAGAGCCTTCCACAATGAGGCTCAGGTTAATCCCGAACGCAAGAATCTCAAATGGTGAGTGACTCTACCAAAGTCGGAACCAAAATAATACTCATTTTGATATACAGTGCTACCTCGAACTTACGAGTGATCTGGACTTTTTTTGAGATACGAGCCCTCACTCGGCCAGGTTTTTTAAATTCTTTTATTTATTTTTTCTCTCGGTTCAGAGTAAAAAATACATGTATTAAGAATTAAGTATCAAGCACTAGATTTAGAGTGGCAGCATTTGGGCAGATATTGAATAATTCTTCAAAAAAGAGGCTTCAAGCTGTGTATTTAACCAACCACCACATACAATAACTGTCTAGTCAGCTAGCTTAATGCTAACACAAAATGCCATGGACAGGCCAGGCGAGCTAGCATCTATGTAGCACTAGCATCATCTAAAGAATGGATATTTGCACACAAACGGTCCAGCAACGTGTAGACAGACAACATTAATAACAATACTGACCGGCTCATAGTCTTTATCCTCTGCAAAAAACGACAAATACTACTCCAGCTTATTGAGCAGTTGTGACCGTTTTTGTATATATGCTACATGATTTATACTGACCCCTGCTGGCCAAGGCCTGCACACCAGATGGAGCAGAACGAGTACATGAAATCATGAGAACACAAATCACTCTTACATTACACGAGACATTTCAACAGCACTCTAAATTTGCGAGCTTACTACCTAGTGTACTATTTATTGGAAAGGAAGTGATGCCGATATGCAGTATTTCACCGCCGGGTGGGTGGGTTTGTGCATGCGTCAGGATCGGTCTGGACCTGTTGAACGGCAAGCCGCGGGACAACCGGCAGGCGGGCGTGTACGAGCCCACCGTGGTGAAGACCAAGAGCCTGAAATTCGCCACGGAGGCGGCCATCACCATCCTGCGCATAGACGACCTCATCAAGCTGTTCCCCGAGCCCAAGGAGGGCGGCCCGTCGTACCAAGACGCCGTCAGCTCCGGGTCTTTGGAGGGTTAATCTAACGTGACAAGAGCTCTTCAATGGCTCTTGCTCCAAGTGTATGTAGTCTTCGCACTTCACCTGTTTACTGAGTCCCCAGTCCTCATCCCCTTCAACTGTTAAGTGATTTGCCGTTTTGTTTTGGATACTTAATAAAGTTCCAATGGTTATAAGATGGCCATTGATTCAAGTTCAACATAACTTGTGCTTGGTCTGTTATGTGAAAGAAATGATTAAAAGTGGTCATATGACTTAAGTTTTATTGCTACGCACACTTTATTCACAAGTGGCAATTTATAGCAGAGATTCTTAAAATGGCGTAGGGGGTCTGCAAAATAATTTGCTCTAAATTGTCATTTTAAAGTCTCCTCCCCACCTTTTAAAAGCTCTGGTATAATTGTGACAAATCACATAAAACTGATATCCCTGCATGAATAAAGTACCTGTAGTTTTTGTTTTGTTTCAAAAGGCAAATTCGGGGATAAAGTCCTGAACCCCCCCACAACCCCAGAACAAAAAGTGTAATTATAAGAATATAGTAAATAAAATTCATTTTTTGAAATAACTTTCATTCCTTGTTAAACTTATAATGTATGATGACAATTTTGGAAAAATATTTTATTACTTTTATCGCTCTAAAAAAAAATACAAAAAAATGGTGTAATGCCTTCTTGAAAATACACAGTAGTTATGTTTAAATGCACTCAGATTTGGGGGGTGGTTCATTGGAAATAAATTCTCATGGAAATGGTCCCTAGACCCAAAGTTTAAGAACCCCTGATTAACAGGCAATACAGGTCAGTTTAGTCAAGGCAAACATAACCTTATGGCACAGTCTCGTACTCGGGTCCATTAATATTACAGGATATTGAATGAATGCGAAATGTGAGTTTGAAGAGCAATGAGAATGCCCAGAAATAACACTACGAATCATTAAGTACTCTCTTATACAGAACATATAAAGCTTTTCATTGTTACCAATTACGTATGCACTGGTTGTAAAACTACTGATTTATTTCCTCATCTCGTGGCCAGGGACGTTCATTGACTGAACTCCAAGTGGCTGAGGAGACTCCTGTTTGGCTAGGTTGACCTCCAAAATCACTAGTGTCAGGCAGGTAAAAAATTACTGCGATTCCATTGAACATTCAAGTGTAAACAGTGACGTGACCATCAGAGCCTCTCCACACACATGGCGATGCCCATCCCCCCCCCGATGCACAGGGACGCCACGCCCTTCCGCTCCCCGGTCCTCTGGAGCGCGTGCAGTAGCGTCACCAGAACCCTGCAGCCCGACATCCCGATGGGATGACCCAGCGAGATGGCGCCACCTTGCACATTCACCTGAAGCAGGAAATGTGTTTTATGGACACATCAAATGTAAAAAAAAAACCAAACAAAAACAACTACCTTTTCTTCTTTTATTCCGAGCTCTTTCACCACTGCAATGGACTGTGCAGCGAAGGCCTCGTTAATCTCAAAAAGATCGACCTGGTCCAGTTCCCACCCTGCCTTCTCAATCTATAATAAGAAAGAAAAAGATGTAACACAATAGGCTGGATTTACACAACAAATGCCCAATTCTGATTTAATCCCAATATGGAATGTTTAAAATAAACATTTACTCGGACTGGCCTGTTTCTCCTATTGATTTAAAATGAGGGTAATCTCATCATTACAGTTATATTATAGTTATTGTGTCACTTGAACCATGCCGTGGACAAAATGCAGGGAGAATGTAAAGAGTCCACTTGATGGGCCACGTCTCACCGCTTTTCTGATGGCAGGTATGGGCCCAGTGCCCATGACGGACGGGTCGATTCCGACTTGAGCCCACGAAACGATCCTGGCCATGGCTTGGAGGCCCCGTCTCGAGGCCTCCGATTGGCTCATGAGCACGGCGGCGGCCACGCCGTCATTAATACCTGCGGCGTGAGAATGTGTTCAAATATCCCGTACAAGAGTTCGTTGGTGCCTGTGAGGAACGTGGCGGCGCTCACCTGAGGCGTTGCCGGCGGTGACGGTACCGCTGCCGTCTTTCACGAAGCACGGCCTCAGCTTCGACGTGCTCTCAAGATGGCTGCCGTGCCGAGGGAACTCATCCGCTTTTACCTCCACTGCACCTGAAGAAGTGAAGGGGAAAAACACCATGAAGATTAAGGGAATGCTTGGATTTGGAAAGTATACCCAGCATTTAATCCAGATTTTGTAAATGGATAAGGGTAGCAAAAAAAAAAAAAAAAAAAAGGCTAAATACAAACACATACATACATGAACAAAACCTCAATTGCATGGTTTCTGAATTAAACATTCAAATAATTGATTTGTTCCATACCTTTTCTGGACGTAACCACAACTGGGACAATCTCCTGAAGGAAGTATCCGGCTTTCTGCGCCACTTCCACCTTGTTCTGCGACCGGACGGCGAACACGTCCTGCGCCTCCCGACTCACGCCCCACTGCTTGGCCACATTCTCCGCTAGGGGAGGAACAAAAAAATAATAATCCATAACATCACATTAAGAGTGAAAAAAGATTTTAAATGATTTATCTTGGCCTCATTTTATTTTATTTTTTTTGTATGACCAAAACCTGGCATTTGTGTATACTTTTTATATCCACTGCATATGCTTTAGCACGCAACCATATTCGTTTTATGCCACCCAAAAAGCGACGGCACACCTGTGACGCCCATGTGGTAGCCGTGAAAGGCGTCGGTCAAACCGTCGGCCACCATGGAATCCTGCAGGGAGGCGTCGCCCATTTTCACTCCTGCCCTCATGTGCAGCATGTGAGGAGCCTGAAGAAGGCAAACAAGTCACGCCATGTCACTCAAATCCCTCCCAACTGTTCAATTGTTCCCTCACAATTTTGATTCAAAAATAAATGGGCATAAAGGAACTTGTCTCATAAGCTCCCTTGTGATGTTTTGGGGTTGATTGTGCTCTGTGAATCCTGCCTAGCAACAAGAGGAACGGGAGTCCACTGGTTCAAAATTTAGTTATAGTATTCGGTCATTTGTACAAACAATTTATAATTGTGTACATGCAATGTATAATTGCGTCTATGTTAAATATATATTCATGCATACATTCTTGTAAATACTGTTTATTAATCAAAATAAATGTATTAATCCTCACCCTGCTCATGCTCTCCATGCCTCCTGCCACCACCACCGTGGACTCTCCGGTCTGGATAGACTGAGCCCCCAGACAAACAGCTTTCAGCCCCGAGCCGCACACCATCTGGCAACTCCACGCCGGCACCGAGTAGGGGATGCCTGCCCTGACGCTGGCCTGACGCGCCGGGTTCTGCCCGTGACCTCCGAGAGAGAAAGACAAACGTGTTTGGATGTTGACGATGTGAATTTTGTTTAACGGCCACTGCTGTCACCTGCCGTCAGGACGTGTCCCATGATGACCTCGGACACGTCTTCTGGCTTCACTGCAGCCCGTTTCAGGACATCCTTAATCACCACGGAACACAGGTCGTGCAAAGGCTCCGTGGACAGAGAACCGTTCAAGGACCCTTTGGGGAAAAATAAAATAAAAAAACACTGCAAATAGAAAATTGAATAATGCAACATATCCCACTAGACATTATGAATTTTATTATGCATTCTGATATGTAGTACATGGACAGTGTAGTTGTTGCACCTAGTACATTTCAAAAATATATTTAAATTCTTTTTTATAAAATCTATTATAACCTTATATGATTGCGTTCAATTATTTTCATAAAACAAAAATATTCTGTATTATATATATATATATATAGTATAATAATGAGATCCAATAATAAGAATAAATAATAATTACGGCGAGATTTTAGGTTTCGTAAAAATACGAAAATAAGTAGTCATTATCAATAAAACTCGATATGTTTCATATCTGGCGGCACGGTGGCCGACTGGTTAGAGCGTCAGCCTCACAGTTCTGAGGTGCGGGGTTCAATCCCCGTCCCCGCCTGTGTGGAGTTTGCATGTTCTCCCCGTGCCTGCGTGGGTTTTCTCCGGGCACTCCGGTTTCCTCCCACATCCCAAAAACATGCATTAATTGGAGACTCTAAATTGCCTGTAGGCATGACTGTGAGTGCGAATGGTTGTTTGTTTCGATGTGCCCTGCGATTGGCTGGCAACCAGTTCAGGGTGTACCCCGCCTCCTGCCCGATGACAGCTGGGATAGGCTCCAGCACGCCCGCGACCCTAGTGAGGAGAAGCGGCTCAGAAAATGGATGGATGGATGGATGTTTCATATCCCGGTCCAACGTCCAAGTTGTCATTAACCAATCATGTCACTGTAATTTCCGTGGCACTATAATTAATAGGCCAATCGCAGCCCTCGAACCAGACCGGCCACACGGAAGCTGCCAATAGGAACACGGCGTGACAGAACGTCACGAAATCAATTCTTGATTGGACTTGCAATGACGGCTCCTTTTCAATAATTTGACACAATTTCACACTTTTCTCATCAGATGTTTAACGAGCTGCCAGGCGAATAAGTCGAGGACGACGACACAGAACTACGAGCTACTGTGAAGCTCAACTCCAGCAGAAAAACACTTGAAATTGAGAAAGTAAGACGCTTTTAAATGAATGAGTGTGGTGTGTACTTTACCAATTGGTGTCCTTGCGGCAGAGACGATGACAACAGGATCTTGATTCATGTTGGCTGTCTGCTGCTGCTTAATACGACAGTACAGTTCCAGATTGTGTGGAAACTGCGGCAGCAGCAGATCTAGTTCTACACCGCCGCTCTGCTACTGGAGTGGAACGGCACGCGAGCGCCATCATGTGTAGTGGAGGTGCTAGAGCTACCGTCACAAGGATTAATGGTTCACGACGGAGCGACGTAATCACAATGTGTAGAGTGAAGTTATAATTATATAAAAAAAGTTTTTGGGTTAATCGTTATCTTTCTCTGACTTTTTTCAGTTGTTTAGAAACGATAACCGGTATTAGTCTCACAATGTGGAAATGGGCAAAAATTATTTCTATTATCTTTTTTTTGCAGTTGTTTAGAAACGATAACCGTTATTAATCTCACAATGTGAAAATGTGCAAAATTCTTGGAAAAAAATAGGATCAAATGGTTAGACCCAAAGCTAATTATATATGAAATACATTTATTGATCCAAGAGTAATAACTGGCTTTCCTTTGTATTAAAATTCTTTATTGGTATTTGGTCAGTACATGAAAAGGACTGATGTCAGAATATGAACATCTCTTATAAACTACTCACAGAATCTTTTGAACTGATGTTTTAAAATGAAATTTTAAAATTGAAATAAAAAAATATGAACACAGGTCAATCTAAGTGAGATGTTTATGCCGTATAATTTTTGAACTTGAACGGGTTACAACAGCTGATGTGAGGCCGACTCAAATTAACAGCAGAATGAAACGTACTAGTGTTGTTGTTCTTTTAAATTAAACATCCACTCATTTGTGTCTAACATTAACCATCTCTCGTGTTCCCAAATGTGTTTCACAAGAAGCAAAGGGGGAAGGGCAGGAAAACAAAATGCCTGACAGCAGTGCTGCGTTACACACTATGCATTTGTTGTCATGTTCTGTATTCTGTATAAAACAAAAAGAAAAGAGAGAGACCATCCATTTTTTCCCCCCCTAAAGGTACATTACAAAACGGTGCCGTCGCTTGTGGTGGAGTCCAGGCCGTTTTGAGCGTGCCGTGAAGTCCTGGTGCCCTTGGTGACCTGGGCAGCCTTGTCCTCGTGGGGGTCGGTGGTGGAGTCCGTGTCGTTCGAGTGCTGAGTCAATGACGTCTCGCTGCCCGTCGGAGAGTCCACGCTCTCGTACCCCGCGCTCAAACCGGCGGGCGCCCCCGCCCGGGCGGTGCCGCCCTGGCTCCCCGACACCTCCTCAGAGTGGTTGGACAGTTTGGTCTCGGCTTCTCCTGGGCTGGACGCCATGGGCGACACGGCAAAGTCTTCGTCGGTGCTGCTAACCTCCCGGTACAGGCTGGGCTTGGCGGCGCCTTTCTGGGAAGAGGCCGCCTTGCTGGGCCCGTTGGACACCCTCCCGAAGTCTTTCCCCTTAGGGTCGGCGCCCTGCTCGGCCGGCTCGGCGGCCGGCGACCTCCTGCTGGGCCCCGCGGGGAGACCCTGAGGAGGCTGGGTGAGCTGCTGCCGGTTGTCCTTGAGTTGCTGCTGCAGGACCAGGATGGTGCTCTGCATGCCCTCCACCTCCTCATCCAGCTGGATGATGAAGTCATTCAGCTCTAAGGGGGCAACCAGCATCACAATGTAAATAGGACTAGGCCACAGGCTATTTCTGGATTTTTGTTATATTATACACTGACAGACATGTCAAAAACATGCAACGGGTAAACTCTGGATTTTTACCGTTCTGTGAAATTTTGCATGATCTCAGCGTACAAGAGCAAATGTCACATTCTCACCGTCCTGACTGCTCTTCAGCTCCTCGCTGTACTTCTTTTGCAGGGCCAGCTCGGCCTCCAGCTGGGCGATGCGTCCCTGGGACTGCTGCTTCCCCAGCTCCTGGTTTTCTTGGATCAGCATCCGACACTTGGCCATCAGCTTCTTCCCCGTCTGGCTGCAAGGGAAACAAGGCTGACATCACATGATGAACCAGGTGACAAAAACACAGGGAGGCAAAGGCATACCGACGCATCCCACACAGACATTTTCACCAACCCTTATGTCTCGCTACAATAAAAACACTGTCAACTATAATCAATAGCAAACAGACAAATTAGTCAGGTAGAAAAACACTTTCGCATTGAACTAAAATGAAATCTCAAGTCTCAATGTTGCCAGAAACCACAAAAGAAGCCAGTTAACACTTGGATGAAAGGTATAATGGGAGGCACCTTTCAAATTAGTCAGGTAGAAAAACACTTTCGCATTGAACTAAAATGAAATCTCAAGTCTCAATGTTGCCAGAAACCACAAAAGAAGCCAGTTAACACTTGGATGAAAGGTATAATGGGAGGCACCTTTCGTTAAGGCCTCAAAATATTAAGTATTCAACATGAGCGTGTTGCAATCTAGTCCTGTCAAATTTCCCACATATTAAATATGTATCATAATGCAATTCAATAAACTGAAACTTATGCTCAAAAGAATTACTGGGTGTCAGCTTTGTGAGGTCACAACTTTGAACACAGAACAGCACAAACAGTCAGAGAGCCAACAATGCTAAAACAGTCCTGTTTGATTGTACAATACCAATTACTGGAACTATAATTGACAACAATTGCTGAACTTTCACTATAAGACATTTTAATATTTAAAAATCTGCTTTCCAGAGGACACTGAATGAATAGGCCTGAAATGAAGTCCTCATAGTAGTGAACGTTTGAATTGAAAACAATGAACGTTACCGTATCTTCAGAGCACCTTGTAGCCATGGCACAGCACTTAATTGCTCTCGGGTGGTCTGAGGTAGTGAGGTTTCTAAACCCTAAAGCAGCTGTGTGTAAAGTCACCGAATCAACTTCAAAGCATGAAAATGTTAATTTTGGGAGTGGGGGAAACACAAAATGCCTACGAGAGAAAGATCACGAGCTCACAAATAAACACAAGAAATACAAAGCGCAGGTACATCGTCATCTACTTGAAAGAACATTTGCGTTGACAGCTTGCGAACAGGACTCACGTGCGCGTAGAGCAGCGCGTTTAGGAAACACGCTGCTTTACGCGAACAAACACGAATGAGGCCGATGAGGAGAAAACAAGTCAAAAAATTAAACAGAAAACATGGAAACACACTACCATGAGTGGGGAGGGGGGATCGGGGTGGGGTGCGAGTGGACCCTCGCGGCTCAACCAAAGAGTGCATTGCGGACCAGGACGTGGCTCCCGCCCACAGTTCTAGTCTTACATTTAAACCTCTGCCGCTGTATCTCGACTCTCCCAAAAGTCAGGTACGTGTGGCACGTTCCACAGTTAGGTGTCTTTTAGACAAGAACGACAATGGTCTTTAAAGGGTTCCAATTGTGCTTTTTTTTTTGTATTTTTTTTTTTTCAGCTAGCCGCCCCCCATTTTATCTGTCAACTGTCTGCTTTGACCGGAGGAGGCAGGAGCTGGGGAGCAGATCCGTGTGGTAAGGCAACAGTCTTCGGGAACAGTCCGGACTCCTTCAGGCCCTTTCACGGCGGGGGGACAGGACGCAAGTGTCACCTGACCATACTGTCCTTTTTTTTTTTTTTTTAGTTAAAGTTATTGACATGTGGCTGGCACAGTGCAGATAACAAACACCAAAGTTGTTGGTTTTTTTGGGGTGGTTTGGTACTTTGACTGTTTTTTGTCAACTCTCCCCCCCCCCCCACCATGGTTCCTGCAGTGAGAGTGAAGGTGGTGGGGGCGTGCAGAAGTCTTGACTTCTATTGGGGAGGTGGTGGTTGGGGAGGGGGGGTGTTATTTTGATTGTCTTTACCTATCAGGTGTAAATTTCCAGGCACTCAGTTCATTTTGGGCCTGCTCCAGTTTGTCTTTAGTCTGTTCCAGTTCAGCCTTCATTTTGAGGAAAAACAAGTTGATGGCCGGGTCCACCATGGACGAGCGCAGTTGTGCCGCACTGGGCTGCTGGGCTTGCTTCAGGTACTGGATGTGCGTCTACAAGGGGAAACAAACCAGCGTTACTGGGCGGCAAATGAGACAATTTCTCCATTGTGTTGACATCACTCGAGTGACAGCCGACAATACACTTTGGTTTATGACGTGGTCGTGTGGTGACTACACTGGTGACGTAATCCGAGTTTGTACACATGCCAGAAGGTGCTATAGTTTGTCACTAGCCTGCACAAACTCAGCAGTAAAATCATAATTGCAGTAAATATTTGGATGAAAAACACTCGTCAGTGATACACAAACTATCCAATGAAAAACAAGACGTGACAACTTGTTTGCAGGCCGCATGCGTAAAAAAAACAAAACAACAAAATACCATGCAAGTGTGCTTCAACTTTCTTATGAACGCCCCTCTCTGCCAGTCTGCTGCAGTGGTTCTTAATGTTGTTGGAGGTGTTTTATACACACATTCAACCAACGCATCGTAATTTGAAAATTAAACAATTTTTTTTGTTTTTTAAATTCAAAACATAGGTATATATTCTATCAGTGCACAAAATGAACCATGCGTCAGTTACACACAAAATCAACAAATCACGAATTTCACTCAATGGACATTCACGGCAAATCAATGTAAATTCTGCTGTTGTCCTCGAAAAGGATTGCTCGCAAAGGTACGTTGTAACAAACTGAGTATCTCAGAGGTGATGCTTCTACGAACGTTCACTTTTAAACTATTATTTCAAGAATACAACACAAATTCAATTTGGAATTATTCGTTATGTACTGTGGATACGGAAGGTTTTCAGACACCCTTAAAATGTTCCACTCTGTTATATTGCAGCCATTTGTTAAAATCATTTAAGTTCAATGTTTTCCTCATGAATATACACACAGCACACCATATTGACAGGAAAAAACAGAATTGTTGAAATTTTTGCTGATTTATTAAAAAAGAAAAACTGAAATATCACAGAGCCATAAGTATTCAGACCCTTTTTGTGACACTCATATTTAATCCGGGTGCTGTCC
Organism: Phyllopteryx taeniolatus; assembly: GCF_024500385.1. Taxonomy (NCBI): domain Eukaryota; kingdom Metazoa; phylum Chordata; class Actinopteri; order Syngnathiformes; family Syngnathidae; genus Phyllopteryx; species Phyllopteryx taeniolatus. The sequence goes on from NC_084519.1 coordinate 12,632,123, forward strand.
ATTTCTTCTGCTCATCCTTAAAATGGTTCTACACCGTCATTGGAGTCCAACTGTGTTTGATTATACTGATTGGACTTGATGAGGAAAGCCACACACCTGTCTATCTATATAAGACCTTACACTTCACAGTGCATGTCAGAGCAAATGAGAATCATGAGGTCAAAGGAACTGCCTGAAGAGCTCAGAAACAGAATTATGGCAAGGCACAGATCTGGCCAAGGTTATAAAACAATTCTGCTGCACTTTATCTTCCTAAGAGCACAGTGGCTTCCATAATCTTTAAATGGAAGACGTTTGGGACGACCGGAACCCTTCCTAGAGCTGGTCATCTGACCAAACAGAGAGCCTTGGTGAGAGAGCTAAAGAAGAACCCAAAGATCACTGTGGCTGAGTTCCAGAGATGGGAAAAAGTTCTAGAAAGTCAACCATCACTGCAGCCCTCCACCAGTTGGGGCTTTATGGCAGAGTGGCCCGACGGAAGCATCTCCTCAATGCAAGACGCATGAAAGCCCGCATGGAGTTTTCTAAAAAAAAAATTAAAAAAAACGTGAAGGTGGCTGCCCTCCAACGTTCACCATCCAACCTGACAGAACTGGAGAGGATCTGCAAGAAGGAATGGCAGACGATCCCCAAATCCAGGTGTGAAAAACTTGTTGCATCATTCCCATGCTCTTATTAGCTCAAAAGGGTGCTTCTACTAAATACTGAGCGAAGGGTCTGAATACTTATGGCTGTGTGATATTTCAGTTTTTTTAAAAATAAATCTGCAGAAATTTCAACAATTCAGTTTTTTTCTGTCAATATGGAGTGCTGTATGTACATTAATGTGGATAAAAATGAAGTTAAATGATTTTAGCAAATGGCTGCAATATAGAAAGAAATCACATTTTAAGGGGGTCTGAATACTTTCCGTACACACTGTATATTACTTAATCTTCCTAGTTGCATCATCACCATCTAGAAATATCAATCCATTTTCTATAGCGCTTGTCCTCATTAATCTCGCCTTCAGGTGAGCTGGAGTTCAGCCGAGTTGGGTCGGGAGGTGGGAAACACCCAGGACCCGTTGCCAGCACAATTGCAGAAAAACATCAACATCTCACTTCTTTTAGCATATTTAAACATACCCACTACTACATTTATCACAATTGTGCCTTTTAAAAAGATGTTGACTTTTAACGCTCAAGGGTTTTGTAATTTAACGTTTATTACTGTGGTTGTAATTGATGACTGAAAACCTGTGGTAGGTGCAGTACAAAATTAAAGCTGGCTAATGAAGTAGGAATTAAATCAGTTGGTGTGGGAAATCTCTAAAGACTAATTACAGATTATTGATTGTTTATGCTTTCATAATCATGTTTGCACTCAGCATGTGAATAAATCAGTGACCCAAATATTAGAAAGCCCACGCACTATGAAGCAAAGAACAATAGTAAGTATAATGTGTTAAATTAAGAGTTCTCTGACAATGCCGCGGTGGCCAATGAGTGTGCTTTGACTGACAGGGAACCACAGCATAAAAAACAAGACACCGGAAACATAAACACAATTATAATCTCTAATCTATTTTTTAAAAAGGCATGTATTGTTTAATAGGGGCACCACTGCCATTGATAAGAGCAGAAACGTGTACGTACTGTGCACTCCTGCTCCTTGGTGGCAAGCCGCATGACCAAGATGTTCTCCCTGCGTGCGGAATCCTGCTGCTGCTGCTTGAGCTTCTCCTCAGATTCCTTCAGGCCCGTGACATCATTGGCTGGCAGTCCAACAGAAGAAAGCAAAGCCATCAGGAAAAGAATCCTTATCCATAAACAACACACGCACGATTGCCATGATCAATCACGTATGCGTGAGAGCTGGATTTTGTGTGTGTGCGTGTACTTACAGCAAAGCTCTGTGTATTTGGCCTCCAGGACCTGCACATACGACTCGTGTTGTTTCCATCTAAGAACATGAGAATACATGTGACATTGAGCTGCTTGTACCAACAGGGACCTATCTCGCTAGAGATGTAATACAGTGAGTGAACCCCCACAATATCACAGTTCATAGATCGCGCTACCGCTATTTTGACAGTGAACAGGCAAGTCTGAATTCAGTTACGCGCGCTTTGTGTAGTACCATGTGCCGCAGCATGCCATCTTTTTGTTTGATAATTACCCTAAGCTCTGCTAATGTCTATGGCATTTTCCATTATATGATAGCACCAAGCTAGCGAACAAGTTTGTTTTTTTACATTTTGGCATTTAAATACACAATGTTTAAGTTTCTTGTTTTATGTGTCTGTTTTACAATAAACTTTAACTAGGAGTGACAAACAGTTTGAAGCACGCACACTTTGCCTTATATTCAGAGCAATGTACAAGTGACTTCTTTTCATCAAAGTGATGTTTTATGACAGCATCCCATTTTCTTAACAGCTTGAGAGTGACAACAGGCACTATGGAATACTTTAAAACCGTGTGCTTCAACAAGTTTAAATGTCTTTAAAGCATTTCATTGGGGTGAAACTGACTTTAATGTGGTCTTTCTTAATAGTGGATTTTCACCTATGACGGAAAGGTCTGGAATGATAAACTGGGTTCACTGCACTGTATATATGTACATATGTATACCTGGTGCACAGCTCCTCTCTGGTCAAGGTCTTCATATCAGATTCACTGAGGCGAACCTGGATGAAGAGACAACAAAGAACAGTCAACATAAAGAGATTTAAACAGTAGTAGCTGACTGATTGTAAATATGGGCTCACCTTTTTGGGCAAAGGCTCCTCGTTGGTCATTGTGAACTCTACAGAAAGGGGGGGGGGGGGGGGGGGGCGAGCGACAGTTAATCTAGTAAGTTCAAACAACTGCTGTAAACACACAGACTTAGGTAAGATAATGTTAATGTTAGTTTTTTTATTTGTATTTTTTATTTTTTGGTGTGGACCATAGCGTACAAGCATGACTGTAAAAGGGAAAATGAGACTACCGGCTAGTACACAGTAGCCTCACGAGTGTGGGGCAGCTAGCGGTTAGCACGAAATAGACACCGAGCTAACGTGAACAGTCGCCCGCTTACTGCACACAGGATCGCTCCCGCTACTCCAATGGATGCAAAAATGTTAACCCGGGGCGTCTGGCTTCAATAATCACCCGATTGAAAGGCAGGAACCACGCGAATCTCGTCTACGTTTCAGGCACCTTGTTATCACAAAATGGCGGTGAAGGAAACGACTCCCTCCCTTTCGCTTCTTTTCCTCAAACTAGCGGGCTGCACAAAATCACACGGCCTGCAAACGCCACTTACCAGCAACCCCCACCTCCCCCTTTGTGGCGGTGGTCTCCGGGCGTCTCAGCTGGAACAATTCCTTCACGGCGTGTCGTCAGGCGAGTTTATATTTAGTCGAGGAGCTCCGAGCGGGCGGTCGTCATGTTGTTGGGCGAGTGGAGGACAGAATGGCTCCAGACGAGTCGGATGGCGGCGAAGCGAGCTCCTGCCGAGTCACACAAGGAGCTCGCCAAAAAAAAGACGATGGATCACTTTGCAACACTTTAGGCACACCATATTAACGTTTAAAATATTTACAATATCGTTTAAATTTTCACTCGCAATTGGTTATTGTGCACCAAATAGATTTTTTTCTTCTTTAAAAAAATATTATGCCCAATTTTCGCCTTTTTACTCCTTCCACATTTCTCCTGGAATTCTTACTTTTCCCACAATACAAAATTGTCCATGAAAATATTTCCCATAGATTAAAAGGAGACATTTCGCAAATTTAAGAATATTTTTTTTTAAATTATCAAAATAAACCAGGTGAGATGGGGATATATATAAATAATTTTCATATTTCACAACTTATTCAACGGATTCAAATCATTCCAACTTCACCTCATTCGGGACATCATGGGAACTATTTGTTATATTCCTCCTAGTGTTTTTTCTCAATAAAAATCCCAAATTAAGAGATATTTCACATATTAGCCTCCTTTCATATTTCTTGACGGATACAAACCATTCCAACTACAAACTGTTCGAAGTAGTTATCACATTCCTCAATTTCCCAAATTTTCCACAGTAAAATTTCCAAATGAGGAGATATTTCACATATTTACCGCCTCCTCTCACATTTCTTGAACGATTCAAACCAATTCCCATGTCAAACTGTGCAGCTCATTCCACAAATGCATATCTATTTATAACATTCCCCAAACTCCCACATTTTCACGTTAAAATTCCCAAATTAGGAGATATTTTACATATTGACCTCTTCCAAACACTGACAGGGAAAATCTGAAAGTCCCTTCTTCCACATTTCTTAACCGATTCAAACAATTCAAACCTCAAACTGTTTAGCTCTTTCAACGAGCTATTAAGAAAAACTCACGTATTTTCACAATAAATTTCCCCAATCAAGAAATATTTTACACATTAACCCTCTTACTTTGCACATTTTAACAATTCATACCGTTCCAACTTCAAGTCTCACATGAGTCTACATTTCAACAATTCATTTAATTTGAAAGCTTTTAATAATTCACACACAATTTCGACAGAAATTGTATTCTCTAGTCTAGTTGTTTGTGTTATTGTTTCACTTGAAACAATAAGGGGCAGAGACAACCCGCTTTATTGGATATACGATCTTTGGAGTTCTGGCTGACTTGCCCCAAGTTTTTGTGATTATATCCTTTTAAGTGTAAAAAAAAAAAGGTTGCTTTTCTAATATTTTATACATACCAAACACTATTTGTATTATCTATGCTGTAAGATTGCTTATTAATTTCGTGTAAAGGTAAATAATAAAAACGTGATACATATTTAGATTTTTAATTTTTATTTCGCTAAAATACACATTACGAAGAATGTTGCGCGGATATGATATAATGACACGAGTTTAAAATGTATTTCGGAAATACAAAAGCCACATAATACGTTTTAATTTAGGTTCCGCTCATAATTCCGAACAAAAAAAGAAAGAAAAAAGAAAAACACCCCCCGCGTGGTGACTATGGTACGGTCCGACGCGGCTGTCAAATTGAACTCGCCCACTCACTTCAGTTCAAGGGCAGTCATTGAAAAGGCACAGAAAAGAGTCTGCCTAAATCTCGTTAACACCGTCGCCAACATGCTCTGCAGAGTTGGTCAGATACGCAGGTAAAGCCAACAGTAACTCACCGGCCAGCTTCTTGTTGTGCAGTCGATGTACACGCGTGAATTAGCCACGAACTCGACACTGCTGTGCTTCTTGTGCAACTTAAGCTAGCCTAGCAAATGCTAACACATTCTAGCTGTTGGGCTAAGGTAGTTTGTTGCGCACTCAAAAAAAAAAAAAAAAAAGGGAGGGACAAGACCGTCAAATAATTGCGCATATTTATAATGTGTTCTGGTAACATTTAGTGCCAATTTATCTCAAATCGAACCCACTACCATATAATTAGGCGCTTTTGAATTCTCATGAGGCATATAAAACCCCAAAACACATGGCTTCGCAAATAAATTATGGTGATTTAATTGGGTAAATGTGCAAGGATATTTTACATGGGGCACCAGGGTGGCCTCGAACTGTCTTTCCCAACCGTTTTTCCCCAGCCAATACAAATGTGTTACATGACCCAAAAAAATCTCAAGGCCCAAAAGCAAACCAAATCATCACATTTCTTTCCTCAATGTGAAAGCTTGGACACAGGCAGGAACACAGAGCTCTTAAATAATAAGAGTCCGTTCTGGGTTTGAATCTCAGCTCCTGCCTTCCTGTGTGGACTTTTCTTTTGCCTTTAGTATCACACGACGTGACACTGTATTTGTTTCAGGTGCGCTGCGAGTTTAAGTCAAGCTGTCCAGCAAGTAGCCGTGTGCAGGCAGAAGCACACACTTCCCGACCTGACCTACGACTATGGCGCCCTGGAGCCTCACATCAATGCCGAGATCATGCAGCTGCACCACAGCAAGCACCACGCCACGTATGTCAACAACCTCAACGTGACGGAGGAGAAGTACAAGGAGGCGCTCGCCAAAGGTACCACATGTTGACTCATGTCGGCTAATTAACGACCAGTACGGAATCGGTTGCAACAGAACCTTCTCCATTATTTTAAACTTGCTGGAAAAAAGTTCAAAGGCTTGTTTGGTATCGAGACGTAAAGCAAATCCCAGAAGGGAGGAAAGAGCAAACCGCAAAACTTTTGAATCATGTTGATTTCATTTGCCTTTTTTTAAATGGGCAAAGCAGGGGGCCAAATTATTAAAATTGGAAAATGTGATTATTTTTGTATTTTTTTATTTTACATTTTTTTTGGGGGGGGGTGGAATTATTTTTTAACAGTATTTAAGGCTGTGTCAACCAGCCCTAGGACAAGCCACGTGCAAGGATCAATTTGTGATTGTACATTTTATGCAAGGTGGCAGTTACCATGAACACCGTGCAAGGAATGATCACATTACAGTAATAATGTTGCACATGAGTAGATTCCTGATGTGTAACTTTTGTAGTCCAGTTTATTCACATTCTTGATTGTGTTATGCCAGAATTATTTTATTGTGTGTGTGTATTTTAGGAGACGTGACTGCACAGGTCACCTTTCAGCCGGCTCTCAAATTCAACGGGGGAGGTCACATTAATCACTCCATCTTCTGGACTAACCTCTCTCCCAACGGTGGGGGTGAGCCACAAGGTAGCAAGTAGTGATTTATTGATATGTTGGAAACTTTTGACTGTTCTCCCAAGCCGCAATCAATGCCAGGAAGTTGGACAAAAACAAAACAATTGGCCATATCATGCACCTGATTTTAGGAACTAGAAAATGACTTTTCTGACCCCTAGTGGTGACACAAACCAAAAAACCGCTGTGAATAACTGTCAGTTCATGGTGCTAAGCAGCATTTTCTGTGTCAGGGGAGCTCATGGAGGCCATCGAGCAGGACTTTGGCTCCTTCCAGAGCATGAAGGAGAGGATGTCTGCGGCTACGGTGGCGGTTCAAGGCTCAGGCTGGGGCTGGCTGGGGTATGACAAACAAAGCAGAAGACTCTGCATCGCAGCTTGCGCCAACCAGGACCCTCTGCAGGGCACCACAGGTCAGCGACAATGTCTCTCCAGGTTTTGCTCGTCTTTTATCAGTTGCTACATAAACTGCCTCCGACCCGCAGGCCTCATCCCCCTCCTTGGCATCGACGTATGGGAGCACGCGTACTACCTTCAGTACAAAAATGTCCGGCCAGACTACGTTAAGGCCATCTGGAATGTCATCAACTGGGAGAATGTGAACGAGCGTCTGCAGACTGCCAAGAAATAGACTGAGCCATCCATATGTGGATGGAAGAGGTCATTGTAGATCACTTGTACAATTTTGTATTAAGACCCTCAAGGCTCTTGAACATGAACACCCTGCACATACTTTAATTGCTCATGCATTACCACAGGTCCTCTCCCTGTCTATAAAGCGCACAAAACTGAACTATCATGTCAAAAGGTGGCGGCTTAACTGAATCTTGACGGGCGTACATGCAATGATGTAATCATAGATTCATGTAATCAAAGTGTTTGGTGTGTAATAAAAATATACATTGAATAGTATGGATTTTTATTTTATTTATTTTAAATACCTGATAGCTCGATTTTCTTCAGATAATCCATTTGGGAAGGAGCAAAATGCATTAAAACAGTTTTTCCCCAACCTTTATTGAGCCAAGGCAGATATTTTACTTTGTAGTAAGTGCATTTTCTACTTCCTTAAAAGATGCACAAACTCTTGTGGTTTGTTCTGTCTGTGCTTATCTTTTAATATGAAAATGTCTGTCTTATGAAACTGTTTTTGGATACATTCAGAATGTTAAACTGCCATTCAAATTCCACAAATAAGTTGTGGGTTCCAACTTCTTCAAAGGGCAAACATAATCCTTCATTGCGCCAATGTGCTTGCCTGGTTCTGATTTCACACATCAGTTTTGTCAAATGACATGTTTGGGCTTTCAAACTGCTTTTTTTAAAGCATTTAAAATGTTGCATTTTAATGTGTGGGTGTTGTCGTGGGTTGATTCAAGGACAACAATGTAACACAAACACTTGCAGACTATTGTGACATGATCCAGTTCCTAAAAAAAGATTTGGCCTATAATGGCAACCTTGTGCTTGAGGTGAACAGAGGACCCTTCGCTCTCCCTTTTGTTTTTGTACGTTTACAAAAAAACAATTACAATGCCAGTGGTGGGCAAAGTATGGTCTGTGGGCTATGTATGGCCCCTCCTTTCTTTGATCTGGCCTACACCAAGCATTTAAATGATCAAGAGTACTGCAATATTTGTTGTATTAGAAAATTTCGTTCTCTAAAAAGATTAAAATGTATTTGCTTTTATTTTGAGCTCTTTATATTGATTTATTCGATTGATTCGCAACTGGTGGGTCAGGTCCCAAAAGTGGGATTAGGGGTGAGAAAAAAAAGGAAAAAGATCTCGGAGTGCATGGACAAACAAGCAAGCAAATATGAATTTGTGAAACGAAGGTGTGCATTTTAATTTTTGTCCAAAAGAGGGCAGTGCTTTCCAAGGTTTTCCAATATAGGCTCTAGGTTCAGCTGTATTTAAGCACCATTTTTCTTCCTTTCAAAATGATGGAAACGCTTTAATCCACTCCTTGATGGAAATTTCAAATATTAAATGTAAATAAAGTTTTTGCCATCACTCAAAGGCCTGCGTGTCCTTTTTCCAGCTTGCTTCATTACACGCGGTTATGGAAAAAGCCCAAAAGGTCTCAATCAAGGACAGGTCCAAGTGTACAAATGGCTGACCTGCTTGCTCGGTGATTCTGACCAATCTCTTTGCCAGAAGAAATGTTATATTCCTAGAATCCTAAACTCTCAGGGTGGGTTTCCAGTGGAAAGTGGGGTGTCCACGCAGGCTAGCACACGTTTTTTAAATCTACTTCATGGCGTAGTGCAATATGAATAATAAAAAGACAAATGCAGTTTTAATTACATGTATGAATCATACGTATAATCAAACGAAGGATTGCCTCCAATTCCTCATTTTAAAATAGGCACTCAGAATTTAGTAGTTTCATGAGACAAAGTCTAAACATGGCCTAGATTTGCTTTTAAAAATATAGGCGTGCCCAAATTGATTTCCCTTCTCTCCCGCCACACGCAAAAAAAAGAAAAACTCATGCGTGTCTTTCAAGATAAAGTTTTTGCATAAGGGAAAATATTGAGGAAATGTCTCAGAGGTTAATTCATCTCACGCCCTCTTCCTGTTTTTCTCTCTCCTTACAGTATCTAAGATACCTGACCTTTTTCTAACGTTGATTTTGAATAATGCTTTTTGTGGTTTTCGAACAGCTTATTTTAGGACATTAAATGAGACTCCCATTTGGCCTCATGTTGCTTTGATTGACTTTACAGTCACCCTGGAAAGAGGACGCGTGCCAATTAATGCCTTGCTATTTTTGCTATTTTCATTTATGGCCTGCATTACGGCATAAAAACCTTGAAATGCTGTTAGTGTTTCTTTAAAACCTCCACATTTGTGGCGGTAGAAAAGCATATAAAACTCCAAGTTGTGTCATTCAGACACATCTTTGTTTCATTTGTCAAACCAAGTACATTAGTCTTTGTACTGTATAGCGAAAGATGACTTCATTTAGCGCTGATATACAAACTATGCACGCTCTGCATTTGAACGGAGGTTATGATGCAATGGAGAAAACGGGGAAGTAAATGCAGTACAGTAACGCATTCCACTCGACCTCGGTTGCCATGGTTTCTACTGTTAGGGGTACATAAAAGAAGACGTACTCTACTCACCAAATAAATAAATAAATAATTCAGGATGAACCTTAAATAAAGGTGAACTTAGTTTGACCTCCTCTAAATGTTTGAATCACATGTCCAACTGTTCAATATTTTGCTCCTCGTTTGAGAACAGCAAATAATGCAAAAAATACAGAATCATACAACAGTTCAACATTTTTAAAAAGGCCAGATTAAGTTTACCTGTAAAGGTTAAAGTGCATTTTAGGTTGATCCTAATTTTTACGAGTATACTATGGATTGTTTTCACAATATAAAATAGTTCCGAGGTGTCTTAAGAACATATTTGTGTCATGCTTTTGTTAAAATATCCTAAGGCTCAAGCATAATTCACATTTTTTACAGCATATTTCTTGCCCTTGTTGCAATTGGCTGGTTTTAGGAGCGGATCTGTCATCCCGCCGCTGGGCCAATGACGAGCCCATTTTTTTTTTGTTAGAATGACAAAAATTCTCTTCCGCTTCGCTTGGCGGCTAGTGTTCGCTGCGGCCGTGTGCGTGCTTCTACGAGTGAAAGCAGAGCCTTGAGTGTGTAAAACACGCAAGTGACCAAATCAATGAAAGTATTTTTGTGACGCATGGACCCATCGCCAAACACAAATGACCTCCTGACCCCTCGCCCCTCGCCATCAAGCAAGTGCTGTATTTCAGAAGCTAACGCTGTTGTGTAACGCTAATCTGTGAACCGCTGAAAATTCAAAGCAGCTCTCTTTACTGTGTGGGAAGCCACCACTGGCTAATTTAACAATGTCCACACACACACACACACATTTCGCCTTGCGCTGACCTTTTACCTTGTTACCCCAGATAAGCACCTTGTTTGTAATTGAGTGTTACTATAAAATTAACACACATTAATTGCCATTGATGGCTTTAGGAGTCATGTTAACTGGGAAGGCTGGCAGTGAACGAGTTCAATGTTTTCGGTTTGAAGTTTTATTGTTTTTGTGAGTCCGTGGGGGTGTGCTCCCGAGTTCGCGACAAATGATTGACACCTCGTAAGTGATGCCTTCTGTCTCTGATTAGTTGTTTTTCCTCGCACAGGGTGGTTTCTTATCAAATTAGAGGCATAAGAGGGGGCCGGAGACGGTTGACCATATCAATCATGAATCATGAATCATATCAATGAAGAATATACAACTGTCGGTTTTAAGAAATATGTTTTAAGAAAATGTGTTTTTTTTTTTTTAAGATTGCAAACTCCCCTTAAATAGTTTGAGAAAAAGAGAAGGGAGTTAGTTTTAACAAGAGGGTGTAACCACGGATGGTTAGGTCTTTGGAGTTACGCAACACTGAACGATGTCCTTCAGACAGTAGTGTAATAACACGCTGCTGACTTCAGGGTCTTTTATGTTTATGCTGGATTGATTTTACCTGATGAATTCTGCTCATTTAAGGACTGTTTGCATTCATTACACTGACTTTAATTGCACAGAGTTATTGTAATTTTCTGATAATGGGCCAAACTTTAAAAGGTTACTGTAACCCTAACTCTTATACTGGTATTATGTACTCCAAATCCCACCGTTTAGGTATTATTCATTTGTCCAATTGAGGCTGTTGGATTTGGAATGAAGACTCCTCTTGGATTTAATCGGTGAATGGATTTTTCATCAAAAATCAACAGGCCTGTTAGCTCTGCCAGTGCACAGCAGCTCTTTGGCTGTAAGCGAAGGGATGTGTCATGGGAAACAGGCTAAAAAGAAGTGAAAAGCATCCGGAAGAGACCCAAAAGCCTACATTTTCAAAAGGTCAATAAGGTTGGCCTTGCAGCAGACTTGGCTTGTTGTTGAGGAAGGAGCTTCCTGTACGTCATTGACAGCCATACTTAAACTGCCAGCCCTCCCAGTTAACATGGATATTTGACTTCAAAAGCCGTCAATGGCAGTGAAGGAGTTAAATGGTGTCACCTAGTATCCATTATAGCCCTCACATGAAAATTATTTCACCTTTTCCACATCTCGGTGTAGTGCAAAGGTGATGGTGCCAGTACAATTTAATTACCAGTATCTCTGATTATGATGTATCCATCCATCCTTTTTTTTAATTTCATATTTTGCATTTTTGTCATGCTATTAGCTTAACTATTGATTCTGAGCTGCTCCAGATAATGTATGTCTTAGTGTTGGTAATAAAATGTGGATTAGGTCAAGTAAGTCTCCACTGAAGGCCCAGGTACCAAATGCACAGCTCTTGACTGATAGCAACAGGTACACACAAAGTGATTTTTAAAATTTCAAAACTGTTTATGATACATAGTTGTGGATAGAATATATACAAAAGTTTGTTTTCATCCACATTTGAGTTTGCTTCCATGTGACTCCCAGACTTCATTTTTGGCACTTTAAAGAAATTATCTAACGGTCAAAGAATCTTCATCCGCACTTCAGCCAACAGTGAAGCAATGATGGAGGCGAGGATGTTTGTGCTGACAAAGATCGGAAAATACGATAAAAACTTTCATCAGAGAGCGTCTTTAAAGGATAAATATGTAACAAACGTGCCGTGGGGATTAATAAACTACAACAATCTGATTGTCTATCAGTTTCCAATCGGGCGACATAATTCTGGGGGAATAATAACCATGTTTGCTTCCAAAGTGACACGTTCATGACCAGACAATATATTAGGTACACATGCACAACCCAGTGAGAGCCAACCTGTACCCTATGACAAGGGAAACCTGCCCACAAATTATACATTATTTCCCAGTCCTTCAAGGGTGAACAGTTCGACTTTATTTTAGTATCGTTTTACTTTTGTTTTTGGATCTGGTCCACCCAAAAACCCACAGAGTAAACAACTCCCCAACAGTACAAGTCGGCTTCACAGGTCAAAGGAAGGTCTTTTTCAAAATGTGAACAGCTTGCTCTCTGTTGGCTTCCAGTTGACAGACTAAGTGAGATCATGCCCCGAAGACCAAATGGCGCAAGAATCCGTCAGAATCTTTTCATTATTGTGGTCTGCTGTTTCATTATCTGTCTAAACATATGTGCACATGGAAAAGCTGGAGCTATAGTCAGCATGGAAAGGATGAGTTGGTCACAACAAAAAAGTTGTGAAAAAAAAAATGGAGGTAGTCTGAAGGTCAATTCATTCAAGTGACAATAGTGGCATCTACCACAAAGAAGAAAAAAAAAACGTGAGTGCGTGAAGCGTGAGTATGGCAGTGTTTTTTTTTTTTAGGGGCTCAATACACACTCTGCCAGGGAATTTTCCATGCAGTATTCCAAATCAAATGTAATATTGGCAGTGGATCCTGACAAATGGGCCTCAAAACAAATGCATCAAAGGATCCTTCCCACTGTCTTAACTAATTTCACACTCTCTTAGCAATATCATATCTTCTTATGAGCTACAGATCGTCCACATGGGGCTTTTTCGCTTTCCATTCGCTCACTGTGAGCGATTCTATTAGTCAGGTTTGGATGGCAGTATTGTTATGTCTGCAAATTATACGACTCCAAAAAAAGCAATGACCAGACTCATGGAGCATGCCGGCCGGTTGTCTAATCACTCAGGTGCTTGCATTCATGCTGAGAATCGAGGATTAGTTTGCACAATATAGGTGGCAATGAAAACTCATTTTAAAAAATTAACCGTGTCGCGACCAGCCACAGATTTGAAAGGATTTTTCAGTCTGAACGTTTCACTGGTGTTTAATAGCAATGCCATTCCTCAATGTTTGCAACTCATTAAACAATCAAAAAGTGTAGCTATTTCAGCACGAGTTTTATATTATTTACTTCCCCAAAAGTGTTATTTCAGGTTATTTGAAACAAATGTTCAGGAATGTTAAGACTCCGATATTCCCCAACCACTTTGGATTTATGGACAAAATGTCTATTTAAAACAAAATTACAATTTTGAAGACAGCCTGTCAATATTGTCTGTGGTGTGTGTCCATTGTTGCAACAGTTTCCTCTTGCGCAGATCTCAAACAGGAGCTGCAGCGTGCTGGAAAATAGTCCAGTTATGAGTATGATCTCATTGTTTAAGTTCTCATGCAATTCTCCCGAGAACGCTGACGTGATTAAAAATATTAGGGGAAGGCGGGGGGCTCCACGTGAGTGACCTCATCCTTACTAGTCCCTCTGCAGAGGTCATGAAAAGCACACACATGATGCGAAGCAGCACTTCACCAAACATTAGGCGCGAGTGAATGAACACGAGTGCTGCTTCAAATCAGCGTTCCTCAGCCCAGCAGCCAGTCGGAACATACAGACAGCTCCCGTCGCTATGGGACTTTTCCGTCCCCGGCTGTGGACTTTGGCCAGTCCGCATTAAGAAAAGCAGGCAGCGTATCCTGTCTCCACAATGGAGAATACATTTCAACACACAGTTAGAGTCCAGATTCCAGAAGTACGTATTTGGACAGTGACAGAGTTTTGATGGTTTGGCCTTCCTACACCACCGCAATGAATTTGGCAGGAAAAAAAATTCAATGTGATTGAAATGTGGACTTCTCAGCAGAAGTCAACAATATTCTGAAGAAGGTTGGCGTATCAATGTCAACATTGACAATCAGTCTTGTAATATAACGGAGTAGAAATAGTTTGTTACTGCAGTTAAGTAGGATTTTCATGCAGCTATACTTTATTATTGATAGTTCTGCCAACCTTTTATGCAGGAGATGGCGTCCAAGAAAACTAAGGAGGTGAACGAGGAAAACGGTCTTTGCAGGTATGGTTTTTGTACATTAGAGTGAAAGACTCGTCTGACAGGAAAAAGTACCTCTAATGTGTACCTGAAGTGATGGAACTATTGGCATTAAAAACATCAAGTAGGCTAAATCCACATTGTATTAATCCAGTTCAGTCAAAACGTCCTTTCTTTTGGCTATCATGAGCTTGGTTAGGCATATGCGTAACAAGATGGCGAGACTCACAGGTGCTATCTAACCACTCAGCCGAAATGCAGATCTTGCACTACACCACCAAAGTCAAATCTCTATTATCAACCTTCTATACCGCTTATCCTAACTAGGATAAACAAACAAAAAGGACGATGAATCCAATGCACCCAATCCAATGTCTTATTGAAACGCGAGTAAACTGAGTTACGAGCTTGGTCGGGGAATGAATATGTTATACGACTAGATGAATGTGCTGTTATGCTTCTTGTGCACTCGTGCTCTGTATATTGTCTGAGCGCTGTATATTTGCAGACATATGATGGGCCCTTTGCGGACACACAAGGAAGCGCTTGTGTTTCTGTCTGTCCCACATCTGCCACCATGTCGTTGTGTGTAAATAAATCTCACTTTCCAGCGCTATTTAAATGATACAAATTGCCATCGCCGACCACGAGCATGAAGGCTGATTACTACTGTCTTTGCTTCAAAGTCACTCCCCTGGAAATCCAAAAAGCCTCTTTGTTTTGTTTGCCTGTCTGCATGAGTTTGCTGCCTTAAAAGAAATTTCGCCACTGAAGCCTTTAAAGATGACAAATGATCATTTTCAACTACGGCTCATTTTCCATTTTTGTTTTAAATAGTGTGGAAGACACTATAAGTTTTTCCGTTCATTTCCCGATGCCCAGTGTGAGTGTCCTCACTATTAATTACTTCGACATACGGACAGAAATTCCAGCACGTTTATTCATGAGAAGCGAGTCGACTTTATCAGCAAGACTACAAAAACAATTCATCTGCTTTGTACTACTGTGCCTTCAACATTTATTTATTTTTTTTGCTGAGAAATATACTTTCATGACGTCACCTGCCACTGTAATGCAAAATACAGTAAATAAATTACCACATACAAACATGCAGTTCTGATCTTTAACAACATTAGTGGGACTTTTAACTTCATATATCACTCTGCTTCACAGGCGTTCTAAAGCATTAATTTGGCTTGCATCTAACTGAAAATGATGATGTTTATAGGTGCTAGCTACCCTTTTGGTCTCATTTCTTATGGATAATTTTTAATGACCTAACTGACAGATGTGGGAATTGTGACCAAATTATAGCAAAACCCAATGTTAATTTAGTCGAATGTGGTGTTTAGTACTGTATGTGTTAACATGACCGTGTGTGGAGTACAATTCTAGAGAGAACAAGTTGAAGATAGTGACAACTCTGGGCAAAATGGATTGATTTGGCAGATTTATACTCTCCAACTGCGCTGGTTTATTGAGGTGATAATGATAAAATCCCATTTGGGAACTCAGAACTTCTTGAAAACCAATGACTCACCTGCCAACTTTTTGTTTGGATTAGCCAATAAAGCTGCTGGACTTTTCCAAGGAGTGACCTGATAACAATGAAGTAATACTATGTTTGAGGAAGGTTGGCACACAACCACAGTAGTGGATTATTAATAGTGAATACCTTTTTTGATTATAAGGCATTCGCTAGGCCTGTCTAAAATTTAGAAAAATAGGCCTTACAGAGGTGAAAAGAAGCATATTTTCAATGAAATATTTCCTTTATACAACATAAACAACTGCGTACTACCGACCGCTCAACCGACGTACTCCGCGAATTTGTGTTTTTTAAGAATTTTGTAGGAATTTCCATGTTACCTCGAGCGCATAGCTTTCAGTCAGGAGGCGTGTGGCTACTTTGCTTGACACATTTGCAAACTTTGATAGTACAAAGTGTGACGAAGGTCGCTCAAGCGTGAGAAAATATTGCTAAAGCGATGCTTAAAGCAAGCGTATATAATATCCAACAGTTACTTTATACAGTATTTAGAGACCTTCTTGCAAAATATAAAGAAAGAACATGTATCAATCGATCTGTTTCTATCGCGATAGCGAGCTTGCTAGCTAATTGGTAATATACACTTAGCAGTGCTGTTTTTTTTCTTTTCTTCCTTTTTTCCTGTTGATTTACATTTAGAAACCTCGTAAAATGTATTTCTTGTAAATAAATAAAGACATTAATTAATTAATTACATTTTTTTAAAAAAAGCTAGTGCACCATCTGTTTTCATTTTTCATAACAAAATTTTAAATATCACAAAACTGCTAATATATATTTTATTCCTCTAGCCACTTGTAAAGGATTCCTGGGTTTGTATGCTATTATTTTCAGTCCAAGTGATTTACTAGCAAAGAACAGAAACGAGTTCATATACTTTGTATATTTTTTTCTTTCTGTGAGGTTTTGTTTCATTATATTTTAGACTTAAGTTTTGGGTCAAGGCGGGCACGTCTAAAACTGAAACTTTCCTAAATGAGTCCAGATGCCTTTTTCGACTCCTGCATTTTAAAGCCAACAAAGCAATAGTTGAGGCACATGGGGGAAAAAAAAAAATATCATGAAAATGTCATAAAAGCTGTTTTCAGTTGCCATTTATCCGTGCAGCTCCTGTGCCAGCAGCGTTGTAATGTGACCTTGTCAAAATGTGCCCTGCTGTCAAACGTTAATGGTGAATGAACCCCACATTTTAAAGTTCATGTCTGTGGTCTTTAGTATCCTGTTTAATAACTCTTTGAAACTGTTTTGGATGATGCAACGTCCTTCAAACAGCAGGCACTGACAAGATTCTGCTTTGGTTGAGTAAAACTGATGCACTGGGATTTCTATTGCAAGTTGAAATTGACGAAAGGTCTGAATGAGCAACATTTCCATAAAATAACAGTTTTCCAGGTTTTTTAACAATGCCATTTTTAAAATAAACATTAATAAATAAAGAATATGTTTAACATGATTATAAAATATTTATAGGACATGGGAAAAAAATTTGATTTTTAGCAGAGCAAAAAAAAAAAAAAAATTCTGGTTTATTAAACGTATAAATAACAAAATACTTTCTCTAAATAGGCAGATGAAAGATGAAAATAATATAATCTAAATACCTTTTTCAAATGTATCTAAAATAACAAGAAAAAAAAATTCCCACCAGATACGTTTTTGAGAAAGGAAAAAAAGGCTGTTATAATAATACAAAAAAATTATAAATAAAATAATTTATGTGAAAGTGCAAATAAAATAAATATGGTTAATATGTACAGTAAATAGGTCAAAATAAATTAAGTGGTTAAATATATTAAATAAATAAAAAAACAAAAAATACAATATGTGTGTATATATATATATATATATATATATATATATATATATATATATATATATATATATATTTATGGTTAACATATGCTGTTAAATATATGAATAAAATATAATAATAATATTAATAATCCTTCCTAGTTTTTTTTTTATGTAAAAGGAATAAATAAATAGATGTTAAATATAACGTTCTACAGGCAACATTATTGTAATGAGGGACAAAATCTATAAGTAAAACATCTGTTGTCAAAGCAGAGGGTTTAAATAAAAAATTTTTTCTTTCTGTCAAGTTTCACTGTGATGATGATTTAAGCTTTCTAGAATGAGGTCTTAACTTTTTCCAGGCCAAACAGTGACCCACTTATAAATGTAAAAAACACAATGTGTGTTCACAAGCACACATTCTTTAATCATCAGGAATAAAAAAAAAAAAAAAAAAATGGCGGAGTGGAAAGGTGCTCTTAAATGGTCACAATGACGACAAAAAAAAAGCTTTAAAAAAAAATTATATAATAAAATTTTTAATGTATGACCCACGTGTGGAAAGTAAACTTGGGCCTGGATTTAATCAAGCCAGCGTGGCCTCTTGGCCTCTCTGATGTAAAAGACCTTGACTCTCACCGTGCCGCATGAAAACTATTACACATGCTCTGACAGATTCTGGAAAAATGGCTGACAGCTGATGCTCTGGCGCAAATGAGTGTCAGTTTGGCTGCTTCTTCGGAGGCGATGCGCTGTGTTTGTGCCTTTGCCGCTGTAATAATGTCAGGTTTTGGCTGCGCTAGATCTAATCAGACATTAATGTGGTCAGCAGCATCCGTGATGTTCACGGGCCAAACTCCTTGTCATCGGTGCATTTATCCCACAGGGACAAAGACCACCGTGATGAGATGAAAAGAAAGAAACAAAAAAAAAAACCTTAAAGGCATTTTCATTTTGATTTGACTTCAGTGGACCAAATGAACAGATGTTTCTTTTTTGGCAAGATTGTGTCGATGAAGTCAAAGTGAATCAAATAACAGCTTGAAAAACACTGATGGTAGTGTTGCTGTTAAATCAGTTTTCCCTTAGGAAATAACTGAAATCGGAACTCCCACCATCATAAATGTTAACTGCAACGCAATGTTTTAAGTAACATTTTAACATCCTTAAATGAGCATACAAGTGTAAAAATAAGTTAACCAGATACATGATTTAAAAAAAAAAAAAAAAAACATCAAAATACAATTACTTACCCTTTGATGCGTGTCATAGGAAATACAGACAAGTTTAATTTGTTCTTCTGTACTGATCCTCATGTTTAAAAAAGGTTTTGACAAATTGCTCCATTACGACTGCAGAAACAAGCATTCATCTCTCCCTAACTTCCTGAGACGGGGACTATATCGGAGATACATCAATGTTTTGGCTTTAGTTAACTCCCATAATAAATGAGATGTATTAAATATCCAAGTGAGGTACGGATATTACGATGACAGTTTTGTGCTCACGAGGATACTGAATGTTGCAGATGAATGTGCTTGGTTGCTACTGCGACTTAGTTGAAACTAACAGCTGAAATATGCTAGCTGGAATGAGCGACAGGTCCCATGAGCTACAAATTAATCTCATGACGTTATTATTTAATTGGCCACGAAGACATAGCAGGCTTTTCCACTAATTTTCCACCTGGTTTACTGTGGCCGCATATGACACATCACCATTGAAGTATTTCCTTGAATGTTGTTATTTCAACAGTGCAAGCAATACAAGCAGCACATTTACTGTTTGATGTGAAAACCTATTATCAAAGAATTGATCATAAACATGAAAGAACTGTTTGTCCGGCAAGACAATTGCATTTAAATAATCCATGATGAAGGATAACAGATTCAATTTTTCATTTAAAACAGGGATGGGGAACCCTCAGAGGGCCATTCAAAATATACAACAAATGATTATTGTTATATATTACGAGCACTTGTGGTTTAAGTTCAAGGATATTGTTTAATGCTTGAGGTTTTATTTGGGCTTAATTGGTTAATTTCTTGTTATTTTACTCTGGCCAAATCAATCTCCATGTTCAGGGCATTTTTGGCATTTTCTATAATTCAGTTACACTTAGCAACATGAAATTTGGTAGGCATGTGTATCACGAGTAGAAGCCATGCCCCAAAGGGAACTCTGCCATTCTGGTTCAAGGCGGGTATTGGATTTACAGTCCTTATGTAGACAGTGTTACTAATTAAAGTTCCTTATTTTGATTTAGGAGTTTATCTGCGTCTTTGCCTTGAATTCTATTTTGAGAATTAAAAGAATTTGTGTTCTTGTACAGTATATAGCCTCTGTATATCAATGTTCTTATTTCATATATTGGCCTATATAGCTGATATCGGCTTTTTCTTTTTTTGCAGCCCCGAATATTGGTATCGGCGCCCAAAATCCCATATCAGATGGGCTCTAGTAATTTTTCAAGGTGATTTGTCCACTTTCTCCCAAATTTGAAATCCATATACAAGACAGATGGGTAATGCTAAATTGAATTGAAAATTTGACTTTTTAATACAATAACTCTTTAGTCTTGAAGCTCCTGATTCTGGTACAATTCCCACATTCCCCAAATAGTATGGCCCACAAGTCGTATGAGGTTGATTTAAAAAATGGACTTTCTATCTGATTTACTGTGTTAATGTTTTGGTTTTTTTCCCTCACCAATGAAACGGCAGCCGCTCACCTGCATCTGTGCTCAATATGTTGTTTTGGATATTTAGAAGGGTTTTAACTGCTGCTGTGGGCTGAAGAACGTGTTATGACTCAACTCTCCCATTGGGTTGATCAACTACGAAACCTTGATCAAGCTCTGATTGATTAATAAAATGTGTCAATGCATGATGAGATGATTCGTGTTTCCTTTTCATCGATGTGGCTCCCAAGACGCCTTTTATTTAGTCTCCTCAGCAGTTATGCGGTCTTTATTCTTCATCTGCATACATTTAAAAACATACATTTTACTGAATTGTGATGGGATGAACAATAAACAGAAAAAGTAGCTGTCACAAGCTAATAAATGATATTCAAATTTTCAAACGGAAAATCAACAGACTTATCCACAAGTTCACTGCCTATTATTATGAATGTGCTTTTGATGAGATAAATAACATTGCATCTGGACCTGTTGCTTGGGTGCTTGGCTGACAAGAATTTTACAAAGCAAAAAGACACATGCCTTTTCTTCCCTCATATACAGACTGCTTTATGTATATATATAAAAAAAAAGTACACGGCATCGATACACTGGCTTGCATAAAAGCATTATGTTCACTTCATGTGATTAAAGTGGTGTCTTTCAGATGCGACAAGCAAAAGTCTCTTGTTTTGTTTCAGTTGGCGGGCCTACTGGTCGGTTGCCCTCGGTAACAGTGCCGCCTACCCCCCTCCTCCTCCCATGTGTTACCACTTGCCAGGGATGGGCACCCCACATTCATACCAGCCCACAAAAGGATGGGATGTTCGTCTGCCAATCACTCCAAATGTGACGGGCTCCTGTCTGTAGGCACGATAATATCCTGGAAATAAAATGTGAAAATAGTAACATATCCTCAACCAGGTAACTTCTTCCAAAGCTACATATTTTTTATGACATTTTTTAGAATGTTAAATGGGATTTTAAAGGAGCTGTACATTTTGGGTACAGTTCTGTAAACCTTGCACATTATATTGCTGAATAAAAAAGTTGACTTTTTGAATTTTCAGTGGAATTGGGTTGCAAACAAGTAACTTTCTCAGTGGAGTTTTACCGGGAAATTTTGAAAAAGTCATGTTTATTTCTGTTCATTATCATTACAATAATAAACTACATTTCCATGGCATCTTTCATAACAAAAGCTATTTTTCAGGAAACTTCAAGAAAGTGCTAGTTAACAAATTAGCAGTAATAAGAGAAAAACTCAAAAATAGAAGCAGTATGTTTCAGATGAAAACGTATGCATATATTCCTGTCAGTTCACATTGGATCCAATGCAGTGTTTAAATCTGAAAATTATGATTTTTCTACCCCAATGCAGATGGAATCAAATGTCACATAACGATGTCTATGGGTGTTTTCCTGCTAATATCCTTCGTAATTCGATATTAAACATCATTCATCATAGAGGGCTAAAGGGCAGATACAAGTTACATAATTACGTACAACCACTCACAACGAGTCAAATCAAAACGTAAGCAAAGCCTGCGAGTGTTGGCTTTGAAATGTGAAAGAAGGAACAACCATTGAAAAATAGTCCAAAAGGGTTCCAACTATGACCTCATGTTTACCTTGAGCTGAAGGCAGTGTAATAGAGAGATACGTGGGGCCAGTCCTGCCGTCCCTGTGGGAGTCCACAAACTGACAATGATCCTCTCCTTGTCCCACTGTGTCTCCTATACTATAGAAGGGCTCTGCAGGGGATCAACAGCATTGTGGTCAGGTTCATTGTATTTATTCCTAGTGAATCCACAGGTTATTTTCTTGTTCTTTTCCCTGGGTTGATTTCAAGGACAGTATACTGTTTGTTGGACTGTTTCCTGTTTTTGCTTGTCTTCCTTGTTGCATTAATTTGCATGTCAAAAGTCTGTTCACTATTAAAGACTTTTTGTGTCCTTTGTTCCCTACCTGAGATTGTTCCTCATTTCCCTGCGCTACAGATTAGAAACAAGACTTCCTGTAAACAAATTGGATTAGGTGAAATGACATTACTTTTGGGTCTATTGTTTTATTGTTTTCAGAGACAATTTTCACGATACTTGGGGCTACGTTGACCACTGACATCTGTAATTCATAATAGGCAGCAAAGTGACTTGTTAGCAGGAGTGACGTATCCAACATGTGGCCCATGAACTTTGAATTGATTGGAATTGAATCGATTACAGAGTACCGTATGGTATTTTGCTTTTCAGTGCAGACCTGTCCAGTACGTGGGATCAGACTTACCTCTAAGACCGTCTCCCATGAAGATCTTGTATCGCAGAGAGTTGCACAAAACCACGCCCACAAACTTCCTGTACCACGTCCGCTTGACGTACTGACCACCTTTACAGGAGCTGTGAGCCGAGTTGTATCGGAAGGTGAAGGGGATCCAAATCGGCTCCCCGCCTGGGACACACGTTTATAAGAACGGAAGATGTAAGAGATTAAATAATATAGGAAATGTGTTTTAGTCAAAATGTAACGTACAAGTATTTTCACTGCTGGTGTCCCTCAGGGCTGAGTTCTACAGTTGTTGGTACAATTAATTATTCTTGTACTTATACCTTTAATCAAATTTTATTGTTGAGTCACTACTGTCAACAAACAATTGTAATTCTGGGCAAAAGCATCAACTAATTGGTATAATCTAAAAACCTTTATCTGGCAATCTGATTGAGCTATCTACATAATCGACAAGCAAGGATGCTTGGAAAAGTGGACGCTAAGGAGGTATTAAATATGATAGTAACTGCCGGTACTTTTTTTTTTTTTTTTTACCAAAATATGGTGTAGGGTTAATAGTCTCAATTCTGGTGTCCCACAGGATTGAGTCCTTCGACATTTGCTATTTAAAATAGCTCTACTTGTACTTTGGGTGAGAGGTGGGGTACATCTTAGAGAGATTGCCAGCAAATCGGAGGGCACATATAAACAAACAACCATTCATACCTAAGCACAATTTAGAGTGTTCAGTTAACCTAAAAAGTATCTTTTTGGAAAGTGCGAGGAAGCGAGAATGCCAGGAGAAAATCAATGGAGGCATGGGGATAACATGCAAACTCCTCACAGGAAGGGCGGAGCCCGGATCAAACCCCCAACCTTAGGGAACTACATTACTATGTGTAAGCTACAAAAACTCATTTCTACCAAGACTCAAAATACTGTATAGACTTACCAGGCGGTCTTTCGATGAGAAGAGGATCATCTAAAAGAAAGAACATGGAGGACAAGCTTAGAGTTTAATGTGTTCACCTGATAGATAAACACATCTGGTAGCCTGCGATCCCCTCCTTGAGGACGGATGATTTTTATTTGTGGCAAAATAAATAACCCCATCATGACATTTTCATGCTTAGGAACTAAACTACTTCATGTCGAAACAGTTTTCACTGCTGCTGTGTTGCCCACCTGATTCGGTGACATAGATGAGCGTATCGCTGACTGGTCCCAACCCAAACACATTTTTGGCCTGGACTTTGAAGTAGTACCTGAAAGAAAACAAAGTGGGACTCATGAGGGCTTTAGCGTCATTCTGTTGTGGCTCTGCAAATGTGAGGCAAATGCTAATGACTCTAGCAGATGACTTCAGTCAGCCTGATTCAGGACTAAAGCTGTTTCCTATTGGTAGGGATCCAAAGTCGAGCGGATATTTGCCTAACTTTGAAGGTAGGGTGAAGGAAATGTGCTGAAGGGACAAGTGGCGATTAGGCGATAGCAAGGGTGGATAAGAACGAAAGAGACAAGCATGTGGCAAATGTAATGCATGGGAATGATGAATACTGAAGGCACCTATACCTCAAAACAAGACGTTCTTCACTGTAAGGCACAAGCTTTTCAAAACAAAGATGTGGGGTTAGCTCACTTTCTCCTGGGTGATTAAAGACTTAATGGAAGTATCACAATTTTAAGGAGGATGTGTTTGTGCAGGAGTCCATTCATGCAAGGTCACGTGTGATAAGTTTGCTGTCCTTTCAGTTTTGTAGCCAAAAGCCTGCACCACCAGGCCTGGATCCAATCACCAGAGCTACATAACAACAGTGACTGAAATATACAGAGTGTATCACCAAAGTGAGAGAGTTCAGAGAGGGAAACAGAGGAAAGAAAAGCAGATGCAGAGCGCGGTGATGTCATGAAAAAACAAATTGGAGCGGGTGGAAAAAAGCAGGGAAATCTGAAGGAGAATATAAAACAAAGGAAATACTAGAAAATATTACACAGCTGCAGTACGTGTCTGAAACGTTTGGAAAAAAGAGCCTCAGATGATCACTTTTAGTTTCCTCTCATTAAATAAAAAATTATGTGGCAACAGCCCTCGTCAAGACACTTAACACACTTGTCACTATGCAAATAAAAGATGCTACTGAAAGGCAGTAGTGGAAAGAAAATATGCTCTATTTTGCATATGTGGTTTCCAACCTTTTAGATTGGAAATGTTTCTTAACAAAAATGTAAATTACAAGTACTTTCACTGTCGGTGTCCCTCAGGGCTACGTCCTAGAGCCTTTGCAATTAGAATGAATCCTTAGGGTAGTTCTGTAGTTATGCTATAATCTTACAGTTCTTGTAATGTAGACTGGTTAGTCACTATTGTCAACACATCAAATGTAATTTTGGGCAGAAGCATCCGCTAATTAATATAATGTAAAACAAAACCTTTATCGGGTAGTCATTGAAGTGATTGTAAATTCAAATGTTTTTTTGATTGAGATACAGTGTGTACGTGTGTGTCTGTGTCTGTATGTGTGCTTGTGTCTGGTAATTAGAAGGAGCCTCAAGTATTGGGAAATGCCAACAGTGTCCCAAACCAATCGTCCCATGAGTAACAGTAACCAAGACAGACGTGCCAGCTTGGATACACACTGGTTGCTTGTGAGGAGCTATACAAAGTCTTGGAAAACTTGACACTGAAACATAGCTTCGTTGTATGTGTTCTGCAGCAGGTGCTCAGCTGTCACCAGACATCCGGTAAATGAGACACCTGTGCTGTATAATGTTTGGATATACAGTATTTATTATATACTGAATGACTAATACAAAAGTGCTATCTATCTAAGTAAATTTGATTTGATCTTTGTTTTGATGTTTTCTCTATTAGCAGAATTATGCATAAACTACACAACCAACTTTCATGGAGTTTGTGGAAGGGTGGCACATGTTCTCATCAAGAACCCATTATTGTCCACATGAATTGGGGAAAGTAGGGTATTAAACCACTACATCCAGCTGATGGCGTTCCAGTGAATAAAATTTCTGTATGTGACTGTGTGCATCATTTATTTAATACAAATACTGCTACCAACAGGGCTAGAGGAGAACTGTTTGTTTGTTTGTTTGTTTGTTTGTTTATTCATTTATTTATTTATTAAAGACATCAGTTCTACCCTTTTAACCTTGTGGAATGGATTTAATCAGCAGATGAAATGTTTGTAGTGAATATTCAAAACATGCTTCTCCACAGGCCACCATTTACTCAAAATTGACAAGCTTCCTGATCATCCAAACATCTGACTCAGTGTTCTTGGATCACCATCGAGCTGGTTTGATGTAACAATTGGCCAAAAGACCATCCACTCATAAAGGCAACACATCAGTGCCATGATATGAATACACAAACAGATACATGCATATTTTGTGTGTTGTGTGATGGTGGGCTCGTGTTTGAACAATCCCACAAACAGAAACAAACGCAGACGTAGCCAAGAACCAGCACCAGAGGCTGAAAAACCTCATAACATTGCACACAAGTCATGAGATCTTGCAAAGATGCAAAGAATAAAACAATCTAGACAAGATGTTCTCTTACTTAAAAACAAGACGTTATCCATTTTTACTGGGGCATGATAGCACACAATGCGAAGGCCCTCCTGAAACTGTTTTGTTTTACTATGTTATTATTTGTAGGCCAAATTTTTATGGGCTTTAACATACCCGAAAAGTCAGCAAAATACAGTACGTGTATGGGGACCGCTGATCTATAGCATGGTAGGCACAACCCCTCTTTACTGATAGACCTACACAAATACATTGATTCATAAGCACAGCATTCTGATTAACTTACTTTTATTGGATCTATTTCATACAGAATATCAAAATAAGCTTTCTTTCAAAGTGTAAGTGTAGGCGGAGTGGTCCGTACATCCCGCCAGACCGACAACACATCCGCTACGTAAGGTATTTAAAATTTCAAATTTGCTTTATCTTTTTCACTGAATGCTCTGACTGTTCAAACTTGTCATGTTTTTTTAAATAGATTTTTTTGGTCTTGGTCCTTTCACGGTCTTGGCTTGTCTCGGTCTTGTCTTGGACTCAAATTTGTTCCGGTCTTGGTCATCACTCGATCTTGACTCCCCAAAGTCCTGGTCTTGTCTTGGTCTCCATGAGTTCTGCTCTCAGGCAAGTCTTTGTCTCAGATAGCGTGGTCTTGAGCACAACACTACCAGGCGCATAAAAAAGGACTTGTGTGTGAATGGGATAATATGGACCATACTGTATTGGCCTTTTCTTCGCTGCAGCATTAATTTCCTTTCCTTTGGGTATCTGATGGTATACACAGTAAAAGCACTACTAGGTGATTATGAGTTACCTGGAGTTGGGTTTGAGATTCTCCACAGCCAGATGAGTCCCACTGGATATCTTAGAGGACCATCTATTGTTGAGTACGTCGTCATATGAAGCACTGTGCACCATGTACCCTGTAACATACCAAATCACACACACACACAAAAATTCATTATCCGCAAAGTTTTGAACAGAGTAGATAACGTAAACCATAATCGGTCTTGGTTGATCGGCCATTGCAAAAACTTTGTTTTGGTTGTTCCTTCTCCAGCTAGTGTCTGTTATCATATTCGTGTCACTCATGCAGTCATGCACTCAACACTTGAATCCGGTATGTGACCTGGGGGTCATGCCCCCTGGAGAAATTCCCTCTAAAGCTAAATGAAAACGGCATATGGCAGCACATCAAACAGATTTTAAGAATGTTCTTTTTTTTACTGGAGCCACATCAACAGAGCTGTCTGTTGACAGGAGGAAAGGGAAATATTCCACTCTTGCTTTTTTTATACCCTCCTCTGTCTACTTCTACTCCTCTGTCTACTTCAACTATGAATGAAACATTCCAAAATAAATTGATTCCTCCCACCACCCACCCCCAAAAGCTTTAGAGAAATATCCTAAATGCTGCACCAGATTGGGGGTTAGAGTACCTCTAACTCATAATGCGTGGTTGAAAATGTATTATTTCATCCTATACAAATCAAGCTCAGCAGCTCAACTTTTAATTTCTGGGTATGCGATAACGACATTCATTTGTTGGCCAACCAAATATAGGTTTAAAGTAAAGAAAATCGTGCACACCAGCAGGAAGGAAACACTTGACGGAGGAAAATAAATTACAATGTACAACCCTCCACCAACCAAAATGTGGCACTGGAGACACTATTTGTTTTACACATCAGAAGACAGCCCATCCCACACTACAAGTAGGAGCTCATGTGTGTCTGCCAAATAAAACACTCTGCATCTCTTTAAATGCTGCCTCTGATAGGCCATCACTTTTCACACAGAAGGTCCTAATCTTAAATGGTTATTTTTAGCCTTTGTGCGTCACAGGCTTTTTGTTTCCCCTGAGAAACTGAATGAGAAATTGTTCCTCGGGGGCTAACAAAAAACTGTGATGATGTTTAAAACTAAACACTCAACGACGTGTGAATAAAGATCACAACTTCACAAGAGACAATTTTCTGTGTGTGGACTTTGGTAAGTAACTAATGCTATCGAGTTTATTATATTTATACGATCATACCGGCCAATCAATAGTGATTCCTGGAATGATTGACATGTATGAAATGCCAAAGGCTGCAGAAATATTATACTCCATGTATAAACCAGCATTTCTTACCTGAAACCATATCATCCTTCAATGGACGGCCCCAGTCCAAGATGATAAACGAGTGGCATCCCTCCATGGCGACCACGGTGAGATTATGGGGTTTATTTTTCGGAGGCTGCTTCTGATTGGCGACGCGACTGTCGTTCTTGATCAGATCTTCGAGGACGTCAACTTGGAGATACTCCAGAGCCTCTGTCAGGGAGCACGGAGCTCCTGGGTCCTTTTGGATGTAGTTTACATACGGAGCTGTTGGCAGAAAAAACGAAATTCAACACATTTTAACAGGAATGAATTGGTTGATGTCATTTATAGAAAAACTTGAACAAATTATCATGGGAAATTGACTCCATTGATGTTTATAATTTGCGACAAATCTAATGACTTTTCCATTTCATATGACTTTGCAGGAAAACGTCTAGCTGACCTTGGAAACAGCTCCTATTCATTCCTTTTAAAATGAAATTCTTGATTTCATGATTTTTGACTTATGTGATCCTGAACAACCACTTCCCTTGTCTCCTCCTTTGCCTCTTTGTTTTCTGAGTTTCTGGGAAAGCCAGCTGGACCTACAGCTGTGAATTCCGAGTGTAGCTGGGATTTGGAGGGAACCACAGCAGCCTGGACTGGCTCCCACCTCTGCAGATGATTGTGCCTCGGTGCAGACCGAGAGTCTTCCACGTGTCAGTATCGACATTCCACAGACTGTCAGCTCCCAATGTATGTGTATGGAGGATCACAGAACTCTCGTATTGCATAGCCAAACGTCAAAATAGGTCATCTGTTATTATTGAGAATAGATTTATATTTAAATGTGGGCCACTGTGTTGTAAGGAGAATTTTGTAGGAAACTGTACATCAATTCAAGTATTGTATTTTATGTTTGAACAGATCATCGTAAACTAGCCTGGTGCAAGTTGACCTGAAGCCTTCCTTGGGTCTCTTCCACCAGTCCAGTTTTGAGTCTTTTGACCCTTTAGGACCACTGTACAAGTCCCAAAAAATTTTGTTTAAAGCCACATAACATTTGTTTGTTTGCTTGTTTGTTTGTTGCATAGCGCGTTAGCCTGATCTTTTGCATCCGCACACAACTTTCTACAGTCACGACGGACAGGAAATCTTAAACATTAGCGGAAGGAGGCGTGCAGCAGTCGATCTTGTCAAGGTGCCTGTTATCTTAAATTATGACTACTCATAACTACTACTACTCATTTTTTCTTCTTTGAATTTGTTTGTGCTAGGTGCTCAACTCATGATCATAAATTTAAAAAACAACAACAACATAAACACAAAAAACAGCATATTCTATTAACCACCCACAAATTTACTAATTACAATACTATTAATCACAATTGTTTTTCGCATGAAATCCCACTAAATTCTTGCCAGAGTAGAGTTCGTCTGGTTTGTCTAACATGCTCTTTGTTAAATCGTTAAAGACCCTCCCTTTTGAGACTCTGGACTTGTAATCCAAACATGCAAACATGTCTGGTTTGTGAGACTCCAACACGGATGAAATATTACTGGGAAACTGTAGCAGCAGAATTCACAAAAGCTGTCTAGTCAGGCTGAAATCGGGCTCATCCAATACAATGAAGTCTGTCTACGTGGAAGCTATTGTTAAGGAGATTTACAGGATGTAACAGATAAGAATGATCACTAAAGACTTTTTGATCCATATCCATCTGGTCGTAGATTCACTTGAAAGATGCACAGATGTAAAGAAAGAGAGATATCTAGAGATAAAGTCAGCCCAAGAGAACAAATCTGACTTGTTTTATTATTTGTACAGTTTTCCTCGGTTCAGTGCCCATTTTTATCACTGCACGTAATAAGGGGGAATAATAACTTTCAGATGGCGCCATGAGACAAATTGCTGACCAAGATAAATTGTGTCCAAAGGAACAAATGTTGATTTTGGAGCAAACGAGAACATTCGAGAGTCTCTGATAAAAGAAAAGCTGTCTTTTCACAGAGAATAGCATTCTGTAATCAACTCGTTGCATTAAACACAGTTTATTCACTTGTTTATCTCACATTTTCATCCCCAATGGTAACTAAAGCAACCTTTATATCGTTTGCCAAAAGGTTCCACAACAACTGCATGGCTGCTGCCTCGTTATGATTCATGATAATTTCAAGTCAAAAGGAAAGTTTCTTAAGGTTTTCAAAGAGCGTCTTATGCTAGTTTTGGCTTACGCCTGGGTAGTGTCGTTTTTCGAGGTTCACCCCTCAAAGGACTTAAAAGTCAGATTATCTGAGCTCCCACTGCATCGCTTTTAACCATTATATTTATTAAGTGTCCTTAACTTAATACTTCCACCTTCAAGATTCTAGCCTAGGAACAAGACTTAACTGCACTCATGTTTATTTGGACTGACAGCTCGCCTCTCGATGAGGTAAAACGCCGTCCAACTAGAAACTGGAAACGACTTGTTCAAAACTACTTGCTAAATACTGTACAAGTAATGTATGAGGTAACAATTTGTTAATTGTCAAGAAAGCGTGGAAAAAGTTATATAAATAACTTTAAAAAAAACTGAAAAAGACATAGTAGGACATGGAGAAACAAGGAAGGTCAGCTGATACCCGAGTTTTGGATTTTTGGTCAACATTTCAATAATTTGAGGTTGTTGGAGTTGCTAAACCACCCAGCCATTTGACTTGTAGGTTGGTCTATTGCAGGGGTTACCAACATGGCATCCGCTTGCCCGTTCTCGAAACAGCTCACCAGTGATGGGACATTGTGATTTCCTAGGAATGTTTTAGAAGTGATCATTTGAAAATGTAAACACGACAGATTTACTGTATAATAAATAATGTGTTGCATTGATATTGATCTGTTTCCTACCTTGTTAAATGATTATTAATTATTGTGAGAAATAATGAATGTGATCAGCATCCTCACATAGATGAATATCATTAATTGGTAATAAAAACATCATAAAACGGTCATTTAAACAAATGTGTTATTTCAAACGTGTATATCAAACTGGTAGCCCTCGGCACTCAAAAATGTTGGTGACACCTGGCCTATTGTATATTTGTTACATCATCATACATCATCACAAAACAGCAGGAATAAGGTGAGAACACAACAGGAAATAACAGAAGAATTAGTTCAGATCAGTGTAGTGGTGACTAAAGTCTATTGCCTTGTTTTGGGTAAGAGCTCAGTTTGATAGATTACAATGCTTGTGCCAGCATACTGTAGTTTTCATGTTTTGATTGCTCCAAGAGGCATAAATGCGGCTTATGTTATTTGGATCAGCACTCGTCTGGCTGGATTTTATTGTGTTTGCATGATCCGTTTGTTTGAGTTTTGGTCGGATAGTAGAAACTGTTTAGATTTCCTTTGTAAACTGTATTCTACGACATATTCTATGTTTGCATTCGAGACAAGTTAAATGGATAAACAATGTTGCTTCTCAATGCGAAATTATTTATGAGGGGTTTTATGGCTTCATAGTGACTATAACTATAACTATACAAAGAAACATGGTCACAGACCTTCGACATAATGTGGTTTCCAGCTAGCTGGAGTCCAGTAGGTGTTGTTTTCATGTCTGCCAAGATAATATATTTTTTTTGCGCTTCTGCAAATAGTTGAGGCGAAAAGGAATGAGAGTGAGTAGTAAGGATGTAAGAACAGTAAAAAAAAAAAAAAAAGGACGCAGGGGTTTAAAAAAGGCCCTAAGCAGCTTTTACTTGTGATGATCCGATTAGATTTAGACATTTTAAAGGAATCATGACTGCTAACATGTTTGTTTTTTATTATTATTTTTAATTTTTTTGCTTTTACCACTTCGACACGGTATTGTGCGTACAGTCACGCTATTAGGTGTATTGTATGTATAGCATACGTAGTTCGCCATTCGCAAATTTACATTTCTATTTACATTTATTTTCTGCAGAACCGATCCTCAGCTAGTCGCTGATATTTTTTGTTTTTGTGCTCTTTCCATAATGCACATTGCCAGTGCATTTTTTTTTTTTAAATCCAATCATCTGTAAGCCATTTATTGTTTTAAGGGTAATCTTCTAAGATTAGTTTTAAATTATATTGAGCAGTTTTGGGATTGTAGTTTGTGGTACATTTACGGTTTAAATTTTTAATATAGGCAATTGATATTTTTGTCATTTTTTTGGGTATTCGGGGCAGGGCTCGGTCCCTATTCCCGACTAATAATGGGGGTTAACTATGTTGTAAACACTATTCACAGATCAATCATTAAGAACTTCAGTGTTTGAATAAGGAATGTGGTAAGATGGACAAATTTTATCATGGCAGCAAAGACAGTGCTGCAGCAAACGAGAGACTGGAGTATAATACTGCTGTGTCCAGAGCTAAGGTACAGCAACAAGGTAAGCTAACGTTACCATCTACTAGGTAACGTTTTTCAAATGGAAGAATGGCAATGTTTGGTTAAGTCTACTCATGCTTATTGTTTTGACCCTACACAATTGAAAATTAAGTTGAACACATTCTAGAAATGCTATCTCTTAGCAGGGATGATAATCCAAAATAGTTGAATTAGAAGCGCTACCGTCAACAATTGGGCATTTAACAACTGGATACCAGACACTATTGCATGCACCAAATGTTTTCACCGTGAATTACCTGTGAATCGCCTCTTCCCACTGTCGTCAAACTCTGATAAAGGACCTCGGCCAGATGGTCTGGTGTCTGGAGTTGGCACCTCTATGGTGGTGGTAGTGGTGGTGGTGGTGGTGGTGGTGGTTGTGGTGGTTGTGGTTGTAGTTGTCGGCGGTGTCGTTGTGGTCGGTGGTGGCAAGGTAGTCTGGAGCAAAAACTCATCTAGCAACAAAATTGTGAATGAACATTCGCTAAGGCAGAAAAGATTTATACCAAACTCAGTAACACACTGGATCATTAATCCTTTGTAATGTCCACAATTAAGTATGTAAAACACAATGGCGTCATTAGCAGGCACCTGTATGAGATCATTTCAAAAAGACTGCATTTTCTTAAACAAAAGCAATCGTTATTCATGTGTAATGCTTTTTCCTGCCAACATTTTCAGTGTGTTTGTGCTCACGTGCGTGTGTGCGTGTATGTGAATGGGGGCTAGTCAAAAAATGTATTTAAGGTTGAAAAATGTGGGGTTGTCTCGACAGGTTTCAATTAGCTCTTTCCTCTTTCATTGCTTCTTGTCATGCAGTACCAGTATATTTTGGCCTTATGTCATTGTCAACATAAGTGCCACAGTCTTCAAATTGTACAGTGGCACTCCAGCTCATAATGTTAAAAGCAAAACCAAACAGTATGGGAGGGGAAATAGCAAATGCTGTCCATGGTGCAACATAGTTCTTCAGATGGCCAAACATCTGCAGCAAAAATGTGACAGCCAAAGGCTCACATCAGCCAAAACAACTTGTGTTTGGCTCAGTTCATTCATGCATATCCAAAAACCTAACCCAAGACCAAATTAATCAGCTACACGAGAACTAATATCAAGATCAGATGAGAACAGAGAGACATGGACTGTAAGCAAACAAGCAATCATGCAACAATGCGATCAATACGGTGCCAAATCTACACTTTAGATCTAATAAGTAGGTGTCTACAGTACTTAGTGATTCAAAAACTCACCTTCTGAGTAACAGTCTATTATTCCATCTGTGTCAAGCATTGGATCCCCATATTCATCTATTTTAGAGAAGGTTCCTGGTGGACATGTAGGATATGGTTGTTCAGTGGTAGACTCTTCTGTAGTCCATTCTGTGGTGGTGGGTTCTGGGGTAGTGGTGGGAGCTCTAGTGGTGGTTGTAGTGGTGGTCCTGAGGTGAGGCAAGTCCAAGCCAAGCAGCGGTTTTCCTCCGACCATAAGGATCTTCTCTTTCGGGTTGACTACTGGTCGACTATGTCGGCTGTGACCAAACAAAGCCATGCCTTCCTGGTTCAGCAGGGGGCTTCCCAAATGGTCTGGTGATTAAGTATGAAGTAAGGCAGTTATCATTAACTGAAACTGAAGATTGTGCTCTAAAACCACCGCTAAAGCAAATTCTGCAACTAAGAATGTACTACCGAAAATGGTGCGTCCATCCTCGCCAAGCACAACTCTTTTTGGTTGGCCCTGGGAATCCTGGAGGACTTGTCCATCCTGGTTCATAAGAATCCCCAACTCCAAATCTACCAACTAAATCAACCAAAATGTAAATGGTGGTGTCCTAACAACAGTCCTACAGGTGACTCTGCCAACACTTGATTACGTTACTCTTTCATCATCATAATCATTAGTATCATCTCATGTCATTGAATTTTACCCATTTGTTTCCGTCAGGTCCAGTAATAAGCCTTTGACCAACGGCTTTATTTAGTTCATGAGTCGCCGAGGACTCTTTATCCTTTGCTGTCAGATTTGGTTGTCCATGTTGACCTAAAGAAGTACAAGATTTACACAGTCATTGTCTTACTCGAGAGCTTACTCTGTGACGTATCCTACTGATTCATGCATTTTACCATTTGACTTTACCATTTCCATTGGCAGGTATAAGAGCTCCTCCATTGGGCGTTTTCCCTCTGAGGACAGGATAGCGACTTCTGCCCCCCTGGGCTCTAAAGTTGTCTCTAGATGAAGATGGTGACAAAGATATAGAATGTGTTCTACCCTCTGTGAGTCCCCCTGTTCTTGTTGGAGTAGAGATTCTGCTAGCATTGCGATCTGATGTTAACGCCGGTCTGAGTACATTTGATGAAGAGGAGTGGGCAGATGTTGAAGAAGAATCAGATGTTGTTGAAGAACCCATTCTAGAGTTGTGTGATGATTGTGCTCTGGTGGGAAGCCTATATCCACCAAACTGTCTGGTTGCAGGATGAGGAGAGCGTATCCTCCCATTCATGCCAATAGTAGGACGGCGGTAAGATGGAGGGACCCCAGACTTGGAGCTAGTCCTCGATGGGATGTCTCTTGTAGCTACACTCTCATTGTCTTCTGTGTTCCTGTAAGGTTCAGTTGGTGTTACGGCAAGATTGTTTTGGTCCACTGTGGGTATTGCAACATGTTTATTGATCCCACTGTTTTCTCTGTTAGTCATATCTAGGTAGACCTTATCATCATTCTTATTTTCATTGTCATTAGATGTCTCTATGGGGATGGGCTTACTTAATTTCGCATTAATAGAATCACGAGAGTCATAGTTTGAAGAGGATGAAGGAGACGGTGGAGTTGGATGTCTTAAGTCACTATTGTCTGCATTTCTATCAGTCACTAATGGTTTAAAAGAACTCACCCCCATCTCATAATTTTTTAGTGAGTCACGAGAGGAAGTAGCAGTTTGACCTTCACTAGTTTCCTGTATTGAGGACCCTCCTGCAGAACCTATGGCTACTGAATTGCTCGTGGCTATTCCTCGCAAAATGGGTTTGCCTGCCCCTATCGAGGATGAGACTCTGCTCCAAGGAGTCCTGCCACCATGTCTGGGGAATGACAGCCGTGTTCCTGACCCAGACCTGCTTGGGAACTTAAATCTTTCCACATGGGAAGGACTAATTTGGGAGCGAGAATACATTGTTTTGTCAGAAACACTCTCCTCCTTTTCCTTTTTCTCTTCTTCTGAGGGATCTTCTTTGTAGCTTGAAGTAGGTTCTTCAATTGTGGTTGTTTCTGTGTTTTTTAAATTGCTTTGGTGATGTACTCCTACATTTGCTGTGGCATGTTCCGGAGATGTATTTGACTTTTCTGTGTTCGGTGAAGAGCTTAGTGATCTGTTTGAAGTTGACAGTGGTTGTCGCGAGCTGCGTTCTGACATGGAAGGATACTTGTTTCTGGTGTTTGTATCTGAAGCTACAGCACTAGTTGATGTGGAGGATGACATGATTTGTGATTTTTCAGAAGTAGATGGTTCAGATATTGTTTTGTCATTGATCTTTCCTACCAAAGTGGAATCAACTGTAGCTTCATTGAAGGCATTTGCTGTTTGCTGGTCTGGTAAATTGGACTGCGATGTGGTGTGACTCTGAGTTCTGCTTGGCAAACGTGCCTGTGAAGTTATGCCCTGTCTGTAACCATTCAGCGTTCTGGTTGAATTTCCCCTAAAAGGCATTCCTAGGTTCCTTCGGCCATAACCGTATCTTGCACCAAAGCCAGATCCACTGGTCCGCCCAGATGATGCAGATCCCTTGCCCGCAGCTGTGCTCTCTCTCTGAGGCTGTGGGTTGTTAGGTTTTTTATATACTATACTG
This sequence comes from Phyllopteryx taeniolatus, assembly GCF_024500385.1. Lineage (NCBI taxonomy): Eukaryota > Metazoa > Chordata > Actinopteri > Syngnathiformes > Syngnathidae > Phyllopteryx > Phyllopteryx taeniolatus. The sequence continues at coordinate 12,668,729 of NC_084519.1, forward strand.
GTTTTATGGGACTTGTCTTTGCGCTGTAGGTATGTAGAGGCTGTATCCTTTCTTTTGTCCTCTAACTCTGTAATACGCAACGCTGTGGTAGAAGGTGAAGAGGATGATTTTGGAGGAAACACTGACAATGATGAAGAGGTGGCTGATGAGGAGGATGTCTGGGCACCTCCTTTTTGATGGACCCTAAGCTTTATGGGCTTTCTTTGCTGTGTGAAAACAGACGTGGGTTTAGTTGGGGAGAGTGTAAAAACTTTGAGGCTGGGGGTCTCAGGAGTTGGAGGCTCATCCCCTTCACTATAAATATTATCCTCAGATTCAGGGGAAACATCATTATAAGGTTTTTTTGTCTCAAGTTCAGACTCCATGGTTGTTGCATCTTCTTCTGGAGAGGCGGTTGTTGGAATTCTCTCATCATCATCATCATCATTATTTTCATCTTCTCTAGCTGAGGTTCTGCCTCTGTTTGCAACATTCCTGACTGAGCCTCTTACCGAGGAGAAGATGCTGTGATAGGAGCGTGTCTGAGAAAGTGGGCGAACTCTTCTACTGACAGGTGCAGAGTTGCGAGGCTGAGTGGGTCTGCTTAGTTCTTCTGGTGCCTCCGTTGACTTGAGCTCTGATTTGTTATGGGTAGTATCATCTTTGGAAGGCTTGTAGCTTGTCCTCTGGCTGTCCTTATTTCTTGAGAATGATGAAACAGCACTGCTAACTGGCAACGGAAAAAGCAAATTGTCTTAAATTTAGGGTGTATACAGTTTTCACACACATGCTGTACACACTAAGTCATTCTTACATCCTGGCATGACAACACTGAACGCCTTGCTTAGCGGTCCCTGTCCCCTCCTGTTGGTGGCTTTGATCTTGAAGATGTACCGATCTCCAGGTGTTAGACCGTCTATCGTAGCTGAGGTTGTACTGCCTCGGTATGTCACACTTTTCATTCCAAATGGCTTCAGTGCAGGAGCATAAGACAGGATGTACTCTGTATGGAGGTAGAGGATAAACAACTGTATAGAAGACAGGTACTGGAACTGTTCAGTCAAAGACCTCCGGCACGACAAGAGTTGTGATATCACAGTCATACTCTTGTGACCTCGGTTCAATTACTGGGAAGTGCATTAGTGTTATCCTAATACATGCGCTCATGGGAATTTAAAGTATACAGTATGCAAAACTGATGTGGGATTAATAACAAATTCTGTTCATAATATTATACCCCGTATCCTCCCATTGGTTTCTTCAGGAGGATCCCAAGTGGCTGTCACAGCAGTCCCTTTCCCCCGTAGAGGTTTGACTTCAAAGTTCTCCGGTGGCCCAGATGGTGCTTGCAAGTGAGGAAAGAACAAATCAGTAAATGATGGGCAACAAAAGAGACAGAAAAATTGTTGTTTCAAGCACTTAAAACCAGAAAGTGGAGTAGAAGCTTCAAAATAAGAAAACTGTTGCTGCCATAGATTATATGAATTCCTTTTAGATCATGCATGGAAGTCGACAGAGAACTCAGCTGGGAGCCAGGAAGTAAATGCTCACATTGCAGTGAATCACTGCTACAAGCTTGTGCATTATGTGGTGCAGCACACACTAAAACCCAATCATAATGAAATGAAAAACAATTGAAGACATTACAGATAAAATTATAGTTATGCAGGATTTGGTTGGTTCCCTTATAAAAAGGCTGCATTTCAATCCTTTCACTGAATAATTTTTCCTTGTGCAAGAAGTGAGCATTAAACAGCAGTCTTCAGCATGAATGCTCCTACCTGATTCAGGGGTCCTCTGAAAGACAGATACGCTCCACTTGCCATCATTTTCTCCTTGAGTGATTCTGACGGCGAACTCATACATGCTATCAGCAGACAGGGTGTCTACCATCATTCTCCTCTGGGAGCTCTCTTTGTACTCCCAGCGTGCCGACTCACCCTTCTCCCTGTACCTTACTTTGTAGGATCTACGATGAGACCATGAGGGAGCTTTAGTCCTAATAGGTATAATTCAATTATAGATTTTTGGTATTTGCTTTTTCTCTACCTGAATTCACTAGACTCGATCTTCCCCATTTCCACAGCGGGGTCGACCCAGGTGATGAGTACTGACTTAGGAGACATGACCCTGACACTGATGTCCTTAGCCTCATATTCAGGTGGTTCTGAAGAGCATTTCAAAAATCTATTCAAATCCCTTGCAATGACAATAATTACCAATTTTGCGAGCGTTATCACAACAACCGCAACGTACCTGGGGTGGTCATTTTGGTTGCCGCACGGTTAGCAGGAGCACTCTGGCCCTGGGGTTTCTGTGCCTGCAGTGACACCACATGAACGGACTCAGATGCTATGAATAGAGAGGGATACCAGGCACGACCAGGGTTTACACTAATGACACTAAAGATTGATCAAATAAAATGCACTCATTATAGTCCTCTCTCTGTATTCTACATGTAGCTCAGTAAACCTTAATCTAATGCTCTGTTTTCAAGTCTGTTAAGTTATAGTTGGGTTATCTTACTTAATTTGTGCGAGTTACGGTTCCTCTGGTCAGATTGAGGCTTGGCGTGGTGTTGGTCTCTCCTCTCCAGTGAAGTTGTTCTTGTGAAGAAGCCTCTCTCAGGTGGCCGGGGACCAGTGGAGGATTGAGGGGCCCTCCTTCTGTATGTCCTGGGGCTAGAGACACTCGGACGGTGAGCTGTTCTGTTCACCCTGGCCGCACGTTTCAGAGCAGTCTGATTTCTGGCCGCAGGATATGTTGACCTGATTGGACCTGTGACAGGAAAAATAGATATTTCTAGAGCGCTTTTTACCTTTGTTAAACTTGAAAAATATGTTCACCAAAAACATTTAAGGATTATAGCTTTTTAAATGTATTGATTCAAAGATGTACAGTTTGCAGTACTTGACAATCAGATTGGAAGCAGGGCAGTCATATGCTGAGGTCCTAGAAATGCTTAAAGGAAGGAAGAAGACTATTCAAGTTAATTGGTGATGGATTTCCATCAAACCATCCATTTATTGTCTATAACGCATGTAGAGTTCGGTATGTTGTAGACCAGTGGTCTCTAACTCAACTTACCGGGGGGCCACTGCAGGTAGAGTAGGGGCCGGGTTTAAAATAAAAAGTACAACTGATCCAATCTTCTCTTCACATTTTAATTAAAAACAGTTTACAACATGAATGGTTCTTAAGAACATCAGTAGGTTGTTCAGAACATGAACTGTTCTTCAGAACATACTGTAGGCTTCTCCTTCCTGCCCAAGATGTGGCTGAGCTTCCTTTTACACAGCCGAGCCACATTTGGTTTCAGGTTGAAGCAGTTGAGACCCTCAAGATGTCTTGAAGATGGTCATCAGTGAGTTTGAATCTGTACTTTGACTTATTGAAGTTCATAGTGGAGAAGAGTTTTTCACACACAGATGTGCTCCTGAAAAGGCACATAGTCCGCTTGAACGTCCTGGTAAACGCAGGGAAGGTGGGGAGGCAATTCTCTCAAAAATTGTCTGTGCTTGTCTGCTTTTCCACCCACCTGCCTGAACTCGACTCGAGTTCATAGTTGCACTGCAGTTCAATGAGCTCCATTTGCAGCACAAGAGGATGAATGTTAGACTTTGAAGGAGAAGGAGTCAGCAAAAATGTGAAAATTGGTTCTGGGTCTTAAAGTCTACCAACCTGTGATCGGCAATCCAGTCCTCTCTCTTAGCTCCCCGGTATTTTGCATACGTCTCAGCATGTCTAGTTGAGTAATGATATCTGATGTTGTATTCTTCGTGCACTACAACTTTCTCTGTGCATATACAGTAAAACACGTCTGAGTGCCCTTTTGCTAAAAATTAAATAAAGTATCTTTCTCCCACTTTTCCTGAAATTGTCTGTGCTCGTCACAAACCTCTTTCTTTACAGCAGGGTTTGAGAGACATAAATGTAGCAGGATATATTTTCCCTCAACTTTGTGTCACTCAGGAATTATGTCTCAACCAACTGATTAACTTTGCCTATTCTCGTTGGCTAACTTGTCAACAAACGCGACTAAAAGCTGACATGAGCTATTGTAGCCCATAAATTATATGCATATTCCTCTGGTTGTAACTGAGGTAGATAATATACTGTATTGAAGCATCCAAAACTCAGTCGCTCCACAAATTCCTTCTTAAATTGAAATATAAATAACCCCATTTGGTCTTGATCAGACAAACTCTGCTTTTGGTAAATTTCTACAAACCACCCCCGATCCAAACCTCGCTAAGAAACAGTCCGAGTGCATAGTTTGGCACAGGTTGCACACCACTAAACCAGTGATTCCACATTGCTCTGTCTGTTTCCAGGAAGCGGTAGAGTGGAGTTGGACAAGTGGACCAAAGTCTACACATGGATACTGGATCAAAGAAGACAGTTTTTTTTTTTTTTTTTTTTTTTGTGGGGGCATGAAAGGGAAATGGTAACAGTGGTGGAGGACACACAGTCAGATGAATGAGCTGTCTGAAGCTGAAGGCAGGCAAGACGGGTGAAGGTTGGGTCAAGTGGAGGAGCGAGTGGATGTTGAGAAGGTGTGGGGGTGTAAAAGAGGAGATAGTGGATAACAAAAGACATGAAGGAAGGTGGTGACCTGACTTAGGACACAGTGGGAAAGTAATTTGACGCTCCACCCTTTCAGACAGGAGTTGTCTGGTGAGGGGTGTGTAATGATTTTCTGTGCTGCACCCTTGATTGAAAACAGGTGAAGAAGATCACGTGGTGGTTCAGTATCTTACCATAATGATACTTTTTTTCTGGTACTGTGTTATTGTCATATTGGCACATACAGTACACTGACTGGCAACAATATAAGGTACACAAGGTACAGAATCTAATGCAGTGTTTCCCAACCTTTAATACAACATTACATAAGAAAAATCTCACAGCACACAAAAAGGTCACAAAAAGTATATGTACTGACATACAGGTAATTGTGTTTTTGTCACAACTTTCTCATCTCATTTTACTCATAAATGAACTTAGTCAATGTGAAATCTGGGCCTGCTTAGTTGAACACAACGTTGATATACTCACAGGAAGCCATGACTTGTTCTGAATGGCAGCAGGTGAGTACAGAGGTTCTTTGTATCTTCTGCTGTCTAGCGTAAGAGCATTGCATTGTTCTGCCTGTCACTAAATGTCACTGACAAAGACACATTACTTAGGTTACATATTTTTCTTAGACCAATTAAGTGAAATTAGTTAATTTCCCATGTAGCCTGATGATCATTCAGCAGTGGTTTTGAATCACTGAGCTAATGGGATCCAATGTAAGAGCTCTTTCAAAAATGTGGCCTTTACACTGATAACAATCCTCAGTTTTTATTGTAACTGTCAGAAAGGTACCAATTTAACTATACGTTTATTATTGTAGTTGTTTACAATGGCAGACAACTGCACTTGTTTGTAATATATATATTTTTTTCATTTAGCCACTCCCATCAAATTAGAAGCAATGATGATGTCACTAGATCCTTTCAGGCCCAAAATATTAAAATAAAAAATATATATATATTGTAAAACGAGACAATTTTACATATTACGGCTGGTGGGCAGGTGTTACCTGTTGATGTGTTGCTGACAGGTGCGCTGCTCAGCACTGCAAAGCCATCAAGTTTTACCCATTCGGGATCTAAAAATAAAAAAATAAAATTATGTACAGTAAACCACCTATTCACGGTTCACTATTCACAAATCAACCTATTGATGTATTTTTTTTTGAAGAACCCATCATTTTGTGCTCCCTCACTTGTTTGTGGTTTAAGATGCCTCAAGGTGCCACCAAAAGTAGTAATTGGTGTCAAGGAAGTATGCTGAAGCGATGCATCTCGACTGAGAGACTGACATCTTTGTATGGAGGGGATGGGAGGAGCTACAGTAAATTTAGCCTGGGTTGTGAGTGGAAGTTACGGAGAGTTCGCTGGATGTACCTGTCCATGTGCATTTCTGGGTAATGTTGTAAGATGAGTTTGAAACGATATGAAAGTGTGTTGGGATCATAGTTTTTTGCATATTGACAGTAAATAGCAGAGGTTTACTGTCTATACGTGAATGTAATACAATAAGATAATCCACTCAGAAATAGCTACCAAGTGCATACAGTACTTAGAAGTGCTGACTTAAAAATTGAATGAGTGATTGATTGACAGCAATTCAATCAAAACTGAGCATTATTAAATTGGTAAAGACAGAATTTGTGATGCACCTCACATATTGGATCTCGTTAGATTTTGATGCGGTGGTGTTTAAATTGATTGCCACTCACTCAGCTAGCTACCTTTCCCTGAACAAGCAGTTTGTTCTAGGAATTAACGACAACTTTCCCTTTAAAAATTGTTTTATTTTCCTAAATTATATTCGACTCCACCTCTCTAAATGCCGGTGTTGCTCTTTAATAGGTCAAAGCAAATCTGCCTTTGATGCTCCCAACAGTAGCTGGCCAGACACATTTATGATGCAAAGGCTAGCGGTGCGTGTTATTTACGACACCTGCTGAGGAAATAACACACGATCTGCAAGGAATTTTTTTTTTTATGAAAGGCACAACTCCAGACATTTGGCTACAGAAGTTTACAGATGGCAAGGCTACTTACAATGCACAGTGGATATGTAAACTCAAAGAAAACTGCTTTTTTTGATCCATTATGAACACAGCTCTGCATGGTTTTAAAGTGCAAGCGAACACTATAAATAGGGTCAATCTGAAAATATTTTACTGAATAAGAAAACAAAGTCATAAAAGTACAAGAGTAAAGTTGCAATATTTTTGTGGAAAACAAATGTCATTTTACATGAATAGAAGATGAGAGGAGAGAAAGTCAGACTGTTACAAGAACAAACATAAGTGTGTGGAATGTTCAATCAATCCATCAAACTTGACATTCACTCTTTGAAAACGTCTTAATACCAGTAATATTACCATTTTACTCATTATATTCCCATATTATTGTCATAATGTTCTGTGATTTGATTCTTGTAATATTTCAACTTCATTCTAATAACTTATAATGGAACGATTTTCTTGTTTTAACATTACTTCTTCATTGTCAATATTTTTTTGTAGTAACATTACAACATTGTTCCTATAATTATGAGACATTATTATTTTACAGTCATAACAGTAGGACTGTTATTTTTATTGTGATAGTACAACTCTATTTGGAAATCTAATCTTGTAACATAACATGTTTCATCCAATATTACTTTCTTGTAGTCATACTTTAGTTGTTGTTGTTGTTTTAAAAAAAAATATATATTACTTTTTTTTTCTTCCAGAGTGGCCCTAATGCAAGTGATCTCAACTAGTGGGATATGGTCTGGCTTTCATCATGGTTGAATTACGGCTCAAAAATGCAATAGAATAATGACAAAAGCAGGCCACAGTGTCAACTCAGCAATCCCACGTCGTAAAGTCACAATAGGCCCTGTCTTGGTTGTTTGTTTTTTTCCAAGGTTGGGAATGATTGAATACCTAAAACTAATGTCCTCTTCTTGAAGAGCATAAAAAGTACTTGGATTGTTGTACGGCAAATCTCTATGCAAAATCCCCAACTGGATCCATGTATTGTTGATGCCGTTTACTCTGTCTTACCTACATGCTCCACTAAGGGAGAACGGCTCTCCTTGCCCACCCTGGTGTAGCGATGAGTCCTCAATGGCTTGTTGGATCCGGCCACAAAGCGCTCCACCGGTCTTCCATCGAGATGGATAGAAGGCTCCCAGCTCTCCCTCAGGCTCCTAGCTATGGAAGTCGGTTTGCCATTATGTGTCCGTAGGGGCTTCTCCGCTGGAATACAAATCAGGTATGGATACATTTTTAGTTTACAGTGAACCCTCGCTTATCGCGGGGGATACGTTTCGGATCCCTGAGGTCAGAGCAGGCTTGTAAAAGATTTGGAAAACACTCCACTCCTGTGAGGCTTTTACAAGAGCACCTCTCACCCTGCCACAAAAATGCCAACGACTGTCCCCTTAACCCTAATAACTGACCCTAAATTCCCTTTACTAGCTAGGCCCACATAGTGATGACTATGTGCGTGAACAACCAAAAGTTATCCATCCATCCATCCATTTTCTGAGCCGCTTCTCCTCACCAGGGTCGCGGGCGTGCTGGAGCCTATCCCAGCTGTCATCGGGCAGGAGGCGGGGTACACCCTGAACTGGTTGCCAGCCAATCGCAGGGCACATAGGAACAAACAACCATTCGCACTCACAGTCATGCCTACGGGCAATTTAGAGTCTCCAATTCATGCATGTTTTTGGGATGTGGGAGGAAACCGGAGCGCCCGGAGAAAACCCACGCAGGCACGGGGAGAACATGCAAACTCCACACAGGCGGGGCCGGGGATTGAACCCGGGTCCTCAGAACTGTGAGGCTGACGCTCTAACCAGTCGGCCACCGTGCCGCCAACCAAAAGTTAGAGTTTGTAAACCTGTTAACGTGTTGTATATCTGCTATTTTATGGACATTTGGCAACAATACATAATCCTCCCCCGAGATACAATACATAATCCACCGTCGAAATGTTTCCTTCCATTGTGCTTCCTCTGTTGGTGTCATAACACGCCGGAGCCTCCAGAATTCCTCCTAGCATCTGTCGGTCTTTCCTCACACCTGACCCTCAACGGACGCGCTCACCTTTGCAAGTGCTTGACGACGAAGATGGATGGTTGCCCTCCGGCTGTCGACATTACCACCGGCACATCAATCAACACAAAGTCATAACAAATGTCGTTTTATTATCGATTGTTCGATGTTACTATTTGAGTAAAGGAAAGCCACAGCCTAGGGTGTTGTAGCATTGGGGAGGACTTCAAACATCAGAGGGCCATTATTATCAAAGACTTTTAGGGGAAAATATTACAATGCTATGAGAGTAAAAGTCACTGAATAATGACACTAAAGTCTTAAGTACGACGCTAAAGTTAAAATATTACATCAATATTACATGAATTCGTACTTTCACGCATGAAGTCATAGAATTATACAAAGTCAAATTATTATGTCAGAAAAGCTATTTTAGAAGATCAATGTCGTAACGGCGAGAAGAAATTCAAAATGTTACTAAAGTTAATTCTACCAGGATCAAGTCAAGATGTTAAGTGAATAAAATCGTAAATACATTTCACCAAATTTGCATTAGACTGGGTGTCTCCAGGATTTAGACGCGGCTTGGGCAAGCATCAATTTTGATCGACTTTCTGCAGCCAAATAGTCACTTCATAAGGCGCATGCAGGACACTCCCTGTGCTGCGCCAGAACGCCCATCTTGCCACAAGTTGGTCTGCCAAATTAGCAAACGTACGCAGCGAGCGTTATGCTTGCATGAAAACAATTGTCTAATTTATCACGATAATGCAGTCAATATAATAATGTATATTCTTAACCAAGAATGAAGTCATCATTGAAACAATGAAGATGAAGTTACGTTACGATAAAGCTGTTATTTTACGGGGGGAAAAGTCAAAATATTCTGATTAAGAAGTTACAGAATTATGAGAAGGCAGTCTTGATATTCTGATTACAAAGTTTTGGAATTCCAAGAATAAAGTGCAATAACACATAATACATAATTTTATAGCTTAATTATGAGAATAATACTATGCCGTAAAACAATGATAACACCCAATTAATTGGCCTGCTGTTTTAAGCTTTGTCACCTGTTATTGAAATTTGCATATTTATTGATCATAAGTGTTTACAGAGATCAACTTTTTACACTTGAGTGACATTTTAGACTGTTAAAAAATGATCGACGACGTCATTTTACACCATTCTAATTTTTCGTTCAAGTTAACAGTGTTCTAATATATTAATATTAGTTGCAGCAGTGGTTAACTTCTTACAATTGTAGTAGCTACACTTATGAAAATATACACTTAAAATATCCCCTGTAGGATTGTTATGTTGACTCATATTCATTCAGTTTTCACGATTTCTTATGAAGTTTTTTTTCCAGTGTAAAATGGCCCCAAAATGAATAGTGTTCCACCTGAGCGCTTCGTCTGTACTGCATATTGATGACATCATCGTTGTAGTGACAGGTGTGCATGTTTGTGGCGCAGATGGTACTTGTTGAAACTGTTGGACCGTTGCCTTGACGTGACGTCATGCCACAAGACATGTCACTGCTGGCAGATTGGGCAGCCAGTCGACTTGCATGCGGTTGGAGATGATTAAACGCACCACCGGTTGTGTGGAAAGCCATTTTCTCCACGTTGTCTCTTCCTGATGACAGTGGCATTTTCTCTGTCAAAACAGTAAAATCCGCAAAGATTCCTCTCCTGAGAAAGCTCCTGCAGAATTCCAGCATGTTAAGTGGGGCAGGGAAATTAAATTCCACTGGCTTGCAAGGACATGATCGCCTCCCCCCCCCCCTCCTCTTCTCCGTCTCACTTACTCTCCCACTTTCCAGGAGGCGGTGCGGTGACATTATCCAAATACACTACGCCTCTGTTCTCTCGTTGCCAAGGTGTCCGGATACACCCACCGGCCCACTTTCATTAAACCACTTGATAAATATGACACTGACAAGCCGATGACATGTGAATAGAGAAAGCAAAGGAGCAACATGCTCATCTCCCTTAACAACTACTGTAAAAATGCCCAAGAGGGAGTCTTATAACTGTGCACAGCACTTATAGGCCAGCAGCACTGACCTGTGATTACATTAAGGAGCTCCCCCAAGTGAGTGAACAGTAAGTAAGTAGCTGAATGGTCCAAAAAAAAAAAAAAAATCCAAGGGAAAAACAAGGGAAATGAAGACCAACACAAAGCCGCAAAGGAGTGAAGAGGAATGTCAACTTGGAAAAATGTTCCCTTCGTCATGCATCCAAGTTCTGCTGCTTTTAACATATTTCTCATGATTGTTATTGCAATGATAATTTCAAGGATATTTTTGAAATTAATTACATCAGAAAGTCGAAACCAAACCATCCAGTATGGTCAAATTCCAGGAAAAGTGCAAGTTGGAAACTTTCCATGGGAATTTAGGGGAATAAGCTATAAATTGGCAACATTTCTGGTTTGTTCATGGGGGAAATAAATGCTATTTGGAAAAAAATAATCTTGCAGCATAATCTTTGGTGATGTGGTACATATTAATCAAGAAAGTTTAACAAACAAAACCGCTAATGAATTCATAGTGACACACAAGAAAAGTATTATATATATATATATATTAAAAAAAAAAGTGTTTTGCATCCCTAGCTGCTGAAGAAAATAACGCTCACAATGATGTTTGTTACAAAAACAACCCCAAATTGGCCAATCAAATATGTTTTTATTTAAAAAAATTCATTTTACTGAAAATTTTCACCACTTTCCATTGCTATCACACACATTAAATGTCTATTAAAGTCATCTCCAAACTCACCGACAAAGCTATATGAACATTTTAAAAACAACGATAACATAACAGAACCAGTGCAATTTCACTCTACACCCCAGAATTCATTCACTAAATCAATTTTCTTGTTTTTAAAAATCAGAACCTTGACAGAGTATTACATTACAAATATCTAATACATACTACTCACACATAAAGAAACTACATGTGTCAAAATGAAAATTATATTGTAGCCAAATACCAATATCAAACTTAAACAGCCGAAATTCTGCTAGACTTTATATTATATTTTCTTCCAATACGATTCCAAAACCACATTTAGGAGTAATCTACTCAGCATCAGGGTGCAACTACGATCCTGTAACCACACCTTTTCCCGCACACTTTTTTTTTCCTCCATGCATTCAATGCCATTCAGGAAAAGCGGCATCAATTCTAAGCGAACATTTGGCTTTGTGGAGCTTGTGCAGCTGATTATCACAAGAAAGGGAAATTCTGTTACCTGTCCATCCGCGTCCAGGTGTGCAAAAAGCGACGAAGAACGCCAAGAGCGTGCTACTTGCGCACAGAGTCATGGTGCGTGTGGTGCACAGCTGCAGCAGAGGCGCACCAGCCAGGCGCGGAGGGGCAGGGAATCAATGACCCTCCTACCACCGACCACTGGGAGTCTCCCTCTCCCTCCCCTCTCTGAGTCTGTCCACACACTGGGAAAATGACACGCTTGTTAAATTACTTCAGTCGTCTGGTGCCACTTTATGCTCCAATTTATGGACACGACACTGGAGCCCCTGGTGTGGCCAAAATTTGACAGCCACATTCGAAGGGAATTGCATTTTTTCTCCACTAGATGGCGAGCGAAGCCACGTTTTACAAAGTCAACCAGATCGAGTGGTTTTATGTGTGTGCTTCTGAAATTGTCTTTTGCTCTTATAAAACCACTCCAAAAACACAATCACTCAAATATTATTAAATTCTAAAAATAAATGTAACAAAAATATTTGAAGTACGTTTAAAATTTGATATTAAACGATATAAATATCCCAAAATATTTTTGGATTTTTCACTTTAAGTGAAATGGATCAGTAAATATTTTTGGGCCTTTCAGTGGCAAACGAAACCAAACATTATTATCATGGCACAAGTAATTAAAAAAAAAAAATGCCGTACAAACTTTAATCCAGCCCACCAAGTATTTACATTATTGAGTCCTATAAAAAAATCATGAATGTATATATATATATATATATATATATATATATATATATATATATATATATATATATATATATATATATAGTATATAAAATATTAGTCAAATAAACAATTTTACATATGTCTATTGTAATTAAATTAATGATAATTTTATTATTACAATAACAATTTTGCATATTTTACATACACACTTACATTTTTTTTTTTTTACCTCATTTATAATTGACCTGGCCTATCTGTCTGATTGAAAAATAAAATGTGGCCCTTGAGCCCAAATGTTTACCCACCCTTGCATTAAATATAACAAGTCTACCCAACATTGTGGCCGGTGAGTCAGCATATATATTTTTTGAAATTCACTAGTTATACCGCACAATTTATCCCGTGGATTTTACAGGTTAGAAATAACAATCACTCCATATCTACTGTATACGAGACATTTCCTGACTCTTGGAAGGCATTTCTTAAAAGCTTGACTAGATATGTTTCAATTCTTGACCAACATCTCCATCTGTTGGTGTAACTCCTTACCTGCACTATAAAGCACAAAATTCTCAACTGTTCATACAAGAATGCATGCGTTCCATCTCTCAGTTCTGGACAGCTACAACAATAAACATCTCAGCGGCCGTGTTAATCAAAATATACACACAGAGACACACAAACATTTTGCATCACATCCAGGGGCATCAGCCTCCACTGTAATGACTGCTTGTCTCACATTAATGACAGCTTTCAATGCGCCCTTCAAGCCAACATCCCAACTCTCAGCTCTAATGAATAATCCAAAAAAAACACTTGTCCTCAAGTGTATGGCACACAACGCCACGTGGAGCGTACGGTATGGAGCCTTCCACGAGCCCCATTAACTGTGCAGTTACTGGAGGGTTGACGACAAAAAAACCCATGAGCTCACGGAAGGGCGCAACACAACATGTCAGTGAACACATACGTCTACGGTAAGTGAATAAGATAAGCTATTTCATGGAAAAGTAGTCGGACAAAACGAGCGTTGAGAGAGGACGGAACAAAAACAGAAAACAGCAACAGTATGTGACAACAATAACGTTTCATTAGAGCTGGATTGAATCTACATGTGGACTGGAAAGGCAGTTCTCCACCCTGTGAGGAAGGGAAGAGAGGCAAATAGGACAGGTTGGAACAGGACGTAGCAGGTCAGGACAGGGGAATTGATCCAAGCAGTCCACGAAGTTAACATCACCATAAAAGACTATGTATAAAGTAATTAGAGAATAAAACCACACCAAGCAACTCAATGTTGGGAAAATTACTAATGTTGCGGCGGTACGGTAGATATAGCAAAATAATCCTCCGTACTGTATAGTGTCATTTAAAATGGAACCTAGTGTGAGTTGAGTTTAATATGAGCTGACAGTCAGTGTACTTCTCACGACGAGTCGATGCCTCAAGGATGACATCACAACACTCTTCGAGGCACTCCTACTGCAGTCTGTCCTTGAATAGTCAAATTGCTAAGAGTCCTATTACATTTTTTAACGGGTATGATTATTTTATTCTTTTTCCTCCGCATCCGTTTTCTATACTGTACTGCTTATCCTGTTCAGGGTCCCCACAGAGGCTGGAGTCTATCAAAGTGTTCTCAGAGTGAAATGCAAGACTACACACTGGATTGGTACACTGTGAAGAAAGAGCTCATTATGTGTGAATGCATCCCACACCCGCTGCTGAAAGTCAGTTCTGTGAACCACTACACTACCAAACTGTTTGCTCACTGCCAAAAAGAAACACACGACTTCGACGCACTGTAAATACAATTTTCACAAGCAATCGATCGAGTCAAAGTAATCGTTGCTTACTGATGCCCTGTAATTGGCTGGTGACAATTCTCGCTTAAAGTGTATTAGTATGCTTGACAACTTGTGTCTAGTGGTCCAAATCAATTTAATCTTTCTTCTGTATATAACTTTATTAGATCCAATCGGGGGAGTCGCAGATTTTAGGATGCAACTAGTGGGTTTTGTGTTTTTGGATCAGCCATATTTGTAAAGAAAAAGCATGATCACTATGCTACATTTAAAAAAAAAAAAAAGCCCAGAGTCCAGTTGACAAGGTTTACCTGATCTGACTCCAGCATGACCACAACTGTCCATGATGGAAAAAGTGGGAAAATGGTTGCTTGGCAACTGGTCAGCATCTGTCCGAGCTGTTGAATCCTTCTTTCCTTTTTTGACCAGCTCAGCTCATTCATTAAATACAAAATCACTCAAGTTTAAGAGAAGCTGAGTATGTACATTTACTAAGTAACCCCACCACGTAAATCCAGCTTTCTTAATGAACAGTACATTACAGCAGTGTTTCCCAACAATTATCGAGCCATGGCACATATTTTACATTGGAAAAAACACGAGAAAAAAAGTGTCAGTAAAAGTATACTGTGCATGTTTACTGAAAGAATTCTAATTGAAGGAGGTGACTATGAACAAATGTCAGGTTTTTGTGATATACAAGAATGTGCATCTGATTAACACCAAATGAATGAAAGTGGGAGCATATGTGCAGTTCTCCTAAGGACCCATCAAATATCAAAACAAGAAAAAAAGGGGGCTGCAGCAAAGAAGGTACCTTTTTCGCCCAGGGCAAAAGGGCACGTGCTTGAGCACCACTTGGGGTCTATGTGTGCGCGTGCTTGCAAACAAACATGAACGCCCACCTTCACACATTTGGACAATTTAAGAGTCTTCAATTAACCGAAGAGCCATGTTTTTGAAATGCGGGGGTAAGCCGGCGTACCCAGACAAAATGCAAACTTCACTTCAGGAAGGCTGGTGTCGAGTTTCCAACTCAGAACCTCCAAATTTGCGGGGCAGATTTGCAAACCCACAACATCACCGTGCTGCTCCGAACAACAGCTCTCAGTATGAAGTAATGCAATGCTACACCGCTGCAAGACGACTGTCATAACAATGAACCAATGACACGAATTAACCAAAAGTGAACATTAATAAAGGCAGATTACACAAAAACGAGCTGGAAAGCTGCAGCACACACACTCACTCACTCATACGCACACACGCCCTCCTCCATCAGTGGGGAGCTGCGCCACGCATGCTGCAGCCTGCGCAGTCCACTCTCATCTTTTGCCGTGCACGTACATCAAATCCCAAAACATGCCGCGCACATGGAAAAGGATTTAGGAGCGCGGAGAATCCACGCGGGAGGAGAGACTCACCAGCATCAGTTCATCACCGGAGAGAGAAAGGCAGCAGGTTCACGTTTGACCGCGTGGAGGAGTAACGTCTTACTCCGCCGGCCCCGCTGGACTCATGATGGCCCTCACGGTTCACCTCAAGTCGGTCGCCAACCTCCGGGGGAAAGGTGACCGCATCGCCAAAGTCACATTTCGCGGTAGGTGTTGAAACTTTTTTTCTGCCAATAAAACTTGCGCTGGGGTGAGAGGAGAATGCAACCACAACCTCCTAGTGGACATACAGTTGGATTTAAATACCTTCGAATATTTGCAATTAGATTTGGATATATAGTTTTATTATCAGGAAGTCACATGATGAGGCACTGATTGGGGTTCTGGTGGCAGTTTACAGCTCAGCTGAATAAATAAATAAATAATGGGCAGCGTAGTGGGGTAGCCACCTGCCTCACAGTTCTAAAGTTCGTTGTTCGATTCTCGACTTCCCATGCGTGGGTTTTTATTACCGGGTACTGCGGGTTCTTTCCACATTCCAAAAACATACACGTTAGATACATAAATTGTGCATCGGTATGAATGTCTCCATGTGCCCTGTGAATGGCTGACAACCAGTTTGGGGTCTACCCCGCCTCTCGCCCAAAGTCAGCTGGGATAAGCTCCAGCTCATCAAAAGTCAAAGTAGATGGATGGATAAAGAAAAATACTAAATACAGATTCCCTCGCTATATTGCGGTTCAGCTATTGCGGATTCAGTCGGTTGCCTTTTTTTTGTTTGTTTCTTAATCATACCGCGCATAATTTGCCATACTGCGGGATTTTGAGTGCCAGTAATTAGCAATTTCTCCACTTTGCAATGAAAAACTTCACTCGTGTGTACCAAAGGTTTGACTCTTATCAGGAACCATGGTTTGAGTACCCTTCATCGGCACATACATGGCTGTCAAATTTGACGTTGCATCATGTTACCCTCGTCATTTTCAAAATTGTCCATGACGAGACACGTTCTCTTAATGTTCGCATTTCCAGGCAACCAAACTCAAAACATCCTTCTTATCAAGTAAAAACAGCCTGCTGTTAAAAGCCCTTTAATGTTTGCCTTGACCGGCAACCTCTTTTCACACAGACAACAATCTTTGTTTCTCGGGAATTACAGCCATCAACAGTATGTATGCGTGTGTCGAAGAACTTTAGACAAGCAATTAGTCTTGCGGTCAAAGACAGGCTAGCTTGTATCTGACTCACTGATTAGAGGCAACACCAGTATTGTTTAGGATGTCACATTACCACCTCCCCCTTCCTTTTTCCTGCCTCTGTGTGTGTTTGTGTGCGTGTATGTGTTTGTATGTGTGTGTGCGCACGCCCAGCGTGCAGAAAGGACAGAGGGTTATATTGTCGTGCATTGCGCTGCAGCAAACTCACTAGGCTCTTAATACATGCAGCATGTCAGCCGAGTCAAGAATCGGACCTACACTGCTTTGCTCAAACTAGCAGTTGTCTTTCAAAAGAATCGCTTTGTTGTTTTCGCTTTGTTGTTGTGTTCCAACATCCAATTGCGCCTCTAACGCAGTGCTGTCGAAATTGTTTCCAGTTCAGAGACAACTGTATAGTACAGTCATTCTCAGCCATAAGAGACCATCACTTAATTGGAATGAAAATGATTTACTACAAATGTATTTTTTTTTATCTATCAATGCCAACGTCTTACGGTGACAGGCAGGACAATTAAATGCTCTTCCACTAAATGGCAGAAGCTACAATTAACCTCCGTACACAACACTATTTAAGTACTAGTCAGTGGCGGCTAGTCAATAGACGCCAGGATACCGCCCCACCACACATGGTGGTCACTACATGATTTTCCTTGAATACAAAAAAAAAAAAAAGATATTGACAGTAAAATAAAAGAAATATTGAAATATATGTATCTATAATTAATGTGCAAGAATGTGCAAGTTTTCCCTTGGTCAGCCTAGCCGCCGATAAGCGCTGTAGGAAAAGCAGATGAATTGACACAAACAAAAACCCCCCAAAAAAGACTCAACAACCGTAATTGAGCGTCTCCCTGAAGGCTGTAAGTACATTTTCCTGTGCGGTTTGACATCTTCCTGTCTGGAGAGGAAGAAATTCTGCCAGACATCCAAACTGGAAATCTAGTGCGGCAACCTTACATGATCATGAATCAATCTTGGTCATATTTTAAAAGAATGATAGTCCCGAAGCCAGTTTTTCAGAGAGCCCCCGACCCATCGGATTATTCGATGATAAAAGACGAGCTTCGGGCAAAGCAGGCATTGCAGCTTAATTGATTTCAAGGCAGAGACTTTGACAAGGCAGCCCACCCGTCTCATCTGCAGCTTCAATTGTTCACGCGCACGCTCAGCAGTTGCTCAGCAGTCTGCCGGACACGACTGAAGGGAATGTAGTTCAAAGGTTAATTACAATACAGTTCAAGATTAGACTACAGAGGCCATCGTTGAACACACGCAAAAACTCTTTAGGATTATTGGTAATGTCGTACTTCACATAGCTGACTTAGAAAATGTTTTACAATTTCCGACAGACTGCGAGGCAGTGAAGGTGTCCAGATGTGATTGGCTGAGCTAGTCAGGGGGCGGGGACTGTGCAACCGAAGACGTCGTTGAGAGTGAGTAAGCGAGCTTCTGTGTGAAGTCGCATATAACGAGTTGACACCAGAAAAAATATGGATTAATAGAAGTCCACTCAAGTAGCATCACCTTAGCATTGACTGCAAAAAAAATAAATGCAGCGAAGAATAACTTCCACTCACAACCCAGGCTAAACTCAGCTTCTCCCCGACATACAAAGCTTGTCTCTCAGTCGCAATGTATCCTTGACACCAATATACTACTTTCTTATTAGACAGGGGCCTTGGCATTGACATCTTGGGCCATTCAGAAGTGAGCACCAAAAATGCAAATTGCTGAACAGATGAACTTGTGAAAACTGAACATAACATTTCCTCTTCGGCTCTGTAAAGCCACAATTTGAAAGAATTCAGCTTCAAACGAAAAACGTCTTTCTTTCATGCTCGTCTACACACAAAATCAGTAGGCTATTTTTCTTTGCGCTGTTCTTTATCACTTCATATGCCAGCAAGTCCATAACGCAACCCGATTAGCAGGAGATTTTCAGTTTGAAGAGGCGCACGTTATATAATAAGCCTCATACCATCTACTTTCACAAACCCACGTCTCAATAGAATAAATCATTTAAAAAAATTAAAAAAAAAACACCACCAGGAAGGCAGCAGAGCTTCTACTTTGAATAATGTAGGAGGGATAGTATCATCCTCTCTTGTACCGAAGTGGTGTTTATTTAAAAATGAAAAAAACACATTTTAAAAGATGTGGGGTTTTGTGGGAGGATGAGCTTGGAACATGACAAATCAGACCTAGATAAAGCTTGTATATATAAAAAAGTTTAATTGAGCACAAAAGATATATACATATTTGTGTTTAAAAGGGAAACTCAAACTCCCACACCAACATACAATACTACAAAAGAAACTGTCAAGAAAAAAAACAATATTCCTAATATAATCATGCTTACTCACTATGATGGACGCCAGCCTACCGTATTCAGCTATTATAATTGACATTTATGTGTTACTATGAATGTGTGTGATGGCTGTTTTTAAGATGATGACTAGTCATCGCAGTGTGTGATGTGATGTGTGTAGATGATTATATGCAGAAGTGGTCAAACTGGCAGTGGATATAATTTCACAACCACATCATGTTTTTATTGCTAAATGTTTATCAGTGCAAACACGTGCTGTCCGCCGCGCCCAAACACGCAACACCTGCACAGAGCAAACTACGGCACAAAGACAATTGCACGCACGCGCCCGCCGCCATTCATGAACATCACAAAACAACCAGGTGCAGCCTGCACGACTAAATCACATGACAGTGACCAATTATATGTCGTCCAGTTTAAATAAACACTAATGGACCTTTCATAAGGTATACCTGAAACGTCCAATGAGATCCAATAAAAGAGATATATGACTAATTATGCCTTCACATAATAATATAATAAGGCCCAGTTTCGATTGTCAGACAATGTATAATTGACCAATATTGCCATAATATTCGTATTCATTCATCTCGGATTTCCTCATATAGTGGCCAAGTGTGTTTATTACTTAACTGTAGAGATTACAAGGAATTATCAGAGCACTTATTTGGACAAATGCATTTTTGTAATGAGATTTATTTACATTTAGCTACAATTGAATAACAATGCAAATTGGTCATAAGGAATGAATCAAGTATTTAAGCGTTCA
Organism: Phyllopteryx taeniolatus; assembly: GCF_024500385.1. Taxonomy (NCBI): domain Eukaryota; kingdom Metazoa; phylum Chordata; class Actinopteri; order Syngnathiformes; family Syngnathidae; genus Phyllopteryx; species Phyllopteryx taeniolatus. The sequence continues at coordinate 12,688,788 of NC_084519.1, forward strand.
TTCCGTAAAGAGTGGTATTAGATGTCACAGTGACGGTAATTACAGCCAGACGGTGGTGTGCTCACTTATTTCAGTTTACTTCACCTCTCCAAACAATGTTCCTAATTTAGTTGTAAATGATATAGTTCACATTAATGGTGGAAAAAAGTTTGGAAATCATTTATCTTGGTCTCTTTCTTTACATCAGAAAAGCTGGCATATGTACAGGGGTCAGTCTGTAGACTTTTTATATCCACTATAAATGCCTCCCTTTAAGTATGCTACCTTAACAAGTGACCTGTATTCACTGAATGTCAAACGTGTCACTAAAAACCACAAATGAATTGGCGCTCATCGGCCGCTTCCAAATGGGCCCTCCCGACTTAAACAGCGATGGCATTTATCGTAATGCAACTCTTGAACCAACCTGATGTCTGAATTCATCTTTACCTTTTCAGGGTTGTCCTTCTACAGCCGTGTGGCGGCCAACTGCGAGGCGGTGGCTCACTTTAATGAGGTTGGTTTCTTTTTATTTCCTTCGATCATGATAGCTGGGCAATTATCACTTGGATTTATAGACAACACAGACTATTTCAGTAGATAAAAATGCCCTGATTTCACATACATAGTGGTATTGTTTTTCAACCTAGGACACAACACTAATTAAATCGATTCTTGCACTCAAATGAATGACGCTATTTAATAGGGTTTACCAGTGGGACAATTGTCGCTAATTATATTACAATTGAATCTTGTAAGAAGTGCGTGGGGATGTATTACATCATAGCAAAACGTCTGACTGACAAACAAGGTGATGAACATCATAAAGTATATTACGTGCCCAAATCACCTTTATATAGCTTTCTACCATCGTTGCTGTGGAAACTGTATTGCCATATCAACATTATTGTTAGCAACAACTCTACAATGAGCAGAGCACAATGAAGGATTTCACCTGAGGCCCATTGTTGGCCACTGGTGGGTGTTTTTACTGTGACATGATGTGAAAATGTGGATTCCTGCAGGGTTTTATCACAAAAAAAGCACATTCAAATGCAAAGAGGCTATTGAGAAGAAAAATGTATAAGAGACTGAGGAGAGGGGAAGCAAAACAGGCTGAAGGTAGAAAAAGAAGAAACACTGTATCCGTTATTTGTCTCCCTGAGGAGAAATACAATTTTTACACTCTGCTATTGAACATGTTGCATAAATGACGGCCAGGACAACACACAAACACAATTAGATCCTGAGGGCAAGGCCGAGAGAAGGGGACACAAATGAAAGCAAGCAGCTGGGGCTCATGGACGTAAAATAGTAATAGTAAAAAAATCAATAAAAAGTCCTGCTGCTTCTACACAAGGAGTTGAATCAAATTATTCAGACAGGCATAATATTTCAACATCTTTCGCAAGAAAAAAGAAAAAAGTCTATCACAAACATTTGGCATACTCGTGCAGGAGCTGCTGCTGGCCACAGCTCACACCAGACACTCACGCGCATACTCGCCGATGTTACACGTGTGAGATGAGTGGACTTGATTTCCACTATACAGCACTCGTATCTCGAGTTTGCGCTTGCAAGTTGAAGCAAAATAAAACGGCAGAACGACAGCTCGTATCCCGAAAACTTTTTATGTCGGGACATTCATATCTCAAGGCACAACTGTAGATTCAAAGTTCAGGATGGGGACTGTCATTGCCCAAAGGGTGCTGGATCCCAGCAGGCGTATATCGTTTCTGTAGCCTTACAAGTTGGCAAAGGGTTTGAAATATGTCCGAAATATCTATGATGACATTATTCCTCGCTTGAACCGTGGGCCTATCACTGATTTCTTGTGACAGGCTCATTTGTTGTTCTCTGTGCAGGGGAGGTCATTAGCATCACTCAACATCAATAACATTTCCAGAGGAACAACTTCAAGTGGGCTCTGTGACCTTGTGTGTCTGTATGTGTGGGGGTTGTAGGATCCTGGTACCAGTGCGCGTCTCTATATAAATATATATATGTATATTGTCCTCCTGGCCTGTCTCTTTGCTCGGAAATACTGGAACGTTGCCTTATCTGTGGCGATGCAACACTTGCATGGCTCAGTAGGCTGAACTTGCCCTGGCGTTGAGGGACCATTAGCATAGAGCTGTGAGTCTTGTTGCTTTATGCATCGTCTAGCAAGAAGGCCTTTGAACTAGTGTGCCGATTGCCTGGATGGAGAACGCACATTCATTATTCATCCCATGGTGGGATTTAGCTTTTAGCTACGGCGCACTCGTGCCTCCCCTTCACTAGTTAGACAGAAGTAGAGCAGAGAACAGCAAAGCCTGCAAGTTGTGGGAAGTTTGGGTGCTTGGCTACGCTCCAGTGTGTAGACGTGTGTCCATGCTAGAGTGTGTGTACGTAAGAAACCAAAACAAAGGTTGAAAAAGACATCTGCAAGAATAATGATGCAAATATATTTTATCCCCATGAGTGAGCGGACAGCTTGTGCAGTTTAACTTTTAAATAAGACGCTGGGAATTACGTAACACAAACACTAAACTTGGAATGCTTTAAGATTATTCTGGGGATGATTTCAGTTGGACCAACCTGGACCATATGATTCATAACTGCATACATAACTGATGGAAGTAGTTTAAAATGGGCACGGACATTTGGAAAAAGGTTCTGACAGGAGTATTAGTGCGTAGCGCAAATATTTATACATCATTGTTATGCAGTTTTTTTCAAGATGGACTTCAACATTTTTCCCAAAAGGGCACTGAAATTGCCATCATTCTTAAGTCTTGTTCATGAGTGAGAGAAGGGTGGATCATTAAAAGGAGAGAGAGATCCTTGTGGCGTCTGGCGTGATGCAGTTGCAGTATCATCGTGTCACGGTAAAGACACAGCGGAACCAAAAGGCAAAACTCAATTTATATGTACATATATATGTTGTGACTGAGCAAGATTGTATAACTTGACTTTATGACTTGCTTAACAAAAGTAATGATGAGTCATGTGACTTGCTTGTTTCCCCACAGGGTTTAAAATACATTGAGAACAAATCTAACTCTCTTGGACACTTCAACTGTCTGAGAAGTGTCATATAACCTCACTACTTCCTTATTACATGGGATCCTTGCATTATGCATTATGTTAGCTCAATATAAAGTCTGGTCATTTTTAGACAATATCGAGTGAAAATAATTAAGTTAGATACATTTGAGTAGGCTTGTTCTGTTAAAAATCAAAAGTGTAATGCTTCGTGGCAGAAAGATCCACGTTAGCCACAAAGGTAAAATTTGCACTGCTTAGTCAGCTCATCGTTTTTTGTTTTTAATTTTAAAAAAGGCAACATTAAGGTTTTTTTTTTTGCTGTTGGGTTGTTGGGGGGTAGGCGCAAGCATCAACTTTGATGTGCACTGAAAATGGATCTATCCTACCAAAGAGCGTCTATAATCAACACACTTAAAAAACTCTGCTAACCATTTAAGCACCATAGATGCTATGAAAATAAGCATATTGGCAATTATGACCTGCACAAGTTTAAAGATTCAAGTCTGCAGCTCCATGGGGATGATTTCGTCTCTCTAAGTAGCCTCAATAAATGCTGATCACAGAAGAATATTTTTTACAGACAGTTCAGATTGGGAAAGGAGTCAAAACAAGCAAAGAGGATAAAATGATACGTGTACAACTGAATGTTGCAGGGATTAACCCAAAAAGTAAACATTATGCTGATGCTGTTTGAGCGCTTCAGGTTGCATCCATATGCATGAGCTTGGACTTCCTCTGCTTTTTTTTAATGAGTCCCACACAGCAGTAACAATGCGCCAAGCAAACGTTATTAGAGTGTGGGGGTATAAAACTATTTTAGTGAAGACAGGAATTCTGTCTCAGCAGATGATTATTATTATTTCTTTTTTTTATCCTTTGGGCACCACTGGGATTTATTTTTTCCTCTCAAGGAATTCAGGGACTTGAAAAGCAGATTTTGTATCACTATCTGCTGTCCACAGCTGAATAGGATAATTAGTGGATAATTAGTTTTTCTGGTGTCTATCTACAATTTAATAGAACTCACCTAGCGCTTAGTCAAAACATGACATCGTAAATTTTACAGTATTATTATTATTTCAATACACTCAATGACTGCTTGGCATTTTAATGGATGTTGAACTGTAGACTTGGAGTTTACATTCTGTGATGTCTGAAATATTATCAAGGGTTATGGGGGGGGGGGGGGGGGGGGGGGAAAGAAAAGTAAATACTTCCTCCTAATAGAATTTCCAGTATTGAGTAATGGGAATGTGGGTTCTTCTGAAAAATGGCTACTCGAGCTTGATAAGAATGTGGGTTCTACTTCCTCTTGAGGACACGCCACATAACCCACAATAACAATGTGACTTTTGCCGGCTGCAACGGTCTGCCGTCGAAGTGTCCTTGCGCAAAACAATGACAACCCTAAAATTGCCTCAAGGTCAGCATCGTGGATGAGAAACTGTTCTCAATTGCCTTACCTGGTTAAACAAGGAATAAATAAATTCTGCCCTCGCATGAGGCTATACGGATTAATCACAACGTGGCTTTTTCCACCTACCTCAAAACTCTACCCTCATCACTTTTATCCTTTAAGAAGACACTGATGCCCGAAGGAAAGAAAAAAAAAACATTACTGAGGATTTCTTCCTGTAAGTTCAAAGCAAGCTTTCACCTATCCAGATAAAAAGAAACATTGTTGTAAATATAAAATCATACGTTTCAAAGTGTTGTCACTCAAGCCTTTGCTTCATAATCAATCATAGAGGTGTTTTCGTGCTCTGGATCCATGGCAGCAGATAAAGGATCACACGGTCATCACAGCTTTACAGTGTGAGATCACAGAAGTAAAAACACTTTTCACTTGTGCATTTAGCCCCTGTGAGAAACCGCAGTGGCCTCCAGGCTATATGGTTATTAAGATTGTACCTGTGTCACTTTTAATGAGCAGCCTGACGCCGCCAATTAGGCTGCGCATCGTACAGTATGAAAGGGTGGGGTGGGGGGGCATCTCGGAATGGTAATGAGCGGCTCCAAAAATGGAGAAAGATCTAAGAGCCAACCAGCCAAAGCTTTTTGCGGCAGTGTTGCGTCAAGGCTTAATCATTAAAGTGTCTTTTAATGTGTTTATCTGGAGTGGGATTTAATACAAAAAAAGAATAAAAATTCCTAAACGATTTTTCTCATCAATAAAAATGGGGACCGAGTCCTGCTGCAAATAGTAAGTACATTTTTATAATTGCCTATACTATATTAATACTTCAAATTCGAAATATACCACAAACTATGATCCTAGAATAGTGAAATATCATTTCAAAATTATCCTACAATATTACCATTAGAAGTAATAGGCCGACAGATGATTGGAATTTTAAAAAATCCAGCGAAGGTGCAGATACACATGCAAACACACATTGAAGACTCTTTAATGTACACTAACAACCCAGGTTAAACTTAGCTCCTCACTTGTCGCTCAGTCGAAATGTATCACGCCATACTCCCTTGACACCAATTCCTATTTAGACAGGACTGTGGCTGGATCTTGTGGCACATTAGGGCGTTTTCGGAAAGATAACAAAAAAACGTAAGTGCGTGTTTTTCTGCACATAGCTCAAGAAAAGTTCTCCAGAATACAAATAGATGTATTTGTTTATAGTGAACTGCGAATATGTGTTGGATTACTGTAACTGACGTGTTACATTTCTAGAAAATCCTACCAATTTAAGGACTGTCATTTTTGACAGAAAAAAAAAGAAATACAAATTTGGAACATTATATGGATTCTTGTGTTGTTCATTGTTGCACTCAGTGGTTGAAGGCAAAGACAAACACTGAGAATAAGTAATAAAAGCAACATTCTTCCGGGAGGAGCATTGAGTTCATGCATGCGTATTTGTGTGTTGAGAAGAGAGTCAACGCATACATCCCATATACTGTCTTTATCGTCACTGACGTGTGGTCTTTTTTGCTCCGGGGAAATTAAGGTGGTCATCCATTGTCTGTAGGTGTTGGACAAACAAAATCTGGTTTGCACTGCCGTGTTTGTGTGCATCCCTAGCTCGATTGTCGGCCGCATGCGCTGTGATCCATGAAACATTACCACTGTGCACATGCACGGTTTTTGTTTTTATGACAGAGGCAGTTGGGGGAACCCCAGGATTTGGTTAATGGGATGAACAAAGGCCTGATTGATAGCCTGCCTGAGAGCCTGCAGTGTTTTCTTGAATGAGCGGCCTTGAATCAGCGGGAGACTTTTAATGAGTTTGAAATCACCTTTTCAACCTTCATCCCTTCTGCCAGCATGGTGTCTCCTAAAATGTAACAGTGCAGCACAATGGAGGTGGTGCGAAATGTGAAACAACATTAAAAGTCCTTTACTTCGTTTTTGACACATCAAACCAGAGAAAATATAGGATAAGCGTGTTGCGTGTTGTAGTTTCATTCATTCAAAATTCACGTGTTTCACGATGTAAGACAAAGCAACAATATAAAATACATATTAAGTAAACCCCCGCTATATCACAGATATTTTTTAATGTCTTGTAACAGTTGTTGCTCTATTTTGTTTTGTTATCCATTGCTCTTTCTCAATATATGATGTGTTTAAATGTGTTTGTATGGTTTTAAAAGTGTGTTTAAAGACCCCAAACATTTTTAAATGCTATAAAAAAATGGCTAAGATGTATTTAAATTCGGTATTTCTATTTCGCGAATTTCACTCATTACAGGGCGATCTGGAACATAACCCCTGCAATGGAGGGGGGGGGGGATTATTGTACCTATTTTATTTTAACTTAACATAACAGTCATCATGATTTTGATGGTATACTGTGAACTCGTATCAAGCAAAGCACACAACCCCAAATCGCCCTTGACGTAATTCATCTGTAATATTGGTCGACCCCCGCAAAGTCAGCACCAGTGGCGGCTGGTCAATAGAGGGCGCTAGGGTACCGCCCCACCACTGGCGGTGGGCACCACGTTACATTTGCTCAGAGGCAAAAAAAAAAATGTAATAGAAATATTGATAACAAAATCAAAGTATTTTGACTGTATCTATATCTGTTTTAAGATGAACAGTATACAAATGATATAGTTATTGATAAGGAAAGTTGTTTCGGTCATCTCTGCTGTCTGCCTAGTCGCTCGTCCCAAGAGTAAATAAAGCAGTTCTGTTGTGTTTTTAACTGTCTGTGTTGTGTCTCCTTTCAGATGTTTCAATGGCCAATTGCGAGCAGGCTGGATGGCAGCGAGATGCTGGAGATCCAAGTGTACAACTACAGCAAAGTTTTCAGTAACAGGTAAAGTCGTATTCATCACACCAGACAGCATAGGCCAAGGTGTTTTGGCCTATCTGCGCGCCCATCCTATTCCAGTTTGGTTTTGGTTCTAAATGACACAGCTCAAGAGGAAGGGGTCGAATCCCCACCCGCAAGTGCATGTACTAAATTGACTCACTTGTTTGTGCAATGAACTGCAAACCACAACCGCAGTATTTAAATGTAATTTTCATTCTCATCTTCTTAGTTAATGCTTTGACTCACAATTGAAAGCAGAACTCTCTTGATTCTGGTGCCAATTATGAATAAAAGTGTATTGGATGGCCAGTCACGGTCCTATTTATCACTCAGCGATCTTCTGACAAATCAGATCACAAAGAATACTGGGGTGCCGTGATAGACGATGCTTTAATCAGCCGTTTATTGAAAGTCAGGACAGTAAGGACACAGACACAGTGAGTGCAATCACGAGTCACGAAGGAGCTGATGTCAGGTACAAAACATTCACGAGCCTCCCACAAGCACATACTGTATGCACTATTTTCTATACATTCTATGCTTGACATTTTTTCGGTGCGTTCAGATATTCTTACAATGTGTCTTAATGAATTTAAATATGTTTAAAGCATTTGGGTGGAGAGGAAATTCAAATTCTTATTATTTTAAAAATCATATGGTCTCTGTATCACATATGTGTTCACATTGCGACTGAATCTGCGATGTATACCAGGATGATGAACGGGGATTCACTGTATCAGGATGCTTGCTCCTTCCCTCAGTTTGGAGAATATTCAACTACTGTAGATTCTTACAGGTGCTTTTTCATAGTCCACATGCTTCCACGCCCCCTACACACTTGTGAGACGGTGTGTGTGCGTGTCTGTGTGCATCCACTGACAACGGAGAGCTAAAAGCTGCTGCGGTGCTTGTCTGGCAGATGTCGTGTCAGTTCAGCAGAAGGACGTTATTAATTGTCAGAGCAATTTCCAAAGTGGAAAATGGGAAAGGCATATTTCAAAGCAGCAGACACACCATCTCCTATTGGCCATATTGCTCAGTCTACTTTATTGTTATTTTTCATGATTTGGTAGACTAGCATTAAACTTGATCCAACACTTGACACCTAGAGAGTGGAAGTGCTTCATCATCATCATCATCACCATCCCCAGCACAACAACCAGTGACCACACGTTCGATAAGAGCAGCACGGCACATAGGAAAAGCAGTGATGCATGTTGGTCTGTGTGCTATTCCGCCACGCCAGTCGTGATTTTATGGCCAGCTTTCTGCTACGGCTGCAGATAATAATGTGTTTTTAACGTGAAAGCTCAACGGGGACACAATTGTAGAATCAAGCTCTTCATTCTGAGGCAAGCACCGAGCTGGGGCTTCCTCATCAAAATCCATAAGGGAAGTGTTCAAGTATGAACGCACATCTTTTGCCAGAATCAGCAAAAAAAGCACGAGTAACTGACACTAAACTGGAAATATACCACAAACTATAATCCCTAAATAGTTTACTATCCTTTCAATCTCATTTTACAACATTAGCCTAAAAATAATTGGCTTTAAGATGTTTTGAATTAGAAGAGAAAAATAAATGCACTGGAATCGTGCGTGTGCATAAGACTCAATAACTCCCACTAACAATCCAGGCTAAACTTAGCTCCTCGGTCAAGATAACTTCAGCAGTACTTCCTTGATCTCAATTATTAATTTTCTATTATTGTGCCATCTTGTGGCATTGTAAGGCATTATAGAAAGAGCTCATACATGTGAATAGCTTCATATTGTCAATAACTGAATTAGAAAAAAATTATTACAAAAGCAATTGATTAGATATGTTACTCAGTTACCACGTTTTTAAATCACATGCATATTTGTATTTCAGGTACCATTTTCTGTTGATAAAATCGGTTCTGTTAAATAAACCGCTAAAGTGGTTGAAAAAGAAATTCCATCAATCTGAGGACGCATTATGAAGTCATTTCACTTTAACCAAATCCAACAATTAAACTTCCACGGTTGATTTCAAAAATAAAAACATCCCCTCGTCTTAAAATTAAAAATCAAAGACTGTTTTTCCACTCTGAATTTCTCATGAGATTTATGTGTGTGCAATCTCACCTAGTCCGCTAAAACAGTCATGCACATATAATTACCCATGATACCCACATTTTGTTGGCAAGCTTGCTAAGTGCTTAAACGATTGATTGCACGTGCTTGTTTTATGATATTATCGCTCCCTGTGGGCTTTTATGCCGTTGAGTGATCGTTTGTGCGCATTGTCTGATGACTCTCTCAATGAATATGAATATGCACAATCCTATATGGAATGTCACTTTTTAGTATGTTTGTGTTTACCATTAGAGTGCAAGCAAGCCTGAGAACCACACTGTGTGTACTGACTAATTGGTTTGTGGGCTGAAATCACTTTTGGAGAAATGTTTTAAATTATTGAACAGCTCTAATTGGCCAAGTCAATGGTGACTCATTCACGCGTTTATATGAAGAGTATGTAAGCAGTATAGCCTTTACTGTATGTTCATGCCTAATTATCCGGTTGGAAACAATAGACGCCATGTGTTTACTGAGGCAGAACCGGGTTTAAACGAGAATGTTTTTTACTTTATTTGATTTAATTATACTGAATGCGCGGCACGGTGGCCGACTGGTTAGAGCGTCAGCCTCACGGTTCTGAGGAGCCGGGTTCAATCCCCGGCCCCGCCTGTGTGGAGTTTGCATGTTCTCCCCGTGCCTGCGTGGGTTTTCTCCGGGCACTCCGGTTTCCTCCCACATCCCAAAAAACATGCATGAATTGGAGACTCTAAATTGCCCGTAGGCATGACTGTGAGTGCGAATGGTTGTTTGTTCCTATGTGCCCTGCGATTGGCTGGCAACCAGTTCAGGGTGTACCCCGCCTCCTGCCTGATGACAGCTGGGATAGGCTCCAGCACGCCCGCGACCCTAGTGAGGAGAAGCGGCTCAGAAAATGGATGGATATACTGAATGCTCAACTCTAGGAGTCTTAATCCATCTCGTCACATGTCCATGGGCAAGTAACAAGCTCTTCAATGTGTCTACAGAGTGCACATTTGTGTCAAACACGTTGAAAGCTTTGGGGAATTACCTGTCTTCACTATTTGCATGCTTTAAATCAAAACTAGTCATCTTCTGATCATTGGCTGTCATTATGTTTTCCAAACGTAATTAAATAACTTATAGGCCTATTGAGGGAACGATTAAATCTTCTAATTATGTAAAATAATTTTAAAAAAAATTCCCATGCATTTTATAAGCCTGTTTGTTTTACAAAGACTACAGCGTTAAGATAGGTCTGCATTCGCTTACATTTTGGAAGCAATTAAGCGAGAAAAGTAGCAATGAGCTCCATGCAGTCAAAGCTGCAGCAAAAAAGGGATGATTCTCAGCGGGAAGAGCATGCTTCACAATCAAGTCTGTTTAACGCAGGCAATAATAAGATGAGTTTAAGCAATCATTTACTACACCGTCTGCTTTGGCTGTGGTGCACATTCTATGCAAGGATTAAATGCATATTTTCTTTGGATATTCTGTTGGCGTGGAGAGAAAAAGTCAGACGTGACAGGCAGCGTCCTGTCTTTGTGCTGTAACGTGGCCTTGTTAGAAGCGCCTCATTTTCGTGGTGTGGAAAAGCCCTGCGAAGACCCGGTGGGACATAGTCCTGCCACCGGAGGCTGTAAGTGGATATATTTTCTCGGCTCAAACGAGAGATTCACGCATGAGGTACTTGTTCCTATCAACCAATGAAAAATCTTGTGGTCACATTTATTAACTTGCTATGGTAAAAAGTAATTGGGGAAAGAAAAGAAAGAACATCATCCATCTGTCCCTCTCCAGGCATGACCAATCGAACCAAAACTAAACACATTTTTACATGAATTGGATTGAGTGTAGATCGATTAGTCATACCTGGAGAGTGAGGTGCAATCAAGACGACTGTTGTTGAGCTTAGCTAAATTTACACTCGGATGCTACGTTACTGTAGTTAGCAAGTTAACCCAATCCAATTTGGAAAATGCTTCTTAGAAAAATATCTTCATTTTATGGCAAGTTCAAAAAAGACATCCGAGAGTCAGGAGAAGAATTTCTCCAGTACCATTAACAGCACCGTGAAGGGTGGAGCTTATTGATACTCCGGTCTTTAATAATTTAGCCCCGGGGCCAGTTTAATACGGGGGCTCGGTGCCCATCCCTAGGCTGTGTCCATGTGTCTCGTTGAGCTGCTGCTTCCTTTCAACTGTAACAAGCTGAAAATGAGATGATGACAAATACAGCAGACCCCGTCACAGCTTATCTTCATCAGCAGCCGTGACTGCTGCACTCTTCACCTCATGACACACGAGGTTGAAAAGCCCATGCATTAAAATACACTGCGATAATGGTTATATGTCCTTACAGTCTACAGCAGGACAACACATGTCACAGGTGGAGGACAAAACCACATCATGGTGTGTATTACTATTGATTGGTGTGGGTTTTTTCCCCCCTGCAGACTCGTGGGGACTTTCTGCATGGTGCTCCAGAAGGTGGCGGAGGAGGGGCAGCTTGAGCTGACTGACACGTTCATCGACGATAATAACACATCCATAAACGTACGTCTGGATTCAGGAATATTTTTGGTGAACATTCTAAAGTTGAGCAAGTAAATAATGTCTTTTTATTCCACCAAAATGTATTCAAATACCAGAGTACACAGGACACTAATGTAACTGCAGATGCCAATGACGCAAACTGCCCAAAGCTAATTGTGTGAATACTGAGACAAGAATTCAACATTTTTTTTTACTCTCTGATGATGTACATCAGACTTTTAGCTGCCTCATTAACTCAAAGCCTTTACATTTCTCAAACACGAAATGTGTCCCATTTAAGATGGGTGAGCTCTTGCTTATATTTTTTCCAGCATAAGTGGTCATCGGTCACACATTTTTTTTGTTGACCTGGCCCACTTACTCACATCTAATTAAATTGCTTGTGTCGACTCTGTACTGCTCACTAGGGGACATATTTGCATGGCATCTTGGGACTGCAATCATATGCTGTGATATGCTGCAAACCTAGTTTCAGTTTATTTTTTGAAAGGGGACAATGCAATTTCATAAAACACATGAAGTACACATGGTTAAAAAAGCCAGAATTAGCCAGAAGGCTAATTTTCATCTGTAGTCCCCTGGCCATGATGTAAAAAAGCATTAAAATACATCTACAAGACAATATAATACAGGATACATAATCAAACTATACTATTAAGAGAGAATAAAACCATAATTTTGTTATAATAATAAATAATATAATAAAACCTACATTAGGGCGTCGAATTCTTTCATTCTTTAGTGTTTCAACAGTGCAATGTCAATGCGCTTTACATTCTTGGGAAGTTCCTTAAAAAGCTACTTAGTTTATTTTACTCTATCCTGGGATATAGTTGGTAACCCCCCCCCCCCCCCCTCAATTTTTTTTTTTAGAATTGCCTATATTGATAGTTCGAAAAATAAATTTACCACAAATTATGATTCCCGAACTGTTTAATATAATTTCAAACTCTTAGAACAACCACTGAATTCAAATCAGTCAGGACACCTTCCATGTTGCGTTAGATCTAGCATAGGTGAGACCATTACTGTACAGTGTTTGTACACACATTTTGGGGAAATCACGAGCTTCACACGAAATCCCAACTTTGCCTTCTCTCGCTCTGACTCAACGCATTAAACGCTTACATGCTCATTTATTTTAGCCCAGCTTTGTCTTTTCTCCTAAATTAATGACATTTTTATTTGACCAATATACGCTACACCGGTAATTATAGCTAATGAGAGAAACTTGTTTTTAGCGTGGCAAACGGTAGAAGATTACTGTGAGGATGATGGTGGTTCTGAATGAGGCGGGTTTAAGGCCTTCCTGCGGCGCAGAGTTGTGATGGAGGATCTGGACGTGCTGATGTGCTGTTCTTCAGACAACAACACGCGCAGTGGGAGTGCTTTAAGGCGCAAACGTGAAGTGGCTACATGCGCGCCCACACACAATTAAGAATTTCAATGCCGTGCAGAAAAGAGGCTCAAGGTTAACGCTTTCTTTCGCAAATATGCAATGGCGTGGTTTCTATAGTAACACAAAATAAAACCAGAGTGATTACCCTGTGAGAATATGAGGGGGGAAAACTCAATAAAGGGAGGGAGCGAGAGAAAACATTTGCTCGCTGCATAATTTTTACTCTCATCAGTCTTTGTGCTTGCAATAAATTGGCTGAAATAAAACAAATTATAGAAGTCAGAAGAATACTGAAGACAAACTACATTGTCACCATTGTTTCTGAAGGGCAAATTTGCCCGAGAAGGCACCACAGAGATGTTTTACAGTCTATTTCTGATAATGACAGCTGTTTTCACAAACAATTAAATGCTTTAATTCTAAAATAAGACGCGAGTTAGCCTTAAGGTGCTTTAAATAATGTGTAACTGCAACTGTGCCAGGACAAATAATGAATAAGCTAAATGTATGCACATTTATGGCTTTTAAGACAAAGACAAAAACAACAGTTGTGAATACAGTACATAAATGCTTTTGGACTACTAAAATGCACTACTACAGTATTGTTTGTATTAAAGTCTTTAACTTGATGTATATGACAATAATTAAAAAGGAACTGGAACTTCATGGTTATAGCTATTACCACAAAATAGCCAACTGGCCTTTTCCCCAGATGCACTTGAATGAAATAAAAGCAGACTGAATCTAATTTCAATTGTAGTTGCTAAGCTTGAAGGAACCTTAGTAAAATTTTCAACTGTTTAGAAAAAACAATGACGGCGATGCATGGAACGTTTTGGTTTTAGCAGAACTTCGACTTAATTTGACAAACCCAATAACCTTTTAAAGTACATTAGTATTCCAGAAGAGGATATGACATTTGCTCACAAAAGGAAAGCTTCAAGTCAAAGAAACCCAAACTTCCTCATAAATGCAATGCAATCTAACCAGTCCTTTCTCTGGTTTTCAGACCAGCGTTACCATAGAGATCAGATACCAGTCGATGGATGGCACAGTGGGCATGCGGAGTAACGGAGAGTATCTGGATGTTCCCGACGACCGTGATGGGATATTCACTTTCGAGACAGACAGCTTGCTGTCGGGGCAAAGCCACGGATCGGCGGCCTCTGCAAAACGATCTTTGCAAGGATCCATACCGACGTTCAGAAAGTGAGTCCAACGCGCTTGAATGAAGACGATGGCTAACCGAAATCTGGCAAAAATAATTGCTAAAAGGTGCCTGATTAAGCTTTGACGAAAGTATAACAACAGGCTTGTTCAATACTTGTTGTACGACCCTCTCCTTCTTGCATTGCTGCTTGATTTCAAGACAGAAACTTTTACCAATGTGCTTTGTGAAAGTTTCCAAATTGACAAATGTCAATAGCTCCCACTCGTGCAATGAAGCCTGACAGTGCTGGAGACATTAATTCGGTATTACTCCTCTAAAGCGGAGGAGGAGGAGGAGGAGAAAATGATCCAAGAGAATGTCTTTTGCAGCTTGGCCTACAGGTAAATTGCCAATTGTCAGGCTTTGTGCTTCCCAGCTTTTTCTGTGCAGATATAAGTCTGTTTTGTTTCGTTGCACCTCAGGTATTTTTTACTTATAATTTTTTTTATTTTTACTGTACTGAAAAAGAGATAAACATGATGGTCACGGATGCGAGGAAAACATCTCAGGAATTGCAATTCACTCAAGAGACTACGACAAAATTAACTACCATAGACAATATGTTTACATGTGATTGCGATCAATATCCTCAATGTATCCCCGAAGTACAATTTCAGTCTAAGCGACAAACTGTTGCCTGGACCGGGGCCATTCTCTTCTGTGACTTTTTTTTAAAATTCTAACCTAACTGTGTTTGCAGTCGTTTTCTTGCAATGCAACAAAATGCATTATGATTCTGAACTTGTACTGGTAACAGATGAGCAATAGACACCACAATAGGTCTACACGACTTTTATTGTGTCTATCAGAGCTACTTTCTGTTCCAATACTGGCGCCACTGGTGTGTCCTTGGAAGGGGCATCGATGTGTTCAGTACATCCTAGAGTTCCTAGTGCGCCAAAGCGCAGTTCTGTCCTCCGGCTAAATGTACAACAGATGGGGAAGAAAGTTTCACTGATCCTGATCCTTCCTTCTGTTTGCCACTCTTACAATTGAAAGACATGCCTATTCAGAGGCTTTATCACCTTTTCCCAGAGTCTGTAATCATCACCGTCTTGGAAACAGTTTTGCCCTTTTCATGCGGCAAATGCAATTTGATGCGATTGGACTAGATCCCTGGACCCTTCGAGGCACAGATAAGGTCACTAAGAGAGCGACATCATCTTACAGTCAGACATTTTCAGTTTACGAGCCGCAAGGAACAGAACATGAGACACCCTTACAGCGCGCACTCTTGAAAAGACATGCAAGAGAAATATTGAGGTTAGGTTCCGCAACACTTATACAGTAGATGGGATCTCAGGGTCAACTGAAAAAGAACAGCTGGAAACCACCCAACGGAGAGGTGTCATTGAGCATGGTAGTATGCTGACACAAAACCCTTTTTTTCATGAGCAGATTCCCCATCCTTTGCCAGATCGCATATTTGAAAGATAAGAGATTAAAGACTGGCAAACTGGGAGCTACCCCTCCTCTCAAACGGAGGCCTGATATCCTGTTTTCTTCTTAATGCGGCAACGTGCAGAAGTCTCAGAATTTGGATTTTACTTCCTCTTGTATACAACTCCGCCAGAACAGTGAAGATGTATCAAAGAGCAGTCACGTATTAGAATTGTTTTTTGTTTTGAACGCCTTTGGGGGAAAAAATATTGTGGAAGACAGCTTGGATATCTGCCACTGTTACTTTATTTTTGTGACAAGGGAGCTACTGTGTGTGGTTAATCCACAATTTATTCTCATTTACGTTTTATACATTTGCTCCTTCGTGTTCTTCTTGTCAAAGTTCATCCCGCCAAAATTGAGCGTCTCCTTTTTCTGCGAAGGGTCTCCCCGCAATTTTGCATTGATTAACTTTTCAAATGCATACCTGGGGCTGCAGGTGTTTCCAGGGAATTTTGTGCTCCATTTGAAATGCACTCAGCAATGCATGCGTGTTTAATTGAATCTTTAAAAAAACAGGACATTTTAATTAATTAGCACATTATTCAATTCTGTTATTCAAATTAGAAGAACGCATGTATAACCATAAAAAAAAACAACTGAGCATTGGATCCTTGTTCCTGAACAAAGAGAAGAAATTTGCTTTTATGTTGTTTTTAATAGGTGCTGCAAGATTTCAGTCAATTTTACATTGCTAATAATGTATAACACGCATATTTTCATATCAGTACACTCGTTTATCATTCTTGTGAACTATGATTCATTTATTATGTAGACAGAGCGATTGTGATGCATTGGTATGATCCCTTTTGTTCTCATTTGGTGTGGTTATTACACAATTGATTGGTAGCCAACTTCAAATAATGGTGAATTACTGTGCAGGTTTTGGCTAAACAAGACAAATTTAACCACTACAAACATTTTAAGTATTGATGCGCTTTAGAATACAAATGTCTTGCTGAAAAAGCAACAAACATTTTTATTCTTGCAATATGCAAGCACTATTTACAATGCAGACGGGAATTGGTTGAGGCAAAGTAAATAAGAACAATCTTCCCGTATCATACTGGATGTCATCCGTAAATACACAAAGGCATATCGACATTTATCATCATCTCATCACATGGCTATTTAGTCAAAATCCCATTTGACTTGAAAAATTTGCTGATTATGACACAAAAAATCTCGTAAGCTTACAGACGATAAAGTGAGGTCATGTCAGGTCAACGCCATTACTCATAATAACGAGGCTTTTACAGTACCTCCTAAGTCCTCTATAGGTTATGTTGCTGAAGACATAACACTGCGTATTGCTTTCTCACACACAGGGATTCCTCTGTTGTGATTTGCAGTGATAAGTGACATGAGTGTGTCAGCAATTTGCTGTTTTTCTGTCCCTAAAGCAATATATGGCTGCGTTTAGTGGGAGTCCCTGTATTTAAACCTCTGGGCATGCATTTTCTGCATATCTGTTGGATATGGTAAAGAAAAAGATTGGACTGAACAAGTCTGAAAGAAACTTCTCCAAGCTGGTTGGTACAACTACAATAAATAATGTATTTGAAGTGAATACAAGAGTGTTCAACTCGCTCAGGTTCCCACTGTCTGTCTTTTCCCCCCCCCCTCCTTCCTTGCTGATTTAGAGTGCATTATGTAGGACTTCTTCAAATCAAGTTGCACTCAAACGCTTTATAAAATATGAGGTCTGCAGCACGAGGAGACTCACAGGAGTGGAACGTATTTGGAGGAATGAATCTGCCAATAAAATGCACAATCAGGCCAAACCGTTCGTTTTGGAAAGGTGTCCTCCGACAGGATGATGCTGGGGAATTTACGGCCCCAAAACATTTCACCCATTTTATTATTATTATTATTTTTGAATTGTTTATTTTATTTATTAATTGGGGGGCGGGTAACGAATGGAATTTTATTCTCATGGATGGACTTGAAGTGCATATGTTAGTACGGAGTTTATGATTTGAATTCAGTGGACAGAATATGAGACCAAAATTAGCCCATGCTAAACGGTTAGCAATCGCAATTAGCCTTAGCGCACTAGCGGTGACCAATTTAGGTTTAAAAAAAGCAAAATTCGAACCAATGTTTTCCACTGGCCTAATGCGTGCGTCTGCAATAAATGTCCGTGTGAAAAATGGATGGCAGCGCAAACATGGTTCTGGCGGAGCTTCGAGGCAGAAATTGTGTCGACCTATTTTTTATGTCGATTTAACGAAGATAATCGATTCCCCCCACCCCTATACCTACATTCCAAAAACATGCATGTTAGGTTCATTGAAGACTCTAAACTAAATTGTTCAAAGGTGTGAATGGTTTTTTTGTCAACAGTATCTGTGACCTGCGAGTGACCGTCGACCATTGCAGGGTTTGTCGCTCAAAGTCATCTGGGATAGGCTCCAGCTTGCCCATGAGCTTAAAAACATAGAAATGAAATATGGATGGAAGGGTGCACAGTTGTGTACATGTTGAGTTACATCGTGCATGCAAGGCAATCTATTAATGCTGCCATCTATTATTGCCCCCCCACATAAGCACAGCGAAGTTCATTTTCATCTTGACGTCCTACACGTCTGCGTTGACAAAGTGTCAATGAACTCTGTCGCTCCTTCTACTGTGTCTGCTAATGTGCCGTATTGGCGTTTGATTTCTACCTTCAGTTGTCTCTCCTTTTTTCTCTCTCTCAAATTTTAGGGGCGCTGAGATTCAATTAAAGGTTGCTTGAGGCTACAAATGCCTATGAGGCGTGTAAAAGTCGGTGCGGTATGATAAAACAAACAATAAATATGCTGTACAACTAATTAAAATATTCATGACGGGTGACAGCATGTAACCAATTGGAGAGGGAGGATTGCCGAAGACGGTCAACTTCATGCATAAGGATGTGAAGCATTCTTATTCCGTTTACCACTTATAGTCAAATTTAAAAACAATAAACCGGGTGCTCAGCATAATCATACATGACGGATGAGGACACATGATGTGGGAGTTTTCGTCTACTTTTATTTTGACTTACTTTTTTATTACTTTATTACTTGCTCGGTCGGCGATCGGATTTCGATGTTTGTTTAGGTTGTTGATTGATGTATGGGCCCACTGATAAGCACCCACATTACCTCCGATTTTTTTCCGTCCTATTCATCCCCCGTACCCTCCCTCCATGTGTCCCTCCCTCCTTCCATCCGCGCATCACCCACTCATTGGTCTCGTCCGCTTGCTTGTTTTGGATTTCCAGCACTCGGCGAATGACAACTATTGTATGTTCATACAAGTTCATAAAATGAATTTATGGTGACCTTGCACCCCCGTTGTGTTTCATGTGGTAGGTATTTTGCTGTATTTACTCTGCTTTTTTGTGATGTTTCTTGGCTCTTTTCCTATTCTGTGAATGCAGAAAATGTCCAATTGAATTTTTTTTAAAGCCATGTTTGTAAAACTGTAACCATATAAATCCATTCATTTATATTTTGGGACAGTCAGTGAAAGTAAAGTGCGACATTTATCATTTTTCATTGATCCTGAGTGCAAATTCCTAATGTGCCCATTCTCCAAATGTTGTGATGCTTTCTGAAGGACTTTACAATAAGGACTTATTCTGCGGTGACCAACTTTAGTGATTTATCATATTATTGGACCAGCCAGGACATTAATAATGCTTTTTTTTTTTTTTCATGCGATGCTGTTATTTATTCATGTAGATCCATCTGTTTGACTTTTTTCATTGCAGACCATGCGTTTGTTGTATATTAGTTGTCAGTGTACTGTATTTAGCACACTAGCTTACCAAAGCTCTCGAGGAATGACACAATTATTCCTCATTTCTTTAACTCCTCACTGAGCTCCATGGTTATACAGGTGCATCTCAATAAGTACAAACATTCTTTTATTTCAGTAAACTCATTAAACACAGGAAAAACATTTTCAGATGGCCAATTCCTACCGAACTTCAGTATTTATATTGTGGGGTTTTGTTAGCTGTAAGCTAAAATTCATCAAAATGATTCCAAAAAAGTGCGATATTTCACTCTGTGTATCATGAATCTACGTGAAACTGTATGTACATGAGTTCCACTTTTTCAAGGGAACAGCGATTGAAAGTTTCCGCGATGTTCTTACCTATTCAGATGCAGCTGTATGTTTTTTTTTGTTGTTTTTTTGTTTTTTTTTTTAAATTGTGTTTTTGAACTTCACGTGAAGCTCACTGACACGGCATTCTTCGAAACATCCCGCCAGCTTTCCCACAAGTGGGACGGGGGATCACCACAGAAACAGGACCCAGATACAGTATCCCCGACTGTGAATGCTTGAGGACGCAAAGGCAAAAGCGCATTCATTAATTTCCCGACATGTATCCATATCCGCAGCAAATTGGATGGGAGCACGCATTCTTAATTATTAAGGCTTCTCATTTGTGGGCTGTCACCGGTGACATCACAACTCTTTGTAGTCGCCGGGATATGCGATCCAGATAATACAAATGCGGAGAAACCGGACACTTGTTTTTGTCCTTAAGGCTTTGACCAATTGCGGCTGGTACCAACTCGGAGTTATACCAGCTGGACTTTAGTGTTGTGCCGAGTCGGTATGATTGACTTGGCGGTGTTTGGTTGCCTCTTGATCAGCGTCAGTCAGTCTCGTGGCTCCGGGCCCAGTGATTGAAAGTGACCTTGAAGGGCACTTGTTTGGAGAATCAAGCACGAGTTCATGATATCGCTTCCCTCTGTCCCGTGTCTTCCCCACCAGATCGGGGAAAGGCGTGTTTGCAGCCATGAAGCTCGGCAAGATCAGGAGCTCAAAAGATGATCACAAGAAAGGTAAAAGAACGAGTCTTGGGACCAATTTGGTCTTTTTTATGTAATATGTAAATCTTTGGATGAGGGGGGGTGGGGGGAAGCACCATTTTACTTTCCTTGAAGTCAAAAAAATTACCTAAAAATATTGAAAACAGAAAAGAATATTTTTTTTAAATACAGTATGTATATTTATGTTTAGAAGAGCAGAATGAATAATATATATAATTAATGATATGTAAAGTTGCTTCATTCATCTGTGTTGTCTGATTTCGTGACGTATTTCCGATCCGGATCTGTTTAAATTGTAAAATGTAAAGTAAAACTCCTCATTGTTTGAAGATATCTGTAATGGAGAAGGAACAGGAAGTTGTTTGCCTGTCCCATAGTTGCATTTCATAAATACATCTAGAAAAAGACAACTTTGTGATAATGTTTGACTTTTGAGGCCTTTCTAGTAGAATTGTACCACTTTGGGGAGTTCCACTCGGGGACATTTTCACTGTGTTTTCACCAAGCGGCACAGTTCAGTTCGTTTCTCCACTGGTTCAGATTAAGGTTATAGCAGCAAGACAACTCACCGAGGAATTAAACAAGGAACAATTAACGTCAATGTCAACACATCACTCAATGCTGAAATTTTCCGTGAGGACGCGGCAATTATAAATAATGAAACCTCCCCCACCAATTTTTAAAAGACAAATCTTCTGTTGTATTCTTTACATTGCATTGTAACACAGAAGTGTTTTCTCCCTGAACAATCAATCGAAAGCAGTGCGATGAACATACAGCAAATGCTACGCTAACGAAACGGTGCTAAAAACGGGCAGTATTGGTTGCATATTTTGGGAACCTTTACAATCGAAACGCAGGAAAACTCTCAGCGCAGGGAACTGAAATGGAGTCTTTTTATAGTACTTGTCAGATACACATTTCCAATAAGTTTATATGTTGTACCTAAGATGAGCCGGCAGTGCTGGAAATGGAGGACCTGGACAAGAAGGCGATGCGTCTCGCTGGAATGTTGGAACCGGACGCCATCTCTTTGGCCTCTGTCACTGCCGTCACCACCAACATCTCCAATAAGAGGTCTCATCTTTTGTTACAATACAAAATGCATTGTAAATATATTTTTAAAAAAATTAAAAAAGCATTAACATTAAGTGAAATACAAATGAATTAATGCCCCCCCCCCCCCCCAAAAAAATGAAAAATGTGCTCAATTGTTCAGGTCCAAACCAGATATCAAGATAGAACCAAGTTCTGGACGACCAGTGGATTACCAGGTTTGTGTGCTTGACTAACTTGCCAGTTCCTTATCTTTAAGTAATAATATAGTATATTTATTCTGCTTAAAACTTACTAATGATCTTAAAATAGTTGTATTAGGGCGGCACGGTGGACGACTGCCTCACAGTTCTGAGGACCCGGGTTCAATCCCCGGCCCCGCCTGTGTGGAGTTTGCATGTTCTCCCCGTGCCTGCGTGGGTTTTCTCCGGGCACTCCGGTTTCCTCCCACATCCCAAAAACATGCATGGTTGGTGAATTGACAACTCTAAATTGCCCATAGGTTGTGAATGTGAGTGTGAATGGTTGTTTGTTTGTGTGTGCCCTGCGATGGACTGGCAACCAGGTCAGAGTGTACCCCGCCTCCTGCCCAAATGATAGCTGGGATAGACCCCAGCACGCCCGCGACCCTAGTGAGGAGAAGCGGCTCCGAAAAATGGATGGATGGATGAGATCCACATAATCAATAACTGCAAACCTTTGCCATTTAATTGCATGTTATTGTAAAGAGTAAATGGTTTCTGTCCCACTCAGCCTTTACGTCTGCCCCTCATCTCATCTAAAGGTTAATTATACCAGAGTGGCTTTGTCTTTCAAATGTTGTATTAGTTTAGCCTCGGGAGATGTCATTGTTAAATGGAAGTCCGGGAAAAGCAAAGAATCAGGGGGAATATTGGATTATGTTGAGGTTAATAACTCGCATGATTTATTTAAGATGCCCGTGTTCCAGCTGGTCTGCTCGTATCGTTGGAGCGTCACGTCATTAACTGACGGATTCTCGTCTCCCATTAGATTAGCGTCACGATCATCGAGGCCCGCCAGCTAATTGGCCTCAACATGGACCCGGTGGTGTGTGTGGAGATTGGCGAGGAGAAGAAGTACACGTCCATGAAGGAGTCCACCAACTGCCCTTACTACAATGAGGTGAGATGCCGATGCTTTACAGGCAGAAACACAGCGGTCCAGGTTATATAAAAAGAAATTGTAGTGTTGCTCAAACACTCCCCATGGCCACAAACCGACTGCATAATTAGCTCCAATAAAACACTAGCCATTAATTGTTTTGTCAGTGAATTCAATTCTATCCTCACAGGCACGGCACAACTAACTTCGGAAAAGGAGAAAATGGAAAACGTGAAAACACAAGTTGTAAGCCAAAATGGAAATAGGGAAACATTTCTGTTTGCTTGTCCAACTATGTTTCTGAAATCAGCAGTGAGTGATTGAATTGTATATATATATATATATATATATTTGTGGTTGTAGTGTAGGATTGCATTGAATCATACACTACCCTATAGTAGCGTAGATGCTCTCAATTCCTCATCAATGCAAAATAGCTCACAGTGAAGACTCCCCGAAGCACTTTAGTCGCAAGATGCTTCTTAGCATCACGCTGAGCTCCACCTCTGGCTTGTGAGTCCTGTGGAGAGAAGAGGAAGTGAGAGTTTGTCTGCTATCGATTCTTTGGTCTGTGACCAAAAACCCCTGCGGGCACACAAACTGAAAGGTAAACCTGTCAGGATAATGGCCCTCACAGCTTTCGAGACTATTTTCTCACCCTTCACAGGAGCTTTCTATCTTTCGTGGATATGTATGGCGCTATGAAACGATGTGAGATGCGGGACTATACTGTGTGTATGACACCAAATGTGCTTACTTGGCTTCTTTTATAAATGCGATTCCAAGATTGACTCTCTTCACACTCAGTGCTGACGCCATCATGAAAAGATCACTATCGCAGCTCTTATTAGCCGCTCAATTCTGCCATTGAACGCCAAATTTATGTCAACTGAGCGCTAAGATTATATAAAATGATTAACCCCCCCCCCCCCCCGCCCCCCACCCACATTTGTTTTCTCCTCTCTCTGCAGTATTTTGTCTTTGACTTCCACGTCCCCCCTGATGTCATGTTTGATAAGATCATTAAGCTCTCGGTAAGGAAAATCTCTCAACCTTTATTACTGCAAAATCATATGAATTATCCATTACTATAGCATATCCCCGAAACAACCATTTATTCAGCATTTGCACTTTGCGTTAATATTTAATTCTACATTCTGCGCTCAGGTTATTCACTCTAAAAACCTTCTTCGGAGCGGAACGCTGGTGGGAACCTTCAAGATGGATGTTGGAACTGTTTACCATCAGCCTGGTAGGCAAGAAACCAAAAGAATATTGTAATGTGTAAGCAGGTTGGTGTTACTGTATATTGCTGGATTTAAAAGAGAGGACCTGTTTAGTCAGTATCAACTAGTTTGCTATATGAAGTGGGGTACACGCAGAACGCTGTTTTAAATGTGAGAGACCCCACAAATAACGAGGGGGCGAAAAAAATTGTCCAGTGTCTTTACTGCTTTTATAGTGGGGGGGGGGGTGTACTCGAGATAACCAACACAGCAAACCACAAACATAAAGTAACGAGACTTTCCGCCAAACAATCACGAGTCTCCTCCCACAAAACCAAAGTACCAAGGCTGACCTGCGAGAGGCAGCATCGTAAAGGTGTGAAAATGTTGTCAAATTTCCACTGGTAAATTGACGGTACAATTGACGTGAATCCCAGAGCACCAGTTCTACCACAAGTGGGCCATCCTGTCCGACCCCGTTGACATCACGGCGGCGTGCAAAGGCTACCTGAAATGTGACATCGCCGTGGTGGGCAAAGGCGACAACATCAAGACCCCGCATAAGGCCAACGAGACCGATGAGGATGACATCGAGGGGTAGGCGAGAAGATTTATTGCAATGACTGATTCATGGTTAAAAAATAAATAAAAAATAAAAAAAGAAATGCATGGGTGAAGATGACCCCAATGTACCCCAGTCCTTAATGATACCAATTTGTGGTACAGTAAAACATCGAATCCGATTCCAATTTAATTAGCTCTTGCGTTAACTGTCTTTTGAATTACACTGTGGTAAGATAAATAAAATGGAATAAACCAAAAAAGGAGCACAATCTGATCTGAAAATCGAAATCATTCAGAAAATGGATTCCACACATTCCAAACGTTTAGCTTCTGGAGTTTGTACTTCTTTACTTTCTGTCTTTCAGGAACCTGCTTCTCCCCGAAGGCTTCCCGGCAGAGCGTCAGTGGGCGAGGTTTTACGTGAAAGTTTACCGCGCCGAGGGCCTTCCAAAGATGAACACCAACATCATGGCTAACGTCAAGAAGGCCTTCATTGGAGAGAACCGGGACCTGGCGGACCCTTACGTTCAAGTGTACTTTTCTGGCCAGAAAGTAAATTTCCTCTACAATTGGGCTCACTGCTAACCAGACGAAAGTATTGGGACAATCATAATTGTTGTATTTTTTTTTTTTATTAATTGAATTCCCATTAATTAACCAAGTATTCAATAAAATAAATAAAACAAAAATAAAATCTACAATTATTACATTACAAATACATTTTACTAATATTTTATTATTATGTAATCAATAAGTAAAAAACAGACATTTTGAGGAATGGATTTCAGGGGGAAAATGGTTAAATTATTGCAAATAATACTCGAGAAAATTTTGAGTCTTCAATGAAAACCCACGCTAACACGGGAAAAGCGTGAACTCCACAAAGGAGCCAGGCCAGAGGCGAGATTTCAACTCTGAACCTCAGAATTGTGAGGTCGACGTGCTAACCGCTCGTCCGCAGTTGTGCCCAACCTCAACCTTATCAAACCAATTCCATCAATTTCTATGACAGAAAAAGCCAAGTCCCAATGCTTCTGTCCGAATATTACTAACTCAACAACCCTGGTTTTTGCCTTTGATTTCAAAGCGTGCTCTGTCCACAGGGGAAGACCTCGGTACAGAAAAGCAGTTATGAACCCATCTGGAACGAGCAAATCGTCTTCACCGAGCTCTTCCCTCCGCTCTGCAAACGCATGAAGGTCCAAATCCGTGACTCGGATAAAGTGAATGATGTTGCTATAGGAACCCACTTCATTGACCTGCGCAAAATATCCAATGAGGGCGACAAAGGTAGGTCAAATAGTGAGGTTACGGGCGGTTAGCACAGACACGTTAGTTGCAAATCAGTATTGATTAGCTGTCAATATACATGCATTAACCATGCTCGTTTTCCTCCAAATTCCTATTCTGGTTATATATGCAAATTAGTGCTAGCATGAGCCACCTGATCCACGTTGCGGGGCAATAATAAAGTCAGAGGAGGACTATTAAAAGGTCAATGCATGCATTAATATACGTATAATAAAGCAAAACAAAATGCATTTAGGGATTAAGAAAATCTTATTATGGGGAATTACAAATGAATTCATACAAAGGATAGAAGCTATTAGTGGAAATAACATTGACTTGCCTGACCTTATATATATATATATATATACATACACACACACACACACACACACACATACTCCAATGTGTTATTTAGGGTTTTTGCCTACCTTGGGTCCGGCCTGGGCCAACATGTACGGCTCCACACGCCAGTACACGCTCATGGACGAGCACCAGGACCTAAACGACGGCCTGGGCGAGGGCGTATCCTTCCGAGCCCGTCTGCTGCTGTCCATCGCCGTGGAGATCCTGGACACGACGTCCCCGGAGATCCTCAGCTCAACCGAGGTGCAGATGGATTCCATCTCAAACATCTCGGAGGTGAGAGTAAAGCAACTTAATTAACAGTCATAAGTGACAGATGCGCTAGATTTTGTTATTTCTCTCCCTGTTTAATCAAATCAAATAAATGAAATGGTAACTTTTGTTCACAAACATTACGACAAATGCTAGTTTAGTTATTGCCGCATAAAAAGTACAAATAATAAACATCAATAAACCGTACATCGCAGTTCAACGAATAAAATACAACTAGAATGGCACCCAGTAGAGCACAGACATCAAAGACAACAGATTAATTCCGTAGATACAAAGGCATTTATTCATTATTCACAGACTAAAGAAATAAAAATAAAATGTATGATTTGTACATGTCATCTGGATCTGCACCATTTGGCAGATAGGTTAAGTAGTCATTGCTCTAACAATTTAACAAAGGCCATTTGTGGTGCTGGTTGTTCCAAATATAATACCTATGTTGACATATTCGCATATATTCATAATTACACATTCTAATGAAAGCTGGAGTTAAAAAATAGAGAAACAAACACTTGTACAGTGCTACAATAAAAGCAATTATAAAAATGTGATGTTTTCTTTTATTGCCCCTGTGTCCGTCTTCCTGTCAGAGCGCCACGGGGAAGATGGAGGAGTTCTTCCTCTTCGGCGCCTTCCTGGAAGCTACCATGATTGACCGAAAGATTGGCGACAAGCCGATTACTTTTGAGATCACAATTGGTAAAGTAGTTGCTTTCTTTCGTCTTGTTGAAGCTAAAGAAGAAGTGTGAAGGTTGACCCTGACAGCCTTGTATTAATACACCCCCTTACAAAGGTAACTACGGCAACCAGATAGATGGCACGAGCAGGCCATCGTCCTCGAGGAAGAAGAAAAAGGACGGCGAAAGCGACGAGGAGGACAGCGAGCTCATCCAAAACTCGAGCGAAGACGAGGCCGACGAGGAAGGCCACCTGGAGTCGGTCTCCTGCACGCCTCCCATGAAGCCCGTCGTCACGGACAGGTCAGCTCAAGCTACTTCATGTCTACGTATCCTAGAAGACGAAATGTTGCACTCCAAGATGAATTTGTACCTTTTGCAGGAGAAAAAAAAAGGTACCCAAATATTTCCAAGTGAAGGTTGTAAAAGCAGAAACAAAAATGGAGGAAATCTGTTAGCAAGGCCGCTTCTTGGTTTCCTGGAGAATTACGAAAGACAACGCCAACCATTTTGGATTCTAATTGCAGAAAAAGTTCAAATAAACCTCTCAAATAAAAATGTGAAAAAATGTGGACATAATAAGGTTAATCAAGGTGACAATCTAGCAAGCGTAATATTTGTTTTGTTTTTTTCTTAACTTGACAGGAATTACTTTCACCTTCCGTACTTTGAGAAGAAACCGTGTGTGTACATCAAAAGCTGGTGGCAAGACCAGAGACGACGACTGTACAACGCCAACATGATGGACAAGATTGCCGACAAGCTGGTCAGTGCTCACTTTTAACACCTTATCCCTATTTATGGTATGATATCAAATCAGAATGACGGAATCCTATTAGCTCACTCAGACAGCATGGGGGCCCAGAAGTTATTGACCACTGACGAGAATGGACGAAAGGCCATTTTGTGTTACATATTCGTTTGCTGTTTCCCGTGCACAGGAGGAGGGCGTAAACGATGTTCAGGAGATCATTAAGACAGAGAAGGCCTTTCCAGAGCGCCGACTCAGAGGAGTCCTCGAGGAACTGAGCTTCGGCTGCAGGTAAGCTGCGTTGCGTCACTCAACATTTGTTACCGTCATGCAGTGGTGGGAAGTAACTAAATACATGGTATTCTACTTCAAGAAGAAGTTTGCATATTAAAAAAAACAACACTTTGTCATATGTGGTTAAACAGGAAAGCTCTATGTATGTTTTCTGTTGTTGTCATTAGCTAATTTAGCATTTTTTGTTAGTCAGTTTACAACGTTTGGGAGCGCAACATTTGGTAGGTATAAAAATCTGAGCCAACACTAGCCATGTTTTTTTTGTTTTTTTCTTCTCAGCACGAGTGCGATAAAAGCTCATAAGAGGAAAACAAAAATTTCTGTGCAAAGATGTTTTGTGGTTTTGTTGTCGTACCACGTTATCAAAACAGTTTCCGTATATAATTGACAGTAAAAAAAATAAAATAAAATAAATGATAATAATTGTATATGCCCATTTCACAATCTGTAGTACTTCTACTTCTGGTACAGAGTGTGAATATTTTTGCCATCTCTACCATCTTGTGTCTTATCTAGCAAAGAGGCAATGGTTCATAAATGCTCTTAAACACTCAATGTATGTGTTTTGCTCTTTCCCTAGTCGGTTTGTAAATTTGGCGAACAAGGACATAAACCAGACGGGCAGAACCAAACTGGATCGGGAAAGACTCAAGTCCTGCATGAGAGAAATGGTAATGATGTCGCAAAGGATTGCCTTTTCAGACATTAAAAAGTGTATTTTAAGATGTCGTGGTTGCGCACTCTACTCCTGCAGGACAACATAGGCCAGCAGGCCAAACAGATGAGGATGCAGGTGAAGAAAAACACAGTGAAAGACAAACTAAAGATGGCCCAAAACTTCCTGCAGAGGCTTCGCTTCCTCGCTGACGAGGTATACATTTGAATACAGAGCAGAAATGGCGACGTGAACTACACATTTGGTCGAAATTCCGTTCTGTTCAATTCTAAAATGATCTTATGTCATCGAAGTCATTCAATGATTCTTGTCCAGCCACAACACAGCATCCCAGATGTTTTCGTGTGGATGATGAGCAACAATAAGCGCATCGCGTACGCCCGCATTCCCTCCAAAGACATCCTCTACTCGGTCGTGGATGAGGAGACCGGGAAAGACTGCGAGAAAGTCAAAGCTGTCTTTCTCAAGGTATGTGGTCGCTCCCACTTGTTGTCGTTTGTGATTCAATTGATATAATGAGCAAAAAGAGAATGGCAATACGCAAGGTTTGCAAGTCACAGACCAGAGACACAACAACTATGAATTCTAACTTCCTCTGTCACAAAACCCACAAAGACAAGCTCAGCTGCATTAACTTCATAGTTTTGCTCGCCTGCAGCTGGTCAAACATTAGCTAAGCTTTGTTTCAGTTATGCGTTTAATTTAGAAGACTAGTAATAGACAACACGAAGACTAGTTTGGGACCACTGAAAAAAACGATGTGACTGTAAATGCACAGCTAACTAATGGAATGCAAGTAGAGATAGTAAGTACTAAGTGGCTAACGTGTGAATACTGTATATATTTTATAGTTTAAGATTTTATGACTTGCATAACCCAAGTAATGACTTGACTGGTTTGCTTGATGTTTTTTTTTTTGTTTTTTTTCATTGTAACTTGGGACTTGCTTGAAACTTAACAATTTGCACATAAGTGACTTATTCTCACCTCTGTTGTTTTCCCTCAGCTGCCTGGTAAAAAGGGTTTCGGCCCAGCCGGTTGGACCGTCCAGGCTAAGCTGGAGTTGTACTTGTGGCTTGGCCTCAACAAGCAAAGGAAAGAATTCCTGAGTGGTCTTCCCAACGGTTTTGAAGAACTGAAAGTTGCCAAAACAGACCGCTATCTTCACTCGGTGCCGCCTGTCAGCCTAGTGTACAACAGTAAGTGCGCACTCAGGTTTTCAATAAGCGGCTTCCAAGCTGATATGTTGTTGCGTCCGACAGTGAAGCAGGTTTTCCAGCTGAGAGCGCACATGTACCAAGCGCGAAGCCTGTTTGCCGCCGACAGCAGCGGCCTCTCCGACCCCTTTGCCAGAGTCTTCTTCTCCACTCATAGTCAGGTCACGGAGGTAAGGCCGCGCATGTGTGGACAATTGCAAACTGCTCTACAACAATGAATCTCAACTGTGCCAATTGTGATGAGTTCAGGTTTACTGTAGTCATTTGTGTACATGCAGTTGTCATGGTCATCCGCAGTTCCTCAATAAAGTGCTCTATAAGGCCCTTTGAATATGGAAGCATGAGTTATGTTTGAAAATGTGAGGTGTGTTTTCAAAGACCGATCAATTTGTTCTGAACGTCTATAAAAGTGAGTGGATTGAGCAACAATAGGGAAATGCGGGTGCCAGGGTGTCAACAGTTGAGAACCACTTAAACCTCCGCTTTCCTGAATGCACCGCAGGTTCTGAGCGAGACCCTGTGCCCCACTTGGGACCAGCTGCTGGTTTTCGACGACGTGGAACTGTTTGGGGAGGCCAGCGAGCTGAGAGACGACCCGCCAATCATCGTGGTGGAAATTTACGACCAAGACACAGTGGTATGATTTTCGGCCAATGACATCGGAGAGGGGGGGGGGGGGGGGGGGGGGGGAACAGTCGACTCTTTGTGCTCATGAAAGCCTTTTGCCTCTCCATCCATGTTCTGACCTTCTGTGCACCTCACTCCTACATCCTGTCCATGCTGAATTAGAGTGTGAAATCACATAGCTGATGTAGCATGAACTGCTGTGCATGCACCTCCCCCTGCAGCAAAAAAAAAAAAAAGTTAATACCGTATAATACCACATTGATAATGGATCATTTGTATTAGAGCTCTGTTCTGTACGGTAGGTGTAGAAAATCTGCCATTTCCACGTGATTTTTAATGGAAATATTGGGAATTTGGGGACTTCAACCTTTGACAGTTTGTATTGGAATTAAAGGATAATTAAGATTTTTGGGTGGAGTCCAATTGTGAATAGTACATTGTAACATCCCATGGTACAATTTTAAGTCCCAAAAGTGGTACAATTTAAAGTTCAAACCACGCCAGCAAGTCTCGCTTGACTTCGGCTTAGTGAGCATCTAAATAATTCAGATTAATGAAGTTTTATTGTCCATTGTACTGTACATAGACATTCGAAATCTGAAATCAACCATAGAGCAAGAAAGAAGAAGGGATGATGGATGGATAGATGGCAAACAAAAATAAAAACATTCTAAAAATAAGTGAAAACATAAAAGCAATGTTGCATTTTGATATAACAGCAAATATAAAATTAAGATAGGTTTGACAAAAATATGAGGTAGCATTGAGTAAATAACGCTACAAGTGGGTTTCGCTTTTGTTTTGTGATGCCACACCAGTGATGGCAAAGTGATGAGGAACATAAAATCTGAAATTGAACCAATCACCATACAGGAAAGAGTCAGGCTGCTCACTATGAGCAACATAATTCTATTTTAGCACAAAGCATTACACTTTATTAATTCATATCTATAAATACCACACTGGGGTGAGTAGTTTTTACTATTTTAGCTTTGTCATACAGTGGTTTACTTCTCCTACGCCTGCGTGACAATTAGCATTGTTAAAATGTTACTTAAAACATTGACTGTAAAGTAAATGAAGGTTATATCATGTCAAAACTTGGATCCTTGAACGAATTCATTCACTTTGCATGATTTTCCCTGGAAAAGGTCTGGTTTTAAATTAGACCAATTTGTAATCAGGCAATCAGCCAAATCCTTTTATGCTGCAAAATCTAGTAAGGAAGAAAGTTTCCAGTTTATTGCAATAAATTCCCCCAAATTCCTGTAAATTCCCATTAAAACGTAACCTATCAAAATTTTACTACAGAATACCCTGCAAGACCGCCTCTGCCCCCCACCCAGTTCACTTTCCATATGCATCTAACCAACGCTGCCACCAAGGCGGTTGCAGAGGGAACTGCACCCTCTTACATCCTCACCTAAGTCCCTTCGCTTGTCCCTTGTGACTGTCTCCCACTGTCCATTGCCACGGTGCCGAGTCCAGGGCAAGGCGGAGTTCATAGGTCGGACATTCGCCAAGCCGACCATCAAGATGTGCGACGAGCACTACGGCCCCCCGAGGTTTCCACCGCAGCTGGAGTACTTTCAGATTTACAGAGGGAACTGTACTGCTGGAGAACTGCTGGCTGCCTTTGAGCTCCTTCAGGTAAACCGCAACCTGAAATGATTTAGGAAAACATGTATCTCATCCTCAACATATGACTTTCCATTCTCTAGCTTGCATTTTTTCCCCATACTTATTTCTAAAGACTCGCCTGGGGTTGCTTTCCTGTTTTCAAAGCTTTGTTTTTCCATTTCAAGTGAACTACTGGGTGGCCCTCCACTCTTTCCCTCTCTTGTGAAACCACCCGTTCCTCCCTCCAGATACCTTTCAATGGCGAAGAGATTAGACGAGCTCTGATTGCTGTCCATAACTTTGCTGTTCCTCAGATAAAGGTGCTCTCCTCTTTTCATCCCATTTTCACTTCCCTGACCTTCAACCAATCACTTAAAGGAGACATGCGATGCATTTTCCCCACCATTTAAAGCCAGGTGTCCTTAATAAAATGTCTATGGCATGCTTTTTGTCAAAATACCTCTTCACATTCTCCCCCCCAAAAAAGCACAAGACAACTGTAACAAACTAAAGTAACTCAGAGCTAGATAACTCCTGAAAGCATTCTCATGAATCTATGTTGAAGAAATGCTGAAGTGTTAACTTTGCTCGTCTGGGCCAGGTTGAATTGTAGGTATTTTTTTTTATACTTATAAAAACGTGTTTTACAACATCTTCATTGTTTGACTTCAAAATGGTCCCACACCAAACTTTGATCATCCTTTGGGTTTCTGTTCCGACATCTACAGCTAGCTACTACATTGCATCGCTCAAAGTCCATATGATTGACAAAATTCTTTGGGTTCAAATTAATGCTTATTCAGTAGCAATTAGTCTGTGATGACACAAATCAAAAAGTGTTGAACCCTCGCGGAATAAAATGTCCTCTCTGAACCCGTTAGATTGGTCAAGGAGGGTCGGCCGATCTTCCTCCCCTCGAAGGACCAACAGACTCCGAGCGAGGCCCAATTATCCCGGTGCCATTGGGTATCCGACCTGTCCTGAGTCGCTACCGCATCGAGGTGAGATTTTTTTTTAACATCTTGGATTCGATTACGACATATTAAGAGATTGCTTTTGTCCGGTTTAGGTCTTATTTTGGGGTTTAAGGGACCTAAAGAGGATTAACCTGGCCCAGGTGGATCGACCCCGTGTGGACATCGAGTGTGCTGGGAGAGGTGTTCAGTCCGTCCTCATCCAGAACTACAAGAAGAACCCAAATTTCAGCACATTGGTCAAATGGTTTGAGGTGGTATGTACGACTGTCCTCCAAAGACAGAACTAGAAATGGGCACAGATTTTATTTTACAATAATGATGAAAAAAGGGTACCTAATCTTTTATTTATTTATTTTTTATAAACGTTATTAGGACCTCCCTGAAAATGAGCTCCTCCACCCGCCACTCAACATCAGGGTGGTGGACTGCCGGGCCTTTGGTCGCTACACCTTGGTTGGTTCACACGCAGTCAGCTCTCTGAGGCATTTCCTCTACTCTGCTCCCAATAAGGCATCGAGCAACTCGGGGAGTGCAGGTACAAGGATCACAAACACTGCACAGAAACAGATATTAGTTTCTGCTCATAGAGCTGGATGGTTTAACACAATATATATATACGGTATACTTTATAGTATGTAAGAAAAAAAATATGGGAGCCAAAACAGAGCCCTGGAGAACACACTTGATCTCAGTCTGACAATATATTCTACTGTTGTTTGTATGTCTGTTGGTGTTCCACTGGATGAAACTGCATTGTGTTTTGACCACCAGTGATGTGGTGCTCTATTATGATACAAAAAATCCTTCACTAACTTTCTAATTTCACTGCTTGCTCTTGGCTGTTGGGTTTTTCTTAATGTCTTAATGGTTTCGCCATTGCTTTTCGTTTGTCTTTTTTCCTCTTTCTCACATGCTGCACCGACTGTCCTCTTCTGTCCTCCTGCCGCCACCTGCTGTCTTTTCCCGCTTTTCTGGGTGTGGGGGTGGCCTGGCTCCACGGGAACAGCCAAACTAATGAATGGCTACATGGTCCTGACCAATGGCAGTTCTCAGCATGGCTTTTCACCCAGCGTTTCCTCGCGCACTCTCTCCCGCTCTGCAGGCGAAATCGTCATCATGGACTCCATGGAGCCCACTGTACGGAAAATGGACACGTGTGTGAAGTTAGATGCTGTAAGTAATAGATTAGTAATAGATTACGGTGGTGCCTTGACTTACGAGTGTCCGAAGTTTTTCAAGTTACAAACATTCGCTCAGTTCAGTTTTTTTGCTTTGTGTTTTGCGAACAAACATTTGACTTAAGAATGAGCTTCAGGCACTCTACCACTTGATGACGGCAGAAAACTTTACAAAATCTATGGTTACCTGGCAGGATTTGTTTTGGGCTTGCATTTTCCGTTTTTAGTGCAGGAATTTTTCCAAATGTCTTTTTTCGAGCCACAGGTCGCAAGAAATTGAGTGCCATTGAATTAAAGGGCGAAATCATAGAAAAATAGGAGCAAGCGTGGCAAAAAAAACCAAAAAAACTAATCGGTAAAAGAAGTTGTAATGTGCCGGCACGGTGGCGACCGGTTAGCGCATCTGCCTAAACAGTTCTGGGGAGCGGGGTTCAAATCCTGGCCCCGCCTGTGTGGCGTTTGCATGTTCTCCCAGTGCCTGGGTGGGTTTTCTCCGGGCACTCCGGTTTCCTCCCACATCCCAAAAACATGCGTGGTAGGTTGATAGAAGACTCTAAATTGCCCGTAATTGTGTGTGTGAGTGCGAATGGTTGTTTGTTTGTGTGCCCTGCGATTGGCTGGCGACCGGTTCAGGGTGTACCCCACCTCCTGCCCGAAGATAGCTGGGATAGGCTCCAGCAGCCCGCGACCCGAGTGAGGAGAAGCGGTAAAGAAAATGGATGGATGGAAGGAAGTTGTGATGTCATATTTGTTACATTCAATTCTATTGTGTTATTACTGTATGATTTCATAAAGTACCACACTGTAGTGTACTATTTTTGTTATTAAAAACAGTTTACAATTTTTGGGGCAGTTTTGGTGAGAAAGAACAGATCAATGGCATTTCCATGTAATTCAATGGGGAAAATTGATAGGAATTACAAGTACGGTCACCGTAAATCAAGGTACCACTGTATATACCGTATGTTACTCATTCTCTTGCATGCATTATTAATCCGTGTTTTTTGTATGTAAAACCCCCGATTATAGACATCTGACGCTGTTGTAAAAGTTGACATGGTAAGTGCTTGTTCCTACAGAAAAATGGCAATGAAACAACATTATTCTACTGTATGGTGCTAAAAAGATGAGTTTCTTAAATTTCTAATATACTTAAATAGATTGACGATGAGAGTGACAAAGAAAAAAAGAGGAAGAAGAAGAAGAAAAAGAAGGGAGCAGCAGATGAAGAGGACGAGACAGACGAGAGCGTGCTTGATTGGTGGTCCAAATATTTTGCTTCCATAGAGACACTGAAAGAGGTTTGTGCAAAATAATGTGATCCAATGTTGTACTTACATGCATGTGCACAAGGATGAAAAAAAGATGTCGCTTCAGACCCTCAGAGCTCAGGAAGCAGCTCAGGCCGAAGCAGAGGAGAGAGAAGACCTGGAAATTGCAGCCGAGGCGGCAGGTATGGAAGTGAAACGTCCTGCTACGAAATATGCGCTCCCAAATCCTGGCGGGGGGGGAAATAAATACATCAATATATAAATGGGGGGGATTTTGATGTGTTATTTTCATGACACTAAATCATGTTAAAAAGTACCACAAATATGTAAGGTTTGTGTTGGCCCATTGACAACATGAAGGCCAAAATACGAGTGAGGAGCCATGCAATTTGTGTGCAATGTAGCAATCTTACTCCCAAGTTCCCAATTTTTTTTCGACTTACATTTTAAGTGTCACTTATCCGATATGGTTTGATTTACTTTCACAGAACACATGAAACAACTTGGATGTAAATAGTATAACATGGAAGCAAACAATAAACATGAATAATACATATATTAGATGTTAAAAAGTGTATAGTTGGCCTGGGCTGACTCTTCTCCTGATTGATTTTAATTGGGGTAACTAAAAATATGACTCCGCAGGCTGCTTGCTGTTGGCCATTATTTTGTCGATCGGCGATTGTATCGATACTGCAATTTAGATTCACAGCGGATGTTTTTCAGTGTGTTATTTGTTGTTTGAGCTGTTGGGGTGTATGCATTAGCGATGGGTGTATTTCGGTGACATCAACCTTGCGTTGACAGGGTATATCCAATCTGTGTGTTTACACTGCACTCGCATTGTCAAAGACCTGATACCTACCAGATATTTTTGCACTGATTCAAATTCCATGCTTGCTTTTTTTTTTTTTACTGCCATGATGCATATCCCAATTGTATCACTTGAGACTCCGAACCATGCAGTGTCAATTTATGCCTGATAAACTATTCCTTTGGGAAGTGAAATGATGTTTCTGCATGTAGATACAGTCTTCATTTCATTTCACATGTGCCATAGTCGTAAGCATTACAGCTGTAATCTTGTATCCTGTTCGGAGGTCAGTATTTTACTACACAAATATTTGTCCATTTTTTCATGTCGAGTAACATTCCAATACTGCCTCACCTCCCGAAAACACCTTGTCCACATCCATCTCCACCCAACTCCTCACTCAGATATCAAATGTGATGACATTGTTCGGAAAGGCTCCAGGATGAGGGAGAGGATCAAGGAGAAGAGGAATGCCAAGGACAAGAAGAAAGGTCACGCTGTGGACGGAGCTGAGAAACAAATTGTGAAATCCAAAGTGGACGAGTTGATGGTGTGTATGCAACACTGATTTTGTCTAAATGACAATTATTATTATTAATTACAATTATTAAATGAAAATTATTTATGCAGTATATGACAAAAAAATCATGTGGCTTAAGACAGAGCTTTGGGGAAGCCCCTTTAGCAGTTTATTTAGCATTTTCTAACATACATTTAGCCAATTTTACTGATAAACAGCAAAGAGTTCATCATTAAAATTCTATTCTATGCTCACACACAGTTGTTGTTGTTGATGTGTACAGGTGTACAACAAGGAGCTGGAGACAGAATATGGTGACTTTGAAGACTGGCTGCATACTTTCAACCTGTACAGAGGGAAAGCTGGGGACGACGACGAACATGCTCTGGATGATGACCGGATTGTTGGACGATTTAAGGTGTTTTGTGCCATTTTAAAGAAGTTAATAATTGAAGAAAGTCCGTTTTGTAACCTGATGTTTTCCTGCTATTC
Organism: Phyllopteryx taeniolatus; assembly: GCF_024500385.1. NCBI lineage: Eukaryota > Metazoa > Chordata > Actinopteri > Syngnathiformes > Syngnathidae > Phyllopteryx > Phyllopteryx taeniolatus. The sequence continues at coordinate 12,726,567 of NC_084519.1, forward strand.
AGGGTTCGTTGTGTATGTACAAGCTACCATTGTCAGAGGAGATTACAAGAGACGTTGGATACGATCCAAACATGGGCATGTTCCAGAGCATTCCTCATAACGATCCCATCAACGTGCTCGTCCGGGTGTACGTGGTCAGGGTACGTTGCCTGCTACCTACTGTCTAAATTGATGCTAACTTTTGCGATCTCACATGATCTTATTGTCCTTGTTTTCAGGCCACGGATCTTCATCCCGCAGACATCAACGGGAAGGCAGACCCGTATGTCGTCATCAAGCTGGGAAAGTCCGAGGTTAAGGACAAAGAGAACTACATCTCCAAGCAGCTCAATCCTGTGTTTGGCAAGTAAGTCACTCCAGATTTGAATTTTGGTCATTGCTTTATGATGTTTGTCACCTATGTGCAATTATTTCATATTCATATTCTGTGGACCCTAAATCCAGAATTCACCACTATAAAGCAACTAGTACAGCGTTCAGTTCTCGACAGACTAGTTTACAGCCCAGACGGGTTGCTGTAGACATTTTTAAAAAAAGTAAACACGACAGGGGGAAATGCTGCTGTAATAATTGACACAAAAACGAATATTTTGATCTAAAATTATTGTTGATTGATGGTATTGTACTTATGGCAATATCACATTGACCTACAACACAGAGTAGTGCAACGCGTATATTTTTTACTTAAGTGCTTTCTGCCATCAGAATTCTTACTCATTTTTTTCCCCTGAAGTCGTATCTTTCTTTGAATGTCTGTCCGTCGTCATAATGAATCGTGTCTTTTGCCATCTTTACTTGCAGGTCCTTTGACATTGAAGCAAGATTCCCCATGGAGTCCATGCTGACCGTTTCCGTATACGACTGGGATCTGGTCAGTACGGATGACCTGATTGGAGAGACCAAGATCGACTTGGAGAATCGCTTCTACAGCAAATACAGAGCCACCTGTGGCATCTCTTCCACCTACTCTCTGTAAGCGTTTGTTCATCTTTGCTTTAGCTACCGTGTAGATTGCAAAGTACTAGGTAAAGCAGTGGTGGGAAATAACAAAATACAATACACAATTGCTTTGTGACTTTATTTAAGTAGATTTTTCAGGTCTCTGTACTTTTTACTTTTACTCCAGTCCCCACGTTTGAATAGATCTGTACATTCCGCTACGTATGTTGTCAAAAGAAGTTTGTTTTTCAACCTTTGCGGATGACTCAAGGCGTAGAAAAAAAGTACACAGAGAGACCGGTTCTTAGAGAGTTGGGGAGTGGTGACTCATGCCCAAAAAATCTGGAAAAATTAAGTGGTGAAAAATAGTTTAATACTATATCTCCCCAACTGAGTTTGCCATGTTTTCAGTAATTATCTTCAAACATGTATAATGTATATAAAAATAAATCTCTGAATTTACTTTACAGGGTTTATAAGTACATTTCAGTGTGTGCTTTACTTCTACTTAAGTAAGAGTGTTGAATCAGTACTTTTACTTTAATCCCAAAAACATAACTCACAAGTATCTGTGTGATTAATTTACATTTGCCACCTCTGTGTAAAAGTAAACAAAACTGCATCGTGATGATACAACAACTGTCTGTGTCTGGTCTATATTAGCCACGGATACAATGTTTGGCGGGATCCCTTGAAGCCGAGCCAGATCCTAGCAAAGCTGTGTAAAGAAGGCAAGATTGACGCCCCTCAATATGGCACAGGAGGGAAAGTCCAGGTGGCCAACCGCATCTTTGTGGGACCAACAGAGATTGAGGATGAAAACGGTAGGACTGAAAGGCATAACAATCATGCCATTTTTGGGCAGTGTGGAACCTCGGTTTTCGTATGCTGCGTTTTTTGCCGGGGAAGGGGGGGGGGGGTGCTTTTCGTACATCTGCTCGCTTTTTGCACACAAGAAACACACGACTCGGCCATTAATTTCCCGGAATCAATGCGTGTTCATCAGAAGCATTTTATATAAAGAGTTCACCAGACAGCAAGTCCTACGCCAGAATGCAACTTTTTAATAACTCACTCGGTCAGCTCTGCAACACACAGGCAACGCAACACATCCTGTCAAAAGTCAGACCTTCGAAATAAAATCTGATAGTATAACAACACAGTTTCATCACATTTTTTTGGGCCTAAGTGGCTTATTTAACAGTCACACTAAATCAAAAAGCACAAAATAGTTTGACTGCAACTCCTCAATAAGCCTCCATGAGACCAAAGAAAGTGTGGTGAAACTGGTATTATTCTTATGAGCTTTTATTTTGAAGGCCTGATTTTTGACAGGATGTTACATCAACTTGTCCGAGTTTGGCCGAGCAGACCGGGAGGATTTTTATTGACTTCAGTTCTTAATAAAAGTGTGCATTGCCGTTGTTGAACCCTTTTTACACAACACGACAGTCTGTAAAGCTCTAATTATTTTCTATAAAATTATGAGTATTTTGGGCTGTTTGGAATGGATTCATTAGGTTACATTATTTCCAATTGTTTTCGTCAGACATTCTGGAACGGATTCGTCACGAAAACTGCTGTTCCACTGTATTTCTAATGTTTCGGTTGCGTTCCACCCAAAAGGTTTGAAGAAGCAGACCGAGGAGCATTTAGCACTGACGGTGCTAAACCACTGGGAGGAGATCCCCCGAGTGGGCTGCCGGCTCGTCCCAGAACACGTGGAGACCAGGCCCCTGCTGAACCCGGATAAACCGGGCATCGAGCAGGTAAGAAATGTTGAAATCTTTAAAAGAGCAGTTTGACTGACGTCACCATGTGTCAAAGGGTCGTATCGAGATGTGGGTGGACATGTTTCCTATGGACACGCCGGCTCCTGGACCCGCCATTGAGATATCACCACGGAAGCCTAAGAGGTAAGCCTGGTGTGTTTTGAACGTAAAATGTGCGATTCCTGATGCATGTCTGAATAAAAAAAAAGTTTGACAGCATGGGATCATTTTTGGCTTCATCATTGCCAACAACGAGGTATTGTACCCAAGTTTTATATGTATTTAAATAATTGACTTTCATTTTAATGAGTATTTTGAGCTGAACTTCATGTGGCTAATGTTGTTGTTTTGGTTTTTTTTAACATAAAATGCATTCATTAAATAGCATTTTCAATCAACGCAAAAATATGTGAATTTTGTACTAATTCTAAGATTTTTGTACAAATCTTACTCAATTGAAGTTAGACTTAGTTATGAGTTGGTGGGAGAGTTGGATGATGGCACTATCACAATTCTTTTTTTATATTAAATAAGTATACAATATGTTGAAATAATATCCAGTTGTACTTAAAGAAAAAAATTTTGTTTCAAAATTTTTTTTTTTTAAACAAAATTTGAAATATTAAAATTGCATAACTATTGCTTTTTCTTTGATTTTTTTTTTTTTTTTTTACAATAAAATAATACCTATTTTTTATGGTGGGACTTTAAATGTTAATTTCTCCCATTTTTTTCAGCTGAAAAATAAATAGTAATTTTTTTTCTCCTATTAAGCTCTCCATGTGCAGTGGATATACTGTATATGTGTATGTGTTCCTTCCTCCGCCTTTTACCAGATATGAGCTCAGGGTGATTATTTGGAATACAGACGAAGTAATACTGGAGGACGATGATTACTTCACTGGGGAAAAGTCCAGTGACATATTTGTCAGGGGGTACGTACAGCGGGATGCAGCCAAACTTAGTGGCGCCGGCCGCATCCCGAGCTGCGTGTCGTGTGGACTGTTTTGTTTGCAGTTAACTACTTTTTGTTTTGTTTCCATTTGTCGCGTGTGTGTCCGTCTTTGGTGTTTGTGGCGTGTCTCTGCTTGTGTGCAGCTTTGAGCTACGTGTTATTATTTGGAACACTGATGACGTAATTCTAGAGGACGATGCTTTCCTGACAGGAGAGAAGATGTCTGACATCTATGTCAGGGGGTAAAAAACACACGATTCCATTGCATGGCTCGTACGACTTCCGCCCTTTCCATGCTATGCTACTTCCTGATCTGACTTTCCACACACACACGCACACAGGCCCACCTTGTCTTTAATCCCCTCAATCAGCAAGAAATAAGGCATTATATAACCAGCCAGGACCAAACCATATCTACACTATATTTTGAAAATAATTGTTGAATTCTTGTTTGGGATTTTAATAGAAACATTTACACATCGTCGCTGTCGGGCGGAATCCTCGCATCTCCAAAATGACAACTTTTTAAGGAAATAAAAAAATAATAATAATTAAATTTAAAAAAAGACACCCGAATTTCAATCTTAAGGCGACATGATGCCGCACGCCTCCCGCAGAGTAAGGGAAGAGGTGGAGTTTTACAACAATTGTCAGAGAGTTGAAAGAAATTTTAAGTACAATTATTCTTCTTTTGAAGCTGCCTGACATGTAGTGGAGTCCAAAAAAATTGCTGTTAGTCCATTCTCAGTGAGTTGAAGTCACATGGTGGTGGCTTGAAGCTCCAATTACAAGTTTTGCTTTTGTTTTGTTTTTTCTTTTCCCAGAAAATTGTGGATGAACTCCAAATTTCAACTTTTGGGATGTTCAACTTTGGAGGATCCTCTGTATAGTCAAGGAATCCTTTTGGTAAATTTGTCCAGTGGTCCTTGACTAGCTTTAATTTTGGCAAAATAATTGGTCTTATCACATGACTCCAGGTATATTTATATACTTAACATGTTTGATACATAGGGAGACCATTAAGCCTTGTGGTTTGGTCATTCACTGCAGCGTCTGACTGAAGGGACATTAACAGACATTTCCTGCCTGCTGCATGCACATATGCAAGCACAGACCATGCATTCTTTACAGTAATGAGAGCAGCTCCAATGTTGGCATGTGCAGTCTCCTTGTTTGTCACGTTCTACAAAGCAGCTATTTTGACTTGTGACAGAAGGAAAGACATTATTTCAAACCATTGATGTGTTTCCTATATACTAATACTGTCCTTTCCAATTAACATTTTCCTGTGTTGACATGTCAAAGTGCTTGCTTGGTCAAAAGGTTAAAGATGTGTTCTTGCGGTTTCGAGGTATTGAAAGTAGTTTTGTTTTTAATGGAGTGTTCTTATTCTTGCACTTCTCCCTCAAGTGATTTAATGACTTGTTCTAACGGAGAGTTGCTTTTAAAAAATGTTCAGTCTGAAACAATAGAAAGCACCAATTTGTGGTTGGCCTATTGTACTTTAACTTACTCACAGCCACCCTTCCCCATTGACATGGATATTTGACGTCTATAGCCATCAATGGCAGGGAATGAGTTTACGTTTTCTTTTTTCTAAATAAGTAAATAAATGAATAAAATAGCCAACTATTTATTCCTATGGGATTTGGGGCTATACATGGTCAGTATGTTTAATTCCCATTAGGATTGTGAGGGAAAACTTTCTCCCGTATAAGGGATCCTTTGACCCAAAATGTTTTAGAACCGTAGTCTTAAATATTGTTGGAAGAGCCAGGACACCACTCATTTCATTATAATTAGCGTCAACGCTCACATTACTGTTGCTTTAACAGAGTTCAGTCTCAAACAATTCAAAGTGTCAGCTTTGTTGTTGGCCCTTTGTGCCTCAAAGAAACAAAATGTACAGATTTGTACCTCAAATATCAACACAGGATGCAACACTTGCTTGTAACAGGAAGGAATTGTTTCCATGGTAATCTCGGGTCAACTACTTTAGTTGTCTAGAATAATAGTGGACTTGCCAGGACACCACTCATTTCAATAGCATTAGCTTCAATGCTAACATTACTCACACCACTCACTGAAATGATCAGATAAAGTTTAATTCATGCTTTGGTTAGCTTCTTTAGCTTCTCACCATGTTGTTGTCAGTTGCTTTAGCTGAAAGATAACGTGGTAGATTGATGGTAGAGCAAATAGAAATACATCTCGAACTACAACATCAAATGTGATTGCAATTGATTGCTCATCCCAAACATTCAGATTACTGTGGGTTCGGATTAAATTTGCATCATCGCAATTGTTATCATACTAATTGTATTTCCTGACCTCCCAGATTAAAGCAATTTAAAAGAACCAACTTTACTATTTGTCTATCTTACCTTTGAGGTGAATGTATGCCTAAAGCGCAGTCAATTGGGGCTGATCCGTGGTCTCCCCCGTCCGTCTTCGCCGACACAGGTGGCTAAAGGGGCAGCAGGAAGACAGGCAGGACACAGACGTGCACTACCACTCCCTGACCGGAGAAGGAAACTTCAACTGGCGCTTCGTCTTCCCCTTCGATTACCTCATGGCGGAGGAGAAGATTGTCATCTCAAAGAAAGAATCCATGTTTTCTTGGGACGAGACCGAGTACAAGATCCCGGCTCGCCTCACGCTCCAGGTGTGGGATGCCGACCACTTCTCTGCCGATGACTTCCTAGGTAAGTAATTGGATTTTGCTTTACTTACTTGGATGGGATTTTATTTTACTTTTGGATTTTCCAGGTGCCATCGAGTTGGACCTAAATCGCTTCCCTCGCGGGGCCAAGACATCCAAGCAGTGCTCCATCGACATGATCCGAAACGAGCAGGAACTTCCCTCCATATCCATCTTCAAGCAAAAGAGGGTCAAGGGATGGTGGCCATTTGTTGCCCGCGATGAGAATGACGAGATGGAGCTGACGGTAAGACAGATGATGAAATGTCATTTCTGCCAAATGATACCCCAAATGATACCAAACTAACAGAAGTTCAAGGACTTACACGATGAGTTTGAATCAGCTTCATATGAAAATGTCTGCAAAAAAGAGACAGCAAATGTCTATCTCGCTTGCTCAATTAAAGTTAATTAAACAATGTTTAGTTACTGTGGTGGTGGTTGAGCTACCACCACTACATCTTATTTGTTGCATTTCCAGTGTACAGTACAGAACAAAAATGGTTCACCCCTGAGTAGGAACGGGAGAGACCACGTAGGACCCAGGGGCAAAATCCAGACGCGTCAGCACCTTGGTCGAGGGGAATGGTATTAAACTGGAGCAGAAATTCCATGGAGACAGAAAGTAGCAGGAAGTACAGACTTAACCTAAGAGATAGTGTGAGGGGAAAGGACATCCAGGAGGGATGCTGCTCCTCCACATTGATGGAGCATCTATTTCCGATGCCTCCCAGGTGATGTTTTTCAGCCATGTCCAACCGGTAAAAGATCTGGCAGACCTGGAGGGACCATGTATCTGGCCTGGGAACATCATGGAAATAAAAAAAAAAACACACTTAACCTGAACTCTATCGCTTAGTCGAAACAAAGTTGCAAACGCTCCAGAATCCAGATGTCCAGTGGGATTAATTGTGGTGTTTGTCGAGACAGGATTCTGGATATTGGATCTCCAATGATTGTGAGTGATATTTACAATGCTAACTATGCTGTCTCTACAGGGCAAAGTGGAGGCTGAACTCCACCTGATCACTGCAGAGGAGGCAGAGAAAAGTCCAGTGGGACTTGGACGTAACGAGCCCGATCCCCTGGAGAAACCAAAGTAGGTTTAGTGCCAACTGAGTTCCTTGATGGGACATGTACTGTAGACCTGCATGGTTGATTTAACACTTGAAAGTTTGCTGCTCAGGATTCCTTCTCCCAGTGAGGAAAGCAGTGTAATACATGGAAGTATGACGATCACTGCTTTCCTTGCTGATGCTTTCTTTTGCTTTCTCCTCTATTTCTTCTTCTCCCTCCTGCCTCCCGTCACCATCTTCTGTCTGCGTACTCGCTATCGCTCTTTTCCATCCGCTGCGCCCAAAAGTCGCCCAGATACAAGCTTCATGTGGTTCCTGGGCCCTCTCAAATCTATTCGCTACTTCCTGTGGCACAACTACCGCTGGTTGATCCTCAAGGTGCTGGGCCTCATTCTGCTGCTCCTCATGCTGGGCCTCTTCCTCTACTCCATCCCCGGCTACCTGGTCAAGAAGATGCTGGGGGTCTGATGAGCCGGTAGTCTTCGTCCTCCAACCTCTCATCACCACCTCTTCCTCTTCTTCTCCTGTTGTCTGTGCGTTGCTAGCGCCCCCTTGTGTCCTTGCAAAGTAGCTTTTGTCTCTGGTGTTTTGTTTCAGTTGTAGACGTCTGTCCTTTTCTGCGTCTTGTCTCCAGTCTTTGCACCTCCTCGTGTCTCTTTCCCTGCATCTTTTTAAGTGTATGTAACTGCATGAAAGCACAGCTTGAGGTATTCAGGGTATCAAATATGCACTCACCAGCCACATCATTAGGTCATCATAGTGGGATGGAATACAATGTCAGTCAAATTACAGTATTAGTGGAACATCTGGGGCCAAAAATAGGAAATAATTAAAATGTTCTAGGGTCACACTGTCACTATAATAAGGGAATGCATTAAGTAACTTTTCCATCTATCCATCTTCTCTAGCGCTTGTCTTCATCTGGGTTGTGGGTGAGCTTCCGACCACTGCTAATAAGTGCCCTCTTTCTTGTGTCTCCCCGTCAAGTCGGCCCGACACCACCTTCCTGTGGTTCCTGAGCCCGCTGAAAGCCATCCGCTACCTGGTGTGCAACCGCTACAAGTGGCTCATCATCAAGATCGTGCTGGCCCTGCTCCTGTTCGTAATGCTGGGCCTCTTCCTGTACAGTATGCCAGGCTACCTCGTCAAGAAGTTGCTCGGCGCCTGAACAGGAAAAACGGGGGGGGGGGTTCTGGATGATTGTTAAAGGCTGACTTGGGATGCTGGCTCAGGTTTTATACCGCTCCCTCCATCGACCTCAACCACAGGAAGGGAGCAAAGTTCATCAGTTTTCATATACAGTGGTACATTGACTTATTCTTCGTCACTTTTTTTTTGTTTTTGTTTTTTTGCCTTTTTCGCCACCATCGCACATATTTTTCTATTATTTCATGCTTTCATTCAATGGATATCATTTTCTTATTAATCTCACCGCTCATTTTTTTTTTCGGGCCTGTGGTTAGAAAAAATACATTTGGCAAAATATCTGCCCAAAAATAAAAATAATGCAAGCACGAAACACAACAGACACCTGTACTGTCACTACGAGGGAACAAATGTGAACTCATGTTTGCTGTATTTTTCTGCTCCCATCTATCGGTGGAGCGTCTGAAACGCACTCGTACTAAGTAAAATTTTAGCTTGCAACACGTAGAAAAAAACTCTTAAGTTGGGGCACTCGTAAGTCAAGGTACCACTGTACAGCTTGTCACCTTTTACACACGAGCAGAAGCTAAGACTGTCCTAACTTATGTAAAGCCAAAAAGGGATTTATTTAATTTTTTCGCTCCAGGCTTTTCCCTATATCATTTTAGTGCACTGATGCTGGTGTCAACACATTCTAAGGTGTCTTGGCTGGTCCATCTATATTACAGAACACCCAAGTAGGCCATCTAGGGTCGCCATTGGCAATTAAACGTTCCTTCTTACAAGCCAGCAAAGCATCGGTATGATTTATAAGCTGTTAGTTTGAGTTCCAACTATTTCATATTGTCTTAAACAAGACTGAATAACAACGGTAAATATCCTCTCTTTGTCCATGTATAGTACAGAACAAAAGAATCTCAAAGGTAACCCAAATTTGAAATGTTTTGGCAATGATTTTTTAACAATTTCATTTTTAATTGTATACAGCAGTCAGATGATTGCGTGGAAATGTTGACGTTCGTCTCGATTATTTTGTACCAAGTGTAGCTGTCGCGGTTTTTGCACACGTCTAAAATAAACATGAAAAATAAATAAAATGTCTATTTTACTAAAGAAATAAAACAAGATAATGAGATTATTTAATAGGATATATATAATACGATATGATATTAATATTAATTATCATGAATCAGCAAATTGAAAGATTGTATAGAAAGCGTTATTTTTTTTTTCTGCATATGTACTGTTAAGTGTTTGCTTCCATGTCAAAGTGCATGCATCGCTGTGACAAAGAAGGTCGCATGTTAGCATGACGGTGTGTCGAGCTCAACAGGAATATCCAGTGCTGTGTTCAACATTAGCGGCAATGTAGAGATACCTCAGTATAAAGTACACATGACTGGAGAGTTAAAATAGGTCTCAAAGTAATAATTCCTTAAAAAATAAAAAATAAAAATAAATAAAAGTTGGCACGCAAATTTGATGTCATTTTTTCCCCCCCCAACTACACCTGCCTGTACTCGACCTGTTGTTTGTTTGTATTTCTGAAGTTCACTGATGACTCACTTCCTTTTTGCACTAAACCTGCCTGTTTTTACCATGGATTTGTGTTATTATAGAAACGAGTGCAATATTTTTTTTGTCTTCCTTTGTTTTTTGCTATTTGAAATAAACAGAACAACACAGACGTTTCGTTTCCTGCCATTTGTGTGTGCGATGATTATAATAATAATAATTTCCATACTTTGTGATGAGTGCTTATCCATGTACAGCTCCCAGTGGGATGATGACGAATGGAATTTCCAGTTTTGTCACAAATTTGCAGTGACATCAGCTAAATTAAGCTTTCTTTTTTGTTTTTTTTTTAATATCACAAACACTTGGCATTTCAACAAGGGTGTGTATACTTTTTATTTCCACTTCAATGAAGTTAATTAATCAAAATGAATGCACTAAATCCGGCGGCACTGTGGCCGACTTTTGTTCGCACATCCGCCACACATTTCTGAGCTCCCGGGTTCAAATCTGGCTTCCTGCGTGGGTTTTCTCCGGGTACTCCGGTTTCCTCGCACATTCCAAAAACATGCGTGCTCGGTTAACTGAAGACTCTAGTGAGGATACGTGGTTAAGACAGTGGATGGATGGATAATGCATTAAAGTCCATGATTTCGATGTATTTCTTCAAACAATTATACAACATTAATAATACCCCAAAATATAGTTAAATCTATATGAAGTTATCATGGTGATTTTTAAAAATATATACAAACTAGCAAGCCATTGAAATACATTCATGTGATAAATCGCTGCAGCACATTATATTCTAATGTTACATGTGAATAGTTTTTTCTTTTGTATATATTTGGGGGGAAAAAACAGTATACAGTATATATATTCAGTATACAGTGTATAATTTCATTCGTTTTCTACACCTTGGGTACAATACAGTGTCAGGATTTTGTACCTAATTTTGTGGCCATTGATTGTCGCTATGTCTATACTATGTATGTTCACACCAACATAAAAGGACAAATTCTAAGCAACACAAATACTCATACACATGGGTTGACAGATCGTTGCAGCAGCCTGCGAAGTTCTGCATTCTGCTGTTCCAGGCTCTTAATTTCAGGGATGCAATCTGAGATCTCAGTAAGAACTGTCCTGGAGGACACGGGAAGGAGCTGACTTGATGTGTGTTTTGCGCACATGTGTTTTGCATGTGTATGTATGCTACTTACATGTGCTTTTTCAGTATGCTCTCTGCCGCATCCCACACTTTGAGTTTGTCCCCGGTGATGACGCTGGCCAAACTCTCCCAGTAGGCTTCGTCCGATGAGGAATCCCACATGTCTGCGCTCCAGTAGCGAGGCTGCCCAGAAGCTTGGCTCCTTCAATAGATGAGCATAATAATTCCTAATGCTTGTTGCTATATTATACACGACTAATTCGATTACTATTTGAAGATGTTCTTAGCCAACCTGAAGCGGCTGTGATGCTTCAGGAAGTCTTTTAGAGCAGGCAGGATGTAGTTAGGATTACACGCAGAGCTGGTGGCGCTTTCCTGTGACTTGTCACCGGATTCAACTGGACCAGCAGAACGGCCCTAAAAAAAGAGAAACATTAGTTTAAAAGGCAATGTCATTAGATTATTCAGATATCAAACCACCTCAGCTGGCTGCCGCTGCTGGTACTTCAGCAGGAAGTCAGCCAGTTTGGGTATATCCTCCTCTTCCATGCCAAAAACCTGGGAGAAGCAACAAAATACACTCCAGCAGCACTTTGACAGATCGAAACACAGCACAGTCTATGATAGCTGTGCAATCAATGGAAAACAAAAAAAGTCAATGTGAACACACATGGAGAAGAGCCTCCAGCTTCACAACATTCCGTTCCTTCTTGCCCAGGGTTTCCAACAGCTGGAGTCTGTCCTCTGTGAGGAAGTCCTGAGAGTGTGCATGGAGAAAAGACACTGAAAATATGCTCAAATGTCCTGTCATTTAGATTCACGGAAAGCCAAAATAAATGAGAAAACAAATCATTAATAATGATATTGAATTGAACTAAAAACGTCTTGTGAAATGACATTGTCTCGTGCTCACCAACTCATCACACAGCAGCTCCATGAGTTCCTTCATGGTCTCCAAGGGCACCTCCTCCTCCTCCTCCGATGCTGCAGCCGCTTCGTCCATCCCAGCCCCGCCGTGTTCCGGGCCGGCTCGTTTCCGAAGGTTGCATGGACCTGACAGATCCACGGCGGAGGCCCCTGGAGGTCTCGCCCAGGCTAGGCCGAGGTGCTGCTTGTAAATGATGGAGTCAATTAGCAAAGCCTTCTCCGCTTGTTGCCTCACCTCCTTGTCAAGCATTCGCCAGGTTTCCTCAAATTGTCTGGCATCAGCGACAGCAAAGTGCCTGAAGGGTGACGGGATGCAGCTGATAAATCAGCGCCATCATTGAGACGAGCCTCGAGAGTGCGTGTCGAGTATCTCACCTGATTCTCCGCTGCACGCACTGGTATTGCTCGATGCTGCGTTTGTAGTCATTGGACAGACAACTGCTCTGCTTCTCTGACTGTTTTTTGCTGCTCGCACAGGTGGACTTCAGGTTTTTCAGCTCCGTCTGCAGACTGGAAAACAAAACGTACAATCCTCTATCACGGACAAACGGAGATTAGAATCTGAAGTCAGATTGGCCGATGTTGTTTTCACTTCTCTCGAGCGGCGATGTATCTGAAGTTCGCCCGTCACTGAAATTTTGTCTCGCAAAACGAATTGACCAAGCGATGGCTCGTAGATTCGAAAGCTCATATATTCAGGCACTTGTAAGTTAACGTGTGAAGTGCTTCAGTTGCAATGAATTACATTCCAGCCTCCACAAAAAAACCCACCAAAATTCCTTTTTCACAAGATAAATTGCACTTAACTATTTTGTAATGTATAAAAACACGGTAATATTTTCTTTCCACAGAAAGCAGAACATTAGAGTGTATCTAATGTATTGCCCGTCCTTCTTCTTCCTCTTTGGGGAATATTGGCGGTCGGCATACGAGCTTAATGGTGCAGTTACCGTCACCAAGTGATATTGTTCTGCCACTGCAAGGAAACCAATGTGAATTGATGGTGGCAAGATGTTAATTCTTGTTTTTTTGGGGGTTTTTTTAAAATAAAATGTGTGGATGTTGTGAAGTTTGCTGGCGCCATCTTGCAGTGGCGATCTGAAGACCAAGCGTGACAAATCTTTGCTAATTTTCCAAGATGGAAAATCGGCCAAGCGACGGCTCGTCTAAAAAGTCGTAAGTCAAGGCACTTCTATCATCCATGGGCGTCGAACTGGGGGGCCTCTAGGGGTGCCGGCAGGGAGCCCCTGCTTGTATCCAAGATAGCGCAGTATAGTGAAATAATAATAATAATTTGACTCACCTGAGGATTCTACTCTTCATGTGGCTTAAGTTGTAAATCTCTCTGTCATGCTTGTCTTTGATGTAGTTGACATTGCTGATCATGCTGTCGGCTAGCATTTGCTGATGTTCCCTCTCCAGAACCTAAAAAAAAAAAGACCGAGTCAACTCTTTACTACGACTAAACAGTAACCACACAAGCAGCAGCCATTTAAAATGACATGTTTGAAGATGTTCCGTTTGTTTGGGTGTGCTTTGACAAAAACTGTAATCATACAAGTTTGTTACAGTTTTGTGTTCTTTGCCTTGAGACTTTTTTTAAAAAGTTGACATTGTGGCTTAAGTGTCTCCCCCTTTTCCAAACTGTTCCAAGAGCAACACTCAACTTGAAGAATATTTGTAATCTTCCTACCCGAATGTCAGCAAAGTGGTCGGCCCTCTCGGCATCGTACTTATATTCCGGATCCATCATCAGGTCGTGAATTTTAGCTTCGTACTCCTCCACTGTCTTTTTCCTCTCCGCCAGCCTCTCTTGCTGCGAGCACACCGTCGCTCATTTACCTGCACAGCTGATGTACGACAAATCCAAATGTAGAAGTGTTTGTCTCCTGACCTGCTGGTCCCACATCTCCTTGAGGCTCTGCTCCCATTCTGTCTGGTCTTTTGTGAGCAAGACATCATGTTCCTGCTGATAGATGCTCTATAAAGGAAGGGTGACCATTAGTGACACGTTAATAGCCTGTGATAACAAACCCACGGGCAGCAATGCTTTTAGCTTTCATACTGATATGAAGCAGGTGTATGTGTCCTATTAGTAGTAATGTACACGTGCCAACTACACGAAATGCTAACGAATAGCATCGACGTTATTACACAAACGGAGATGTTGGCAGATAATATAACAATACTCTCAGACATATGTTCTTTATCATCTAGAAAGAATGCATAATAGGAATGTGGCTTGTGCTGACCAATCTACTGTATGCGGAACGTCACGTGATCAAACCTGGAAAATAGATGAGCGGACTTCCTGTGCATGCTACGCTAACTAGCATGACTGCAGTTTGTATGGGGTGCCGTTTGTAAAGCATCTCGCTCTGAAAATAACAGCAGTTTTGTCACATTTAGTCTCAAACAGTGTTTTAAAAATAAATGGTGAATTTTCGAGAGTCACTTTTCTTCCTGACAGTGACGTGCACCTGCCACCCACCCGGTGGAGGTGGACGGCCAAGGCTCCCGCGGGTCCTAAATCCTCTAGTCGTTTTTTAAAGTCACAGCTAAACACTAAAAGGACACATCAAATAAAGTTTCTCAAAACGTGTTTGTTATTTCATGTATATATTACAACTATGATCTGTGTCCAAGAGTCCATTTCCCCAGATAAGATGGGCTTTATGTTATTTTGGGGGGGGACTTTAGACATACTCTGATGTCGAGCTTTTATTTTGGTACTTCCGCCTATCGGCAGTTTTGATTTGCATTTTCGCTAAATATTTAGTTCCACCAGTAACATTTAGCTATAACATTTCACATTTAGATTTAACATTTAGATATAGATTAAACATTAGTATTTATATGCACAACCTTTACCTATATATAAAACATTTACATTCGACACAGAGATATAGATTTGCCATTTACCTGTTCCGGCAATCTGATTCATGGACTTTACTCGGGTCTTTGAGTCTTTCTCTCTCTCTCTCTCTCTTTCTCTTTTTCTTTCTTCCTTCCTTCCTTCCTTCCTTCCTTCCTTCCTCCCTCCCCTACTTGTACTACCGCACCTCCCTACCTACCGGTGGGTAAACAGTTGAGGGTAAACCCCCGCCTCCCGCCCATGGATACTTTCAACAAACATTTTACGTGAAGTATGGCTACATACAGGCAATGCACATTTTGGACTTGATTTTTGTTTGTTTGTTTGTTTTGAGTGCAGTATGTACGTGTACCTCAATGTGATCCAGCTCCTCCCTGTAGGCCTGCGTCAGAGTAGCGATGACCTCTTCAGAGCGTCGCATCATCAGATCCAACTCCTCCGCCTGCCTCCTCAAGTCTTTCACGTAACGATGATCTGCACGCTTCAATTCCTGCTCGGGCAAAACATGACGACATCCTCCTCATCTATGGAAACTGGACACTAGTTTTTACATTGTGTTACCTGCTGCAGGTCTTTGATGACTTTCCTCTTGTCCTCGATAAGTTCCGCGCACAAGAGCTGTTGCCACTTTAAGGTTTCTTGCAGCTCCTGAGGGACGACCACCTGCTCGGCCAAAGCCCACCTGGCAGTGATCTCCTCAAACTTCTCCTGGCTGGACTTGACGTCCTTCTCCAGGAGCTCGGAGCTGAGTCGAGAAGGGCAGAATGAGAAATTGGGAAGATCTACTGGGAAGATAAAAATGTACCGTATCCTGCGAGCTTCCTCCAGCTCTTCCCTTCGTTTGGATTCTTTGGCGTCAGCTGCAGCTTGGATGTCAGTTACTACTGCCAGCAAATCTCTCTCCAGCTTGGAAATTCTCCCAGGGCTGCACGACTGAAATAAAAGACACCATTTATCGAGGTTTTCTTTATAAATTTTATTTTGTAAATTGATTTAATGAAAGTATAATAAAAAAATAATAATGCCTGTGGAAATTATTTTATTGTTTCGTTTGCAGTTGTATGGACTAAATCATGAGTTATTTCTCATATTTTGGTTATTTGGTTTACTGACACAAATGCATAATAACACAAAAAGAAAACCAATCATAACTATAATGATAATTTGTATCATTGTCATTTTAAATAAACGGGGCAGAGGCTAAAAACAAAATTTTAACTATAAAAGAATGAGACAAAAACAATACTACAGTTATACATAATGATTATTTACATTTTTAGTTATTTATATTTCTATATGATTTTTATATGATCTATTTCTATATTATTTGCATTTTTAGTTATTTCTATTTGCTGTGCATGACATGACAGGAGTTTTTCATATTTTAATATATTTTTCAATTATTATTTTAATATTTTGCTTACCTTGTTCAGCCATGTGAGAGCGACATAATATTACAAACCCTTCGGCGAACCATATTAATAACAAAGTACAACAATAAAATAAAGAAAAAATAGCAAATCACATGAATGAATTAACAAAGACATTGTTAAATTAATCCCCCACTCAGAGTGTCAATCAAAACTAAATGTTTGGACCCCCACTGCGCGTCCCTAATGAAATGTCTAGCGAATATGCAGTATTAAAGATTGCACATAGAAGGGAACCTCACCAACCTTTGCTTGTTGTTCTTCTCCACGAGGCAGCGTGGACGCTCTCCATGTGCACAGTCACAGAAAGCCATTTCATTCCACATTTACATATTAACACATGTGCAACACGCTTGGCTTTTTTAAAAATGAATAGTACATCACAATATATACACAGATGGACGACGCGGTGCATTTTATGTGCTTAAAATAAAGTCCAAGAACAAAACAGCTCAAGTTACCCGGTTTCGGCGCCTTTATTTGCAGAAAAATCCAACTTTTCACACGCCTCCTCAGCCATCTTATCTTCTTCCATCATTACAATATGTCAATTTAAAAAATATGACACCGAATGAAGACGTAATAAGGTGCGCAGACTCCAGCAGAGCATCGCAGTGCTGCGTTTGCGACGTGTTGCCACGGCGACCCAGGGCTGCCTTCAGGGAACCTCGGAAAATCAGTCTCCCAAAGACCAAATAGTTTAAAAAGGGGGAAAAAAAGGTGTCATAATCATAGAAATAGAAAATCAATGCGATATGGTTACTGACAAAATACATCAAAATAACAATAAGATAATATGAGCACAATAAATTTTGAAGCAAAAGCGAGGACTCTTTCATTTGTTATTTTCACTGAATTCAGCACCAAATATTTCCACACATTGATGTAAAAAAAACATTACATTTTTCATGAAAACTTAGATATGATCTTGGGCAAAACTTAATTTCGAAATAATGTAATAATAGTCATCATTGGAAAGAATATTTGATATTTTAGTCATTTTCATTGAATTCAGGACCAAATATTGCTCTTCGATTCGCTGACAGTGGAACACCAAACGTTACTTTAAAAAGTAACTTCAGCCAAACTCAGTTATGAGATAATTAACAGCAATAACTGTGAATAATATTTGACAATTGAGTAATTGTTAATGAATTCAGAAATAAATATTTCCATTTGTTGAAACCAAAATGTCAAAATGTAATACAAAAACATAACTTTGACCATGGGCAAAACTTAATTTAAAATTAATCTAATAATATTTCATACTTTCGTAATTGTCACCAAATTCAGAAATACAATTTCCATTTGTTGATATTGGAATATCCAATTGTACTTAAAAATGTAGCCTGCATTTTACCTTGGGTGAAACTTGATTACTAATCATAACTGTAAATAAGTTAATTTATTCATTTTCACTGAATTTGGTACAATATGTCCACTTATTGATACTGAAACGTTTACTTTTATTAGAAAAAAAATTACATTTGATCTTGGGCCAAGCTTAATATCAAATTAATGTAATAATGATTCTGATAAGATTTGATATTTTCATCATTTTCTCTAAATCTGGAACAAATATTTCCATTTGTGCCTTCTGAAACTTAATATTCCCTCTAATCTTGCCTTTGACCATGGATGAAACTTAATTTCAAATGAATTTGATAAATCACAATCTTTAATAATAATATTATTTAATATTGTAGTCGTTTTCAGAACTGCATGCCAGCTCATTACAATTTCCAGCAGCAAATCAGGTCTATCAGGAACAGATATTCATAATTTACTGCATTTACATTTAGACACATACATACATAATCCGAACTAGGCCTAAACAATAAAATGATACGTTTTCATAAAATGGAGCTCCACACAGCATCCAAACCAGTTAGTTCGGCAAGACTTTCCTGTCGAGCCGAACCTGTAAGGCCAAGAGTTGTGCTTAGATGGCGCTATTGCCTTGAAATAAAGCACACATTCAAAGTGCCCCTGATCAAAAACAGAAGCCCACTTGCACAAATGCTCACTGTCTTGTCAAGATGATGTCGCAGAACCTCACAAAAGGGTCAGATGCTCCTGCCCTAAAAGCGGGGGGTGCTTTATCCTCAAGTGCCCCCTACCCACCCCAGGTAGCAAAGGTTTCTGACATATGATCCAGCATCTGTGATGTCGCCAACAGCTGACTTGTCATAAGACGGCTCATTTTCTTATGGGCTGAAATGCTCGGTCCTTTTTTTTTTTTTTTTTTTGTCTCTCTCGCTCTCTCCACAGAGCTGCTGCTGAGATTACAAACTGAATGACGGCCATTAGAGAGTGATTCTATAATCTATCATAATGCCATAATCTTGGGATTGTCAGACTTTGACCACCCCTCGCTTCGTAGGTGTATAATACACCCCATTCACTCTTTCGTATGCTCTGTGCGAGCTGCATGTGTAATGTGCATGTGTGTGTGTGCTAATTCCTAGCCCCAGGGGCATAATGTTTACTTCTTAGTCAACAAAGAATCATATTCATCGCTGAGGCGTCGAGAGGTGAGCGGCCTAAAGGTCACCTACAGCCACTTAACTAACTGACGGCTTAGGGTGCGGCTGGGGGTCAGGGCTTGCATAATGACCTAAACTCCGACTAACACTTTCTTGCACAAGTGTGCACACCCTCTTGACTGGGATGCGGCTGTGTTCAGCATTAACATTCAAAGAAGATTCAAACGCAGGTTAAGTAGGAGTCAGCACACACCTGCCACCATTTAAAACGCCTCTGATTAACCCAAAATACATTTCAGATGTTCTAGTAGGCTTCGCCAGACTAACTGCGATACGGAACCGTTCATAATTCCTTCCAACTTGTCCAAGGTGCCAGTTCCAGTTGAAGAAACGCAGAACCCGATCATGATGCTTCCACGACCACGCTTGACTATAGGTGAGGTGTTCTTCTGGTGATGAGCAGTGTTGAGTCTGAGCCAAACACGCCTTTTGGAATTAAGGCCAAACACTTCAACGTTGGTTTCATCAGACCATAGCATTTTTGTACACACATTTGGGAGATTTTGATAAAAACAACACAAGTTATCACCAAAAGAAACCTTTACATACAGTGAAGCACTATAATGGCAGCATTATGATTTGGGGCATGTTTTCTTCAACTGGAACTGGGGCCTTAGTCAAGGTGGAAGGAATTATGATCAGTTCCAAACAGGAGTCAGTGTTAACGCAAATCTTTCAAGGTTCTGCTTGAAAGCAAAACAAATGTCAGGAAAGCCTACTAAAACAGCACAAATGTATTTTGGGCTCATCAGAGGCGCTTTAAATGGTGGCAAGTGTGTGCTGACTCCCATTTAACATGAGCTTGAATGTGTTTGGTTAATTCTGAATACAGCTGTCTCATAAGAGGGTGCAACCACATTACATTTTTTTTTTTTTTTTTTTTTTTAACTTTCCAAAAGATTTCTTCAATATTCTAATTGAGTTGTACAGGTTGTAGGTCACAGTTATGGTGGTAAAATTGTGAAATGATTTGTCTTGGTGTATATATATTTTTTTTTAAATATCAAAATCTGCCATTTAAACAAGGGTGTGTAGACTTTTTTAATATCCACTGTGTTGCATTAATGGTGTGTTTCAAGTAGCCCCCAAAATATGTATTATTTTATGGAACATTTATGTGAAAAGAGGGTTCTGCAGAACATTCTAAAGCAATGGAGGAGGTCGTGACCTTGTCCAATGTACAGCATTTAACAAGAATAATATTTCACAAGAGACAAGGACAACAAGAGATGACATTTGTTGGCCACTGTAATGACCTTGTATCACAAGTATTTTGTTCTCATTCGTCAGAAGACATCAATGGTTCATATCCTTTTTTTTTTTTTTTTTTGCCCGTTTATCCTGGGGCGAATCAAACGCTTAGCATTGGTCACGTGAAGTTTTAACAATAGGAGTGAATGGAATAGCTATTTTAATGGAGTTTATGCAATGTAATACTTCAGCAAGTGATTTTCATCGTTTCGACTAAAGCCTGAACACAATCCTCAGCACATTTTATGTTTAATTTGTATTCAAATCCAGCAATAGAAGCAGAATAAATATAATGTGGTTGATGTGAGTCACTTTGTAATATCATGCTCATTAGTCCCGAATTTTTACTAAATCAAATCTGTTTGTGAGTGGATTAGGAGGGAAATTATTGTGTGTGGAATTAGGCCCTTATTGCCTCTGGATTTTCTTTTTCCTTTTATTGCAAAACAATAAATCCGGCGAAAGTCAATCAGCTGCTTGGCTAATGCAATCTTCATTGCAATGACATTTCAAATATGTATTACATACACACATTAGTAAACAAAATGCAAAAAAAATGCAACTACAACATGAGTATGAGAACTTTTTTTTTGAGGTAGATGTACAGTATGCATTGAGATTGCCCATTGTTTTATTAATATATGTTGTGTATGTATTTTTATATTTCAGTTTTTTTATTAATATTCTGTTCAATTAATAATCTTTCAAATGTATATTTATGAAGAAAATTTTATTCTGTTTGACTTAATTAAAAATAATTTCTAATGTATTTAAATAATTAGATTTTGTATTTTTTTTTAATCAACTGAAATAATTATGTGTACTATATTAATCCTACAAGCCCAAGTCTTTGCATGTGCAAGAATATATATATATATATATATTAATCATACATTTTATACATTTTAGAAAATGGAATTAATCCTGTTCTTACCTGTCAATTATGGTTACATTTAATCGATTTAAATAATAACCACATTTTATTGTTTGCTATAATTTGTCATTTGTATTTATTTTATAAATATTTTATGGAGAAAATGTATAACCATTTTCCCTTTGAATGTATTTGAATAAATATTTTTAACAACTAATATACTACTACGATCACAGCATTATCATTACTTTTTTTTTTTTTTTTTTAATTACAATAAATATACAGCAGACTTTTCATCACATTCACAGCTCTTGCATTGGATGCCGTTAGATTTTGTAGGTATAATCCAACCATAAAACAAAACCAAAAAAAAAACAACAACAAAAACTGACCCATTGAGTGAATGTGCACCACGTGGTGCCACACGGGTGTTGCTCGACTTTCAACCTGAGGGGTAAAACAGCAGAGTTTATCAGGAATCTTAAACAGTCACAGTTGAGCCACGCAGGCCCCCACGCGGCACACCGTGTTTTCCCGCTGCACGCTGGCCGTGAAAGGGGCTCATATGACTCGGCGTGTGCGTAATGCTCTTAGCGGCGAGCTGATGGGCCGCGGTGGCTGCGCTCTCTAAGACCAAGAAGCCATGATGGAGTTTCAACGCGTGTGCGTGTGTGTGTGCGTGTGCGTGTGTGTGTGTGTGTGTGTCTGCTGAGATTACTGGGCCGAGTATCTTTATCCTGCTGGTAGATTAGCCGCTAATAACGAGGGAGAAGCCCACCCCTATGCGAGAGATTGGAACAAGGGCCGCCGCTGTGTGGAAGACGAGCGGCTTTCGGAGCCCTGCGCCTCGGCCTCGTAAATACCGAAGCCCCACCGCCAGTCACCGGACGGAGGCTGCGGGAAAGGACATTTAGTATATCGCTGTCCCACACCTAACTATAGTAAACCATACACTGATGCCTTGAGATACAAGTTTATTGTGTTCCTTTACCATGACTGTAACGCAAAACAATTCTCTTAAATCATCTTTCCCCATTGAAATGTATAGAAATGCCATTAATCTGTTCCAGCTTCCCCAAAAACAACAACAACAACAGCAGCTTGTGTCATGTTTTCAAGAAGGAAAATGGCCCTCTGTAACAGTGGTCCCCAACCACCATTTGGTACTGGACCACACCCAACCTCCCCAAAACAAAACAAGAATGTTAGTCGACAAACATTTGGCGGTCCGCGATCGCATAAAGTTAAATGCACGAGCAAACCTGGACTAAGTCAGGCCCATACAGTTCATTTGAAGATTTAAAGAAATAGTTCATTATTACTCAGTTCTGTCCTTTGCACATTTTTGTACTTAGTCTGTGCTCTGAATTTGACTTTTTAAACACTTGTCCACAGACGACTGACGGAAAATAGACTTTTGGCTAACTCTGGCATATTTACAGCAATGTTTATTAATGTGCATTGTCCCGCTTCAATAAACCTTTAAGGTAACAAATAAATGAATGTGCTTAATGTTCATCAATTCAGCTCTTACAAATGGGAGCGTAAAGAAATAACTGAAAATGAATTAAACTAGAGGCACAAAATAGAAAAAAGAAAGACCATTAAAAGCTTAATGCAACCATAAAAGACTGATTTTGGAAGCATGATTCAGAGTGCTCTAATGACTTATGTCTGCGTGGTTGTATTGAGCCAACACGGCCAGTGATGTGGACCCTCTTCGTGCGGCAGATACAGTACATGTCACTGCTAATGGACATCGAGTACTTCCCTTTTTGTATGTGGCTCTCTTCTGGGCAAGCATGGCAGACATAAAACCCATTTCTCGATCCATAACTGAAGCACGTACTTACATTTGAGAATCCACGACCGCACGCACACACACACACACACACACGAAAGGTACACAAATAAATAAAAGGATGTTTGTGCAGCAACATGTGCAACTACATAATTAAGATTCGTATTCATAAGCATTGATTTCTAATACATTTTTAATTAGAACAACACGCAGTAGAGCACAGCCGAGGCTGAACAAGTTCTGAATTGGCTCAGCTTTAAATTGTACACTTTCAGAGATACTTAGCTCCTGCATGTGCTTGAAGTTTGTCTTAAAAGTTTCAAGGTTTACTCTCTGAGAAGGTAATGAAAATATCCCAATAAAGCAGGGTTAGCTAAATTATTTTACATTTATTCATGATGCATATATTGCCTGTGTAACGTTGTAAATTAAAGCAGCAAGTAGCAATGGACGGTCTCTCACACCCCCTTTTTCACGGCAAATCCTCAAAATGATCATCGAACTTTGAAGCCCACGTAAGATGGCGTAGTAAAAAACATTTGTCAATTTAGCATGGCCCAGTTGTGTGGGATACCTGCTTCATATTGGGGTCTCATTTGGATGAAAAAGTACAAGTCTTGGAATTTGCCTGATATTGCTGTGTCAAACCAAAAAGGTGGCTTTCTGTTCAATTTCCTGAATGGGTTCTTGAGACTTTTCCGTGGACCTCGTTATGATGAAAAATGCATACATTTTGATCAGGATACAAGCGCTTAATAAAACTGGTGTTTTTTGGGGCATGTTGAGGCCCCCAAAGATGAGTTTTCTTTCATCCAAAGAATAATAAACAGAGATCCCTAAATATAGTCCACTGACACCACAAAAAGTTAAATATCTTAATTTAATGACAATATATTTGGTTACAACTGCTTCAAAAAGTCTCATGAAAGTTCAGGACAAAGTGATATGGGCTATTGCTGAACCAAAGTCAAATTATGTACGTTGAAAACTCCAGTGTGTTTGACAAAGTAATGCACGTGTCTAAAAACTGATAGGTTAATTCAGCCTGCTGTCACTGCAACACAAACCTCCAAAATGTAGAAAAAGTCAACTCCTCGGTGGTGTCCAACATCAGCTCCGCTTGTCCCGAATGTTCATCAGACTGGAGGCGTACGACTTTGCTCTCTTGGCTGCAAAGAAATGTAAAAAAGGGGGAGAATTGTCTTGGTTTTGTGCGTGTGGTTTCATTTGTATCCATACACAGTGGTACATTTTTTTTTAAATAAAAAAGTTGGGGGGGGAAAATACAGTCGAGTGGAACCCCGCATAGAATTTGCAAATTCACCTATTAGTGGATTTTCGGGGGGGACCTACCCCCTGAATGGCCCACCATGGATGACACAACAAAGTTTAAAGATCAAAATCTTATCTTTTAAGAAATGTCTGCATTTAAGTCATGGTCACCCCACAACACCCCCTCCCAGCCCAAAACTTCACTATCACATGAGTCAGTCCAAGTGCACCCCCCCCCCGCCACCCACCCACCCAACCACCTTACCAGCCCACAAAGACTAAAAAAACTCTGTCAAAATATGTGCATGCGACAATGGGGGAATTAAGCGGGTTACTCACGGTGTATGAGCTTGCGTTTCTTTTGTTCTGAGTGAAGGAAGCTGCTCAAGTAGAAAATGATGGGCAGAAAGAGCATGAAGCTGGACACGGCGATGACAGGCACCGTCTCCTCCCGGGGAAGGGAACATTTGAAGTTCTTACTCCACAGCCTGCGGGTCATGTTCATCTGAGAACGAGGCAGAGTGCCAACATAAGTGCCGACCACGATGAGCACAACGATGACATGATATCCCTAATAGGTCCACCCGTTTTGGCGTTACTTGCTTTGGAAATACAACATTTGTAATTAGCAAAAGTAGGCAAACGACGTGCTGACACTTAAAGTCACAACACTGGAATTAAAAGTGAAGACAGTAATGCTGCCGTCAGCTTCCACGCCACCCCAATGTGCAACAAACAGCAAAAAAAGAGCTAAGACTTTGGAAAAATGTTAATCACATCCAAATCCCGAGGCTAAAAAAAAAAAAACACCTTTGTGCAGTTTGATTGTTTGGCTTGTCACGACAGCAACTTTCTCTGGGACGTATTTTGTATAATAATGCAGGTATGTTCATTTCAAGTAGCAGGAAGGAAAAGGTGGGAAAGCGCTTCATTCTGGCGTGAAGTTACCGGTAGCTACTTTGAATTGGAAATATCAATATGATAATTCCAGAAAGGAAATATTATAAGGAGCAATATGGTAAAGTGCTAAACACATTAGAGCATCTGATATGAAAACAAAAATAAAACGATATTGTTTTTAAAAGCTTCTCTGGCATACGTACACCATCCTCGATGTCAATACACATGGTGCCATTCTTCTCCATTCCACTGTACAGCTCATTGAGCCCCTTATATGCGCTCTTACAGTTTTTGCACAGCTCTGTGTGGTTGCCCTGTGGAGACATGACAAAATAGGGCAAACCTTCCGCTTTACAGCATCAATCTGTGGGAATCACTAATAAGCAAGGGAGTACCTGCTGGTATCTTTCAAAGCAGGTGAGAGTTTGGTTGAGAATGGACATGAAGTACAGCGTGTCATCGGTGAGGCTCCGGAATCCGTCGTTGATACAATCTACATCAGGAAAGAAGCGGCAGGTTTGTCATTTTCAGTGAGCAGTTGCCTCATTTTTTAAAAAGAGAAATCATTAAGAATTGTGTCAAGTGTGCAGAAGTGACTGGTGATTAATCATGTTTTAATCATCATCAGTCAAGGCAATTGAGGACAAAAATGGAGAGCGCTACATGGCTGCAACCAGCTGTTGATTCACTCTCAACTACAATAAACCCTTATTCGCCCTAAACTGTAAAATATAGCGCAACCTATGACCCCAATGCCCTTGAAAATAAATGTCTTACAGTTGACGTGTTTCAAAAAAGCTTAATAGATTTATACTAGTGGCAGCGGGACACGGAATGACAGCGAGGAACAAGGGCGGCGACACAAAATGAAGCTTCGCCAGATTATTATGTCCAAGAACGCGCAGACAAAAACTGTGCGACAACTACAACTTTATTCAGCATATAAAGAACGTTACTGTCATAACACTTGTCGGAATACAGGCGATGTGTGTAAATCATAGCTACTGCATGTGGTGTTTTAAAAAAATAATACTAATAATAATTTAATGCCCACTGTGTAAATAGTAACCAAAAATGTCTTCACATGCAAAGAGTCAGTACCGCTAAAAGGTTTGGGGACCGCTGTGTTCCACCTCATATGATGATTGCAATGTGACTCTACTCTCGACAGCACAACTGGTGGTTTTGCATTCATTTTCCCTCTATGATGTTTTACTATTAGTGTTGCACAAAGTGTTGGCTTGTCATGCAAACACAAAGCGTTAAGGATCGTTTTGACGTGCGAGTTAGGGCACACACAGCTTTCATATGACTCTCATAAACTTGATATCGTACACATTGCTACATGACACAGCCTTGACATACCATACATAGCACAGTGGTGTAAAACTGCATAAATGGTCAGCTGTGAACTAGAACTGGGTCATTGTGTTTCCTCGACTCCATAAATAACGAAAGAGCAACTCTTTCCTCAACAACATATTTCTCTAATTCACAAATTCCAGACGAAATAAGAATGCACATAAGAGATGTCTGATTTATCGAATAATCATGGGTGCAGAGCGGAACTAATAAAAGTCACATGCTTTGTCTCGAAAAGTCATATGATTCATCACCGCAGGAGGGCGAGTCATACTGCATGTAAATGTCCATTGCAATGAAGTGTTTCACTACTTCTTCACTTACTGTCGCAGGCTGCTTTGGTCCACAGGTCCTGCAGGTTGTCGAAGAGCAGATAAACCAGCATGAGACGGTCACTGCGCAACAAGCTGTCCCTGCAGCTCTCATTGCCAGGAGCCGACTGAAGACATTTAGCAGCAAAAGAAAAACAAAAAACAACAACTAACCGAGGCAGAGGTTTAGAGTTGCTTCCTTCTTGTAGGAAGTAAACATCGCAAGACTAGTGACTCATGATGAGACACGCATTTCCAAAGTCAACTGTGTTGTGGTACCTGCTCTGAGGAGATGTTCATGTAGGTGGTCACCAGGCTGCCGTAAGCGCCGAAGCAGTTCTGGCACACTTTAACCGGCCGCGCAGCCGGAACCAGGCAGTTGACATAGGCCACGTAACGTTGGCCAAAGAGGCGCAGCAGCTCGCTGCAGTAGTCGCTCACCTCCAAGTCGTCCGGGAAGGCGGACAGCAGCAGGCTGACGGGGGCCGC
This sequence comes from Phyllopteryx taeniolatus, assembly GCF_024500385.1. Lineage (NCBI taxonomy): Eukaryota > Metazoa > Chordata > Actinopteri > Syngnathiformes > Syngnathidae > Phyllopteryx > Phyllopteryx taeniolatus. The sequence continues at coordinate 12,753,880 of NC_084519.1, forward strand.
CGCCGGCTTGACAACCGGCGACTCGACCGCTGGCGAGACGGAAAGTGTGGCGTTAGCTCCTTCGCTTGACGCCACAGCGCAAACATACAACACCCACGCGGTTAAAAATGCGTTGTGGTGAGAAAGAGGCATGTTTGACAGCTTAAATGCGTCTGGGTTTGCTCGTCTGCCTCAGAGGATCCATCACTTCCGGGTTTGGGGATCATGTGACAGTTGAACATCTCGCGAGATCCCACGGTGACAGTCAGGAGCAGAAGTTTACATAACAAAATAAAATGTACTACGACTACTAATACTAATAATATTAATAGCAATATTATAATAATAATAATAATAATACAATAATTTTATTTTAAATACTAATTTTAACTACTGTACTTCAGTTCTTTTCAAAAATGTTGTGCATCATCATCACGTGACGAAAGCTTTTTTTTAATTATTATTTATTTTATGAATCTGAATATGCCTGCTAGATAACACAAATGTGCGTATCTGCATTTGTTTTGTGTGATTTCAAAATACTATATCAAACTTTAATTCATTCATCCAACTACCCATGTATCAATCCATCCATCAACAGTCTATCCATCGAGGCATCCATCTATATATATATATATATCAATCGATCAGTCAATCAATCTATCATCGAGCTATCCACCTATATATAATCTATCAATCTTTCTTCCCACCTTTCACCATCTGCATCTATCTCATCCTTTCCCTAATACACCATTGCATCAACTAATCATAGCGTAAACGCTTCAGGCCCCCGCACTGATTGTGATAATTGTCACGAAGCCCTCGAATCAAGCGGCGGCAGTCAATGGCCGCTAATGTGAAATTAGTGGCTTTTGATAAGGCTCAGGCCGCATCAATTCTGCAGTCATCGGGGCCTAATGAAAATAAGGGAGACGAGGACACGCGGCACCGTCTGCCTATTCTAATGGCCGCGTGCCACTCGAGTGGTAAATATAGGGGTCTAGCTCCCCGAAACGTCGCACACGACGACGAGAGCAGCTCATTAACTCTACTATCCACCGACTAATTGTTCAGACGTGGCCTCGTTCCTTTATCTTTTCCCAAAGTCAGGCCTATCTCAAAGTCCTCATGGAAGCCTGCATGACGCCCGACATTGTCAAGTCATTATCATGTGCGTTATCATTAGGATTAAAGTAGCAACTTGTACATTAGTATGACAGATAAGGCAGTGGTGGGGTTCATCCTGATTACAGCGTTATTTGACGCTCTTCCTCTGCGAGTCTAATCAGGAGCACACCAAGTGTAAAAAAAATAAAATAAAAAAAAAAACGGAATATCATTACTGGAGATGACCGTTATTGTCAGATGCCGGCATTCATTAGCATGTGCTAGATAGAGGAACCAAGAGGACAAAAATCATCAATTAGACTGATCAAATACATGATGATGATGATGATGAGAGCTCTTGAGGAACTATACATAGCCGAGCTCAAAGCTGTTGAACTTTCTCTTGATTTTACGCCAGACAAAAAGCCCATCAAATGATGCCAAAAAGGACTTGCACGAACACGCCGAGGTATTCTGTAGAAAATGTAGGCTGTATACTGTAATGTCTGTTATTGTGCAGAAAATCACCCCCGTGCATGGACGGCTCGTGCTCATGTCTGAATAAGCCGATCAACACGTTCTTAAGGGAATTTAGTAGGAAAACCACACAAAAGTTAAGCACTGTATTACGTTGTTTGGTGTAAAACCTCGTAGTGATGAACTCCACATACATGGCTGCCAGGACACAATCCACAAACATGGCCGACATGCACTAAAACGTAAACTGTTGAATCTGCTCTTTGTAAAATTTTGTAATGCGCAGTATTTAGTCGAAAACAAACATCTTATCGTTGCTCATTTTCAGTTCAGTGTTTTAACACTTAACACTTCAACACTATAACGTTTGACTTCCTGATACCGTATATAGGCGGTGTCCCAAAGGCACTTTACAAGTTATTGCCATCACATGCATATTACAATTCACGATATCCCTGACAAGTTTCTTGAAACAGGATCTAATTTTGACCAACCACCCAGGGGAAGGTCTGTTACTTTCCACCACTGATGCAAATGCTGAATTCCTAGAGAAGGCATGTACGCAAACCCAGGGAAAGTCTCGTCGAAGGGCTGCACTGGAATTCAAGACCTATTTATGAATTCTTTAAAAATCCATGTTAGGGTATTAATGTTTTGCAGCTTTATTTTGTTTCTGTACAAAAACTTGCGTCCTATTAAATTTCCATTATTAATTCTGTTAATAAAGTTATAATTACCTATAGCATTTGGCCAAATGCTGTCTTATTATATCATTAATTATTAAAAATCTCAAAAATATTTTAAGTTCATGAAATGTCATACAGTTTAGCAATGTGATAATGCCTAAGTCTCGATTATTTAAAAGAATCGGTACTGGTATTATTGATACTGCATGTATTTACTTGGTGTCAGATTTATACCAAATCTTGCAATATTGCAAACTACTACTGTCCTCTTTTACAGAAGTCATTTGATATTGTTGGCTCCAAGAATGATTTGAGGTGAATACGTTGTGTCTTGCGCCAGCCTAAAAAAATGAAACTTTCTGCTGTTCAAAAAAAAAATACCACCTAGTCTGGAGAAGAAAAAAAAAAACATACATACTGTATGTAAGGTGTATTTTTTCAGTTGCCATCATTAGCTATCTTAACATTTTCTGTTAGTCAGTTCACAATGTTAGCAATGCTATGGGAACACATTCTTAGTATGTGTAAAGTAAATAAGAGGGGAAAATATTTTGTGTACAGTACTGAGATTTTTCTTTCTGTTGTGCCAAGTTAGCAAAATGACTATACTCATTCACTGCTAGCCTTCCCAGTTAACATGGATATTTGACTTCAAAAGCCGTCAATGGCAGTGATGAACAAATAAAATAAATAAAATCACTTTTACTTTCATACTCAAGTACATTTCAGAGTCTGTACTTTTCACTTGTAGACCTGTTTCGTGAAGGTGTCAGATAAGAGCCCACGTTTGTCCCCCACCCCCTTTTTTTTTTTTTTTTTTTTTTTAACCCTTACCACTGATTTCACTTATTTTAGCCTCTATGTTGCTTGATCCTTGTTTAGCATTTATTTTTGGGGGGGATGTTTTTATGATGAGAACGCTTTGCCCGTGGATTCCACACAGGTTAACTCGCAGCCGCCTTAAACTTGCCTCTTTGGGGCGGCGGAGAGAAAAGTAGCTGTAAAGTTATGCAGAAGTTATTCTTCATCCCTCGGGCCGTCCCTAATCCGCCCAAAACCTCATTCTTTCATCGGAGAACTGTGCCTCCTTTCTTGTGCCCCCCTCTCTATACAACATAAAGTCAGACTGCATTTAATGGTTATGTCGCGATGGGAGAGGGGCTTTCTTCTTCGCCCTTTCTCCCCAATATCGCCCTTTTTCGTCGTGTGAGTCTCCCAACCCGCGGGGACCCCCATATTCTTCCCTCGGCGTCTGACTCGAATCGCAAACTAACCCTGATTTTCACCACTTTGCTGGGAATCGCGGGGAGTGATAATAGAGATTTCGCTTTCATTTTATACGCTTGACTTGGTTATTGTTGCTCTGCTCCTCTCCCGTGAGTCTCCTCTTTTCTAGGGATTAAGCCCTGACTTCGTCCCCGCTATACTGGCTGCCGAAGTGGCCCCGGGATGACAATTGACACAGATCAAGGCGGCCCTATTCTGTTCTTTTTCAAAAGCACTCCGCTCACTCCATTTGGAATGAAGCAGTTGGACCGGACACAAGGGATGTTCTTCGCTTTGCTTCCCACAAATCAATGGCGACAGCAAAAGTTGCATTTTGCATTTTGCTGTAGAAAGCCATTTGAGCATTTGTTGGATGTCCTGAATATCCATTTTAAGGTCCATGTACTAGTTCACGCTTTATCCTCACTAGTAAGACAATTCGGACACGAGTATCATGACTGGGGCACACTAGTGAACAACTGTCTTACTAGTAATACTTTTTCCACGACTGCCTTCGACTACTGTATGACATTTCTACATAATAGTAAGACAACTTTCACAGTTCTCTAAATAAAAGGAAAAGCGGGTTTGCTTCAAGCTGTTTATCATTCCCAGTTGAAGTTTACTGTAAAACTCACACATAAAAACAAGAGAATTAAACGTTGTGTATTTTTAAATCCCAAAATGTTCAACCAATTAATATAATGTATGCAAAATGCCATGGATGGATTAATTTAGCGAAATCTGCATCAATGTTATGGTCATTATAAACCTTCAAACAACTGCTAATTTAACACACACGCAGCGTCAACACATAGAGACAAAGCATGCAGCAGTACTCACATCTTTCTGCTCTGTGGGAACAACACATTACTGGAGCTTAGTTAGGGACCTTCTCTGCCTCTGCTTCTCGCCATTGTTAACGCTGTGCGCGTCAAGAACGGCGGAAAGCTAAATCTAGGATCCCAAAACACCACTGGTGCGCCTATAAACTTCGGCGATGACCATCGGCAGCAGGTGTGACGCATGAGACTGTGCCCACCAACGCTCGGCCAGGAAACTGAAAAACAAATCACGGCAACATTTGTTGCCGTGGTATTATATTAAACACTCACATACACACGTCAGAAATCTAAGATAAACGGAATGGCAGCTGACTCCCACCATGCTAAGCGCAATTTAGCCTTAGGCTAACGTTAGTCAAAGTCAATGCTGTTTTACCTCAACTAAGCCAAGATGTCAACTACTCAGGGTCGCTAAGTGAAACAGTCTTGGTTTTAGTTCCGCTTGTTCGGCAGAGAGAGATGTTTGAATTGCGTAGCGCCATTTTGTCATTGTGTTGTGTCGTTGGCACTGCCTTCACACTCAAAAGGTTTCTCTATACATTATCAACTTTTCAGATTGGAGCATTTATAACATAGCTGATATTAACTGATTAGGATTGTACAAAAACACAAAACAAAAAAATTAGTCGGTCTAAGCCTAGCTTATCCTCCCGATCTTGGCCTCCAACATGGCTGACAAACAAATTTCATCTATATTGTGGGGATTTACTCTCTGGTCCAAAAAGGCATGGCACTACTTCCGACATGCTAAGTGTTTACAATTTTTGCACATATGAAAATGTCTGTGCGCTGTCATCACTGCAGCAGGGTTCATGCATCGTCTGAGTCGCCTCCAATCAGTCTGCTGAGGGAGTGTCGCGCACTCTTCCGTGGGTCACTTGGGTCGGCCCTCTCCTGGAAGAGCCGCCCCGGTGCTAGTACAGCGAGAAGGGGAGGCTGCGGGCGATGGGATAATTACCAAACAGGCAGCCGACCGCAGAGACACAAAAGCCGCTTTGACTTCCCCACTGCCGGTCGCCCCGGCAGGGACGGTCCCCGCGCTCTCTCTCCCCCCACTCAACCCCAGAACACCTCTCGTGGCTCCCGAGAAGCCCGGACGTCTTGTTCCATAACAAGATGCAAAAGTGACTTCTTTCAGCTCCACTGAACTGAACATAAACCCCCAGCGCCAACCTCTAGTGCCCAAAGAGAACAAGGGAGGACGGGTGGGCCGGGATGGAGCTGGTGGGAGGGTGACAGCCGGGGGGGGGGGGGGGGTTGACAGATTGTTCAATAAAGTTGTTATTCACTTTAATATAACACGAGGTGTCCAAAGTCTGGCCCCTGACAACTACTAATACTACAAATGATAACAAATTTGTTTTAAGTATATTGTTTCTAGATATGCAAACAAACTTTGAAAAATGAATAGGAAACAAACCATTCATCATAACGTCCCGGTGAATAAAGATAATTCCATTTCCAAAGCAAAAATAGTTTGCGCCACGTCATTTCTGCTTCATGTCAAGGTCATGGCGTGACCATATCACATCGTTAATCTTCAAGAAACTGCTTTAAAGATTGTCAGCGCACAACAGATTGCTCTTGTTTTGATTCTGAATGTGGAGAAGAGAACCTGTCGTTGCTCAGTGCAGGGGTGGATCTTTTCTCGTGGGATACGGGGCGTGGGCCACCCCCCAAATGTTGAAAATCCCAAACTATACGCATTTATCATGTTTAAGAGAAAGTTGTATAGCAGTAATTTTTTTAAATAACTACAACACACACACACACACACACATATATATATATATATATACACACACACACATATATATATATATATATATCTATATAAAAGGTGATGCCTGATCTTTAAACCACATGCATTAAATTCAAGGCCCGAAGGCAAGATCCGGCTGTCCATGTAGCCCATGAAACCATGACATTTTCCTGACATCAAAATGACAACAACAAAACAAAAAAAACAAAAAACAATGGATGTACAATAAGGTAGGTACCAAACCGGGATTTTTGGCCTGCCGTTTCACCACGAGTGGCCCCCTGAAGGCTACCGTAACTATGATGTCGCTTGCAATGAAATATGTTTGACACCCCTGCTTTACCAGAAACAGAAACAAAAAACTGAAGAAATGACTGCGACACAATTTTTTTTAACTTCAGGTCCGGGTGACCCCCCCCGCCCCACTCTCTCCCCTCCCCGCTCTGCTGACAGTGACATAGCAATGAAAGCAAGACGTGTTGTAAACATAATGGGGCTCAGGGGTGATTGTTTCTGGCAGGCTACAAAACACATCAGCCCTCCCCTCAAATTAGTCCCCCAGGAGGGGGGGTCAAGTCCCAGGGGAGGCACTGACATGACGGCATGCCTGCACATACTAGCTCCGACATGCATCATGTGGCCGCCCTTCAAAACAGTCATTACAACATGATACACTTTGGGCAGCCAGCTTTAGCAGTCACACAATGGGCTCAAAGCTTCAAGGGTGAGATTGCATACCGCAACACATCAAGGCTCACTTCATCCAAGAGACATTTTCAAAGACAAAACCCAATGCTAACTGGCTTTAAATTAGGCCAAAATGGCGTTTTCATCTAGCCTCTCAGCAAAGGTGAAAAGTTCTAATTTTTCATTTTTCATTCATACATGCTACTGTATCTGACTGTTTGTTGTGATGGTGGTGTTTGGAAGTTTTGCTGTTGTTTGACACGCAGACGTTTTCTATTCAAATCTTGTAATAAAAAGCAACAGGTCCACGACCCCGTGCTTGAAAGGTCACAAAGGGACTAAACAGTTATCTGGTGCGTTAGCATTAGCATTAGCCGTGATATGTGAATTGAGGTGGGATGCGGGAGTCAGAAAAAAAGCCTTCTCCACGTTGAGGGCAGATTCAGCCCAGATGCATGCGGCGATGTTAGCTTTGAGTGGCCCCCGCTCTCCCTCCCCTCTGGCTCCTTCCGACTTCCCAAGCCCCCAGGTTGCCTTTGCATGACATCATCCCCAAACTATGCCCCCCACACCCATGTGAATCTGAGCTGTCACAATCGGCAGCCGGCCCACCATTAAACTGTACGCCAGCCCCATACGTTTCCCCTCTCTTCTTCACCTCCTCCTCCTTCCTCTTCTTCTTCTTCTTCTTCTTCTTCTTCTTTCTGAACCCCCAGAAAGGCATTGTTTGAGTCAGGGCCTGATCAAAAAACTGTTGCCCGCCAACCACGGGGCTTTCTGTAAATTCAATGAGGCCACCTTAAAGATTTTCCTAATTAATGGATGACATCTTTGGCTGGAGGAGAGGCGAGGCATTCTGCTACGGCTCGCTCTTTGTTCGCCTCCTAATTAACTTTCCCAGGTCACTCAGGTCCCCGCAACCTGCGAGTGAAGAGCTCCCATTGAGGAGGCAGTTGTAAACTTACTTTTTTCTTGCCTCGGCACTTAAAAGGGGAACGCAACTATAGGGAACAGAAAATATCCTATTTAAGTCCTTTGTGCGTGAACTGCTTGCACATGTTCCAATAAAGGAAGTCTTCTAAATAAGCTGCCGTGTTGCTCTCCGCTACCCCCTCGTCCTTGTCCCACCTCTTTTCTCTCCCAAGTTATGACTGATAGCTGTGTGGTTGAGCGAGGGCGGGTGGGGTGGTAGGGCAAAGGACAGCATCTGGCCATTGTGGAGTTGTGAGCATCTCCAACTTTGGGGGAATTTAAGGACGAGAAACTTGGATAATGCTTGAGAAAATGTGGTGAATATGAAAAACATAAGTGGCTCTTCACCCTCAGTTGGCTGTTTGCTTTTTTTTTATTTTTTATTTTTTTTAAAGGACCCTGCTGCTTTTACCATGACTACTTTAATTTTTTTTTTATGTTTTTCCTACTCTATCAAAATGTAGTAGCTACTCATAAAAGCCTTTTTTCCCCTCATACAACATTATATGTGCAGAATTAAATAATGAAAATTCTGTATACATCTCTGGAATTCAATTGTAATATGTGTCTTTAATCTCGTATATATATAGGCACTATTTTGCCTTGTACGCCCTCCTATTATAATTCATAATACAGGTATAATCTTTTCATTCTTAAGGGACGTCATTACCATGAAATGTGATCCACAAGGAAAATATAATGCGTTAAATAATCATAGCGAAATGTTCCCGTTACTTTAATACATTATTGTTTTCACAATTTTAGCAATAGTTACAGGCATTTGTTCCGAGGAGTGCAGTTATTTAGTTATTTAGTTTGTACTGGTGAAAATCTTCAATGCCACAAACATTTTTTTATTTTTTATAATTTTCTTTGTTTTTTATTGCATCACCGTATGTTTGCACATGATGGCATGAAGCTTGAAAACAGTAAGACTGGAGAAATTAATAAAGTGCCATTCTTAGGATTGCCAAATCAATATTTATAAGAACATACGTTGAAGGGTATAATTGCTTCCCATTACGCCTTTGTCACTTCTTATTGAAGTTTGGACAGCGTAGTATACTATATGTAATACAACTTCTAATTTTTTCAAGTTACCAGCCGTAGCGTGTTCCATTTCTTGCTTTGTGTTGATGAGCGAGCTTCAGATACACCGCAAGTGAAATAAAAATTTGAAAATTTGTGTTTTTGCCCCCCGTGTAATAGTAGTTGTATGTATGTTCTGCTTACCGTACACGTTATGCATTATTTTGTTGTACTCTAATCTCATAGCCTTTCATATGTCGGAAAGGTTAAGCATGTAATAATTGACTTGACAATCCAATTCTCATCAATGTAATAGTTGCAGTTAGGTTCTCCTAAGATTTTTTGTTTATTTATGCGATGTAATATTGAAATTTTCTTAATCTGTTTGTTGTCTTATTTCTAATTACTCTTTACTGTTGCTTCTCATACAAGGCCCACTCCAGTGTGTTTTTCATCAGTATGTGTGTGTGTGTGTGTGTGTGTGTGTGTTGCCCTATTATTTCCTATGGGGAAAAACTTGGACCTCAAAAGCGGCAGGCTCACTAAGAATTAACACTGACTGGAGACCGTGACCCTTGAACGTGACTTGGCAGCAGGCAAACGTCAGGTAAAGTCGGTCAGAAAGCGAGACTGACTGCTAAACAGAGCAGCTCAACAGCCCGGTTGGCTGAGCGCTGGGAGCGATTCCAAGTGATTTTCATGATTCCTGGTGACAGCTTGCTGGCTTTTAATGTTCCCATTAGTTAAATGATGCCTGAAGACAATTATGCTTTGCATAGAAGAAGAAGAAAGAAAAACAAAAAAGAAAATCAACATTTTATCACATTCTTACTTGCATATAGTTTATATATGTAACGCATTATTCTTCTTCCGTTCGGCTTATCCTGTGACGCATTAATGTGCAAATAAATGATTAAAACATGGTTTGTTTGTGCTAAAGGGTCACATTTGATTTTCAAAACAAACAGAAGGGCCATGTGGTTGTTTGAAACACACGTGTAATTAATTCTCTTGCGTTTATGTTTAGTTTGACAGTCAACAACTGGGAGTGGTATTAAATCTTTAAAAAAAATCAAATAATTTTGGGGGAAAAATCAAGGCATTGCTGTATGTTAAATAGATAAATGAAAAATGAGGGTTTTTATGCCTACAAAAGCAGATTTTTTTTTAGGATGCAGCTCCTGTATTGGATTTCATTAGAGGTTACTTATCATTTTTCAAATGTGAGCTGAGCGAATGACCGCACCTGTTTCTGAGTAAAAGCTGGTGTCATGACTCTCACGTTTGTCTTTGCAGTGTCAACACACTAAGCCCCTCTACTCAGCTGTCATAATTTGTTAATAAGTCTTTTCACAGAGAAAATGGTAGACGGGTTGGGGGGGAAAGAATAGACTGCTCTTCACTACCTACTGAAAGCAGAGGTCCATCCCGAGAGGGGAACCCAGGGGCGACATCAGACCGATTTCAGAGCAGCCACTGATGGCATCTCTGTATATTTTAATATTAATGACCCCCGGGCGCAGAGCGGCCCGTCTAAGCCTCCAACAGGTGCCCCCTGGCGCACTCGAGCCGGGGATCATTGAGAGGCTGGCTATCGAGGGCCGCTGGCCTGTAAAGGCCGCGTATGAAGAAGACAAGGAAACGCGACAGAAAGAGAGGCCGGCGCGGATGGAGAGTCAAGCCACGTTTTTGAGTCACTTTCCCCAGCTGAAACACAGGTCGATACGCGCCCCCCTCGCGCCACCACCAGCACCCCTTGAGAAAGAGATTGACTTTTGTTTGGAGTTTGTGAGAAGTGGGAATCAGAAGCGGGACAATGGGACTCCCCACGGTGAGAGGCTGAGAGGAGCCATCTCAAATCAGTCAGCCAGGGGACTGACTAATCCGTCCATTGTCCCTCCCCAGCCACCGGCCGCACATCAACACATTCGCCCCCCGTTGTCCCCCACCCTCATGCAGTGGGATTTGCTCTCCCCAACAGCCAGTTTTGTCCAAGGCAGTTCGAGCGGAAGTTTCTCACTGACAATTTGCCCCAAATAGATTTGTCAGAGCGTCCAAACTGCGCCGCGCCGGCCCGTCGTTTTTCCTGAGTTTGGGGTCTAGAAACTCCGACCCTTTCGTCTAAGGAGAGCACTTTGCACAAGTGTGCAGATGTGCGCAGATTTGCCTCATGCACACAGCTGCACTGTGTGTTACACAGTGGAGGAGACTTGTGGGCTTGTATGAGTGACGTTTCTTGGAAAGAATTCAAAGAAACGGGTCCTCACAAGATGTTTCTGGGGTCGACTTATTAGAATGGCCTCGTGGTTAGAACGTCTGCCTCACTTTTCCGAGGTTCGCCGTTTGAATTACGCCTCGGGGTGTCCTGTATGCTGATTACAAGTTCCCGCGTTTCAAAAACATGCACGTTAGGTTAACTGAAGAATTCCCCATTGGTGTGAATGTGATGAGGAAGAGTTGTTTGTCTGTATGTCCAATTGCAATGGGCTTGAGACCAGTCCAGAGTGTATCCCGCCTCTCGCTCAAAGTCAGCTGGGATCGCCTCTAGCGCATTTGAGACCCTAATAAGGACAAGCACTATAGACAGTTGATTTTTGTGACTCACCAAAGTCTGCCATGATGCCCTGCCCACACGCAAAATGAAAAATGAAATTCTTCACAATTTCGCTCTATGTGAAACTGGTTGACCTTGTGCAGCTGAGTTATTGGAATTGCACGTTTTATAGCGAGTCACCAACCTTCGCTGCCAGGCTCCGCCAACACGCAATGACAAAAACGCAAATGTTTCACATTTACCATCTGTCTGTCTGTCTAGTATACTGTACATAGTCCAATTTTGGTAGCCATTAGATTAAATCTGTAGAACAAATGAACAGGTTACTATAACTAACCTTATTTTTGAAGGACCCCAGGAAAGATCCTAAAAAGGTTGCTTGAAACCAAAACAGCACGCCTCCTGTGTGTTTTCAGGCATGGGTTGTTGAAGCTTTTTGTGGTTCAACTCATGATAGACATGTCTATTAGATTCAATTTTGCTATGTGAAACAGGATTCTGGGGGCTGAACATTCTTGAAAGTACCCCTTGGAAATGTCCAAAATGTATCTAAAACGGCCACTTTACACCAGAACGGCAATAAACAAGCCATACTCCCAAATTTACACTTCATTCTTTTAACAAAGCACAGGCACAGCCTAGCCCCTCCTCCTAAGATGGTCACTAGCATGCTCGCAAATTTTCACTCAGGGGTCATTACAGTCACCAGTGGTGGTGGTCTTGACCAGCCGTGCGCGAATACAAAGTTGATCCCTCAACTGTCCTTCTTGAAAAATGGAGTTTGCTCCCAATTTCACCTCTCAAGACAGATCCACTTTTGGAAGTCGTTCGGCATGTCTATCATAAATAGGGATGGGAATCCAAAACTGGTTCTTTCCCAGTAATTCCATTGCTACAATTCATTGATGTGCTTGCCCGACAATTCTGCTTATCATTTCCTCTTTGGAAAAAAAAAAAAAAAAAAAAGACGCAGTGGTTTGGAGGTGTGGCCGCTTAAGACGCCTCGTTCTCGGTCATGATTGGCCTCTCGTCACGGCGAGAATGACGGAAGAGTGCGAAGGAGAAAAAACTCTGAGGGCCCTATTTTCATGAACGGCGTAAATCCAGAGCGGCGGGCGGCTCAACTGTACGCCAGAGGCCAGTGTTGGTAATTTTGTAGACCAGCGCAGGCTTGTGGATCTGCGGGTGGGCAGGCTGCGCCTCTGAGGGAGCGTTTACAGCCGACTTCATTGGCTGCCAGTCAAAGCAGCTCCTCTCACTCCCTTTAAATGCGGCGCAACTGCAGTCTCAATAGAAACGGAAGGCGGTGACGTGTAATCACAGCCGTCCTTGTCACCTGGCCATGGTGCACGTGGCAACACACAATGTGAGCGGGTACCCTTATGGAATACGAAATGATCTGGTGATAAGCACTCCTCACTTACTCCTGGACAGGTAACCTGCAGCACTGCATAGAACTATCCATGGTGCTGAAACATCTCTTTTTTTTTCCTTTTTCTTTTTTTTTCGTTTCCAGGTAGCAGTACTGCAGTGGATGGCTCATCCGCTTCACAGTCGAGATTTCTGGCTTCGAATCTCGGCTGCGACTTTCCTGTGTGGCATTTGCATGTCGCCCGCGGCTGCTTATGTGGCTTTTCTTTGGGTACTCCGACTTCCTCTCAGCTTACACAAACATGTCATCCCTTACTTCCTTTGCAGTGAATCTTTCATTCCCTTTCAAAGACATCCAACTCTGTTGGAACATTTTGGGGAAGACCATTTTCAATTCTACAAAATGTATCATCTATGTATGCCAGTGGCAAGCGGAACGATGAAATCTTCTTCCACGATCCTCAAAAGTGTGGTACAAGTACCACTAAATTGGCTCTCTTTAAAACTTGATATACATTAAAACATATTAGAATGAGGCTTGTAGTTGCGCATACAGCTTGTTTTTTTTAAATACAGTACAGTATATGTTTTTAGTTGTATTTAACTTTTAAGTACAGTACAATAAATTTGCAAACCTTTAAGAACTTTCAACGTTTCTTTAAGTACATTCTTTACTAAACTTCTGTGCAACACATTTTAATTAAATCATTATTTACAGTAAGTACTGTACACGTTTTACTTTTACTATATTTAAACGCAGCAAACTTTGCATATACTGTTACAATAATAAATTTACTTTTTGGGAATAAAACCTCCCCATTATTAATTTCATTATTAGCCATTGTAATTATGTCAGCATTTCTATACAGTACTTTTTTTTTTTACATTTTTGTCTGGTCGTGAGATTTTTGTAAAATGTACAATACGTGCCTTGAGGCACTTCTTTTTTTTTTTCTTCCTTTTTTTTGGACACACCTGAATGGTGATGTAAAACAGCAGTGCTGATCTCATCGGCTCACTTTTAAAGCCGGCACAGCTCCACTATTTGGCTTTTACCAGGCTTGAAATCGCTCCATTATTCGCTGCCCGGTGCTTAGTGACTTCTTGCTAAACCAATTGCTTTCCGCCTGGTCGCTTATATAGGGACCCGAGCAGTCATCAGAAATCATTGTCTATGGTATTTGCGTCAGATATTGTCTCTAACTCTCATGCAAGTGGGATTTTCATGTTTAAAAAAATAAATAAAAATCAGGTTTTGCATTGTTCTGCACCGACTTCCCCCATGTTTGTTCATCTTGAAGTATGTCAAATATCTGCATAAAGAAGAAGAGCTCCCCTTACAAAAAAAATTAAAAATAAATGAATAAAGAAACTGATGCACAATCGACTGCATCCTTTGTTGCTGGCAACATTTCATTGAGTGTCTGAGGAGAAGATTGTCACTCAGAGAAGAGAGAGCGAGAGAAAAGGGAAAGAAGGCAACCGGGGCAACCATGATGTTGGTTATATTTGTGTAAAGGCTATCAGTGAATGACGAGGATTAGGACGCGTTAAGGAGATTATGTCAAACATTCGCCATTCAGCCGCCGGCAGCCACCCACGCACACGCGCGCTCACGGGAGACATACGCACTCACGCGCATCACGCGCGTACAAATAAATAAATCAATCAATCAAATAAAATAAGGGGGGAACGCTCTTCAACTTTTGGGGGAAACAGAGCAAAAGTCACTCTTTGGAACACTGGCCAATACACACTATTATTGTTACTCATAACATGTCATTATTAAGATATTGTCACTAGTTAAATGAATTATGTTTTGCTATTATCGCTGATTGACTTGATCAATCACAGCAAGGCGTCCTTGCATTTTAATTGACATTATTATTATCATTTTTATGTAAACATTAATATATCGCCACCACTATATTTCTATTATTTATTCATTTGTTTCATTTTATTTGACGCATATATTATATATTTGCTGAATTAATCACAGTAAGGCGTCCGGGCATCCATGTAAGGACTCAAATAAAGTATCGTTTAAAAAAAAGAAGAAGAAATTTTAAGATTATTGTTGTAGAGAATTGTACAAGACTGTATTGTCTTGTATTTTCTTCTTAATAACAGTAAATCGTCCGGGATCCATTTTAGGACCAAATATGTTTTTTGTTTTTTTTAAATTAAACAAATCAAATAAATCATTGTAAAAAAGATTTGTTCATTCTTAATTGTTGTATTTAATCAAAAAATAAATAAATAAATAAATCTGTTTGAACATAAAAATATTTCTTAACTAATAGGCATTTTGAATGATAATAATTCTTAATGTATTAGTTTAAAAGTGTGTTCGGCGTGGTGTACAACACAACTTTGTTCCTAGAGGCCTTGCAGTTGGAAGAAAGCGCTTTACAAAAAAGTTGCATTGCATCACATTAACAGCTGTGCTCGACATTTCTGTCCTCGTCTACCGCATTAAGATTGTCTTGATCTCATTAAGTCAGCGCAGGTGTACCTAATGTTGTGGCCGCTTTAAGCCCACCCCCCCCCCTCCCCCCCCCCAAAAAAAAAATCAAAGAGACGTCCGAGTGAATTCATCCCCGCGCGTAAAAGCTGCGAGTTGTGAGACACCAAACGCACAATGCTTAATTGCAATTAAATACGCCTCCCCGCCTCGCCCCATGTCCGCTTAAATCGACACTTTGTGCGGCCATATGGCCTCCGGCGCACCGTGGGAAGAAGGACAATTAAAAACAGAATATGGATTTCTGGAGTTGCCCGGGGAGAGCGCAGCAAGCTGTCAAGGTCAGGGTGTCAGGAAGAGAGGAACTCGGTGTCCACAGTGGAGTGGGTGGCAGGAGGAGGGGGGAGGAAGGGAGTGAGGGGGGGGGGGGGGGGGGGGGGGTCCTACAGGAGGAGAAATATCATGTACCCAACTATGCAAAGGGAAGGAAAACTTGTGGATGGATTAAAAAGTCATGCGGTGAATACGTTGGAATGCATGCAGGACAACGTTTAAAAACGTCAATCATGGGCAATTAAGGTCGCTTTGCACGTGCTGCTACGTTCTATAGGAAATGACATATGGCATGCCCTGCATCACTCATTACAATCATTCTGAGCTGTTTAATCAATTAACTAAACAACAATGTTTTTAGGTGGTCATGTTTATTTGCTTGCTCCGCATGAGCAGCAAAAAGGGCCACATTGTCGTGACATTATATAGAGCTTGTTGTCTATCAGCAAGGGGGGGGGGGGGGGGGGGGGAGCACTAAATAATAATAATAATAAGTGGGGGTTGAAAATGGTACATTTCATTTAGTTCGTTTAGGGAGAAAAAAAAACGTAGAAAAAAAATATTCCATCAGTTAAATTTTTTTATTACAAATAATAAATACATTAAATTAATTTTAAAGAAAGAAGAGCATTCTATACAACCACTGTAATTTCATTGTATTGTGTTTTGTTTTTTATATATATATAAAAAAATCCATAAATTAATATTGGAATTCGAGAAAAAGTAAAACGTCGCTGCTATACGTTGTATATGCAAAAAAAAAATAATTTAAGGAATTAAAAAAAACAGTCAACTGTTTGTTGGATTTTTTTTGTCACAGAAGTGCTTTTCAATGGAAACAACAATGGATGAGCAATAAGATACAAATATTCAATAACATCGTTGTTGCATTGAAAAGCATGCAGCTAATTTGTGAGTTTGTCAAAGGGTTGAAACAGGAAATCTTTTTTTTGTATTGCTTTCTGGATTGAAAGCAAGTTAAAAATAAGTAAATCACCAAACTTGCTTTTCAAAGGACAGCAACAAGGAATAAATCATATTTTGTCAGCTTCATTTGCGTTCGAACATGTAATATTTTGAGTGTTCAGCTATTTGCACTTCTAAAAGTTTAAGATGCGGTTACAATTTTTTTTTTAATTCAAACAACGAAGGACAATTTTTTGGGGGGAGTTTTTGGGAGTGTTTAGTAAATTGCAAAGAAAATGAAAAAAAATCTATACTTGCGTAAAAATAAATAAAATACAGAAAAGCACGTACGGTACTGAACAAATAAGACAACAAAAATGGATATGGACATCATCGTATGGTTTTTTTTTCATGTTTAGTTAAAAAAAAAAAGAAGAAGAAAGCGTTGCTGCATTGAAACACCCGTACCTTCAAATTTTGTTAGTTTGCACTTGGGAAAAAAAACCTTGTTAAAAAAAAAACACATTTCGTGTTAGTACATGTAAATAACAACTAAAAGAAACATATTAGGACATGCCTAACTATATTCCTTCAGCTTTGTAGGCAATTATAAACTGAAAGCTTTTCTGCCATTGCCTGAATTTCTTGCCGGCCTTATTGATACTGTTGGCGTTTACTAAGTTGAAAAGAAAGAAAACAAAACACTGGAGTGGCTTGTGGGCAGTGCCTTGCAGGGATCAGTGAATGAGCAAAAAGTACAGAAAGCGAGCGAGAGAGAGAGAGAGAGAGAGAGAGAGAGAGAGAGAGAGTGATGACGACGTCGATGACGTCATGGCGGAGTTTGGAGTGGATGAAGGAAGTGGAGATCTCCACCCTCCCCTGACACTTGTGCGAAATATTAGCTGCAGGCTTTTATTCGGGCCAAGCCGCAGCACAAAGTCACACTTGCACTCAACCAATCTCACCTCGGTGCCGGCCGCTCCACCGCTGCAGGAAAAAGGCTTCTGCTTCTGCTTCTGGTTTTCACCCCGCCCGGCCTCCAGCACCCTCCAATTTGACGCCTGTTGCGCACCGACCGCAGCCGCCCACAGGTCACCGTCGCCGGGCTGCCGACGGGCTGCGAGTCGGTCCGGTTGACCGGATTTGGAAGGAGGACGATGCGCCGGCGTGCGTGCTGAGCGTGGACTGATTGTGGAAGTTTGGCGGCAGCAACTGAAAGAAACAAACTTCAACAATTACCATTTTTATATATATTTATATATATATATATATATATATTTAAAAAGGGACATTTTTTCCACTATTGGAGAATCCACGATGAGCAAACCTGCCGGCTCAACAAGTGGCTGTTTGGATATTCTCAATGTCAAGTCAAGTAAGTTTCCTCGCAAATATTTGGGAGAAGAAAAAAAAAAATGATGTAAATCAAGCATTTGACAAATAAAATCAATTTGAGAGTACGCCACATCCCCTTGTTGTTTAAAGCCAGTAGTCATTAGTATCGTTTTTGTTGCAAAAAATGATACTTGTTTTAGGAAAAATCAACGTGCCATAATGCTATTTCATTTATTTCTTTAAAAAAAAAACATAAATTAAAACTGTTTGAGTTCAAATGTATGCATTTTCTCTCAAACATATACAGGAAAAAAAGAAACCCTGTTAATAATGTATTTATTTGAATGCTTTCCTTCTCGTCTTCTCTTAATTCATACATTTTCTAGTTAGCTTTTTGTTTGTTTTTTGTTTCTGCATGGGCCTAAATGTTTGACTACACGTGTTTGCATTCACACAAACACACGAAAAAAAAAACATAATTCTATTAAATGCGAACAAACAAACGGACTGTAAATGAAATTCCACTGTTAGAGGCCTTGCAATGAATTCTG
This sequence comes from Phyllopteryx taeniolatus, assembly GCF_024500385.1. Classification (NCBI taxonomy): domain Eukaryota; kingdom Metazoa; phylum Chordata; class Actinopteri; order Syngnathiformes; family Syngnathidae; genus Phyllopteryx; species Phyllopteryx taeniolatus. The sequence continues at coordinate 12,772,204 of NC_084519.1, forward strand.
AATAATCACTGGAGGCTAATTGGAAATCACAATCGCTCTTCCCATCGAAATATGCATTATCATATCGATTCTTTCCTTAGCATAAAACACTCATTAGCCCTCATATTGGTTAAATATTTAGTTAAAAAAAAAATACAATTTAGAATTACAGGCCACGCGTAAAAAAACACTATGGTGACGTGCACAATTTCCCCGAATTAATGAAAAGTTTTTGGGACATTTTTATCCCTTGATAACTGCCGTATAACTTGTTGCAATTAAGCCACAGATGTCGAATTGTACCCCCATAGTGGAAAGTTACAGTAAATACATTGTCTCGTCTGAAGCGTACAAAATAATAATTAGTGGGTGGAGAATTTTTTTTTTTTTTTTATTTGATTGCAAAACTGTGTGAATCAAGTTGGCTCGTACTGTTTTTATTTGATTCGCATTCATATTTTCCACCACAAGTGCGGTTTTTAAACAATCTCACGGGTGCGTAAATCACTTTTAATCCCACCGAGTCAGTTAGTGATCGACAAGTTAAAAAAAAATATAATAATAATAATAATAATAATAAATAAAAATGAAGGCTTTTTCTAATTGTCGATAATGAACCCCCTCCTGGAGTGATTGTTTTTCTTTGCTGCTGGTTCTTCCCATGCTACCCTTTGGGACGGGTCACTGGTGAATCAAAGAGCAGGTGGCAAAACGTCAGTGTAATTACATACACCCCCACCCCCCCTCCCCCACATACTTTTTTTTGTTTGTTTGTTAGAACTGACGACAAAAAAGAAAAAATAATAATCTTCACTTTTCCCCCCTCTCTTCCTTATCAAACACCGGAGTCCATTTCCATCCACTTGATTGGCGTTTTGGTGAATCGAGTGGGTGCGCTTTCTTGTGATGGCGCAGTGTCACGACGCCCTAATCCCGGGCCCGAAAGAAAGACCTGCGGGAGAAAGCAGCTGTCGAGTCCCATTATGAGGGGGACTTGGCAGCTTGTCGAGATGCGGCCAGTCAGACGAGCTTCAATGGGCCAAAATCATTAAGTTAACACGACCCCCCACCCCCACCCCCCACTAATGTCTCCATTGTGAGGGCACCTACACACACCCCACACTGTGTGTCTTACAGTGCACGGTTATGACGCTCGCCCACTTTTATTCTGCAAAATGTGTGCACGGAATTCCCATGGTCGCAGGGCCTGCACTGTCCAGTCAGTCAGTGAGTGAGTGAGTGAGAAACAAGTCTTGTTGGTAATCAAAATGTAATCTAATATTGTTCCCCCCCCCCCCCCATGTTTTTTTTTACAGTGGTACAGTATATATATATATATATATATATATATATATATATTAATGTGACTAATTTGACTAAATCAAATGACTAAATCAATATTTTTTTGACTAAATCAAATGAACCCCCCCTCCCTCCCAATAGCAAAAAATGCAATAAATTATAGAGCAAGAAATAATGACTTAAGTATGAGGATTAAACGTAGTGTTAAATAGAGAGCTCGAGGGATAGAGAGATTACATAGATAGATAGAACAGGTTTCCCCAATGGAAAAACATAAGTATATATAATGCAAGAAAAGTAAACGGATTATTATTATTATTAAATAGGACAGCTAGATGGATAATTTAAGTCAAATTGTGTTTTCTTCCCCCCACAACTGAAAATTAAAGTCATAACTAATAATGCAAGAAAAATAAACTACAATGAAACTAATGAAAGAATTAGCATTGAACTTGATAAAGTGATAAATGAGCGTTAAATTAAAAGCAAATTTAGATTGATAAAATGACATAAAACAATCATGGGATGTATGAATTTACCGGATACTGTTTGAGGATTAGGATGAAACGTTTGGAAGTAGTGTTAAATGAGTCTTAAGTGTTAAAGTGTTGAAAACTAATTAAAATGGAGATGGGTTTTTTTCACCGTCAATAGAAAAAATTTGTTTTAAAATTCATTATAATGTAAAGTTTTGCATGTGAATTTCACTAATATAAGAAGTATAAATATAAAAAGTTACTGAAGCGATGAGCTACTTTTTAAACAAAACAAAAAAACCAACAACTGCAGACAGACAGAATTAATCGAATTAAGTACAATGAATGAAATAATTTATACGGGCATCATCATTATTGATTTTTTTCGTGCATGATAGATTACACATTTGAAAAAGAAATTTTAAGTATTTAAATGAGTGTGTTGACTAAATGAACGAACGGATCAACCTATGAAAAATTGGGGGGGGGGGGGGGGGGGGGGAAAAAAAAAAAAAAAAAAGTTGTGCAATGTTTGTTGAATTCTTTGCTGGTCTCTTTAATGTCCAAATTCCCTTGTGCAGGCCGCATCCTGGACATCCCGTGCAAAGTGTGCGGGGACCGCAGCTCGGGCAAGCACTACGGCGTCTACGCCTGCGACGGCTGCTCGGGCTTCTTCAAGAGGAGCATTCGCCGAAACAGAACTTACGTGTGCAAGTCCGGTTCTCAGGTGAATGCACTCCCCTTTCCCCGCCTGCACCGTAATGGGTCTTTTAGAGAGCTTTTCAAACTAAGTTGTGCGATTTCCCAGCTGTGCCTGAACGCGTCACACCCGCAGGGTTTAAATAGCTCAGCGCGCCGGTGCGTTGTCATTTATCAGGTGTAATCCAATCTAATGTGATGAAAGCGAGGATTCAAGGAGCAGGGGGCGGGATAGTACTTATCCCCCCTTGCGCACACCCAGCTAGCCCCCCCTTGCAATGAGGCTGCATTGAAGGAGGTCGATAAATGCATGATGATGATGATAGCACCTGGAAATTGGTCTCCTGGGAAGATAATAGTATGGATAGGAGCGTTGGCAGCTATTATATGATAACATTTTTTTCCTTTTTTGTGCCTTTTTCCGTGTGTGTGTGTGTGTGTGTGCGCGTGTAGGGGGGGTGTCCTGTGGATAAAACTCACAGAAACCAATGCCGAGCGTGCCGCTTGAAAAAGTGTCTGGAAGTCAACATGAATAAAGACGGTAAATGTGTAAATATACGTATTTTTTTTAAATGTTTTTTTTCTCCTGCATCACGTTTTCACTATAACAAGCTTGTCAGTATGAAATAAGGTTTTATTTTTCAAGCCTTAAAAAAATTCCAGTTTGTTTGACAAGTTTTGTTTTTTCTCCCCCTCGCATGTGATGCTTTGATCTGACTCAAATGTTTGAGGTGATTCTTTGTTTAATGTCAAACTAAACAGAAGGTTGTGTTTTTAAAACAACCACACAACTTTGCCTTAAAGGTCCCCTTTCATCATTTATTTAACTTTATTTTTCATCATCTTTGATGTCATTTTATCGGTTTCCAAGATTATTTGAGTTGGAAATGCCCAGAATGTCCTTTTTCAAGCTATCCTATATATATTTACACCTGGCAGTTGAAATGTCAGAATTTCTCATTAATACATGACTTGTAAATAAGCTTTGCTCCGATTGGACGGCTCATCTTCCTCAATTTCAATATGCTTGGTTTCTCAATGGTTCATATCACGACATCGACTTGCATCCAGAAGCTTGGGGCGGCCAACCATTCACAGCGACGTCGTGTCCTTCGATGTCTTCCTGTAATCGTGAAGGACAATTCACCAATCGTTGGCTTGTGGGCCCACTAATATGAAACGTGATCTGAAAGGGGACGTGGGTGAAAATTAAGAGGCTAGAGGCGGATATTTTGAGGTTATGCTCGTCATCCGCTCCCATTCATTTGAACTGAACCTGCCGCGACGATCACGGACATCTGGTGCCGTTTACAGCCGTCCAACACGAGCGAGGACCCCGAACATCCACCATCCGAAAACAGGTGGCCCTGTACTTCCGAGGTCATAAAGAGGTGAACGGGTCCTCGACGCATTTCCCGGGATCCTCTCTGCCGGGCCCGCCCTTCTTCACCACGGTCACGCAACTGGAGCCTCACGGTTTGGACATGAGTACGGTGGCCAGCACGCCAGAGAGGCAGGCCATCGTGGGCCTGGCACAGCCCACCCCCAAGGTAATGTCACCATTTTTATACTCTCTTTCATGTTTTGCCAGTCTTTTAAAGTGACATTAAAATTATCCAACAACTTCATAGTGACGATTCAACAATCTTGCTGTATTTTGGGTCAGTGCCATTTTACAAGCCCTATGTGAGCAGTACCAAAGTGACAAACAAACAAACACTCACCTTGGACCTTGAACAGAATCAAGTCTCACTGCAAGGCGGCCATCTGCCTCGAGCATTTGGGTTGGCGAGGGAGAGAGAGAGAGAGGGATGGGAAGACAATGCACATCAAAATAGCAGTACACTGATGAAAATAAGGCATAACAAAAAAAAAAAAGAACCTGAAGTGTTCCGTCACATATAATATTTTAGTTTCGATTTAAAAAGAAAACAAAAAATATCGTAGTCCAAATGACAAACTTTTCAAGGTAAGAGCTAAGTCGGTAGTCGGGTACCTCAAGGCGCCACTGTGTATGGTACAGCTACTTTATTGTTAATAGTAGCCTTATAAAAAGTGAATAATTAGTTTAACAGTATTATAATAGTAATGCAAAACTTCATTGAACTGCAACAAAACACTGGAGTGAGCTACAATTTACAAAAAGGGTACTCTGATAAAAGTTATCTAATGGTTAACATGTTATTGTCTTTTGATGGTTAGTTAAGCCATTGGATAACAACAAGGAGGAACCACAAAAAAAAAAACAATAACTTTATAAAGCCTTAGTAAAATATCTCCTGTGGTAATAGCGGCAAGTGTGACATAATGCTAAAAAAACAAGCCCGCGTTTAGTCTTTTCTTTTGGTGCCACTTTACAATAACTTAAAGGAGCTTTTTAAATGAGTCATTTTTAAATCAGTCCGGATTTTGTGTTATTTGTTGTTTGGGTTCAGACTTTGGTTAATAAGAAGTTTATGAACATATTAATAAAGCCTTAAGAACAGCAAAGGAGACCTTCCATTTGCCAAATAGTGAGCCCACAGGTAATCGTGCATAACTACTTACAAATGATTTCGAAAATCATCAATAAGACATTTATAAGTAAGTTAAGTTGTACCCTAACCTAATACGGTATTCAATAATACCACGACTCTATGGGCCTATTGCTCGCTAGGATTGATGATGATGATAATAATAACAATATATTGAGCATTATTATTGGCTGCAGCATATACTTTGAAGAGAAAAACTTTAATAACAAACATAAATGGACAAGGACATGGAGACATAAATATGCTTTATTACTTGCAACTGTAATTTCCAGTATACAAAAACCTCTGCCACAGCTAGTTTAAAGCTCAATATTTAGTGGAAACTGGTGTTATTTATACGATTATAATTTTTTTCCAGTAGGGTTAGAAGTTGAAATTCTTGCCCTGATTTAGCCTGTAAGAGGCACAAATCCGCCAATTAGATTTCTCACTGCAAATCCGCCGCAAGCAACACTAATCATTGCTAAAAAGCAGGTGCCCTGGCTTGGAATTTGACCTTTGCCGTGTACAATGAGCGCGACTGTTCCCCCCACAAACATAACCGAGGCCATGACCGCATCCTCATTTCTCCTCCTGCAGTACCCCCACGAAGTCAGCGCCACCCCCATGTACCTGTACGAGGTGGCCACCGAGTCGGTGTGCGAGTCGGCGGCCCGCCTTCTCTTCATGAGCATCAAGTGGGCCAAAAGTGTGCCCGCCTTCTCCACGCTCCCCTTATCTGACCAGGTACGTAAAAGCGGTTACCCGCGCGTGACGGGAATTAAGGCAAACAAGAGAGAGGTTGGCGGGATTAAGGCGCGCGCTTAACCTTGAGTGGAGGCCCAAGGGGAGTTCAAACACGTTCGCTAAGTCGGAGGAATGGACAATGCAAAAGAATTGAAACATTAAATCACGCTGTCAAGGATACAGAAAGAGCACATCCTCAGCCCCTGCTGGTCACTGCAATGGATTTAGGTCTGGGCTGTGGCTGGGACATTCCATTTGTCTTGCCATCCATTTTCTATACCGCATATCTCCCAAATCAGTTTTTTAGGAAATCCAAACAAAAATCGCAATCTTGCTTGTATGACCAAACACTATCGTCCAAGTTGGTATTATACCTTATATTGCTGAAGCCTCAGCTCAAGTTGAAGGAAAACAAACCCACAAAGCAAGACTTTGCCAACAGCATGCTTAACTTGTTCAACCTTGGTTTCATCAGACCAAAACACAGTTTCACACATGGATGCTTCTGTTGGGGACTGTTTGGGATGAACCAGAGCAATAATTTTCAGTCAGTCAACTTTGACATTACGAATGATCTTCAATTGGATGAATGGCCAAACATTCCCATAGAAACACTCCAAAATCAACGTTGAAAGTCTTTCCAGAAGAGTGGAAGCAGTTACATTTGCTCCATGTTGTCCTCTATTTTCACTTCCTGTCGGTGTAATGTCCATTTGTCCAATATGTAACGTCAATGGCCTTACGACCTATAATCATCTTTGCAGTTGATTTTGTTGGAGGATGCGTGGAGGGAATTGTTTGTCCTGGGCATCGCGCAGTGGGCTATCCCTGTGGACTCCACGACTCTACTTGCTGTTTCTGGTATGTAACCGAGACATATTAGATGTATTAGGCCTCTTGGCGCCCCGCCGCTTTCCTGCGTCGTAATTTTGTACCATCAGCAGGGATGAACACCGAAAACACGGAATCCCAGCGGATGAACAAAATCATGTCCGAGATCCAAGCGCTTCAAGAGGTGGTCACCAGGTTCCGACAGATGCGGCTGGACGCCACGGAGTTCGCCTGTCTGAAATGTATCGTGACGTTCAAAGCCGGTGAGAGCCCGCCCGCTGCTTCCAATAGACCGCGTTTTTAGGCTTGTATTGTAACAGTTCCGTTCTTGTGAACACAGTTCCCACGCAGGGCGGCGCAGAGTTAAGAAATTTCCGCAACGCCAGCGCCATTGCAGCGTTACAAGATGAGGCACAGCTCACGCTCAACAGCTACATACACACCAGGTAAGACCATTAGCGCACTGTACATAAGTAGAATTTTCTGGTGACTGTAAAATGACAAATCTTTACTTTTACTATCTACATTTGAAAACATATCTGTAATTTCTAGTCATTACTTTGTCAAAATAGGATCTTGACTTTTTTTCAATCTCAGTGGATGATGACGGGATGTAAAAATAATAAATAAATAAAAAAAAGACAAAAGAGGCACAGTCAACTGTGGCTGGGAGCTTGATTGATTGAAGTCTTGGGGTTTTATAAGGCAGAGAAAAATGGGGACAGCAGCGACAGCGACTTGAACTGGGGAACAAGGCAACTGATTTGGAAAAGCAAGCTGGTCCCCATCCATGACCTTGATTAAGCAAATTGATGTTGACGGTAACAAGAATGATTCGTGGTAAATTTGTTGGCTTGTGCTAGCCTAAAAATTACTAGCTTCTGGCATTCAAAAATTCTGTCTAATCTGAAAAAAAACACATACAGGTATTTTTTCAGTTGTTATAAGAGTTTTGTTTTTTTAGCATTTTTCTTAGTTCAGATTAGCAAAAGTATAGGAACACTTTGTTTGAATAATAGCATAAATAAGCCGAGCCAGCGCTAGTTAGCGCTAGCAACATGTGACAAGTAATGAGAGTTTTCTTCTTCTTCTCAGTCAAGCACTATGTAAGATAATAATAGTGTAAACCAAATTTTGAACGCAGAGGTATTTTTTCATTCTGCTAAATTATCAAAAGGGATATTGTATATAATGGACAATCGTTTTTGTTTTTTGTTTGTTTGTTTGTTTTTTTTACACTTTTGCCCTTGAGTACATTTCAGTCTCACAGTCGGGCAACGTAACCTAGTAACAAGCAAACAAACTAACAGCCCTTTGCGTTACTTCTACCACTCCTGTTATCTCCAGGCAGCTTGGTTTTGTCCGTTTTGTTTTTTTAAACCCCACTAATGTGTTGCAGGTACCCGACTCAACCGTGTCGTTTCGGCAAGCTGCTGCTGCTGCTGCCGTCTCTGCGATCTGTCGGCCCTTCCACCATCGAGGAGGTGTTCTTCAAGAAGACCATCGGCAACGTGCCCATCACCAGGCTCCTCTCTGACATGTACAAATCCAGCGACATATGACCTCACCGACCAAACCCGCCTGCTTGGAGAAAAAGAAAAGACTTGAAACACAGCCCCCCCCCCCCCCGCACTCGAGACCCACCCGGCAGGCTGTAGAGTTAGCAGAAGCACATCTGTATGAACAAAGACAAGTTCATCAACTAGCCTGTTAACAGGGGCTCTAGTTAAAGGATTAGTGTAACCACCATAATAGATGTACCTATAAAGAAGCACTGGCGTGGACAGAGGCGAGCTATACATGTAGAAATACAGATGACTAAAGACTGTGGGGAGCAGCTGCCAAGTGATTTGACAAAGACGTTCTATATGAAAATTGCAAGTGTCTGTGAGACCAATGAGCTTGACGACCAATTTAATAGTTAATTGCTGTGTTCAATCCCAGTGGAGGAAACCAAAAAAAAGAAAAGAAAAAAAAAAAAAGAAGAGTATTAGGTGATGTAAAATACATCACCCCCTCCTCATCTGGTGTCCGAATCAAACACATCCGGCAATGGAGAGGAAATGACTACTGTGGGAAAAGGAGGGGGGCTCTCAATGGACATGCAACTAAAGATGGTGTGTGTATCCAGACGGAACATTAAAATGTTTAGGTCAACTTAAAAGTTAGACACTAACATGGATTAAAAAAATAATAATATTCAGCACTTGGGAGCTGTTTTGTGGAATAACAAGGTGGTTTTATTTTGTTGTAAATACTTGGAGTTATAACTATTTAGAGGTGAAACCATATGAATAAAAGACACTGAATTGATTGCTGCCTTTTTTACATGGTTTTAATTTTGATAGAAATCTAGAGTGCGCTGCCACAATGATCATCTTAGTTTGTGTAAAAACTGAAAACAAAAGCATTGACTGTACACATTTTTGTACGAAGGAGAATTAGAGCCACTGCAAAAAAAGGGAAAAAAAAAAGTTGGAATTTTGATGCAAAAAGTTGAGAATAATGTGAATTACAAATGTAATAGTAATTTATCATTATAAAATTATCATCATTCTTGTAAAACAGAATTTTTCTGCCTTAAAAAATTACAACTCAGCTGACTTTGCATAAAATGACATCTTAGTTTATACCCTTTTGTCAGGATATTATAACATTAAATTCCTAGTATTTTTTGGGCCTCTCATACTCCTTCATACACGTATTTGAAAGTAGGCATACATAAAAAGTGGTGTGCACATATGCAGTTGACATTTCACCTATTTTATTGGAAAATCTTCAAAATAAACAAAAAAATGGCACAGCAGTATATAAATCTCAAAATGCGTAAATAGCCAGTAGAAATACTGCAGTTCCCTCTGTGTAAATTGACATCCTAGAAAAAGCAATGGTGATAACGGGGCAAGTGCTGGTTGCTGGACATGGACACACACGCACGCACACACACACATGCTTCCTTTTTTGGTGGGGTTGACATTTTTTAAATTTCATGGCCCACTATTGTGCGACATGCCAGTATTGACTATACAATGGAGGCGGCTGTTGGTCTGACAAGAGCTTTGCATACATGTAACTGCTCAAAGTTACTACAAAAATGAATATATTCAACAAATAGCTAACGATAAATACAATTATACACCCATGTTAGTGGCATTTCCAGACATCGAGGGACCACGTGATGTTGCGAACATTCTCTGCTATTAAAAGAGGGAAAATAAAAAGGGGATGAGGTAACTTAGAGGGGGTAATGAGCGATATATATATATTTGGGGAATGGGTGTTGGGTGGGGGGATTTATTTTAGAATTTTTAATTGTCTGAGAAGAAACAGAAGCAGTGAAGAGGGAGAGGGAGAGGGAGCGCTTTGGATTCAGTGGTCTGGGCTTGGCTGAGAGGGCGGGCCAAGTCAGATGAGGGCAGGCGGGAAGGTTGGCTGCGCCATATTCTCTCTTTAAGCTTGTCTGACTTTGGATGGGGTGTAGTGCTTGTCCACAGACTCATCCTGTAGAAACATGTGCAGGCACCGTTCGTTCTGGGCCAGAGGGTGACCGGCCACTCTGAAAACACACACATGGTGACCACAACAGGCTACCGGTCAGAGGCGCTCACGAGGAGACAAACGTGCTTCAAAGCGCAAGTATACAATACGAGAAGTAGAGGAGCCTGTTTGGGAGTCATGTTGTAAGTGCTGGTGCTTTTCCTGATTCATGTTTTATTTGCTGAATAAAGCCCCATTTACAGTAATTACCTTCCGAGTTTTTCAAGTTACAAGCTGTCACTTGGTAAATGTTTTTGCTTTGTGTTATGACCCAAAATGTAAGTTAGGAGGGAGCTTCAGATATACTGCCGCTTGAGTTAAGTGGGGGGGGGGGGGGGGGGAGAGTAACAATCGCTGATGCACTTTCAGTCATTTATTGAACAGGACAGTCACAGTGGAAGGATGAATACATGTGATAGCTTTCTCGAAGTCTCTTTTACAATAACATTAGCACATGTGGCATAAATTGTATCTGCCTCAGCAGCGTGCAGTGTTGCACGGTGTACAGACTGAAGTCGACAGGAGAATGCGCGCGGCCAGAAAAGTGAGCAGCTGTGCACCTTTTCCTGTTACGCGGCTGGGACAATAGGGGACTTACAGAATAAGCAAATGACAATAGTTCAGCTGGTTCATTTGTAACAGTAAAGCAAGGGTAAGAGTAACACCGCAACACCTAGGGTCATCTCATGCAGACATTATACAGGTGAGGCAAGGCATTTCCAGCAAAATATTTGCCGCTTTAAAGCACATACCACAAGTCAAAACCTTCCAACCTGTAGATGAATGACTGCTTTTGCAACGTATAAATTTGGACCATGTGTTTGTTTTTGGCTGCGTTCAGTGCAATTGACTCAGCGATTACCTTCCTTGTCATAAGGAAAACAATGTGAAAATGGCTCAGGTCTGTTTCTTATCAGGAATTTAACTTGATAGTCCCTTTTTGGGAGCAGGGTCGCAAAATAGTAACTGGTTTGTGTACGTGATTGAAGTTGAGTCGGAGCCTTCCGGAAGGGATTCAATAAGCAGTCAATGAGCAAAAGCAATGCACAGTAACTATCGTTAAATATGACTTGAGGAAAATCAATTTGTCATTATGCTTCTTCCATTAAAATTTGGAGGAAATGTTCTTTCATGAAGCCACTCTGACATGAGGCTTGACTCAGTGTCCCCGCAGATGACGCACAAGGGCTTATACAACAAAATACCCAGCGCACCTGAGACCCAGAGGGGCTGGGGTCAACGTGAGGCCATTACACGTTCACATCTTAACCCCTAATGGGAAATAGTTCAGACAAATGAATGCGTCAAACTTCGGGATTGGAAGAAGATTGGCAGAAAAGAAGTGTGGACCAATGTTTGACTAGTGTTTCTCCTCACTAGTTTTGAGGGACAATCAAGTTGAGCATTGCAAAAGACATCCTCTTCACAATGCTCTCAATCATTTGATAAAGCAGCCGGCCGATATGACATCTCTGAACAATGAGATCATGAACAGCAGCGTTTTATTTCCTGAAATGCATGTAACAACATCTTAATTACCCACACATTGTCATATTCTTTAAAAAAATAAATAAATAAATAAAAACATTTACGGATTTTAATTTTCTTGGCACACTTGACGTTCAAACCGAAACGTTGATGCATTTGCACATGAAACAAAGATAACGACCGCGTGTGTAATCAAAGCAAATAATTACGACGGCACTGTAACTTTTATTGTTCAGCAGCTGAGGAAAAAAAGATGCGCCGGATCACGTGCAAACACACGCTGTAATTTGAGTTGCAATTATCATAAATTAAACATCACAAGTGAAACAAATGTGGAACAAATTTGCTTTGTGAAGAAATAGAAACGACAATTAAGCAAGACGACGCGTCGGGTTGTCTGGTGGAAGAAGACGCTTGAAAAAGTTGAATAAACTTTGGGGCAAAGTGTTTTGTTTCCATGTTTTCGAGCGTTAAAAACAATGTTGCCAAGACGGCAGAAACGCCAAATGACTACAAAGAAGAAAGTACAGTACAAAATAGTTTTCAATGTTTTGTTTTTTCAGGGGCCACGGAAAAGTGTGATGACCACCACTGAAGTAAATTACCAAACTATTTTTTTTTACCTGGATTGTTTGTGGAAGTTATACAGAATGTTCGCCCATGTGCAGGCACATGCAAAACGGCGGTGAATTTTATCGAAATCAAAACATCTATATTTTTGTAGCTTAGGTCGACACAAAGACAATCGGGCTGTTTTTGTCACGATTTTGCCCCTTCCTCACCAAGGACGTGAAACACCAGACTATTTCATGTTTTATAACATTATCCTAGAAGATTATTATTTGATTTGAGGTGTGTTGAGAGTGAATTTGTCCCGATAACTGGATCCGAAGTGGGTCAGGGCCAACGATCTTAAATGTATATGCATAATATTTATCAAAAGTCTTCGTGTGTGGGGAACATTATTTCCTATGGGGGGGGGGGGGGAAAGAACCATCTTAACTGTCCAAATGATTAACCTTGGAAGTTCCGATGCATAAACCGTGAAGTCTGTGACGATAAGGCACTGCTTACTTGTTTAGGAACTGCTCCAGACCTTGTCTCCTCTCCTCTATGAAAGAGTCATCAAATATCCCATCATCCCCTCGGAAGGGCAGCTGTCGGATCAGAGCTTTACCCGGGAGGGGTGGCACAACAACCTGAGAGATAAATTAGGAGCAGCATTTAAATGGGCACAAAGAAGAGGACGAAAAAACATATAATTCAGTGTACGCTCTGTAAATTGATTTTGGGAGTGCTTTCGAGGAGGTGCTCCAAACATTTTTGAAGGCTACAAATCAAATCAAATGTGTATTCATCTGCAGGGCTGTGAAAATATAAATAGGTGCCCCCCACCCCATCACCTTGCTCTCCCTCTCCAACTCTGCCCTGAGCCACTCAAAGTCACTGTAGCGTCTCCGTACACTCGACTCCTTCAGCTTGAAGATGGGAAGGTTAGTCTGAGGACAAAATGGAAAGGGTTAAAAAGAGACACACCTTTCGTGATTCCGGAGTGCTGGTACCTCTCCAAAGGCATGAGATGAGGCCATACAAACAAACAAACAAACAAACAAACAAGCAAAACACTACAGTGTTTCAAGGACAACATTTGTGTTCTCACATTTTGTTTCATTCATTAATTATTATTCATTCATTTCTCTTTTCCGGATATAGAGTTAGACATCATTACCACAAGACTCAAAACATGACTTTGAATCAACTATTGACATCTATTGGGTCAGGAGTAGGTGGCACGGTGGACGACTGGTTAGAGCGTCAGCCTCACAGTTCTGAGGACCCGGGTTCAATCCCCGGCCCCGCCTGTGTGGAGTTTGCATGTTCTCCCCGTGCCTGCGTGGGTTTTCTCCGGGTACTCCGGTTTCCTCCCACATCCCAAAAACCTGCATGAATTGGACACTCTAAATTGCCCATAGGCATGACTGTGAGTGCGAATGGTTGTTTGTTCCTATGTGCCCTGCGATTGGCTGGCAACCAGTTCAGGGTGTACCCCGCCTCCTGCCCGATGACAGCTGGGATAGGCTCCAGCACGCCCGCGACCCTAGTGAGGAGAAGCGGCTCAGAAAATGGATGGATGGATGGATGGATGGGTCAGGAGTAGTTTGCAATTTAGTTGGGATGCATTCGTTACACTGCACACCAAGGTTATAATAATAGTTTGCAAATGTTTTTTTCTTTTGTTTTTACATCGTTTTGACTTTTTCATTTGTTTTTAAAATTCAGTTAGTTTTAATTATTATTATTATTTTTTTTAAGAGAGTTTATATATATATATATATATATATATATATACTTCATTGTTGAATTGTCTGGATACCATTTTAAAAACAGTACGTAAGACTGCTGATCTAAGGTTAAATGCAGGTCAAAATCACAAAAAAGCCAGAAGGACATACACTTCATGCAACAGAGTAAATCTGCACTCACACAGCTGTTCACTGCAAACAATAATAATAATAAAATATATCAACAAAGGTTCAATTACTTTTTCAAAGCTCATTTCTTTTCATTTTGTAAACAAACATTTTTTTAAAAAATTTAATTCTTATTATTTCTCATTTTTGTAAACTATAATAACCTCACTACACACCTGTTGATAGCAAAGGTGGCTTGTTAATATTCCAGAGTTCCAGTCATGAGATAAACAGAATACCAGTCATACGTTTAAAAGCAATAAAATAGCCTACATGAAGCCAGAAATAGAAGACACGGTGATGTACCAACTGTAATAAGTAACTTAGGAGTCATCTTTATCCCACTCAATACACTTAGTCACAAAGTGAGATTCAAAAGGTATAAGAGCATTAGGCAAATACAATGTGCTCAGTAAGGACAGATTTAAATGAATATTTATGTGAAGATTCTCATTAACAGGATACAGATGCATCTCAAATTAAATCGAATTAGTTTATTTTAGTTGCCTCAGTTGAAATTGTGAAACTCATATACAGATTAAACACGTCAGAAATGACTTTGAAAAGCAAATTCCTACCCAATTTCCATATTGAAAATCATTTTGATTATGAATTTCACTTTTTTAACTGAATCACTGAAATAATGACATTTTTCACGATATTCTAATTTACTGAGATGCACCTATCGAACACCTCTTTTGAATCTTATCTCTATGCGTAAGACAAAGCAGATATGATTTGGGTGGACACCTCAAATAAAAAAAACAAGTCTTAAAGTCTTGGCTCACATAATCGTATACTTTTAAGATTGTTTGCAGGAGATTTTTTTAGGGACCTTCAGGTGGGAGCTAATAGAGCATAAAATTTAAAAAACAGTTTGTTTTTGTTTTCAAATGAAAGCCTTTGAAGGCGTGCGGCCAATGAGAGACGAGTATTCCAGAGCATAAAAACCTGAGCCAATTGACAATGTCCCAAGTGGATGACAACAGTATTTTTTTGTTTATGCTGCAGGTTGAAGAAAAAAAGATGGGCTAAAAAAAACTAAGACTTTCTCTCATCCTGAATAGGAAAATTTAAACTGGCCTCCTAGAGACAAAAAATCACTTGTTCCCCTTACAAGGTCTGCCGCACTCAGGCTGTTTTGCCATTTTTTCGCATGTTCCCAAACGCAAGAGATGTTCGCATAAACCTCCGTTGCTGTTGACGAGCACTCGATAGCGGCGTTCTCATTTGAAAGAGGGGAGATGTTTCGGCATTGACAGAGAACACTGGCTCAAACAGTAAATTACAGTACAATGTGAAAACTTATTCACCAGTCCTGACAGCACATGGTCATCCCATGACAATATACGAATGAGGAGGGGCGGGGGTGGCTGAGCGAGTATTTTCAATGGCGGGCCGCATTCACAGAAGGTCAGAATTCATGCAAGGAAGCGCTACAATGGCAAAGCAAGTATGTGCAGCATAAATTCAGATATGAACAGCAGACTGATCAATAGGCAGATGTCTAGAACAGTGTGTGGTAAAGGGGACGGAAAGTTAACTACAAGGTTGAGTAAATGGCTGCAGAAAAGGGGGGAGAACAAAAGGCAGGGGAGTATGTGGTCATAAAGGAAGAGCTGGAGAACGAGAGAGCTCGGGAGCTTCATTTGGTCTGTGCTGGACTAATTGAGGAGGGAGGGAGGGCAGGAGTGGTCTTTTTTGCTCTCATGGTCTCTTCCTTTCAGTCTTGTTCCTCTTTATTCCACTCACTCTTTGATAAATGTGCCTGATTTTCTGCCTTTGAGACTCTTTGTGGTGTTTCAACGGAGAAAAACACAGGCATGTTTTTTTAAATTTCCTCTTTGGGTAGTCATCTTCTCGGCCTTCGTGATTCTACCCAAATTTGGGAAAGTGACTAAAGATCATTTCACTACATTTCCACCAAGTGCTACAGTTCAGTTCATTACAGCACTCTTGGGATCAGGCAAACCCTGATCCAGCAATCAAACGAGCAAACATTTTTGAAGGCTACAAATCAAATAAATGTTGCGGTGAATTTGTCGAAGAATTATGGGTGGGGCTCTTGTAAATCCTTCCTCTTCCAAGAGAGCCAACATTTTTAACAAGTGGAAACGTTGTCGGGGTCATAGACCGCTCCCAACAGCATCGGAAGGGGTCGTGTCACTTTGCTTGCACTATCGACTCAATCAATCAATCAATAAATAAATACATAAAGGGAAAGTTTTGAAATTGACTTTTTTAAAACCACTGTATATCTTGAAACGCATGACTGGCCCATGCCCAAACATGACCAACGTGACCAGTACGCCAATTAAGTGGGACAGTTGGTCCTAAGATATTTTAGGATCCTCAGCCTTAACCACAGAAACGCAATCAAATGCACACCGCACACACTTGAACAAGTGAATTTCTTTTGTTTTTGCGAGGATTACAGTGGTACATTAACCAATTTAGCGCACTTCAATGGTCAAGCGTTGTGCAGGATAACAGATATCAGATCAGAATTGTACCTATTTTCAGAACCCAAATAAAAGAAAATACAATGGTTGAATTTGCAGTCATTTGTACTTCTGTTTCACGGGATTTTAGATGCACGGTTTGTCATTTTTTGATGTTTCCATTGTAATTAAGCCAAAATATCAGACCTGTGAAGTACAACTTTTCAGCACCTTTTTATATTGCAGTGGCGCAGTATAATTTGCTTGTGTATATTGGTTCAGGTGTCTATTTATTACTCGAATAAGAATTGACACCTCCATGTTAATGTAGAACCTAAATGATCAGTATGGAATTCAAGCCCAATTACGGACCGTACCTTGTGGAAATGAACTACAGTGGACTGCTTAGTGGATATTGTGCCTTTAGAGGCTTAAATTCACTTGACAAGCAAAGTTTTGGACGGCAGAAGTTCCAGCGCAAGCAAGCACAGAGAGAGCATGCAAACTCTACTTCACTCGGCAAGGCTTGGGTTACGATTTCAACTCGTAATCTTCTTGCTGTGAATACAACAGTGCTCAAGTCCTTAGAGTGGAAAAGCAAGCTAAAATGAACCGCTTGGGAAAAAAACGAGCCTTTATTTAAGAGTCCTGCCTTCAGGTTCTACCCAGGTGAAGTTGTCAATGAGTCCCCCCCCCCCCTTCCTCACTCTTCCTCAGGTCACAGGAGAAGTGGATTAGTTTAGCTTTATTGCCCCACTACTTTGGCATTAACTCCACTCGCCTGTCCCTGCTGCGTAAAGTTACCTCACAGCGAGGAGCGCCGCAAAGTTAATCCCCAGCACAACAGATCACAGTTACAGGTAATCTGCCACCGCCGTGACTCTAATCCCATCATGTGCACACTGGAAAACACTTAACTGAGCATAAACCCAGGCACACACACTGACGTATTATGAAGTACAGTTGTGTGCAAGGTGTTGCATTAAGGGTTTGGCCAATCACAGAGTTATTAATGTGGACATAATGGCCACGCAGTTTTGGAGCCGGTTTGTACACGCACAAACGAAAAATTTAATCCGATCAATTGGCCTCAAGAACAATAAAACCCAGCGACGAGAGCTCAAGAAAGGAAAGTCACCTGGCCTTCAAATCCTCTCGCCGTCTCAAACCCTGTGATTAAGAGATTGCTGTTGCAGGACAGGGGGAGGAACGCAAATGACAAAAGTGAAAAGTGAGAGGTCTCGCTCACCCAAAAAGAGGCGGTGCATGAGAGCCCTCAAAGTCAAAGATCAGGTTTCCTAAGCCTCTGCTCTCTCGACAGCCTCAATTTACGTGACACGGGAGCAGCTTTCACCTGGTAAGCTGTCAGCGTTTCGTTAATTGTCTAAAAGGCACACTTTGCCTCTCTTGCTTGCTCAAAAAGGGACCGAATCAAATCTTAGAGGAAAGATAGTGGAAAAAAACAAAAAACACATGACATTTCAAAACATGGAGAAAGACAGATAAATATGCATGTGAGGGATTGTTGGGCTTCATAAAAGCCAAAATGAAAGAGAGAATATTGCATGAAGCTACCCCTCTTGAAAAAGGGCTGCCTAGCTTCACTTTCCATTATGAGTGCACATGGCACAATCTACGCTCCATATAGGAAGCGAGTGAGGCCTAATGTGTGAGACACAATATCTTAGCTTCACTGGAAATGGCAGAAGCCTTTAAAAACAGCCTCGGACAAAGATCACTCATCTCCTGTGAGAAGAGTTCAAGACCACCACGCATTAGCTTTTAGCAGGCTAGATCAAGTTAAGTTGGAGAGTGTGCATCCTAAAACTACCCCCCCTCACACCCCCTTATCCCTCCCCTTTCACAATAATGGCATTAAAAATGGCAACATAATACCATCTCATTGCATCATACTCCGAAATGGTGAAAGAAAAGGCTGGGAACAAAAGCTTTGGGGTGACGGGTCTTTTGCTCTCGCCTTGCCGTGTACTCTCTCTCTCTCTCTCTCGCTCGCTGGCCCCTGCGCTCTGACAGTCTATGCACTCTCTCGCTGGCAAAAAGCTGCTTGGTTACCATAGTATCAACTCCCACTTTTGATACTGTCATCTCAAGTAGGATATGGTAGCCTTGATACAATATGTTCCCCATTTCCATTAAAATAGTTGTCCAAGAGGATGCTGTAGACTTTGGATTACACTTGACTGTGCCTGACAAGCACGCCCACTCCCCTCCTTCTCGCACCCACCCACCCCAGCGCTACTCATTTTTATTAATGGCCCAAGTCCCCCCACCCAAACTGAAGCCAGAAAGAAAGCGAGGGAGAAGCTGTGGGAGTACAAAAGGGAAAGGGTAGAGTACGTGAAGTATAAGAAGCCTTTTATGTGCTCCTATCTATAAACAAAGTATGATCCCCAAGTTCAGCGTTCCGAATGCGCCCTCCTAAAATACGAAAAGAAGAGACAAATCTAATAATGTCATCATCATCAGGGGATTAACAAATATTAAGGCTATAAACAGGATGCGGTCGATGTTTAGCATTCAAACCACCGACAAGTAAGTAAGAGAAATGGAAAATAGCTTACAAAAATAAAAATAATAAATTCCCTAGTTGGGGAGCAAAATGAATCGACAACTATTTTGATAAATTAATCGCTTAGAGCTATTGTTTAACTTAAAATTGGCCTAATCCTCTGATTTCAGCCTCTCAACAGTTAAATATTCTCTGATTTCCGTACTCAAAACAACGAAAAAAATTTTGCCTATTTTCTGACAAGTTATGGACCAATCTAGTGACTGAAATAATAATCAATCAATTAAAAAAAAAAAAAGTCACTTTGATCCATTACGAAAATAACGGTTATATGCAGCCGTAGTAAAAATAACCTGTAATCGACGTAGCGGAACCAGAAGCGGCCTCAAAAGTGTATATCTAACTAGTAGCCCTTCAGATTAATCGGTAGCAATGAAGTAACGCTCAGTTTCAAAAAGGTTGGCGAATTAAGCATCACTCCCTCTAGTGTGATATTGCTTCATTGTTATTTGGGTTTGTTTAATCATCAAACACTACCAAATAAACAATAATCAGTTAATAAACAGTTTTTTGGGGGAGAAAATTAGTTTGCCCTAAACTAATGCAACATTTTTTTTTTTTATTAGCTTAAGCAATGAAGTGATCGATAATCGAGTCTAAAAATATTGGTTAGTGGCAGGCATAGATTACAGTGCTCCACTGCGGTATTGCGGTTCAACCACTAGAGCAAGAAGAAGAAGCAGAGAAGGTCCCCAACTTACTCAGACTGACTCCAGAAATTGTCGTTCCCGCAGTACTGTTGCATCCCCCGTTTGTATATGTTGCTGCTCCATATTTGAAAGCAGCAGTTGTTTGAAGTTTTAAAATGACTGTAAATGTTTATTGGCATTATTGAATTATGTTAGCAATAAATTAGCCAACATTTTGTTAATATATAACTTGGTTGAACATGTTGGTGTTTAAATATATAATGTTTAATTCTCTTTTGTTTTATGTATCAGTTTTACACTAAACTTTAAATGGGAGTGACAAACAGCTTGAAGCAAGCACACTTTGCCTTATTTTGAGAAATGTGCGAGCGACAGTCTTCCTAATTTTGTTTTCTCGCTCCCTCTGTCAACATCTAAAATAAATTTAAAAAAAGATAGTGGGTCTATTTCAGACTTTAATTACACAAACCAATAAAGTACATGTTTGTTTAATTCTTATTAATTATTCACAAAATGCCCACCTTTGGCACAAAAGACAACAGAAAAAGAATCGAAACTTGCTTTGTTTGCTCTTAAAAAAAAATAGAAAAAGCTTCCTGTGGGTCTCTCAGACATTTCTGATTTCAATTACAAGCTAAAACAAATGGATTTGAATGAGAACAAAAGTCGACTTCTTCAATGAGACCCTTCAGCATTACAAGTCCGCTCAGGAAAAATGAGATATCCGTCTCCTTTCAGCAGCTAGTTAGCTTTCATCTCTGGGAGCGAACGATTGATTCCTTTGATTTGAATACGAGCGTAAAGCCTGCCTGTCAACAAGTGACTACGAAGGCTGACTTGGAGAGAGCCAGTGCAAACAGTTGGCCTCCGCGAGGGAAAAAACAAACAAACAAACAAAAAAAACCTTTATGATTCACCACCATCTCTCAACCTTCACCAGCTGGCCTGAAAGAAAAAACTAACAGTCTGTGTGGATTTTATCATTTCATAGTGCAAATAAAGCCCTTGCTCTGGTGTATAAATTATGCAGTCATCTATCTATTAAGCCAGCAGTTATCGCCAGAACTTTGTAAGCTCACCATGAAGCAGGCGAGTGACTGCGTAGGGAGTGAAATGGAATAAGTGGAAACAGGATCAAGGCTGCTGAAGGGGGCTGGGTAGGGTGGCTTTATACCCTTCCGTGAATTTTGAGGGGGTATGGCCGGGCAGTTAACGCTACAGCCCCCCCCCACATGCCTGGCCCATTTCATTCTTTCCCCTCTCAATGAGGGGATTAAGAAGACTCTCTCAGGGCGACCACAAGGGCTCTCTCGATTTTGGGTGGAACGTGGGACAGCAGTGGGAACTTGAGGCACGGCAAATGAGGTTTGCGTTCACGAATATTGTGAGTAACAGGGTGACCAAAAAGCAATGAAAGGCTTACAAATAGTTTAGTGTGCTGAAGATGAGATACGATAGGGGAAAGCGAAGCCAAGTTGACATCACATTCGTTGAGCGGCGAAGGATGTGCCGCTTCATCTGTGGTCTTATGCAAAGCGGGGGTCACACGGGGCTACGAGGTGCATAATAATGCTGATTACACGCATATGCTAATTATCCCACGCTAATCAAGTACAGTAGCCTCATGTTCAACTCTGACGCCCGGAGACTGCTTTGGTTCCCTCACTTCTTTCTTTTAAAGTGCAGGGAGCCTAATAATCTGTCAGGGCGGTTAACTAATCTAAATACTGCAGTCCACTAACCACAGAGGCGTCAGTCAACTGAAATGATATTTGGGAGATAACAGATGAGGCAATCGGATAAGCCCAGTGACTGGCTAGCAGAAGAAGAATCATCATCTTTTATTGTCATGAACATGCATGCATGCACACAAAATTTGTTCTCTGGATTTAACCCATCACAGTGAACACGTACACGTTAGTGGAACACACTGGAGCAGGGGGCAGGTGAAGCGCCCGGGGAGCATTTCTGGGTATCAGTGTCTTGCTCAAGGACACCACAGCCGTGAGTCAGTGAGGGGTAGCTTCTAACATCTTGCTAACATCAACAAGTAGGCAGTATAGACAGATGAATTGACGATACACATGCCAGATCGACACTGTACAATGAAAAACTCCATCTCGTCTATCTTCTATACCACTTATCCTCATTAGGGTCACAGGTCAATTGGAGCCTATACCACCTGACTTTGGGTACAGCCTGGGCTGGTCGCCAGCCAATCGGAGGGCACATATTGACAGACAGACAACCACCTATTCACACTTAGATTCCCACCTACAGCATCATGGACAGTTTAGGGTTTTCAGTGAACCTAGCGTGCATGAATTGGAATGGGGGAGGAATCATCCGGAGAAACTTTTTAACTTCTTGAGATTGCCTCACTTTTTTTCCTGTGTGTACTGGCAAAGGTATATAACTAAACCAATGAAACCATTCTTTAGAGTAGGATATTTTTAACCTCTCCATTTACCATTAGAACTGCATTAAAAAAAAAAAAACTTAACCACACCGCCCAATGCATCTTTGACAACAAAGACAATACTGTGTTAACGAAACAAGTGCAGACAACCTTGAATCGTGAATTTAATGTTGAAGTACATTACTGACAAAGATATAGTTTGACCCAACCGGGTGGCTAAATTGCCATTACAATGATAATCTGTGCTGGTTTCAATGTATAAGCAGCGATGAACGCACCCTCAGACCCCCTTTTTTAATGGTGAATCCTCAAATGGATTTTCAAATGCTATGCTTCACCCATATTAGATAGCATAGTAAAAAAGCTTGACATTTTAGTGTTGTCCATCTGTCTCCAGGTTAGGCCCTGCCTTTTAAAGCCGTATACATTACGAGTAACCGATACTACAGTGGAACGGAAGAATGATGACCCCAAGTGGAGACATGCACATTATTGTTGAATAATGATTTTTTTATTTTATTTTTTTTTAAATCTGATTACACAATTAATCGATAGGATAATCGGTAGAATAAAAATATTAGATAGCTGCTGCCCTGAGAAACTGTTCCAAGCTTGTGTTTTTTCTACAGGCAAATGGGAAAACTAATTCTGACTCAACCCTGCTATGGACGCCATTACGGCTATTTCTAACCCACGGTATGTGCTTCCAAATAACAGATGTTTTGTTATGGAAGCTGTTATGGATGTTTTGTATAACATCATCATAAATAATTGGAGGAAGTCCACTGGGATTCATTACGGTGCTCATAGGCTATAACAGTTTGGTCTTTAAGAATGAGTACAAGTCATCTGTGAAACTAAACCCCATGTGTCGCAGGGTCCGCGTTTCGCAACAGGTGAAAGTGTTTGACCATAACAGCCCTCACTTGGAGTTACACAATGCGGTCTGTCACATTTTTGCTCTTGTATGAGCCAGTTGCCGTGCAAGCTGTTACAATTGCGGAATGAGGCAGGGCGCGTGTCTTTTACGCATTCATCAGCTCATTTAGCAAATAATTGTGGCAGCTTCTCTGCAAATAGAGGCCCTTCTACTCCCCTGCAATGTCCTCAGCAGGAAGAGGAAGGAAATACATCCTGTCAGCACGAGCTGACTGGCTTGCAGGCTACTACGTGTCTACAACCACCCACCACAAACTCCCTTGACCACATATTACGCCATAATGCAGGAAGATGGCTGCAAGAGAATAGATAAGCAATAGACGATCCATTCAATCAACACAGCAAAAACAAACATCAATTCGACTAAAGTGGAGAGGACATGGGGGGATTAAACAACCATCTGTTGGTCATGAGCTGGACGGTCATTTCCAGATCTGAGGTGTGGCTAAATTCGAAAATAAGTTATCAGGGTTTCAACTTTATGAGTGACAGATCATTTCTTGCAAATTTACACTTGTAACTTATTCGCACAATTGCTCTTTTTGCAGGTGTCATTTCGATTAACGTTGTGCTCAGCCGTAGTTAACAAATTCCGTCTCCGGAAAAAACGACCGTCAAAGCGATGCACATCAGTAAAACTAGTATCTCGAAAACATTGTTGCTATAGAGTCACACTGACGTCAAAAACATCATCTACTGCTAGGTAGCTTAACGGTGGGAGCTTGTTCTGAAGGATGTTGCTAGCTTGTCAGCCAACTGTTTGCACTCATATCGATTTTTCGGTATTGATTGTCTTAAATACTTTACCATACGTACTTATAACCGTTACGCACATTATTTCGTCACAATGTCACCTGCTGATAATCTTTTATTTGAGGGCTAACGTTAAGTAAATAGCTCAAAGGCTAACGGTGCTAGCAACTAATGATGAAAGCTCACCTTCAGTCTGACTTCGTACGTCGTGTGTCTGCCCCTTCCAACCCCGATGGTCTCGGGATTGCTCACGTCAATCTCTAGAAAGTTACTCGGTGGTCCATACGCGTCGTTGAGGTTCTGAGGCTTGGTAAAGAGCCTTCTTGTATCAGCTATGGTGTCAGCCATTTCTAACGCTGCTCTTTATCGAAGCTAGCCGCACTGTCAAGGCAACTTGAAAACTCATATGTACGTTCCGGTTATGACCTTCACAATAAAACATCAGACACGCGGTTGAGTGTTTGTGAACATTTTCTAACAAAAAAAAAAATTATAACAAATGTGTTTTTATGATATTTTTCATTTTAAAGTCTAAAATTTCAAAAAGTCTGGCTTTAAAACCACATGTCGTCATTTTCACCCTCGTCTCCTCGTTTCCGGCGTTGATTTGCCTCTTACTTTGACAGCTTGAAAATTGAAAGCACTACTTCCGATCAGCTGAGCTTCAGCTGACTGCTGCGCGACCACCTGCATCCTGGTTTGTTTACAACCCGCAAATGAGTTGTTATAACACAAACATAAATGCACTACACTGTATACATTTAGACATTATGCAATACAAATCAGAAAAACGAAGTGACAACGACTCTAAAAATAAATATATATATTTCTTAATCTAAAAAAAAATATATATATATTTTAGTTTTCGAAGTGATTGTCGATCGCAGAAATTCTTCGGTAGTCTACATATTAGTAATACTCCACAAAAAAAGAAAAAAAAAGACATCTCTTGACAACTCGCTCTGTGAAAGCCTTGTTCTTGTTCGCGAGTCAATAAAGGTTCGCCCTTTTGAAGCATCATGGCAGCCTACATGATCCTCCCAACTATGAGATGCTCGGTGACACTTGTAACATTTAGCTATGTTCCGACGTTAAGAATCACCTGTTGTCGGGTCTTCAGCAACAACGTGAAAGGTATCTTGTCTTTGTAGCTATTTGTATGACACGTCGGGACATTTATTACCTGTTGTTATGCCTGTTCAACAGTTTATGTTATGGTGTTGCCATTAACAATCTGTCAGTGTTGTATATACTGTACACAGAAAAATAAAAACTTAGATTATCACTTCATTTTATGGTTGGGTGATATGGCCTTGAAGTAAATATAGATAGATAAAGCAAATAACAATGACATTAAGCGAAACATTTTCCTCCTTCTGGGATTTGGTTATTTCTCTTGATACCAAACAAGTATTGAAATAATTTTTCCCATTTACTTCCTCAGAAATAATGGAGATAGATGATGAGAAAATTGGTGCTTCCTCTTGGAACAAATGCACCTCTTGGCAAAACATGCACGCAACCATGATCTTAAATAAAATACTATCTATCTTGTACAAGTAAGGCAAGGCAACCTCGACAAAATATTTGCAGTTTGGAAGCACACACCTTGGTTTAAAAAAATTACAACAAGTCACCAAATCCCTGCTTTTGCAATGTATAGTATGTATGTAGAATCGTGGGAAAGTCAAATCTCCTAACCTTTATATCACATTTCCTTAACCTTTGTGGAAAATGTCATTGAGTTTAAAAGGTGCATCCTTTCGAACATAGGACAAAAGACATCACTGTATAAAATGATTTGGACTCCAGTTTTCCTAATCGTCATCGCACGACAGCAAATATGGGGGAGGAGGTGGCCTGTTGCTTTAAATATTTCTTCCATAAAGGATTATGGGTAACATATCTCTGTTCCTTTTGTCAAGGTTGATCAGGAGTACCCTATTATACTATTATAAAGGTGGGTCCAAGGTTTCATCGAGAAGCCTTTTCTAACCATTTGTATCATTAGATATACTTTTTCTCCAAGTGCTTTGTGGTCATCTTGCATAGAAAGTAAAGGTCCTCAGTAAAAAAATAGAATCCTAATAGGCCCCATGTCTTTGGCAGCGTTCAGCTTTCTTGTTATATGAAAAACAATCTCAAAATGATTCCACTCATCTTTTTTGTTTCTTAGTGAGAATTAACCTCTCGAATCACTTTTTTTTTTAATGTTTTTTTGAAAGATTGTCACTAGAGCAGTCGGAAAAGTCACTACTCACTAAGGTAGTGATCTAATCATTAAGTTGGCAATACTGACTGTACTTTTGTAACCTAGCTCCTCTCTGTTTGCATCCTAGTTGTTAGAGTCAGCAGTGCATGACAGTGGGGACGAGCTTTTAACTCCGGAAGCCACTGAAATAATCTTTCATAAAATATTCATCCTGACAAACCCAAGTTAATAAATGAAATCAATTATTTGCCCAGACCTATTCAATCTTTTCTAATTCTGTCCTTTTCCAAGATTACGCTAGCTGTTCATCCAGGTCATTCTCCTCAGAGTCTATTGATTTTGGTGACACTGTCGCTCAGTATAACCGCTTGGTTCAGTGTGGCTCTTTGAGGGAAGATGCTCTGCAGAGGAGTGTTCTCCAGCGGCTGGCTCGCCTGCAGCAGACCCTGCAAAACTACAGTAATACTTCCTACTTGGACCCGCCTCGCCTCACAATAAACCCCAATGCTGATACACTGCAGAAAAGGAAGGACCCCTGCATTACAGCAAATAGAGCATCTGCTCATGAGGTAAATAAGATATGAAAACTTAAAATAGATGATCATATATAATTGGTTATGTTACACATATTTAGTAAAATAAGGTAGTATTTATTTTTTTTGTTCTTGTAGTATTGTTCAATTGTCATCCCACCTATGTTAGAGTATCTACTGCGCAAAACAAAAAACACATTTTAGCAGTTGTTTGTTGAGATGTCTTGTGATTGACTGGCGACCATTTCAGGGTGTGGTTCACTTTTCGCACAAAGTTAGGGATAGGATCCAGCTTGTTGTGATCCTCAACACGATAAGCGGTATAGAAAATGGATGGGTGATGGATTGATGTTTGTTTATGGCCTTGTTGCCAATGTGACATCTGTTCTCTCATTCAACTACAGAGCCCCACGTACATGGAACACATGGAGGGCCTTGCATTCTAACATACTGTACTCCAGTAAAAATCACCAATTGCGGCCGTGGGGCGCGGGTCAAAGGGAGGGTAGGGGTCTGGGAAGCGTTTTAGAGCGGCGTAATGTCGGGGATTGTTGTTGTTGTTTTTAGGTCAGGGGAGTTGACTGTCTAGTATTCGGTGCTGGGATTTTTTGCTGGCACAGACGCGTGAGGTTGGTGCAGAGATTTGAGAAGGCAGCCGGGGGCAGACCTCCCGCTGGGCTTGTCCCGGCACCCCTCTCACTCTCTCACCGTCCCCATGCAGTAATGAGAGCGGAGAGGGGGGGGGGGGATCCCCATTATGCGGGCCATTCTTGTCCTTTTTGCTTTTGATTTGGGACTCTGACAAATACTTTGGTGTGAGGCTATCAACACCGCCACTCCCCCCCAACCCCTCTGTCTCTGCGCACCTTATTTCTTACCCCCCTCTCGTTCTCTTTCGCTCTCACACACATTGACTGGATAATCACTCCTGTTTGAATCAGGTCATAACACTGTCCGTTTCGGTGTCTTTTCTCTCTGCCGTCATTGTTCTCACTAACTGACCAAGTCTGTGAGGAGAGTACACTTGACTTCATATTGACCCAATGTGGCGTGGTTTTGCGGATGGTCGACTAACAATGGGCCATTGTCTTGTGAGAGCCACCCACAAGTCAGACCTGTATCATTTGACACCGGAGCTACTGCATCGCTTTTTGACGATAGCTACGCAAAGAATTATTCCCAAAGTTACAAATCAACAATGTCCTGCATGTGAACTTTTCCCACGTGCCGCTCTCCCCGTCCTCTGCGGGAGTTGAGGCGAGGCCATGGTGCGCCGCTAGACAGCCCCTCTGAGGGACGGCCTTGTCTTTCTCCACTCTGCCATAGCAGAATGGCTTCCAGCCACAACTCACTAGTAGCCCGCCACGCCAGCGGGCACTTTGGGAAGTCAGGGAGAAGTCACAACACTGTTATGCCGGAGCAGACAGGAAAGGCTTGTTGCCGGTCCAGTATTTCAACCAGGGGCTTGGCTAGAGAAGTGAGTGAGTGAGTGAGTGAGTGAGTGAGAGTGAGAGAGTGTGTGTGTGTGTGTGTTTGTGTGTGTGTGTGAGAGAGAGGATAGGCAACAAGTTTGTTTTTCATTTAGTTTTCAATCAGGCATTGTCCACATTTACCAGAGTCAAGTGCTCCTTGTGCAGTGGACACTGAGTGCTGTCGCCATGAAATAGTCACTAAATTAAAATGGACAAACGTTTCTGTTCAGAGCTTATCTAATGCCGAAGCACTGTAATGTTGCCTGGTTACTGGCAGCAATACATTGAAACCTAGACAGAAAAAATATATATGGAAACAAAAAGATAGATATCTGCGTTCTTTAAACTCTACAAAAAACGATTACTGCTGCAGCTTACTGATTCACTTACCATAGTTGTGAAACTCGTAGTCCCTTTTCTGCATGACTGTATTATACTGCCCCCAGTGGTGATGTTACACACACCAGAAGGAGCTGCAATGAATTAATCATGATGAACTGTTTAATTCTTTACATTCTAGTAAATTATGTTATTACAATGTTTTTATAATGTACAATATTATAGGGTCCTATTTCCTTTATTTTTACTGGCTTTTCTTTTTTTTTTTGGGAGGCTGTAACAGATTAATGGCATTTCCATTAATTTCAATTGGGAAAGATGATTTGAATAGTGTTTTGCATTACAAGTGTGGTCCTGGAACACATTAAACTCATATCGCAAGACACCACTATATAGCTGTCTGAGGCAATAAAAAGTCAACATGGTTCATAAAATCCTAAAAAAGCAAACAAAGTTCTTTCTGGGATAGTGTGTAACAGGTTAATGAGAAGAGACTCACCTCTTAAGCAGACGCGGTAATCCTCCCTCTTCATGTCACTGCATCAGACATCAAAGTTAATGACTGGCGTAATTTGCTCAACTGTACAGCTGTTAACTTATTTATACACTTATATGACGGTTAAAAATGGTAAACCGTGTACTTTAGTTTTATTTAGGCTTATTATTGTTTTAGTGACTGAACGCTCAATGGTCAACTATGGGGTGGGGGTCGTGAGGGGTTTCCTCTCTCCTGCTTGTACTGTATTATTACAGGTTATAATAACATCCAGTTTGTTTATACACAGTATTAATTCACATCATGTTTAGACTGATGACACTTGCATTTAAATAGCTCCGGCCTTCTTTCTACATATTTGGCTTTACTCGATATGGGCAGCTTGGTCTCATAGAAGCCGTTCTATTTTTTTCCCCCCCCTCTTTTCTTTTTTTGAAGCAGGGACCTTTTGATGATAGGAGGCAGGCAGCACAATGACTTCCAGCAGCACCTCAATGCAACAGTACCGTATCACAATTAGCAGCGCTAAACAGGCTGCACACAGACAAGTCCAGTCCATCTCGTATGGAGCCTCATTCACTCCTCTCCCGTTTTGTCTGACAAATCCCCCCATTGTTCCTCTGATGATGCTTTTCTTTCGTGGGAACCCTGGCTTGTCTTGTTGATTAGATCCCCTTTGTCTTCCTCCCCTGCAGTGGGCTAGTCTGGAGAATGTGAAACCTCAAACTGTAGTGGTGGCTTAATGCCTCACAATACTTTGTTTATGAATCGGCGGTTCGGGCTTATACAGTGACGGATATAACTAAGTTTACGTATGGGTTCATTAACTTATAATTTTATGGCTACATCACATTCCAAAAAAGCTGGGACAGGGTCATGTTTACCACTGTGTTACATCACCTTTTCTTTTAATAACATTCAATAAAAGTTTTGGAACTGAGGACACTAATTGTTGAAGCTTTGAAGGTGGAATTAGAATTAGAATTGTATGGCTTCAACATGTTCCAAAAAAGCTGGGACTGAGAAAGTTGAGGAATGCTCATCACACACCTGTTTGGAACATCCCACAGATGAACAGGCTAATTGGGAACAGGTGGGTGCCATGATTGGGTATAAAAGGAGCTTCCCTGTATTGCTGAGTCATTCACAAGCAAAGCTGGGGCGAGGTTCACCTCTTTGTGTACAAGTGCGTGAGAAAATAGTCGAACAGTTTAAGGACAATGTTCCTCAACATACAATTGCAAGGAATTTAGGGACGTCATCATCTACGGTCCATAATATCATCAAAAGGTTCAGAGAATCTGGAGAAATCACTGCATGTAAGCGGCAAGGCCGAAAACCAACATTGAATGCCCGTGACCTTCGATCCCTCAGGCGGTACTGCATCAAAAACTGACATCAATGTGCAAAGGATATCACCACATGTGCTCAGGAACACTTCAGAAAACCAATGTCAGTAAATACAGTTCGGCGCTACATCCGTAAGTGCAACTTGAAACTCTACTATACAAAGCAAAAGCCATTTATCAACAACACCCAGAAATGCCGCCGGCTTCTCTGGGTCCGAGCTCATCTAAGATGGACCGATGCAAAGTGGAAAAGTGTTCTGTGGTCCGACGAGTCCACATTTCAAATTGTTTTTGGAAATTGTGGCCGTCGTGTCCTCCGGGCCAAAGAGGAAAAGAACCATCCGGACCGTTATGGACGCAAAGTTCAAAAGCCAGCATTTGTGATGGTATGGGGCTGTGTTAGTAGGCAAGGGTAACTTACACATCTGTGAAGGCACCATTAATGCTGAAAGGTACATACAGGTTTTGGAGAAACATATGCTGCCATCCAAGCAACGTCTTTTTCATGGACACCCCTGCTTATTTCAGCAAGACAAGGCCAAACCACATTCTGCACGTGTTACAACAGCGTGGCTTCGTAGTAAAAGAGTGCGGGTACTAGACTGGCCTGCCTGCAGTCCAGACCTGTCTCCCATTGAAAATGTATGGCGCATTATGAAGCGTAAAATACGACAAAGGAGACCCCGGACTGTTGAACAGCTGAAGCTGTACATCAAGCAAGAATGGGAAAGAATTCCACCTACAAAACTTCAACAATTAGTGTCCTCAGTTCCCAAACGTTTATTGAAAGTTGTTTTAAAAGAAAAGGTGATGTAACACAGCGGTAAACGTGACCCCGTCCCAGATTTTTTGGAACGTGTTACAGCCATAAAATTCAAAGTTAATGATTATTTGCTAAGAACAAAAAAGTTTATCAGTTTGAACATTAAATATGTTGTCTTTGTAGTGTATTCAATTAAATATAGGTTGAACATGATTTGCAAATCATTGTATTCTGTTTTTATTTGTTTAACACAATGTTCCAACTTCATTGGAATTGGGGTTGTATTCATGAGTTCATCCATGCATGGCTTTAGGATATCTATATTGTTAAGGATGTAACCTTTTTCTGAGTTTGACTTTTTCCCCCACGTATAGGAAGAAGATGCACCACCTCCCCCACCTACAGGCTTCTATATATATGGAGATGTTGGTAAGAACATATACGTTGCATATATTTTGTATATTTGCAATATGCACTCACAAGATACAAAATTATTGGTACCTACACACTGTGCATTAGTGAAAACTACAAGAACAATAAATTAATACCTCTCTGAAGACAAAGGTGTACTTTTTGATACAGCTCTTGTATTGGATCTCACTCCATCAGGAGTTCCCAAAGTTTTCCTCTCAAGACCCAAATTGGAAACCAATTTTATGAAGTGCCATAATAGTCACTGTACATCGATTAATTATACAACAGACAATTCATTACAACAAGCATTAATCAGAAAGCCCTTTGCTAAGAAACTGTGTGCCTGCTTGATATAGAACAAATAATTAGCTTGGCATTAGATGTATAATGGAAATGTCTCTATCAGAATCCAAATCAGCTGTACCAGATTGGAAGTATGTGAAAACACACAAGGAATTTGTCTCCAGTAGTTGGAGTCACTCTTGTAGTATAACAAATTATACAGTACAAGTGTGCAATAGTGCAATACTACTGATCAACAACAGAATTTGTGTAATTGATGCAGAGTGACAGAGGAATAAGCAAATGTACAACAGAAAGCTCTGTTTGGGAGGAAGTGCATGTCAACAGGTTATTGAAAAGAAACTCACCTCCCAGGAACACACTGTAAACCTTCTACATCATGCATTAAAGTTGATGGTGGGTACATAATTGTTTGTACTGTACACCATTGAACTTGTTAATGAAGCTAATGTACCTAATCAAGTGTCTGGGTCTACAGTTTGCTGCCTATTGTCTATGGAAAAAAATGCAAATATAGTCTTTCTGCCTGTCTCTCCCAATCAGGTACAGGGAAGACCATGCTCATGGATATGTTTTACTGCGGGGTGCAAAACAGCCATAAAAAGAGAGTCCACTTCAATGCGTTCATGCTGGACATCCACAAAAGTTAGTGTTCTCCTTCCACTGCAACACAGCAACCGGAATTTTGACTTAAGTTGAGTGAAAATGTCCCGACCCCTCCAACGCTCTCTATGCTATACTTATCTCTTTGTTTGTCTCAAAGCTTCGCTGCTAATTCTCTGCCATTATGCAGGCATAGGTGAAATTACTGCTTCACGCTGGTTTGACCGCACAGGTGTGCTTTTTAAGACGTGCGTGACATTTTACGTGCGCTGCCTTAAAGGGATCCACCGGAGGAAACAAAGCCTGCCGAGACGAAAGCTGGGCAGCATGTTTACCTATGACCCCATATCACCGGTTGCCATGGAGATCTCCCATGAAACCTGCCTCTTGTGTTTTGATGAGTTTCAGGTGAGTGACTGTGTTACTGACAGAGTTGATATAGTATTTCCCCACTCTCCTCTGCATACATTTTCACAAATTGTACTTGCTGTCTAACTTTTGGGGGCGTAGGGGTCTCCAAGTGTGTTTTAAAATGTACTTTTTGATATCAAGCAGCAGTTTGAGATTTATATTCACATAGAACAATTCGGCCTATGTGCTAACATGTAGGAACAATTGCAAAAATAAATCAAGAGGAGGCTATCTAATGTTGAGTGTAAGGATGCTCAAGATGCAGTCCAGGCTTTTTTATTATTATTTTTTTTAATCACAAAGTCTAGTGTGTGTTTAGAGAGAGCTACTGTAATTATTTTATTAGTATTGAAACAAGAAAATTGATAATAATCTCAATGTATTTATTTTTGTTAACAAAAAGGTAGAAAGTTGAATTTTGGCGTTCACTCCCCTCTGTGGGCAACTGGAGAGTCTCTAATGGCAAAACGGCAACAAAAACAGGACTGGGGACACCTAGTGGTTCTTGTTTAATAAAGCATTCAGTCATAGGATTTCCAGAATCTAGAGCTGAACTTGTTCAAACCTCAGTGCCAGTGAAAAATCTACCTTATGATTGCACAAGTCACCTAAAAAAATGGATTTCTTCAGTTTTGCATCCAAAACTAAGAAAGTCATTTGTGCGGTAGAAAGTCTCATTATTTGGCTCTTTTCTCTGGGGGTTTGGCATACAGCAGCGGAGTCAAATCGTCATCGTGGGCCATATCGTTGTTAAAGTTACAGGTTACAAGGGTGGAACATAACAGAGAAGCCACATACATGTATATTCAATAGGAATGTAATGGCCCTAAAAAAAAAAATCACTGTTCAGTACATAAGCTGATTTTTATGGTTTTGATTCACTTTCGATATGCTAAGGGAACAAAAATGTAAAACTAACGGCTCATGTTTTGTGTGTCAGGAGTATAACAATAACAGTATGAACAGTCTGAAAAATTCTGCAATTAAAAACACTAATTAGGGCCCTTAAAATCTGCTGGTAGCTCTAGTTATTGCTAGTTTTCAACCAAAGTGGAGGATAAATTGAGGCACACTTTTCATGGACCATGTAAAACGATGTGAAAGTTTGAACTACAGCTGTATGATATAACGATATATATTGTAGTGTGACAAAAACGTCTACCGTACAATACAACCATCTAATGTTTATATGTTCTTTTGATGTGTGGGGTATTGTGTAAGCTTTTTTTGCTACACTAATGTAGCGTCCGCCAAAATAACACAACTGCAGGGCAAGGCAGTTACACCTCATGTCCTTTAAATAATATGTTGAGTGTGGGAAAGCCTAATAATAACGCCATCATGTTACAGTACATAATTGCCCCTGCATTTCTTCTTCTTCTTCTTCTTCTTATTACCATCATCATCAGTTTTGTGGCTTAAACAGACGTCATGGAAAATTTGTGGCAAACTTTTTTGGGCCTCGAGTTTGACACCTGCGCCTTACAGGATGAGCGCTCCTCTGTCTTTACAATTACTGAGCCGAGCACATCCGTTAGCAGCACAATGCGCGTCATTTCTCTGATATCATTACCGCTAAAAGCCGCAGGTCAGAGGTGACAGTAGGTGTGGTTGCGCTCTCTAATCACTTCCTGTGTGCACGTGTGACGATCAAGAGCGCCTTTCATGCGCGCCCGCCTTTTCCGTTTTCAAACCACGCCGCTGTTTGTGCCCGCTGCTCATTGATTTGTTTTTGTTTGCGTTCGTCGCCATGCAGCTTGGCTTGAATGGGAAGGGGGGAAACAAGCAGACGCGCGCATTGTTTGTGATGCATAAACAAGAGGTTTCAAGGTTGGGGAGCGT
This sequence comes from Phyllopteryx taeniolatus, assembly GCF_024500385.1. Taxonomy (NCBI): domain Eukaryota; kingdom Metazoa; phylum Chordata; class Actinopteri; order Syngnathiformes; family Syngnathidae; genus Phyllopteryx; species Phyllopteryx taeniolatus. Next base: position 12,806,776 of record NC_084519.1, read on the forward strand.
CGGAGATGGCGTAGACAGAAAAAAGTGAAGGCGGGGAGGTTTTTTTGGGGGGGGGGGTCTATACCAATCAGCATCCTCCTCCACTCAGCTATGCAAATGAGGCTCTGGGTATCAGTCGCGCTCTCCTGCTTCTTTAAGTGAGTGGAGCTAGAAAGCAACTGGCGGCGGCAGAGGGTCAGATGGATCTTATCCTCTTAAATGCTAATGACATTTCTCCATTCTCTTCATTAGCGCCGTGCCATTATCAGTAATTTGTAGCCCCCCGCTCCCCTCCCTTCTTTCTGCAGCTCCCCTAATGAATACTCGCCATTGAGACGTCCGAGATGGGAAAGGGAAGAAAAGGAGTGTGAAGAAAATGATTGTGCATCATTGTCTCAGGGCCTCGGTCACTGCGCAGCCCCCCTTTAGAAATTGCTCGTATGTTGTGTACATAAAGAGGTGTAACATCAAAAGAGTTTTAATGTGGCACCCGCGTGGCTCTCTGTAAACGCACAGCCGCTTGAGTAATTGGATGCTCATTTAAATATTGGTATTGGCCGACGGAGATTGCGCCATTATTATTATTTTTTTGTCTTCCACAAGTGCGACATCAGGCCCCTCCACTCTCCCCCCTCGAGTCATTCAGCAATCAATATTGCCCCCCCCCCCCCCCCCCCCCCCGCCCATACTATGCCTGTGTTGAGGGCACATGAATAAACAAATCCAGATTGTATAAATGGTCATTTTTAAATGAGTCTTTTCAAATTAAAATAAAATCCTGCGGTCGGAGAAAACAGGGGGCCGTCTTTCAGAGAGACACACTGAGCCTTGGCTTTCTGTTGATTCTCATTATGAGAGCACACAATTGCACGCACTAATTTGATGGCCCCGGGCACCTCTCCTCAGCCAAATCAAGGCTTTAACACACACGTTAATCAAGTTTTGGCAAGGGCAGTGGGGCTAATAGACAAAAAGCAGAAGACTCTCCAGGTTATGAAAGGGGACATATGCTGTGGGTAAGGCCACTAGAAGTGTCTGTCAAAGAGAGCAAAGTGGCGAGGGCGGGACTTTAATTCAAGACTGCAGAGTTTAATGGTTGATTCCAAAACTTGACTTTAAGATGCAAACTTTTGTCTGTTGGTGTTACAACTTTCAATCGGTGTAGTCACTGGTTGTGGACTGTTAAAAGTTGTGATAATTAATAGATTGATGAGAGGTATCACATTATTCTGATTAAAGCTTATCAAATGTAGGATACATTGCTTAAATGTTTTTGAGAGCAGAATACAGGTCACCTTTTTCTTACGATCACATTCAAATGCTGTGCTTTTGATAAGATTACAGTACTTACGGTCTTACCATGGGCCAAAACTAGCATTTCTTCCTTCACAGATTCAATATCATTTAAAAGAAAGTTAGCAGTTTATTATTGGAAACAGATTTTTTTTTTCTTGTATGGTACATAATCAGAGGAGGCCAGGAAGGATATATATTGTATTACAGGGCAGCGCTGTGGCCTACTGGTCAACAACACGTCTTGGAGTTTGAATCTCAGCCCCACCTTTCTTGTGTGGCGTTTGCATGTTCTGACTGTGCTTATGTGGGTTTTCTGCGGGTACTCCGGAGTTTAACGGAGGACTAAATTTTCCACAGATGTGAATATTAGTGTCATTGGTTGTTTGTCCAAATGTGCTGTTTTATTGGCTGGCGACCTGACCAGGGTGAACTCCACCTCTCGCCCAAAGTCCCCTGGAATAGGCTCAAGTTCACCTGCAACTCTAATGAGGACAAACGCTATCGAAAATGGATGAATTACTGTACAGTGGCTATAGAAAATCAACACACCACTGTTAAAATACCAGCAATGGGATAGCCTGAATGGGAGCCTGCGCACAAGAAATTCTAAAAGATTTTGGTTGCTCTTGCATGGAACAGTGGAGAAATATTGTCATGTGAGGACGAGCCATGCTGATAGACTCCTAAACAAGTAGACTGAATGCTGTCATGAAAGGAAAGATTATTATAATTTTTTTTCATGGAAGTGTTTAAATGATCTGTTGTGGTCTTTTTTTTCCTTTTTTTTTTTTTTTTTTTCCTAACAGTGACGTGGCTACTTTCTAAAGACACTTGGACCAAACAGAAAACAGAAACGATTCAAAATATGAATTTAAAAAGATCCTGTGTATAGAAGTTAAAAAGAAAGCACATTTCTTGGTAAAATGATTTCATATGCTGACCTCATTGGGCAGCTTATATAGACGCTGCTTTGATTATCACGCATGATGGCCGTGAAGAGGTTTCTCTCCCTATGTTTTTCCCGTAGAGGTGAAAAATAGAGACGAGAGGATTAAGAACAAAAGTGAGAGTGCTGCATCGCTGATTGAAAGGTCAGAGCCCTTCACATAATAGCCGGCAACTCACAAACGGCCTTGTTTCAGCGTTGTCATCGACCTTTGCTTTGCGGTGGAAATGATGTGGAAGAAAAAGGCAGCAGATAATTGAACGCTGATGTCGCCCATGGGACACACACACACACACACACACACACACACACACACTCACACGTCTGGATGTGGGCTCCCGGTCTGCTGCATTTGCTCGATTGATTAGTTTGTGTCCACTGCCTTGTCCTCATCATCCTGACCATTTGCAGTCATTCCAAGTGGTTGTGGTGTGCACGTGTAGGTAGAAGTGTGTTGACCATGGCCAGACAAAAGCATTGAATGAGCGCACCTGAATGACAGTAATCAATGTGAAGTGTTGATGACTTGCTTTGACCTACGTTGCGTGCAAATACAAGTAAAGATGAATCACCAATCAATTTGTCATCTTTTCTTCTCTCTTTACATCAAGGTGACGGACATCGCTGATGCCGTGATCTTGAGGCAACTTTTTCAGACGTTGTTCAAAACCGGAGTGGTGGTGGTGGCGACCTCCAATAGACCCCCTGATGGTACAAATCTCTCTACTCAAAATTTGTTTTGCATTTTGTCACTGCTATAGTGTTTCCCTAAGAAGCAAATGACAACATTTGTTCCACTATAAAAGCTATTAGTATTACAAATTTTAAATGCAGAATTGTTAGGTGTAAAGGCCACATTCAAAACAAAACAAAACAAAAACACATACTACAACAACAAAGTCAGTAAATGTAGTAATCTTAGGAAAATAAACTTTTTTAAAGAACACAAATGGTGGTCTTTGGTACATAGACATATTACAAATGTTTGCAAAATAAAAAATAAAAAGTCAATCTTACGAGAATAAAGTCATAATTTTGGTCAAAACTAGTGTTTTGATAAATATCGCAATTTTATGAGAATAGAATTATATCAAGACAAAGTCACAACATTATGGTAATAGAGTTGCATTTTTTGGGAGAAAAGTCATCATCTTAGGATCAATAAATAACATTGTCAGAAAAAAGTCATAACGTTAGGAGAGTTAGGCTGCGTTTTGTCAACACATTTTCAATAATTCAAAAAGCAAAACTTAATGAGAAAAAAGTCGTACCAGAGAAGTTGACATTTTTCCACAAGTATATTTTATTGGAATAAAGCTATTTTTTTATATTTGTAAATATATATTTTATATTATATATTACATTCTTATTATATTTGATAGTTATATTATATTTGTAAATATAAACATTTATATTTTACATTTTTTGAGGAAAAGGTTGTAATCTTACGAAAAATTTAGATCTATCAAACAAAAGTTGTAATCTTTTGGTGGAGCTGATTTTCTTTTCCCGCAAAAAGTCTCAATATTGTCTTAGGCTTACTACCATAAAATAATTACTTTTAAAGAAAAAAAAACAATCTTACAAGAAAAAATTGTGAGATAAACATATCTGCATAGTGACGAGGACAGTCAAGTTACAGTTTGGCCGATGTCAACTCATAATTTGGGGATGTTTAACAGTTGTTTGAATACACGGACTGAAAGCTTTTGCTCAGATTATTAGGTCATCAGTCCATTTTTTTAATGATTATTTACATATGTTACTAATTGAATATGGTCTGTAGAGAAAGACGTATGAATTATGACATTGACAAAAATGTTTCTATTTTTTCTCCTAATTGTCATTTCTTTGTGGCCCCACTTATTTTAGCCCACCCCACTGCATTTACCAGGCTCACCCTGGAAACTACTTTTTTGCTTGTGAAAAAAAATATCCAATGACGTTACATCCAGAAAACTGCCAACATATCTAACCCGGCCTATTTCAACATTCTAAAATCTCCTAAGAGGCAGAAACAGTTAAGAAGAATAAACAGCATTCACACTTAGTCCCATTTTCACCAACCATTACAATTGGGTTCAGTTATGTTACAAGTCGTGAATGGTACCAAAAGAACTGATCCAGTTTTTGATGCATAAATGTGCATGGGAAGAGTGAACTGGTGACATTGGTGACCACTTTACTGTTTTTCCCTAAGGTTCTCACCTTTAAATAGACTTAGCTGACAAACCCAGGGGGCGAGTAATATTTAATACCCCTAATCTGGTGCATTTACCCTTTAGACTGAAATGAAGGTGGTCAATAAATAACCCTTTCATACAGTACAAGAGGATGTCTCTGTCAAGTCTGAGTGGACACAAAGTGCACGTAACAAGATGTCAATAGACACAGACTCAACATCTCTGTTATTTACAAGCTATTAAGAACAAAGCAACCAAAACGTGCAAACTTAATAGAGAGCCTGCTTGGTATTAATTGCGCTGTTAATGGAATCCATGACGGCAGACAGAGAAAATTGGACATGAAAGGCATACATTTGCCGTCTTTATTGATGTGGAGATGGCACTATCAAAAGGCTCCTCGATGTGTTTGGTGATAGATTCGAGTGAGAGAACATAAAGAAGATTTCTGGGATTTTTTTTGTTTTTATATACTAATGGAGACTCATACTAGCCAGAAAGCATGACGGTATAAATTGTGTCTTTGGTGTGGAAAGCCATCATTACGCGGGCTCTCATATACTGTATCATTTACATTAAAGGCCTCAAGCATCTTTTGATCGAGGATGTAGTGTTTAGATGGACCCAATAATTGAATGAAATATAATTACTTAATGGGTTATGGCTAAATTCTTTCCCAGATTTGTCTACTCGGGATGCAAAGACAGATTTTTTTTTCATGTCAATGTGAACATTACAATTCCGATTACATTTTTTTTTTTCGTATTCGACCCGGGCCTCTTACATATGTGGATATAAATTGGATATTTACCCGACGCGAGTGCGCATCCGATCTATAGGTCATCAAACGGCAACAATTGTTCGACAAAACAGACACGGCACAAAACGGCAACGGTGGACGAAGCAGCAGAAAACAGTCAGTGGCGAAAAGAAGATGCTTTAGAACTGATAAATATAAGAAAATGTTGGCGAAACAGATCAGGCCCGACAATCTTAAATAATGACTGCGTTAATATTTACGATCAAAACTCGACACGTCTGTGGGGAATGCCCACTTCTCCCGAGTCACGACGCCTGAGAAAGGTGACGTGGAACAGAATGTAGCCAATCAAAGAAACACCCGAGACTGGCGAACACAGAAACCAACGTGAGTGAAAACATGTGAAAACACGTCTCATCCGATGTCGTTTTTTGTCCAAAAGTTGGTTTCCCAAATAGCAAGAAGTATTTGTCAAAGAAAGTCATTTTTTTTTTTTTTTTTTAGAAAATCGCCATTTTTCAAGGCTCTCTGCTTCGGCAACCTTCGGGAACACTCGGGAAACATCAGCGCGTATCCTGAAGCGTTTCTTCTTCTTCCTTTTTTCTACACATCACGCGTGACCTCGAGAAATTTCCAGATGGGCCGTGGGACAGAATATTAATGTGTGTGGTCTGCTGTGTTGAGATTCTCGGAGCACACCACACACACATGACGACCAAAACTGTTAAATGCCCGATTTTTTGGGGGTCTGTGGCAGATAAAAAATCTTTTAAGAGTTATTACCTTTTACCTTACGACAGCAACATTGTAGCGTAAGTAAAGTAAACAACCACTAACTCATTTGAATCATGTCGATGCAGTCCATCACAGTATCCAAGTTCCTACTAGAGAAAGCGCAGTCCTATTGTAGAGAGTTAAAGCCCAAACATCAACAACAACCAGTTGCATTGCATTTGCAGCTGGAGGGCTTAAGCCTCGTCTGTTTGTGCGCTGGCGCTCGTACGTACGCGGTGTCTTTGTCTCGGGTTTGTGTGTGAATCCCGACCTGTTTTATCTGTCTATCAGGGATGCTACTTCAGATGTAATTTGTTTCAGCCGAGCTAATTGAAACCCTTATTCAGCTAGCCGCTGTGGATATTGTCCGCCCTGAAAAGGCGACAGTCCTTTCTCTCGCCACCATTGTTTGGGAATGTAATGAATTTTATGTTGCCGCCGCTCTGCCGGTAGAGAAATCCATTTTTCTCCCTCTGCTCCCAGTTCTTTTGTCGTACCTCCCCAACCTCATCCTTCAGTTCATCAATAGCCACTTTATGTGCCAATCTGTGGCGGGGAATGACATTATTAGGAGGCTAAACAGCACCTCTAATACAGGCCCTCCCCTCCTCTTTCAGATCTGTACAAAAACGGACTTCAGAGGGACACCTTTCTACCTTTCATCGACGTGCTGAAGGTAGAGACAAAGTCACATCCCGCTCTTGTGTTGTTAATATATTCATTTGTTCATAACACATGCGCGGGCACACGCTTGCATGTGCTGCCTGTGTTTTGCAAGTTGCTTTTTAGCAGTTTGATGTGTTCTGCTTTCCCGGATGCCTCTCGCAGTGTCACAAAGCTGTCTTTGATCAGAGCAGGCTGAAAGATTCGCGTGAAAAGTGTGAGAGTAGGGAAAAAAAGGGAGAGCAAGAAAAGCTAATACGAAAGGTGGACGAGCAGAGTGACTAACCCAGAATGCTTGCATTTCAAAAGTAAAAGGGGGTGGTCCTAGAGCGAAGATGTGGCCATTTGCATCCATAGCGAATGATCTGCTTTGCAATTTAAGTAGCTTGCGCCATTAATCACAAAAAAATTCTCACATTAACTATGCATTAACTTAGATTAATCACACAAATGACACGCTCCCTTTACCTTAATCGCGGATGGATAGATCAAATGCGGTGCAGGTTGCTATAAGGTCAGCGATCAGGTCAATGCTTATGCCAGTGCAAAAATAAGCGAGGAGACTTCGACTGGTTTGCTCGGCTGCATATTTTGCTTCAAAAGTTTAAAAAAAAACAAAAAAAACTCTCAAAGCAATAATACCGTATTTTCACGACCATAAGGTGCACCGAATTAAAAGGCGGAGTCTCAGTTACGGGGTCTATTTCTGTATTTAACACATACATAAGGCACACCGTATTATTGGGCGCAGGCATGGTAAAACATACGCTAGCTTAAAACTTACGGCATGCGCGCTAAAACAATGTTCTTAAAAAGGCAGTGGGAGCAAAACTGAGTTCAGTTGTACTTTATTGAAGTATTTAACAATGTACTCACGTTATTTTTTGATGAATCCTTCATCCACAAATCCATCAAAGTCCTCATCTTCTGTATCCGAAATGAACAGCTGGGCAAGTTCTCCATCAAACACGCCAGGTTCCCTTTCGTCAATGTCGCAGTCAGTCTCGTTGCCGTGCGGCTCCTCAGAAATGAGACACGTTAGCCCAAGCATCCACAATCCATTCACAAATTGTGGCGTAACTCGTTAAGTACGCCTTATGGTCGTGAAAATACGGTAATAAAAAAAACAAAAAACTCTCATAGTAAAATGTGGTACTATGTGTAGTATATTTGGTGCCTGTGATTAATCTGATCGTTTCCACCATATAGTGCAGTTTGTTTCCATCTATCAAATTTTTTTTTATAGTAGTGTACAAATTAGGATCACATTTAACTGGAGCCCATTTGAGGTGTAATTGGGCAAGAGGCGGGTTTGACCCTGGACTGGTTGCCAGCCAATTGTAGGGTACAGCAAGCACCAAACAACCGTTCACACTCACATTCACACACAGCAATCAAGAGTCTGAGCTAACCTAAGACGCATGTTTGGGGATTCCTAGTGAAACCCAAGTAAACCCAGATCTCTTGACTATGAGGCAGGCATGCTAACCAAAATCCCACAGTGAGAGAAGAGCAAGAAAAACATTATACCAGACGTTGCACGTAGCAAAAGATCCAGTTTATGCAGTGTGGTTGCCTGTTAATGTTAGCTGAAACTGGTGGTAGTAATAGTAGTATTTTCTTTAGTACAGGTAGTTCTTAACTTTGTTTTACAGAGATCAGAGGCACATGCAGCAACTTTTAATATTTTTCACTCTCACTTATTCGCCAAGTTGAATTGTTTAGCAAGTTTTTCTAGGTTTAGTGTATTTGTATTTTATGGGTTAACTTATTTTTATCCATGTAAATGCTAAAACATTACTAAAACATTTCCTGTACAGGGGGTCCTGGGTTTCCACATTTCGTTCCCATGCCAGTGACCTAACCTGAATTTGTACCTCAGTCGCATTGTGCGCTAGTTTCTCATTAACCTATGCTAGTAGTAAAGTGGTATTACAATAAATATCCGCATGAAAAACGCTTTTAGGCAATGAAAGATGGTATTTACGGCTGTAACTGAATGTCTTGTGCCTCATGGCCATATATTCTTATGCTTCTGTGCAAACTATTTCAGTGCACGGCACTTGTAACTTCGAAACATCTGTCGGGAAGGTTTTGTGATGGTGACAGCCTCAAATCGGGGCATCAAAGAACTGATTTTGTTTGACGTTGTAAAGGGTAACTGCTCTCTTTTGGTCCCATTTTGTTGGAGTGCCAACTACGTTTGTATGGTACCTAAAGATTGTAGCGAGGCACACTGCAGTCGCCAGAGAATCAACACTTCCTTGCTACTATCGAAATGGAAGCGCTCAAAATGCTCCTTTTCAATGGCACGTTGTATTGCGCTATTAGCGTCCAACCTCCACATTCCAAGGTGAGAACGCCAGCATGATTCAAAGTGTACTGTGGTGACTTGAACTGGCTTAAGATCTCCCACTCTACCAACTTGAGGAGTCCACATGCTCTCCACCCGGCCACCAAGCGTCACCCTTGCCCTCTTTAATCCACCCTCATCATGGTCCTGAATGCCTCTTGTCCCGCTCTGCCCTGCACTACCTCGTGTCTTTCAGACTTCCATGTTTCCTTTTGTGAGGCCATCTGGTTTTCAGGCTCGGGGCCTTTTTCGGCGTGTTCACGCCACTCTCTATAGCGGTCTGCTGTGAAGAGTTAAAGCGTTTTTTTTAGCTGGGTCGCCCCGATAACTTGCTGGACTTTCAATGGATTGAATTAATGCTCACAGGGACCACGGACGTGGGCCCTCCTCCTCGATGCAACTCAATCTTGTATATGCGTGCCTGATTGTGCTTCAATAGGCGGCAAGAGGGTGAATGATGGTGTTAAGTTTTTTGTTTTGTTTTTTTAAGAAATAGCCAGTGACATTTCCACCCTGTCACCTGGGCTGAAGTGAAAGAGGTTAATCAAGCGCTTCTCTCCGCTTGGGTTGACGTCTTTATTTAACAACTGACTCCTGATTAGATGGAACATCCTTTTCTTCCATCACTTGTTTCCTCTGCAACGTCACAACATTCCTGGCTGCTTCACACTTTTTTAGGACAGCGGAATTTCCAAAGTTGAATACAGTCCAAAACGTCCGAGTTGTTCTGATTTCCAAACAAATGATCCCATCGGAAATGTAAAGTGAATTCATTGGACCCAGGCTCAATCATCCAATAAGTCATCATAAAACATTTATTTACTCTCCTGGGGATTTTTTTAAGGAACATATCTTGGTCTCTTGGTATATATATATATATATATATATATATATATATATATATATATATATATATATATATATATATATATATATATATACAAGCACGATAATAAACAGATGAATGAATGGTACCCTCCTGTAGTGTCATAGCAAAACAAAACAAAAAAAAAAACTAGTGTAATTAACCCTTCTTGACGTCAGATGCTTGTTTGCTTTTTTGATACATATTTTACCCCAGAGGATTTTGGTTGAACAACAAATTGTTTGACTTTGGTCTATATTTTTCACTTCTTAAATCATTTGAAGATTATGTTTCTCATCCGTTGTTCCACGGACTCCATGATGAAATCTATTCAGTTGTTTCATCCTCTCTTCTTTTGTAGTCAAGGCAAAAATCTCAGCGTTGTGTAAAATACAGGGTTTAAGGGCTTTTCTTTTTTTTTTTTTTTTTTAATGGACACTGCCAGTAATGTAACTAAGACGGACTTGCTCCCAAACTGTCCTCCCTCTCCACTCCACTTTTCATTGCCCACCCTCACGGTAACCTTTTATCCCGCTCTTTATTCTGTCACTATCCTGTTCTGCTTGCTGCTGTTACTCCCCCAAGGTCAGACCTCGGTATTTTGTAGCACACAATGCTTCGTATGTGTGTGTCTTGTGGTGGTGGTGTGTGTTTGGGGGACATGACAACAACCCTGAAGCTACTTTTAAGTATCTCTGGGCTTCCTGTTGTTTCTAACCTCTTTTTTGATCTGTTCTCTTTTTTGCCATTCCATTGTTAACACGATGTGTGCTGTGCAATCTGAAAATAGAGAAATACTATAGAAAGAAGAAAAGCAGAGGGTTACGCTCCTCAAGCAGAGACCTTGGATAGAAGGACTGCCCGTGAAGAGGCTGCCGCCTGCCTGTTCAAATCAAATAATCGTTGATATTTTGGATGACTGACATTGTCTCCTAGTTCGTTCAATGGCGGGGCAGTAGCACACGGTGTACTTATGGCAGGCTTTCATATCAGGGTCTAAAACGAGTTCCAAATAATGGCTGAAGATGAATCAATCGTCCTCCTCTTGGAGTGTGAGGACGGTAATCTACTTATTCTTAATTGATTCAGTTACCTTGGCTAGAGTCCCCCCCCCCCCTTTTCACACTTATGTTTTATGGGTTTTATGTTTAGTGGGATCAAGCATGTGTGTGCTTGTGAAGCAAGGAATCATCTTCTGAAGGCAAAACTTAATTGAAAGATGTTCTCCCCCCCTTCTTTTTTTTTTTATTTCCCCCCGCCACCCCCCCATATCCTCCAAATGTGTTTTTCTTAATGTATTTAAACATGACATCCATTTGTCTGCCACTGTTGCACTCGTCTGCATCATTCATTCCCTAAAAAGTTGACAAACTTGATGTTGGACTTTCCGAAAAGGAAAAGATTTAAGCTGTTATAGAGGGTGTCCATAAAGTCTCTTTACAATTTAACACATTTAAAATAAATAAATCTGTGGAAATGATTACAAAACGGTGAGTAGATATTATATACTTTGCCTCACTTAAAACACTTCTTGATGGATGTCTGCGATACTTAAGAGTAATTCTGTAGATTTGCGGTACACAGTGCCTTTTCTGAAGGAGTAGCATTTTTTTTAGGGTTTTATTGAATATAACCTTCGAACAGGGTAGATATATATTTCTAAAGAGACTTTGTGGACACCCTGTATACTATTGTTTTTTTATGATGCGTATTATTAAAATTGAGAATCTTTCATTCACTGGGGAATTTACTGGTATGGTTACACCCCCATTAAAAGCTGTGGAATTCCTTACTTGCATGTGGAGCCCCTACTGGCCAGGTGCAGAAACCACATCCAGCCATAATGAGTGTGGTTTTTTTCGTGGTTTGCTTTTGGGCCTCGACGCTGTGCGAAAGCTGTTTGAGGGTGGGGGGTCCTGTGGGGGGTCCCTGATCCCGAAAGGTGTGGCCTGTACGCCTCAATAGATGTTTCCCCAAGAGGGGCAGCCGGAGGCAGGAGGAGGTTGTGAGAACGACCCCACAGAACAAACCGCGGCTGGCCCAAGGCGGTCACTTTTTAAGGGAATAGATCATTAGGTGTAATTAGGGTGTTCACATTGTCACAAAGCCCCCCGCTCAACCCACGACCGCGTAAGAATGAATAAAATCACTAGCACCCCCGCCCCTGACTCATTCTCACACACTGCAGTAGTTAGTGAAAACACTTTGATGTCATAAGAGTCGTCCAGAACTTGCCAGCATAAAGGCAGTGTTTTAAGCTTTCTCTCTCTCGACCTCTCTATCCCTGCCTCCCCTCTTTTCTTTCCATGCCTGCACACAAGGCTGTAAGACACACACGCTTGAATGAGCGACAGCCTCACCCCACCACCTCACCCGCGCCGCCCTCCCTCCCTCCCTCCCTCATCTCTTTTTCAGCCTTCCCACCCCACATTTCTTTTGAGTTCTGGTCAATTCTCTTCGGGCTAAACAAAAAAAAAACAAAAAAAAAAATCATCAAATGTCTTCTGCTGCCGGGTAATGAGGGAGTGGACCTCATCAGGGCCCAATAGTCAGCTATCCTTGGCTTTTGTTGCCGCTCAATGGCACGGCGCTCTTTGAAAGACTCAAAAGCAACTTTTGGAGGCGTAAAAGATGAAGAAAAGATATGGCGGATATAGATGGAGCAGGCACACAGGGGAGGAGATGTAGTCACCAAAAATAAAAAGCCACTTTAAGAAAGAAAAAAATCTCTCTCTGTATAATTCTAAACGCCTGCCCGGGGAGAGCAGTGGACAGTTGGGACAATGACTTGAGAGGAGCTACATGTGTTTGGATGACTTTCTTTCAGCGGGGACCTATTGTCCCGTCTGTCAGCTCCCTCCTTGCTCGCTCTTTCTCTTCAAAGCTTCAGCACAACTAGTCAAACATTCGTTTATACTCGTGTGGATTCCATAAGGTGGCTTTGGTCCTTCATCATACCTCTAAGAGTTAAAAAAGGCAATTTAGTTGAATTTCTTATTTATTTAGGTATTTATTTATTTTAAAAGATTTTTGGTTACAAATATTTGACTATCAATAACTAGAATCTTAAAATTAACATGATTCTCAACTGTATCATAATCTGTAGCTATAGAGAACATCATACCTGACAAATTAGTAGTTAAAATGTGCAAATGCATATGAAATCACATGTAAGGTCCCATCAATCTACATTTAAAAAATTAGAATCAAATTTACGTCACTGATGCTCATTCTCACATTATTTTTGTAGGACTTCATACAGGAAAAAAAAAAAAACTTCCATCCATCAATTTTCTTTACCGCTTCTCCTCACTAGGGTCGCGGGCTGCTGGAGCCTATCCCAGCTATCTTCGGGTGGGAGGCGGGGTACACCCTGAACCGGTCGCCAACCAATCGGATTCGTACAAAACTACACTTTGCAAAAAGATTGTAGCATGTCCACCATGTTTGTGGATGAAGTTTTGTTTTTGTAGTATTCCCTACCAAATTCTCGCAAGAACTTGACCAAAGTTATTTGGTGCTATTGTTTATCGTAAACCACATGGCTCGTTTGAAAATGAAAGTAAGATCACGAGGAAAGCGTGGCGGAGGAGCCGGCGACGTGTAGGCGGATTAAATCTTTGAGGATGTGACAAAGCCCTCGAGATGGATAATCAAGTAATGACCCATGCGGCCTCAGCCTCATCTGATTATAAATAACCTCTGGAATCATCACGGCTGATTGTGTTTCCAGTGCCTCGGTCTTCCCTCGCTGTTATTTGTGCATTTAGGTGGCTAGTTCATAAAGGGAGGCTGAAGACAATAGCGCTCGTTCTAATAATGTGGCCTGTGATTGTGACGTCTTCCTACCTTTTTACCCTTATTTTCCTGGCACTGTTTAGCCATCGGCAAGGTCACGGCAGGTTGATGAAATGACAGGTCCCTTATGGGCGAGGGGGGGGGGGGGGGGGGCGACTCTGTCAGGTTGTTATTAAACCTGATTCTGCCAATTGGCTCCGAGTGGACGAGTGGATAAAAAGTTGACAGCGGAGAAGAATGGAGTATTTCCGGCCTCTTGCTTTATGATGATTGCTAATTATCCCGCGGCTTAAGGAGGCCAGTGGCAGAAATCTGCTGATTTCATAATGCGTCGTTGAATGCTCAGCCGGTCCGCCTTGATGGCATTGATGGGACTGAGGCGTAGTAATTCCTGTCTTTTCTCGGCGAAGAATAGCGGAGATGATGATTACAGTTTGCGCTGTCCTCCCTGACATGAATCCTGTTGACATTGTACTCTGCATGGGAAAGTTTGAACTGCGTATTACAGGTTCAGCACTTTGAATAGCAGCAGGAAGAATAGAGCAGACACATTCTGCTCTGTTGTTGTTGCTGCAGAATCCATTCCTTCTTTGCTTGTTGTCCATTTTTGTTATTTTGAGGAAGACGACGCACATTTTCAGAGGGCGGGGAGGGGGGGCGTGGGGCTACTCCACTCTTAACACAAAGAAGCAGAAAAAATAGGTGGAAGAGTTGGAGATGATTTATCATCTGGAAATAAAAGAAAAGTGAAAGTTGGTGTATTTCAGTTTCATATTTTTTGTATTTTTCTGAATATGATCATGCAAAGATTCTCTGAATTTTAAAATGGAAGAAGTTAATCATTATTTTCTCTCTATTACCAGTTAATAATTTGGCCTAGAAAACTATCCTGGCCAATTAAATATTATGTCATTATAAATACAGATAAATAGTGTGCCCTTTAGCCCTACTACAGGGAACTAGTTTACAATTTAAAAATACACTCAAATTATTTATGTAATTCATAGATTTTCACTCAAAGGATTATAATCAGTAATATATTTAATTTAATTAAATGAATAATAAATCCATGTCTACATGTTTTCATAATGACTTGACTCACCAGCCACATGCACAATCTAATGCAGTCCCACAAAAAAGTTGTATCAACAAGTCTGCCTTTAGTAGAATATGAGAAGTATTGATTGCCACGAAATGTTTTATTCTAAAAATGAGACGTAAAATTACATGTCGTTTGTTTTACAATTATTATTACATGAAAAAAGTGTGCTTTGTTCCTTTTTTGTGCATGTGACTGTTTTTGTGGAATGAATTTTTAAAAATTCTAATTATTATTATTATTAATACATTTCATTTTTTAATATAATTATAAAACTAAAACTATTTTTTTGGCATGTGTGCAGGAGTACTGCCACACTGTCTGCCTCGACTCAGGTGTGGACTACAGGAGGCTGCACAAGACTGGAGCAGGGAAACTCTACTTCCTGTAAGACCCAAACGCACATTATTCTTACTTCCGTCTAATTTATATTTGCCCTCTACCTCACTTCCTGGTCAAATGGAGAGCAGATGTTAGTCTGCACTAGTCACATGCACATAAAGTAATTGTACAGTGGATATAAAAAGTCTACACCCCACTGTCCAAATGGCAGGATTTTGTACTACAAAAGATGAGACCAAGATACAGTAAATCATCTCGAAACATTTTTCTACCATTAATAGACTGAAAACCTGTACAACTAAATTGAAAAATAATTCAAGTGTTTTCACGGGGAGAAGTAAAAAATAAACATCTAAGATACTGTGGTTGCATAAGTCTGCACACCCTCTTCTAACTGGGGAGGTGACTGTGTAAATTTGCGTAAGCGCAAACCTACTACCATTTACCTGATCAACCCCAAATAAGGTGCAGCTGTTCTAGTATATCACCAAAACATGGGGTGTGTAGACTTTTTATAGCTACAGCATATAGAGCAGAAAGTGACAACAAAAAAGGAGGAATTGAGGATGATGAAGTCTCCATCATCCCAAGAGCAAAAGTGGAGTCAATAGAATGTGACAAAATGGCTTGAGCATTAAAAGCTAATTTTCTCTGTTATGAACACACACGCTCTCAAGCACTCTCCTCTTTTCACTTTATGCAAATAGAGTGCATCACTCACTATTTAATAATGCAAACACACACACAAACACACACACACACACACACTTCATTTGGATGTGCATTCAACTGGCTAATGCTTGTGTTTAGTGTCGAACATCCTGTTTTTTTTTCTACTCGTGAAGTAAAAAGCTTAGTAGCCTCCTCTTGCACTGCGCTTGTCGCTGCTTATGTTTGATGTTACCACTTCAGCATTATTAATTTCATATTCCATTAGCTCTTTTTTTACCCCGTGTTTGCGTGTGTGTGTGTGTGTGTGTGTGTGTGTGTGTGCAGGACAGGAGAGCCTGGTGCAGACGCTGTCTTGGATGCGATGTTTGACGAGCTGGCTTTTGCACAAAATAGCTGTAAGGAGAGCATTATTTCAAATGCTTAATAAATTTAAACAACAGTAGTAAGTAGGTAAGTTGTAATTGTACCTTTTACCATAAGCTTTGAAATCCATTAAGATGCCTCATAATAAGAATAGCTTTACATAATGGCATTGCAACTTGAGCTTTTAGTGGACACCTCACATTGACGGTAGCATTGATAGTGGTGCGTTGAGATACAAGTTGAATTGGTTCCGTGATCACACTCACACATTTTCCTTCCCCATTAAAATGAATGGGAATGCCATCCATTTCAGCTTCCCCCCAAAAAATCATTTTTGTAATGTATTGAGATTGCTCTATAATATTGTACTTTATATAAATACGCAGTAATGACATAATGAAGTAGAATGTGAAGAATTAAACATTTTTTGCCACATTTGTTCTGCAATTCAATGGACATTGTGCTGCTCCTTCTGGTGTGCGTGCCTTGACCACTTAACAGTATAATACAGACGTATGGATTTACATGGAGACTGGCACAATTGCTCAGTAAGTAAGTTAGTCGTTCTTTGCAGGAGGATAAAGAATATAGGCCAGAGTGTATTGTTATATTGTTTGTGTACATATGTTGCGCCACTGTCTGTGTTCAAATATCAGTTACTTAAGGGCTTATAATACAGTGACACTGATGCTATTCGTTAGCCCGGCCATGGTATTTTGCCTTGTTTGTTAGCATTAAGCTAAACGGATTTATATAAAAGCAAAGCTATGTGGCTGTTTCAAATTCACAAAGTGTAAGTCTCTTTGTTTTATGTTTACTTTGAGAGTAATTTTGACAGCCTCATCTCAGCACTCGTTAGCTGGTATGGCAAGGCACTACTGTAGTGATTTCCAATTGATTATAATTATCAGTAAACTGAGTATTTTGCAAAATAATGCCCTTAACAGTTCGTCTCTGTTCATTTTTAGCACATTCATTCACAGGATGGAACTATTATACTTTATGACTATACGGTGAGACTGGGAGCACAAAAAACTAATATTTAATACAAATATTTTTTACTTTGACTGATATGATAATGTGTTATTTTCAAGAAGATCTCCTCCTTCAGAAAACCCAGCCAAAAACATACTTTTCTTCTATTTATTTATCATAAGAGCCCCCACCAGTTCAATATCGCTTTTAGAAATCAAATTAATAATGAAATTACTGACACGATGGGGTGTGTTTCCGTAGTTACTGGTCCTCAGGTGCTCACCGTGCTGGGCAGGGAAGTGACGCTGAAGAAGACCTGCGGCTCCGTTGCAGACTGCACTTTCCACGAGCTGTGTGGAAGAGTGAGTGATTTAACTCTATTTTCCTAGTATATCTACATACATACCTAGATGTATTTATGTTTTAAGATCATTCAGAAAATAAAAGCCTATACAGAATATTCGCGGCTTTAAATATGATTTTCCCATATAGTGAGGAGAAGCAGTAAAGAAAATGGATGGATGGATGTTTTTTATACGTGGAGTGGTGCCTTGAGATACATGTTTAATACGTTCCATGACCACACCTGTATCGCAAATCAGCTTTTCCTGTTGAAATAAATGTAAATGCCATTAATCCATTCCAGGCTTCCCCCCCCCCAAAAAAAACAACAAAAATTGTTGTTGTGTTTTAATGAGGAAAAATAGCTCTCCATTAAATTGTACATCATTACAACATACAGTAATGGCATAATTAAATACAACTAAAAAGAATTAAACAGTTTATGTCACACTGTATCAATTGTATGGGCAGTGTGCTAGTCCTTCTGGTATGCCCTCCCTGGCCACCTGGGGGCAGTATAAAACAGATTAACGGATGTACTGTTCTTTGAGACGTCTCAACTCCCAGCTCATCAGTACGGCACTAAGAGTAGTCGTTCTACGCAGAAGATAAATAATGTATATGACTCTGAGTATTGTTATATTGTCTGCATACATTTTTCGCAGGACTGTGTGTTCAATCCATTGCTTAAAGGGTTAAAGCACAGCAACACAGATGCTTTAAATAAAAAAAGTGTAATTCTCTTTGTTTTATGTTTAGTTTGACATTGTTAAATTGGTAATTTCCTATAAATGTTCATGTTAAATCTTTTGCTTGGGAACACTCTTTCGCTTTAAACTCCACCGTAAACTTCAGCTCTACAGATGCCATGTCAAGGTAAAGACATCGACTACGACACATGGCAGTGTGCACCCTGCGATTATATGGAGTACGGCTTCTGTATGAGTGGGGGCAACTACGTGATGTGTTTTCCAGACTCTTTTGCCTTCATTAAATAGCTTGTCATGCAAACTAAAGGTAACATCGGAAAATTTCTCCCTTTTACTGGCAGACAACACACACCGAGGTCCCTTCTTATAAAGAACAGCTCCTTAATGCCTGCGTGTGCTTTCGTACGTATTGTGTCAGACTTTCCCTTCTGTCGCCAGCCAATTTTCTGCTCAATGTCAAAAAGGAATTCTCTTGACGTTCGGTTGAATAGTTGGCCCGGGTTTTGTCTGTGTTGTGTGTCTGTCATCCACTCTTGATCGATGTCTCGCGTCCTTTCTTTTGAGCAGTCGTCTTGAATGGCAAAGCAGATTAAAAAGATATAACAATGAAGTGCCTTTTTGAATTGAACTTGTGATTTGTCACAACTCCTAACACGCTTTCTCCACATCACATGTATTTTTTTATTCATATTTTTCCAGTCTCTCGGTGCCAGCGACTACCTGGAGATGACGCGGCTCTTCGACATTGTGTTCATCCGGCGCATTCCCATGCTGACGCTGCGTATGAAAGACCAAGTCAGGCGCTTCACCACCCTCGTTGACAACTTCTACAACAATAAGGTATTCTAGCTGATCAAGTGGTGCTAAAAACTCCTCAAACACAGAAAAACTTCCAAAAAACTGGAAAACATAGTTCCTGGTAGTGATTGATCAGCTGATGTTACACCAACTTTGTCCTGTGGGAGGCACTGCAGGCCAATTTATAGGTGGAGCCTATCCCAGCTGACTGGCCAGGGCACGACTTGGACTGGTAGCCAGCCAATTGCAGGGCACATTAAAAAAAAAATACACCTACCAATTTCAAATCTTTGATTAACCTAACCTTTATGTTTTGGGAATTTGGGAGGAAGCAGTTGTAGAAAATCCACGCAAGCACAGGCAGAGAACTCCACAGGGCGGAAGTCAAGGTTCTAACCTAGAACCTTGTGACTGTGAGACAGGTGAGAGTGGTGCTACAGGCTGCAGCGCCGTTAGACCAGCTGTTTGTCCACACAGGAGGAGATGATGAGCGGGACCAACAACTTTTGGATGACTTGGGCCTGAAGGAGGTGCGAGCACAATCCACCACGTGGGCACATTCAATAGCGGGGAAGCTAATGACAAAGCAGCTCTCTTCTTTTATGTCCTGTCTGTGGTTGTATTTACAGTATTTTGTATCCCTGTGTTGTTCTGTCTCTGTTCAGGAGGTGGCGGCGCATCTGACTCTTTTCACAGCTGAGGAGGAGATCTTTGCCTACCACAGGACTATTTCCAGGCTCACAGAGATGCAGACAGACACTTACTGGATGGAGGGGGATCGTAGAACCACCAAGAAACATCTCGACACATAATTTTCACCAGTGACTACCGGTTATGTATACTGTATATAATAAAGCCGGATACACACATGCAGATTTTTAACATCTTAACCATTTTTTTTTTTTTAATGTGAGCGACCTCACACATTGGTGTACTTCAGATACCCAAGAACACAACACATCACATACATAACGATATCGCCAACAACAATTGTGAGTCTTGTCTCACAGACCGAGCATCGTCTAATTATAGCACCAAGCCTAACGTGTGAGAGGCGACATAGTGCCACACAGCATCCAGACTAGGACGAACATGCAAATTCCCCACAGGAGGGCCTGAGCATAGATTTGAACCCCTGACCAAAGAACAGTGAGGCAGATGTGCTAACCTGAAGCCCTCTGTTCCATGATAAGTGAAATTCCTCCTTCCTGTTTGAAATAGCGACACACAGAGAGCTCACTGAAAATGAAAGCGTCTCCTTATTTCTATGACAGGAGGTCTAATAATAAAGTGCCGTATAGCACAATATATTTAAACAATATCACATTTTACATTTCACATTTTATTAAAAAAATTGACTTGCCTTGACTTCTTTACTCCTCCCTAAAGAGCTTTCTTCACGGTGATATGTTTACTTTTTGAGCTGTTTTTAAACCAGGATTGATCTTTGAGGTTAACCCCGATTTTATTTTCAATAAATCATGCCAGACATGCTGAACCAAAAAGGTAACTGAACCAAAACGCTCACTGCTGAGCTCAACAATTGAGACCATGTGCAGAGTAGTTGGCTGCTGCCCCCTAGTGGTGAAAGTAGGGAACGGATCATGTGTTTATTTCTCTTGTGAAAGCAATCTCCCACACAATGACTACTGTACTTTATAGTGCCAGCCAAGACAAGGAAATAACTAAGACTGACACATTTTGGATTAAGTGAACCAAACTATAAACATTTTTGTGCAATGCATCCATCCCTTTGCAGTTGATTTTTTTTAAATTAATTTATCTATCACTGTATACTACAGCTACACTGCGAAGAGTAAAAAACGCGTAAAATCTATTAGTAGTACAGTAGGAGCATTTCTCGAGCAGAGCTTCTTATTTTGTGTATTAGGAACATCCCTTTTTTCCCTGTAGGTGGCAGCAGAAGCCAACCACTTTCTACAAGGGATGAGCTTATTCCTCTTCAAGGATGAGGTCATCTTCATGCAGCATTCCAGTTTGGACCATCCTTCTGCCTTGGCCAATGCACAACAAAGAGAAATCTGCTCCCTATAGACGCGTTCTACTGGGTAAGAGACCAAACAATTACTATTACGGTATCACCAAAAAAAAAACAACTGCAAATTGATGTTGAAATGCAGTGGAGATAGTGGGGAAGCACAATAAACTATCCTTCCCACAAAAGATTTCTCATAACAAAATGCAAATACAAATTGCAATACAAATGTTGGTGACACGTCAGACACAAACAAACACGACAAATGTTGTATGCGACGGCCACGGATTAACCCGCTTTCACTTGACCTTAGCGAGGAGGCTATGTTGTGTTGGATGTAAAGTTGCATCATGACAAGGCAGCATGCTTATGTGCTTACTTGCCTGTCTTCATCAATGTGGTGCACTATATGGCCTTAAAGGGGGTCATGGAGGGTGGTGTGACGTCATCCCTTTAAACTCAGTATCACATTCCCTATTTTAAGTGTGCAGGTTAGAAAAGCACACCCATTTGTTAGCATATGCAATCTGCAACAAAAGGGTTTGATGTAATGTTGTTTAATGCAATTCGGGTATTCATAAATGACAGTTTAGCATTAAGTTAACTCCCAATCCACTGTATGTGAAGACTGAATGAAGCCAGTATGTTTGAGTACATGGCATAAAGTTCTCTGCAGGAGTCAAACTGCTGCATCAGGTGTTCTCTTTTATGTGAGGTGAACAAAAAAACATCAGACAATGTGTGTGTCTGCTGTAATCCAGCTCTCTCCTGACTGCCTGTGAGCTTCTATTCTGCATGTGGCAGTCTATAATGGTGCTTATAAATAATCCATAACATCCAGTGATCTTCAAAGGCGCTTCGAGCAGCGTGGTGCAGTAACTGAAGTCCGTCACGTGTGTATTGATCCCTTTTAAATGCTCAGTTTTCATGTTTAATATATGATACGAGCATTTGTGGCCTTTTTTTTTTTTTATTGTTCTTAATAGTTGCATGTGATGTAGTTTGCCCACCCTCAACCTAATTTATAACCAAACTATCCATAGAATGATTACCTTTGTAATGGACATTAATGTACACTCCATAGTCTAGGTGTACCTAATGTTTTGTCTAGTAAATTACAACACTTAATTTGAAAACATTCTTGACATCAATATACATTTTTATGTCATTTACGATGACAATAATGCACCATTGCCTTCTCACGAAACGCACAAGCTGCATATATCTCATTTTTGGCTGTATTAGTTATTATCTTATTCTGGCTTTCTCCCTCGTGAACGCGCATTCCTGCACAGGTGGACACGCGCAATGCGCAGACGGGAGACAAAGAGGACCGCTTGTTTTGATCATGTCAAGAGGAAAAAGAAGAATGGGAGGAGGGAAGGCTCTCTCTCTCTCTCTCTCTCTCTCTCTCTCTCTCTCTGGCTACTCAAGCAGTTGACGTAATCTTTGGGCCAGGTGGATAAAGCTGGAAGGGAGGCGGGGACGAAAGGGGCGGAGTCTCAGTGCACCGTGACAGAGTGATTGACAGGTGGTTAAAGGTACACTCAGGGTGAAATAGAAGGACATTATTTGTTATAGCACAAATACTAATAGGTTTTTAATAATACAGCTTTTTTTAAAATAGGTTTATTTTTGTCACACTACATCAATTGAATAGCCACCGTGCTGCTCTTTCTGGTCTGCCTGACTTGGCCACCTGGGGGCAGTATAAGAATGACAGACATATACTGTTCTTTAAGACGTTTCAACTTCTCTCAGCTCACTAATATTAGTCGTTCTTTGCAGAGGATAAAGAATACATGAATGTGAGTACTGTTTTATTGTCTTTCACATGTTGCTGCACGACTTGTGTTCGATCCATTGCTTGAAGTGTTGGAGCACCGCAACATAAATGCTCATTAGGATTAGCATTAAGCTTATGCATCAGCATTCAGCTAATGGACGTAAAGGCTAAGCTATGTGGTTGTCCTAAATACACAAGGTGTAATTCTCTTTGTTTAATGTTTAGTTTGACACTAAACCTCAACTGGGAGGCATCAAACAGCTTGGAGCTGCTTTTGAAGATTTTGTTCACTATTTGCCAACGTGCTGCTTATTAGGAAGTGAGTTGAGTTCACTGCCACCAATACGGCACTCGTATCTCAAGTCTGCCCTCACAAGTCAAAGAGGGGAAACGCCATACATGGGCAAACTAATAACATCAATGTGGCGGTGTTATGATGCAGTAACACATGTAGACAGACAGTATCACAATACTCAGTCATATTGTCTTCATCCGCTGCAAAAAAGGACTACTATTACTGCATTTTACTGAGTCACAGTTGTTGAATAAAACTCTTTGTTTGTTTGCTGTATTATACTGCCGCCCATTGGTCAAGTCGCTCACACCAGAAGGAGTAGCGATGAATTCATGTTGATGCACAAACTGTTGAATTCTTTATATTCTATTTAATGCTGTTATTACAACATGTTTTTAGGAACACATTCACTGCCATTGACGGCTTTAGAAGTCAAATATCCACGTTAACTGGGAAGGCTTGCAGTGATTTAAGTTTTATGTATTTAAAAAGTTGTATTTAAAAATACATCAAACTGTCGTTAGGTTTTGGGGGAAGCCGGAACAGATGAAATGGCATTTACATTCAGTTCTCACCGGTTTTAGTTTACATTTCTATCCCAAAAGTGAACTTTATTTCGAAGAACTCAATTTGTTGCGAGGGGAAAAAATGTTTTAAAGCACTTTGTTCAAAACGTAAAGTATTGTCAAGAAGCCTACTTGTCAATGCCGAAGTGAACAACAGTTGCTTGTAGTTTAATCCCAATTTGGATGCAAACTTGTGACTCTTAAAGTGGCTCTTGGTCTCCCCCTGACATGTTCAGACGTGTCCTGTTCCTGTAGTGTCTCTTTAAAAGGCGCAGCCGTGCACGAACAGGATCCACCAGGGGGGCTGGACCTTGATCGCCTCGCACGCTTGCTTACTGTCTGCGTAATATGCGTGTGTCGTAGAGAGCACATCGAGATACAGTACAGTAGGAAGCAGGAGCGAGGTGGCAGCAGGCAGTCTAATAGGAGGAAAGAGAAGGCGATGGCGTGTGTGCGACTTTTCGGGATGTTTTAAAGTCTTGCACGCGAGACACTCGAGGTAATTCATTTGGTGTCTAGTTTGGAACGTAAGTGCTTTTCACGATTGTTGTTCATTTGCGTCCGCGTGCGTTTTTTGTGTGCGTGTGCGCTCCTCCACAGGCGTTTAAAAAGGACGAGCAGTTCGAAGCGCGCGCGACCCTGCAGTGGAATAGCAACAAAGAACGAGAGCGCGCATTGATGGGACGCGACTTTGACAGCTCTCGGTGTCGTCGCTCCTAAAGTCGGAAAGTAAGAAGGACATCATGGCCGAGTCCGCGCTCCCCGACGCCGTGGCCATCGACCCGGACTTCGAGCCCCAGCAGCGGCCGCGCTCCTGCACCTGGCCTCTGCCTCGGCCGGATTCGAGCGCCGCCAAGCCGGACGGCCACGATATCATCCCGGAGGAGGACGACGACGAGGAGGAGGGCGCGCACCACCAGCACGCGGCCATCGTCGGTAGTGGCTCAGGTGCGGTGACGGACGACCAGAGCAGCGGCAGCCCGCTGGCCGACGGCGCGCTCTCCTCGCCCGGCCAGGAGAGCGGCGGCTCCCCGCTCTCGGCGCACTCGCCGCCCGCCGCCTCCGGAGCGCTCACCCCGGGAGGCCTGGCCGCGCAGCAGACTCCCAGGAAGGCTTCGTCTCGCCGCAACGCCTGGGGGAACCTCTCGTACGCCGACCTCATCACCAAAGCCATCGAGAGCGCGCCGGACAAGAGGCTGACGCTGTCCCAGATCTACGACTGGATGGTCAGATCCATCCCCTACTTTAAGGACAAAGGAGACAGCAACAGCTCGGCTGGATGGAAGGTAAAAAAAAAAAAAAGAAAAAGAAAACAAGTCCCACACATGCACACACTCTTCCTCTTTTTCTCCGAGCCCGGCACCCCTCCTTCCTCCATCAAAACAAAAACAAAAAAAAGCATGTGACTCGACACACACGCAAGACCCAGCACACTTTTACGAGGGTCTATTTAGAAGGGTCTGGTTCTCTTGGTGTCCTTTATTGCCTTCACATTAGATCACTTTTTTTTTGGCATGCTTTTCATCTAATTGAGATTGATCATTTTAGTCACCCCAAAAAAAAAGCTAGTTGAGTGTGGTTATATTAGTAGTCAGTAATACAGTGCTAACGTAACGTGCTCAATTGATATATGAAACTTAACTGAGAGTTCTTTGAGCACTATACAAATATATAAGTGTAATATTGTGTATTTTAGTTTGCTTGGAGTTTGTTACATGTTGAATCATGTTTTTTTCCAACGGTGAAATTCAAGCACTAAAAATACCTTTTCATTTCACATTTTATCCATCTTACAGTATGTATGTAGTAAATGACATACATACAGGTAATGCATATATATGCATATATGAAAGCCCTGTGATTGGCTGGCAACCAGTCCAGGGTGTACCTGGCACCAAAGTCAGCTAGGCTAGACTCCACTAATGAGGAAGAGCACTATAGGAAATGAATGAATGGATATGTTTATGTACACAAGGTATATTTTTTTCATGATGAATATACATTATACATATTACATCTTTACATGTTCGCGTCCTATAATGTGTATTGATTGGCCATTTTAGTCCTTAGCTACGACATTGCTTCACTAGCTTTAAAATTAAAACGTCAGGGCAGAAAATACAATTTCTAGTTCAATGTGTTTATTTTATTTTGAAATGTGAGCATTTATTTTGATGACATTAAACCGACTGTATGTTGAACTCTAGACAAATGTATATGTGTATTTTAGCTCAATTTGTTGCTTATTTGATTAAAAACATGCTTTCGCAGGCCAAATTCAAGTGCCACCAATACATTTTCTGGCTTTTTCCACCTTACCGCTGTGGTAAATTATATACTGTATATATGTATACCATGTTTATATAGGATAGCTCTGTGTTTGGCTGGCGACCACACCAGGGTGTGTACCAATAGGCGCACCTTCACCAATGAGGTCCTATAGTGTATCAAGAGAGGTATTAACGTTAAATGTATTCTTGTGGTTTGAAGCGGCGTCAGTAATACTGTTTACTGCCAAAATATTAGAGACACCTCCCGCTCAGTCGCATTACATTTAACAACTCTGAGTCAAAATGAGACAGCATAGGTGTGCCTAATGATACGTCCGGTGGTGACATGAATGCAGACGTCCTTTGTGTCTCCTGTTGCAAGCCATGGGCATGACAGTATTCCTCCAAGGCACAGTGAGAGACGTAACCGGTTTATCTGGAAACACACTAGCCCAGTTTGTGTGCCTCGCAACGGCCATTTAAGTTAATCCATTAATAACGTCAAGGACAGAATGTAAACATGCAGGCCTACAGTAATACAAGCACGCTGTGGTCGTGAGAAAACCTCCCACACAGGCAGAAAAAGACTTCTTTAGTGAGTGGAGTCCTTTGCGTTTATATTTAGAACCAGACGCCATATGATTATAGCAGCATGCGTCGCCTTGTTTGCTATTTGTTATGTAAACCCCTGGCAGGGAACCAACCGCCAGTGTCTTGGGTCAGGTAAGCAAGGTTGCTTCTGCCACGAGTGGGAATGATTACATAACAACTGTGCTGCTGGGACTTGAGTTGAACCTTTTGAGGGGAAAGCTTTGAAAGGCAAGGATCGGGGCGGGGGGTGGATCTCCCCTTCTACCAACGACGTGGGCTGTGTGAAAAAGCGGCCCAGCAGGTCAGGGCAGGAGCGATGGAAAATTCTGACATCAAATGAAATATACTACAGTGGTATTTTGACTCAAGTTGAATTTGTTCCGTGAAAGCTTGTTATATGCCAAACAATTCTTCCTATTGAAATGAATTGAAATGCCAGCAATCTAGTGTTGTCTAACTTTTTACACCAAGTATTTCAATGTTGGTCATCATAGTGGACACCAACATAACAAGCAACATGTAATCTGGTAGGCATGTCTGTCATGAGTAGATCCCCCCCCCCCCCCCCCCCAAAAAAAGGCTCAAGAAGCCATTCCCTAAAAACACAGTAAATCTGCCAATTTGGTTTGAATGAACCATTTTATGGTCTTTTTCACCATTTCCAGGGTCCTTTTAAAGACAAACCCGCCCGAGATTCTTCCTCAGAATTATTAACCCCAAAACCATAAATTCACAAACCCCAAAATGTCATAAATGGAGTATGGCGTTGATTAAAAACTGACAATGAAACTGATATGAAAAACGTTCCACACTCTTGACCATTCCCATAAAGGCTTCTCAGGTTTTGCTAGGTGATCTGGCATAAGAGTTTGTGTGTCTGTCAAGGTTGGGTTCACTGTCACCATGCAGAGGCCGTTACTCTTGGAATTTCGGGCATGAGGGCCAGGCTGTGAGGGTGGGTTTGGGGGGTTTAGTGTTACACATGATACGTCCATAAATCTCGACAGTCTTTTTTTAGTCCTCTTACCAGAAACTCTCACCGTTAACAAAACATCAACACACCGTCACCTCAAGTGGAGCACACACACACACACAGCGATTTTTAAAATCCAAGCGACCCCATGCATGAAGGCGATTAAAAAAAATGCTGTGCTTACTGCTAATAGCGTGCAGTGTACCCTGCGATTGACACAGCACACCACACACATAGTACCTAAAATAACATCTTTTGTTGATAACACACAAAAGGCTTAATGATCACAAATATTGAAGAGGTTAACATTTACGATCTGTGAGGGGAAAAAAACAACTCTTAGCACACCCAACACTGCAAGAAAATCCTTCAAAATAATCTTTCATAGATTATTGGGTCTTTGCTGACCCGATTGTTGATGTATGTACCTCATTTAATGAGCAAAGATGAAACTTGTTGAGGAGTGGGCACATCCCAATGCGTTAAAACATACAAATAGAACTTCCTTGAACTAATTTTCTGGTGACTGTTTCATAACAGGGCCTACTCTCCCGCCCCCGAACTCCCATTTCACTCAAAGACTCTTAAGTTTCACGAAGTACAGTCAGCACCGGCAGTTTCACGCAGCCAAGGCACCTTTTGTTGAGTAGATTTGCTGAGCAAATCCCAGTAATCCCTCCGGGTTTCTCTCTCAGGTTCCCACTTGCGTCACTTCATAGCTCTTGTTGGTGAAGCATTAACCTCGGAAAAACTAGGTCAAGTGTAAGTAACTCGAGGAAATATCTGATCACCTTATGCAACTTCTCCACCAACTTCTAGTACCTGGTTAGCCAGGGTTCCTAGAGTCGATCCCATATGGGTAAATTACTTTAAGGGAAAGTAAAATGTGTATCACACATCGGTTTCTGAAATAAACCATTTTTTTCCGTTTTAAATTGTAGCTGTTTGGTTTTGCAGTGTTGGTAACTAATGATGCCGTCATAGGCAGTCTGCTAGTCGGCGTAGCGCTGCTTTTATCTAAATGGCGCTTGTCGGCTTTTGCACTTTTGAACTTGGCAATTAGTCTGAATTGGAATATTGGACTTTTGTTTTTTGGAACAGAGTAAGGAATATTTTTGTTGATGCATTACTCCCCGCACAATTGGATGTTTTTTGTTGTAAGTACAAAGGACAGCTGTAAACGTCTGTGTTTTGACATTTCCATCATGTATTGAAATGTTAAGAACTCCGAAGTGGCTGGTCCACAGATATTATCGACCAAGTAAGACATGCCATATGTTGTACAAACCACTGGACTACTGACAAAAGTCCTCACAAAGCTTTGTTGAATGGAAAATAAGACAACTTGAACACCAATTTTTGGCTCACATCATCTCCAGTCTTAGATAAGTCATCTTTTTTTTTAGGAGAACGGATTCTAGCACAGTCTGTGTTTTTCTTCCTGCCCCCAAGTGGAGTTCTGTCCAAGAGGGGCAGGCCCAGAGCTGTGGAGCTGCTGAAATGTGTGCTCAGAGAAGCATCAGGCATAAGAGGAGGCACACTGACCCTCAAAATAGTACTTGCAAACGCGCTTGGAACACTGTGTGTGACTTTAATCATAAGATTAGGTGCATCTGTGTGTATTTACGTGTGCGTCTTGTGTGTATATGTGTGTGTGTGTGTGTGTGTGTGAGAGAGAGAGAAAGGATTCCTGGCTGCAGTGAACTTTGTGCCCTGCTGTTACTTAACTTAACCCTGCTCTAACTGGCTGCCTCTTCCCAGCAGCTGCCCATCAAAGGCCAAGACCAAGTTATGTCACAGCCACACTCCACACACACACAAACACACGCACGCGCACCTTTGAGGCTCTAACGGTCCCTACGCACCCGCATGAAGGCGACACTGCGGCTCTCCTCCTACGCCGTTAACAGCTGAGCCTGCTCGGCGTGTTTTTAACCTTTGCATACTTCCCCACATGGGCCTGACATGCACAGACGTATACGGCGCGCTTGCCTGCTCATGTTCGGGCTCATCAGCGGGGCTGCACAGTGCTGAAACGCGCTCCAGAATTCACACCGAGCAGATATGTCACATTGTGAAAGAGGCAGGGAAATAAAGTGGCTCACGGCACATTTCAAGACAGCAGTGATTCCCAACTTCTGTGCTGCGGCACTTAAGTGTACCGCAAGAAATTACCCAATTGTACTGAATTGGTATGATTATTATTTGCACCAAATAATGCATCTTTGTTCATCTATGTCAGTGATTTATAGGGACAGCCAGAGCAATTAAATGCTCTTCCACTAAATGGCAGAAGGTACAATTAATCCGTGTTATCCACCTGTAGCCTTTCATACAACAGAATCATAGCTTTGTGCAACTAAACAGCCCAAGATGACATCCTTATTTCAGTAAAGTGTTCCTCACTTTGTTGCGGATTTTCTGTGGAATGTATCTGTCTCTATTTTGTGTATATGTATATATACTTTATGCAACATTATCTTTGGTGGGATGCCACGAGATGTTTGCAAAATATGCGCCTTGGCTCAATAAAATTGTGGAACAATGCTATAGACACAAGCGGCGCCTTGTAAGGCCAGCAGCAGGCACTCCATTGCCATTTCGATGGCTGAGCGTACCGAAATTGTTGATTCTTTCAGGGTGAAATTATTTATTTTTCCAAGCAGAGTGAGGCAGGCTGGACAAAATGGAGAGCTCCTTTCATAAGGCTGTCTATGAATGTAGAGTGAGTAGAATGGGATTTCTTATGGCCAATGAGATCTCACAGTGTTTGTGAATTATTCATTTTCTGCAGCAGAGCTAAACCATCTGCAAAATTACCTTTTATTTGTTTTTTAATGGAAAAAAAAAATCTGCGAGTTTAGGGGCCAGGTACTTGGAACCAGAGGTGGAAATAATGCTCACACTCTACTTAAGTAAAAGTACAGATAACTGTGTCAAGAAGAAAAAGACAAAGTAGTAGTAAAAGTAGAAATACTGATTCAACTCCTTAAGTAAAAAAAAAAGTACAGACTCTAAAATGTACTTAAAGTACAAAGGAAAAAAACTTTTTTTTTTTTTTTTTTTTTTACTGTCAATTATATACAACACCTGTTTCAATATTTGTATTAAATTGCATAGTGATCATGAAAAGAAGCAAAAAGAATGCTGGACACAGCTTTGCTGCAAGCTAAATTCTGACAGGGGAATCAGTAATGAAGTGACAGCAGGTACTGCATGAGAAAAACAAAACAACATAAAAATTGCTGAATTAGCTCAAGCTTGAAATAAAAAAAATATATATACATTACCTGTCAACACCTTGAAATATGAAATCATTTTTTTCAACATTGTTAAATCCACCCTTAGCACCATTACAGACAATATCCCACACGCAGCCAAATATTTAGGGGTCATTTTTCATTCGGATTTTACCTTCACAACCCACATCAATTAAGTAGTCCAGTCATGCTTCTTCCACAAACGCATCACAGTATAAAATCAATAACTACTAAATCCGACCATGAAGGATTGATCCATGCTCTAACTTTTTTTCAGGTTAGATTACTTCAACCTACTCCTCTCCGATCACTTAAAAAAAAAAAATAATCACTCTCATACCTCCAACTGGTTCTGAATGCAGCCGTTATGCTTCTCACTGAATCAAACAGACGACATCATATATCACCCCAATTTCAGCATCACTCATCTCATTTTAAAGCTGTTTTTTGCCACTCCCAGTTGAAGTTGAATGTGAAACTAAAAAAAGAATTACGTTGTGTATCTAAAACAACCACACGACTTTGCTTTACACTACTTAATGCTAACGCACAATGCAAAACGCCATAGATGGGCTAACAAATAGCATCGATACTTGCGGAGTTATAAACATTTAAGTAACGGATATTTTAACACATACTATTGTCTGTGAAAAATGACAGATATTACTGCAGTTGACTGAGTCACTTACAGAAGTTGTGAAAGTCTTCTTCGTTTGTGTCGTCATGACAGTATTAGACTGCCCCCGGTTGCCAAGTCGCACACACCAGAAGGAGTCGAAATGAATTGATCATAGTGCACAAACTGTTTTTACTTTTTTTCACTTTGTGTTTAATTATGTTATTACTTTGTTTTATGAAGTTAATATTACTAAGTGCTATTCGTCCGGCAGGACGGTGGACGACTGGTTAGCACATCTGCCTCACAGTTCTGGGGACCGGAGTTTGCATGTTCTCCCTGTGCCTGGGTGGGTTTTCTCCGGGCACTCCGGTTTCCTCCCACATCCCAAAAACATACGTGGTAGATTGATTGAAGACTCTAAATTGCCCATAGGTGTGAATGTGAGTGCGACTGGTGATTTGTTTCTATGTGCCCTGCGATTGAGTGGCGACCGGTTCAGGGTGTACCCCGCCTCCCGCCTGAAGATATCTGGGATAGGCTTCAGCAGCCTGCAACCCTAGTGAGGAGAAGCGGTAAAGAAAATGGATGGGTGGATGGATGGATTTTTTTGGGGGGGAAAGGCTGGAATGGATTAAGGGCATTTCCATTCATCTCAATGGAGAAAGACCATTTGAGATATGAGTGAGGTCACATAACAGATTAAACTCTCAAGGCATCACTATCTGTTCTCAAAAGTAGGAAGTAAAAGTAAAAAGTCATCAGAAAGATAAATACTCAAGTATTTGTATTTCTGCCGCAATTGCTCGAACGACTGTATTTGGCGGGCACTGTGCCAAAGTGAAGGAACCCTTTGCGAGAAGGCAATAACATGAAGAGGGGAGGGGGTAGTCGAGACAGGGGAAATTAACAAGCTTTGCTCCCAAAATGGTGTAATACAAGTGCCCTCTGGCTGTGATTCCCAATGGAGTGGTTTGTGAGAGTGTGTGAGGCCAAAGGGGAGAGGTGGGGGTGGCGGGGGCGGCTTATGGGAACCCACCAGCTCCAGGCACCCCTCCAAACGTCTGAATAGTGTCACCCAGCGCAGTCAGCCCCTAGGCTCTGTTCTGCTTCCATTTCCAATCAATGGGCATAGTTCTTTCAACAAGAGAAGTTCGCCTTGTATTTGGGCTTTTATTATCCATTCACACTTATGGGCAGTTGTCTTTAATTTACATCCATGTTTTTGGGCTGGCAACTACTTTACATGACAAGTCAAAGCGGAAATGTACTAGGGGTGGGACAAAATATCGATATTTCTACTGCGCTCCATCCGTTTGGGCAACAAACCGAAATGATCAATAGAAACACGTTTCATTACGTCATGCAAAACGTGTCTTTGAGCGAGCCATTGAGTCCTCGGGCCAAAGTTCAGCCACAGAATGTTGAAAAACGATCGCTCGCATCTTTTAATTGCAATGAAACGGCCCCGGTGAAAGCAAAATAAAAAACCAAACAAACCACAGACTCCACCGTAGCTACAGCCCTCGCCCTCCCGGCACGACCCGTTCTCTGTTCAAAGACTCCTCTCAATTATTCAACGCGCTCAGGAGGAATTCGGAATGCCATATTAATTTTTAAGAGCTGTTCTTCGCTAAAGGCGCATGTTATTTTTCGCAAAGTCTGTCTCTCTTGCCCGACCTCCAACCCGTCTCGTCTCGCCCGTCCCTCATTATTTTCCCGCTAGTGTCCTCGTTTGTCTGGGTATAAAATGCGGTGTAGGCAAAATAAACAAGTGGCCCTCATATGGAGCTTGCTGCTGCTCTTCAAACCTGTTTGGGGTTCTAATGAAAGGAGGTAGAGATCTGACGATTCTCACCCCATACACTACTTTTTCTATTACAGTGGACCCCGCTATTTGGGGGGGGGGGGGGGGGGGGGGGGGATAGAGAACGGGCTGGACTGCGAATAGTGAAAATCTTCGGATAATTGGCACACATTATAATTACTTTTTTCATTTGTTTGTTTAAGCTCCAAAATTCTTGAATAAGCGGGGATAAACCACCAATAAGCATTTTCGGGGTGGGTTCGTCTCTCAAAAAAAGAAAAATGAAAAAAAAATAATAATAATTACAAGATTGAAAAAAATTGAAATATAATCCACAAATAGGTAAACCCTTCAGTCGTTTATTGCACACTGAGGAATCAGTCAAACACGGAAATGTAATGAGCCTACCCACACAGGACCTGGTGTCAGCCACAGTTCACGCCCACACTCACACGTAGACCCGCTGTCATCACAGGTTCTCCCAAAAGGTATAGAGACACTACAATATGTACAGTATTTTATGCTTGCAAATGTGTTTACAATGTGTTAAACAAAAGTGTGTATTAATAAGTTCTAATGTGTTTAAAGGCTGTGGCAGGGGTAAAACTTAAAAAAATAACCATTCTTATACGATTTCTCTATTTTCACCTATTGTGTGGGTGAGTCTGGAACATAGCCCCCTCAATAAACAGGGCTTGACTATACTGTGAAATTGAGCAGATTATGCTTTGTAGTGGATTCCAGAGTCTTTACCAAGTGATTCTGTTTCTGAGTAGTCAAGTCAAATTATTCTATTTTTGTGAGCCTGTATTTGATGATCAAACTTGCACGCGACTAACAGAACACAGTAGAACGACCGTCTGCAAACTGCCACTTCTGGATAAGAGCTAATGTATAAACACAAGTATATCACACACTGATGATATGCGAAACATGGTGGGTTGGGTAGGGATGGTAATACGCAGGATTTACTTCACATATAGAAGTTTTGTAGAAAGTCTCCGATGTTTTTCCTGCTATACAGAGCTAAGAAAATCAACGGTTGAACACCCCCCTTCCTTATCGCATTTGCTGCTTGTTTTGTGCAAATTAAACCCAAAACATCTTGCGGTATATATTTCGGGCCTGTTGAGTCGGTGAGTTTCTAACGGAACTTGCTGTCAAAGCAGGCCTCTCCCGCTCGAAACGGGCAACTCAGCAGTTTGGTCGGCGGTAGATTACGCTGATCTCTTTTCCGCTGTTGACGCGTGAACGTTATGTTTCGGTCTGGTAATTAAAGCAAAGTGCATAGCTGAAGTTGCAAGAAAAAAATGTCAAAGGCAGCCAAGCAATTTGTTAGAAAAGACTTTTCAAGTTGCTACTGACTCCTGGCAAATGGTACTGCAAGGTTCTATTTCAAGTATACTTGGTCAGCCGGGGTTCCATGCGTGCCGCACCAATAGCATTTGAGTGATGTAAACCACTGCTGGTGGATTGTTGGATAAAGGGTACGCTTACATTACAGGTTGTTATCGCTTTTGCGATGGTCTCGACATTCGAGGTTTCGAACGGCACGCAATGAACTTGAGTGCTCTGAAAATATTATTTGCCACCCTTAATGATTTCTGATTTATTTGCATATTTATCACAGTAAGTTTCATCAAGCCAATTTTACCATCTCAAAAAATAACTAATAGATCCAAAATGCTGTTTCGAAATGATGGTTTTATTTAGGGAGAAAAAAAATCCAAACTGATCTGGCCCTATGTTAAACAGTCATTGTAATTGTGTAGCCCTAACATAGTTCCGTAGTATTGTGTTCAGTTAATTTCTGTTTGCGCGTCCCCTTATAGCGAGCACCTCAAACGACCCCGTGTTTACATACTGCACTTTTCATCGGTTTTCCTCTCAAAGAACGGAGATATCCAATGTGATAATCAAACCATGCTTGCACTGTGGCCACCTATCTCATATCTGTTTAGATTTTTTTGTGACAAAGATCCATCAGCTTTGCCCATTTTCTTGTTCTTTGCAAGACCTACATTACTGCTGAAAAGCATTGGCAGTTTTTGACTGTAACCGAAGCTTTTTTCTTTAACCCCCCCTTCAGATCATCAGAGTTATGAAAAATGGCTACCGAATGAATACTAGCCCGACTGGAAATTCACGTTACGCCAATGCTGTCTGTGTGTCGTTGTACAAAACAAATAGAACATGTAGAAATGCAGCAATTACACACATGACAAAACATGCGTTGTAGTTAACTAAACAAGACACCGCCACAAATACTCACATGCAAACCAAAGCCTCACTTTGAGGTTCATATTTGTCAGATCACAATTTTGCACCTAAAACGGACTAACTGTGGCAAAAGTACAACCGCTGCCATTGTTCTGTAGGTTTATTTGTGTGCACACTGGTACGTGAGCATGAATAAATGCAGGGTACTTGTGTTGTCTTGGGGGAAAGGTTTGGGTGTTGCTCATCTCCATAGCATCTGATTGCTAGTTGAGCAAGTTGGGAAGGCGCTTGCAATTTGTGAGAGCTGATAACAGAGGCGCACACTGGACCCATCCTTATACACACACGCACACACACACACTCTTAGACGGTCAGTGTAAAAGTGGCTCCACTCAACAGTATAAAATCCACACAAACTGCCAGTTTGGCTTTGAAACTCTAATTTGTTTTGTTTTTTTCGGAGCCCGTCTCTTTCAATTACGCCGATAAAACAACGTGGCATCACTGAGTTTGGGCTGAGCTGCTCTTCCTGATTAACAATTAATCGACTACGGCCAAGCTTTCTGTGTCAGAAAAAGTGTTTGTGTGTGTGTGTGGGGGGGGGTGGGGGGGGTGGGGGGTGCTACTAGACGGGAAACGATGAAGGGGGGCTCTAGTTGCACATTCCTTCTTAGTTATGATTCGAGTCCAGATTGATGGCAGCGGATTAAACCAGGATTAACTGTTTTAGAGGCCTGCTAAATTGAGCTAATCCAGCTGTGCATGTCCTTGTGTTAGTGTGAGTTTGTGTGTGTGTGTGTGTGTGTCTACATACACCCCCGCTCTGCATATTTTAGTTACATGATCTAAATATTAGCATCTGCTTGAGGAGAGGTGCTTATTGGTTTCAAGTAGATGACACAGCGGCCACCATTTGAAGAGGTACGATAAATAGTGTTACTCCGTTATACTGTATCACGGTTAATTATTCTCCGCTATATCGTGGATTTTTAAGTAATACACTCCATCTCCCCACAACAGATAAGCAGTTTAGAAAATGAATGGATGATTTCTATTTTTCCTGGACAGTGCAGTCAGTGACTTGGCTTTCTAACTACAGTATGAAGGAAGTTGCACTTTGCCTGCCAACCACCTGTCCAACTCTCCATGCAGACAAACAGCATTCTCTTGTGTCGCACATATCCTATAGGCCAACATGTCCGCGCAATACGTGCCAATCTGTAGTCTGAACTACTACAGCTCTTGTTGTACACACACTGGCCTCAAATGTTCCGCATCCTCCACGCGTCATTAAAACAGGGGAATGATGTTTTCGGTTCCTTTTGGGTGTTGGCTCTTAAATTCCCACAATGGTAGAATTCGGAGCTTGTTGCTAGTCCCACACACACTCAACTCGAACAAGAGCTAATCCCTCTCCTCATGAAATCACAACTATGGCTCGAGACTTGAGAAGTGTGAGTGCATGTGTGGCGAGGCAGCGTACTGTGGCATGAAGTAAGTCTCTGTTCAGCTACTCAACAATATAGTAAAGTCCAAAGGCTACTACTTCTATTACTACAAGGGTGCTTTCACTCACCTACTGTATAATACACTTCCTCAGTTATTGGCTTTGAAACCTGGTTTAGGTTCTTGACCGTTTTGATCATGCTGCCTGATGTATATAATGGATTTACCTATATTAATTTGCCAGCTGGATAATGAAAAATCTGAACACATGCTCTATTATGGGTACAGAAGTTCCAAAAGGAGTTATTCATGCTTAGTATACTTACTGTCATCTGTTAAAGTTTATTGAACGCCGGGAGAACCGTAAAACACCTCAACACAATAAGGGAGCTGCTCTCGGCCACATCTCACGCACAACACTCACGCAGACTAGCCACCCCACCAGGCCCCGCCTCTTAAAGACACATGCATTTATCTAACACACTACTACTACTACTACTACAGTACTATACATACAGTATTTTCCATACATTTTATGCTTTCAATTTTCTCTTGTGCTCAAGTACATTTACAATGTGTTTTAAAAAGTATGTTTGGGAAGGGTAAAACTTTTTTTTTCATTTCTATTGATTGATTTTCACCTAACACGGGGTTCGCTGTAATCATATCCTTAAATATACCCAATGAAGTAACGCACAATACAATTATAGCCATATTTTTCCAAAATACGGCGACAGTATCTATCTAATGCTGGGGTATCGATGTATGTATAACAATGCACTATATTGCAATATTTACACCACTTGTCATCCAAATAAAATGTATGGTAACCCTTTTGGATATGCAGAAGACGAGCCTCCATTTCATTTCCCCTCTCATCATTTATGGTTTATGATGCTTCGTCAAACCTTTGTTTGCACACCTGGCTTTTATGGAAGAGAATGAATGTGTGTGTGTGTGTGGGGGGGGTGGGGGGGGGGGGGTTGTTAGTTGGTTGGGTTGATAAGAAAGAGCAGCAGATACTGTATACAAGGCAGTCGACCCGTAGTCAATCTAATAAGTATGCCATTGCATGTTTGCTGACAGTGCAATAACTGACGCAACCTTTCGCTGACGATCCGACCACTTCGTTTGATTGCTAAAACACGTCAGAGCCGACGAGCCGACTGAATCTTCACGCAAACGAGCCCGACTCTTTGAGAGGGTGGCGTGGGTGAAATCTGATTCCAGGGCGCGTCTTACCTTAACACTGACGAAAGGGAAAGGTCACGCTTCGACTGGTGTCCCAGTGACCTAGAGAGAAAAGCAGGAGAAGATCAGTCACCCGCAAACCTTCTCGGTAACCTCTGGTTAAATTCAACAGGAGAGTGTTGCATTTGCTGTGAAGGCTTAAAACATAGATGCTACACCTTGGACCATAAGTGAGGTTACGGGTCAACCGGATGGACGGATTTGAGTTCTGTTTGTGGGAAGGACTTTAGGTGTTGATCATTTCTCTCGTGGGTCTTAAAAGCCCACTGAAGTATTTTGTGAAATGTTATACAAACTCCTGAGTAACAGAAGAGAGCATTGTCTGTCAAGTAATCAAAGAACTGCAGTGTGTCAAGCAGTGGCGAGCTGTGCATTTGGTACCTGGGCCTTCATTGAGGATTTAATCCACCACCGCTATCACGTTGCAATTATACAAACTGTCAATATTATACCACAAAAGACTACACTACAAAAAGACATTGCTTGGTCACCTTATTAGACATTATGACCAAAGACAAAGTTGGGCGATTGATCGGTAACTAGTCCGTGGTGACTCTGAACGGTGCAATGCGATAGAAAATGAACAGATGGGAGATGAATGATGAACTTTAGTTCATTGAACTCGCTCAGGTACAACCCTGGTTATAATAATGTATTAATGTTACCTTGAATTTGTCGAAGAATGATGGGTGGCGCTCTCTCAAATGTGATATCGTATTGGAAGTATTGCCTCTCACAGCCACTCTTCGTAAGCACAATATTGAGGTGTTGCGGTTGCAATTGCTTTTCCAGCCTTTCTATTAGTTAAACTGAATTGGACTACTTGGCATGGATGAAATGTTTTCCTTAGTCTGTGTTTCAGAAGACTGGGACGTTTAAAGCCTAGCTTGATTAAAGCCGAGGGCATTTTAAGGTAACGTGTGCATGAATGACTCTTAAGCATAATTACTGGATCCGTGTGGTCAGACTACTGGATATGCATTCTGTGGGCGCTCACCAAGAAGCTTTGTGAGTAGTTTGAGAGCATTCTGCATTAGTGAATCCGCATTTCTCTGCCCTTTTGCTTATCTTTCTGTCCTTCCTCCTCCACCCATCCCTTAGCATGTCTTTTCTGGCCTAGTGCGGCTAGCCAGGGAGAATGGCCAATGGTGTGTTACTATGTGTTGCTTATGAGAGGATGAAATCCCTCCAAAGCCTCCAGGCACATTGAGCCATACACACAGTTCTATTTTACACACATAATGGAGGGTATATTAAGAGTGCGTGTGTCTGTGTGTGTGTTTAAGGGCATTGTAGGTGCATGGATGTGTGCCTCTGCCTGCAGCTCATCCCTGCGTTCCCACGGCGACCCGCCTCACCATCTGCCCATCAATCACTTTGTGTGCTGCTGAGGAGAGGAACCGATACCCACAGACATTGACCCTCGGAGACCTGCGGCGTCTCAAAATGGTTTTGGTGGGAGCTCGGACAGAACTGGGAATACGCGCATAATCACATCACACTGGTGGGGCAGCTAGTGTGCATGCATAGAGGAATAGTCTCAAACACACATCTCTTATGTCAGTGGCTCAAGGCTTTTGTGTGTGAAGGGGCCCTTCTACAGTGGAGGCTTTGTGCCTGCTATGAATACGTAGGCGAATTTGTGTGTGTGTGTGTGTGTGTGCGTGTATAGTAGGGAGTCCGGGGTGCAGGGCTAATGCAGGGAAGAGCCTTTGGCCTCAGCTGTTGTTGTACATTTTCTGACTTTCACCCCCCCTTCTCCTCCACTTTCTCTGCTGGTCACTTCAGTGCAAAACAGCAAATGAGCCTCTTGCTTTTCCGCCCAATATTGCCCATCCTGTGTCATACAGTATTCAACTGCTATGTCACGTTTCATCGTTCACACCCCGCGCTTCGCATTACAAGTTAGCATTAAGCTAGCGTACATTTGTCAGACAAAATTATATGGTTTGGTTGAACATTTTGGTGTTTAAATGTACAATGTTTAATTCTCTTTTGCTTTATGTTTCAGTTTTACAGTAAACTTCAACTGGGAGGGACAAATAAACATCTTGAAGCAAGCACACTTTACCTCTTATTTGTAGAACTTAGCGAGAGAGTGACAGCAGGCCTCAAGGAATACTTTGAAAATGTATTTTAATAAGTTGAAACATGTTTAAAGCGTGTGGAAGAGGTAAAACCATAAAACATGGTCTCTGGTCTCTCTATTTCACGGATTTTCACCTATTCCAGGTGGCTCCGGAATGTATCCACGGGATAAACGGGGGTTCACTCTACTGTTATGTGGGGGAGGGGGGTGCACAGTGTTCATGTGATCTGGCTATTGAGTCAACTATGCACACATTCCCACCCTGCCGTGTTGTTACTTTATATTTACCAGACTCTAATTAAAGGAGGCTGATGCCTTACATCTCTAGATTCATTGCATCTCAGCATGAAAGGTCTTTTTTATTACGCTGTTAATAAAGGCTCAGTTATGTCTGACGAGAGCAGTTTAGCAGACGCTGCTAAAAACCGCAAACCTCCTTGGAAACTTGTGATCTGAGTTCTGAGCAA
Organism: Phyllopteryx taeniolatus; assembly: GCF_024500385.1. NCBI lineage: Eukaryota > Metazoa > Chordata > Actinopteri > Syngnathiformes > Syngnathidae > Phyllopteryx > Phyllopteryx taeniolatus. The sequence goes on from NC_084519.1 coordinate 12,847,327, forward strand.
AGGTCATCTCAAAATGTTGCTTATTACAGTTACAGTCGATAGCCGCCAGCCTGTTGCAAAGTGGTGAGTTCTGACACGTTCTTTGTTGACTGGGGGGGGAATGTATTCTTGGAAGAAATAATAACCTCCAGGAAAAGTCGATAAGAAGGACTGGGAACAAAGTGGTTGCACACCTACACAAAAAAAAACAGGTTCTGCTGACTGCTGCTGAACACACAATATTCTAAGAAACACACCTAAATGTACTGATATGGCATTAGCTATCTTAAAAGTATTTTCAGCATTCTGACACACACACAGATTGATTTATGGATGACTGGAGTTCGTGTTCACAGTCCGAGGCGGTAATTGGCATGTGCAGTGTCCCGACCACACAGGGTGGCACAAAAAGGGCGGGGGGGGGAAGGGGACAGGAGGTGGCTGTAGACTTACAAAAAAAAATAATAATTCCTACCTTTTCCTGAAATTTCAACTTTATTTTCAGAATATTAATTTATCTAATAAATTAGAACTTTAGTCTTGTTTCCTCCAACAAGTCCGCTTTTCATTCTTGTAATTTCATGACTTTATATCAAAAAAATATGGAAGAATGAACAATTTCGACTTCATTCTCTGAATATTACAACTTTATTCTCAGAAGAAAAAATATTTTTTTTCTTAAATCAAATGACTTTTTCTCAAAAAGGTATAACTTTATCCTTGAATGATTATGACTTGTATTCTCAAAAAAGAAAAAGAAAAAAGCTTATTTTTGTCTTGATTAAAAAATGACAACTTCATTCCTGTAAGATATTTCTGGTGCAATCACATTATTCTTGTAATAATCCTCCTTAGAACCTAAACTAAGATTTGCTATATGGAGTAGTGGGTTAAACCGACCTACAAAACACAACGTTGAGCAAAATCAGTCTTGCTGTTAACTTTAATTCAGTAATGACTGTAAATGAACAATATACCAGGCTCGACCACGTAAGAATAATGTGTTTGGAAGATGTTAAGAACATGACATCATTCCTCCTGCTCTACATGAAGCGATAGGTCATTGAAAAAGATTCCTCTGCTGTACAAACTGTCAGACACTTTGCCACTAAATTCAGGCGTCTGAAAGCTGATGACGGTTTGACGTGGGGTTTGGCGGCGAGACAAACTCGCTCTGAAAATGTAGCGACACCTGCAGAAGCCCGGGCGTGACCTCTTCTTATTTGCATCAGCGTGTTATCTTGTAGTGAGGTGTAGCATGCGGACTGATGTTGCCTTTGTTTCTTTTTTTAAGCTAGTTTGATGTGTCAATATTGTTGAGGAATCCATTTTCATACGAGCACTTAAGTCAGTGTGGGATCATTATTCACAGAGCTCCATCACCTTCCACAGCCTAAACTGCTCGCTAGAAAATCTTTGTGTGTGTGCGTTTGTCTGTGTGAGTGACACCGATGTGTGAGCCAGAACTCTGTGGACCGCCGGATCCCCTGAGGATGCTATGGTCCTTGGTTATCACTTTGCAGTGACATCACTGTGTGGTTGAAAGGCTTTCAATCAGATTAATGTACAGTGTATTTGAATTTGTGTAAGCATGTGCACATTTATTTTGTGTTTGTGAACTATATCTACCTAATCCTGGCATGGGCATTAACATACAGTATAGGACGTAGTATATACTATATGTGGAGATGAGGCCTGTTTTCATGGATGGCTGAATGAATCAGTGTCTGCGCATTTTTTACATGAGAAAAATCTCATGGCACACCAAACAAAAATGTCACAAAACGTATATACAGTGGAGCCCTGCAACCCTGACTCCCCCAAAGCCACTTGTTGAACGGGGTAAACAAACACACTAACACAAAATAAGAAGTCCAAGACGTCACTGTCTAGGCCACACCCCTCAAAGGCACGCATCCAACACACGAATGCTACAGTAGGTACAGTACGGTACTCCCTTGTTTATCGCAGGGGTTAGGGCCCGGACCATCCCCCATTTTTTGGGGGTTATTTATTTATTTTTTTTATACATACATACTGTATGTTAAAGTTGTATGAACCTCTCCAGACTCTTGTTAATCTTCCTCACACTTCTATTAACTTTTGACATACTCTTATAAACACTTTCTATACCCTTAAACACAGTAATGCACAGTAGTACTGTACACAATGTACATTTTATTCCTTGTAATGTGTTTTAATGATTTATTTTTTTTAATACAGCTTTAATGTTTTGAAATTACAGCATTCACTCAAAAGACCACTCTATGGTTAATGATGCGCGATATGAATATGATACGGAAAAAAAATATCAATAATGCACTGAATCCACAACAGGTGAACCGCGATATATTGAGGGAAAACTAATTCCACTTTATAAAACCTCTTAGTCCTATTATATACAATATTTGTAGTAAATAAATGCACATTTTCTGACCATCCTTATGAATACACACATTGTGGGTATGAAAATGTCAGGTGGAAGGATTTCAGGCTTCCACTTATTTTGGGAGAAATTCTGTTTATATTGAATTATTAATACATTTTGAGAACATTTAATAAATTTGCAGGGGTTTCCACATTTTTCTAGGGTTTATACTAATTATAATCCCTAAAGGTGAATTAGGCACAATGACACTCACATTGCTGTAAATAAAGTCCACTTATAATAATAAATGTAGTTCTTTAACGTTTTGTACGCATTATCGCTAACATGATTTTATCAGCTTGAGTTGATGAAAATCCATTTTCTCTCCCCTCCGCACTTGTGCCACATTATCACTTTTAGCATTCAGCCTGCCTCCCCGTAATCCGTCATTTCCCCGAGCCTCCGCACAGTTGCGGGCTCTGCATAAGCCTCCGTCTCTGTAAATATGGGTTAGTGTGCCTCATGCCGCCTGTTTGCGCCGCCCCCACTCTCCTTCCCCTCTCTCCTTCCATGCTGCTTTTCTTGGCATTTTTATTGTTTTGCACTTCCTCTCCTTTTTTGTTTTTGCCACCGCAGCAAAACCGATACAGATCTGGGTAAATTAAAGGCCCAGTGGGATAAAATGCAATATACTGTATGTGTAAACACATTTGTTTTGGACGCAAGTGTACAGCGCGTTGTTATGTAAGGGTTTCCTCTGAGTGCCAAGAATGAGTTGGCTACAGATTGAACTTTCCATGTCGCCTGGTGCCAAAGCTGTGTGTATGTGCATGTGTGTGTCTTTTAGTGAGTACTATCTGAACATCTTTACCATTAGATTTTTTTCAAAATGATCCTAAGGTACAATAATCTGCCGCATATTGTGATTAACTATTCATGAATTAATCAGTTTTTCTTTTCTTTGGAAACTATCCCGAGCTATTCACTAAAACTCACCTATACGTGTTTTTTTTTTTTTGCTTTTTCAGAAGCACCCTAAGATGCCACCGAAGACCTATATATACAACCCCAATTCCAATGAAGTTGGGACGTTGTGTTAAACATAAATAAAAACAGAATACAATGCTTTGCAAATCATGTTCAACCTGTATTTAATTGAATACATTACAAAGACAGGATATTTAATGTTCAAACTGATAAACTTTGTTTTTAGCAAATAATCATTAACTTAGAATTTTATGGCTGCAAGACGTTCCAAAAAACCTGGGACAGGTTGCAAAAAAGCCTGAGAAAGTTGAGGAATGCTCATCAAACACCTGTTTGGAACATCCCACAGGTGAACAGGCTAATTGGGAACAGGTGGGTGCCATGATTGGGTATAAAAGGAGCTTCCCTGAATTGCTCAGTCATTCACAAGCAAAGATGGGACAAGGTTCACCTCTTCGTGAACAAGTGTGTGAGAAATTAGTCGAATAGTTTAAGGACAATGTTCCTCAATGTACAAATGCAAGGAATTTAGGGATTTCATCTTCTACGGTCCATAATATCGTCAAAAGGTTCAGAGAATCTGGAGAATTCACTGCGTGTAAGCAGCACAGCCGAAAACTAACATTGAATACCCATGACCTTCGATCCCTAAGGCGGCACTGATGCAAAGTGGGAAAGTGTTCTGTGGTCCCACGATTCCACATTTCAAATTGTTTTTGGAAATTGTGGACGTCGTGTCCTCCGGGACTAAGAGTAAAAGTTATGTTATGGACGCAAAGTTCAAAAGCCAACATCTGTGATGGTATGGGGCTGTGTTAGTGCCAATGGCATGGGTAACTTACACATCTGTGAAGGCACCATTAATGCTGAAAGGTACATACAGGTTTTGGAGAAACATATGCTGCCATCCAAGCAACGTCTTTTTCATGGACGCCCCTGCTTATTTCAGCAAGACAATGCCAAACCACATTCTGCACGTGTTACAACAGTGTGGCTTCATAGTAAGAGAGTGCGGGTACTATACTGGCCTGCCTGCCTGCAGTCCAGTCTCCCATTGAAAATGTGTGGCCCATTATGAACCGTAAAGTACGACAACGGAGACCCCGGGCTATTGAATAGCTGAAGCTGTACATCAAGCAAGAATGGGAAAGAATTCCACCTTCAAGGCTTCAACAATTAGTGTCTTCAGTTCTCAAACGTTTACTGAATGTTGTTAAAAGAAAAGGCGATGTAACACAGTGGTAAACATGACCCTGTCCCAGCTTTTTTGGAACGTGTTGCAGCCATAAAATTCTAAGTTAATGATTATTTGCTAAAAAGTGTATAGTGTATTCAATTACATATCGGTTGACCATGTTTGCAAATCATTGTATTCTGTTTTTATTTATGTTTAACACAACGTCCCAACTTCATTGGAATTGCGGTTGTCGGAAAGGAGTACAGTAACTGGTGTCAAGGAAGTATGCTGTAGTGGTACATTTTGACTGAGAGACAAGCTTTGTATGTGTTGGGGAAGCTAAGGTTAGCCTGGGTTGTAAGTTATTATTATATTATTTTTTTCAAAAGATTATCTTTAAGCCATTAATTTATAAGAGTAAGGTTTTAAGATGGTTTTGAAACTATATGAAAGTGTTTTGAGATCATAGTTTGTGGAATATTTGTAGTTTAAACTAATATAGGCAATTTTAAGCATTTTTTGGGGGGCGGGGGTGCTATTTACGGGGTATAGGGAGCGAGCCCTGCAGAGTATTTACTGTATTATACGTTCATTTAAATGTATAAGTGTCATTATTTGTAAAAGCAAACCTACAACCTCAGAACTCTGAGGCACATGTCTTAACCACTTGACCACCATTTTATAAAAATATGTCGGGACAAATATAGTCCTTCCCCTAATAGAAACCTGGTCAGTCTGCAGTTGAGTAAATAAACAAGCCACTATGTGAGGTACTTAGGCAGTTAGTAAAGCTTGTTTGGCCTGGTCTTAAGAAAAGAGCAATGTTAAATATGGGCCATCAATCCCATCTCTAAGCATGAGGGTTCATCTGTCAACACTTGTTACGCCATAAGACGAAGAAGAGGCCAGAGGAACAAGCGTCTATATTTGTCCGTCTGAGCCTCACTTGGCCGCTCCCTCGCCATCTCTTTCTCATTCACTGTGATTCCCCTCAGCCAGTTTCATGTGCTTCTTCTCGCCGGCCCCCCGTATAATTACCCAAAACTGTACGGAGACAGCGCCGTGGCTCTGCAGCCAGCCGCCGCCGCTATTGGCTGGCCGGCGCTTTGACTCTGCTCACGATTGGCCGTGGGCCTCGATGCGGGATTCAATCAGCTGGGTGGAAGTGTATGTAGGTCAGTGTGTAGCGATGCCCCCACCCCTTTCCCTTCTCCTCCCCTCCTCCAACATCTCAGCGCTCTTGTGTTAATTGGCCGCCTTCCAAGTTTGAAACCCGAGAGAGACTCGAGGCGAGAACGGAGAGAGGGGGGATGAAGCGGAGAGGTTAAAAGAGGAAGGGATGTTGACGAGGGGACGGGGGTGGGGGAGAATTTGACATGGGGAGGCCTGTTGCACTCAGCAGTGCAATAGTACAGTATGTTAGTTAGGGCCCTTTAAACAATGAAACAGTTTGATTTGTTAACATGAAAACTGAGTAAAAATAGCAGTTTTCTATAGCACTTGTCGTCATTAGAGCCGCAGATGAGCTCGATTCTATCCCAGGCTATACCTCAGACTGGTCACTTATAAATCTGGGCAAACATGGTCTCAAACAGTTTTGGATTCTGCGCAAATACTGAAAATGGAGGATTGCGGATACTATATAACCGGTAGAGATATGTCATTATATTATATTAAGCAAACAAACAAAAAAATCACTTTTGTACAGGGAACTTGTGTGCATGCATATTACAGCATCATTTTAGTTTTGATGTCTCCATGCAGAAGTTTTAGCTGTACACAACAACCTGTCCTTTTTAATTTGGTTATTATCATATACAGTAAATATATGCCTACTCTGCTAAAGCGCAGTACACAATGTTTTAGTGTGGTGTTCACCTGCCATATCACGGTTAATCAGTTGTACCCACTCTATTTTTTGCTGACTGTTTTATATGGGTTTTGACTGTATACCTACTTTAAGGAGAGCCAAGGTCACTGATACACTTTTCAGCCATTTTTTGGATGCTGGTAGAACAGTTAAAACACATACGTAGACAAAATTTGAATATTCACGCAGGAGCTACTATCGGCCACAGCTCACGTGTAGTCACTCACACGAAGACTCATCAACGTCATACACAGCCCCCACAAAGAACAGAGTCACTATAAGAGACCTCTTCACAGTAGGCGCCAGGGTACTTCCAGGTGGCAGAAAATGATTGACTATCACTGACTTGAACTGAAAATTACAACGAAAAACTTGATGGTCTATCTATATTCCACATTTTCACATATAGGGGATGGTTCTGGAACATGTACCCGGCAAAAAAACGAGGGTTTACTGTATCCATCATATACCGAGGACCCCGCTGTGTAATGGCAACATCGTTGTTTTTTAACAAAGGGACCTCGCCAACTACTGGCCTGGCATGCATATTACAGCCATTTCAAAGTCAGTTTTGTCATCTCTGTCTAGCACACCAAACACGCAACATGCACACTAGTTGGGTTTGCCTGTTGTGAGAGTGATTAGAGTGGAGTTCAAGAGGGGCAACGCGCCGTAAATGACAGCAGCAGCAGCAGCTCGAAGGTTTATCTAATCTGCCGGATTGTGACTTTCCGCGTGCACACACACACACACACACACACACACACTGAGGCCATTGTGCCATTCTGAAACGCTGTCAGGGCGACGGCTGCATGTCCTCTTGCGACTTTTTATTGAGGCGAAGGCTGCTTGTCGCTGAATAATTCACACTAACCTAAATTCTTCCACTACCTTTTAACCCCCACCCCACACACACGAATCCTGAAACACCCCCACCCCGTGGTCTCTAGGCGTCGCCTGTAGTAGATCGACCCAGACAATCGTCAGACAGACCAAGTAAATACACTTTACTTTGACGGACCATCTGCAGTCGTGTCTGTGTGCATCCTTCACATTAAAAGTTCGCCCCCAGCAGTTTGTGTTCCCGGGTCGCTCGCTTTTACACCGTTTATTTTTTTTATTTTATTTTGATTTTTTAATTCGGCGGGATGATGATGTAGCCCCGCCGAGTGGCAATAAAGTAGACTGAGGCTCGTAGGGCTAATTTCCTCTCTTTTTGCTCTCCCTCTCCCCCGGCTTTGAACTCATTATGATGGCGATTCTTCGCTAGCCACCCATGCGCACACGCATACACTGAGTGACTTTAGCCCAACTCGACCCACCAACTGAGCCAGCCACTGACCCACTTAGTGAGGTACGGAGCACCAGACGGACAGCAGACTTTCTACTGCAGGGCATTCTGGGAAAAAAACGAAGAGACAACAATAAACCATGCATCCACCCACACATACACTCCAACACACACTTACACATTAACACATACTCCGGCCGCACTACAAATATCATTACTGTGCTTGTTTTTTTTGTATCTGTACTGTACATGGGTATTTAGTTTCCAGATTACTTTTTATTTTAATTCCCTACGTTTAGATAGCTCAATTTTCTATAGGCTTGTTACTTTTTTCATCTTCCACAGATAATGACACTATGTAAAAGACATACAGTATATATAGAATGAGGTTGAGTAAAGCGCAGGTGAAATTTGGATTGATTGATACAGAAAACGGAAAATGGATGATATTGTCGGCACCAAGAATGATAGGTGGCAAATGCGTTGTCTTGTACCAGCTTTAAAAGCACATGCCTCTGGTATTAAAAGATTTTCAGCCTATTATGAAAAAACACAGACAGGTAAGGTGTATTTTGTTGTTGTCTTCTGGCACAGTCTGCCATGACATACAGCCAAAATGTCAGCCAATCACGTTCTACTAGCCACAGTGATACACCCCCTATTTAAGGCCTTGTTGATGATGTAATCAGGGTCAGCGCGTACACGAGGCAAGTGTGATGTAGCACCCAGATGCAGCACAGCGAAACACCGGAATAGTTGGAAAGGATTTTAATAAAGACTTATTCTCAACTGTGACGGATCAGTTCAAAGCCAGTATACATACAGAGCAGTCAACTTCACAGTTGAGAGGGTGAGGCATCGAAGATAGGGAATTTGTCTTTGGCCAATGTGATTCAATGCTCCGTAATCCACTCTGTATGGCTCCGATTTCAATGTTGTCTTAATCCACGCTTTACAGAGATCAGAACAGGGAAACTAACACTTTGTTGACTTTGTAGAACAGGCAATTGTGATAAGGCAGAAATCTCATGGGGTCATGTTGTAGCATCTTGCGTGTATGACGGTCAAACACTCTCACCATGGTTGCATCATCAACGTAGGCCTTAAATAGGGGTGTATTACTGTTGCTAGTAGAAAGTGACTGGCTGACACAAAATGGATATTGTATATAATTGAGAGCAAAAATAGATTTTTACTTTTGTATTTTTCAGAGTCTGTACTATTTTACTTTTACTTAGTAAATAAGTTGAATTAGTACACTTCTACCAGTCTTTTTTTTTTTAAGTATCTATAGTTCTACTGAAGTTGAGTGCTTGAGTACTTTTGCCACGTCTGACTTGCAGGCAATGGAACAATCACAGTTTGTGGCCATCAAATAAAACATGCAGTATAGCGTTTTAACTGGATGGACTACATTGTGGTGTATCGTGTAGCAACGATTAAGTGCATAGTCTTACACATAATGCACACACACACACACACGCACACGCACAAACGTCCAGACTGGAGCCGTTTTGAAGTTGCAACACAGCGACTCATTCGTCGTGTGACCAGACACGGGAGCAACATGTCAGCCTACCTAACGTAAAGCCGCCACTTCCTTTTTTTCCTGCATTATTTCTGTTATTTTTAGCAGACAGTGTGAGGCCACTGACTGCTGACTGCACGTGTCATCACATAGAAGCTGTGGTTGACTGGCTCTCCCGACGAAATTGTACAAAAGGTTACACACTGTATTGCACTCAAAACTATCCCAACCTGGGCTATCACTGCGGCTGTAGTACTTTATCATATAATATTGCACCATGATTTCAAAACAGGTTAGCACAGAGGTAAATCAATCCATTACAGTTGCTAACCAAAACAGCATCACCGAGTGAAGCATACAAAGTTTCTCAGGTTAAAGTGTGGAGTCTTACTGCAAGTTCCCTGCTAGATGATTCTTTTGTTCGCACGCGGACATTATGCCGCGCAAAACAGCAGCACATACCAAGGCATGGAAACAGTTGATTGGACGAATTAAAATGTGGACACATACTACATGTAGGAAATAAGTTCCCTGTTAGATGACTAATTTGTTAACATCAATGAGTTAACTACTGAGGCCAGTTGAACTAATTTGCTAACCACAACAGCAGCACTTACAGAAACTTATAAACAGTGTCTTATATAAATTCAAGTGTGGAGTTTTACCACATTGTGAGTTCCCTACAAAATGACTGAGTGAACCGCTGAGCCAATTTGTACTCTGTTGCTAACCAAAACAGTACCTCATGACGCATATTTACAATCTCTTGGTGTGCTGGTGTGGCATCTTACCTGTTATTGTTAGAGTTCTCTGCAAGAACTAACCCTGTTGGTTACATTAAATGGTTCACTGCTGAGCCTATTAAAACTGTAGCTAGCCAAAACAGCAGCAACAAAGCGTGTTAAACACCACATCTGCAGAAGGATGCCACATATTTGTTCTAAGCGTGTTAAACACCACATCTGCAGAAGGATGCCACATATTTGTTCTGTCTACTCTGCCTCAATAAATAGACCATTTTCTTTTAAGCTCCGTTTTCACTTGCCAAAAATGTAATATTCCAGTCACATTGTTTAATATTAGTCATAATGAAGGGCTTGGCCTTAACAGATGTGTAGTTGAGTAAATAAATAGCCCCCCCCCCCCCCCCCCCCCACACACACACACACACACACACACCACCACCACCACACCCCCCACACGCCCTCCAAGCAACTGTTTAGGGAAATACTGTATTTTGCAAGCCTCTCATTAGTGTGTGCAAGGAGGACACCTCCACTCCATTCTAGCTTGGTGTGGTATGTGCAACCTACAGGACATGTGCTGTCTTCAAGAGGAAGTTGAGGTGCTGGTCCATTAACTATCAGCAACAGTCCCACTCTGCTGAAAAGTGCTTTCTTTATACTCTCGTTTTGTACTCTCCTCTCCGCCTTTACAAGGACTACCAGAAATTTCTCCTTTCAGAGGCACCGAACCCTTCAAGCTCCACAGTCACCTTGCAGTATACGAGTGTGTGTGTGTGCGCGTGTGTGTGTGAAAGAGAGAGAGAGAGAGTGAGTGGTGGAGCACTCAAGCGCCTCTGAGAAAGAAAGCGAAAAAAGAGAGGAGGTGGTTAGGATTGTGCAATTGCTGCTCTAAGCGAAGTAGGACGGGTACAAAAAAAAAGAGCCGAAGAGCAGAGAGTTCTGGCCTGCTGCCAACTGATGCCACCATGCAACTTTTGTGTGGTTAGTTGAATAGAACGAAGCCAAAAGCTATGGTAAGAAATACAGGTTTAAAGTAGCAGTGGGACAAAATATCCCTACTGTGATATATTGTATCTTTTTTAATTCAGTGGTAAAACAACAGCATAAGATATTTGATACTGTTGAAATATGTGCAGTACCGACTTTGACTTTTTAATGTGTCGAAGTGAATCTTGGTGAAGGACTAATAAAACATGTTTTATTACGTCAATGCAGTATAAAAGTCTGATTGATGCACACTGGTCAAAATGAGGTGGGTTCAATTCAATATTGAACCATAAATTAAAAGTAAAGTATAATTGCAGTGCTTTGATAACATGGTCTTTGTGTAGACCTCCATCTATCAATCAGTGTTTGTCCTCATTAAGGTTGCGCGTTAGCTGGAGCTTATCACAGCTGCCACGGGTGAAAGGTGAAGTACACCCTGGACTGGTCACCAGTCAAATCACAGCTGCTTGCAACAAAGTCAGGCAAATGTACACTACACCATTAGTGACGGTTATACCGATTGGGGCCCTTTTCAAATCAGCAAAAATCAGCCTATTTTCTTCTGATTTTTGCCAATTTTGTTTTTCTAACACATTACAACATAAGAAAGATAATGACCGGTTCAGGGTGTACCCCGCCTCCTGCTCGATGATAGCTGGGATAGGCTCCAGCACTTCCGCGACCCTTGTGAGGATAAGCGGCTCCGAAAATGGATGGATGGATGGCTGTTTAATCGGTTATTGGAATTTTATTCTGCCAAATATTGGAAATCGGCCTCTACGAATCCATATCCATCGGACCATAATACCAATATTAACCAATTTAACAAAAATTCTGTTAACTTATCTGGTAAGCACGTTGAGATTGCAAACTCATTTTTATTGTGGTGAATGCTTTATGAGACCTGTTATACACCTGGGATCCACCTTTTGCCCGAAGTCAGCTCGGATAGGTTCCAGCTCACCCTCGTCACTGACGAGAATAAGAGATATAGAAAGTGGGTGGATGGAAGATCGGTTTGTGTGTACACCGCTTAAGGTCCATGTTGGAGATTAAAGCCGTCGGGCTGGCGCAGCTGCAACCTTTTGCTCTCGCAATCCTCGATCCAGTTCACTGTGTCCTTCTCTAAACCACCTGTAACAGCCTGTAATGCGGGCGTGCACTTCCACACGCTTGTCGTTTTATCTGACCGGGTGAGGTCGGGATAAGTTTGGCGATGTCACAAAAAAAAAAAACTCAACTCACAAGACGCTCTATTAATAGCGGCATATTCCAAGTGCAGCGAGGTGATGTGAGGCCACCTGACGAAGAGGGTCAGGTATTTGTATGCTGGTGGATGGGTGCAAGGAAATGGCAGCCGGTGAAGACAATAGCCAATGTGCATCTGGCCACGTATGAAACACAGCACTAAGCTGCGAGCGCCCGAGAGAGTCAGGACAAAGACAAGGACCCACTAAACCCTGGGGGAGGCCAGGGGCCCCCCAATGCCCATAAATGTACCACGCTGCCCCCATAACAAGGGGGTGTTTAAGTTCACGCTGCCCTTGGGCCTAAAATAAATACCTGATAACAATATACAGTCTGCTTGGGCTTCTAATGAAATTCCATTTTAGTTGCTATGGCGCTCAAGTTCACTTCAAGCTGCGAGGGCCCAAAGGAGGAGCCTTGGCATATTTAATCAGTTTGGACTTGGAAAATAAAACATCTACTTTTAGTGTTAGTGTTTAGTGGATAGTTTTCTGAGTGGTCTGAACTCCTGTTTCAAACCAGGGTCGTATTGACCTGAATAATCCATTCAATCCATTCACCAATTATTATGACCATTGTAAGAGTAAGGCTGTTCTGAGTATTTATGAGACCAAAAAAACATTTGAGAAACCAAAAATGGATGACATATGCCTTACTTGGAACCATGTTTGGTCCCTGGGAAAAATAAAAAAGGAACACCATGTGGTTGACTAGGAAACGTATTTGGAAAACTAACTAAAACATGGGCACGATGCCCCACCCTGAACCATATTTGGTACCTGTATTCAAAATGGACGCTATATGCTTAAGGCTTGATGATTACAGTATACTCCTAGCCAGTCACTGCAGAAAGCCACTATGAAACCCTTGTAATGTATTCAAATAATTTGATGAGGTTAATGTAATAACATTGATGTAATAAGCTTTATATTATAGGCAAATTAGAATCATTTTATATTTCTTATCAATTTTTGGAAAGCATTCCGACATGTGCCGACCGCTCAATTTATTTTTATGGCCACCTGCTGAGGTGAAGCTTTGCCAAGAAAAATTCCTAAACAGAATTGTTGAAAATGTCTCGCTATGACAGAAAATTAACACTCGGGGGCCATTATACATGAAAACTATGGCAGCATGAGTAAGTAGAATATAAAGTGGCTGGCCATCGGGAAGAGGACGTGCGGAACGGAGCTGAGGTTACCGTCATCTTTTGGATGGCAATAATGAGCTTAGCAGAAGTGTGATGGAGTCACGCACACCCAACGGTGCGTGTAGTATACACTATTCATACTGGACACTTGTGTGCCCACACAGACCAACGAACAGGCTTAACTGGACTTTAAAGGGAGTGATTTAATTATAGGCTATTAGGGAAAACAATGCTTTTGGGTTCACAATGAGTAAGAGAGCTGTGTTACCATTTTAATGCTCACTAACAATATGTTTATGCTAAGCTTGTAAGAGGAAAAAACATTGAGGGAGCGAGGGCTTCCTTCATTTCTCCAAGCAGGAAGTCATGTGCCCCCTCAGAAAAGTGGGTGGGCGGAGCCTAAAGAAAGTAAGCCAGGGGCCTCGCTGTTGCCGGTAGAAAAGACTCTGAGGGCCTTTTGGTGTGTGTGTGTGTGTGTGTGTGTGTATGCCTGAGCACACCTTATGTGCTTAAGTATACACCCTTGAGACACTGATCGATTGTCGCGGCGGTGTGTACAGTATGTTGAATAGGGGGGAAATAACTTGACTTTCACTCTGCTGCTCAGCTGGGGTGTGGGGGAAGAGAGTTGGCAAGCCTGGAAGTGCTGACATCAGCACACAGACACACACACACCTTCCTGCAGTTTCAAATGTGCATGGGGTGACTGGGTCAGGCAAGTTTAAACAATCTGGACTCAGTGAGAAAGATACAGTAGGTCAAATATGCATATGTAGATCAAAAACACAAAACAGCGAAAGACAACTGTCAAAAGACGCCCTTTATTAACATTGCCTCAGTCTCTGGAGGCTTTTGAAAACTTGTTAAAAGCTATACATTGTCCCATAATTGTAGGTATCGTCTCAGTACTTGCGCCACACGGCTTCTATTTTTAACTGACAACCAGGCCTTCCCTTAAAGTTTGTGACTGTCCTGTCAGGGGCTGTGAGAGGAGTTTACCATTTGGTTTTCTGCCATTTGGTTGGGACTGTACTACGGGAAAAGCAGTAGAGACTTTTGACTTCAGAAGAGTTGTCTGGATTTCGCGTGCTATTGTAACATGGTCTCGTTTTGCAAGGCCGTGAAGGCGATGTTTGTATTATGTAAAAGTGACTTTTTAAGTACTTGCATACACAGAGCTTAAAATTCTGTTGTGGTTGTTTGTCTATATGTGCCCTGCGATTGGCTGTTGACCAGTCCCGGATGTTCAACGTCAGCTGCAATAGTTTCCAGGTCACAGGCGACACTAATGAAGACAAGCTTTATAGAAAATAGATTAATGGAGGAAAATAATGGTATATTTGTTGACCTAGTCTATATTTCTTAGTATCTTTGTCGACAAGTGAGTAAGATAGAGGCTGACCCGGACAGGCGGGTCAATGTGCTATCAGCAGCAGTGTGGGCAAAGATAAAGCTACCAGTTGATTTAGATCCCAACTCTCACCTATCACCTGTGGTCACAAGCATTCGGGGCTCAGCGAGCAAAAGAATGACGATAAGGTGAGGGGTTCAGATAGAAGGTTAAGTCCAGCTGTCAAGGCGTCCGATTATGATATCTTTGCAGTGCCCTCTTCCCATTTCTCCAACGGTACCCCCACGCCCCATGCTGGGCCACAAGAGGCTGAGGAGAGGGATTATGAAGCCCATCTGGCTTCGGAATGCCTTTGGGTTCCCCAAGAGGAGCTGGGGAGAAGGTCATCAGGTTACCTCACCACCTGCTTCGCCGTAACAATGAATGTATGGACAAGTTTTTTCCTGGCTTGAGTGATGGTAAAAGCTTAGAAATGCGAATCACTGCCAAACATATGGTAAGAGTTGTTGTCCTGTGTGTGTGCGTGTGTGTGTGTGTTTGTGTGTACTGTATCTGTTTTTAGCATCATTAGAACAAGCCCTAAATGCCAGCAGAGCCACAGCGCTAATTCGGACCAGATGCGAACTTCTCACTAAATCACACTAACTTCTACACTAAATCACACATGAACACACACATGCAAAGAAACACACACACACAAACAGGAAACAGCACGTCCCAAATTCCAACCAATCAAGCAAGAAGATTTGCAGTTCTTTATTTTGTTTACCAACATAATGAGGTGTCACGCTGTGATCAGCGGTCACCCCACAGAAGATCTTGAAAAGTTTGCTGACTGAGAGAATGTGACTCTTACCCCCGCCCCACTCCAAAACTAAATTGTGTGTGCGTGACAAGGGATACAGCCTTGAGGCCTGCAAGAAGGCCGTGTTGTGGAAACACAGGATCAGAAGGCAGTAAGCCTAAGCATCCCCATACAAGCGCAGAGATGGCGTCACCCATATATGCTGAATATGGTAAATGTCACGTGGCTTAACTAACATGCAGCGTGTACACCAGAGCACTTCAGGGCTTGGTTAAAACATGTTTTGGAGTTGAACAAATAAAGGCCTCAGTTTTTCCATCCGGATTTTATTTAATTTTTTTATAGTGAGTATAATCACCTATGTTCATAGACTCTCGTTCTTAAATAGTTAACTGTTGAGGCCATTTGAACTGTGTTGATGACCAATAGCAATCTCCTGAACAGTGACTTTCACAGCAAAGTTTCATGGTTTCCGTCTTGAAAGGTTTGACCTGACCATCCTGGAAAAACAATTTGTGATTTCCAGTTGGTAAGAAGAAATTCCTAAAAGTTACATTCTGTATAGAAGTGAAGTGTCATTCATGATGACTCAGAGCGATTCTTTTAGTCTAACTGTAACTGGGTTTCCATAAACCACTGTCCTTAGGTTACCTAATAATTTTCTGAACAAGCAAAGCCAGCCCTGAGTGGATACACAAGTATGCACCCACAGTGCTGCGTGGTGTTAAGCTTTACGATCATAAACCTCAGTCAAACCCTCTCCAGGCTGCATGTGTGGAAAAAATAATAATAATAAATAAATACAAATAAAAAAAAAAAAACTGAAAACGGGGCTTTACTTCCTCCATGACTGATTTGTTATTAAAAAAATATTTTATTTTTACCACATGATAGCTTCACTGTCTTTACAGGTCCCTCCTTTCATTACAACAACCATGGGGTCTCCAAGAAAACTCGAGTCTGGTGGTGACATTTAGCTTTATAACACCATGAAAATAATAATTCCAATGGATACCAAACAAAGTTGTGATATTTTCAATCTAGCCTGAGATTTGGGGGATAGAATCTTCTACTTTTGTGGAAATGTCGACAATAACAAGTTCTCATTAAAAATGACACGATGTTGTGGTCTAAAAAGAAAAGATGCTAACAATACACATTTAGCATCTGTGACTTAGCTAGCATATAGCGACCAACTGTCACAGGTTCAGAAGTTGTTGAACACACAAGAAAACAATAATGTTTGAGGTTTGCTTAAGTTCTGCAGTCAAGGAACGGTCAACAACAGTTTTTCAGTCAAAATGCTCTGTATTGATGCAATGTTGCGGTCTAAAAGAAAGGATACTAACAGTATGCTCACTGATTCATAGCTAGAAACTATCAATCAGTACCTACTAGTGTAACCTTAGTTGATTTTTGCTCACATTAGTTACCTTTAAAAGGCGAATTGATGATTCACTTGGGTGAGGCTATCAGCTTTCCGTCAGTTCTGCTTGGCTAAGATAACAAATGGGCCCAAGACTGCATGGTAGCGATTTTCTTATCTAACCACGGGCACTATAACGCTGTGGTCCGGTCATAAAGTGTCTCTTTAAGCTGGATATTTGTGCACTGACATGCCACAGTCGAGAGCGTTTCGCCATTCTCTTGATGTTGACATCATCCGTAATGAAAGCCTCCCTCTTCGCTACTCTGTCGTCTTTGTAAGGAGGAGTGGATGGCAATATCATTTACCACACATATTCCTCATCTCTCACACCATGTCCCCCTACAGGAATAGCAGCATTCCCATTCCAGATAACTAGGACTCATTAAACCACCCTCCCACCACCACCACCACTAGAGATGTGATTAATCATGTAGACACCCTGCTGAGGGTTTCCTCTTTCCCGTCTGTCCTTGTCTTAAAAGACCTGTTTACACAAAGCAGCGCAGTTCTGTTTGCTCCGGAACGGTAAATCCCAATTTGGCCCGTGTTGGTAATAGCTGGGCCAGCTAGGTAGCGGGACACGGTGTGACTCAGTCACAAAGTAAGTCCAACATTTTTGTGATAGAATGATCTTTTTCTCCTAATATCCAACTTTTTTCTGTCGGACTTTGTGTGGGCCTAATAGTCCTAGGTAACATTCTGTAATAGTAATAATACCCTTCAAAACCAAAAAAACCCACTGAACCAAACTACACTGCTTAGTATAAACGGCACACAGCGCATTTGTCGCTAAAATACTGTTGTGTAGTTTATTTAACACCTCTCTCATATGTGCATCCTATTTATTACTGACAGGCATAATGTGCCAAAGCAACTGCTGCTTGCGCGTCCCATTAGGCTTGTCCCAGCTCGCTGTGTCTGGAAATGTCTTTTGTTGAGGAGTTTCTGGTATCAGGCGGTGCATGTCCACCACTTGTGTGTTCTTGGCAAGTACAGAGCCACTGAATGCTTTTAGGACACCGTGTCCCGAAAACGCCTCATAGGGATGTCCCGTGTTGTCGCAAAGCAGAGTACACACACTATGCGGATCTGTAATAAACAGCCCTAATGCGAAGGTACACACAAACGTCTGCTTGGTGCAATTCAGCGTATCCTTGAAACAATTTAATACATTATATCATATCATTATGGATTTTCCGCATGACTTTCTACGTGTCAGTGCATGTGTGCGCGTGCGTCTACTCTCATGTCAGCTCGTAATCTTCCAAGAAGCTCTCGTCAAAAACACACTGACGCAAAGACGCGTGATTAACCAGGACCGTTCTGATTGGCTTCTGGAGGTGGGCTGGGTCGGGCAACTCCCCCACCTCGGCTGCGCTCACTGGAGGAAGCAGAAGCGTAAACACACACACTTTTCTGAGCATGTGGCCTTACACAACGAGCACATGGAGAAAGAGGCGGACGTCTTACCACACAGTTTATCAATTAAACACTAAAGAATAGAAGGGCTACAATAAACGGTCTTTGCCGTACACTTTAATGTGCAGTGCACCAAAATGAGGTCTACAGCACTTAAAATGCAGGGGTGCAAAAGAAGATACAAATGTAGAAATTCTAAAAGAAATGTTAAAAAAATTACATTTTCGGAGAATAAAGACTAACACACTCACGTCAGGCATGTGTGGGAATTTTGGCATTCACTCGTAAAAATTCTGATGAAATTTTGTCTTGAAGGAAATTCGACTTTAACAGAGTAAAATGACATCTTTATTTCCGTAACATTGTCATTTATTTGTTTGAAAAATTACAATTTAATCTCATATCTATGACTTTTTCTCATTATAGTCAAACTTGTTTTTTATTATTGATACTTTTTTCTCTCAAAAGTATGAGAAAAAACTACTTTATGGTCATCATTAAGTGTTTTGTTTTTTCTTGTACCATTATGACTTTTTGTTCTTTTAATACAATTTTATACTTACAATATTGCAACTTTTATCCCGTAATATGAAAATTGTATTCTTGCAATATATTGATACAGCTTTTATTTTTTTCTTCTTTTTTTTTTCTCATCGTACAACTTCAATTTTGGGGGGGAAATTTCAGAGTTGTTTCTTTTTTTTTTTCATCTTTACTTTTACCATTTCAACTTTTTTTGTCATATTACAACTGTTTATCTAATATAATTTTATACTTGTCATACAACCTTACTATTTTGTAATTGTGTAGAGTAGAAGTCGCGTACCATGGCATCCATATTACAGTAATAACTAATACTTGAACTGTATTTTTGAATGTAAATCATAAATATACTGTATAATAGTCATTTTGGCAGAGAAGTACGGATGCATTCAAAAGAGTCTGTGAGGGAGATTAGGGAGTGTATGACACTAATATAAAGTGAATGAGGTGGAGCAGGATTTCTACAGCCAAGCTCAAGATCCCTCTTTAGTGTGCACGTCAACACAAGGTGAACACACAAACACACACACTAGCTGAGTCGCACATATGATTGTCGAGAATGGAAAGTTCTGTCCGCACTCCAGAGCACCTGGACACAGTGTGTGTTTGTGTTTAAAAGTGTGTGTGTGTGTGTGTCCACAGTATAAATAGCTGTGCTCTCTCTATCTGCAGTGTCGATTGAGGCGAGGATATGTGTTTATTTGTAGCGCGTAGCATACGTGTCACACCTGCATGTTGGCACCTTGCGTCGCCTCGGAGCCCACCAATGTTACATTTAGGACCTCTACAACAGGCCTAGGGATGATTGTTTTCAAACAGGAGACATTGCTGTCCTCAGATGGCCTTACTAAATGTATTAAAAAGTATATACAGTATACGGTACAACATTCAAATTATTATATATTGTCAACATTTGTTGTCATATTACCAGACTTTTCCTTAGAATTTTACCACTTTTTATACTTTCCTGCATGTTCAACCAGTATTTTCCTAACTTTACAAGATCTTTTCCCATAGTACTATAATGTTGCTGTCTTAACAATAGTGAGAGAAACAGTATGTGTGAGCGTGTGAACCTGTGAGTGTGCGTGGTCGCGGGTGTGTGCGAGCATGTGTGAGTGAGCATGTGTGTGTATGTGTGTGGGCGTGCATGCGTAGCAGCTGCAGTGTCAAAGCCGAGCAACACAGAAGCCTTTTTGTCCATCAGCAACATGTGGGAACAATCAAAGGCTGTCACGCAAAAATGTCCCCGTCACCCCTCCGTCCCCTTTTGAAGCTCTCTCACGTTCAAATGACACCGAGGTGGGAAATCTCATTTGGGCTTTTTTTTTTCCCCACATGCTGCGCTTTTAGCCGAGGGATTACATCAGCTCCTGCCGTTCTGGATGTCGTAAATGCGCGATAACGAGCGTGAGGTAGTGCCCTCTCATTGGCCGAGGTGGCTTCTGACAGTTACTCGTAATTGGATGTAGCCGTGCGAGCTGTGGCGCAACCGATTGGCGGAGGGGAATTGGATTGAGGAGCCATTGGGAGGGGTTCCCGAGAAGGCGTTGCAGTGCGTTTCATCAGCCAGCAACAGCACATAGCTCAGCTCAGACGTATGCAGATTTTTTCTTCTCTGGTTTTAGTGTGTCATGACTCAAGAGGTCAAAGTGCAACTAGGCGCTCTACTTTCTTTTGTAATTTGGGCTCCAGGATTTGCCCATCTGTCTATCAAAGGTCTAGCAGTGTTTTTGTGTGTAGACTTTTAAACATACTTCGGCCAGCCCTTGTTTAAAGGTACAATATTAAACAATTTGGCCTCAAAGTAACAATCATTCTGATTAACATATTTATCATTACCATGGTGACTCAATGGATCCGCTAGTTTTGCCATCTTTAATTTTGGTGGACCAGGCAAGACACCTCTCTTTTTGTACTAGTACTATCTGTTAACAATGTACCAATGTATAAAACTATGTATGCAATTTGTCCTTAAAATAACACTTTCGAAATACTTTCGATTTGACACTGCCTTGTAATAAGCTTAGCATCTTTTACCTTCCCATCGCAACCCACCGAATCACCCATTTTAGTGGTCTATAATATTATTCATCTGCCTGGACACCGCTCATGCTCTGTTAGCATTAGCCTTGGTACTAACTTTTGTAGCATTATTCCTTATATCCACTTCATGTGGCTCAAGGATTTGACTTTTGAATAAAATGTTTATGCTACTCTTTGTGTGTAAACTTGACGTTTAAAGCCATGAAGCCAAGCAACCTGATCCCCTGTTTCACTTGCACACCCGACGCACAGCACGCTATCATGCGTTATGTAAACCTGTGCGACTAATCTGAGGCTAATGTCAACACACGCCGCGCCGCACCGCACACTGACTGGGTCAAACACACACATTGTGTAACTTAAGGGATTTAAAAAAAAAAAAAAATAAAAAATCATATTTGTCTTGCCTAGAGGTGCTAAATGACATTTATGGCATACTTTAAAGCAGCGGTAGGCAACCTAAGGCCCGCCAGAGCATGTAATAAAAATAAAACAAAACCTCAGTGGAACTCTTCGCTGTATAACGTGGAAATCTGCGGTTTTTCGCAATTGTTTTTCACACAGGAGCTGCTGCCAGCCACAGCCCAAACGCTCACATGCAGACTCACTGACGTCACACGCCTGCCCTAATAAGCCCCGCCTCTTAAAGCCATATCTAACACACAGACTACAATACATACGGTATTTTCTAGGCATATTGTGCTTTCAATTTTTGGGGTGTTCAAGTACATTACTTTGTGTTTAAAGCATGTGATTTAATACGTTTAAATGTTTTTCATGAGTGTGGGAGGAGTAAAACTACAGTAATTTGTTCTGTGACCCCGTTCTGAAATCGAAACGCTCGTAAACTAAGGTAAAGTTTCCCATTGAAATGAATGGGAATGCAATTGATCCGTTCCAGCTGCAAAACGACGTTATAGTTACTTCATTTTGATCGTTGGGTGGTTAAAAATACATACTGTGCAATATATAAATAGGTGAAAACAAAATATCTGATGACAAACTAACAGTGGGTTTGCTCGCAAATCACTGTGCAGCATTTTAGCATTTTCGGCATTGAGCCAATGATGTTTATTTGGTGCAAGGAAAAGTACAAAGTTCTGAGCCTTCCGCTGCCATGCCGAAAATAGTGCTAATCCGAGGTCCTTTTTCTTTAAAAAAAAAATTATAAACCAAATCGTTCATAAACTGAGGTGCCGCTGTATTTACAAAAATGTTTTTTTTATAGTATATAGTCTCTATATATTGCGGATTTTCACCTAAAGCTGGAAGAGAGTCCGCCCACCATGATGGGAACTTAATGGATACTTTACAACAGTATGGGGAATACTAGGCAACCATGTCAGAAGCCCACGAATGCTTCCACATTCGTGTAAGTGTGTGAGTGTTTGTATGTTATTTAGCATTGGATGCTGTGTTGTCATGAATCAGAGCTCCTGCCTTGCTGTGCTCTTTTTTTTTTTTTTTTTTTTAACACTAACGCACACCATGTGCGCTATCAACACCTCTTCCGCACACTTTGACTTTTCACCAAGTGTGAGGTATCAGATGTTTCCTCCTAGACATAATTCTACTTCTGTGACATAATGTGACAAGAATCCATTTAAAGTGAATACATTTGGTGCCATTATAAAATATTTAACTGTACAGGCAATGTTTTAACAAGTTTAATGCTACAATAAAACTAATATAAAGTAAAAGTACTCACTCTCTGGAGAGGGAATAAAAAGCGATACCGTCACCAAGTGGCATTTTATAGGTATTGATGTAATTGTGGGTGTGTCTGTCGATAACCATGGGCTGTTATGTTTTCGTCTACATGCTACTCACATTTGCTTGAGTAAAATGTATTAATTTTTTAATAATTAATTAATCAATTTGCGCTTGTCATACGTGCTTGATTGCAGGGGTGCCTTGAGATAAGAGTTCAATTTGTTCCGTGACCATGCTCATAATTCATATTCATTCATATGCACATTGCAAATCATCTTTCCCCATTGAAACGAATGGAATGGAAATGCCATTAATCGGTTTCAGCCCCCCCCCAAAAAACCTAACAAATGTTTTTGTAATGTTTTATATTAAGGATTTACAGCACTTTATAATGCTGTACTTGGTATCGGCACCCTTCACGAGTACCCAATGTGTTAAAATAAAGCCGGTATCGGCCCGATACACTCGCCCATCCCTAAAAAAATCCATTGAAAGTTAAGGCCTTTGACATGTACTGAAACTCAACTTAGCTCAGACGTTTGCTGAGCATGTATTTAAATTTTCTTCCCCCTCAATCTGCTGCGCCTTCCTGCACGACTTTATAAGAAGGATGCGTGTGTGTCTGTGTGTGTATGTATATATATACACACAACATTATGCCATGCCTCAAGAGATACTGCGAGAGGTATCACATCTTACCTCATTGCGCTAACTACACGCACACACGCAACACTAATAAACTGGCATTAACGTCCACCACTCATCATCAGCTGCAATTCTTTTATAGATTTGCGTCAGACAAAGAGCACAGTGCTCCAGCAATAACTTAAATTTATAGTCTCAAAAACACTGTGGACAATACTTTCCACTTGACCACCTTAAACACACAAACTCGTGTATATGCACACCATGTTCAAACGCGCAAACCCACAAAGAGCAAAAAAAAAAAAAAACATTTTAAGACTCTACCCACACCCTACATTAAAAAAAAAGGATAATTTAAACCCGCTCTTGTTCTTTTCGTGAGTGTACTTCCAATCCAAACCAAACCCAGGAAAGACGGGAAAGCTTCGTAGAAAACGTTGCAATTTTGACTTTTTGCCTGTTTCAACCCAGGAACACAGTCAGTTTGATGGCGGTAAACTATACATCGGCACAGGAAAACACGTGACCCTGTTTTGGAAGGCTTGTTTTAAATGGGAGGAATTAACGTTGCTTAACAATCCCGTAAGAGTTGTGCGTTTGCGAGGCAGGGGGGGGTGGTTGGAAAAGGCAAAGAAATATGTAATGAATTTCCCAATGTGCTTCAGTAGCTTGTGGCACAGGAAGGCAAGAAAGAAGTCGTGTTGCACATTCCACCGAGGATAGTTGTCAAGGAATGCCCTTGCTTTTCTACTCCTTCATTTTCAGTGAACTCTAGCAAGAAAAGGAGGTCTGTTTGTGTGATTTCTTTTTTATGACATTTTCCTATCAGTGTCATTAAACACGCTTGAATTTCTCCTCACAAGATGAATTTGATTTAAAGTGGCCTGAATTTGTACACAGAAAGTCATAAAATGGCTTAATTTTGTTGTGTGAATCTGTAATCAGCCTGATTGTAATGGTTAACTGATTATATATCTAGGCTTACTAGCATTGTGTAGGATTTTACATGGAAAGTAATGCACGGTGCAAACAGACAAACTTTACCCTAGTCACTATAGTAAAATATACTGCTTTATTGCAAAATGTAGTATATACGAAGGCCAGTGATGAGAGAAAAGTTGTAGTGTATACGAAAGAAAAGCTAACATTGCAATAAAGCCAAAAATAAATTCAACTAAAATATCACCCCGTGCCTGCGTGGGTTTTCTCCGGGCACTCCGGTTTCCTCCCACATCCCAAAAAACATGCATTAATTGGAGACTCCAAATTGCCCGTAGGCATGACTGTGAGTGCGAATGGTTGTTTGTTTCTATGTGCCCTGCGATTGGCTGGCAACCAGTTCAGGGTGTACCCCGCCTCCTGCCCGATGACAGCTGGGACAGGCTCCAAGCACGCCCGCGACCCTAGTGAGGAGAAGCGGCTCAGAAAATCGATGGATGGATGGATGAAATATCACCATAATATGAGATTAAAGTCGTAAGGATACTAGAATATTGTGCAAAAAATGTCGTCATGAGGGGGAAAAGCGTAATATTATAGCTTTCGTAGTTGTAATGAATGCTGTCAAAAAAACCTGCACAAACCTTTACACAAATGTCTGAGCCACTGTGTTTCTCGACACCTGCCCTACAGTATATTTATTGGGAAGTGTGAGTGAATTTAAGTAGCGTCGTCAAGGCGGAGTTTTCCGTGTATAAAAATAAATAAATTAATTAAAAAACTAAAACAAGTCGTGCTCGCCAAGATGGGCGGTCGTGCACTCAACTCCCCCAAATAAGATGCTGTCTTTTTCATGGGAAAAGGAGCTGGGAGTTTATCAATACGCGGTGGCACGCTCGAGCACACATGATCTGTCACTGAATACGGCCCTTACGCAACAAAGGCGCCCTTTGTTAATAATTCAGGAGAAGCTTGATTATAGATCACTGTCCCTCTTGTGTCGTTCTCAACACAAAAGCCGCAGTGCAAACAATGTAGACATCAGCTCAAACTGCTGCACTTTTGTTCATCCCGTCTATTTAGTACAAACAATGGGCGTCTTGCTTTGTTGTGTGTCAAATCCCCAAGAACAACTGCTTCCATCAAGTGCTTTCGTCTTAATGGCTGCGATTCATTCAACACAACCTGAGGTGGCAAAGGTACTCACACGCTGTACTTAAGTAGAAGTACGGATAAATATGTAAGAAAAAAATAATAAAAGACTGGTGAACGTACAAATACTTATTCAATAACTGCACATAAGTAAAAGTAAAAAAAGCTGACTTTGAAATGTGCAAGTAATATATATTTTCTTTACTGTCAGTTATATATAATACACATTTTTAAAACTTGGCATAACTAGGGATGCAGTGATACTAGTATCGGTACCAATACCCTTTGTCTTTAGTTGTACTTGGACACATAAGAAACACTCCAATACTACGCCTACGACATATACGATACATATAATACGAATACTACAACACCTGATACTAGGCAAATCACTGTGTGCTTGCTTCCAGCAGCTTATTGACACTCCGAGTTGAACTTTACAGTAAAAGTAACACAAAAAAAGAGAATACATGTTATATATGCTTCTATTATTTATTATTTAAGCAAACACCTAGATTCCTCTCGCAATGGTCCACTAGCTTCAAACAATTTCAAACAATTCTCTTAAAGGCCCAGTACAGTGACCAAAAAAAACACACTAAGATCTCAATCACTCCTGATCTCCCTCGCGGTTGACTTTACTTACTCTCGATTTACATCTTGTTTATGTCGTGTCATCATCCACAAAGGTCGAAAAAAGTTACAAGCATATTTTGACAAAGTAAGGAGTAGAAACTACAGATATCTTTTTTCAATGTATGGAGTAAAAGTAGAATGTCGTCAGAAATATGAATACTCAAGGAAAGTACAGATACCTGAAAAATCTTAAATACAGTAACAAAGTGTTTGTACATTGTTACTTCCCAACACTGAACACAGCCAATGCATATTAGTGAGGGTCATTGATTAAGTAATGAACTGTTCCGTTTTTGTGTTGCAGAACTCCATCCGGCACAACCTTTCACTGCACAGCCGTTTCATCCGTGTCCAGAACGAAGGCACGGGCAAGAGTTCCTGGTGGATGATCAATCCCGACGGAGGAAAGGGCGGAAAAGCTCCTCGCCGCCGCGCCGTCTCTATGGACAACAGCAACAAGTACACCAAGTCCGCCCGCGGCCGCGCTGCCAAGAAAAAGGCCGCTCTGCAAGCTGCGGCGGCTGCAGCTGGCGACGGCAACAGCGAGAGCCCCTCGGGACTGTCCAAGTGGCCGGGGAGCCCGACGTCACGCAGCAGCGAGGAGCTGGACGCCTGGACGGACTTCCGCTCTCGCACCAATTCCAACGCCAGCACACTGAGCGGCCGTCTTTCGCCCATCCTGGCCAACCCGGAGTTGGACGAGGTCCCCGATGACGAGCCCCCCCTGTCACCGATGCTCTACTCCAGTCCCGGCAGAGCTTTGTCTCCGGGCAACGTGGCCAACGGTAAGCCCGCGCCGGCCGAGCTGCCCCGTCTGGCTGACCTGGCCGGTACAATGAACCTGAACGATGGACTCACAGACGAGCTAATGGACGACCTGGATAACATCAACCTGGTGCCAACCGCTTCAGGACAAGTCCCTTCAAACGGGACCTCAGGGTTTGCTTTTGTCCCCAAATCCAATGGGCTGGGTTCATCTTCCCCCAGTGCCTCACCCTCATCCAACTCTTCTTCCAACGGTGGAGGAAACTACAGCAACTCCATCTTTGGCTCACACACACCAGGCTCCTCCCTGCGTCCGTCCCCCATGCAGACCATCCAGGAAAACAAGCAGACGTCCTTCTCCAGCATCAGCACTTCGCGCTTCGGTAGCGTGACGCTTCAGGACCTGCTCAACTCCGACAGGCACAATGACGTCATGATGACCCAGTCAGACCCGCTCATGTCGCAAGCCAGCGCCGCCGCCATCGTGTCCCAGAACTCCCGCCGCGGCCTCATGGTCCGCAACGATCCCATCATGACATTCGGAACCGGCGGAGGAGTTCAGGGCAGTCAGGGGGAGATGCTCCAAAGCAACAACCACAATCTGAGCTCGGTGAAGTCCGTCACCAGAGGCCTGAATTTAGCTAACGAAGTGAATGCTCTCACTAATGCCAAACAGCAGCTCCTGCTTTCACCCTTGGGAGGAAACGGGTCCACCTCCATGCAGATAGACACCTCCATCTTCCTGAACGGGGCGGTGAGCAGCAGTGGGGGCGTCTGCCAGGATCGCTTCCCCACAGATCTGGACCTGGACATGTTTAACGGCAGCCTGGAGTGCGACATGGACTCGATCATCAGGAATGAGCTGATGGACGCCGATGGCCTGGACTTTAACTTTGACTCTCTGGTCAACATGAACGGAGTCACCAACTTTGCAAGCGCCAAGCAGGCTTCTCAGAGCTGGGTACCCGGTTGAAGAGGATGCATAAGGTATGTGTGCTTCTGTCTTACCGCGTTTAGAACCTCCTTTACAACGGAACTGTATTTTTGAAGAGCCTCTGTCAGCAATATTAGACGTCCTCATTTCAGCCCACGTCATGCCAGTATTGATGTGACGGTGAACTTCACCGCAACGCAAACGTAACCCAGAGACGTCACTACACTCTATAACTATACAACGATATGTGGTGTGTGTGTGTGTGTATTTATATATATATATATATACATAGATATATATAGCGGCACGGTGCAGACTGGTTAGAGCGTCTGCCTCACAGTTCTGAGGACCGGGGTTCAATCCCCGGCCCCATCTGTGTGGAGTTTGCATGTTCTCCCCGTGTCTGCGTGGGTTTTCTCCGGGCACTCCGGTTTCCTCCCACATCCCCAAAACATGCATGGTAGGTTAATTGATGACTAAAAATTTCCAGGAGGTGTGAATGTCAGTGCGAATGGTTGTTTGTATGTGCCCTGCGATTGGCTGGCAACCAGTTCAGGTACACCCTGAACTGGTGTACCCTGCCTCCTGCCCGATGATAGCTGGGTTAGGCTCCAGCACGCCCGCGACCCTAGTGAGGAGAAGCGGCTCAGAAAATGGATGGATATATATATATATATATATATATATACATATATATGCATAGAGTTATATATTTACACATATATATATATATATATATATATATATATATGCATAGATATATATATATATATATCTTGATGGATTTTCGTCTATCGAAGGGGCTTCTGGAATCCACGTGATAATCAAGTGACTATTATTTTAATAGTTTAAACCGCAAACAATTATCACAAAACACTATCATTCCAAACTCATTTTACATTACCTTTAAAAATAAATGGCTGACAGATGAACATGCACATGTACATTAATAAGCGATGAAGATTCTCTGTAACTTCCACTAACAACCCAGACTAAATTTATCTCCTTCCAGACACGCCAAGGTTGTCTCTTAGTCGAGATGTATCACTTCAACGTGCTTATTTGTCACCAATTATTACTACTAGGGCTCTGGCACCTTCTTGTAGCATCGTAGAGCATGATAGAAAGAGCACAATAACGCGAATATTTGAATTTTCGAACAGCACTGTTGTTGTAGTATGTCACTTGCCCCTCATACAAATCATCAATCGTAATCGTAATCATCTTTTCTTCTTCTCCGCAGGTCTGAACTGCGTATCGCAAGAGCAAATCCGACACACGCCCCTTTTTTGCCAAAATCAGCCATCAGCACAACATTGAATACCAACCTTGTGTTTACATGACGAACACCTGTCTCTGGGAAAAGATCCGCAGGACTTTTAAGCGATCCAACACCCTGGAAAGAGCCTCCTGTGAAACAATAACATCATCAAGAAAAAAAATGTCAAAACAAACTCTTGAATTATGCAAGTTTCCTAGTGTGTAAGGCTCTCAAAGAGACACTGCTCATCAGGTGGGACTACAAAGACGAATAACAAATGGGTGCACGATGTTCTTGATCAATGTTCAAACAAAAAGAAACGGCCGTGGAGAAGCTGTGTAAATCTGATCCAGTGTATGTTTTTCCCTGGGGATGTTGTATTTACCTCTACTCTCCTGTGATTTTTTTTTTTTTTTTTTTTTTTTTCGTGTTCAGTGTTTGTTATTCGGAATTTCAGTTACGTGACAATGCTTCTACGTCGACTAGCGTTGAAACAGAGCGCCTCGTGTGTGCACTTCACAACTCACACCACGCACTTCCTACAAATGGCTTGAACGGAAAAGTTTTGATGACTACATATTGAACCTTTTACCTTTTTTTGTTTTTAAAGCAGAGACAACAACAAAAACACGTATAGGAGGAAAATCTCACTTGTGGGTATTTGTACAGTTTGAGAAGGCCTTTAAATTTGTTTATCACAGCATATAATGTAGCGAGAGAGAAAAAATGAATACCTGTGTTCTAGCGATGTGAACATTTCCACAGCATTACAGGTGCTATGTAAAACAGTGTTGAATCTTGTCCTCGGAGCACCTCGTGCATTTTATTTAGTTTAGTTCTGAATTGTGTGCAGTTTAGACCCTCGACTTGCAAAAACGCCTATAGAGCTGCGGCCACACGCGGCAGGGAGAGGCTGAGCCCCCGTGCATGATGGGAGGTGAGTTGAGGGGTGGTGCTTATTCCTCCAGCAGCCATTTCTGTCCTCCAGTAAAACAATAAGCTGTCTCTTCTGTATGTTGCCAAATTACTTGAATCAAGCAGTAGGATATGCTGGCAGCCAAAATCACAGCACTCATATGCACATGTTTAAACACACACATAGTTAGATTAAAGACAAATGAAAGGGATGCGTGCGGCGCTCTCATCATCAAATTGTGGAGATTTTTTGAATGCATAATATATATAGAAACACTCAGGGGGAGGGAAGGAGCTAAGGTTGGGAGGGCGTATTCTAAAGGTGTTTTCATTCAAATAAACATTTCCATAATTAAATGGAACAGTGATGCTTTGTGAACTTGTAACCTGTGAACTTTTTGGGCCGTCGACAGAGGAGAGGAGGAAGGACAGATAAGGTCAGGATAAGGTCAGGATTCAACTACTAGTGGAAGTCCTCCGTTTGGATTTGACTTTTGGTTTTGGATGTTGGCCACAATGAAATGGAATAGGAATAATGACGCTACGACGATTAAAGTCAGAATTTAAAAAGTGGTAATTTTCAGGAATAGTATTAATAATAAGAGCTAAAGGTATACTTGTGTTAAGATGGGTTTATTGTAATTGCACAAACCTTCGTATTGTTCCTGAGAACCATGTTAATGTTTGCATGAGAATTTTAAGATTCACTCATCAAAAATTGGAACTTTTTATCTCATACTATTATTACTTTTTTCCTAAGGAAAATTCCTCTTGAGAAAATACTTTTCCCTTTTATTTAAAGTAGAATAGTTTTCAATACATTATTCCTCCTAAAGTTGTCTCTTAACTCACAAGAAGACTTTTTTTCTCGTAAAATCAGGCCTTTTATTCTCATATAATGAATCTTCTCATAAGATTGACTTTTTCTTGAGAAAATAGGACATTATTCTCAAAACAGGCCAGCTTTCTCAAACAGCACATTTTTCTTGAAGATTACATTTTTTTCATCATAAGATTGACTTTTTCCTCACAAAAGTTATATTTTATTCATGAGAAAATACAAAAAAATTAATAATGAGATTACAACTTTTATATTATTTCACCAAGAAAGTACAATTTTATTCTTGAGAAAACTTTTTTCTGATAATATCATGGTGACTTTTGTCTAAAATCAGACTTTTTCTCAAGATAATCTGACTTTATTATTGTAAGATTTTCAGCGTGGCCCTAAGACACCTAATTCATATTGTCCATTTATTTGCCAATGAATTTTATCTCCTTTTTTTTTTTTTTTTTTTTTTTGGGGGGGGAGGGGGCACGTGCACACATTGACGTCCGGTGCTCCTGCACGCTACTCCCCACGTCCGCATGTTTCTTTGTGTCACCCGCCGCCCTTCTCCACTGTACACATTTGATGTATTTATGCATTATGACCTTTGTGTGTTTGTGCGTGTGTGTGTGTGTGTGTGTGAAATGCATTTACCCGCCATACATCCTCGTCGTGTATTCCCTCGTAGTACTTGACCCTTGTTACCTCGCCAAGGTAGAGTTGAAGAAACGTTCTGACGTGCCAGGTAGAAGGGAACACTGTTGCCAGCAAACGTATCCTTGAAGCAGATTGTGTAACCATTGTTGTAGCATCTGGAGGCCCTGGTCTGGGGGTGGGGGCGAAATGAAGGCTTTGACCCCGCTGTGTATAATAGTGTACAGATGTGTATATATACATTTATATATAAAAATATATATCACCAAGGCAGAGGACTGTCAGTTCGCAGTTTTTAAGGATTAAGTGCACAAGCAAGCTGTAACCACTCAACACATTGCAATGGTGCCGTCCCTTGACAGCAATTGTAATACAAAGAGGACACCCATTAGTGCTCAGACAACAGTGTTTATACTTGCTAAATCAGCAGCACTTGAACCATCCTCTGACTTTACTGCGTTATGATTATTGTGTAATGTAAGACAAACCCTCCTTCTCATCTGTGTTAAGTGTCGTTTTTTAAAAAATGAAAAAAACAAATTAAACTGCTAAGCATTTGAATTTTTATACACTGACTTTACAAAGTGTAACAAACACATTTGTTCGGGGTGCCGGGCGTTGACGTTTTGTTGGCTTGGTTCATACTCCTTCCACAAACAACTGCAGTGCACATTTAAAGGATTAAAAAAAAAAAAAAACAAGACAAAACCACTACAAATCGTAATCACCTCATTTGTATTTTTGTAAAAAGGCTCCCCTCCGTACGCCCTCTGTCCTTTCAACTTTGTCCCATATTATTAATCTTCTCGACATTGATGTTAGTTGGTATTCTTCCTGTGTTCTCATTTTTTCTGGAACTGTAATCTAGTTTGTATGAGAAATGGTGCACATGTAAATAAAGCTTGGTGATGCTCCACATGCTCGTCGTGAGTCTTTTTGTCTGCTCTCTGTTTTATGCTCCCAAAACAGTTTTCAAATTGTACATGGGTAAAAGCAACCACAAAATAATAAACAATAATCTACTCTCGCAAGTAGAAGCCTTTCCAGTCACAAAGCTC
The DNA here is from genome assembly GCF_024500385.1 of Phyllopteryx taeniolatus. Taxonomy (NCBI): domain Eukaryota; kingdom Metazoa; phylum Chordata; class Actinopteri; order Syngnathiformes; family Syngnathidae; genus Phyllopteryx; species Phyllopteryx taeniolatus. The sequence continues at coordinate 12,879,752 of NC_084519.1, forward strand.
AGGCTTTGCCTCTGGTCGTCACGGTAATGAAAGCCAGACACACCACGAGAGTGACTCCGTGTTCATCTCACGTTCCTGGAAATCCTCTTACACAATGTTTGTTTGTGGAAAGTTGCGTTCAACAAGACCAGGCATCCAGAAACACTTTCTTAAAGATGCCAAGTCCTTGTTTTGGAACTTCGCTGCACACTTCTCGAAGCTCTAGTCCAAGCTCAAGATCAGTTGTGAAGCCTAAAATTACATATTTACTGTATTTTCTCGAATGCATATACTCAACTGCAGAAAGTACCAGGCATTTATTTGAAGGTGACTTTCATATTTGGACAAAGGCTTGTGTAAAAGTGGACAACTGTCAATTATGGAATGCGGAACCGCCTCACTTTAACCGTTACCATTTGCATGTCCTTTCATTCTTGCTTCCTCATCAATAATGCAGTGCAGCTGGAGGCGGCGCTAATTGCTCCCTGCTTTAGTTTCCACACCGTGACATAGGATAAGACACATCTGCCTGAACAGAATGTCCCAAGCAGACAAGTTACGCCAGTTCAAGTTTGCACTTGCTGTACGGCCGTAAGACCATACTGATGGCTACTGTATTTGGATTTTGTTGTTATGTTTCTATGGCTCTCAGTGCTGAGGCCACTATTTTGAGGAAATTGGCCCAAATACATATTACTATTGTTATTATTTAACTAAATGAACATTACTGTGTATTATAATACTGTAATCTGTCAATCAATCTATCGATCATACTTTATAAAAACATACAGTAATGACATAACTAAATGAAATGGAAAATTCTTTTGTCACACTGCATTAATTGGATGGCCATCGTGCTCCTCCTTCTGGTGTGACAGATAGAAAGATATAGTGAATGTGTAGTATAGTGTAGTGTTTAGAAATCTCAACTCCTCTCTCAGCTCATCAGTACAGCACTGATATTTGTCATTCTACGCAGACAATAAAGAATATGTGACCGGTTACAGTTACATTGTCTGTCTACCTATGTTACTGCACTGTGTTCAATCCATTCCTTAAAATGTTAACGCACCGAAACAGCGATGCTATTTAGCATTAGTATTAAGCTAGCACACTAAAAGGCTATGTGGTTGTTTTAAATGCACGTGTAATTCTGTTTTATGTGTACTTTGACAGTAAACTTCAACTAGGAATGCAATAAACAGCCTCTTTTTGAAGAACTGTATCTGCCAAACTGCTGCTTGTTGTGAAGCGAGTGGAGTCACTGCCACAATGCTCGTATCTCAAGTCTGCGCTCGCCAGTCAAAGCAAAATCTACCGTTTCTGTCTAATGGATAATCAATCCATCGCGCGTCTATCAATCCATCTAGCGATCCTTCTGCCTGACCGTCTGTTCGCCCTTCCTTCAAGCCATTATATCAGTCTGTCCATCTATCCATTGCTCCATCTATTAATGTCTGTCTGTGTAACTACAGTAGCTATCTAACAGTTTGTCTATCTACCCATCCATCCAACAAGTTATCTGTCAATATGCTGAAGCCTGACAACTGAGTCCGTGGTGTCTTTGTGTTGTGAGAGTCGTGCACGCGCATGCTAGAGTGCTGCAGTGGGATGATGTCATCAGTGTAATGGCTCAATGTAACAGAGCACAGTGGAGGGTGCCGATTGCTCACGGAGCGCGTGCAGAGCAACATTCACACGCGTGCCAGACAAAGTGACACCAATTGCTCTACAGAAGAATGTTTCCCGTGCTCGGAGCATCGCATCCATCATGAGGAGAGACGTGTGAGGATGCGATGCGCAGTATTGGTGTGAAAAGTGGCAGAGGTGAGGTGCGATGAAATGACAGAAATACAGAGTGTGAAGGGGAAGTGAGAAATGCTGGGATGAGCCAGGAAGTGGCATGTCAGAAGGTGCCAGAATGACATGTTTTAAAATAACCATGAGATGTGCTGCCTGTGTGTGTGTTGAAGTTTTCATAACGCATAAAAAAACAACATTGGAATATAATACATAAGTTAATCGTAATTGACCTTTTCTCAGTTACTTAAATCACCGTTATTAAACGTGCCACTGCAAAACTGCATATAAGCTTCTTATGTTGTGTGTACCGCTGCTTATGATGTGTTACGATTATATGGTATTATTTGTTTCGTTTTAAACAAATCCACCCATCCATTTCCTTTAGCACTTGTCCTCATTTGGGGTTGCATCATTTCACATTATCTACAGCAGTTGAAATTAAATATATTATATAATAAATGCCCCCGGCCGCGTTATGAAGACATTTATTTAGACTTCTATAACGCGCACTATAGTAGCTTTGTTGTATTTACAACTTTATGTTTTCAGCTCCCACCCTCCAGCTGCCAGTGACAGTGACTATTAAGTCCACATGCACACAGGGTCAAGGTCACAGTGCACCACACATCAATATAACTTCTCGGGACGCACACAAAGAGTGATTCCAGAGTAGTGCTGTAGGCGGCCTGCGCGCAATCACTGTTGCCGTGCGAGCGTGGAGTGAATTACAGCCCGCGCTCACCATTAAAACCAGCAGGCAGAGCGCATACACACTTTCATTACTCCCATTCGTCACCTTTAGTGCGTTCTTCTCTGGCATTTAAGTCAAATAGTGTAGATGGCGTGTTAGCCAGCCAGGGAGACAAAGAACGAGCTAGTGTGTCACAAAGAATGAGCCTAGAGCAACGAAGAGGTGTTGACTGACTATTAGCTACTACTGCTAATGCACAGTGGAGTCCCAAGACTAAACACAAGTGGCCATCTCTTTAGTTTCACACGACAAGTTTTTGGTTACATATCTCATGTGACATCACACTGTTACCATTAGCTGCTGATGCTAACACAAGAGGTAAAAAATGGCCGGTTTTAGTTTAACATGAGTCGGGACCTCTTCGCATTCTGGTTTTGCTTACAACTGTCATTTCCAATCCGAGCGAGCTGACGCTTAAGTACATGGAGAATATAGATTACTCCTGACCGACCCTTGCATAAGGAGATATGATACCAATAATCCTTTACAGCAGCAATATTTAAAGCAACAGTCTACCGACAAAGTTTACTGACTACGCACAGATGTGCGAGAGTATCATGTGAGACACTTACTTCAGCAATAGCTGTTGCACGATGAAGTCGCATAGGAAAAGTGAAATCTAATTCATTTTAAACAGTGCTATGTTCCTATGTTTGAAAGGAAGCACCTTTTCATCTCACCTTGACCTTTCCACAAAGGTTAAGGAAAGGTTCAGAGAGCCCCCAGTTTCACTTGCGTATCCTCGTTGACATCGGGCTGTTGGCATTAGTGGTAAATGCTAACACAAAGAGAAATCCTAGGACATAACAATAATGCCCACGGTTTTAGTTTAACATCACCTGCATACCCTATTTGACATCAGAATCAGAATAATTTTTATTTGCCAAGTATGTCCAAAAAACACAAGGAATTTGTCTCCGGTAGTTGGAGCCGCTCTTGTACGACAACAGACATCATATTGTTAGCATTAGCCGAATGTAACTCCTGCCTTTTTAGCTTAACATGATCAGTTTCTAAGGCTGTCATTATCATTATTATCATTATCGAATTGTCCTATTGATTATTAGTTGACTAATAATCCCCCCCACCCCCGCACTATTATTATTATTATTATTACTGTACATGTGTTAAATGGCTAGCAATCGCGATTAGCATTTTAGATAATACAAAACGCTAACTACCATTTAAATCACTCGTAAATCATGTTATAGGTACATTACACATCTAACAGTGTCTTTAAAAAAAACACTTACAAACACTCCGCTGTCATTTTTGGCAAAGTTTATCAGTGGTCCACCATTACATCCGTCTGCAATTAATGTCCGCACGAAACTTTGGTTCCGGCTGCACAAACAAAGTTCCGGCGGAGCTTCGACGCAGAAATGTAGCGTCGACCTATTTTTTAAATTGACTTAGCCGACTTTTTTCCCCCGGCCGTATCAGTTTCCACCCACATATCCAGTGTGGCATCAGACTGTTAGCTTTAGCTATTAATGCAAACACGAGACAAAAAATTCACGTAAAACTTTCACTGATGTATCCCATGTTACACCAAGCTGTTAGCATTAGCTCTTAATTCGTATGGAGGTGTGTCAATACAAGGCTGCCTCTTGAGATTAACATGCAAGTAAGTATGCAAGTAAGTAGTTTTTACTTGCATACCCTATTTGCTATTTTTGTTTACATTCTGAGCGGCTATTTTTTTTGTGACTGCCGTTATGTTTATGTACCTATTTTTTTGTTCCAGACACTTGTTTGCATTTGTTGCCTTTGTATTTTTTTCCACTTTTTCCCCACAAGCTCCTCCAACCAAGTCGGTTGTTGTTCTTCAAACTTGCTGCGCTTCCTTTTTTCCCCCCCTATTTCCGCACACTAAACCAGAGAGCCATCTCATCATATCGTGAAGAGAGTCCATCTCATCAGTGTTGCGTGTGTCTTTAGGGTGTTGTAGCGTGTACATCTGTGTGTTTATGTTCACAGACTGTAAAACATGTGGCTGTGCTATCCTGTTTTGTTTGCTAGGATGTGTGTGTGTGTGCGTGTGCGTGTGTGTGTGTGTGTGTGTGTGTGTGTATGGTTAGCACATTCTCCACACAGTTCTGAAGTTGTGGGTTCGAAATCCGGTCTCAGGCCTTCCTGTGTGGAGTATGCATGTTCTTTCAGTGCCGGCATGGCTTTTCTAAGGGTGCTCCAGCTTCCTACCACATTAAAAAAATATTTACTTTAGGTTCATTAAAGACTTTGAAGTTGCCATTTGGTGTGAATGTGAGTGTGAATGATTGTTTGTCTATGTTGGTCTATATGTGCCCTGCCGCTGACTGGCAACCAGTCCAAGGTGTATCATTTTTCTTTTCACAAATATCTCATTTTCACCACTTGTTGGTCTTAAACCAGTGTTTTTGGTGAATTCATCCCATGTTGTACTGCTGATTGCTAGTACGAAAGAATGGGAAAAAGCTAGAAACAAACTTTTTCTGGTGAAAGAAGAGAGTCCACTCTTTCCTTTGATAGGTTTGGTGCTTATATTGTCCACAGTATTACATAACCTGTGTAAGTTCAGTCAAAATGCTCTGTAATGACTGGCAATATGGGGAACTCTGCTTTGAAAACGACTGGCAGTAATGAAGTTAATAACTTGACATTAATAAAACTAAAACCTTTTAAAAACTGTAAATAAAATAAAATTAATATTGCATGTTTTTACAGTTGGAGTGTATTCTAAGTCGAGAGGAAGCAATCCTGAGGTGTTCCGACACAGTGAAGCCTCTCCATCTGAGCGTCTGACCGGTTGCCAAGGAGACGCATCAGCTTTCTCCGTGACGTTAGCAGTGTTAGCGGCTAACAGTGACGTGGGCCGCGCTTCATTGCAAGCACCACTTTTGTCAACACACATGGCTGACAAGTCTAGTATTGGTCTGTCTTAGTGACAATGGCGGGGAGCATTTCCCTCTGCCTTCCAATTGGCTGCTAGGCTGCACGGTGACACTCTGTGATTGGCCGTGCAGGGCATGCACTCGCGTCCAATTGCTTTCACTGTATCCAAGAGACTAAAGCGTGTCCTGCTATTTAAATCTGACAAGATAGTTCGCATGTATAATTCAGTGTGTAGAGGGAGAAAAAAAAGAGGCTCATGAGTAGATGACTGGCAGTTTTTTAAAGTGGTCAGCACATCCAGAAGAGTAAAAGAGACGCATAGCGAAGCTTGAATAAACGTGTGGATTTTGGCGTGGATGCAATGCAGTTCCAATTATATTTGACTTCAATCCTTGAGGCACACCACATGAGGATTAGGGACAATTGGGCTTCGTGTTGTGTTGGAGCCTGCATCAAGGACGTCGATGGACCTTAACCAGAAAAAAAAAACGAACACGGCGTAAGTATGCGGCCATTTTGTGTCCACTTGTTGTTGTTTTTTTTAATGTGTCATACTTTTTGCCGACACAAAATGGTGGACAACTGCATACTAACTAGGCGACTACATTTTCGTAAGATGGAATGTAACCTCAACAGCTTTTTAGTATTTAATTTTAGACTTTTGTATATTAGCAGGACTGGAGAACTTTATGGTATACTTATTGTCTTTTTGTCTCTTTTATCCTCAATAAAACTGTTTGAACACAGCCTTCTGCTTTTATAACCATGTCATGTTATTTGTCATTTTGTTTCTATTAGTTGTTTTTAAAGGGTAGTTTTGAAAAAAAATTTTAAAACAAACATGGAACATAAGAGAGATATTGTAGTTTTTTTGTCATTTATACAATCACAAACTGTTCATACGAATGATGGTGTGGTAACAAAACATTGACTGATCCGCAATAGTCCTCATCTTAATATCACAACGTTTTTTGTCAATTAACATCTGTCGCCGTTTACCTTTTCCCATAAATTTTAGAAACATTTGGGCATACTGTTATGCAAAAGCAATCAAAATAATCCTTATGCATTTCATGTAGATGAGAAATATTGTACTGTCTATCATGACAAGATTGTGTCTGGTAGCCTATACATGATAAATGTACATGTTTAAGAGTAAAATTCTAAAACAAATATTTGCAGTGTTTTTATTTTATTTCATTTTTTTCTACAATACATTCAGATTCCCCAAATTAATTAAAGGCGCATGCCAATCTCATGTACCTAAATAAGGTAGTGTATCATAAACAGCTTTTAGTATGACGCGGTGCCGTTAGCATAAACAATATTAATTAAATACCTACCAAAATTGAGCATTAATATAAAGATGGACACTTACAGCTGTTGTTTCTGTCTTGTCTCTTTTCTATCGTTCACAAAAGAGGAAATCTACTAATTGTAATTATTTCACTGTAAAATTATGACACAGATAGTCCTGGTCGCGTGTGATGGCGTAGTAGCCTACCGTCGACTAATGATGACGTCAGAGACGTTGAAGCTGAGGGTAGAGAGGAATACTGTATTTCTAACAGCCATTAGATTCGCTTCAAAATTGTCCAAATGACATTGTAGGTATATACATTTTTTATTTATTCAACGGAATTTTAAAAACGTCATATTTTTGCAGTCATGCATAGTTTTTTGGTTCCTGGAAGACGACTTTTTATTTATTTTAGGACTTAACGCGAACGACATGTTGGAGTTTCCCCGCCATGGACAGTAGGATCTTAATGTTCTTCTGACATTGTGTTTATATCCTGTGATAAAACCACACAATGGGCCCGCTTTTCCGTCGAATGTGAGTTTATTCTCCGCGTTTGTTGTGCTCGCGACCACAGCGACATGCGGTCGCCATGGAGACGCAGCTCGTTGGCTCGGTGTCGTCCATGCGAACGTCAATCAAACCATTCTCCCTTCATCTAACCATAATAGAAACGTAAATATAATCCGAAATCCTAATAATGAAGACATAACTGAGTTGCTTCATAAATGGGCTCCACGGAGAGGAAATACGAGCTTTGTGGGCCTTTTTTGCCGAGGAGGCACCCCTCGTTGAAGACGAGTGCAGAGATTGTTGGTGACGCAAGAAGGATCCTGCGAGCTCAGTCCACCCAGAGACCTTACACCCCGAGAGATGCACACAGGCAGCTTTTTGCAAGTAACTCAGTCCGTGCAGACCACAGCAGCAGACCTTCCTCGACCTTCAGGTTTGTCATCCTCCTCCATTTCTAGAAAATCCACCTTTTGAGCCACTTTTACACATTTGTTTTGAAACTTTTCAGTCTGCACGCACAGAATTTTGATGTCGGGGACTCCCGGCCGAGTTCAGGGACTCGTCTGTCTCCGCTGGAACATGTGAGTAACCTCTCACCTCACCATTGAGGAACATTGAATTGAATAATGCAACAGGTGTCTCAAGCACCTTACATTTGATACCATGAAAATCAATAGGGTTCTTTTCTTGCTCTGACTTCTAGTCATCTTCCCAGAAAGTTTCAGACTCTGTTGAAAAATTCCAATTTGCTGAAAAGGACGAGTGATAATCAATTAACGGCCTGTAACTTCAAATCAATACGCTTCCTGCTTTGACTTCTGACCGTCTTCTATGAACGTCTCGCTGTTCTGCTATTTTGAGTCAAAGTGAGCCCTCCTTAAATTGACGAAGCTTAGAAAAATCTCAATTTAAAACCATACAAAAAAAAGGTTCTATTTGTCGTTTTATCATGTGTTTTAATTAATCTTATTTTTAATGACTAACATGCAGGAACCCTCGTGAATGGTCTATAACATAAAACTAAAAGTGGTCTTAACCGGACTTCTGGCCATCTTACCTGAACCTTTAAAGTCCCTGTAAAGTGAAAATAAATATGTCATATGCCACCACATAGAAGAGTGTTGTTAACAACCCGGCCAAATTTGAATGATTCAAAAAAAAACAAAACGGCAAGTATAACAAATGAGACTTCAAAATCATATACAAATCGTGGCGTTGTGGGTGTGTCCGCTGAATGCGTTGAAACCACGCCTCACTCAACTATACATACAAAATATCCGCTGGCAGGAATATAAACCACCGGGAGGTTTTACCGTTAAAAAAAAAATAAAAATCTGTTAAGTAGAAGACTGCAGAGGCCTGAAAAGTATTATGCAAAAATCTATTTCAACTTTGGCTACCTTGGCTAAAAACAAAAGCTGACATTGCCACTGGCAGTATAAATGTCTGTTGCTTCCACGCCAGAAGACAAAGATTCCAGTTCCCGGAAACGATGACGTTTCCAAGTCGTCTCCCAAACCGCCCACTGACCCGCTGGTCGCCAAGAGGTCGCTGGTGCGAACACGGGCGCGGCTCCTCAAGGCGACATCTCTCACCAAGTTGCCTCCTTTGGCGGCACACGCAGATGGTGAGGAACAACTTTGACCCCAATTTACATTCTCTGCGTCTTGACAAAGAACTGGTTTCTACTTTGTTGCTCACCACAACAGCTTTTCTGTGTGTAGCATCACAAGAAAGATTACATCCGGGCCCCGCGAAAAAGCTGCCACCGGCCCAAGCTTTTGTTTCCGGAGACCACAAGGAGCTCTCCGGCGTGCCTCACGTAACTGCACCAGGTCGAAGTCAGAGTGAAAGGTATTTCCCTCCTTTACCTTTCTCACTCCCTGCCGCTGCTTCGGTTCCATCAACGTGACATCCCATAATGAACACGAGATTTACCGGCAGCTATTACTAGAAGGTTTGATTTTTCCACCACCAACCTCATCAGCTGTGTCAGGACGATGGGCCATAACTCTGCTGTTCAAATCCATTCACGTATTGATTTGTTGCCAGGTGAGGGTACTAACAATAAAACACATTTGACATGAAATCTCAGAACGCCGCCTGCGACACAGGCCAAAAGCGATCTTTAATAACTTGGTTGCATCCCATCCAGTTTCGATATCCTGCTAAGTCTATAACATACGTACATACAATAGCAGGAGAAAAACTACACGAGCAAATGCAACATAGAAAAAGCCTGACTCAACAATACAGGTGCAAACCTAGAACCTTCTTGTTATGAGGAAACATTGCCCACCACTCAAGGCTACTGTGCTGCCCAAAAGAGAAATCATTTGAATCATTTGAGCTTATCCCAGACTTTTGGCAAAAGGCGGCGTACACCCTGGACTGGTCACAAAGCCAATCGCGGAGCACATATGGACAAACAACCATTCACATTCGCACTTACGGACACTTTCGTCTTCAATTGACTTAATGTGCATGTTTCTGGAATGTGGGAGGACATGCAAACTCTGCTGAATCCTGTTCTATTTTTTTCATGTTGCCATTTTTTTATGTTGCCGTCAGTTGTGTCAGTCCCCGTTTAATGACTGCTGGAGAGGAGGAGGAGTATTGACTCTTAAGTACTCACAGACACCGATACTGAGTAGCGATACCACTTGTACTTTTGATAAATACAATTTCAATTCACACATTGACACATCATTGGTATCGGTACTCACCCATCCCTATCTATACCCCCCGAATACAGATAAATATAATTTATACAGTTGTTTTACTACAATTCCCGATGGGTGTTGCTCAATTTGCACCACAAAAATTGAAACTCAGTCTGCGTTCCACTTCCCTTAGTGAGAGAGTCTGAAATTTCCCATCTTTCCGCAACGTGGCATGTCAACTAGGATAAACTCCATCCCACGCGGTGACCCTGAACAGGATAAGCACTATAAGAAAGGGACAGATAGATGATTGACTGGGAGAAATAACTCCCGAAATGACCAAATCTGCTTCCTTGCACTATCAAATTTTGGAGGTTTTTGTTATCAGCGCTCTGAGCATAGCACTAATGACCGCTAGCAGACACAGACAGAAAACATCCAACAAGACGTCACTTTATGGCTCCAAATGGCTCTCTTATTAGATTTGAATGCCCATTTGGGCAAGCCTGGCAGCTCTAGCTGTTGCCAGGCCCAAGACACGGATGAGGTCATGTCTCTGAGAATGTCCGTATCGCACAAAGAGGCCCGCTGGCGGGACCTGTAATCCTATCACGGACCATTTACTCTTAACAGGTCCCGTACATGTTGCACTTCAAGGACATCCACATACAGAAATGCAATTTTGAATCATATCTGTGGAGGTGTGTGTGTGTATATATATCCTGGTCTTGTGTGTCATGTTATATAGGATAGGATAAAGTGTAGTTCGTTATGCTACTTCCTGCAAAAACTGCAGACAGCCCATAGGCATGACAAAGCACAAACAGCCCCTAGCAGACAGCCCGCAAAGTTCACTTCTTATTTCCTGTCTGTTGGAGTTTGCGGTCTGGGATGCGTACAGGCGACAGCAACCGTGTCGACATCAAACATTCACACACACACACACACACACACAAGGTCAGGCTGAGAAAAACACATGTAATTGCATCAAGACCCAACTAAGACGAGTGTACGTTGGGTGTCGTACTTCTGGTGCAACAGGGACACCAAGTGGCAAAAAAGAAAATTATATTAGACGTATCTTTTTTTTTTTGTATCCCATGAGGTTCAGCTTTTTCTGTGTTTTTGAATGCCCCAATCTCTAACACATGAAAATGTGTGTGTATAACCAACCTCCAACCCCTTTGTGTGCAAGCAGCAGACTATCGCAGTCCAGTGTTGATTCCGGACTCGGAAGCTCGGAGTGCAGGGCAGGACCGAGAACAGGTTTGTTCAGATGGAGTCATTAAGCCCGTTATTGTCAGCACCAATGGTGTGTTTAATCAGTTAGCTCTTACATACTTTAGGCCAGGGGTGTCAAACTCATTTTTGTCACGAGCCACGTCACGGCCGTTATGGCTGCAAACCCACAGGAATGTATGATTGCCTCATATTATTACATATTCACACATTAATGGATAATTACTTTTGAAATCAAAAGCCAGTCAAAACTGTTCAACAACAGTATTTTAAAAGTGGGGTCGGTAACAAAAAAATGCTTGCAATATCTCAATATTTTTAAAAGTGAAGCCAATTTGGAATTTGGTGTTTTAGCAAGAAACGCAAAGTCGATGCACACACTCGCGGGCCACATAAAATGACGTGGCGGGCCGGATCTGGCCCTCGGGCCACCAGTTTGACACCTGTGGTTTAGAGCAAAATGCTAAACATGATGTCTCCAGCACTGAAAAAAAAGATGGGTCTAAGTTCTGATTTGGGGGATGCGGCTGAAGACAAACTTCTCGGCGTGAGATAAAACGACGAGACACTTGCGTTAGACAACCACAACTTCCGGTATCACAACAAGCGAGGACATTTTCATATGAGTCAGATTGATTGCATGCATAGTATCAATATGATGCGATATGATTGTCACTGTCAGAACAGATATTTTGGTAAGCTTATTACAACCACAATAGCCACTGTAAATTAATAGACAGTCTGTATGGGAGGCTCGCAGTGGACGTGACCTTTCTATGGTGCCATCAAACTTCCTGCTGTTATATTTTCGGACTCTGAACTTGTGAACCAGGCAGACTGGCCTCATTTTCACCAATGTGCTCTCTCCCTCTCATCAGATTTGTGTGGGAGTGGAAAGAACAACACAAGCGCAGACTCGCGGTGGGATACGATCGCTCCTCTCCTCCAGCGGCTAAAGGCTGCGGCTGCAGGTGGGAAGAGCAACACATAATAAGGAAACGCAATGGATGCCGTATCCGATGACATGCGTTGTTGGGGTTGACCAGGAAGTTAACACGTGTGATTTATGATGCACGGTCCCACTTTCCCCAATTAGATTTAGTCCGATTGGTAAATGTTGCTGAATTGCAGACATGAGGCTTCTTATATTGGTGAAAAAAGTCGTCTCGAAGGAAAACAAAATAATGTTACTCACGCAGAATTGGGTTAACCTGCTGCAGTCTGCCAGCCTTGGATTTAAATGCACTTGAAATACTTCAACACTCTCCAAATTTAATGGAAAACTCATTTTCTCAGTGAACTATTAAATATTTATTCTGCCCAAGGCCTTGTGAGTTCATGCGTACAAAATTGCAGCAAGGTGTCGGGTGTGTGTCAAGCCCTAGTTTCGATGCCGGGAACACTTTTATATTATTTTACTTCAAAAACAAGAAGCAGGCTCCACCCTTTCTCTTTCCGCTGCATCCAGACTGGAACGGTGTGATTGTGCCTCTGAAGTTTCCTAGAAAAGGGAGGATGTTATTTTACGGCTAATGTTTTATTGACGGGGCGGATTTAACCTCAGTTGCGCCAATCGGTAGAGTACTTGCGGAGTATAACAAAACATACTGTGACGTGTGTAAGGACGTGGGCCCAGACGTTTAGGAGGAACATCTGGTCATTATCCAAGCGGGGGACACGGGGGTCTGAATAGGCAGACAAGCAAGGGAAAGACAATAGGCAAGGTCAGGGTCAGGAGATCCTTCTGTAAAATGTGCTACTGATTCTTGCTCAGTGCGACAGACAATCTGGTGAGTGTCAGATTCTTTATGCAGGACTGGCAGGGGACCATTGTGCGTGGGAGCACGGTTGAAGGGGGCCAAGGCACATGAATGGAAAAGTACTGGCTGGAGCCATATATGGATACACCATATACATCGAAAATTGAAACACATCTCAAGCAATCCCATGTTGGGTTGATTGACTTTAAGCGGGCTACATGCACACCGATTTTTAACATCTTAACCAATTTTTAAAATGAGGCCCCACACAACGGGGGAACAAATCAGCATGCGTGCGGTCTTATAATGTGTGAAAGTCTTCCCACACGAGTGGAAGAAGTTGCAGATATTGTTATTCGTACAGTGTAGTTAATGTTTACTCACACATACTGTAGCGGAATCTGTCACATTGTTTCCTTTTTTTTGTGGGTGGGGAGCACTTCTCATCGCTTTTCTTTTCGACAATCCTCCAGGTAGCTGCGAGGGATCACCGGAGAACCCGTGTGACTTGTGCGTCGCACTCTACGACGCCCTGGCAGCGTCGGGCATGCTGGGCCCGCACCGAAGCAAAAGGCGATCCAGCATACTGCGAACGCTCTTCCAACTCATCGACCACAACTCCCCGCCATTGCACATGCGTGTCGCCGAGCTGTGCCTCGCCGTGAGTCTTCCGCAAGCAACGTCTTTAGATGATAACAAAAATGTGACTTTTTTTCTTCTTCTTGTTGTTGTTTTTTTATTCAGTTACATGTCAGCGGGAACAACCTGCTCAACATCTGCAAGCTCATCTTCCAGATCAGTCGCAGTGAAGCCAATGATGTCCTCTTCCAGAACAACTCAGTCCTAGGTGAACACTGTTTGGTGATCACAAAACATCAAAAGGCTGCACCACGTGGATGTTAAGTGAGGACGGTTTTCTTCCGCCTAGACTCGCTGCTCGGACTGCTGCTGCGCGAGGATGCGTCCGTGTGCGGCGAAGCGCTGTTTTACTGCGCCGGCACGCTCAAATTTCTCTCAGGGAACGCCGCCGTCGTCCGTCTCCTGCTGGACAAGAACTGCATGAGCGCGGCTCGCGATTTCATCCAGAAACTCTGCAGGGTGGACGGCGCTCACGTCACAATTGCCGGACACATCCTCGTCCAGGTACATACGATCACGTCATTCCACAGCGCTAAAGTGAAATGCTAATTTTGCTATTATTGTATTTTTTTTTTTCTTCAAGATCAGTGAAAGTTGAAAATATTAGCACACAAGCACGCGAGCAGATTGCTTCGATGTCATCCCTTTCTATGTTTCACGGAACATGGGCAAGGCTGTGATTATATTAACCAGTTTTATTTTCAATTGAATTATCGTTTCTCGTTCTCCTAATAAAGTGTGGCCATTTGAGTAGAAGCTTTTAAGTCAAAACAAATGAGAACAAATGTATTCTGCGTGTATTTCTTGGCTCACGGAGATTGCCCCAGTATTACCAGCTCCGTGTTTTTGTTTACGTCTTGTACTGCGCACGTTTACTGTTCCAAGAGCATAATCTCCGCACAGGCCATTTCGGTCCAAAATATACCCCGCTTGCGATCTACCAACACCTAAAAAAAAAAAAAAATGATTAATGCGGACCACAGATGTTGGCCCCAGCAAAAAATCTTGAGTTTCATCTCATTTGATATGTGCCGCAGCGCATTACACTGACAGATGAGGAGGCAGGAACAAGCTGTCGTTCCGAAACTTTCATCCATCCTTCTTCCATACATTCAGAACAACTGCATTGTATTTGGACAATGACAGTTATTTTATGATTTTGCCTTTATACAATAGCACAATAACAAACAAACAAAAAAAACATATATATATATATATATATATATATATATATATTAAGATGTGATCAAAGTGTAGACCTTATAATCTTCACTTTAAGAGGTTTTACAAGAATGTAGTGTTTACCATTGAGGAATTACAACCATTTTACAAAGAGGGCCTTCATTTCTAGGTGCTCAAAAGTAATTGGACAAAGTCACATAGGTAATCAACATTTGTCATGCTCGGTTTTGGACGCGCACTCTAAGGGGAGTTGAGGGTTTGTTGCCTTGCTTAAGGGCACCCTCTTAGGCAAACTGGCACAATCCCGAATGAGGATAAGCGATATCCAAAATGAATGAATGCGTGTTGGTGACGTACAAAACTTAATGGCGCACATAAATGCTTGAAATATAAAGCAGCTAATTGGATCATCGTTTTAATAATTCATGATTTAAGAGACAGGGTCACGTTGTAGTTTGTCTGAAGCCTTAATCTGCACTCTTCTTTGCGACCGTCTTCCCCGCATCGACGTCTTCAGATGACCGCCGCCCTGAGAAATCTGGCCGACCACCCCGAGGCCCGTCCCCTCTTTGTCTCCCGCTCCGTGATCTCGGAACTCTGCACGGTTCTGCGGTGCCATCGCCAGGACCAAGACGTGTGCACCAATGTTTCTCGAATCTACAGGTAACGTGCTTTAAAAAGAGGCTTGTCGACAAATGGGGCCTACATTTAAGTCTAAAATACGTTTGCCGTTTTCTCTCTTCAGTAAACTCTCCTCGTACGCGGAGTGCCGCCTCGCTCTGGCGCAGACCCCTGACTGCTACCAACTATTTTTAGAACTCCTGAGCAAACACCACCAAAAACAGGTGAGTCAGCGGGAGTCCTCGGAGGGTTTAGCTTCACCAAATTAGCTTCCTGTTTACTTTCACATCAGCTTGTTAATGCATGGCGAGTCCCAAGCACAATTACAGGACATTACATCTGTGTGTGCGTGTGCATCGACATCTAATAATCAACAGACGAGATCAGATGACTCAGCCAAAAAACACTGAGTGGAAAACCGAATCAGACAAAGGTGAGTTTCAGTCGAGACCAGCCGGGACACGACCAAGAAGGGAGTAGAAATAAGAATAGAGCAAATGAGTAAGCACTCAGATGTGACTGATAGGGTGTTAACGTTTACACCCTCACACACACGCACGCACACACTCCTGTGAGGACAGTCCGTCCTGTCCTTATACCTTTGTCATAGCACGTTTACGACGCATGCGGCCGACCGAGCGGCGCCGGCACACGCCGTTAACAAGTCGCCTCCTTCGGGAAGTGTGAGCACATTCTGGACGCCCGCTGACACCTGGGCGCAGCAAAGGAGGTCGACAGTGGCGCTTTTCCGCACACTTACAAAAGTCCTCTTCATCATGTTCACATTTTGACATCATGACACCAAGACGACGCCTAACAATTGATCAACAACACCTCGCAACGGTGATGCTTCACACAAGATGATGTCCGAGGGAAGTGGCCAGTGAGCTACAGAGTGTCATCAGCGGGTTGTAAAAGAGACTGGAAGACTCACAGAAAGGCGTAGAAGTGGACATCTTCGGAACTGTATTGATCGATATGACGGATGAAACACCTGTTGTAAATGTTGCTGCTCAGCTCCTTGTTGGAGAACAGCAAGGTCAAATGAAGTTCACCTGTGCAGCGTCAATCGTCAATTTAAGTACGATGACTCGGAGCATCACCCAATTTTAATAAGAACGAGGAAAATTAGTTCAGTCTGATGTCTTAAATGGGCTACATAAAATATGGAAAGGCTGTTTGGCTGGGTGCTTTCTGTGGGAAGAATGTATTATCTAAGCTACGAATAACATCCGAGAATCAACGAGGGATTATGACAAATGGAAATATGGATAATGGAAAACTGCATGAAGGATGAAGGATAAGTGAGAGAACGACGTGAAGCTTGGTAAAGGATGGAGGGCTGGCACGGTGCGGAGGTCCCGCGTGGCTGCGAGGTTTTGCTTTCTCGGTGATGAAGACAGACCAGCTTCCGCTCACATTCCCAAAAATCTGCATTTTTGGTTCATCTGAGACTTAATTGGCCACGAGTGTGAGTGTGAATGACTTGTAAATGGTTGGCTAATTATTTTGGTTTGCAGTGGTGCACGGCATCAAACTGTTTGTAATATTTCTGCCCGCAATGCATCACCTTTCTCCCGCAGGACCTCGTCGTGCGTCTCCTCTTCACGCTGGGCAACCTGACGGCCGAGAGCGACGAGGCGCGCCACCGGCTCTTCCGCTGCGAGCCGTCCGCCGACACCCTGCTGCGGCTCTACGGCGACTACCAGCCGAGAGAGGAGGACTCGCCGCCTCCGGCGAGCGCGCGGGAGGCCGAGGACGTGCTGGTGAAGCTGGTCCGGGTGCTGGCCAACGTGTGCATCCGCGAGGACGTGGGCGCCGCGCTGGCCGGCAACGCCACCTGCGTCCAGCTGCTGATGGAGACACTGGGTGAGGATTCTGAGGTAGTATCGAGAGCTGGGACGGAGATGACACACCGCCTGGGTTTCAGAACAGCTGACACTCTCTTGTCTGTATCAACAGCCACAGTTGAGCCCTCATTTACCAAGCAGATTGGTCATTGTAACATTTGAGGACACTAGAAATGACTAAAATAAACACATTAGCGTAGCATGTTGCTCTGCCGTTGCTCTGGGAGTTACAAAAATATACTCTACAGGCTCCACTTTGCTTCTGCCTTTGGATGAATGTTGTCTTTTTACTCCTGAGAAGGAAACCCTCAATCTCCTCCATTGTTAGCAAGTTTCGCTCCAAATGATGCGTTCAGGGACGCCTGGTTTTTGCCAAGTTATCGCAACTATGTGATTGCATGGTGCTATGCAATGTTATTTCATATTGTGCATAAAAGACAAAAGTGGATCAATGTGTAATATCTACTGTTACGAATCTCATGCTGCAGTTTTGTCTTGTGGAAAAGAGGCTACCATTAAAAAAAAATAGTCATCACAGCAGGAAACAGCTGTTTCAAAAAAAAAAAAAAAAAAACATTCAAAAGGCTGCCAACCACTTCCCTGATGCTGGGAACTGAAGGTTTTGATTTAGCACTCTTGTTTTTCTTTCTATTTAAAAAAAAAAAAAAATTCAGAACATAACTCTTGAGATCAGGATGTTCTGTGGCGGCACCTCACACTATTATGCGTGCGTGCGTGTGTGCGTGTGTGTGTGCATCCTAATAGCAGTTATGTTAATGGTCAGCTAGACAGTTCTTTAATATTAATACATGCACATGACACAACAGCTAGCTTCTCTCACTCCAATTGAAACAGGAGGACAGCGGTGCTGTCGCTGACCGCCTGAAACATTTTCTAACGAGGGAAAAAAAAAATGTTCGCTGATTCTTACCTAACAACATATGCAGCGTACTACGCTTGAATGCTGCAAAAATGATGATTGAAAATTGTGTGTTGGTATTGAGTGGTAGAAGTTCAGGAATGTTCCACATATCCCGGTTCAAGCCAGGTACTTACGCCACAACTGTGTATCACTGGAAGGCAGTGTATTGTAAAAAAAAGTGTATTTGCACCATACAGTAAATCTTATGGGTTCTTGCATGTGTGTGTGTGTGTGTCGCAGAGCTGAGGTCCGTGGAGGTTTGCGAGGAGCTGACGGTGAATGTGGCGGCCGCCATTAATAACCTGACGTTCTACCACAAGGAAAGCGCCGTGCTCGAACGCAGCCAGCTGGCCATTGCCCGGTGTAAGAAGAACAACAGTTCAAAGAAATCATCAAGATGAATGCAAAAGTCATCATTACTTGTCACCTTTCCGTCACTCAAGTGATGCTGAAGTTGGTGCTCAGCTCCAACATGGCCGCCATGCTCGAGGCCACCCGCGTCTACGGGAACTTGTCGCAGTCCAAAGATGTGCGGGACTTTATAATGCAGAACAAAGGTTTTTGATCCACTCGCAAACAAATACAGCGCTGCCTTGACTTACAAGTGGTCCAATTTATGAGCGGTCGTTTGTTCAAAATTCTGACATCTGGCCACCATCAGTCCAGAAGAATTTTTGTGAATGTGAAAAACAACATAGCAAGGAAGGAAAAAGTATTTCTTTACATTCTATTTCATTATATATTTTTGTGCGCAATATTGTACAGTGCTGTTTTTCTTACATCAAAACGGTGCAAGAACAAATCTTGGTGTTTTATAGTGGACCCCCGCATCCTCGCAGTTCAGCTGAATCTGCAGATTTATTTAACAAATATTTGTTCAATGTCTTTCCTTTCTCTTTATTGTTTTTCCTTTTTCTTTTATTTTTTTGAGGGGGAACCAACCCCCAAAATGCTTACTGTCAATTTATCCCTCCTTATTCACAAATTCTTGGGATTATAATTAATGGGATTTAATTTTTCTTTTTTTCAATGCAATTATAATGGGTGTCAATTATCCGCTGATATTCGCTATTCGTGGCCCGGGGTCAACTGCTATGGCATTTCCATTCATTTCAATAGGAAAACTGGATTTAATAGAAGAGTGATTTAAGTTACAAGCATGGTCATGCAACAAGCTAAACTTGTAAGTCAAGGTAGCACTAGTACATGAAAACTACAACACATACACACACACACACACACACACTGGTGTATCTTATTTAAGCTGTAAACATGGCTGAGACCTCACCTGTTCAGTTCACAGGTTTGTGGTGACGCTGTTGGACTCCAAGAACCCGGATGTGTGCTTCTCGGCCTGCGGGGTCCTCACCAACCTGGCGCTGGACCCTCCCAACAGAGCCAGTCTCTCACTAGAGGGGGCCACAACCAAGTGAGCATTAAAGTGCGCTCCAATGGGAGCCAACTTAATTCAAACTGTAGAGCAGTGATTCTTAACACGTGGTAGGGCTCCCTCTAGTGGTACGCGACTGCCAAAGTCCACTTCAGTTGTATTTAACTTTTTACTTCAATACATTTATTTTAATTATTTCCAACAAACTTATTTGCACACGTGCAAATTTGTCATGTTCGACAACTTATAATATGCAACATTTGCCTCCCACCTGAAATAATCGCAAGTGCGCAAGGAAACCTATGCCGAGTCCTCTGTAATATGGACGCAGCCCAAAGCAATCGATAACTGTTGAACTGATTGACTCACTCAAAAAAAACATAGGATTGTCACAGAAGATAATAACTAAACAACAGCAACCTGAAAACAAGCAGGTAGGTAGATAGGTAGAGGTAGAATGTAGGTGGAAGTGTGTAGATTTAGTTAGGTGTAGGTGGTAGGTAGGCATGCAGCTTGGTAGAGGTAAGTAGGTAGATGACAGGTGTCCTGGCTGGTCCATCAACATTACACTAAAGGAGGCGATGTGCTGTCACCACGGCAATGCCAGGGATGCTCTTTTCCTTACTACAAGCCATCGTAGTGTCAAGATTAGTTACTAAAAGTCAAAATTATTGCTTAGTGCTGCTTTAAATAGATTGTGAGCATTTTATGTGTGCGTCAGGCTGACGGACTGCCTGAGAGACTTGGGAGCGGGTGACTGGCAGCTGTCCGCTCAGCTGTGTCAGGCCTTGTGGAACATGAGCGGCGGAGACGGCCCCGAGAAGCTGCTGGAAGCCCAGGACAGCGAATCGCTGCTGGAGATCCTTACGTCCTATTTGGGTGGGTGGGTGAGGAGTCTGCAAATATCATGTTTCTGTACTCCCGTGAAGCACTGCAGCTACATTTCACCCCTATTATTTCACACAAACCCACTTGTATCCTTTCGCTTCACTCCTCAGACAAAGACAAGGCTCTCAAGTGGACGGAAAATGAGGACTACCACAGGGCATCATGGGAGTTGGAGTTCTGCCCTGTTGCCCAAAAACTTTATCATACCTGGTCAGTGAAATGTGAATAATATACTGTATATCATCTATCTAACATCTATATGTACTGTACTTAAATGACAAATGTGAATGTTTGTTTGTTGTGCTCCTGTCTTTTAAAACCCACAATCATGTGACTGTTTTTTTTTTTAAAGCACTTTAAAGTCCATCCTCACATATCTTTACAACATTTTGCACATCTAAATAACAAACTTTTGGTTTGGTTTTGTGAGCGTGTGTGTCGTAAATTTAATGGAAATTGATGAGTCGCCTCATTTTCCATTGGTAAGCAAATGTTTTATTGACATGTAAACAAATAAAAAGCACAGGAGGAAGCAAGGAATGTTGTCGCCTCAAAGCCTTTATTATTATCATCATGTTTCATGTTACACAGACTCGGGGGGCCAGGCAGTGCTTACAAGTCGCCTAAAGTACAGCATTTTCAAAGTCACATGGTTGTTACATCAACACAAGTCAGGAACAGCACTTCATGTATCAAGATTAAAGAAAAACAACCTTTACATCTCATCAAAACATTACTAGTGATATAAAATATTAGCCGGCTGATAAGAGATTTTATTTTTATTTTTTTTAAATCCTAAATGAGATGTGAAAGCAGTTTGGGGGGGGGGGGGGGGGGGGGGTTGGTGATTTGTGCTGGTGATGATGTCATAACACTCAAATAGGCCCACAAATTGAATTTAGCAGCCTTTCATAATTTTTTTTTTTTTTTCAATTTCCTAGTGTAACAAAGGCAAGCAGGACAACCTCTAGTTCAAAAGAAGAATTGCAATTGAGCTGTCGCTACGTGAACCACTGCACTACCAATGGCAGTGTTGTGCGCTCGATCAGTGTTAAGTTGGCCGTCCTGCCGAGACGGATGACTCAATGTAACCAAGTTTAGGACGAGACAATGCTACAGAGAATACACAACAATTCAATATCATAAGTTTATTTTTTTGTCCATCATTTTTTCATAGATTTTCTATAAAACAAAAAGTGTCAGTAACTGACGTCAGTCAGAAGTTTTGAAAAACAAAAAGCTCTTTCACTTTCTTCCGACTCACTTCCAATGGTACCATTCTTTATGTCGAAACCTCCACGCCATCACTTGTCTTAATCCGCCCTCATGAGAACAACAACGCAATACTTAACTGCTTTTTGGTCAACAAAACTTTCAATAAAACAAAAGCAGTTTTTTGTTTTGTTTTTTTGCACTAGTTGGGCTTCAATAAGCACAGCTACAACCGTTTGCGATCCGATCGAGCGCAAATCAGCCTGATGGCGGGCTGGCGTCGTCCCCTTAGCAAACGGGAACGTGGCTGCCCAGGGAGAAGAAAAAAAATAAGTCTGCTCACCAAAGAGCACTTCTTAAACAGTCGCCCTCTGACAAAAAAAAAAGCATGCATGTCCACAAAAACGATTTGGAGATACAGTGATACTTTGACTTGAGTTAGTCAAGCTACCACTGTACATGCTTTTTTTTTTTTTTTTTTTTTTTTTTTTCACAGCGAGATCATTTTAATGGAGATAGAAGAGGTATTTATTTTACTGGTAAAATTCACAGCCTTCCAAAAAGGGGGGACCAGGCGGTCGGGATAACGTGGAAGACAGCTAGCAGTGTGTGTTTGTGTGTGTGTGTGTGTGTCTGTGCGCGCGTGTGTCGCCAGACCAATTCTTGCCAGACAGACCGCCATCCTGGAGAACCTCTTTCTTTCATTCTTTCTCAAAAAGCCCCTTTAACAAAGCATAATAATGATGTCATCATTGATAAACAGTTATGTCAAAAATAACAGCGCTACAGCAGAAGCAAGAAGTCTCCTTCAATGTGCCTCGCCTTTTTTTTTTTTTTGACGTGGAAAAAAAAAAAACTTTTTTTTGCACACACAACTCAAATAGGGCTCAGTGTTCCATAAGTTTGCACACACTCCTTGAATTAGCTTACACAGACATTTGGGATGGGGGAACATTATTTTTTTTGGGGGGGGGGGGTGAGAGGGGGGGTCAATATGACCCCCGCACCCACTGAATACAAGGCGGAGCAGCATCATCATCATCATCATGTACACGCGCTGTGTAGTTCAGTCACACAAGTATGGGCCCCAAAACGGTGATGATTGAAATCAACACAAGATATGTAGAAAGAAAAAAAAAAAAAGAAAATAATAAGAAAACGAATGACTGGGATGTTGCTGGAATACTGAAAAAAATCCTGAACACGCTGTCAGTGCTTTTCTTTTTCTTTTTTAAGCCCGATGCTGCCTAGTTCTGGTCACTTTTGGCACTGCAGTCTTGGGGAGAAAAAAAAATAATAATAAAAAAAAAAAGATTAATTGCCTCTTTGTTCTGATCTACCATCCAGCTCTTCACCCCCCAAAAATCTTCTCTTGAAATGTCCCAACAATGACATGTAATAAAAACTAGAATATAATAAACAAAAAAAAAACTAACAAAAAAAAAAAAGAAGCACTTCATGTCATGTAGCGAGTGATGGCTCTCAGAGCGTATAAGAGTTCGGCTTGCATTCGCGCTTCCATAAGAAGCAGATTAACATGGACCTGCAGGAGACACGAAAGAGGCCGTTAGCGATAGCGTCGTAAAAAATGAAGAAGCTCGGTATGTGAGGAAAAGGGATCGGACCTTCTCAGAGTGCTGGAACTGCCTCCAGAAGCTCTCGTACATTCGCTTGGTGGTCTTCTCGGGGCTGCACACCATGGTCTTGATGTAGATCTTGAAGCTGCGGTCCAGCAGCTGGTTGATCTCGCCGTAGTCGTAGTCGTCATACCTGAAAGACGGAGGTCAGGTCAGACCCAAAAAAAACAAAAAAACAAAAAAAAAAAACACCAAACTGATGGTACTCTCCACATCCTAAGATCAAATGGCCAATTATCGGATGTAGCTCGAAGATAACCCTGCGTGATTATCCTGTGGTGTTGTGAGCGTTAAGAAGGATTTTTACTCCTCCATCTGCTGGGATAACAGTCAGGGTTGACTATCGTAAATGTTATACCTGTTCAATATTTATGCTAAAAAAAATCCTTGTGATTGCAACATGGAACAGAACGATAGCCAGTGGACTATGATTGTGACATGTAAAGCGGCGTACAAACAACGATAATCAGGGCGAATTTGGGCATTTCATCCTTTCACATCAAAGTCCCGACTGTCTCTAAAGGATATATTCTGTCAAGATGTTAGCCGCGCTTGCCTACCTGATGCCGAACATGCAGTGTATGTAGTTCCAGATGGCTCTGCGCAGCATGCTGGTGTCCACGTCCTTGTGCGTGGCCATGGTGTTGTACGTCAGGTTGTACGCCATCTGGAACTTCTCATCCAGCATCTGACCCACGTCAGGGTACAGACGGTTCACCAGGGAGTAGCCGTGGTCCTCCCAGCTATAGTCCTGCAAAAAAATAATACATTCATTAAAAGAAATAATCAGAATAAATATTGGCTCATGGTTCTAGAATAGGGGGTTTCCAATCTTATTAATTTATTATTATTTCTATCCTTGGGGGCTCTTTAAGGTGCTAGATAAATTGAAGTTCTCATCATGAATTGGGACTGGGTCACTGTTTCATTGGAGGAAGATGTGTTGCGAGCGTACCTGCACTCTGAAAGTGGGCACGTGCTCGCCCCTCCTGGAGAAATCCTTGTAGCCGTAGCTGGGGTCCTCGAAGTGTCGCGAGATGTCGCGGGACGGCACCCACTCCTCGTCTTCGGCCGTCACCACCAGCATGCTCTCCGTCTTCTCCCGCTCGAAGCGCGTGGCCATCTCCTCCTGGCTGGCCTCCTCGTCGTCGCGGCACTCCTGCAGCTGCTTCATGCGCTCCATCAGCACCTCCACCTCACCGCCGCACACCTCCTGGACAACATACAGACACGGGAGAGAGGTTTTACTATTAGACAACTTAGTCACAGGATGTTAGCTGCACAGGCAAGCAAGAAGTGCCACAAGAACACCTGCTTACAAAGTTATTTCAGCCAATCAGAAGCCTGAAGAAAGTCATTTGTGAAAAGAGTGCAACTTAAAATATTGTAGCAGGAAATTGAGAAAGAGGGAGGACCGAGTGGAGATAAAACACCAGTTATGTTTGTTTCTTACAAAGTTCACAGGTCAATGTGAGCTGCTGTATGTTTCATGATTAAATTCAATATACTAAATGTGTTGATCTCACCTGGCTGCCAAAGGGACTCTCGTGGTGGTTGTTGCCGTTGGCGATGTCGCACACGCAGTAATGGCCGAGCGAGGGAGGCCGGAAGGTGTGGCCGCCGTCGCAGTGGATCTCCGGCACGATGCCGCAGCCGAAGGTGAAGGAGGCCAGCGAGTGGTAGTGCGTGAGGAGGACCACGGCGTGGATGAGCTCCGCCAGGGACCAGCTGTGCTCCTCGGTCTTTAGGAGACCCTTGAAGAATAAGAAGCGGAGTTTGTCAGCTCACTCGGTCGACCTCTATTACGGCATGATCTCGGCTGTTACTCAACGCCAGTTTCTCACCTCGATGTGCTCCTTGGTGAGCAGCCAGGGTCGGTGGGCCAGGATTTTATTGAGCTCGCCCAGCTGCTGCAGCTTTCGCGGGGCTCCGTCCAGCCCGTTGAGCCACTTGGGGTCCCCTCCCACCTGCAGGAAGTCGTTGACGTGCAGGTTGACCAGATAGGAGCACTGGTGTCGAGCTGCCGCCTTGACGCAAAATACGCTACGACCGTCAGACACGTCACATTCGAAACAGGAGGTAAAAAATGTCGCTTGGGGTCGTACCATGATGCCGATGTAGTGGCGGTAGTGCAGCGACAGTGGCCCGTCCATCTGCAGCAAGTAGTGCTGCGTGCGCAGGAAGCTCTCCAGGTACTGCGGGTGGAAGCCCATCACCAGGGAGATGTTGTCCAGGCGGCCGAGGGCGGCGAACGCATCCTCAAATATCGATTGTG
Source organism: Phyllopteryx taeniolatus (assembly GCF_024500385.1). Classification (NCBI taxonomy): domain Eukaryota; kingdom Metazoa; phylum Chordata; class Actinopteri; order Syngnathiformes; family Syngnathidae; genus Phyllopteryx; species Phyllopteryx taeniolatus. The sequence continues at coordinate 12,905,250 of NC_084519.1, forward strand.
TCCTGGTGTCCACTTTACTGACTTGAAGAATCTAGGACGGAAAAACATGACATAAAAAACCGAGCCCTGGGAAGTAGATTTTTTGGGGAACATTATTGGCAGGATTACGGGCATGGCCGTACCTCTTTTTCAGGGATAAATCTACTTGGCCCGTTGCCCAGGGGTCTTGGGATACGCACTCCCAGATCCTGCAAGACAAGTAAAAGGGCAAATGACAGTTAAAACTTTTTCATGATAATGTCAAATGGAAATTATCTTTCAGAGCAGGGGTGTCAAACTCATTTTTGCTGCAGGCCACATCGTAGTTATGGTTTCCCTCGGAGGGCCGTCATGAGCGCGAACACATATACAATAAATGTACAATTGCCTCATGTTATTACATATATAAAAAATCGATGAATGACTATATTTGAAACCAGAAGCCAGTAAAAAGTTGTTAATTCAGTTTATTTTGAAATGGGGATTGGTAACAAAAATGTTTGCAATCAAGACGATTTGCAGTCTTGTTATTTTAGCAAGAAACATGACGCTGACGCACTTGATTTGCTTTCGCGGGCCACATAAATTGATGTGGCGGGTCAGATGTGGCCCCCGGGCCTTGAGTTTGACACCTGTGTTTTCATAGCAACAAAAATCAATTATTACTTTGTCAGCTTGTTTGACACAATTGGACAACAGCAAGGCATTTTTAAAACCTTCTAAATAAGCGCCGAGTGTCCTTTTTAAGCATAATAAAAGGCCTTTATGCTGAAAAGTCACTTTTTAAAGGACAGCGTCGAGAAAACAAGATCATTCTACAGCAAAACAATGCATATAGCAGGTATAGTTACGTGTAATTTCTAAAGATAATTAAGGCATTCATGATGAAAAATCAGTTTATGAGGACAGCATCAGTAATCATGACACAGCAGTACCACAGTAGTTGTTACAGGTGACTTTTACGGCTTTTGTGATGAAATGTCAGCTTTTTTTAGGACAGCATCGGTAAACATGACGCATTTTATGGCAAAATAATGAACACGGCAGGCAGAGTAGTTGTCAAAAGTGTCACTGAGGCCCTGGTGATGAGATAGCAGTTTTTGAAGGCAGCGCCAAGAAACATGACTTAGCTCGGCGATTTTAAAAGGGACATTTGATGAAGTGTCATTTTAAGGATAATGAAGTCACTGGTGATGAAAAAAAAAAAATCTGTTATTGAGGATGGAATCAGTCGACAGGGCGCGTTTCATGGCAATATAATGCATACAGCAATACGGCCGATGTTAAAAGGGATGTCAACGAGCGTGAAAGGAAAAGAAAGTGACTTAAGTTTGGTTCAGCCCCCCCCCCCCACCTTCATGTCTGGACATGTCCACTCAGCAGGCTGAGATGAATCAGCTGACCAACCAATGACTTCATTCTTTAGTGATTCTCGAAATAGTAATAACTCATAAAAGTGACAATGAAAAATGGAGGAGGGGGTGGGGGGTGTCCTTCAAAACGTTAGAGCCCCCCGCCCCACAAGGGGGAGAAAAAAAAAAAAAAAAAAAAACTTGACAGACAAACAAGTCCGGACAAAAGACTGCACTGCAGAGCTCATTCAGTCGATGGAAAAACTGTCGCCTGAGAGCATAACTCCATTGACATCGTTGAAAAACACAAACAAAGGCTCGAATGCAACATTTTTTTGTAGGCGGCACTGATGTAAAAACGTAGTGTTGTTGTTGTTGTTGTTTTTTTTACCTTTTTGGCGAGGCGTTCACAATGGGCACATATCTTAAACAAGTGTGTCACGGCGAGCGAACAATTCTCCACGTTCTCCGAGCTCGACACCGCGTGCCTCATGTCTCGTCCTCCCCGCACTCCGCTGCTTTTGGAACGACTACGAACCAACCCGCTCCTCCGTTCTTTGTTCCCCGGGAGGCTGCAGCGCTCCGCTCTGGTCAGCTGTTGCGGGCCCGACAAGCGGCGAAGTCAGTCCGGCTGCCCCATTTGCTGCTCCCCCTCCGCTCATACATTCGGTAAATAAGCCGAGGCTCGCTTGAGTGACGCGGGAGTCTGCCAATTGCGAGGCGAAAAGACGCTGCCGTCGGCCAATGGGGACGAGCGAGAGGCGGAGGGGGGCGGAGCTAAGAGCGAGGAAAAAGGAAGGAGGGGGGCGAAACGTGAGCGGAAAGGACAAGCCCCCTTTGCTTGAAGAAAACATCATCACGTCTTCTCTCTGTGCTTCTTTTGTTCGCTCGTGATTGAATTGACTGTCCCTTTTTTTTTTGTATGCTAAGTATCTGTCGCTGTTCATTAAAGGTGATGATGCAGGCTGATCATTATCCAAATTAATAATCAAGGTAAATCAATCAGCGTGTCATTTGTTCTTTCCGTTTTCAAACGCAATCCAAAAGGGACTGAATATTTGGCTATTTTTAATCAAACACTAAAAAACGAACACATACGTGATTTTTCAAACTGTGCGACCTCAGTTCACGAACAGTTTGGTTTACAAACAACATTTTCAATGGCTATATAGTACAAATAGTAGGCACAGTAGATGTTAAAAGTCACTTTTTTAAGATCTTTTATGCAAGGAGGAAGTAATTTTTTTTACATACAGATTTGTATCTTTTTTTCCCCCTCAATTTACCCCGGCTATGCCTTCCAAGAGTGAAAAGTGCATTCAACGTATCACACAGAAGTCAAGAGCTGTCAAAATTAATCGATTAATCGACAAAAAAAAAAAAATCGATCATCAAATTCATTGACAACTATTTTGATTATGATTAATCGTATAGCTTAAAATTGTCTCAATCCTCTGATTTGGACAATCTCAATAATTATCTTTTTTGTTTGTTCAATTGAAATAAGACATTTGCAAATATCTGCATTTAATTTGGAAAAATATGATGATTTTTCCCTTTTATCCATTTCCATGTATTTGGAGCCGTAGTATGACTAACTTGCAATTGACATGTAGTTGAACCTGAAGCAGCCTCAGAAGTTTGTATCAAACTGTTGGCCCTTCGCATTAATCAATACCTAAGAAGTGAGCTCTCAGTTTCAAAGTTTGGTAAGTTTAACATCACTCCCTCTTGTGCGATATGGCTCAATTGTTTGTTTGGTTTTGTTTAATCATTAAACAATACCAAATAAACAGCAACAATGTTAATAAATTCATCGAAAAAAAGATTTTGTAATAAACTTTGATGCAGAATAAATTTTCATCCAATTATTTAATTACTCGATGGAATAATCGATAGGATAATGGATTCTAAAAATATTTGATAGTCAGTACCATTTTACTGTATTTCCCGTTACGCTCAACGTTAACGTCTGCATTACTGCCATCTAGGGGTAATTACAGCACACAGCACTTATTTAAACAAAAAGTTCCCGTCCGGCATTTACATATCGACGCAGCACATCAGCTGGGGACGCCGCGATCTGCGGGCCCAACCGTCTGCCCCTCAACAGGCAAAGGGGACTTGGTTCTGGGGCCGGAACAGATTAATTCTATTTCCATTCATTTTAATGGGAAAATATGATTCAGTTCGTGAACAGTCTCAGAACGAATGAAGTTTGTGATGTGAGGTTCCACCGTATTTCAATTTAAGGCTCAGTTTAAAACTTGAAAATGAGAAAATATGCCACAGGACTAAATTAGATTTTAATATTCAATTGATCGGGTTTAGATGATCCGGAAGTTAGCTAACAAGCATTAGTAAATATACTTTAGCTTGTTAGCCAGCGCCGCCACAATCAGTCAGGGCCGTTATCTATCAGTCAGTCATATTATAAACGTTTCTGAAGTCTTATCGTAATCGGCTTCATGCACTACGCTTGACACGGAAGATATGCTTCCCCTCCCCCCACCACATGTAAACTAGGTGACCTGGGGCAAATCACTTCAGCAACATAGTTATGGTCTTTCTTCTTTCAATCTTTGTGCAATGATACGTGAGGAACTATGCTGACTTGATTGTGGCGGCTAACCAGCGAACATATCTTTACTAATGCTCGCTACCAAAGCTAGAGGTCACCTAAAGAGGACAGCCCATTTTGCAATTTGGTACTTTTTAATCTGAACCTAAAATAATTCGCCTTTTTTTTTTTTTCGTTTTCTGTGCGGAATTTCAAATAACACATTTTTGATTTTCGATTACCAATTGAAAATGGAAAAATGGGACAAACAGATTAAAGTCGGCTGCTGATGTCATTTGCACATTTTTAAAAGACACTAGTCACTCTGTAACCTTAATGCATGTTCCTGTGATGAATTAAGACCATAATCTCATCTGAAAAGACAACAAGGACTGCAGGCCCTTGAACATGGGATCTCATAGGTGCAGCCTCTCAGACCACAGATAATAATGTCATCCTCCCACTAATCAAGCCGGCTGAAGGCCTCCCTTCAGAGCCGCAGGACAGGAGAGGAGCGGGGAGGGGAGTAAAGATAAGGAGGACGGCTCTTATGGCTTTGTTTATCCCAGCCTGACAATAACACGTTCACTGGCGCACCGCATTACAAGTTTATCGCACCGGCAGGAGGTCAGTTATTACGCCCGATGCGTCTAAGAAGTGGCGCGCCGTGCTTTTGGTACCTGAGACTTTAGTGGCCACTTGCCCGACTGAATCCACTTTTTAATCCCACCACTATCACGTCACAATTATAGAAACCGTCAATACTAATCTGAGCATCTTTTTTTGTTCTTCTTTGCAACAACAACTTATACCAAGCTAAATCTGGTATAATGCGCAGAGCCAAAAAGTCCCCCCCCCCCCTCACTTGTGCACTTTGATCAAGAGCCTGTCCAGCCAGTTTGGCAGCCGACTGCACGGCTAGCTACATCGCACAGTATTCAGCAGGTTCATTGTGTGGTTCGAGCCAGCCTCCCTCGCCCACCCTTCTCCCACCTCGGGACCCCTCCTGTTGCCGTGGGCAGGGTGGGGTGCGGGGCAGAGAGGTAAACATGTTCCCAGGGGCTGGAGTCAGCACTCCCGTGGCTCAGCAAAAGCTGCAGAAGAGAGGCCGGTCAGCGTTACGACACACCAGACCCCCTTTCACATAAAAGTGCTTATAGGCTCGGGGGGTGGGGGGGGGCTCCGGCTTCGCGGGCGCTATTGTCACTGTGCACGCACTGATGATTCCGCTGGGTGAGACTGTTATTTCAGTGCTTTTGGACTCATAGACTTCTTCCCACTGAGGCTGAGATGACACCTTCAGCTCGAACGGGCCGGTTGCTTGCTCACTAGCCACACGCAAAGAAGATGATGTAAACAAGCCGCACAAAAAAGAAGGTTGCACGATGGACAAATTTAACCATGCATGTAGGTTTGCATTTCGGGCTGGCGCGGCCGCTTTAGAGCGCCTTGTTGTTGGCCGTGAGTGCGCGCACGTCACACGGGGAAAGGGGAATAGCGAGGAGTAGGGAATTTTGGGGTATATTTAGAGTATAAACTATTAATATAGGGAATTATTCTTAAAATAAAATAAGATAGGCTTCCATTACTCATGCTACTCATCGCTATTCACAGGGATGAGGGATCAAACCCCGAAGCGAATAACGAAAACTTGCGAGGGTTCACTGTCACACATCCAGACAAACACGAAAGGAAAATTTGGTGTCTAAGATGAAAGATTTTGAATTGTGGGAGATAGCAGAGAGCACAGATTCGAATTAGGGACCTCTCAGGTGCGGGGCAGACATGCTACTCACAAGTGCTCCGTGCTGTCAACAGTAAAACATAAAAACGATAAAACACTCAGTCTAATGATGAAAGCACAATGCGAATGTCAGTCAGATCACTGAGTTGCCAACAAATCTTCATTTTTAACATTCTTAAGTCTTTTTGTCGTGGTGCAAACTAGTCTATCGCGGACCGTTTGTAGCCTCCAAACCTCGTCTGAATCGTCGCAACGGTGGACCTCCTGTAGGAAAACCTCAGGTTGTTTTTTTTGTGTTTGTTTGTTTTTTTTCCCACTGTATATCAACTAGTGCCAATATGCAAAGACGATCTTCACATAAAACAGGCCAGACAATGCAGTAACTGCAGTTACAGTAGTCCCTTGCTATATCGCGGTTCACCTAGCGCAGATGTTTCTGTTGAACATATTTTTTTTGTCTGTTGAAATGCGATTACAGTGCGTTTAAAAAGTATGTTTAAATACAATTAAGTTTAAAGGCCTAAACTATATTCAAAAATGAACAGAACGGAGGAGTATTGTACAGGTATTCGAACACCATCGACAAGCAGAGGTCATAGGCCGCACACGGCTTACGGCTGAAAGAGGCTATTGTCCGTTAGTAGAGGTCAAAGAAGCAAAGTTTTACAGTGCACCATGTCTTGAATGGTACTGTTTAAACAAGGCGATCCAAAGTTCAAACATTGCACCTGCTCAGACACATGATGTTGTTTGACATGAAAATCTGCAGTGATGCCAGCTTACAGATGTGATGAATGGTCATCATAAAGAGGTCGGAAGGGCATTATAAAAGATGTTATACTTAAAGTAGAACTTTTGTTGCACCCATGCTCTCCCTACAGTTACAAAGCGTACTTTAATGAATGAAAGTGTTCAACACAGCATGTTTTAAAGTAAAACATTACTTAGTCAGTTTGATCAAGCTAACTTTAACAACATTAGAGAGGCGTCCTGGCTGGTCCATCGCCATTTTTGAAGCCAATACGCTAACGTAATTTTGAGGCACTGTAGCTTTAAACGTTAAAAAAAGGCATATGACTCTAGAGCGTCATATTAATCATTTATATGCGAGTGCCATTTTAAGGCTGTCATAGTCGAGCCTCTGTCAACAATGCACAATGAAATAGCTAAGTAGTCAATAAAAATGATGTACTAGGCACCACACAAGGGACAGCACAAACGCACACAAAAACGTGCGCGCACACACATGCACACACAAATGAGAGGATGCAGCTTGTTGTTGTTGCAGAGGATGAACTGAAAAATGTCATTTGTTACGAGCCACACCGTCCGACAATTTAAAATACAGCACAGAAAGAGAGTAATGTATTCCTGTTGACATGGTTTTACAATCTTTATGCCAAAAAAGAAGGCACTTGCACTGTTTGGATAAAGTTATGAGTATCGAAATTGCATTTCGTTGTAGTAGTGTACAGTTTCAGTTCCAGATTTTTTTGTTGCATAGCATCATCCTCTAACAAGGTGTGAAAAGCTTCATTTTACACCTGACATCTGTATTTAGGTGATGCAATTATAACAACGATTAACAACGGCCTTGAACCAACTGGAAGGATGACTTGAGTATAAGTCAGTAATAAGAAAAACAAAAGTGAAGACTGTGCCAAACTCCAAAACTCTGCACGTGTCTTGCCTTTTGTTTTCTCCAACAGTGGGAATCATGCAGCACTTTTTTTTTTTTTTTCCCTTTTTCCTTTCGCTGGGATGTTCAACAAGTGGCGAAGTCCACCAGACCAGTTCAAACCTGACCTATGGGTGCAGAGAAGAGGAAGCAGAAAAACTCTTGAAATCCGACACAAGCCTAGCAACAGGCGTCTACCAATCGCAGGGCAGGACAACAGTGAGAGGAGCCAATCTTCTTCTCCTCTCTCTCTCTCTCTCTCTCTCTCTCTCTGAGAGAAAAAAAACCCCAGGAAAACAAAGTTCCGCGGAGGTATGAAGTTCACTGCGCAGTCTAATCGGGTTTGTGTTTCATAGACAGTCATTCAGTTTAGCGGAGAATTTGTCTAACAGGGCTACACAAATGTTCACCAGCCAACTGCACGGATGGTTCTGTTCACTCTTGGGGAAAAAAAAACAACAGGATACTTGTTTTCATGTGTAAACACTTGGAAAACCGGCATAAACACTTCTTTATGCGCTCCACATGTGCATGTAAACTTTTAACAAAGAGAAAAAGGTCCACGTTCAGAGGGTTATCTCCTTCATACAGCACTAAAGTGATCTCTTCAACCCGCACAAATAATTTAACTATTACGTGTCCTCACCGGCAGGCCTCAACATGCACTCCCTGCTACCTCAAGTCGCACTATAGTAACCTGCACCGCAAAGTGACGCTAGACTGTTTTTATCCAAAAACTTTAGATTACAACAAATAGTTTAAAACAGGTGGAAGTTTTTACCCTTTGAGTCTGTTTGCTTTAAAAAGTGTCACAAGGACGTCACTTTTAAAAACGTTAGGAGGGAAGTCTATTTTCAGATTTCATACTGTCTGCCGACATCAGGCAGAGAGGGCCCCAAACTAGCTTGAGTTATAAACAGTTGGTGTTCCCACAGAGTAGAGAAAATATTTGTGAGTATTGTAGTTTGCTCTTTTTGTATGTGTCACTGCTCCATGTGTTAGTTGTTTCAAGATTTATAATTACCAGAAAAGCTGTCCTAATTTTTGTTAGCCCATCTATGGCGTTGCACATTCTATGTAAGCATTAAGTCAGCAGACTTGGGTTAGACAAAATTGCATGGTTTGGGTGAACATTTTGGTATTTAAAAAATATGTATATAATAATACTTATATGTTGAATTCTTTTTGTTTCATGCATCATTTTTACAGTAAACTTTAACCGGGAGTGAAAAACAGCTTGAAACAAGCACACTTTGCCTTTTATTTGGAGTGCTGTGCAAAAGAGAGTGACACCAGGCAGGAAGGAATACTTTATCAAGTAAGTATAATAAGTTTAAATGTGTTTTAAGCATGTGGGAGGGGTCGGGGTGATTCAGGATCAGAGGTTTAGGGGTGCTATCAAAAGTGAAGCTATGTTGACTAACAAATCCACAATCCTGTTAAATGGCTATGCGTGGGAATTCACGAATGGATTATGTTGCCATTTAGGCCCTTTTCCCCCCCTCAGCCTTTCTTTCTATGATCAATGTGTTTTCTGGCATGCTATCAGAGCACAGCGGTCTCGCCAAGCGCCGACTTTCCTGAGCGGAGAGGCGTGGACCCCCCCCTCCTCGATCCTCCCCCAAATTCTCTCCACACTCAGACCGGTGGACCAGTGTGCTGCAACACAGGGACGAAGCGGCGTTCCCTAGTTTCCACTAAACACAGAGGAATTTCAGAGACATCAGGGCAACCTGCTGGTGGCTTTATTCCGACAGATGTGAACTTGCTTATCGTCAATTTCCTAAATAATCGAAACATACAGAGCACTACAATCGAGGGGAGGAAGGCGTTGGCCAACAAACTCGATGTGCACGTGAGGAAAAGCGAGTTCCCGGGGATGTTATTCTAACAAAGGGAGGGTAGCTGTCACAATATAGCAGGCTGCCAGAGGGGGGAAAAAAATTCCTATAGACAAACACAATGGATCAAACCACCCTTCCTAACTTTAGAAGTGACACAGATTCATGGGAAACAACTCCTTTGGAAAGTTGATCGATTTCAGCCACACAAGAGATAAGGGAGAAATTCCTGCAACTCTTGCAGCTACGACACGAACTGTATGCCGAGCTTATCTCTTAGTCCGTCCAAAACACGAGGCTGACAAAGCTGACCTTATATCAGCGAAGGGTCTAGCGCCAGCCCAAAGAAAACACAGCGTCAGTTTGACACTAGTGTGCAACTCCTGGAATGAGCAGCTGTTTTTTCCCCTCTCTGCTGACTGTTCAAAAATGACTCATCTCAGTGTTGTTGATCAGCCTACAGAGGTTGCAAAAGTACTTACACTCTGTACTTAAGTAGAATTACAAATACTAGTATAAAGTATTGGTTTGACTCTTGTACTTCAGTAAAAAAAAAAAATTATTAAATAAATACATTTTAAAAAGTCATCTCTGAAATGTACTGAAGTGCAGAAGTGAAAAATATTTTTTTGCTGTCAATTATATATAATACCAGTTTTGATAAATTTACACAGCGAAAAAACAAACAAAGCAGTTTTGCTCTTTAATTAAATCCCACGGTGCAAGATCTCAACATGTCTATGTCTTTTTTACATTGTGTTGTCATCCGCAGAGATTGAAAAAAAGTAACAAGCCTATTTTGACAAAGTAACGTTTCCAAAAATACAGAGTAAAAGAAAAACGTCATCACAAAAATCAGATACCTGAAACAAAAATCTACTGTACTTAGTTACAACCCGAATTCCAATTAATTTGGGACGTTGTGTTAAACAAATAAAAACAGTATACAATGATTTTCAAATCATGTTCAACCTATATTTAATTGAATACACTACAAAGACAATATATTTAATGTTCAAACTGATAAACTTTATTTTTTTTAGCAAATAATCATTAACTTAGAATTTTATGGCTGCAACACGTTCCAAAAACACTGGGACAGGGTCATGTTTACCACTGTGTTACATCGCCTTTTCTTTTAACAACATTCAGTAAACGTTTGGGAACTGAGGACACTAATTGTTGAAGCTTTGTTGGTGGAATTCTTTCCCATTCTTGCTTGTTGTACAGCTTCAGCTCTTCAACAGTCCGGGGTCTCCGTTGTCATATGTTACTCTTCATAATGCGCCACACATTTTCAATGAGAGACAGTCTGGACTGCAGGCAGGCCAGTCTAGTACCTGCACTCTTTTACTACAAAGCCACGCTGTTGTAACATATGCAGAATGTGGTTTGGCATTGTCTTGCTGAAATAAGCAGGGGCGTCCATGAAAAAGACGTTGCTTGGATGGCAGCATATGTTTCTCTCCAAAACCTGGATGTACCTTTCAGCATTAATGGTGCCTTCACAGATGTGGAAGTTACCCATGCCATTGCCACTAACACAGCCCCATACCATCACAGATGCTGGCTTTTGAACTTTGCGTCCATAACAGTCCGGATGGTTCTTTTCCTCTTTGGCCCGGAGGACACGATGTCCACAATTTCCAAAAACAATTTGAAATGCGGACTCGTCGGACCACAGAACACTTTTCCACTTTGTGTCAGTCCATCTTAGAGGAGCTCGGGCCCAGAGAAGCCGGCAGCGTTTCTGGGTGTTGTTGATAAATGGCTTTTGCTTTGCATAGTAGAGTTTCAAGTTGCACTTACGGATGTAGCGCCAAACTGTATTTACCGAGATTGGTTTTCTGAAGTGTTCCTGAGCCCATGTAGTGATATCCTTTACATAATTATGTCGGTTTTTGATGCCATGCTGCCTGAGGGATCGAAGGTCACGGACATTCAATGTTGGTTTTCGGCCTTGCCGCTTACATGCAGTGATTTCTCCAGATTCTCTGAACCTTTTGATGATGACCGTAGAGGGTGAAATCCCTAAATTCCTTGCAATTGTATGTTGAGGAACATTGTCCTTTAACTGTTCGACTATTTTCTCACGCACTTGTTCACAAAGAGGTAAACCTCGCCGCATCTTTTCTTGTGAATGACTGACCAATTCAGGGAAGCTCCTTTTATACCCAATCATGGCACCCACCTGTTCCCAATTAGCCTGTTCACCTGTGGGATGTTCCAAACAGGTGTTTGATGAGCATTCCTCAACTTTCTCAGTCTTTTTTGCCACCTGTCCCAGCTTTTTTGGAACGTGTTGCAGCCATAAAATTCTAAGATAATGATTATTTGCTAAAAACAATAAAGTTTATCAGTTTGAACATTAAATATCTCGTCTTTGTAGTGTATTCAATTAAATATAGGTTGAACATGATTTGCAAATAATTGTATTCTGTTTTTATTTATGTTTAACACAACGTCCCAACTTTATTGGAATTGGCGTTGTACTACATGCCACTGTCAGCATTTCTCCATGTAAAACCCCCCACACAAAAAGGCTGTGATCCTAAACTGTTATTCTCTGTCAACAGCATGACTCATTCATCCACCCAACTGGTCATCAAAATGTGAACAGTCCTAAAAAAACTCAACAGGCTGTATTTTTATCATATACTGTAAGCAAAGGAGACAGTCTTTATGTAACAGAAGAGGTGACATTCCTTGGGGCGCTGATCCAGAATGAAGTGCACCGGCTTAGACCGCAGACCACAACAGACAATGATAAAGTCTGATGTAACCCATCAGGAAAGATTAGAAGCCATCATGTTTATACCTCCTATATTCTCCATGTGTGTGTCACCTTCAACTGGATGACCACTTAGAAAAAAAACAAATAGCCAAAGAAATGACTAATTTGATCTGGTTTGGGCATTTGGTTTTACACTTCAAAATATTGCTTCGGAGGCTGGTGGGGAAAATGAGAAAACCATACCGCTTTGAACGCATCAATCAGACACAAACATGCTAACCAACAACAACAAAAACAACAGTGGAGAAAGAGGGTCTCTAAGTTTAGGCCCCCATAAGAAGGAGACTGGGCAGCCAGAAAAGGGACTGTGAAGTTTCAGGTATCAGGAATCTGAGCGAACAGCAGTTGTTTACGGCACACTTTTTAGCACGAGCTCGGCACTCTTACTAGTAAAGCACCAAGTATTAGAAATAGTCGCTGGTAGCAATAATACATGAAACGACCCATATCATCTGGTACAGTGGAAACTCAGTTTTCACATATACTTTAGCTTTGAATATTGAATATTGAGTTTTTGACAATTTTTCTGGTCTGAAGTTTGACCCAATTTTCGTATAACTGCTTGGTTTTTGGTACAAAAAAAACCAAACAAAAAACGTGTGAATCACTCTTTCATTTCTCAGAATTGATGCACATTCATCAGTTTTGTGAGGTTCGATTTTCGTCAAACTTGTGACAGTGACTGGAACAGATTAATCATAAAAACAGAGGTTCTACTGTACTAGCAATAGTACACAAGAGTGGAGTCTGACTCAAGAGTTGGGGTATAAAAACACTAAATAGCATTACTCTCAGTCCAAATTCAGCATTATCTGTGCAGAATGTTTGACACAGCTCTTGTAATAAATCTTATTACCAAACAAAGTGATTGATTAAAGTTAACAAAAGGGATCTGACTGCCTACTTTAAAAAAAAATGTTTTTTTTTTTTTTACTTTTAGTGGTAGTGTATGGGCAAGAGGAAGCGATCTGGCCTAATCGCTGCCCTCAGTGTCTGATTCCTTCATTAAAAGGCAATGAGCTTCAGTGCTGAATGATAGCAGGATAAACGTTCAGACAGGACCTCAATGGAGCGTGACGTCAGGCGGCAGCCCATTAATGTTTAATCGTTTATGAAATGCGATTAGGTGGCAACTTGATCACCTCTACCTCTGTCCTCTTCGCCTGTTATTACAGACTCCTCATTTCCATTGATTGCGCCGGAGCTATCAATCATATTTGTACCATTTTAAATATTAATAACAACAACTTTGTCCTGAATAAAGCTGCATTTGTCATACCCCTGATGTTGCTATCGTCCTCCCGCATACATGTTTGCAGGCAAAAGCAGCTCTGCTCAGCATGTTATTGATGACTGTTACAGGGGATTTAGAAAATATGGGGCCAGCGTTCCATACTGGTAGTGTCCTGTGGTCAGTTTGTCCTACAACTAGAAGTCCTACTGGCACCACAATTAAGTTTGCACTATTCCTGCACTTGAATATATCAATCCGGCCAACTGAATATGATGCAATGGCTGTCAAAGAACCTTCTAATATCATGCTATGATACAAACAATTTGCCCACCCCTGTTTGAGAGCTGCCTACTAGCTTCGAGGTACCACTGTAGCACACCAATACACATGGCTGACTTCGCTTTTCTTCTTTTCTGGTGACCCACTGAGCAGTCAAGACGGCGTCCACAGTGAAGGCCGTGGCAAAGCCCCCAGCAGTCTGCATGTGTGGAAACAACGGGGCACGACAAGTAGAAACATACACGGGGTGCAGACACAATGCCGCAATCTGCAGAGAGAGCGTCTGGCGACTTCCTCAAAAACCAAAACACGAGCGCATGACATGCGATCACATGAGTGTGAACAAATGTAGAAAAAGTTGAGACACCATATCCGTGGGGGCCTGAAATATGTGAGTCACTCACATGTCTCACGTGTAAAATAGAGAATTCTTTTTAAATACAGTCAACATGCATTATAGCAGGGATGCTTTATGTTCCACGGACCCACCCGCAATAGGTGAAAATCTGTGGTATAGAGACAACATAAAAACACTTTTTTTATATATATATGTAGTTTTACCCCTCCCACACGACTTAGTTATAAACGTATTTTACCACACACAAAAATATATGCCTAAAATATATAGAAAATACTGTATGTATTGTAGTTTTTGTGTGCTAGATATGTGCCTGAAGAGGCGGGGCGTGGTGAGGTGGCATGTGACGTTGGAGAGTCTTCATGTGAGTGCCTGGGCGTGAGCTGTGGCCAACAGCAGCTCCTGAATATGTGCTCATTGAGTTTATCTTTTACTGCTCTGCTGACATTCAATAAACGTCTGAAAAGTGCGTCGGCAACTACAGTATGGCTCTCCTGTTCCACATGCCGGGGGATTACAACTATATATAAAAAAAAAAAGATTTTTTTTTTTTTTTTAAAAAGCTTAAAAAAAAAAAGATTTAGTGAAGGAGCACTGTGTATTTAAGTAGGATTTGACTAATACACAGTGGTCCTAACTCTTGTCTTTCTTTCAAGAAAAATAAGCATTTCAATAGGATTCATTTCAGTCAATGTATTACGGTTTATTTATAAACAGAGTCTTGACCTTTCAAAACTCCCAGTGGACCTCATAACCCTGGCAGCAGAGTGTGTGTCATGTGTCATGTGTCGTGTGACTGCGTGTGTGTGTCCTCTGTTAATGCCACAGGTAGTGTCAGACATGTTTGCACTGTGGTTAATCTGTTACAAACCAGCGGGACCAAGAAAAGGACAAGCCGACAGCTGAGCATCTTTTTTTCTTTTTTTTTGTGCCTTCCCCCAGTGGACTACTTTTTCTTTTTTACAAACGCTGAGTTGTAATGTACACATCTCATATGAGGCGAGGACAATAGACCTCACCATTATGTACATAAAGAACAAACGCAGGCAACAATGGAGGAACGGAATGTTCTTAAAGATGGTAACGGCGGTAGCACCGACGCTCGATAGACATCTGTCACGCCTCCGTTAAGGAACACGGCCATATCGTTTCAGCGCCTTATGCAGGGTAAACAAGCAGAGTGGTGAGGTCATTCTTTCACCTTTATACAAAAGTCACTTCGTTTAGTAGGATTGTAGGAAACATTTCATTTGTAGAACACTTCAATTCATACATTTGGTGGAACATGGGCCTAACAATGGGACAACTTTGAAATAATGGCTATTGAGAACATTTTCAGGGAAAAAAATAGAGGGGAAGTGAACCATATTTGGAAACTTAAAATTGAGCCAAAATGGATGCCAAGTGTCTTATTATAAGGCGTGTAAACACGAATGAGGAAGTCCACCGGCATTGATGTCACAGCTGAATAAAACGATGATGTGCAAATTTGATATACAATTTAAGCAATCTCAGCTAAATTGTCACTGAGTCAGTATCCTTCGGAAGTAACTGTGCAGATTTATTTGAAATGAGGAAGATAATCGAGTGGAATCTCCAAATGTTGAATGCCGCTAAAGTCATACAAATTGTAAGTTACATGAAAAAAAATATATACCAGATACCACAACAGAAAGTCACAAAGGGTTGGCAAAAAGGAGAAAATGATAAAGGTAATGATGATGATGAGATTCACTGTAAATACGCCCGTACGTCTTTGCAAATAAGACAGTGGAACCTCAAAATTCTAACTTAAAGTGTATAAATAATTGGGGGTACTTGGTTATACAGTATACCGTTGTTAACTTACTTCTACCCTTGTATGAAAGTTAAGAATGTTAAAAATCAATAAATCAAGTGAGTAAATGTAGTATTTTTCATTCGCTAAAGTTATTTTTACCCTTACAGAACAGTGAAGAATCTTAAGCGCAATGCAAAAAGTGCATAGTTTTATCTGTATTTCTTTTTTAAATTTTGTTAGTTTTATCCTCACATGAAAGTTAAGAATAAACATGCAAAGCATGAAGTACTGTAATTTAGTTTTATTGTAATGCAGTTAACTAATGTTTTAAACTTGTACGACAGTCAAGATGGTTAAAAAGCATGATGCACGAAGTACCGGTAACTATTTTAAAAAAAGTATTTTGTCTTGTTATACTGTGCTTAATTTATTTTTACAATTGAAAGAATATTAAAAAGAAAGCAATTTTACTTAAGTCTGAAAATGTTACTTAAAATACAGTACAGTTACTACAAGTTTTAAAATGTTTGCAGTGATAAATTGATAAATTTAATGCATATTATTTGTTAGAAATAATGATGATGCAACCTTAAGATTTGCCATATTTGTGAAGGCATTAGCCAAGCTACGTTGGTGGCGAATGTAAAAGAGGCATCCCCCTTGGCCGGTGATTATGTCACAGACAACGGGCGCGGGGAGTTAAAGAGGGCACGGGTGGCAAATGAAAAGACAGCGGGTGGAAAGAGTAATGAGAGACGAGTGATAAAAGGTGGGAGGATGGCAAGCGAGGATTATTTGAGCAGTGCGCACGGGGGGGAAAGCGCCTGCCGCCTTATCATGGATAAGTAAACAGCCAGCGCCGCCTCGAGTGACATCATTGTCCCAGAGAATCAATAACCAGCCACTTCCTGCGCAGCGGGAAAAATCAATGACTCTGTACACTAGATTACCTTTTTGGGCCCACTCACCTGAGAGGATGAACACATACACACACACACACACACAGTGCACACAAGTAATACAAAGCATATTGGTGAAGAGAAACAAACCCGCAGTGAAGTATTGGAGCGGTTCCGGCGCAGAGTCAGCTCATTATGGGATTAGTGTTTGGTGGGGCCCACTTCTTTAAGTGGGCTTTACTAAATCAGATTCCGACCAGTTTCTCACAAACCCTGGTAAACAAAACAGTGCGGCCCTGTACCAGTATCACAACTCACCCGACTAAAGCAGTGGTGGGGGAAAAAAAACTAAGTACAAATATCTCGTTAATGTACCTTTTTTTTTTTTTTTCCCCTCACGCAAGTTTCTATAAATTGGCTAAAATAGTGACCATAAATGAATGTCTTTGCTAGTCATTAAATGTGAGAGGAAACGGGCCATGAAAGGAAGGAGGAGAAGAGTGGATCGTCTCAGTTGAAGCATGTGACCCCTCAAACTCCACGTGAGGTATCCTGCGCTTGACAACAACACGCAACCGAGTCAAATTTGGATCAGACATGTGAAGGTCAATGAGCCAGGTACCAACAATGAAGCCTTTCACCATTAAAGAAAAACAAAAAACAAATCCATGTGATCATTATTAAATATTAATGTGGTTTGGATCCAAATACTGAAGGCTGACATGCACTTTTGTTCTGCTTTTGTTTTTGTTTTAAAAGAGCCTCTCATGCTGTCAAAAGTCATTTATTTTCATACTGCTTTTTCTTACTTCACCTATAGGTCAAAGGCATTATCATATACAGTATAAGTAAAAATTGCTAGTGTCGGGCCAAAACCTCCTATGTCCAAATTTGGTAAATTTCGTATGTTTTTACAAATCTATACTATTGGTCAGTTATTATTATGATTTTTTTTTTTTTTTACAGATTTAATAAGTTGACAATGGCTTGCGCTCTTTGACGGTGCAATTTTCAACAAACGTGAGGGGGGCGGGGGGTTCCTGAAAATTGAGGGGTTTGGAGATACGAAGATTCTCCTCGATGCCATCAAAATGTATATCTTGCTGCACCACAAAAAAAATGATGGGGTACGAGACTCAAATTCTTGAAACAGTCTACATGTAGTACAGTCTTAGACCAGCATTGGTATTTTTTTTTTTTTTTTTGTACTGTTTAACAGAAGCTTTTTAACTTACAGATATTTTTAAAACAAAAATGAAATTATTATTTTTATCCATTAATTTTCAAATGTACTGTTTTAAAAAAAAAAAAAATTTCAATTAGATGATTATTTCTTGATTAAGATGATAGTTATTTATTTTCATACCTGAAAAGAAAAAAATGAGTTGTAGTCGCTAACTATTGGTTTCTGGTCCCAAAGACAAATGGGGACAAGTGATCTAAAAACTTGTTGATGCGTGTATTAAATGCGTCGGCTCGCTGTCTCTTGTCTGTTGCTTACTGATGAGTCTGCCTTCAAAAAAGTGCCATGCGTGCACTTTTCAAGTGTCAGCAGGTCTTTGGCCTTTACCTTCACTCGCACACTGATCGTGCGTGAAACACTACGGCAAGGGGTGAATTCTCTACGGGCCACCCACAGGAAGGCTTCAGACAATACTCGGTTCCCCTAGAGGTACACGCGCAAACATCGACTTCAAAGATACACACAAAAACGGCTTACTTGAACGTGCACAGGAAGAAAGGCAAGTGCACAATTCCTCATGCACTTTGAAAAATATAACAAAGAACACCTCAGACACACGCAGCCAGTCTCAGACAGACAATGGACAGTGGAACTGTGCCATAAAGGAAAGCTGTTCTCCAGTCACTGGGCAACTGGGGCAGCAGATGGTCATCTTCCCTTCTACTAACATCAGCTGGGAGGTAGGCGAGGTGTCTCCATCTCTTTAGAAGACACCTTTCGCCAAATAAACGGCAGTGACTCAGCCATAACCCATAAAGCAACCGAGCTAGTCGATGATCCGCACTGTTACGAGGCAGGAATGGAACGCGCACAAGACTCGAGCAGTGGTCGAAAACCCTAGGCCACAATGCCAAACACAGCCGAGCCGGGTAAACACAGCCCAAACATGCATGCCACAGCCAGCTTTAGGGCTGGAATAGGAGGAAAAGTGGAGGAAAGGTCAGTTTCATATCCTGTTGACCGGCTGATGCCTCTCAGTGTGAATGTTTTGAATAAAGAACATTTAACAGCGAGGGGGATATGCGAGAGGAGAGGCCTACTGTTTTTTGGCGCATAAGCCTGAAAATTATAGTGTATAAATAAGTAATGTTAAATAAGGGTGCAATAAACAAGAGTCGAGTGCAGAAGGGAATTTAGTAGAATTTTGGGCAAAAATAATGCAATGAAAACTAACCTATTTTTGAAAATGCTTTCTTTTTTTTAATGAATGATTATTGTCAAATTAACTTTTTTTTTATATAAAATTAAATATAAATATAAGATATTTTGAAAAATGCAGTGAAACCTGCCTTACAGTTCTGAGGTGCGGGATTTGAATCTCGGCTTGTGAATTCCTGTATGGAGTTTTCATGTTCTCCCTGTGCTTGTGTGGCTTTTCTCAACAGTACAATAGTTTCCACCCACATTCCCAAAACAGTGTTTTAGACTCATTGAGGACTTTAATTTGTCCATAGGTGTGAATCTGACTGCAGGGTATTTGGAAAACTACAAACAGAAAGGCCGGAGCCGACATTCAAACCCACAACGTTTCGACTGTGCTGCCTGGGAACAGACACTTGACAAAAATGCAATGAAGGGATTAAATCAGAATTGGACACTTGGACCTGCAGAGTAAATCAGTCTAAATTGGATTGAAAACACACCGTCCTTCATCCTAGGACCATTTGGACGCAGAAGGCCAAGAGAGGGGATGAAGACGTGAGCTGCTTTGCAAAAACATGTTAAGCGCGGAAAAGAACTTTGCATGAATGGATCCACTGTGTACGCAGCAGTGGGCCTCCATCAAGACAACATGTTTGTGCGAGTTACATTGGTAGAGGTGGGCCGCTAAAAGAAACACCGGATGGGTCCAGTATGTTAGCATCTATTCATTCAGTATGTAATCTCATTTTGGCTCCCCGTTCAATGTTTACGCTCTGGTCTCGGTCAATCGATACTCCTCCATTTCAGCTACCCACTTGTCGGCGTTGTCGATTTGTTTCCTTTTAGTCACCGTCTCCGAGTAAAACTCCACTATCGTTGTTTTTGCCAATGGGACAGCGGAGATTGATGTTGCGAAAGCAGGATTGACAGCACACCTGAGGGGCCAGCCGACATACGAGGCGAGTCGCGAGGGAGGCAGCTTGGCTTCTGCACACGTGTGCAAAATTGTCAAAAAGGTGACTAAAACTGAGAACGGCATGACTGAGTTGTAACAAAGCGCATAACAATTAGCATTATTACACATGGCTGCAAAGCATCTGTGGCAAACGTAAAAGCCCCTTTCCTCTGCAACAATATTTCTAAGCATGTGCAGCTGGATTCCTAAAAAGCTCAGGGGCGAGCCCGCCTCTCAGCACTCAACTATTTCACCAGACGTGAAAAACAGTATTGACTGCCAAGTCCTTACACAAAAAAATAAAATAAATAAATAAATAAAATGTTTAAAAAAAATTAAAAAAACTGACCCAGTCTATAGAAAGTCTGAGGAAATAGTGTAGGCCACATCCCATCTTTAGTTTGCCCTCCCAGCGTCGGTTAACCCCACCCCAGATATTCGCTTTGCACAAACACGGCTCTGAATAACATGTCTTCAGAAGGAGAGAGGGTGGAAGAAGGAGGGGGTAACCTATATAGTGCGCCATATTTTTCTCCCTATGGGCTCCCAGCGGCTTGATAAATAGCAGGCCCCCTCAAAGCAACAGATGCTATGGCTGAAACTCGAGTCAGCTGAGTGGAAAAAAAAAAAAAAAAAAAAAGTCCAAAGGCCCTCCATACTGACAGTGCATATAGATATGCAGCCCTCTCCCCTCCCCACGCCTTCTCCTATATGGTTCGACAGACCTCCGCACAGCCAACAGCTCTTGTTCATGAAGCTCAGTCGAGAGGTACATGAACAAGAGTGACTTTGTACGGCTTAGCAAGGCCGCAGCGCCTTGTGGTTTCATGCTCATATCTGAGGCCTTTCCCTTATCAAATCGTCTTGTAACCAACATTCCCACTATGAGGTCAACGCGACTCTCCCATGCACACGGACAACTCTCCTACAATAAAGTTAAGAATATGAAATGAATGGGCTCTGGCAGAGGTTTGAGGAAGTTGATGTTGTGAGATGTTTAGAGCGTGTTTCCATGTTCAGAATCAGTAATATTCGCGGGGGATAGGAACCGAACCCTGACACTAGTAGCGAAAATCCGCAAGCAATTGCTATCCCACCCCCAAATGTTTAGAACTGCCTATATTATTTTAACTGTAAATACTGTACACCACAAACTAACCTATGTCCTAAGTGACATAAAGCAGTAAAGAAAATCCCACTATGATCCCAGCTTTAAATCATTACAAACTCATTTTACAAGATTACCCTTGTAATAAATACCTTACAGATGATTTGATTGGGGGGAAAAAATGCACCAGAATTACACGTGTGCAAGCACATTTAACGAAAACTCTCCCTAAATTCCAGCGACAATCCAGGATAAACTTAGCTCCTTCTTGACATACAAAGCTTGTCTATATATGTGCAGATGCATCACCTCAACATACTTCCTGGAACCTATGTAGAATATATATATAGCAAATGGATGGATGCATAGATGGACGCATGGATGGCTATTGGGTTGACTTGAATATCAGGGATTTCAATGTAGATTTGTGTGCACAATTTAGCGCATCAGCTGTGGTCTAAATTAAGCAGATTATCTCTGTGGTTTCAGCATTAAAGTGCATATTTTGCTTTAAGTGGCTCTCAAGAGGAGTGGACTCGGATTACGGACAGGTTCCCCCAACACTTCTTCCAGTGGTTGCTATGGAAACAATGTACACACATTAAAAACAATCCCATGAGCTCAGACAGCTCAGCAAAGGGTCCAGGTGAAAAAGATACAATGACACTGACCAGATCATGTCAGCCGTCCCTCTCACTCGAATACAATCTGCAACCTTGATTCATCATGTAAGCGATTCCACACCAGGCTACTGTTGCGGTAGGAGACATTGAAGTGGATAAAAGAGTGGATAAGCCATTGAGTATGACGCAGCAGCGCCTAAAAGCAATGATTTGTTAACATCTGAACCAGGATCACACTGTTGGCAACATAAAACCATTAACTGTAGAGGCAGTGTTTTAAGGACATTTTAAGCCTGCAAAATTGGCTGAACATATTACCTCAAGGAAAGCCTTTAAAATACTCAAACTTACAATAAACTGAAATGCTGGTAAAATCTCATTGTTCATAGCAGTTAACAGCCACAAATATAAATAGACAGCTGTGGAAGCTCAAGTAACCGTTGCATAAAATTTTTTTTAACAAGCACAGGCAATGTTTTTCATGTGATTCCAGTGAATAACAAGCGTTCTTCCCCGGTTACGGAACAACAAGTGAATCAGATTTGAAAGGGTCAAAACAACAACAACAAAAAGCTGCAGTGAGGTGTTGCAAGAGAATTGATATTTCATCAATGCTAAAGATGCGCTGCTCACAACAGCATTAGGAGCCAGCCCTGATGGCCCTGTGACCTCTTGGCAGGTATTGCTGACGCAGGACAAAGTCAGCTTGAGGAAAGTGGGGAAGTAAGAGCACAGATAGCCCCAAAAAAAAATCAAAGCGCACCAGACGACTGGTAGCGCGCTTTTTCTCAAACGCTGACGTCAATGTGTGGGAAAGTTACACTGTGTATTTTACGCTATCGCCGTGTGACTTCAGAGGCGACAGACGCAGCCGGGATCACATCGACATGCACCACAATCCATCCGTGCGACGTGGTGCACACCTGCGTTTGTGTGTGCATGTCGCGCTCATCACCACCAGGCGAGTGCGAACAAAGAAGAACAAAGAACAAAGATTTCAGTGAGCTGGAAGAACCGAAGGAAGCCGCACCGCGGTCAGGAAGCAAACGGAACACACCCCTGGATCTGAACAGGAAGCAGACAGGAAAAGTGGACAGACAGGACACACACACATTCAGTCTCAACTCTGTGGGCTTGGAAGACATACTGCGCAATAATGATGCATCGATTCATATGGCCTTTTGCACCTTAGATCTCCACTCCATAACCATAATAAGAATCAAAATTACATCATCTTAGTTTGTGTAAAATTACAATAATACTGTATAGGAGAAAACCAATATGGTGTTTAAGTTGATTAAATATGATATACATCATATATATATATATAATGGTATTTTGATGAGTGTTCTGAAAGGGTTAACATTCAAAACAAGAATTACGTTCAACGGTGCTGCAAGAGGACAAAAAAAGCCACATGCTGATTCATTTAAAGAGATTTCAAATTGTTAATTTAAAGCGGAGCTAAACCATGGCCTGTATTGTGCACGCCTGATCCGTTTTTTTGTATGCTTTGCAAACAGTTGTGACAGTGTGTTGACAGCGAAGATCGCCAAATTTAACTTTGAGTCAACATTACGTAAAAGGTAGCGGCATATATCAGCGAGATGAGTCTGTCACCGGTCGCAGGGTTACGGAGAGAGACATGATTGACAGATTAACAGTTGAGGACTGATGAACAGGGGGAAAGTCTTTACAAGACTCTAAAAGTGCATGTGCGCTTTTCTTCTTTTTACTGCACATGTAGCAGTGAAACACACTAAAAGAAGTCAGAGCTTAGGAAATTTATGTCCAGATAAGCAGTGACCTGAGGGGTACAATAAATGTTGACGCGAGCAGACACACACACGCACACACACACGTCAAATGAGAAGGCTTGTCTTGGGGTCCAGGCATAGTGCAGGCATGTCAATAGGCATGTTGCCATAGTGACATTGTCCAGTGTTCGTCTTTCTCCTCTCAACAAACAACAAACAAAGTCTGCTCAGGACAGAGTCTGATTTGTGTGTGTTTTACCTCGCCATCACCTCACGTCCATGCACGTAATAGTCACTAAGGATGTGATATTGTTCGTATAGACACTTAGTGTACGCGCAAAGCTGCACATTTACACAGATCAGCAACGATCAGATTAGTTGCAACTAAGACCCCTTAGCTTCATCTAAATTCTAATTCTTGGAGGCAACTGCAAACAGTAGCGTTGGGCAAATTGCTACCAAAAGCCATTTCAAATCTGCATCCATCCATTTTCAATGGCTCGGTTGTTTTGGTGAAAAAACTCAAAAGTAAAAACAGAAGTAGTGTAAGTCGGTACAATTCAAAGTGGGCAATATTGCACTAGTCATCATGTTAAAATGCCTTGTGAAATGTAATGCAAGGCTTTATGGAAGGCCAGCACATTGGACGAGTGGTTTGCATCTCTGCTTCAGAGTCGAGAGCTTCTGTGTTCAATACTCAGGCCCTCCTGCGTGGCGGTTACATTGTAAACCGAGGGCCCTCTGCACAATTTTAACTTAAATGTTAAAAAATAAGATGCGACTCCTATCACACCCAGAGAAATCTGTATTCAAAACAGACCTTTAAGCACATTAAAGAGCCGATGGTGTGTATCGTTGTGCAGGGGCCTTGTCTACAGCAGCTGCACAGGCAGTCTGCCAAAAACAACCACTCCCACTCAAACGGCTATCACTCGATGTTTCATTGTGTCCTATCAGCCAATGTGCTTTTCTTCCCTCTCCCTTTTAATTCCCAGTGTTACCTTGAGTCTGTCGTGTCAGCAATACACTGTAAAATGTATTATGTTCATACTTTATTCAGCCTCTCACCTGTGGACTGCTAAGCATGTGAGGTAGATGGATTCACACTCATCTCACACCTTTACCTTGATAGAATGGTGGTAAAAAAAATATATATAGTAACTGTTGAGAGGATCAAAGCTGTGGACGTGATTTGGATGTGTTGAGGCAAGATGCAAATCTGTAAGCTAGTAATGTAAACAATGACTACCCTAGAAGAGAAAGCTGATGCTGCCATAAATCACAGTTTAATCACAATTTGATGTTTTTTTGATTGTACAGTATAAAGAACCTACAGTGTGAGTCCTAGCCATACAATGTCAGGCAGACAGTAATAAAGAAAAAGGCAAGACAGTGCACCATCACTCACAAAAAAAAAAATAATAATAATAATAATAAGTTATACCTGCTATAGAAATAAAGAGAGAAAAACTCACGATGTGGTAACAATCATCCCTGGACCTAAACCCCATTGAGAACCTCTGGAAAGAGAAGGAAGATACACTATCCATGTGATTACAGTTTCAATGGATGTGGATGAGTTTTTAAAAGGTGATATCGAAGAGCGGTTCCTGTTTTTTTAAAATACTGTAGCATTTGTTTTTTGTTGTCTTTTTAAAAGGTCTATAGGACAGAAATATGAGAGTGTATACTTACAAACCCCATTCATTTGGGCGGACCCACCCATACAGACGTCCTTATCTGTCCATTTTTCCGGGAGGGTCAGCTATTCCCACTGTGGTGTGTTTTCATTGTCATTGTTTGAAATGTTTGAGATGTACTAAGAAAGTGTGTGCATATCAATGACAAAACAGGACAAGGAGTCCGTGCAGAATGTCTCACACGAGTGTCAAGAGAACAGAAATAAACCCCCCTGTAACCAGCAGTCTCACCCTGAGGATTACATTACAGGAAAATGGTCAAGTGATGTGCCATGAAGGTGGGGGTAGAATCACAAGACCCTCTCCAGGTTATAGCTCATCTTTTAACCCTGAGAAAACAGCTAGATCTAACAAAATCTTTACACAGGAATGATTCTTGAAATTCTGATTAAGTACTGCATATGAACGTGAATAATCATCACAGGATTAAGCACAACAGTATAATGTTTTCTAAATCGACTATTTAGAAGCATGGCAAGAAAAAAACCCTCAAATTTGGTACAAAACTGTTATTTTATTAGCGTAATGAATTCAAAACAAAAATTTCACAAAATTCTTTAATGAAAATAATTACCCAAACCTAAAGTTTGTTACTTTTAGTACCGAATATGTTCATGAGAACAAGCTAAAGACAGAGTAACGCAAAATAAAGTAAAGTGTCCCTGCTCTATTTGTACAGGTTATAAGGCCAAACCTTGTAGTGAAGAGAGAAAATCTGCTATATGACGTCACGTGACCAACGCGAAAAACAGCATAGCTGACTTCCTGCGTGTGCTACACTGAAGAGCATAACTCGGATTGAAGCCGAAATGGTTAAAATTGTTGGCTTTATGGCTGGTGTCTTCAGAGAAAAGTTAATAAATGTATATCATTTATTTATACAAAGATGATATATATAAACATGAACAAAGCCTAAACTTTGAATATTGTCATCTTTGGGCTCTGTGGTAACAGCGTGTGTAAAAAAATAAAGAAATCAAATTTAAAAAAAATTGAAAAAGACATTTTTAGACGTTTAAGGTTCCCATGGGTGCTATGTCACAGTCCCCTTCGCTATTCACCTGAGCAAGGAGGAAGTGCTTTTACCTGTTTTGCCGAATGCAAAAGTAGGTTGCACATATTCCGGCTTGACAGCCACCCAGAAAGGTTTGTCATTGTCTATAGATGCCACAAGATGGCAGCAAAGCACTTTCTTTCTATTAGACATGAGTTTGGCCTGAGCACAAAAACAGCAAAAATATGAGCTTTTCAGCAAATAACAGAGGATATGCTCCTCCCCAAAATCCGGGAAAAGGCAAATCCACGAATACAGAAATGTGACTATGTGGGGGTTCACAGTTCTGTAATATACAGTAAATCTTCCAGTCGAACACCCCTGAGGTCGTACAAATTGAAATTTTCTGGATCAAATACACCTAAAGATACCAATGTCCACTTTCCTACTAGCCATTATATTACGTTACTGACTCAGTGACCCATAGATAGTTTCATTTTTTTAAATATCACACTACTACAAACTACTGTCATTTTCTCACTTACTGTACCTTATGTTGAACAACTAGCTGTTACCAGCTAAACAGCTGTTAACTTCCACCACTGCCAAAAGTGATCCGGACCTTTCTTTGCATCATCTTGAAAAGTTTACCACCCTGCTTTTTCTGGTGTCAACCCCACGAGGAGCCCTGCCTGCCTGTCGGACCGCTGCTGGGATCTTCTATCACGCGATCAAGCCGGCGGGCTATCAGATGGTGGCCAACGCTAACCCTCCTCCCAGGAGCAGAACATTTGGCAGAATCTTAGCATTACAGAAAGAGCACAAAATGGGCGGATTGGCGTGAATAGCTGTTAGTTAGATTCCACGGAAAGAAAATGTGAGAAGGTGAGTTAGCGAATAGTTAATGGATTTGGGGTTTTCTGTATTTGAGTTTTATTTTGCTTTAGGCTACTGTATATTCACTTACTTTATACTTGTATGACAGTTGCTAAATGACTGTAATTTGAATGATTGGTGAACGCCACCACAACTCATCTCTGACAAACTAAGCGGGTGGTAGGACATATTTGGCCAGTGTGTTACTGGCTTTTCACACATCTACCCTGCAAGTGTACATCCATCAGTATCAGCCACCCGGGTTGAGAGGGGGAGAATTTGCTTGTCCTAAGTGCACCTCCCATGACCGTTTCCTGCACTCCCAACAACCTGCCCGAGGATTAACTGCCGGTCACCCCACTTGGCCCATACTCGCTCTCCTCTGTTTATCTCACTGACCGCTGCAGGTCTGCCGCCTCAGCGTTTGGGCTGATCGGACAGGAAAGCCCTCTGCCAGCTGCCGACAATAACAAAGTCCACCTTAGTCGCTGTCAGCGGATGGGGTGTTTCTTTCATACGACCATGTGAGAAGAAAGAGGGAAAACACTGGATCTGTTCAATAAAGAGCAAATGTGGGCATGCCAGCATACAAGTTTGAAATCATCAGATTGTAAAAGCTAGTGCATTTTTGTATTGTACTGATGGTTTGGTTGAGATGTGATAAAGGTCAAATGAAGAGGTGGACTACAGTAAGTCCCCACTGAAGGCCCCGGTACCAAATGCACAGCCCACCACTGGTATACTACAGTACAAAGCTCACACAGCTGCTAAAGAAACTCACTCAGTGGGCTCAACCTCTTACACACTGGTTGTACTTCCTTTCCGGGGTTGCGCACGGCATGTGTAGTTTCCTGTCGGAGCCACACAAAAAAACTTTCCCTCATAACTTTTTCTGCATTGATTGCCTCTTTTATATATGTATTGTCTTTTCCCACCAACACCTTAACAAAACATCACAGCGCTGTACGCCTCCCCTACTTCCCTGTCCTCTAGTCTACGCTCCACACCACATCTGTTTTTTTACTGTATGTGTCTTTGTGTGGCAAGACCGCAGACACACACCCCACAATAACAGACAAACTAGTTTGAACCAGTGGGCTGCAGCCCAACGACACCCCACAGAAACACACACACACGCACACACACACACTCTACATACATGCAAGTGACTCCTCACACATCACTGTGATTTCAACAGGCATTGCGGTTTGTTGTGCGTTCACACACACGGGAGCGATTTAGCCCAAAGACCGATCATTTCGCATGAGTAAACCTCTTGCAATTAATCTTATATAAGTGTACGACTCATGTTTGCGTACACTCTTATGCACCTGTAACTTATACCGCACGTATCCATTTATGTGTTAAGTGCCATAGCATTTCAGTGCTGAGTAAAGTAACGCAGATGGAGGAATGTTCACGTGCTTGTGTACCCAGATTAAAAAACTATGTATCTGGAACATAATGACAAGGCCACATCTTTTATATATAGGATAAACTCTCCACGGAGAGGCTACCAATACTTCCATAAGCACCTCTATTCAAGTTTTTATATAGAATATATCGCCATGACGATGTGTGTCCTACGTTGAGTTGTGACATAAGTTTGAATAACGCAGCAGCGTCAACAACATGTCAGTCAGCAACAGTCTGCAGTGAGGGGGAGGTGAGATTGGCAATGATGAGGAGACGAAGGCACACGCGTGAACACATGCTTACACAGCACACGCCCACACACACACACACACACACACACAGATGCCCACTATATTGCCATATAATCTCGCAAGTTTGACTGTGCGGGTGGAAAATAGTGTATGCTACATGTCCAAATCAGGTCCAAATTCAGTCAATGACAATTCTCCAATACACAAAAAAAAATATTAATGCTTACTGGTTAGTAAACTAAATAATGTGTGTATACTCAGCACAGGACTGGGGAATCCCTGAGTAACTGGATATTGTTGCAAGTTGTTGGTATTGAGATACTGGAATTATGTCTAAAAACTAAAGATCTAAATCTATCTATAAAACATCTATGATACAGCACAATATCTATGCAACTGAATAACACCATATGACAACATAATTCATGTTAAAATCAGCTAATTCATAGTTAAATAGAACATTTACTAACATGATTTGATTTGGAACAACAAGCAACAATGACAGTCCTGATGTGACAACTTTCGATTTTACGAACCGCATGCGACGCAAGAATAAGCACACGAAGATATTCTCAGTTACTGACGTACTTCATGTTTTTTCTGTTTTATAATTATGGCCAAGAAGTGTTTTTCATACAATTATATACTGCAATGAAGACCGGAACTGTGTCATAAACAGAGGACCCCGTGTACGTTCATTATTCGAGGCTGTGGGCACTTTGTTTACTATACCATACTAAAATCTGTTCTACTTTTGATGGTGTTGAGACTCCCAAAAGCAAGAGAGGTTTTTATTAAAAATTAGACTTAATCCATGGCTACTTTGTAAACATCTACTATGTGACATCGTCCAAGGCATTTTTGCAAATATCAACATTTATATCCTCCTGTGTTACCTCCCCTGTGTTTATTCAGGGGGCAGTTGAGGGAGGGAAACCTTGTCCGAGGCCACGATCAAACGTCAACAACAGAGCGGATGAGCGCAACAGCAAAGACAAACAAATATGACATAAGGAGACGATTGTGTGGTGGGAAAAAGGGGGCCGGGCCCTCGATGCAATATCAGATCTCACGGCTCGCACACCTGGCAGTGGCACCCGGGCCCACCCTGCACCCCATTTTTGTCACATCACAGTTAGAAGCGCGTGCAAGCAGTAAGCAACAATTATCATTCCCTTATAGCTCAGGGTGAGGATGTGGTTAACAAGGATCAGATGACACAGCAATGCTGCACTTTTCATAATTGGCATAAACCAGCCTAAGGGAAGACTAGTACTGTTCAAATACACCTCATAAAAGCGATAAAAATCAACAGTATCCTCACCTCGGCATCTGCTCACAAAAAAAACAACTCCACCAAAATTGCAGGAAGAATCACTTCGTTAACACTCAAAGATGCAAGAAGTCATTAAGACCATGACATCATGCTTAAACCTTTTATAATAAAATAACAGATTCTTTCTGCGGCGTTTTTTGTCCAGGAGGAGAGACTTGCAGGAGTCATTAAGAGGCTGCCAAAGGCAAAGAAGTGGACGAGCGAACCCTCTACAAGGGACACATTTAATAAAACACCTGTCCATTCCACTAACATGAAGTCAACATGGACTAAAGTATTTCGTTTGTTAACATGTGGGCGCATGTTGTACTTTTAGACATACTTTCTAGAAGGCAGAAGGAACTACTGCCATTCATCCAGAAAAGCATTTGTGAGGACACAATTGCCGTTCAAGTGCATTCCGAAGGTGTAAGATGGGGCTGAGGTCAAGGCTCAATAAGTGCTTTCACACCGCAACTCATTCCCATTGGAAAAATTCTAATGGCTCTTCAACATGAGTTGTTGGCAATTGTTGGCTGAAGCCACAATATTCAGCTAAGGGGTTATCCTAAGACTTCCAACTAGCCTTGTTTCCACTAAGTGGTACACATTGGTGTGGTTCAGTTTGACATTGTAGGCATTCTATTGTGTTTCCATTGTAAAGAGTGCCAAAATATCAACCCAAAAAGCAGATCACGTGCTAGCTTAGTCTTGAAATGTCACACAGCAGGTGCATCTCAATAAATTTGAATACAGAGTGAGCCCTGCCGCGTATACCGAAAAAACAAGAGTAACTGACACTCAACCAGAAAGACATTTATAATTGCCAATAAATTGTAAATATACCACTAACTATGACACTAAAACAGTTAAATATGATTTAAAACTCATTTTACAAAATTTCCCTTTAGAATAAAGGATTTACAGATGATTTGATGTTGTTTTTTTTTTTTTTAAATAATATACTCTGTAATGTCCACTAACAACCCAAACTTAACTTGTGTTTTATGAAATTGCATTGTCCCCTTTCAAATAAACTGATTAATAATAATACTTAGCTCCTCCCTGACATGCAAAGAGTGAGAGAGAGAGAGAGAGAGAGAGAGAAAGGGAGTCTAGCTGAATCTGAATATAATCACTACAACATACTTCCTTGACACCAATTCCTATTTAGACTGAGCATTGGCAGCATAGTGCCAACAAAGAACGTTTGAGAAAGAGTACCAAAAAAAAAAAACGCTAGAAGGTGAATTTGTGAATGGTGAACCCAATATGGGGGCAAATGTATTGTAGAAATGTTGATTTATTTCAGTATTCCTACTTAAAAAGTGAAACGCATTAATTTGAGGTTTCAATTAGCTGTTAGCTGTAATCATCAAAATAATAAAGAAATAAATTCATGAAATACTGTATTTCACTCTGTGGTGAATCTCTCTGAATTTCACTGTTTTCACTAAACTACTAAAATAAAATGGGGTTTCCATGTTATTCTTTTTTTTTTTTTTTAGATGCTCCTGTATTTATGAAACTAGCTATTATCATCCCGCCTACACATTGTGCTGAAGAAAGGCAAGTCTGATCAGAGTTGATCTCTGGCCCATTGTGAATCGAAACCTGGCCTATGATTCATCTTCCACCAAACACCTTTGTAGAAGTTGATGTCAACAACTGCAAAATAAATAAAATTAAAATAAAATAGGCACTATGGGGCTCATCTCTGGCTTTTTTTCTACATGCACACAAAAACATCTCAGAAACTCCCACTTCGTCCAGGGTATCTGCGATGAGAGAACAACAAGGCTCGTTCGTCAAAAGGCACCCGCCTGCTGTACACATCTGGTAGCAAAGGCAGGCCATGCACTACATGTCACATGAGACAAATGACTGCTGGGTGCTTCAAGGTTTCAGAAGCGCCCTTCATTTGTGTTTATGTGGTTGTGTGTGTCAACTATGAGAAGCACGCTCTTGATGATGCGGAGCATGCGAAGACAGGCCACAACTGCAGAAACATGATGAATGTGTGTTGTTGTGCTCTTTTTCTTGCCCAATGTTCACTTTGCTTGGAGGGACTCGGTATTGATGAAATTAGGTTAGATTGAGATTTTAACGAGGTCCTGTCACACACATTTAAAAAGACACACACACAACACGCACACACTAAAGCAAATAAACAACCTCAATTTCCTAGAAGTTAATGGACAAGCTCCAATGAATGTTGTCCAGAAATTTCTCCCCGCCTCCCCTCCCTTCTGAACCCACTTCCTTAAACGGTGCCGCCTTAGCTTTGGGGCTGCACATAAACAGATTTAGAGGTGTGTCACTTTTCACCAATGGCGGCTCGGCCCGACTGCCGGCGACAGCCAATGAGAGCGGCCGACTCGCCCTGCGTTAACGACGGTTGTTGTTTAGCTGCATCCTGTTTTCTGTGAGTCTCCACCGTGATGGATGGGGGAAGTAAAGAGGAGGCCGGGTCAGGCATTAATAGCCTCTGAGTGCTTGCCCACAAATAGGAGGGGGCTAATCTCAATTTCACAAGTGTGTGTGTGTGTGTGTGTGCGCACACACACACACACAAAAGAACTGAATTACACAAAAATATGCACAACATTCACATGCTCTTTATTGCTATCTATCTTTCTACCCCTCCATTCCTGTTTCCTCACACAGAGTACACTTTGTTTCTTGCGCATAAAAATCACTCACATCATCCCTCGCTCAGATTTTACACACACGTCCACGCACACACATGCTGATTAATTCTGGTCACAGGGTGTGGAGGCTTGGCAGTGAGGGAACAACTGTGTCCCAGTGCAAACAGGACACCTAGCAGTAAACAACACGAGGGTTATAGCGCTGATAATCCTGCACTCCCCACATCATGAGGATTACTTTTTCCTAACCTCGTTCTCTGTTCAGTTCTGTGAAGTTTCAAAGTATCACTGGAAAAAAAAAAAAAGTACGCACCATCGGCCTCTGCCGCAACAATCTGCACAAAGAAAACATCCATGGATTGTTTTTCCTCACTTGTTGCCAAATGTGAGCAATGGGTTCGAGTTGCACAATGACTAATGCAGTTGTTTTTGCAACTGGGAGTCATCAACAATGAGAGTATGCAGGTAATGAAAATTACATGTAACACAATCAAATATTAGTCCTGTGCCATTCTTTCCTTTCTCGCATCTGGGAGTAGTGAAAATGTCTGAGACCAAAAGTGGAGCGATGACAGAATGTTTGGACAGAAGGTCTCGGCAGGATGGTTACCTTTACACACCTGCATTCCGAAACGCACGGTTACATGTGATATTTCACAGAGGTTCCTTGATTCAACAAAACCTACTTTTCCTTGTTGACCCATATTCCATAGAACAAGCACAAAATGTCACTTATACACCAAATGGCACTGGTGGTTTTTAACATAGAATTTATTATAGACTACTAACAATCACCTTGACCAACATGATTGTTCAGTTGTTCACACTATTAAACCCTCAATGTGTGTGTGTGTGTGTGTGTGGGATTTTGGAAGATTTTGGCTGAATTCTGAATTGTATGACTGTGATGGTTCTTTGGCCACCGAGGTTATATAAATAAAATTTTCTAACATGCATTGTTTTCATTGTACAGCTTCCTTGGCCTATTGCGGAGATACACTGCACCTTGCCTGTGGGTTTAGTACACCAATCTTACGACAGCTAACAGTACCAATTTGAAAAAAAATATTGACATTCAGATATAAATGCGGTGTCGAATAGCGCATATAGACCACGGGTCTTAGTATAGCTCATGATATAAAAAGGTAAACAAACAAAGGCTGCTTGAATGTCTACAAAGGGACACTGCAAAGGAAAATAAGCAAAGTCCCCATAAAGATAAGCAAACACCAGATGGCCAAAAAGGACTCGGAGACAGAAACAGAACAGTTGGAGTGTTTAAATACACAATGATTTGCAAGAAATTGACCTATTTCTCCTGCTTAGGGGTGTGGGTAATAAATCATAGCCTCTTCTTTCAGTACGGGTTACAACATCTCCACTTGTTGCTCGGACATGGAGGAGACATGTTACATAAGTTATCGCGCATGTTTGCTTTCCCGCTGCGCAGCTTCAAGTATATGAAAAGGGGTCCATATAGAGTTCCTTCCTTCCTTTCCTTTCAGCCTGACGTCAAGTGACGAGAAGTGAGCCAATAGGGCCTTTGACGCGTCCCTGAATCGGGCCAATGAACATCGGAAAGCGAGTCACTGAGGGATATCCTGAGGCGACCTCCTGATCCAGAGGGCCTCTTCTCACAGCAAATGGAACTGAGAGATTAAGGCTAGACGACATTTAAAAAAAAAAAAAAAGATAGAGTGCAATATCACAGCTTTTTTTTTTTTTTTTTTTTTTTTTTTGTACAGAATTTACTGCAGCTATCCATCTATCATGGAAATCTCCAATGCGGTTTATACTACTTACAGTAATGCGCTCGCATGTGGGAAAGGAGAGCCACAACTCCGGATGCCCTTTTCAGGGCATCCGTTTTATTGAACGCAACAGTAAAACACAATGAGCATCCTTACCCAGGAGTTGCTGTCGGCCAGCGCTCACGTTCACACACAGGGTCGCCATCGCACGCCAACCCACCGGGCCCCGCCTCTTAAAGGCACATATCTAACGGACAGACATTACAATACGAACAGTATTTTCTATACAGTCTATATGTTTGCATTTCACTGTATTCACCAGGATGTTCGGACCGATGGTTAAATAAAATGAGCTGACCGGGTGTCTCAAGATTTTGTGTGCATTTTGTGTTGCCACCTTTACATGCCTGGCTTCCTCAGGGCCTCCCAGTGTTTACTGGTACAGAGGAACAGGCGAATTGTCTGGCAACCAGTCAGCACGGACTATTAACAAACTGCGCTGAAAACCTTTGCCTCATCGATCTCCCTGTGACCTAGAAATGTCTCTCAGAAGAGTACAGCCAAGCTGAACCACCCCTCAACTATTTCTGCTCTTCTACACTTGTTGTTCAAATGTTTGGAAAAATAATCAGTGACAGTCTGCTGGAGAATTACAGCCCGGATAGTTCTTGTTGAGCCTCACTTCTCTGCCGCCCAATTCAAAAATGCTCTCGTGTACTTTTAACAATGCACTGCATTGTTTCTAAACTTTTGCTCATACTTATGGTGTAGAGCGCTAAGGCGCAATTTGGCCCCATGAGATTACAATCAGGATTTGAAACGTGGGGCTCATACTCGTTAATCGCCATCAGCACAGACGCACTTGAAGGTTACACTAAGCTCTGGCCTGGTTGCCGTAGCTGTGACCATGTTGCGCGGCATCGTGTGTTATTTAATGCATTGCGTCCAATGGTTAACAAAAAAATAGATGGGATATGGACCATAAAAGTGACTATACATTCTCAATTAAGAGCATAACTTGAAACACGAATCAAGCATGAATCAAGAATAGAGTGGTAAGTCAAGATTCTGACAGTCGCATTAGTCTGAAAAGGAACGTTCAACATTCCGATGAAAGACAATCCCTTTATCTCTGCAAATTCCAACTCTGGGAAGCATTTTTACCATCTGCAGAGAGGTCTGGGATATGGATTAAGCTTCCTTGTTACCAGTAAGAATGAAATGAGACGGAGGAAAAAAACAACAACAAAGACTAGCTATCAAACCAAAACACAAACTTCGTAGAGAATTAACATTGGATATCAATGGAACAAGCCTCCAATCAGAATCAGAATTACACCGCCCGTCTGTTATCGTCCATGAACCAGGAAATAAGCTGCGAACAGCAGGTCAAACAAATGCGATGACCGAAATTCTTGTCGTTACAGCATTAGTAAAACAACAAATCCAATTGTGGATTAAAACTTTTGCGCAGTGCTCCAAATAAGGTAGTAATGGGTCCAGTCATTAGCGTGTTTTCCAGGTTACAAAGGGCTTTAACAGCTAGAACAATGTTGTCTACAGCTGACAATATGTGAGCTTTTCAATTCTAGGCCAAAACAAATGGCACCATTTCTTGAGAGCTCGATTTAGACAAGCCTGCACGTTAAGTCGACATGATGTGTTCATTGTGTAACCGTCCCAATTCCTTAAAAACATGTCTGCAAAGCGTGACAACAACACTCGCGTGGAATGCAGGCACGTGGAGCTGTACAGTAATGCATCCAAGAGGAACGTGCCGTCCCACCACGGCGGTCTAATAAACCCGAAAGGTATGATAGATGGCATCAAGACGTAACGGTATGTCTCGTCCAATTAAAGGTGGTCAGACATGAAGTCAAAGGTTTTGAGGGCCAGGGAGGGTTGGGGATGGAGGGGGACAAGTTGGTGAACTCGATTTGCACCAAGTTTCCGTTTTAGTCAAGACATTAAAATACGTTGAACTGTCAACTGAGAAAAAACGGAAGGGAGTCAGCGTTTCCTCTTTTACGCACGCGTCCTCTGGGATGTCACACACGTGTGATCATGTAGAACAACACACACATAAGTGATAATAACAGAGGCTCATCGTGTAAGATGATCATTCATGTTGCATCATCAAGCGGGCACATGTTTTGGCGCAAATGCCTTTTTCGTTCATGAGGGCCATTATGATTGTGAAAACCATACACAGTAAATGTATATTCACATCATCAAATCATATCATATTATTACATATTGCAAAAATTTGTATTTGAACTCAGAAGTCACAGAAAATAGTGTCAAGGTAATATTGTAGTATACAACCATTGTCCAATTTATGTTAAAAAGGGATTTGATGAAAACAAATCCTTGTAAAACCGTTAACAATTTAAAAAAAAAACACTAAAAATAGCAATTTTGGATCAGCTTTTCTACAAAAATGAAAAGAACAAATCCGTTTAGCAAGAAACATGAACAAGGCACAAGTTATTTGTTCTAGTGGGCCACATAAAATGATGTAGTGGGCCAGATCTGGCCCCTGGGCCTTGAGTTTGACACCTGTAACCTATGACATGCCATCTGTCTTAAGTAGGAATGTGCAATACAATTAAGCACTATATTTTGATTAAACTTACTTGTAGGAATGCAACTGTATAATTAGGAATAACAACAATTAGTATTAATTCACAGCAATTTTCTCACGTGTAAAAATGTTGCAGCTTTATTTATTTATTTATTTTATTTTTTTTCCAAAATCTCTGCTCATCTCTGCCCCACACATTAGCCTCCGCAGCACAAGAGTCGAGGTCAGAGGTGAACGACTGTGGGAACACGGCGGTCCTGTAGCGCGAATCTGTCGTCCTTCTGATGAACGGGCCAGTAACATAAACAAGCACTCATATACACAGAAGCTCGGGACAATGCAGCCCGAGAAAAGCACACAATAGCTACACGGCCGCACGGCACTGCGACTGAAACAATACCATGCACGCTAAAACAACACGGGAGCACAGGACTAAGCCGGCACGGTGATGGGCGAAGCTTGAGACAACACCAAGCGCGCGCGTGCGCGCGTGCGCGCACACACACACACACACACACACACACACTCACCATGCAAGCGAATGGGAAATGGGTCTGTTGACGTGCAATGTCGTCGAGCCAGAGCGAGGTCGCCCGGCCAATATAATACAGTCATGCAGACACAAACAAATAATGGTTTCACAACTACTATAAGTGACTCATTAAGCTGCAGTAATATTTTCATTTTTGTAATTTTTCACAGAGGATTAAGAATATATGCCTGTGAGTAATAGTACATTGTCTGTCTACATGTGTTGCAGTACCATTTGTGTTCAAATATCCATTGCTTGAAACACAGCCACATAGATGCGACTCGTTAGCGCATCTTTAGCATTTCCCATTATGTGTTAGCATTAAGCTGGCGGACTTATTGCAAAGTTAATTGGTTGTTTAAAGTTGGTGTTAGATGTGTTTGTTCTTTCTTTGATTTATGTTTAGTTTGACAGTAATGACCGTAAACATCAACTGGGGGTGGCATTAAACAGCTTGAAGGCACTTTTTTGAAGAATGCTTCTTGATCTGCCAAACTGCTGCCTGTTATGAAGTGAGTCGAGTTGTTTGGCGCCAGCATACTGTACATCACTCGTATGTCAAGTTTTTGCTCGTGAGTCAAAGCAAAAACAACAAAAACAAAATCAACCAAACGACAGCGCGTATCTCTACAAACTCATAGGCTGGCTAACTTGCACATCACGATATCACCGTTTGTTGTAAAAACCTGTTAAGAACTCGCTATTAACTGCTAGTTTAAGCGATATAGCAGGGAAGCTATATCTGTAAACAATCAGAAACCATAGATCTGTGTTCCTAAGATTTTCTTTGTCTGTTTCACCAGGTTGACCAATGTGTCGAGCTCAGTGTGGTTTGTATCCTAATAGGGGGCTACCTTGGACTTAGGTCTGGGCTGCACCTAGTGAGCTGTTGTGACCTGATCCGCAGATGACTGTAAATTCTGCACGCTCCCTGCTATAAATCTTACGGGACATGTAAACACACATGGAAAGGCAGACATTCAGAACGCGCGCGCACACACTCACACGCACACACGCGCACAAGCTGGATGACAGCCCAGTGACCAGGGCAAAAGGAAAATATCAAAATCATGCGGAGCATTGCAAACGTTCATGCCCAGTACATGGAAAATTCCCACCCCACGTCGAGCCAACAAAGGCAGCACGTGGGCTCAGAGTGCCCTCATGTGGCCACACTGGTAACTGCAGAAGGCAGTAAAAGGTCCGTTGTGATCCATTAAAAAAAAGGCCAGAGCAAGAGGGTGAAGGACAAAAAGGTCTAGATTGACTTTATTGCCTTCATTCATGAGTTCCCTCAAATGAATCCTGACCAGTTGCCATGTTAACTTATCACCTCTAGATATGACTAAAAGCATTTGCGTGCCTCATTATTTGAACATTACCCTTACCCACCCGATGAAGCATCTGATCTGTCTTCTAGCAGGAAGCAATGGGAATAAAGTAAAATAAAATACAACTTAATTAATACCGCAATGGGATATTGCAGCTTTACAGCAGCAAAGGTGACAGTACCAACACACTCGAACTCAATAATGTGTGCCCGAGACAAAGAAAGAATTTTAACTCGTGGAGGCAGCATGAGGTGCATCGACGCATTGCCAAACACGAAAACCCTGGTGCATCGACAATCAAAAGGTAACACTTTAAGCCAACGCTAATCTGTGCATTAAAACTAAACTCATTTTACCAAGCACCAAAACTGCCCAGTTCAAACATAGGCATTCAAGAGATTCTCAACTATTTGTATACAAGCAATAAAAAGTCAATTTTCGATCATTTGCCCCCTTTAACTGTATATATGCCCTTGTTAATGTTGCAGAGAAGCTAAAGAAAAAAGCAAAATACACTCCCACATCTGTGAACGCCCTTCCAAGAAAGAAGCCGAGCCATTGACTGTACATGCTAAACAGTAACACTCATAACAATGTTCTAACTTCATCATTTATGTGCATGCAAAACTTAGGCAGAGCACTGCCTATTAACACTAACTGTTTTTAGCCTTGCCAAATGGCAACGCAGCTATATTTAACCGTTATGTGTGATTCATGCAAAAAGAGCTGCAGGGTGTCATGGAAGTGGCGAGATGCCACCACATACAAAACCCGCCTTTCACAGGTGTGATTAACAAGGTTAATAATGGCTCAGTTCCATTAGTATCTTCATAAAGCATGTTTCTAATGCTTGCCAGAGCCTTGGAAATGGAGGCCTTAAATCCAACAATCATTGATGTTAGTTACCGCGTCTGCGGTTTTCATGCGACAAGTCGAAATCTTGCGACGGGTCGATAAAAGTGATTCACGTGGTGCCTGAAGGCGATGGTGTGGAATACTTTCGCATGTTAAGCATGTTGTGCTGCAAAAAGCGACTGTTCAACTGATTTATGACCAAATCAGCTCACATTTCCACTGGCAGCGTTAAAACCAACAGAAAGGAGGATTTAATGCATTCTTGGGAGACATGTTCACCGAGGAAGCATTAGAGGGCGATAATAAATCATTTTCTTGGAATGTAATTTCATCTGGGGACTGCTATATAAATATCAGAGAGGCTTGTTTATTTTCTTTGCAGAACGGCTCAGCGCTGCCCTGCACATTTAAATGCACGCGTGAAACTCAACGATTGCATTCAATTGACTGCGCTCAGACATTTGAAATACATGTTAAATGTTGACACTTAGATTGTAACTGTGGTTTAAACTAGGGACCGACAACTGATCACACAAATTCCACCTGCCATCAAGTCGACAAACCGGGAAATGAAATAACAACCCTAAACCAAACGCTAATTTGTGCACCCAACAAAACATTTGAAATGAGAGCAGGGGCTTGGGGAAAATGGGTGTTTCTCCACAATAAGTGAACTTGAAAGTGGTTTGGTTGTGTGATGATCTCACACAACCTAGCTGATCATGTCATGGCCGGAGAGAGAAAATGAGTTGCACTGAGGCAGAAATGCAGAAGGGCTCTCTTAAAGACATCTTTTAGAAATAGGTGACGTAGAGTATATATTCGTCAACTATGCTTTTTTAACGGGTACGCGTGAAGAAGGGTCTTGCACAGCTTGTATGTGAAATTCAAGTTTGGAAACCACTGTTATGTCTAAGAGATCCCTGTAGATGGCGGTGTTGCATCGCTTTGGATTTCAGATCAGCACAACTTTTGAGCAGAAGATAAAGATTAGGGGGTGAATCTCGGCTTGTCATGTCGATTATGAGGGAGAGAAATGCCGACACGTTGGAAGTCGGACAAGTTGAGGCACCTGACACTCCAACAGAGTATGCATATGGATGGAATACTGTGTGTTATGGGAGTAAATGACTTCTCCTGGTTACCCAATTGTCATGCAGTGTGTCAAACCAGGTTCAAGAAAAGCAAAACCCAATCTTGTCTTTCTATTGTAATTTGTTTTTTTTCCAGGTTTGTTCCACCTTCTACTTTATTCCCTTCTCCACTTCCAAGTCGACTAAAGCCTGACAATTCCGCTTCCTTGTGCGTCTCTCCCTCGCTCTCAATTCCTGAATAGCACAGCTAGAAATAAATCACCCTCAAGTAAGAGTGCCAACCAACCAACCGACCGACCGACACCCCCACCTCGCATTTGCACTCCATGTCACTGGTGCCATGACGACTGCTAACACTTTGCAAAATCAGAAACTCGACATGAGCACATCCCTCCGCCTGTGCCAGGATAATGCAGTCTTCACGTGTTTTGGTAGTTTGGGAAACTGGCTTCATAAATATGTAGACGTTGCATATAGTAATCACGACTAAAAGTGAACAGTCCTGCTCTTTTTTATGATTTATTCAGGCTTACCGGATTGACAGTGACCTAGTTGCACAATTCCAACATGGTCTCCCCCTCCTTGTAGCCAGTCTTTCTCCGCGGGCCAAAGCATACTGGGCTGGCCTCACGGGAGGGGGGTCGGTCTGTGGTGTCGTGTGCCCCTCTGGGGTATTATATGTGCTTTAAAAGACATGTTACTCCTTAAAAAACATGCATGCCTTCAGTAAAATTGATTCACTCCTACTGTGAATTTGACCATCATTTCAGGAAAAAATATCAAACTGGACCACGGCATAACTCAATACAGCAAATACAAAGTTTTTAAGCCCGTATGTGAAGACACAATTGATTGTTTTGTAGTTTCAAATATATGACAGTGGCAGCTAGTGGTTATCATGTCTGCCTCACAATCGAGAGGTCCCGGATTCAAATCCTGGGTATTCCAAATTCCTCCCACATTACAAAAACTTGCATGTTAAGTTCAGCGAAGACTCTAAATCAGCGGCGTCAAACTCTTTTCATCGCGATATGAAACATTTTTTATTTTATTTTATTTTTTTTAAATCTGAATTCTACTGCTCACAATGACATGTAAAAAATAAGATACATCGCAGTGGGGAGGGGGAGAGAGAGCGAGAGAGCGAGAAAGAAAGAGAGAAGAGGGGGAAAAAACAAACAACAATTGTCCTGCAGTGTGAACATAGCCATACACAGCTTTAGGTTTCTAACACATCCTGTATATCCACACAGTATTTGACCGTACAGTCAGTGTGCCAAAGGTCAGTCAGTGCCTGCTGCTTGTGAAGCTTTCGCTCCCCCTCGTCGTACAATTTGTGTGACCTGCTCTGCGGAGATCTCTTCTAATCCAAGCAGATCTGTGCAGACCACAAGGCTCTGACGCGCCCAACTAAAAACCGCCTCTCCATTTACTCAGTAAATCAGCACTGCTCTATAGTGAATGGGCAGCGTGCCCATAAACGTGCACATAAAAGCGACACTGACGCAACACGTTCAGACACAAAAGCTTATAAAAAAGGGATCAAGACAGAACATTCCGGACACTGTCACCGAGCTGTTCTCCCGAGCGCCTGCAGCACGGTCCAAACGGACACAACAAAGCTATACCACATATGTCCACAAGTCTGCACATGTAGTTTGTTTATTCAGCCTCAACTTGACATGTCATCACAGACCCTTTTCTCGCCAACATTTATGCAGAACTCATGCATAAAGTCATCTGGTGTCATTTTTTCTGGAAGAGGTGAGTCAAAAACGTCCTTTTTATAATAATGAATGTTGTGTCCTAGCCCTTATCACAAATGTGAAATTATGGCAAAATACATGATAAAATCTATATTTTGCCTCTTTAAATCGATGAAGCAAAATACAATATTTTTTTAGCAGAGTGTGACCCTCAAAAGAAGAATATTACATGAAAACAGTCATAAAATTGTTGCAATTACATTTGAATTATTACAAGAATAAATGTTTCTTTCCCTGACTTTATTCTCTGAGAAACACATTTTTTTCCCCTCTAAAAAAAATACAACTTTATTCTTTTAATATAAATCTTTTCTCTCTATTTTCCATCTTTTCAGTGTGTAGAGTTCTATGTTGTAATAGATAATAATATCTACTTCTCATAGTAGGGCTGGGGAGGGGAAAAAATAAAAATAAAAATCGAATAAATCGAATTCGACCACAGACGATAGGTTGACCAAATTTTTGCCTAGAAACCACGTTTGCGCTACCGGCCACGCTTTCCACACGGACATTTTTTGCAGATGCGCGCACTCATGTCGACCTCACGTCCCCAACATGGCTTTGATTCCAGTTTTCAAAATACTGCAGATTATTTTTTTTTTAATTAAGATAATAGCATATTACAAGTTTTCATAATATTATACTTCATGACTTTATTGTTAATATACTAAAAGCTTTTCGGTTTTCTCCTTTTCAGTGTGGCTCTAATACTCCCTTATAGTGTAGGTTAGCTCGCACAGGTGCAACATCTCTGAGGGTAGCTGAAATTATTGTTATTCATAAATTGCATCCCCAGGTATTAAAACAATCAATCTCGTGCACAGTCTTCCACTTCATACTGGAGGTGTCATAATTAATAAGTACTTGTGAGCCATTGTCCAGAGAAAAACAATGTGACTGGGTAGCAAGTACGGGACAAAGCCTTTCGGGTGGACAAAGCAACGTGTTCCGGGTTATTCCGGGAAGGCCAGTTCGGCATAATTAATGACGCATGAGTGTTTATTGCGGCGGTTGCTGATCCATGCTAAACGGCCATGATTAAGTGACTAAGTGGGGTGTTAAAAAAAATAAATAAAGATCATTTTATGCCTCTGACAGACGATTGTCCACTTTCTGCTACGTTTAACGGAAGACGGATAGCGCAGGAAAAATGAACAAATGCCTCTTTGAAATGAATGTACAATCGTTGGGAAAAATGAGAGGCACTAACCGAGGCTTTGTGTTGAATAATGCATTAGGACATTAGCGAAAAAGGAACCATTAGGAGTAATATGTAATGTAATAAAGTGGCATGTTGAGTTGCAATGATCTATCCGTTTGCAATTCTCCCGTGTGTGGGGGGGGGGGGGGCTTAATGCAAAGTGAATGAGCCATTTGAGAGCTAATTCGAGTGAGACTGGAGGGATAACACAATGGTGCAATTACATAACACAAAGAAGCCACTTTCTGCACTTTTGAAGCAGCTCCTTTCATCGAGCCAAGGGAATATGGTGACCGGGTGATGGAGTCTGCCCACTCCGTCATAGACCCACGCCAATCCCAACAATTGTCTCTGTTGTGTGATTGTGTATCTGTGTGTGTGTGTGTGTTTTAGATTCAGTGTGTTTGTGCCCACTGGTAATCCCGCATGTCTATTTGCATTCGATCAGTGTCTCAAAAACACATTTCAGAGGAACAGGCATAATAAAGTATTTTCAGTGCCGCACGACACTCACACCACAAACAAAATAATACTATGACAATAACTCCATGGAATTATACAAAATATCCTCATAATTACATCTGAACTCATCAGAAATATTATACTTAAGTGATCATTTTACATGAAAAGGTTTGACTCAGAAAATGTGACTTAATACTACATTATTTTAATACAGTAATTACTTGTAATTATGAAAATATAGTTGAACTATTACAAGAATTAATTAAAACTTTTCAAAGAAATAAATGGAAATTTACCAGATTAAAATTTTAATTTCACAAAAATAACCTTGAGATTTTCCATTTTCTGAGCCACTTCTCCTCACAAGGGTCGCGGGCGTGCTGCAGCTTATCCCAGCTGTCATCGGGCAGGAGGCGGGCTACACCCAGAACTGGTTGCCAGCCAATCGCAGGGCACATACAAACAAACAACCATTCGCACTCGCAGTCACACCTACAGGCAATTTCGAGTCCCCAATTAATGCATGTATTTGGGATGTGGGAGGAAACCGGAGTGCCCGGAGAAAACCCACGCAGGCACGGGGAGAACATGCAAACTCCACACAGGCGGGGCCGGGGCTTGAACCCTGCACCTCAGAACTGTGAGGCTGACGCTCTAACCAGTCGCCCACCGTGCCGCCAACCTTGAGATTATAAAATACGACTTACTACTAGTTTGTTTTTTTTGTCGTAATAATATGATGTTATTTTTTTAATATTAGGATTTTTCCCATGTCATTTAAATGTTTTTTTTAAGTGTCGGAAGTTGCAATGACAAAAATGTTGTGAGAAAAGTAATTAACTA
Organism: Phyllopteryx taeniolatus; assembly: GCF_024500385.1. Classification (NCBI taxonomy): domain Eukaryota; kingdom Metazoa; phylum Chordata; class Actinopteri; order Syngnathiformes; family Syngnathidae; genus Phyllopteryx; species Phyllopteryx taeniolatus. Next base: position 12,950,199 of record NC_084519.1, read on the forward strand.
GATAAGAAGATAACATTTCAGCAATATTAAGATTATTGTTGTAAAATGCCAGGAAAAGCTTTTAAAAGCAGACATTTTTGAAGTATTAAAGTTATATTGATGTTGATTTTTTTAAATATTAATTTCATGGATTTTTTTTTTCTTTTCTGTGTGTGAATAAGACGAGAATATTTTGTTTTATTCTACAACAAAAAGATGAGAATCGCCGAAATGTAAATAAAAATCTCAAAATGAGATAATTCATTAATATTTCAAGTTCTCATATATTAATATAGGAATAGCAGTACGAGAGAAAAAAATACACTTGCGTGTCTATTTGCGCTCAATCAATAACACTCTGTTATGTCAAGATCCGACACGAGCCCTCTTGGATGACCGCCAGTTTTTATATGTTGACAAAACTCCCTGAAATGCAAGCACACATGCACAAGGACAGCCCATGGGAACCGGACCTCCTCCTCCCAGCACACACACAGATCCCTATTTTCAGCCTTCACCTAATAACCCTTAACCCATGGGGCTCACTCTCAACACTGGGCCAACATAACACCGCAAACACCATCCCTGGCTCGAGAGATCACTGTCAGGGGGATAAATAACGTTTTCTGAATCTGAATGTAAAATTTGCTTCAACAGCTATCACAGCTTGTACAGTGATTATGAGGAACTTTCTTTATACAGAATGCATGCTGTGAATTGGATGTCATATAAAATCCAACTGCCAATGCAGAACAGGTTTGTTTCTCTTGCAAGTTTAAAGGAACTGCTTTAAGCTCATTTTAACAGCCACACGAGTGTAAAAATAAGTTACCTGTTATGATTAATATGTTAAAAACATTTCAGCCCTCAACTTTAATGTCATACAAAGTTAACAACCAATTAAATGTTACGGATACGATTCTTGATTAACCATTTGCGAACTTTTTTCCGCAGATCCTAAATAACAACTATTCGCTGAAAATCTCACCTAGTCGCACTTTCTGTAACGCCCTGAGACGGTGCCCCGTCTAAGGCGTAACGTTAGCAGAGAAGTAGCAAGTGGTTAGTTAGCAGGATAGAAGATTCCAGGAGAGATCCAACATGCAGATGAGACTCCTTGTGCGGTTGACGCCGGTGAAAGCAGGGTGGTAAACATCTCAAGATGATGATTTGGGTCGCTATTGGCAGTGGCGATTAGCTGGTAATGGCTAGCTGCTCATTGTAAGGTGCAGTAAGCCCCAAACTAAAGATAAGTTGTTTGCAAGATACAATATGTATTTCAGAAAATGAGAGTAACACCGAGTCAAAAATGTAATATAAAGGCTACCAGGAACGTAGGGGGGGGGGGGAATGCTCAAATTTGGCCCGATTATCGATTTGTGTGTACACTGCTTTAGTGCTTTCAGAGGTTTTGTCTTCAGAGGATCTGACGGCATTAAAGATCCGTCTGAGCCTAAAGCCGCCACCCCCCCCCCCCCCCCCCCCCCCGCACCCCCACCCCTCACTGCTAAAGCCCCCCTTCCATTTCTGACAATTGTGAGAAAGGTGTGTGTGTGTGTCTATGTGTATGTGAGAGAGAAGGGAGAGGTCAGAGATTTGGGGTCTTCAACTGTAAGAACCTCGTCCACATGAACAGTGGGATCATAAAAAGCAGCCTTTGGCAAGCCCTGGGCAAATGCAGCTTAGCATAATTCAAAAATACCAGACGGCGTGTACTGCGGTGCGTGGCTAAAACCAGCAAAGCAGCTTTCTCCTTCTTTCATCCCTCTGCCCCTATCCTGCATCTTCCAAAAACACTCCAGCAAAAACAGGAACTGATGTCAAGCGCCAGAACTCCCAATAGCGACATGTCAGCCAATCAAAGTGCTAATAGAGAACTCAGGTCCAACAGGCCAACCCTAATAATTTCCAACTCTCTATCTGACTGAAGAAACACTTCACAAGACTCATTCCAGCTGATGCAGTTTGTAGTTATAATGACCAAATGACGAAACAGAGTTAAACATACACTATAACTATTAACCCTTTGTTGCTCAGTGACTGTTTTTTTTTGTCAATGTCTTTATGTCTCAAAAGTGTTTTCTGTCAATTGACTGTCTGTTGTCGTACTAGAGCGGCTCCAACTACCGGAGACAAATTCCTTGTGTGTTTTTTGGACATACTTGGCAAATAAAGATGATTCTGATTCTGAAATCACGTTGCAAATGTTGGATGATGGAGAGTGTTATGGAATACTTCCAATAAACATGTCCGCTCAAATTGCGTTGTCGGAATGAGACCTTCCAATAAACAACAAGGAGAACAAGGGGCTCCTGTGCTTACTGCTTGTCATGTGGTGGTTTATTCATGAGGAGACTAAGGGTAGCAAAGAACATGAACTGCGGCAGCACAGTGGCGACTGGAGTATAACTAGGTCTAAGGCATAGCAACAAGGTACGCTAAATTTAGCATGTGTCGGTTGTTTGGTCATTTGTATTTGTGTACCATCAAATGTTACAACTTGATTCAAGAGGAGACTGAGGGGGCGGTGATAAAACGGAGCACTGCAACAAAGTGGAGACTGTGGAGCATACAAGTCAGCCTCCAGAACTTAATCACAGCAACAGGCTAAGCTAACATTAGTATATTCGTCATTTCTAGCTGTATATCCTCAAATGTTACAATGATGCAGCAATTTTATTCAAAAGGAGACTAAGGGCAGAAAACAAGCAGGTTTGGGTCAGCAAAGTGGAGACTGCGGAGTATAATACTATGGAGTCCAGTGGCAACAACTTAGGCTAGTGTTAGCATGGGTTTTCTATGTCATTTCTAGCAGAGTATCCTCTCATGTTACAATGACGCAATCTTATTCGAGAAGAGACTGAGGGCAGTGCGCAATGGAGCACTGCAGCAAAATGGAGACTGTGGAGCAAAACACTGCAGCAGGGTAAACTAACATCAGCATGATGTGGTTATGTGGCTATTTTGACCAATGAGCTACCAGGTACAGCAAGCGTAGAACCCCGGCTGACCAGGTACCTGATTTTGCCAGTAGAAATGCATCAGGTGCGAGTCGGTACCATCGATCATTTCATAGAGGAGCGCTGTCCAATAGTGGCATTGATGGTAATCCACTTGATAAAGCATGAGCTGTTTTTGAAGAGGCTCGATGCTTACGAGGAGGCGGCAGATGGCGGCAGATCAATACCATACGTGCTACAATGAAGGGAGTGCGTAGACAACAGGAATAATACAGGCCTCCTACCTGGACGGCCTGCAAAAGCCGGACGCATCGCTCCCTCACGTCTTCGAAAGGACACCGCTTGGTGAGCATGAGCAGGTTGGCCAGGACGCCGTTCAGGTCGCTGCTGGGGGAGGACCCGGACGGCGGCGAGGGCGAGGACGGCGGTACGGGCCCGATGGCCTCCACCTTCCTCATGACCTCTTGGCGAATGTGCTCCATGGCAGCCGTCCTGGAGCCGGGGTCCCGGCTGGCCAGCCCGTCCCACCTGCCCAGAGTCTCCTGGTCTTGCGCGTCCATCCTCTGATATGGAGACTTGATGTGTGTTGTTGATGTACAACAAGGCTAAGGCAAATATTAGCACATGAGATCACTCAAAATGTATATGGTAAAGTAATTACACACGTGTCAAATGTCGACATATATATGTAAACCAGTGAAAACTGCATTATTGGAAAATTAGAGCCCTACAGCAAAGTGGAGACTGTGAAGTATAATAATGCAACGTGAGGTGGGAAAACTAACGTTATGATGTGTGTGTTTTTAGATCATTTCGAGCCCTGCATCCTCAAATATTACAATCACACAAACATTTTATTCCAGAGGAGACTGAGGGTGGCGATAAAACGGCACGCTGCAACAAAGTAGACTGTGGAGTACGAGACAGCAGAGTTCAATATTTTATATTAAAATAAATGTGTAGAATGTACAATGAAAATACGGTAATTCATGTTTGTTCACGTCAGATGACAACATCTGCATTGTCTGCCAAAAGCAATCGAGCAGGGGATTTAAACCAACATCATGCCAGACATTGTTTACCATCCGGATAAATTTGGTCTACCAACACAAAAGAAATCTATTTAATAGAAATAAGAACCTCCGCACATTCTTAAATCTTTTCGTACCACTTGTCGTGCACGTAAATGACAAGTTTGAACACCGAAACGTCATTCTAAAATGTACAAATACCCAAGCCTGCCTGTCACTGAGCTCCATTCAATCTTCTCCCTTGCCATTTTACAGTACAAGTGCAAGGGCACCGCCGCATAGCAAAGACGTGTTAGCTGCTTAAATGTGACAAAAACACAAGTAAATGACTTACTTTAGTCACATTCTTCGGTGCTGGTCTTGCAACGGGACACCTTAACACAGCAGCAACCAGTCTTGCTCGGCCCGCAGTAATATCAGAAGGAGGCAGCAACTCTGGGGTAAACATTTGATTGATAGCCTTGATGAGCCAATGACTAGAGGTATTCCGTGCACAGGGGCGGCCCGGGGACGATTCTGGCAGCTGATTGGTTAATCGTCTGTTACCATGCTCGCGAGGAAAGGCGTTCTGGGAGATGAGTTCTCTTCGAAGCGTCCTGACGCTTTTGTGTAGACCAAACTGTCTTTGAATTAACTACAACTCCCACCATGCAACACGCAATAACGGTCGCCCCTCCTCACACCCCTCAAGTTGTTTATTGCAAATAAAAATGACCCCCAAAAAAACACTGAACAGAAAAAGGGGGGCGGTATTGTACACCCACCACTCTTGGGTTGTTTAGTTTAGATGACGTCATTCCTATTTATGAACCAACGAGTGAGGAAGCGACAGCTAGGTTTAAACGTTATTAGATGGCCATTTTCCAAGTATATGTATTGTAACGTATGCCCTGGTGCAACCTGTAGACTTAGTGGGAAAGTAACATGAAGGTAACAAAAGTACGTTTAATTGCTACGGCCCCTGTGTGCTATACACAGCTTTCGCAACGTTTTAGACTGCTTATTAATTGTTTGTTAGATCTGTTATGCCACCCAGCATATATTGAACAAATATACAAACAAACAACGCATTTGAGTACAAGCAATAGAATTCTGCTACGTGCAACACTCAACTTGTGCACCGTAATTGCAAGATTCCGCATTTCAATCGTGCAAACCTTTGACTCCCCTTGTTATTGAAATCATGCACTATTCTTCCAAATGAATAATGCGTGTCTATGAGGAAATATTTACGAGACACTGACGTCTTTTGATCGCGTAATCGACAAGAAAGTGTGCATGGAGATGGCGAGGGGAGGGCGGAACTAGTGTGCAGGCGGAACAAGAAGCAAGAAGCTGGGAAAAGAGAGGGAAATTTAAACTGTGGGGACCTTGTGTCAAAACAGCCGCTTTAGCACGAAAAGGCTAACTCAGATATAGACCGAGAGTATTGAACATAGACGTAAGCTTTCTGTTCTGACGAGAATAACTCGTAATGTTACAGAATGGAGTTCTGCATCGACCAGGTAAAGTTTCGGGCAGAGCCGTTTTGCTCGGAGTTTATTTAACTGTTAGCCTGGTGTTGTGAAGCTAAAATTTGGTAAACTTTTAGGCTACTGGAAATGTTTTTTGTTTTTTTAATCCATTGTGTAACAGCTTTTTAGTAATACAGTTTTTGTGACGCTCGCGAATTAATCAGTGATTTGCATTTTAACCAACTATGTTAGTGGTGAATTCAGGGAAACAAGGAGGTCGGACATTAGAAATCACCATTCGCTCGACAAACTGGGACAGTTCCGATTTGGGAGAAGAAAAAAAAAAAGAAGTAGATTTTACTGCTGCTAGGGACCACACAGACGAAGAAATGGGACGTCACGACACAATGGCGGCGGCCACCTCTAATATAAAATATTAAAAAATCATCAATATTTAAAAATCATCAAATCATGACAAGCTAACATTTTCAGCTTTTTTTTTTATCAGGTAGGGTAAAACAGTTTCCCAACCTTTGTTAAGCCAAGGCAAAGATTTTGCTTGAGTGACACCACCAAGCAAAAATGTCACAAGAAGTACAGTATATTGAAATAATGACGGATACACAGGTTAATAGTACCTTCTGCCATCTGGTGGAAAAGTATTTCATTGTTCTGCTTGTCACCATTACATAACTGGCATAGCTAGATGATACATAATTTGTAGTATTCATTCATTCATTTTACGCATCACTTATTCTCACTAGGGTCACAGGTGTGCTGGAGTAAATAAAGAATTTTAAAACCAATGAGGTGAAGTTGGGAATTTTCCACGGCACACCGGATAATCTTTCACGACACACTACTGTGCTGTACAACAATAGTTGGGAATCAAGTTGTAGGTGGTTAGTGTCTCTAAAGCGGCATACACTGTTTATATATGGTCATATGTAGGCTCCCTCTGATTGTATGCAAACTAATTACTACAGTGCAGTTATATTTAACTTTGATTAAAAGTTGTCTTCACAGATATTTTCAACACTTCCATGGAGTTATGCCATGTGCGAGACTTGGAGCACTAACTGTTTTTGAGGCGGAACTTGGTGTGAAACGTTTGAGAACCACTGTTCTCGGTCCTTTACAACCTCGGTTTGCATTGTTGTGTGTAGCTTTCAGAAAGCCCCTCCAAAAACAGCTTAACGGGGAGCTACTACAAAATACTGGCCATTCCGAGAGAAACGGTGCTGTCCCCCAAAGATGCAGAGCCCCTGATCAACGGTCCTGGGCTCCAACCGACTAAACAGAACAGCCAGGGTATGCAAGGTGTAGGTTAGCTTTTCTTTTTGTAAATGCCATTTGAAGATATATTTACAGGTACAGTATGCTTTTTTTTTTTCTACTTCCTCCATTTCAGCTCTCGTGGACGCACTAAGGACCCTTCAAAAACGCCTGGAAGCGGAGAAGAACTATCCACAGTTCTCACACGATGCGAAGACGCATGAGCCCGTTGCGATGGCAACCAGCCTGCCTGTGACAGAGGGTGATAACAGGAGCGGTAACTACATGCTCAGGAGTCCAAATGCAGCGAGAAGCATCTAAAATATCAAATACAATGGTGCTTTGAGATACAAGCAACCTGACTTAGCACGGGCACTGTTTGGGTAGTGAACTCACTTCACAACAAGCAGAAGTTTGGCAGATAGTAAACAACGAGAGGGTTCAAGCTGTTTAATGCCACTCCCAGTGGAAATTACTGTCGAACTTAACAGAAAACAAAGAATTATACCTTATGTATTTAAAGCAACCACATACGTTAGCCTTAATGCTAACACATAATGTGAATTGCCATAGACGGGCTAACGATTAGCAGTGTTATAAGGAACAGATATTGGTATATCCTACATGCATGTCTCTATTATACTTCCCCCTGGTGGCCAAGTTCCACACACTAGAAGGAGCAGTACAATGACCACTGAAATGAAGCAGAAATGTGGCAAAAATGTCTATATACAATGGAGCCCGCTATTCGCGGCGGATAGGGACTAGGCCTGACGCCGAACAGCAAAAATCTGCAAATTATTGACGCTCATTAGAATTAACATGAAAAAAATATATATTTTTGAGATTTTTTTTTCCCCTTGGGGAAAAAAAAAACAAAAACTCAAATAAGCGAGGGATCAGGGAATAAAAATATCACAAATAAGCAGGGGGTTCTGCGAATAATGGTTGGTAGGTTTAAAAAAAAAAAAAAAAAAGTATCCACGATTAGGTGAATCCGCGAATGCCGGCCCACAAATATGCAGGGTCTACTGTATTGTATTTATGTCATTACTCTTATGTTTTTATAAAGTACAATATTAAAAAGTGCTAGTCAAGTCAAATTTGTTCTCGCGACACAAAGCAAGTGATGGCTCGTAATTGCGATATGGCCTTGGTTACAGAGCTGGACAACAAGCTGCAGTCTGCCGAGTCTCGCTGTAGGATGATCGAGAGGCAGCTGGACTACATGAGGAGGATGGTGGAGGGCACAAGGATGGACAAGGACGCGCCGGCAGACATTCAGGTATAACCGACAATTGTACGTGAGTTTAAGTAACGGTACTCGCCCAAGCCTTGGTTGAGACCCAACTATTTGTATACAAACATTAAAAATAATGTTTTAAGAAGTGACTTTCAGTTTTGTCCCTGTCAGGGGTCACCACAGCTAGTGCTACAGAAGCAGGAGAAGCAGCCAACCAACCCGGACAACCGAATTCACCACGAAAAGCTGGAGAAACTTGAATCGGAGTGTCTTAAATTGAGCAGAACACAAAACCTGTCCGAGGTAAGACTACTAATTGATTTGTGTTTTTACCTCAAAGTGAGCAACTTTTATTTGAATATTTATTAGTTTTGGCTTTGCTGTTGACAGATGAAGCTTGCGGTTCTGGAGCAGAGGCTTCTGAAGGAGGAACACGAGCGTAAACTTGTGCAGGAGAAAGCAGGCCAGGTAAGTCCAAATCAACAGGGTACTTTTTCCCTTGCTCATACTTGTGCATACAGCAACATCCTCCATATTAAGCTAAGTGTAGTCCAGATGTTTGGCCCTTTGAAATGGAGGTATTCTGCATGAAGTGGCTGTCCTTCCTAACTGTTAAATACTATATATTCGTGCAACTTCTTCAATTCAAGCTGAAATTACATACTATATTATTTCAAATACATTGTGGTACTTCTGGACCTCATTTTATGTTGTGTAGTAAAAACAACTTACCCTGTGCGTCCACAGCTGCAGCGAGAGTTGGACCTCAACCTCCGACTGTCTTCTCCACCTGCTGTTCAGCAGACTAAGCCAAAGAAGGCTCCGCAAAAGCCCACTCTGGTATTCATATTTATGTGGCGCGTTCATGTGAAGCGGGGGTAACTGACTGTGTTTTATCTCAGAAACCCCCCTGGCCGAATGAGACGGTGTCACCGAGGCACAAAAGGATTCCTTTTGTGGCAGGAATGGTAAGAGCGCAATAACCTGAAATGGAGAGTCCGCAGTAGTGCTCCTTTTTTGTCAAACGGCACAAACAGATGCTTGACACCAGTCAGAAATGATCTCCATCAAAGATCTTTGTTCACAAAAAGCTGCTCAATACTGGCAGACAGTCCAATCAAGCAAACAGTGGAATCAAAACAAAGTATAAATCAACAAAATTGAACGGGTAATATATCATAAGCTAACCAGTTAGTGACAAGATCCAAGTCAAAGTTCTTTGTTCGCCAAAGCTGCTAGATACCAACTAATTCTTCGATCAAGGAAACAACAATGGACAATACAGGAAGAACTGAACTGAACTGAACTAAAATCAGTAATATAACCCTAGCCACCTGGTCAGGGACTAGTGACAACATCCAAATCAAAGTCCTTTTGTTAACAAAAAACTGCGAGACACTGACTGAGATTCCTTTCAAGGAAATGGCAATGGAACAAAAACAAGTAGTAGGAATCAGCCAAAATAGAACCAATAACATAACGCGAGTCAGTGATTAGCAGGCTAGTCCTGCAAACCGATTGAACAGAAGATCTAAATCAAAGTTATTTGTTCACAAAAGGTTGGGCAGTACCGACTCCAGCTTAGTGTCCCATCAAGACAACAGGGAAAGATCAAGAGGACATAGCAACCTCCCCAAATAAAACTTAAAGGCCTTCAAATGTACTTTTTGTTATCAATTCCCCGTAATGTTTTGATGCGTTTCGTTCTCCTTCCAGTCGACCAGCCCGAGCCACTCTGTGCACGCCAACGTGCAGAGCATCCTGCACATGATGAAGCACCACCAGCCTCAGCTGTGCGAGCGGGTGAGCGCCCTGCACCGCTCGGGCTGCGGCGCCAAGAAGAGCCTCCGCATGGACGGCCAGCCGGCGGTCAGGCGAGACGCGGAGCCCGAGTCGGACGCCCAGTCGCTCGGCTCGCTGTCCGACCTCCTCCTGGCCCTGCAGGATGAGCTGGGGCAGATGGGCTTGTGAGAACGGCCGAGATTGTTATCCTAACACACACGTTTGTCACATTTAGTGATGTTTGTGTGTATGTGTCAGTGAACATCAGGAGCTGATGCGTCAGATCAATGCCACTCAGCATATGGAGCAGAGGCATGAATTGCAGCGAGAACTGGAAAGTATGGAGGCCAGGATGGACAAAAAAGGAGCACAGATCATTAAACTGAGGAAACACCAGCAGACGGTAGGATGAGCAGGAGCCCCCCAATTTGCATAATAACTCTTGAGGACCTGTATCCATGTGGAATTACTTAAACAATATATCGCAGGCTTCGGGCAGAAACATCACATCTCCAAAACTATCACTTTTCAGGAAAACCAAAATAAAAAAACGGCCTGGCTGCTGAGTAGTAATTTGTAAAAATAACATACCCACCCGAGGACTGGCCAATAGTGAAAATGTGTGGGGGGGGGGAAATATGAAATTGATCAAATTAGGACATGTTGGGACAGGTTTCCGCCTGACACCAGTGGTATATAATACAGTGGTGCCTTAAGATACGAGGGGACCTCACTTATGAGATATTGAAAAACAAGCAATTGCTCTAAATCTGTCATGCCACCTGATGGTTATTAACTACGTTCAATTGAAAAACCTCCATAAAGCATCTTTTTGAAGCCTGATACTTATCGTCATCATACCTTCAGGTCAACAAGTTGACCCAACAACCACGGGTCACCAACAAGGCGGCCAAGAAGCCAAACGCCGTACGGCCATCGTCCACTTCTCCCACCAGGAGCAATCATCATCATCCTCATCATCATCATAACAGGCCGAGCAGCGGAGGTCAGCAGAACCTACACATTCTCAGGGAGACACAGAAGCTGCGCAACAGCCTCAAACAAGACGACATCTGCTGGGAAGCTTAATCGAGAATGATGTCGAACCAGCCTACATGTTTTTTTGTCAACTGTCATGTTGTGATCTACTGTATATTACATATTGTACATTTTGAATAAAGCATATTTTTGACAATTTATTTTGCCAGCTAGTGAAATGATTCGTCAGATGATGGCAGTGTTGAGCCAGTATCATACAAGTTTGTTTTGTCAGCGGTAATATGAATCAGCACGGAAGGAGCCTGTTAAATGGGGTTAGGTCAGGTGATTAAAAGCCCTGTGAATCTTGTTACATGGTACTTCTGAGTAAACGCAGCTAATTACAGGAGTTTCCTATGCTCAGAATGTCCAGTCCTCATTTCTCTTTCACACAGAACTAAAAAGACAGGATGCTGGCATTGTTACAGTAAGTCTGCCTCACAGTTCTGAGGTCACGGGTTTGAATCTCGGCTCGGTCCCATGCTTGCGTGAGTTTTCTCCAGGTGCTCCTACTCCGGCTTCCACATTCCAAAAACATGTTTGTTAGGTTCATTTGAAGACTCAATCAGCGGTGGGCAAAGGTTTGTAAAAATTTTAAATGTGTAATTTTATTACAATCAAATAATTTATTGAATGACATTTTTTTTTTAATAACTAAAATGTATATATACACAATTATTGAATATATATATATATATATATATATTTGGCTCAAGTCACAGTCTGTGGAGTGCTCGGGTATGAGTTGCAGCCAATAGCAGCTCTTGTATAAACGTGCTTTCCGTTATCGCTCATGGGAATAACGCGACTGACTGGCATCAGTGGATGCCATCCTAGACCACATACAAGAGAGCTTTACATTGTTTTCTTTTGGAGTCGCCCTCTGCAGACTGGATCACTCTCATTCTCCTTCACACTGCATGTGGCTCAAGCAGAGAGGCCCTTTTCAAAGCTTAACTGAATAAAAATCTCTGTTTCCTTAATTCTACCACTAACGCCACCCACCCTTGCTAAGAAACAGTATGGTGGGAGTGGGAGTTTTGCTTCCCTCTGCTGCTGTATTAGATTACACAACACGACTGTACAAATCAGATTAGCTGAGGCCTGACTATGGACACATATCTGGCCCAGTCTCCTTAGTCCTGAGCCCAGTACTCAATTTGAAAGGTGTGGCTATCCATCTAAAGCACTTCTCCTCATTAGAGTCGCCCTAGACAAACAACCATCCATGTTTCCCTATGGACAATTTAGAATCTTCAATGAACCTAACATGCATGTTTTCGGGAATGTGGAAGGGTAGGAAACCCATGCAAACAGAACTCAGGAATGCCGAAATTCAAATCCCGAATCTCAGGACTGTGAGGCAGACATGCGAAACATGAGCTTACTGTGCTGCAACGTGAAACTAAATAGGCAAAAATATCAGAAACTAAAAATATGATGTCGCGCAGCTTTACACCACTTCCAAATGACAATAATAAACATATTTGGAGCTCATTCAGGATTGTTGCGGACATAACTTGAAATCCCAAAATAAGGTGTTGCGGGCCAGTTGGAAGAAAAACAAGCTGTATAAACACACTAAAACATACTGGTTAGCGGAGAACGCAGTCACTGTGGTTCTCGGTTCTCTTTTTTTGGGGAATGGAGGGGGAGGGTTGAGGGGTCAGAAAGCTTTGCGGTGCCCCAAGAAACAGATTCTCATTTTGTGAGAACAGTGCCACAACAGCATTAACGCTTGTGGAGAAACAAATATGCAGTTTTACAGGAAATCTTGAACCACTTTAAAGGGTGAAAGGTCAAACATAGGGATTCTCATGTGCATTTAAAGCATTATTCACTAAGAAATCTAAGTAAAAAAAAAAAAAAAAAAAGCCTAATCTACTTCAGACAGAGACCCCCCTCTAAACTTAAGTTGTTGCAGGAAGAAAAGATCAGATATCATGTACCTTCCAAGACAGACAGTGATGATTGTTTGAACAAACTTTATTGGGTCAACAGGCTGCAACTTGAAGCAACACTTGAAAAACAATGCAAATAGATGATTAAGAAAAACAAAAGGGGCAATTTTTTTGTATATAGCCATTGGAATCATACCAAGGAGATGGATTGACGGCCTTGAGAAGGAAACACAAATGGATGGCACGCCAGTGTGTGCGTGTGATTGTACGCACGTAGAAATCAGGCCATACAGGGAAAGCTTTTATTATTTTATTTCATTTTTTAACACATTGGAAATAAACACAAAGGAGTGAAAGATTTGTTTTTGTTAAAACTTACTGGCCAGCTTGTAAAGTCATCCCGTGATTTGTTAAAAGCCTCGTTCCCACCAAGCTGTAGAGTTCAATCCGCATTTTAGTTCCAAAATGTCGGACGGTTTGGGTACCGTTTTGATATGCCGGACATTTCCATGTCCGGCGGACATGCATTTCAGGGACTTTTTTCATTAGGGTTGCAATACGATTTGATATGCTTGTAGGGAGGTGGCGCTAGAAGCACCGCTTTCGGTGCTTTTCTGCTGGTCGACAGATTGCCCGCCGCCTTTCATGTTCCAATGGAATTGAATGAAAAGAAAACCAAAGAGTGGAAGGGTGATTCAAAGTAGTGTTTCATATTAATTTTCTCTAATTACCACAAACCAAATGCCATCTTTCTGGTATACTATGATGTTAAATTATTCATGTATCCGCGATTCATACCAGGTCAAAAGGAGCCGAACTGTACCGCCTCTTGGTGGAAAACGAGACCTTCATTGGGACAATGAAAACGGCTGCGGTTTAGAGCAAAGATCATTTCATTTAATAAGTTGTACAGTAGGTGTGTGTTTCAAAACACTCTTTATACAGATAATGTAGATGATTTCAAAGTTAAGGCTAGGCGCAACAGAGCAAACCACACGAAAGAGGAAAAAAAAAAAAAAAGGGACTGAAAATGTTGATGACCATTTGTATTAAGCATGGAGCTGAATGTAGTTTTTTTTTTTTTTTTTTGCTCTTACAAACTTAACTGAATAAGGCACTTTTCCTGAAGATGTGCAGGATAGTTGAGTAAGAAGCAGGCGACAATGAACGCGTGTTTGGGTGTAGCAACAATGTGAGCATGTGATGCTCGTCTTCTTTCAGGAATTCAGGCCCAATGATGCAGCAGCGTTGGTTGACACTTAAGTATTTCTGGAAATATGGGCAAAAAAATGGGATGCGGCTAAGGCAAAAACTCAGATGCAGCTAAGGCAAAAACTCACTGTGCGTCTTTGGGCTGTAGCCTAATGCCACCTGGTGATTGTATGATGAAGGCGAGTTTATATTCTATACTGCGTGGTCTCATAATACACAAGCATTTGAATTGGTTTCAGAACTGTACAAACGTGGTACAAACAAAGCTCGTCAGTGCAATGCTTAAGTTTCATGCCAAAAGGGAGGAATTTGGCATAGATGGCTCACGGTTTCAAGGCATTCTCTTCATGACTTCAGTGGCTTTTCAATGTGGAAAAATCCATAGGAGCAAATACACTTCCGCCCAAAATGATTCACTACCTGGCCAAAGTACATCCAACTAAACTCTAAAGCACTTGTCTTCATTAGGATGAGCTGGCGCCTATCCCAAGCGATTTAGGGAGAGACGCAGAGTACACCCTGGACTGGTTGCCTGCCAATCGCAGGGGGCCAAAAGACATTTTTAGCTGGAAATGACAAGTGGCAGTCGACCAGTCAAAAATATTTATTATTGTCCTTATTTGTTTGAAATTACTACTATCCCTGACAATTTGGAAGAAACTCAATATTTTGTGACATTATAAAAGGACCCTGATAGCTAATAATCTACAGCAAAGTTCCAAAACTGTGGGTCCCAAAACGGGTCTTGGCTATTTTTGTGTTTTTGGGGATGCCTGTATTTCAAGGGGGTTGAATCATTTTTGACAAAGATTACGATAATTTAAAACATTTAAAACAAGACCTTACAGTCGTTTGCCCTTCTTGTGTTATTTCCAGCTAAAAGAAATATCCACATTCATCAAATCTAAATCCACTTTGGCCAGGGTGTGAGTCACTGACCTTAATTGTTACATAGAGAGGAAATAAGCATCCAGCATGCAAAACATGTAATAATCACCATAACATTCAGCGACGAGCTCTGTAAGGAAGAAAAAAAAAAAAAAAAAAGCAGATTGACATTCCTTCATTCAGACTTCCCTGAACTTCACGAAAACCTAAGATGGACAGGACGACTACATGACAGCAAACAAAAACAAAAATAACGCAGATAGCAGCACATAGCCAAACAGACCTTGCATTTCCAAACATTTTCTTAACTATAACAACAATAATCCAAATCCTCCAATACAACTAAAGCTACACTCACTGATTGGGAGTGAACGAGAACTTTCCACCAACACCAAGTGAGGTGCGAGGTCATTAAGACCATACATGAACTTAACGTCTTTGAATGGGGGCAAGGAGGGGATAAATGACTAATAATAAGCCTAGGCTTCTATTGTCTTTCCCTGTCTCAGTAAGGCTCTTCAGTCCAGCTGGGATACACGTCATTGCACTCAAGCAGGTAGAAATACAATCATCCTTCCCTCAAGTTTCCTCGTCAAACCACACTGGACATTTAAAGGCACTTGACACCTATTGTATTACGGTCCGCATCAAGGAAAAGTGCAAGCCACTTGCTTCCAACTCATTAAACAAGTTCTTTTTATTCCTAAAAATACTGTACAATCTTTCGTTTTTGAAGCCCACCTGCGGAACCGGACAGCTGGTGGGATCTAAGGTGTCGATGGGCAGGAGATGGACTTGAGGTTTTATTGCATGAAACTGCTCTTCAGCGCAGTTGTAATCTTTATAACTTGTTTCGGGTGATCTTTGCCCAGCATGACAAACAACAAAAATCGAGCCACCCGCCAGACAAATGGCTTGTTAACTGCGGGTATAATCATAACCTCTTAAATAAACCATGACCAACATATACAAGATAAAACGGCATTTGGGGAAGGGGACCGAGAAATGACTCAACAGGCTAAAAGCTAAACTGAACCTTTGCAGTTATGAAATCACACAACTCCAACACTGTTTCCTCTTCTGCAATGACCACCTCATTTCTATGAGGAGGCTTTAAACAACATCAATTTGCAGGAAAAAACTGATTTAAACAGAGTTAAGGAGGAGGTAAGTAAGATGGAGGAGCTCGGAAACACTGAGTTATCAAGGGGGGTGGACGGGAGCGTTTTGGTTGGTGGGGATTATTCTGAGAAGTGTGGACCTGAGCACGCAGTACAGCCTCAAAGGGTGTGGTAGTTGCGGTCCTTAGACTTGCAGAACTTGTAGAGGAAGAAGATGACAGCCTGCAGGCCCAGCACCAGCACGATACCGCCGATGAAGCTGGCGGCGTCAAACGTGGAGTTCTTGTGAGGGGCCGGGGAAGACGTCACTGGGGCGCTTGTCGTTGAGCCGCCTGGACAAGAAGACATGAATTAATATATTTTAAAAAAATAATAATTCTGCACTTTTTGTACAGTGAACAAACTATTGGGGGAGAATAATCGTACAGCATTCAGCACTGTCCCCGATGTCCACGCGATGTTGCAGAGGCATGTCAACCAGGACAGCCCCACAACATCCAGAGCCTTTAGGAACTCCGAGCGAATCTCATCCACCGCCGGGGCCTTGCCACCAAGGAGCTTTTTAACCACCTCGGTGACCTCAACCCCAGAGATAGGAGAGCCCGCCTCGGAGAACCCAGACTCTGCATCCTCATGGGAAGGATGTCAGGGGAGTTGAGGAGGTCTTCAAAGTATTCTCTCCACCGACTCACAACGTCCCAAGTCGAGGTCAGCAGCGCCCCATCCCCACTATACACAGTGTTGGTGGTGCACTGCTTTCCCCTCCTGAGACACCGGATGGTGGACCAGAATTTCCTCGAAACCATACGAAAGTCTTTTTCCATGGCGTCACCGAACTCCTCCCAAGCTGCATTCCGCTTGGGCAGCCGGTACCCATCAGCTGCCTCAGGAATCCCACAGGCCAAAAAGGCCCGATAGGACTCCTTCAGTTTGACGGCATCCCTCACCGTTGGGGTCCACCAACGGGTTCGGGGATTGCCGCCATTACAGGCACCGACTACCTTACGGCCACAGCTCCGGTCGGCCGCCTCTGCAATAGAGGCGCAGAACATGGTCCACTCGGACACGATGTCCCCTGCCTACCCCGAGACGTGGGTGAAGTTCTGCCGGAGGTGGGAGTTGAAACTCCTTCTGACAGGGGATTCTGCCAGACGTTCCCAGCAGACCCTCACAATACGTTTGGGCCTACCAGGTTGGACCGGCATCTTCCCCCACCATTGGAGCCAAATCACCACCAGGTGGTGATCAGTTGACAGCTCCGCCCCTCTCTACACCCGAGTGTCCAAGACATGCAGCCGTATGTATGTCCATTTACACAAAACACGAGAGGGTGAGAATAAATTTTGCACTGTCTTCCATGATCCAGTATGGATGCACCATATATAAAAATAAAATCTAAAATGATTTATTAGCTTGCGTTTATAATGGTCAGCTATTCAGTGACTAAAGAACAGAGCGGAGAGTCCCATCATCAAGAAAGGAGGTGATTGTTGTTTTACAAAACCAAGTGAAGACAACATTAGTTAATAACAGAATGCTTTTAGTAGATTGAAAATAAGGGCTTTAATATTGGAAAACTGACGTACATGTGTAATGTTTCTATAAGTTTACCCTTCTTAGGTTACATACAGTATGCTTCATTGCATAGTTGTTGTAATGCGATACCACCATTGTCAAAATATTGCAACAATAACATTGCCAGTTACTCTGTGATTCGCACCTCTAAAATCCTTGAAAATACCTGACATGAACCACTTACTTGAATTAGTGGATGCAGTTGTGGGTGCAACTGTGATGGTGCTGACACCGGGTGTAGGCGCAGCAGTGGAAGTGTTGGTTGAATTGGCTGCAGTTGGGTCACAATGACAGTTAGGAGTTGTGCAACTTCAAGCAGCAGTTCTAATCAACAACCAGCAAAGCATGGCACAAGTGCATCTGGCAAGATAACAAAACTCCTTTTTTGTTAGGCTATACAGCGGAACCTTAAGATCGTACACCATCTGTTTCTGAACACAAGGTGGTTTGTTCATATTTATGAAAAATTTCCCATGGTCAACCTGTCCCCATCCTAAAACCTAGCAACGTTTTAAGTAACATTCTTGACTGTCTTACAAAGGTAAAAAGAAGCTAAAAACCCTGTAAAGTGAATTCAGAGGTTTCTAAATCCATAAATGTTTAATGATAATTGCTGAAAACATACAGACTGATAACTATGTAGTACTCAATTATGAAGCTACAGCGTTCAGTTTTCCTGATTTTTAGGGTGTGACTAAAACAGGGCCGCCTGACGCACTTCGAAGTCCGGCATGAGTGCGTGCCCCCCCTCCCCCCAATTTACAAGAGAGACTGCAAAGTACAATTGTATCAAAAACGGGCAGTATCTGCATCTACTGCATAAACAGCACATCTTTCAGTGAACTTTACATTCTTATGCAAAACACGATTAAATGCTCACGGAGCTAAAGTCCCGGCTGGCGTCTTGTTCGACTTTCAAGGCATATTTTCACCCAGAATATCAAGTGAACTACAAAGTGTATGATCCCAGGGGTGTTGGACTATAGAGTTCCCTCTGCATTCTGTTTAAAATGTGTTCCCTCACACATTCTGGCTATGAATACCTCAAAAAGCCCCGAAAAACAGTAAGCTGTGAACCTGCCTTGCTGTATCATGCTGAAGTAGGTAAGGCTGCTGTCAAAAATGTTTAGTAGCTTGGCAGGGGGGGACAAGCCAGGCAGTTGGAGGAGGAGGAGGAGGAGGGGTAGCGACTGTTACCTGTGATGGGCGGAAGGGTGCTGCTGTTAAAGGTAGTGACAACAGGGGTGTGGGGGTTTGCGGTGGTAGGGGCAACGGACGACGGAATCTGGGTCGAAGAGTTCAGACCAGCTGGACAGGAAACCATCACCGGGACAACGTTTTGAAACACAGAAAGCCAGAGACACCACGGAAACCATACATTGAAAAAGACTCCAACACTTGTCAGTTCAAGCTAAAAAATTAAAAATTAAAAACTAAGACTGTTAGAGACAGAAGGCAGAAAGCCCAAAGAGCTGACACATCTAAAGCATATCAGTATTCAAGTGACTTCATAGTCCAGTTAACAATGAAGAACGAGAAAGAATTGTTGCATAATTAAACACAAAGAGGCATAATTTCTGATTTTACCATTCAGATTTGGGTCAGGGTTGACATCGACTGTCATTTGACCTAGACATACAACAGTCACCTAGCAAACGTTTCTTTGGATGTATACTTCATTTCTTCCAATGTGAACAAAAACATGTAATATAATAATTCAATGTTACCCCTGGTTCGCTGTGATATAGGAGGTTAATGAAACATAATGTTGGGAAACCTACCGGAGCAACTGGCATTGCTACAGGTGTTGTTTGCATCCAGGAGAGTCACATTCCGACAACCGATGACACCAGATGCTGAAATACAGAAGACAAATATCATGGACTTAATTTCAATAATTTTTTTTTTTTTGAATGGCTAATAAGAATGGCTTAAAGCAATTGAAGCAAAATGGAGTACACTACTTGGCTAACACCAGTGAATACACTGTTGATTCAGTATTAACTAGTTTGTCATCTAAGCAAGTATAAGTGTCAGATTTGAGAAGTTGAGCTACAACCATCAAGACAAGTTC
Source organism: Phyllopteryx taeniolatus (assembly GCF_024500385.1). Taxonomy (NCBI): domain Eukaryota; kingdom Metazoa; phylum Chordata; class Actinopteri; order Syngnathiformes; family Syngnathidae; genus Phyllopteryx; species Phyllopteryx taeniolatus. Next base: position 12,969,732 of record NC_084519.1, read on the forward strand.
CAATCACTTAAAATTCTCCTTCCTGCCAAATATTTAGCAGAAAATAAATGTTTGGTGACTTTCTTTAATGGTGACGTCAAAACATTGGCTAATAAACAGTGCAAACTTTTCTGTGACCCACTTGTGTGCGATAATATTCATGTTACCACAACAGCAGAGGAAGCATTGTCTCACGCATACAAGAAAATAGTTCAGCCACATGACATGCGGGGTGCAACTTCATCTTCCTCACCTCCTTCACAGGAAGGTCAGAGCACCCACGTCCTGCAGTAGGAAGGACGGCGCCTTCACCACTGTTCGTCTCATTGCAATGTTAGGTTTGGTATGCTTTGCTTTTTATATCTTGTCAGGAATTTGTTTTTGTTTGTTTTACTCAGTGTACATGTACATTGACTAGTTTTATAATGTCACAGTTTGGTTATTAACCTATTCACTTTTGTGAACATTTATATTCGTCAACTGGAATCCAACCGTTTACTGCCACCGACATATATATATTCATCAAGTAAGTTTTCAAACAGGTAGGCATGGAAGAGGATCTCGCCCAGCTTGTCTGTGAAGTTTGTAAACCATTAATAACTAACAGAACCCTGTAGACGGCAGCATGGCACTGCTTGGGAATTCAGATTACCACAGTTTGTGAGAAGAAGATATAGATTAGGCTGTGAATGTTGACTTGTCACGTCTATGAGGGAGAGAAATGCCAAAACGTTGGAAGTCGGACAAGTCACACTCTAAAAGAGTATGTATATGTATGGTATAAACAGAGTAAAACAAAACAGTATCTTTTGCTGTAGGTAGATGAAAGTGTGTCGCGATCGTTAGCAAAGAGGACTGAGTTCATGGAGTGAATGAGGAACAGCATGTATATAAAAACGTTCAACTCGACCCATGTGGTGAGTCAGTGTCAAGTTTTTGTTGTTTTATAGTTTGAAGTATCACAAACAGGACACAACTGGCCAAGAAAAGACACTGGTCAGTCACATGTCCCAACACTTTTTCCTCACGTGAAAAAATAGTGCATTCAAACAAAAGTTGTCTATAAGATCCAGAAGTAAATACATGGAAATAAAAGCCTTTTGAGGTCAAAACAAAATGATTAGGGCTAATAAAAATAAGAAACTGTCCTCAATGTTTCAATGCATTTGTAGGGGAGTGTATAATCCAGTTAACAATTAACCATGACATGGGACTTTGCCCGACTATGAATGTTTCCTGCCCCAAATAACAGTCAGTCCAGACAGCAACGCAGGACTGTCGTGTTTTTATTCCCCCTCACCCCCCCAACAAAATATAATTGTTTACAACAGGTCAGTTCTCCAAACCTCAAATCTTCTAGATAGACACAGTATATCTTGGTTAACCCATATAGATTATCAATGTGTTTCACTGGTCAAAGTCCTGTGATTGGTTGACAGTGAGTCATGGCTGATGACATCTTGTGACTGTGGATTTTTTCCACACAGTTTTCTTCCCTTTAAACTTGAGAAAAGGAAAAAAAACTTGCTATTAGTCAATAATTTAGACTATTTATATTTGCGGTCATTTTCAATCCAAAGCAGCTGACTGACCCTAACCTAACCCTTCAAAATTCTTTACTCACGGACGCGCCAATAAACTTTTTTTTAAATGTCTGATTACAAGTTCCTTACATAGGATGAATTCATATACAGTGTGTAGCATTGTTTTCCCTCACACTCTAACAAGCAAACCTAATTTGGTGAGATGGCTGCCCATAAATGACAGCTACACCAAGATTTACGAGGCTGAGCCCATCCTTTCTGTTCCTTTACCCAATACAGTCAGGCATGATGTAACAGCTTGTGGAATATTGTTTCACAATTGTTTGTGTCGGGCGGAATGATGGTCAACTGGTTAGCACATCTGCCTCACAGTTCTGAGGACCCAGGTTCAAATCCGGCCTCACCTATGCAGAGTTTCCATGTTCTCCCTGTGCCTGTGTGGGTTCCCTCCAGGTACTCAGGTTTCCTCCCACATCCCAAAAATATGTATGGTAGGTTAATTGAAAACTAAATTGCCCATAGGTGTGAATGTGAGTGTGAATGATTGCTTGGCTGTGTGTGCCCTGCAATTAGCTGGCGACCCATTCTCGCCCAGAGTCAGCTGAGATAGGCGCCAGCATGCCCGCGAGCCTAGTGAGGATAAGCGGTACAGAAAATGGATGGACGGATGGTTGGCGTATAATAGTTTGTGGTCCTAGTGTCATGTATTGTATGTATCATCCTAATATGAGGATGACTGCAAGCTGCCTTTAAATGCTAGCCTGTTCCATCTCTATAGTCAGTGCACTTGTGTTGTTCTCTCAAATGTTGCTTGGGTTATGTGCACACTGAAGGTTTCGCGCATACTTTTTCACATACCCACAAGACATGCTGTTGTGGTACCATTACTAGTGAATTTGCTACGATCAAGCAGCTGCAAATTTATTTACAGCCTTTCTTACTCTAGGAAGCAGCATATCACACACTATCTGCATGTCGAGCATGCACGAAGGTGAAGCCAGCCAGTCTGTCTGTGGGTCTCACCTTTAACATCTATAATTCAGTCAGGTGACAGGTGCTTATTTTCCCAGTGAACCCCCCCTAATATTGTGGTTCATCTGTTCACACCTCTGCTATATCACATATTTTTATGCCATTTGTTTTCTATATCTTGTTAGTCCCTGGTTTGAATAGAACAAAAAAAATGGCATCACAGTACAACCACCCCTGTAGCCGAACCAATCCTTTTAGGAAAAGGTTTGATCACATGATCGCAGTTGAGAAACGCAGACAAAAATCAACGCCAATTTAGAAAAATCAGCCCCAGAGTGGAACTGATCTTTTAAACCACATCTGAAAAATCAATCCTGCTTTTGAAAAATAAACGCATCATGACCAGTCCCATAGTGGAACCAATCTTTCAAGCCACATCTTTCAAAACTAGCCGCAGTTGTATCACGAGACAAGAGCACAAGATTTTCGCACAGCCCATCTTGGAGGCCACACCTAAAGAAGCTGGGCAGAAATTGTCAGATGTCTTGGGTCAAAATCCATCCCCATTTTGGAAAAAAAAACAGCCGACGCTAGATTCTGATTTTCGAAAACGTGTGGTCAAAACCAACCCCGGTTTGGAAAAAATAAATAAGGGAATCCGAATCCTGACCAGTCCCAGTGCGGAACCAATCGTTCGAGCCACATCTAATGATGTGAGGTGCCATTCAATCACAGGATAGAAGTACAGGGCCTTAGCTTGTTCACAGATTTTTTATTTATTTTTTTATTTTCCCCCCTTAACATTGAGGGTCAAAACTCAGTCCAGTTATGAAGAACAATGTCATCACGACCAGTTCAAGAGCGGAACCACTGTCGAACCACACCTTGCAAAGCTAGGCAAAGGAACAACGACAGCAGCTCAATTAACATTTGTCTGCCAGGTCAAGTTCATGATTCATCGTGCTGACATACAATATGGAAGGGGAGAAGGGGGAGGGGGGGGGGGGGGGACTTGTTCTACACACAAAGATGCTTTTAAAAGTAGATATTATTTAACCCTGCCCTATTGTCTGTAGTGTGTTAGTTATGCAATTACCTACTAAAGAATTTTCAACATGTTGGCTGAAGCATTTTTCACACCTTTTGAGGGACATGGCACAGTCTTAAGATTGTGGGAGGTGGAGTTTGGGAGGGCTGCTATAAAATGGACAGCTGTGAAAGGCAAGGCCAACCTTAGATGTTTACAAGTGGTACGACAGTTTACATAAACTACAGATATGAGGTCTCAGGTGCCTTGGCCCTGAAAAAAAATATTAGTAATCAGTGCTAAAGCCCTTTGTCACAGACTAAAAGTGCAGCTAAGCTTGGTCTAGAGGTAATGTATATTCACTTCTGATGCTGAAGGCTTTTTCCACATAGAAAGATACACCATAAGATAAATGGAGTAATGATAATGCAGAGGATGATAGCTTTCTGCTGCAGTGTGCTTAATCTGTACTTTTAAAATGGCAATCTCGATCGCCTCAGGCATGGTCAGTTTTTGCTGAGTTCAAAACAAATAAGTCATCCATTCTTAAGTCTGGGAAAGAGGCTTTGGGTCAAGACAAACAAAGCGTTTAAGTGCGTCAGTCAGCATTGTTACATCTGTCCATATCCTGTGTTGTACTGTCGGATCTGTGAGAGTCCTTCGTTCTGGATTGCGAAAGCCTTAAGTGTATAGGCAAAAAGACAAGTTGCTACATTTTCAAATAAAAAGGGAAAACTGACATTCAGTTTAGTTACTTTTTTCCATCTAGATGAACATTGAAACCCTTCATGAGCTTGTGGGCCTTCTGTGTAAATGTAATTCATTTTAGGGTCAAACAAACCTTAATTAATCCTTACACAAGCCTACTGTTTGTTTTCCATGAACACTGTGTTCCAGGGCTATGCAAATGTCAACGCGGACGGTTCAGGGGACTATTTTAAGCTCTTTTTTTAACACCATTACCACTGTACCATAAAAAAAACAGACATTCATTGCATATACTGTTTCGCAATTTCAAGATTCCCACCATGAGAACCAATTTCTTTGATTTAACAAACATCTGTGAATCTAAAATCAATTTTAGTAGACTAAGGTCAAATTTGACCCAGAACAGCCTCAGCGTACACGAACTTTGTAGCACCAGTGACGTTTTTAGATATCATTACTGTGTTTTTTTGGGTCAACGAATGACATTGTTAATTGCTGTCAAATTCAAAACGGGTTAAATCTGACCTGAACAGTAGTGTTTAATTATATTTAATTATGTCATTACTGTATGTTTTTTTTATTAAATTACAATATTATGGAGTGCTATTTTTCCTCAAAATACACATTACATTTTTTTTTTTTTTTTTTTTTGGGGGGGGGCTGGAATGGATGAATGACATTTTAATGGGAAAATATGATTTGAGATAAGCATTTTGAGTTACAAAAGTGGTCACTGAAAACATTTAACTCCTATATCAAGGCATCACTATGTAAAATGTTTAAAATTATTATTCTTTTTTTAAATTGAGAGCTTGTTAACTCAAAAACCTTCCAAGCATGGCATACACAATTTTAGGGACGTTTGAAAAACACCTTTTCAACTCGATACTTGATTTGAAATGTGAGGTTACAGTTACATTTCCACCTTAGCCATTCCGTTCAACTGCAACATAAGAGAAATGTGGCAAGTTTTTTAGCATTAAAAGAAAAACTATGCCATTTGAGATCACAGCATTTGACAACACTGCGAGGCGGTCCGACACATTTCATAATCAAATCTTCATATTGGGCTGACTCGTCAAACCCCTACTCCTTTAAAAATTCACCACCTGTGTTCGCCTTACTCCAGTTAAGTGATTGTGGCGCAATCAGACCATAAGTTAGTCAGGATGAGCTGCTCGTATGTGAGCACGCTTTACCGTGGCTATTGCCATTTAGGTTTCCTTATTCTCTGGTCTGTGGTGTGATGACAAGGCAGCTTTCCTGCAACACATCACCTCGCTTCCGCTCATGCACATTCGGTCAGACGCATCCACACATTAGAAATCTACAACTCTCTCTCATCCGTGTATGCCCAGTCCAAGCAAACAGTTAAGGTATGAACACGTGTCGGTCGAATCCTACATTTCCTATAAAACGTGACCTTAGTTATAGCCAAAGAGCCTGTGACCTCTTTTACTGACACACAGTCTGCTCTGCTCTTCTGGCCCAACAACATGGGACATTTTTTGGTGTTTGATGCCTATTGCAAAATCAAAACCAATTTAGCCCACCTAACGTGCTAAAATATATATTTTTTTTAAAATGAGAACCACCAGAGTAGATTAATAAGTTCAGCACACCTATATTTAGGCAACCATGTATCCTATAAAAACAGACCAAATAATAACGTTAAATTATATTTGTATGTCCAAAAACATAAGGAGTTGTCGGTTCATGACCATCTCGAATTGCAAAGTTTTGAACAATGCGCAGTGAACTAGTTTGCGCAGCTAGGCATACATACTGTTTTAAATGTGATTGTATTATGACACTTACTGTAATTGACTTTACAACTGCATTAGCCTAGATTTGCATGTACCTACGCATACAAATTTGTCTTACGTCACCACAGTAGGAACAGAATAGAGGACTTCTGTAAACTGTTTCAAAGAAAACCAGACAACAACATCCACTGCTGTGAATCCTTTGTGTGTGATCACGATACATTAACAGTGAAACCAGCCTGTCACGCTCTTGATGCTGCTGTTTTTGTTGCAGTGACGCTTGGCCGCACAATACGACATCAGCGGCGCTTCCATACATTCCCTCCATTCCCAGGAAATCAGGAGTCATCTGGGACAATTCGAGCCTTACAAAGACCGACCTGTGGCCCTCTTGTCACACATACACAAACATTTAGACGGATACTCACATGATGTGCAGTTTAACCACTGGCAGTCATTGTTGGCTTCACAAGCGGTACATCCGAGAGAGAGGCATCCATCTGCAAACATGACATTTATTTATTTATATATTTTTTTTTTTTTTTTTTTTAAGTTTGCATTCTGTCTTTTATTGTTGGTGTATATCTTTAAACTCATTGTTGCTAGCTTGTGGGCTTTTTCCAACAGTATAAATGTTTTGACAGGAGCACAGGTAAACACAGTCGATTTGAAAAATAAGGCTGATGATCAATAGTTAATATATTTTTTTGTTTAGTCACTCTGTGCGGCCTGATACCAAATGGCTGGGGACCCGCTCCTTCTTACAGAAAAGGAATTTGAGTTGTGCAATAACAGTGGAAAACATGGATGTTGAACTCTTTCACCGGTAAAAGTGTAGATGTTGAAATACCACAGTACCCCTTAAGTTTCCATACATAGGATAGGTATGTGAAGAAACGCTGATGAGGCAATAGTCATTTTCTAACAGATCGCTGTTCTACAATTGAGCTAACTGAGCTGAAGAGGTTTCCCAAAAAAAAAAAAAAAAAAAAAAGTTTTTATTGACAGTTGTGAGAAATTCAATGGGATTCCCCACCAAAGAAAGTTGGAAAAACCCTATCTACATTTTTATTTATGTAATTATTTATTTTAACTCAGTTGATACTCAAGATTTTTTTGGGGTACATCTTTCCCCAAAACCAACAACTTCCACTTGAAACGCTTATGGTATGCTATTTAAAGATAAGCTGACTTTTTCTTTGATATTTGAATGTGAATATTGTAAACTTTCATGGCATTCTATGAGTACGAGAGAAACTGACTGGGCTCATTGATAAGTATATAATCCAGTGATACTCACTCACCGTCACTGGCAAATATACATCGTTTGCGAGTAAAAAATTTTAATAAATACATTTTGGAATGGCTCAAACAGTCAAATTATTCCTCCTATTGCTCAATGACCATCTAGGGACGTGGGAACGATACGTTTACTGAAAAATGATTCATCTTAATCAGCATGGTGTCAACCAAAGTGGGGACTGGTCCCGATCTACTGTTTTGTTTAAGGTGCCAATTACTGAGATTTAAAAAAGCTTGTACTTTCCTTAATACTCAAAATATCTCAACAATTTTGTAATTTCACAGGGTTTTCTAGGCCCTTTAAAAGGAACGTTTCTCTGAAATTGGAGCAACTTGAAATTTGCATTCACATACTCTAGCTACATGGGAAAAATTAACTCAAATTGTTTTGAGTAAGTGACTTTTTAAAAAGACAAAATAGAAAAACATGGAAACAAAATGTTTAAGGGCCACCCTGTACATAATACAAATTATATGTTTTCATTAACTCAGTACGGCCTTCGGACGTCTTAAGAAATGAAGGGGTTATTGGCTTAATTGGTGTAATTATGTGTCATTTCAGCTCGTTTAAGCAGCCTAGCTGCTTCACTGAAATAAAACTGACTCGTGGAAACGAAACTGACTCGTCACCAATGGCAGCATTTGTAATACGCAACACCCGGGGGGGGAATGTAAGTGACAGCAGCTTGAATACGAAAATACAATATTGAGCGCCTAGCCCTTTGCGTTAAATGGGCATTTTAACATTTACGTATATGAGCTCCAAGCGCCCGGGGCGGTGATGCGTCGAGCCGCTGGATGCTAGTCGGCTAGCTGTTAGCATGGCACGAGCGAGTGTCTAGCTAACTTACCTGAGTCTGACGCGGCGGACGCGCCAATGAAAGCCACGACTGCCGCGGCGACCAAATACAGCTTCGCGTTCATGGCTGCGGTCGACTAATTCAAATAGCTGCGGGATACGGGCGGTGATTTCGTCGTCTTGCGTTCTGTGCTCGAGGCTGAGGCTTCGCTCGCTGAACCAGACGCTTCCTACTTGACAGGTCATGTGACCCCTTTCTACTTGGTGGTGGTGGGGGGGGGGGGGGGGTCGGAGGGTGAATAGTGCAACGTCAACGACTGCAGCTTCCCGGAACATATCATTTACAGTTAACAAAAACAAAAAACAAAACAAACAAAAGATATATATATATATATATATATATATATAATAAATAAAGTTTCATGGCACAACACCAAAACAAACAAAAAATACGTCAAAAAAAGTATGAATACTGAAATAGTGGCGATATCGTTTGAATTTACTCACGTTTACTCAGCGTAAAATCTGGCCCTGTTTAATTACATAGAAAGCTGATACAGTATACTCACAGGAAACCATGACTTATTCTGTTGAATGAAGGGCAACAGGTGGATACACAGGTTTATTGCATTTTCTGCCATCGAATGGAAGTCACTATAAGTCACTGACATAGATGGATGAACAAACATCTACATTATATTGCCAAAAATATTTCCTTACCTGCCTTGACTCACATATAATCTGAAGTGACATCCCCTATCTTATTCAATAGTGTTAGATATGATAGCTTTCCACAAGGTTTAGGAGTGTGTGTAGGGAATTCTTGACCAGAAGTGTATTTGTGAGGTCACACAGTGATGTCGGACAAGAAGGCCAGGCTCTCAGTCTCCAGTCTAATTCATCCAAAAGGTGTTTTATCAGGTTAAGGTCAGGACCCTGTGCAGGCCAGCCAAATGTATCCACACCAAAGTCGCATCCATGTCTTTATGGACCTTGCTTTGTGCATTGGTGCACAGTCATGTTGGAACAGGAAGGGGCCATCCCCAAACAGTCTCTCATCCGTCGTTTGTTCACAACTGGGCAAGACCAGCAAACAGAAGCAGAGTAAAGGGACCTCAGGCAGCTGTTAAGATTCAGAAGCAATGCGGAATTAGCAATATTTCTGCTCTACAGGTACGTTTATCACCTCTTTGAGTTTTAATTGAGTTTACATTTTTTTTTTAAAACATTAAAAATGAAAACCGAAAACATTAAGTGCTCTATTTTCGTGCCTGGTGCAAATCCAGCGCTGTGCATGGCGTAACTCTGCGAGGACGCAGGTTAGACCCAGTTTTGGTAATTTTGTGGAACGGTGTAACCCCAGCGCAAGACTATAAATTGTCCATAATTCTCGATAGGTGCTTGCCTATTGCCCTGCAATTGGTTGGCGAAAAATCCACGGCGTACCGCGACCCAAGTGAGAACAAGCGCCACAAAAAAAAAAATCGGTGGATGGAAGTAATTACATTAAATTGATGTGGAAACCGCCATGAGCAAAAAAAAAAAAGAATAGTTTAATATGAGTTGTACAGCCTGAACAGACTTTTTTTTCATTATAACATGGTAAGGGGTTACATTTCATGTTTTTTTTTTTTTAAATAATAATTCATTTTATGAATAGACGGTTTTCAAGCCACTCAAGGTCACTGTACAAACATAGCTCCTATAAATCAAGCAATACAATAAAGGGGCTATATGAGCTATAATTTAAATACGCCACAGTTTACAACTGTACATTCCTTCTTGGGTCTTTGATTGGTGGTCGGGGCCTCTTCTATTCTCTTGAGGACATCCACACCTTCAACCACTTGACTACAATGAGGAAAAACATGTTGAATCAAGAGTGAATACACAAGGTTTGAGATTTGACTACCGACTACTAACCCAAACGCAACGTAGGTCAAGTCCATCCACCGTGTTGGTTGCAGGGTGATGTAGAACTGGGAGCCATTGCTGTGGGGGCCCTTGTTGGCCATTCCTAGAGTGCCTCGCTTTGTGTGAGAAAGAGAAAAACTCTCGTCTGAAAGCAGACGTGTGACACGTGTAAGTTAAGTAATACTGCAGACGTCATTCAAACGCTCACTGCTGTACCGTCAAAGGTTTCTCCATAGATGGCTTCGCCTCCGTTTCCTTTTCTTTCTGGATTAATATCTGCAAACAATAGTAAAAACATGCAACAGAATCATTTTTATTTTAATATTTACATGTAAGATGTGTTAAAAAGAGTTACATTTCTTATATAATAATAGTTTCGTTAAAAAAAAAATCCAATCCACAGCTTTCGGGACACTTACAATATCCGTATTTAAATTGTTTTGGTTTTTTTAAACATCGCAGTTACCAATAGTTATTTTTCAATACCTTAGAAATGGTAGGCAATTACATTTATTTTTGTATTATTTGACTAGTATTGAATTTTTGGGGGCGGCACGGTGGACGACTGCCGCACGGGCAATCCCCGGCCCCGCCTGTGTGAGGTTTGCATGTTCTCCCCCGTGCCTGCGTGGGTTTTCTCCGGGCACTCCGGTTTCCTCCGCTCTAACCGGTCGTCCACCGTGCCGCCCTGTTAAATATCATACTATCAATTTATTTGTATCTTTTTTATTATTATTAATGATTGTACTTTTATGTTGGTTTTTGAATGTCTTATTAATTAATGTCTATTAATTAAGCAACTAGTCATGTCTTCATTCAATTATTTTATTTTGATTTATTGTTTTTGTATTATTATTTTTGAATTATTATGGCAAAGAAAATAATGACATATAATGAAATTAAATTATTGGTCGTGTGCCTGGGTTGTTGTGTACCTCCGCCTTGCACCCAGCCATTGGGCACTATTCGATGAAACAGGGAGCCCTGGTAGCAGAGCGGGTAGCCGCCGGTCGACTGGCCTCGCTCTCCTGTGCACAGAGCCTCAAAGTTCCATGACGTCCTTGGACACACATCCGAGAAGAGCTGCGGGGCAAAGAAGACAACAAGTGTTGAAGCACATAACTCGAGGATGCTTTGAAGTCACTTGGTTGGATATGTCCATCCATCCATTTTCATTCATCTGTTTTTGGGCAAGAAGCTGGGTATACATTGGACTGGTCACCAGCCAATGGTAGGGCACGTATAGACAAACACCTATTCACATTCTATGTGAACTATGGACAATTTAGAGTCTTTGGTGAAGCTAATATGTATGTTTTTGGAATGGGGGAGGAAGCCGCAGTACCTGCAGGAAAACCAAAGTTTGAACCCAGGACCTTCTGACTGTGAGGCAGACATGCCAACTACTAGTCGGTGCCGCCAGGTTGAATATGTGTTATGAATATTTACAAAACCAATGCATTTACCTCAAACAACAACCTCCCCACTGGCTCTCCTCCAATCTCAATGTCCATGAAAACAAACCTGTGCTGAATAACAAATAGAACAGTTTATTTTGAACACATCCCAAAAACAAAACCTATTCAACTAATATTGCTGGACTTTCTGTTCACATCCTGTTTTTACTACTTTTAAATGTTGCACTAATATTTGTAATGTTAAAAATTAATAATCTCAGCACACGTTTCCATTGGTCCAAACTTTGGACATCCTCTGTCTTTTACACACCGTTTCCTATTGTACCAACTTTATTTTTTTTTTTTTTACTTTTAAGTTATAACAGCGCTCTGTTGGAAACCATAACTGCGATGTGGCCTTTGATGAAAACTAGTTGGACACCACTGGTTTAACACCAAGTTGATTATTGTGGTAGTAGTTTGTAATGGTTTGACGTTAGACTTGCCTTAGTCGCACGGAGATGTTTCAGGTAGTATTCGTCCACGCAAAAAGCCTGCGCCCGGTCGCACGTGAAGGCCCATTGGTCCTGGGCCCAGGCAGCGAGGGCGCCGCCGTCCCCGATGAACTGGCCATCCACAAAGCACATGACGCCACTGGAGAACTGCCATACTTCGCCACGTAACTCCTTTAGTCACAGAAGGATGTCACATGTGGGAACGCTCTATTTATAGTTCATTTAAGATGTACTTCGATAGACAGTGCCGTTTCTACACATTTTCTGTTGTCATCATTGTAGTAGGATTGCGGAATTTGTGGGTGAGCTGAAAACGATCCCAATTTCTTTATTTTAGCTCTAGATTGGCCATCTTGGGTACAAATTTTCTACTGGCTATGGTCAATAAAATAATGGATAAAACATGACCCTTTTCTGTTTTCTCAACTTACCCTCTTCTGGTTGTCCAGATATGCATGCCAATCAAATTCAAGTAACGGACAAATTTCTGGATCCACAAACTCACGAGGAAACTTCTGTTTTAGTCCCTGTTTCAGCAAAAAAAAAAAAAAAACAGAGTACATTTCTGGTGAAAACATGAATCCATCACATGTTCCATATACTGTTTGTCATCATTATGTTCGCAAGGCACGTACAGACAGCCATCATTCACATTCACACCTATGGACAAGTCTTCAATGTACCTAACATGCACCCGAAGAAAACTCACACAACGACGGGTAGCACATTCGATCCCTGGATTTCAGAACTGCGTGGCAGATGTTCTCACCACTTTTTCACCCTGCCGTCCAGGTGAGAAAATTCCAACCACGAAATAGATCAACTACTGGGAAAAAAGCAATTACCTCAGTTATGCTCTTGGCAAAATGAAAATCTGGCTCTTTAATCAACCCAACTATTTTGATGTGCAATTTTGGTTCCAAGCCTGAAAAATAAATAAGAGGCGCATCATACAACATCCATAAATAATTTGTTTGTCTATCGATTTTTGTCTGTCATCTTGACAGAACAAGTGGCTGATTTTCTATAGCCACGACACAAGGTTGTATTTATTTATTTTTACAATATTTTTGTGTGTGTGTTTGTCTTCGCTGCCACAATTGCTTCGAGATTACCTGCACTATTTTGTAAATAGAAATGGCGTAGAAAATTGTAAATACATTCGTTCATCAATAATCGTCTCATTTGCTGACGTTTTAGGTTCGTTATAATGATTATGTACTTCAGTCTATAATGTCTTTTACTTGTATCTTATTAATGTATGTTCCAAAAAGTCATCAATGCTGCAAAACATGCATCCATGTGTATCGTTACAGTTTCCACTCACCGTTTGTACGTGAAGCAAGCATTTCTGAAGACAAGTTGTTGGTTTTTGTGTTCATCAAGATATCTGAATGCAATTCTGTAGTTCAGAGAGTGCCTTAGTTTATTTTTCCCTTCAGAATTTGTGAAATTACGACTTTCAACACAACAGGAACTGAGCATCGCTCTGTAAACAGAAGCCTTGTATCCACGGCAACAAGCAGTTGGTGGCGCTTGAATATGACGTCATGCCAAGTGTGTATGGCGGCGTTCAACTTCGTTCAATTGATATCTAGTTGTCAAGTTTACACCTCAATAATGTTCTTTTCGTAGGATTTAACTATGTATATACGTTTTATTTTGCAATTTTTTTACTATATTTAGTCATTACAATTATTTTAAAACATTTTACACTCTCGGTGACAGCAAGAAAAGTGTGTTGGTCAGATGTAAAGCAAATTGGACTGCGGCCTAAAAGGCGCCCATGTTTGAAAAATTGCGACTCCATTATTGTTGTGTTATGTGTCTCGTCGCTGTCGGGTTTCCGCTCATTTACCGCATATAAAGCATATAATCGTGTCGCAATGGGTGTACACGACCTGTGGTCTATCATCGAGCCTGTTCGAGAGTCGGTGCCGCTGTACAGTCTGAGCGGAAAGACGCTTGCGGTCGACCTAAGTTTGTGGGTTTGCGAGGCCCAGCATGTCCAAGCAATGATGGGCAGAGTCACGAAGCCCCATTTGAGGTAATAACATTCATTTAAGTCCACCTACACAACATAATGAGATCCCATGCACATAAAATAGAATTGGGCTTCTAATACACTCACAAAAGGTTTTGGGTGAAATTTCAGCATGACCCTAAAATGTACTGTACTGTTAGAGAACAGCCGGTTGTGTTAAAAAAGGACTTAAACAGCTAGACACGTGTTCATGATTTGAGAAGGTCAAATTAACTAAACCTCTGAAGGTAAAAGTGCATTTTTGGTTCATCCTGAAATTTTACCCGAAACCGAATGTCATTTTTTTACAGTATAACTTTAAACAATGAGGTCCCCCTGATGCTGTGGGAGCTCTTTTCAGACCATGGCTTGTGCTGTAAAATGTAACTACAAAAATGTCAGGAAAAAAGCCTACTAGAACAGCTGAACGTTTTTTTTGGGGGGGGGGGGGTAATCAGAGGCACGTTGAGTGATGACAGCCTGGCAGTTGTGCTGCTAACTCCCATTTAACACAAGTTAGTTTGAATGTGATTGGTTAATTTGGGAAGACAGCCCATATCCCAGTCATCAGAGGGTGTGCACATTTGTGCAACCACATTATCTCAGTTTGTTATTTTTACTTTATCTCTCGCAAGGATTTTGGTAGATTTCCATCACATTAGTGGTGGGAAAAGTTTTGAAATGATTTATTTTGGTCTGTTTTTTTTGTTTTTCATATCACAAAAACGTGGCATATGAACAAGGTTTATGTCGACTTTTTATATCACTGCAGCTAACTAAGATAACCATGATGATACACAGGAATCTATTTTTCCGGGTGTCGTCTCTCGTTCTTATGGGGGTCAAACTGGTGTTCGTAATGGAAGGAGAGGCTCCGAAACTGAAAGCAGAGACCATGAGCCAGAGGACTGCAAACCGATTTGGAGGTCCCCCAAAAGTCTCTAAGTCCTCCACTAACACCAGCAGAGGGCGCTTTAATGCAGTGTTAAGAGAGGTTGGTTGGCTTGTTTACAGTGTAATTCTATATTATCATCATCGTGTGAGCATAACGATGTCATGTCTATTTGCAGTGTGCAGAGATGCTTGACTGCCTGGGAGTGCCGTGGGTGGTTGCTGCAGGGGAGGCTGAGGCCATGTGCGCACACCTGGACTCACACAGCCTTGTGGATGGTTGCATCACCAATGATGGAGATGTGTTCTTGTACGGGGCACGGACCGTCTACAGAAACTTCAATATGAACTCCAAAGTATGTATGTTCATGCCGCCCATGTTTTTATTTCCCCTCTCGAAAAGATTACAGTTTGTTTTTTTTAATTGCGTTGTACAGTTTATAGGTCACATTAATGGTGGAAGTCTTGAAAATGAGTTATCTTTACAAATGTCACAAACACCTGGCAATTGGCATTTGAACAGGAGTGTGTAGACTTTTTATATCCACTGTATGATTATCTATGCAACACACATTTACATGTTACGGGTTTTTCAGTTCCCATTAATAATAATTTCCTATTTTATTTTAGTCATTTAAAATTGGACCTGAGTCTTGAAAATGTTTCCAAACCAGCTTGCATCATGATAGTTCTTGTATTTCCTTTCAGGACCCCCAGGTGGACTGCTACAAGACCTCCCGTGTCCAAACGGAGTTGCGTCTCTCCAGAGAGAATCTTGTTGGTCTGGCAATCCTCCTCGGATGTGATTACATTCCCAAGGTATGTATAATCCCACCTAAATAAATCAAACACGTGACTTCTGCTCTTCTGTTAATGCACGTCTTTTGCCACTCTTGTAAGGGAATCCCCAGTGTCGGTAAGGAACAAGCTCTCAAGCTGATTCAGACCATTAAAGGACAGACTCTCTTGCAGCGGTAGGGTAAAAAAAAAAAACGAGCGCCGCAGAGAAGACACCGTAGTGGTGCGATGATGTCGCACGTGCTGATTCTCTCAGGTTCATGCGGTGGAAGGACGAGGCGGCGTGCGTGTCTCAGGGAGTCGTGAAGAAGCTTCCCCACTGCCACATATGTCGACATCCCGGTGAGTGAACTTTGAAGGGCCGCCGTTTGTAGCCCAGATAAGAGTCAGTGTCTCAAACATGCGTATTCAAAGTACAAAAAGCAGCAAAGCTCGGAAAAATCCCATTTGAAACAACTCTAATTTAATGAATTGTTGTAAAGGCAAACCTTTTCCATCATAGGACCTTTATTAACTGCACTTTATTAACGTCAGGCATTCTACTCTGGAGGTTACACTGTACTTGTTCATCAAGCTGCAGCATCACATTACGACTAGCTGTATTTGTATTCCCGCTTTTTCTACATTACCATGTACAGTATTCACATTTGTGAGTTGTTGTTTTTTTTTTTAAGGCTCAGCCAAAGCCCACGAACGCAGCGGCTGTGTGCTTTGTGACAGTCAACGATTCTGCCAACCTCAAGATTTTGACTACCAGTGTCCCTGTGACTGGCATCGCTCAGAACGGACCCGCCAGGCCCGGTCCATCGAGGCAAATATCAAAAAGTATGTTGCAGTTGTCATTAAAGCGTCAGCTTTAAACAAAACAATTGAGGATAAGGGTCGGAATCACTCACTCACCTCACTGTTCCATTCTAATATGATTCAGAGGGCTATGATTTGATTTTTGGTTGTCCATTTTCTATTGCACTTGCCCTCATTAGGTTGAGCCTACCTCGTTGAAACTACAAACTAAATAATAAATAAACTAGTTCATTGTGCGCCGTTTGTAACCTAAAAACTCCGTTCTGACAGGACCGGGGTACAGATACATTTGCTTCCAGTCTTTTATGAAAACAAAATGGAAGACCATTAAATTATAATGTAACATTGGCCAACACGTGTTGCTCAGCAGTGCTAAAAGACTACAGTGCTGTTTTTGATTGTGTGCATTCAAATTATTCTTAAAAAAAGATCACATCAGTGTTAGTAATTAAGCTCAATACTGATGAATATTTGCATTAGGCTCGATCACAATCTTATCACACAATTTACACATATGCGTACTTGTTCACATGCATTGACCTTAACAATGCGGAAATCTAATTCGCTTTCTTATTGACCAGATGATTTCCTTGTGTCGTTTTATCGTTTCAGGAAAACACTGGCGAGTCAGCAGTTCCCGTTTACAGAGGTACAGCTGTTGTTATATGCCTCATTAGGTTTTACTTCAGACCAGCTGTAAAAGTGGTGTTTGAACACATCTGTAATTTCAATTGCCCTGCAGATTATCAACGAGTTTCTGCTATGCAAGGAAAAACCTGTCGGAAACTTCAAAAGCAGGCAGCCAAATATGCTGTCAATGCAGGTAATTCAGTATGTCCATCGACAGCCGGAGGTAACCTTTTTTCCATTTGTAAAGTTCCCCATTTTTTAAGAATTTGGGTTTTAAATGTTCCTGGGCTTTTTATAACGGTTCCTCTGAGATTTTATTTGTTTTTAACTATTGCATGGCGACCGGATCAAATGTTTTCTCAAGCCCCCTGTTCTACATCAATTGGCTATTTAGCCAGATTGTTATCATTTTTTTTCTTCTCCATTTTCTCAAAGAAATTTGCTCTTGACAAGATGGAGTGGCCAAAGCACTACACCAGTGAAAAGGTTTTAGTTCTGATGACCTACACAGAGCTGATGAACAGAAAGTGTGGCAGAATTATGTCATCGCAAATCAAGCCCATCCGGTAGTCCTTTCATATTTATTTTTTATTAGTTCCAAAATTTTTAATATATTTCGTATAATTATTTTATATTATTCATTCCTTAATCATGAAATCAAATCTTTTACGCTATTGTTGTAATATGGATTTTTAAATTTCCTATCTTTTTCCCCCTCCTATAAAAAGGATATCGAAACAGCGCGTGAGGAATTCAGTTTCTTGCTTCGAAGTCATCTGGAGCACACCAGGCAAGTTTACGTAAGCACACACACACACACACACACACACGCGCGGTGAAACAACATCCTCTTGGCTCGAGTGACAGGCCTGCTGCGTGGAGCAGAGGTGATGTTGGGGTGCGGGGACGTAGAGGGGTGCTGGGGGTTGTTAGTGACTGGCTGTGAGGTACGCTTCAGAGGTGGCAGATCACTCACAACAGCCGCTAGGTGCTAAACCGGCTTCCTCCCCGTGCTGGGAAATCTGTCATATCCAAGTGTAGCTCACTAACAAGCAAGTCTCCTGCCAAGCCTTGGAAAGTGTAAAAAAAATTACATCTAATTTATTTTCATTTTATTGTTATTTTTATTTTATGTATTTAAACAAATCTGTACGAAATTGTGCTTGAAGCGTGTACATATCTATTATAAAGTCCTTGTCCTACATTCTGATGTTCTCCCGGTCTGATAGCTCAATAATGATAAAGTTAACAATAAATATTGTAGTTACAAGTTCTTTACAAGAAAATAAATCACATAGGAAGAAAAAAAAGTTGTCTAAAAAATAAGAAAACACCTGCATAAAAAAATATTATTATTTCGTATTTTATGAATGGAGAAAAGCTAAAAGTAAAAGGAAAAAATAAAAATCCACAAAAAGTAAAAAAATATGACAAAACGAAATTCGACATTATCTACTATGTTTATATGACTTTTAACTAATGGGCATGTAGGCGTAATGTATGTAAAATTAATTGAACTATAAAAGTTGGACTCTGTCCTCTGTAATTTGACCTGGGGTGACTTCATTTCCCTTCTTCATCATATTGTATTGGATGCTTAGAATTCTTAAGTGTTTGAATTTGAACTTGGAAAATGTGTATGAATGTGTAACAATTTGTATCAATGACTACTGTGGGCCCCTGATAAGAAGAGCAAAAATCTAAATTCATTGAAAAGGAAAATCAAGGTATTGAAACAAATTGTCCTTTTATTATGCATACCCTGCAGATCATTACGTGTTTCCAGAGGATCAGCCCGCCAAGGATCAGCACGAGGTGAGGTCGGTGGAGGAGGCGAGCCTCTTCCGTGTGGCCTTCCCAGAGGTGGTGGAGAGCTACCTGAATGAAAAAGCTTTGGCTGAAGAGAAAAAGACTAAAAGTAAGACTACATTGGTGCTTAATGAGCAGGCTCTGGGCCAAATGTTGCATGTATGTTGCTGGTAACCGTTGCATGATCATTTTTCCATCAATTTCGTACGGCCCCAGAGCCCCACCCACCTCAACCATACCCAGACGTGGCAAGTTCTTCCCATACCGAGTTGACGAGATGTCCTGATCAAAGGCACCCGGAGGTTTGGCTTGTTTTTGCAAGCGAAGCTGTTACGGCTGCTCCGACACCCAAACATGTTAGTTTGACAGCTCGGCCAGCACACATCAAAGGCTCGGATGGAGCTGCGAGGTGTCTCCCTGTCTCGCTGTCACGTACTCGCTCGAAGCAGGATTCTTCTTCACCTTGGCGCTGTAACAAGTAGAAGGCTTCACTTGCTCATATAGAGAAGAACTGGCATCCCACAGAAAACAGAAGCTCAGGAAAAATAAGTGTAGAACAGTCGAATAATCTGTAAACACAGCGTCTCCCAACTGCTATTGAGCCAAGGAACATATTTTATGTTTGAAAAAATATGAGACCACCAAACAATATAGTCATGGACAACCTGCTGGGATCTCTGGATGAGTATTTAAACAGGGCCGGCTGGACAAAAGCAGTCAAGATCAAATTGTCAGCATTTGGACAGCGTGGCTGTGCCTGAATCTTTTGAAACATTAACACAACACAACACTAAACAAGCTATGCTAGCTAGGCCAGCACTCCGAAAATACATCTTCCCTTCAGAAAGTCCGCGTGGTTGCTTTAGAACGCCTCGTTGTCGGCTACGAGTGCGTGTACATCACGCGGAGAAAGACTGAAGAGTGAAGGGGGGGGGGCTGAGCTGGCGTGGCCACTTTAGAGCGCCTTGTTGTCAGCTGTGAGTGTGTACACGTCACGGAGAGAAAGTGAAAGAGCGAGGGGAATTTAAAAAAATATATATATATTTTTTTATAAAGTCCGACATGACAACCAGCATACGCACCTGGGCTTTGCGCTTGCATGGCCGTTTTAGAGTGCCTCGTTGTTGCAGCGTGGAAAAGTCCAGCAACGACCCAGAGGCTTCAAGCGTATATATTTTCCTGGCTCAAACATGTAGATATGTGTAGGCATAAGAGAGATGCTAGACGAATCAGCATCCATTTTTAGTACTGGTATTTGATTGACAGTTGAGCATGGCATGGTGTCTGTGGAGTCAGTGGACACGCCCACAGTGTCTGAGAACAGATGATTGAAAATTCCACATTTTGAGGCCTCATTTGACATACTTGGGAGTTTTCTTTTGAATGAATGCAGAATATCTGATACAGCTCTTGTAATTGATTGCGTGAATGGAGGTGATGTCCTATGATGCTCACATTGAGTCTCTACCTCTTTCAGAGAGGAACCCAAAGAGTAAAAAGGAAAAGACGCCTGATGAAGCCGATGAGGTTTTGGACCTCCTAGCGCAGATGACACTTCAGAGCTCCCCTCCAGAAAAGGCAAAGACCCAAAGGCTGCCTTCCGTTCTTCCAAACATGCAGGAAGTGGTGCTTCTGGACACACCAGTGAGCCACAAACATCAGGGACTCACAGAAATTTGTCCCGGTACGCCTCTTTCTCAGGCAGATTCCTCACCGTCCGTCTCCGCCGCTATCGACACACTCCACCTGAGTGACATCGACTGGGACGCTTTGTCCTTCACTGCCACCCCGCCGCCTCAAACGGTTCCAAAGGCCCCACCACAGAGCACCGCGGAGCCCATTGGGGACGACGTCAAGGACGTGGTGGAAGCTGAGCTGAAAACTTCTACAACTCAACATTCCGATGCTGGTCCAGAGCACTGTTTCACTGAATGTCCTCTACGGGACAGGCTGCTTATGAGAAACACAAGCACAGCAACGGAAGCACACAACAATAAGGTCCCCAAACAACTAAGCTACCTTGTACCAATTTTAAAACCCATTGCAGACACTCGTAAAGAAAGCGATTGTATCAAAATATCAGGGGAAGCAACCCCAGCAGTGCAAAGCCAGACAAAGACGGACAAAAGGCCTCCTCACAAGTACAAATTTGTCAGAGCTGCAGCTGCAAAACTGCAGAGGTGCCACTCAGAGCCATGCCAGGCAGACAAAGACAGAAAGGCGACCGTCAAGAAGACCGTGTGCATGAGCGTGTGTTCATCCAGCGAGGACAGTGACGCGGAGAACCAGCAGATCAGAGCTCGCGGAACCACCAAGAGCAAGCACACGTACAAGCCCAAAGGACGGATCCCGTCAGATCTCCCTCCGAAGCTTGTTTGTGGACCACTTAAAACCACCTCTGAGAATGTCCAATCCTTGATGCCCAAATGTGTGGAGAATGGAGATAATGTCACAAACCTTCAAAGCAAAACCAAGGTAGAAACCCACGTTGATGTCGTGGTCCTTCCCACTCCGGCGTCCCCCAGCATCGTGTTAGATAGCGACGATTCAGTCGTTTGCGGGGACAGCCCTTTGCCGCTGGCAGAGAGACTCAAGCTCAAGTTCTTCAAGTGAGAAGCAGGACCAAAAAGATTTCAAATGCCACACAAATTCATCATGACGAGGCGAGGTACTCTATCTCTAATGTCAACAATTTACAAGCACACTCACCGTACACAACATTAGGCACGCTGCAAAAAGAAATCTGCTTTTAAAAACAAAGGCACACTATCTGCAAGTCCAAAAGAAGCATCCATATTTGGAACACAACCATATTGTACATTCGTACTTCCATCCATTTTTACAGCGCACATATGCAGTAGACAAACCATTCCTCTTATTCACTCCAAATGACAATTTAGTCTCGAACCCCAACCTCAGAACTGCGAGGCAGATGTCCTAACCACAAATCTACCGTAATGCCGCCCGTTCATACGTAATTCAAAATAATAATAATCAAAGCTGCGAACCAGCACTGTGATCCTAGTGGTCGCTATAGCTGCCTCGCAATAATTGTGAGGTTTGGGGTTCAGCTCTCGACTCACAGTAATTTGCCACAATTTTTCAAATATATATACTGTACAGTATTTTTATATCATAAGCCCTCACACGCTCCCCGAGAGGACTGCGAGCTGTTTGTTTTACAGCCCTCTGCTGTTGGTCCCCTTGATCACAAAGTGAGGCCTTGCACACCTTTTCAGACATGAAAGGTCTGGCATGAGTTTGGTGACAGCTGCATCCTCTTGCCCAAATAACAACTCCTCACCGGCCTTTGTCCCCCATAAACTGTTATTTTGAAATATTCGCTGTCATAATAAAAGCTTAAAACACACAGAATGCTTGGAGAAATGGGGAGTTTGCTAGTGGTGGTCGTAAATGAACACTCAAAACACATGAGGGTTAGATGAATTTAACAATATTGGTCATAAATATTTAGTGGTATAATTATAGTTTTCCGTATGGTTGTCTATATATGAAGCATTCATGAAATAAATATAAGTAGGTAAATATTATTTGCTGAATTATTATTAGCATAGGTCAAATTCCAATTGTTGTTTTGCATCTATTTGTGTTAAATGCTTGCTCAGCTTTATGCGAGCAGCATTTAAAATGATAATTTAATTCCCATTTTAAAATGGATTTCATTTTGAATTTTATTTTTTTATAGAGCAGCATTCTTATTATTTTCACTTCACAATTGATTCAAATTCATTTCGTCATATTTTTATAATTTGATTTGTACTTGATATAGTGGACCCTTTTTAGACAGTGAAATGTATTTTCTGGCATTATGGTTGTCCAGCTTCATATAGTGCAGCATCTGAAATAATTAAATAGGAGCAATGCAATTGTATTATTTTCACATTGCAAATAATTCATTGACAATTTTTATTCTCATTTTATCTATTCACTTTTGACCTTATTTCCTCATTGTGCGATTTCCAGGCAGCACATTTTTTTTTCCACTTTTTTAAAATTTTATTTTGACGTTATTGTGGTTAGCGTTCTTAAAACAAATGAAACGCTTCACTTATTTCTATTGCTTTTTCCCATTTTTCTTTCATTTCCCCTCATTTCAAAGGTGGCAAAAACATAGCTTTTTCCGTGCTATAATGGACGATTTTGCCAGCCTGCAAATGTTTTTGGGAGTCCTGCGTGGGCCTGCCCTTCATTAGGCAGATCACATCAAACTGATAATTGTCGCCGTGCAGACTTTAAAGGCCCATCACCCGCAAAGGGAATCTAATGATTTGTCTTTCGGTCACATTATCCGCCTATTTAACCTTATTCGCACCTCGGTGAGAACGAACGACGTCCTTCGCGAAGGTCGCATTTTGCCACTTGTGCTTCGCTTTGAACTCGTTTTTTTTTTTTTCTTCTTCTTCTCCTTCGCCTCAGCTGCGAACCCATAAACCTCCGGAGATGCGCCCGCGTATAAAAACGTCATCTCCTCAGACAAACTCCTCTACTGTCATCATCTCTGGATGCGATTTCCTCAACATGGACCTCGATGTTGCAACGTCCAAAATCCTCCTGGACTGGAAGGTCGGGGAACCGCTCCACTCCTCCTCCGCCTCCTCTCCGGAGTCGTCTTCTTCCTCCGTGGACTCTGTGTGCTCCTCCCCGGAGATCTTCTACTCCGAAGGTCACCGGGAGCTCGGCTACGACTTTCCTGGGCGGGGGTCCGGCTCCGGCCCCAAGGCGTCCAGGACGCAAGGCAAGGCCAAGATGTCCACCAAGAGGCGCGTCAAGGCGAGCGAGAGGGAGAAGATGAGGATGAGGAGTCTCGCCGAGGCTCTGCATCAGCTCCGGGACTACCTGCCGCCGGACTACACCAAGAAGGGCCAGCCCCTGACCAAAATACAAACCCTCAAGTACACCATCGAGTACATCAACAAGCTCTCGGACATTCTGAGCCGTGCGTAAAAGTCACCATTTTACGCACCCACGCGTAAAAGTCACGCAGCAAGGTTGTGCTCATTTTGGACCTTTTTTTCTTTCTTTTCTTTTTCTTAACACAACTACACGTTAATAAGTGTGTTTAGATTTATTTCCTATGACTTTGCCCTTTCCTTGATGTAAATATTGTTGAGGGGGCACTTATTGTTTTGTATATGGTGATGCATGTTGTTGAAATTATGACGTTGGTAGTTGTAAAATGTAGTTTGGTGATTTTGTTTGTGTTTTATCGTGTAATACATCTTTAAAAAAAAAAAAAAAACACTGTGTAGCCTACTGTGGAAGACATTTCCGTTTATAGTTATCAGTGCATTTGACGCTACATTTTTCTGAAGAAAATAAACATTAATTGATGTCAATTCTATTATTTTTGTTGTTTAATAACTTTTTACTATACCCGCCTAGTTAGTTAATTTGAGCTCTTGCATATCAATACAATTGGAACGCCACTCAAACAGTTAATCCAATCAGAATACCTAAAAAGAAATAGCTATTGCCCAATCACGTTTTAAGAATAAGCACAGTAAATACAATTGCTCTACCCATCAAACAGTTCATCCACTCATATGGTCAAAATTCCCAAAACATTAAGCACAAAATATTTTTTTCTAAATTACATTACTTATTTATTTTTAATTGGCAGCAGTAATTCCGTTTCACTGTTTTTGTTTTTCTACCTCAATTGTTCACCACCAACTATACAGTAGCTAGTTTCGTCACAACCAAAAAACGTCGCTTGGGAAAACCTCTTTAAGACTAGCATTTATTACAAGTCTGTGGCATCGCTAGGCCGGTTTTAGGGGGGCTGAAGCCCCCCAAGCCCCCAACACACACACACAATAATTTGGCTGCATGTGGTTAGGACCAAGTTTTAGTGTCTGAGCCCCCCTAAAACCAATCCTAAACCTTCCCCAAAAATTAGTAGTATATTTAATATCATTGTTAGCCACTATAACATTATGCAGTTTAAACATTAACACTGCTTAAAAATATGATTTCTTTAAAAATGTATACTTAAATAATTATTCAGTTAAAATGAACCGGACATAAAAATAATAAAAAGTGCCTTAATGTGTCAAAACAAAAAGTTTTTAAAGATTCAATACAATTGTATAGGACTGAAGTTAAATACAACTGAATTGTATTTGGTAGTGATCCTTTTGCGTGCAACTAGAGGGAGCCTTAGAATCACAATTCCAATGGGGGCTCATTTGGACAAATTCCCCCATTGGGAGTTTGTCAAACTACAAGCGCTGGAATTCAGACATTTTCCGTGAACTTCACTTCAAATTGAAATGGCTGACATCCTGTTGAATTTCAAGCATTAGTCATAAAGCCGTGGCGAACGTATTTTAAAATGATGTCACAGAGTATTAAAGTAATAGGTCATCGAGAGATCTCTAGCTTTGGAGACAGGAGCTTCAGCACACAAAGCATGGAAACATAGCTCCAGTATCTCAAAAGAGCCCAAAGGTAAATATTCTAATCATATTTAAAAAAAAAAAGAAAAGTGTATTCTAAAAAAATACAGTGGAATGTGTCACTGTAATTGCCTGCGAAAGCCTCAAAACCAAGAATTATGATCGTAAAACTGATTGGGTTCATTTGTACTAAGCGCGGCTTTATATGACTGCACATGGTGTATTATGATAACAATCTGCAAATAAAATCAAGCACCTGTCTGAAAATGTCTCACCTGTGGATTGTGCAGAGGGACAGCAACAATCAGCGAAACTAACTTCCCCATGGGGCTGAACTTCATTGGGATGCCGCTTAAATACATTCATTTTCACCAGGATACAGACAATGGGTGGGTTTTCGGGCATGTTAAGCCCCCCCCCCCCCCGAATAGGCCATTGATTTGTTGAAAGAAGAAGAATTAACAGCGATTCCAAGAGAGCCTTGAAACAGCCTGGTGCTTGCTCTAATGAGGCAGCCTGGAGAAATACACATCAGATCAGCAACACCACACATGAATGACAAAGCTGTTGAATCAACATCTTCCCTGCGACGTCGGTGGAACATTGGAAAAAGGTTCAGACTTGATGTAACATCTAATGGTCGATCCATATATATTGCCAAGTTTGTCGTAAGGCTTTTGAACACCAACTTGCAGGCTAAATTTCCCAACTTCTGCTTTGACCTTTTCGCCTTCATTATGCAGTAGCACATGTCACAGCACTACGGTCGTCACCTCTTTTAGCGTACGCGGCGGCATACTTGCCACCTTTAGACCGCTGCAGTCTGTCACTCTGCAGTTAGAACAAGACGGCGAAACAAACGTGACCATAGGAAATCATGTTGTGAATTAATGCCTTCCATGCGCCAACTGTAGCTCTCGTAAAGCCTTTATCAACTGTGCATTGTAACGTTTTCAATAACATTTCAACATTCACAACTATATTACACTATGTTTTTCCAGATAATTTTGATTGCGCTTTAAACTACCACTTTTGCGGCATTCCGCCACTGTACAGTATTCTCATTAGATTGCACCGCGTCCAAGAGAAGTTCCTCAAAATAATTGAATGAGTTGTTCACAGTTACTGTCAATTTTCATTATGCAGGTTGCACATTTTCTTTCATGGCCAGCGAATGCACGCGTCTCAGTTTAAATGTATGTACGTATCCCTGTCAATCATTTCAGATGGATGGAGACACTAAAGAAAGGGTGATGCCGATGACGGATATTTCCAAAAATTCTCACTGCGGTTCCACGGAAAACCAATTCAGGTTGCTATTCAGGTACTCGTGTTTCGTCTCCTAGATCATACTTGATTATTCCGGTTCTCACTCTCATTGCGTCGCTGTCGTTCGCAGCAGGGCTCAAGGCTTCAGACGCCACGATCGAGGGGGTCGGAGAAGTCGAGGTGGAGGTCGGGGCCTTGGGAGGGGTCAAATAAAGGATGGAGAAATGAATGGACTCCCCCCTATGAGGTATTAAACTGATCCACTTGTTCTAACACGTTTTTTAAATATAACGGTCGCATAAAAGAATGAACTCAGAGCTGGGAAAAATGCAACTCTAAATTCACACATGCAGTCTCTCGTTAATCTAAGGACTTTTATGTGAAGATGCTCGCCTCCCAGGCACAGGCATTATTGCAACATTTAGTCTTGTAAAGTGAATTCAGAGATTTGTTTCCAAATGCATTATATATGTTTGAAGAAACAATATTGGCTGGAAACATTTGCAAAAACTGAAAACTATGTAGTACTCAATTGTGGAGGTAGAGCATTAAACTCTTTCACCATTTAAATGTTCCTGATATTTTTGGATGTGTAGTTAGCTAGCTATGCTTACGCTCCGAAAATTCATCTTCACTTTGAATAGTCGGCTGTCGTGGCTACTTTAGAGTGCCTAGTTGTTGGCTGTAAGTGCATGCACATCACGGTGAGAAAGGCAGAAGTGCCAGAAGAGGAAACGAAGGGGGGAGTCTGATTTGCGAAGAAAAAGACATTTTAGTTTGCAGCCTCATTCTATACAATGTACTTATTATTATTCTGATTTTGCAGGGTTGTCAACAACTTTTCTCTGACAGACGTTTAGTTTAACTTTACAGGGACTATAACATTTCTAGTGGAAACCTGTTAGCCTGTACAGTTAATGAAGGTTTTGATGGGGACTGTACAGTTAATGAGGGTTTTGATGTGGACAGTTTGGCAGATTAAATTGACATTTCCTACTGCAAAATGAAAAGATAACATGTTATATATCCTGATACATATTGCAGTAGTTCCTGCCTTGTATTTACAGAGAAATGGGGATTATAGGACCTTACCCTGATCCTCGAGGTTATCAAGGTAGTGATGGACAAATGGGCACGGGCCCGCCACCTCCTCCCATGCACCTCAGAAGGCACTACCCACCCATGCCCAGGTAACCTCTTTGTACCTAAAACTAAAGCCTAAATCACCGCACACTGATGAGAGGTTTCACGTTCTGCAGGCACGAACCCCCTCCACTACCTCCAACAGGTCATCTGGGTTTTAGAGGGCACCCCCCGCATCCACAAGGCAGCGGCATCCTAGGCCCCGGCCCACAGTGTCGCTTCCACCTCAGACCTCCAAGAGGGTAAGACACTTTGGCTATAAAGTCTTAAGGCATATTCTATGGATCTGGTTTTGTGTTTGTGTGAGTGAGTGAGCATTATATATTATGGTTACGTAGTATGAGCGTTTGTGGGTGAAATGTAGCCTTATGGTTGGGGTCCTCGATACACTACTTGGCCCCCAGTGGTGGTGGACTGTCATGGCAAACAAACTAACAACTCCAAAAGGCTTGTTTCTGCACCTTTTTCATATGAGGGTTTAGATATTTTTAAGCAGATGGAGAGCCCTCATCGAGGGATTTAATATAAGGTAGGGCTTCCTGTGGTTTGTTTCAAATGAAGTGGATTTGTTCTTTCCACCTTGGCAAATTTTCTTCACTATTAACAAATATTCCAAGTGTTTATTTTCAATTGTTCACAAAATCCCTTTTTAACATTCATTTTACAATAGCTGTATTCTTAAAATGTTTCCTTGCCATACATTTCCATTCGATTTTCTTGTCACAATACATATATAATAATATTCAGATACAGGAGCAATTGTGTTGAGCCACGTCCCGAGTTAAAGGTGGGTGCGCACACTTGTACTATAACCACATTATCTTAGTTGTTTGTTACTTCCCATCTCAAAAATATGTATTTTTTTTCAATTGGGTTGCACAGGCTATAAGTCACATTTATGGCAAAGGAAGTTTAAAATGACATCTTTTGGCCTCATTTTTATGTCACAAAACCTGACATTCAAAACAGGGGTGTGTAGAGTTTTAAGTAGCCACTGTGACAATACTTTTTTCAAACATATCCTTGACAAAAACCATTTGACTCCATAGTTGAGAATTAACTGCTTTTATCAGATCGCACCTCCTACTGGCCAAAGTCGAGACTCCAATGCTTTGTGATCTTAATCCTTTTGCACAGCTACTGCAATGGACCAGTATCATCTCCGCCTCCTCCAACTCACCCAACACCTGGCCGAGGATACAGGGGGCTGGGGCACCGTGGTGGCCGCCGCTTTTAATATCCTCCCTTGAATATTTTTTTATTTAAATATATATATTTTTTAAATTAAAAAAAATATATAAAAATTACTGGGGAAAAAAAGGTTTAATGGACAACAGAACATGATTAATGTACAGTGGATCCCTGACTTTGGTGCCATCTTAGGGCTTTACAAAAAGAGCAAAAGAAATTGAAGAATTTTTATTTATTGCGAATAGTTGAGGATAGGTTCCACACACAAAAAAACAATAGGTATATCTGTGGTCAACTGCAAATAGGCGGGGGTTCACTGTTCTACAAAAAGTGTCTGAGCTTGAACAAGTTTATAATTTTCTCATTTTGCAAAAGTAGCATACCTACAACTTAAAAATCTAAATATACAAACTGTATTAAGATTCGACACGAGATGATGTGTGCAAAGCGCTGTTCTGAAAGGATGTAAATTTGTTATCGATGTTGACTTCCTGTGCGCCTCAGACATAATTACATCAACTATAGTTAAGAACCATTTGGATGCTGTAAACTAAGTGATGAGTGAGTAGTCTTTTTAGTTGTTGTTTTTTTAAGTGTGATTACTTGTCACTGTGTTTTAAGAAAAAGAGATATGATGAAACCAAGAAATAAAACAAAAAATGAAACTGAATTTTTGTTTTGATTTATTCACCACATAAGTAAAAATAAAAATTGTGATTAATGAACATGACAAACACTCATTGAAGCGTCTAAATTGTCCTTACATGTGAACTTGACTGCTTGTTTGTCTATATGTGCCGTGCGAGTCGCTGGCGACCGGTTCAGTGTACTCTGCCTCTCGCCCAAAGTTAGCCGGGCTCCAGCACACCCGCGACCCTAATAAGGACAAGCAGTATTGAAGGATGGATGGATGGATGGATGGATGGACATTATTCTCTTTTCAACTCTCCCAGATGGTATGGATTTATTGACTGGGCTTCTGCGCTTCCTCCGTGGGCTCGTCCCTCCACATGGGCTCATGGATGTGCTCTGGAATTTTCTCCATAGCAGTCTGATAGCAAAAAGCAACATTACAAGTCTTGTAAACACTCCTATGGTTGAAGCAGCAAACAGCAAGAGCCTGTCTCACCTTTGTCACCTGCATGGCTACACTTTCCGGAAGGTTCCGCTGAATATATTCCAGATACACCCGAGCTGTGGAGCTTGTTAAATGAGACAGCTACAAAACAAAGATGAATTGTTCCGATAAAACCACTCTGTTTAAGTGAGTTAACATCCTTTTTATAATTATGACTTTAACATAAAAAAAGGTATATAATGCTCGCCTGCTCATCGTGGGAGTCACATTTTAGACTCACTACGATATGTAAAATTCAGTTATATAGACTATATCGTTACTTAATGTAACCTTCCCATAGGCTGTAATCAAATTGAAACTTAATCATGCCTTTTAAACACATTGTAAACATGTCAACACAACAAAAAGAATTATACGTTTAACAGTAAAATCAGTGATAGCAGTGACCCAGGATTATTGAGTATATATATATATATAAAACTCTCACCTCGATACACCTGTAGTGTGTCCTCATCTCATACTGAACTCTGTGTTTTTTGAAGATGTGGACTGACTTCAGCAGCGTAAACCGCTCCATGTCTTTGGGTGGCTCAAAACTACGGCAGAGAGCAAAAAAAAAAAAAAATCCCTCGTTTAGCGCGGGGGTTAGGTTCCGGACCACTCCTGCAATAGGTGAAGTCCACGGAGTAACGACCATATGTTTTTTTTTTTTTTTAATTACTTAGAACCTCCCCTGACTCTTATTAATCTTCCCCATACCCCTATTACCTCTACCATACTTATCAACACTTTCTATACTCAAATACCTTTTAAACTCTTAAACATACAGAAAGAGTAGAGTAGATAAGACTTTTTAGCCCGTTTTACATGCCTAAAAAGTGTTTTGTCAACAAACTGCAGTTTGGCAGATAGTAAACAAATCTTCAAAAAGAGACTTCAAGCCGGTTGGCACTCAGCTGTAAAACAAGAGAATTACACACGTTTTTAAAACAACCACACAACTTTGCCTTCCACTAGATTAATGCTAAGACGCAATGCAAAACGGCGTAGACGGAAGAGATGTCTGCCAGAGACTTTCACACAGAACAGAACATTACTAAGACTCACGCTTTGCCAATGCTGATGGCGAGCTCTTTGGCCGCCATGGTGGCGAAATACTCATAGCTGTCCAAGACAGCCCTGTCGTGGCCTTTAACCAGCACGGTCACCTTCCGGAACAGCGTGTCGGGCTCCTCCGTCACAGTGATCTGAATGGGAAACGTTAGAATGGATTCCCGGGTAATGCGAATTGGTCGTTTGAAAGGTTGGGAAAGTGTGATACAACTCACCGGTGACGCTGTTGATGAAAGCACCGTGGCCGTGTGGAAGGGACACCTGCAGAAATTTCAATCTTTTAATGCAAACAATGTGTTTTAAAGGGCATCAAGTGGACCCTGACAAATCTTAATTATTACAAACACATTGCAATTTAAAAATGTTTTTTGTGTGTGTGTGTGTGACTTCATCTATCGTGCAAATGGCAACATGTACCTTTAAGAGCATTTAATTGTTCTGAATGTCACTATACATCGCTGGAATAAATAGAAGAACAAAGACATTGATGATTTGTAGTAAGCAATACATTTTGGAGTGATTTGAGTTAATTTGAATATGTCAAAATTTGATGATTTTCTAATGTGCCGTGGCAGAGTGGTCAGTGACATAAACAATGATACATACCGAGTTGTGATCCATTTCTTGTGTCCTGCATAATGGCCCAGAACCTGGGGTGCCTGCAAAACATTTATGTTAGCATGTTAGCAGACGCAAGGATGGTACACTTTGTGCATTCGACGCTTTGTTGTTTGTAGATATGACCAAAAGTGTTCGCATAACAAACATTACCGAAAGTGATATTCCGCTCAGTATCCTTGCCAGGGAGCAAAATTCTCTTCGAAGCGCCATGGAGGCGGCCATGTTTTTTCAGAGGGGTACGAGAAAACTGCAAGATAAGTGTCGTATTGCCGCCCCCGTGTGTCCTGGAAGGTACATAACACCAACAGATGCTATTACCAAATAACGTACGCTGTAACAGGCAAACCTCATCCTGACAGCTACAGTAAAAAATTATATATATTTTTAATGACCATATGGACATTTTGAACGTGGTTTGTTTGAAGACGACGTTTGACAACGAGGCTGAACGTGGCGAGCGTGCGTCATGTGACAGTCACGTGACCCAGCTGTCGGGGCCCTGTTGCCAGTCAAGTCAGTCGGCTCACACAGCCTCACTCACACATATACACATACACAGACCGAGCAGTGAACCGCGACAACCAGCCGAGGTAAGCTTCCCACCTCACTGTCGAGCTTTATCCACTCTGCATTTAATACACGCACACACAAAACAATACTATACTTATTCTACTCAAGCGTAATTATGCGTAAGTAGCTACGCAATGAGGGTTAAAAAAAACGCAAAATAAGTAGTCGACTGGCCATGCTAGGCTAGCTGTAGCCGGTTAGCGAGCAGTGCCAGCGGCGGACGGACAGCCCCCTGTTCGCCGCCTTGGCTGGTTCTGGATCAGCTAACTTTAGCCGCCTCTTTTATTTTTTTTCTTTTATTTTTTTTAAATGTCGGTAAGGACACGGTAACAAACGCATTCATATGTTGCGTCCACGATCATTGAAAAGCAGATAGGAAAATGTGTAATTTTTTGTTTAATGGCGACATGCTTTGATGCTCAGGAGCTCAAAAGGAGCTCCTTCCACCTAGCATCATTTTTACTAGATTGTTGTATTGTTCCGCACCGTCATATTATTACCCTATCATCCGGGGCACTCAGCTGTTTTCTGCCTGTGATGGAATAAGACTGCAATTGACCTATTTCTATTTATTTTTTTAACATCAATGCACCTTATTACTCTGATATTACCACACTATTTATTCCTCGCACCTTGTTTACCTCATGTTAGCCGCAAAGGGGCCGCCTCGTTCCACCAGCGTGTGTTAATTAAGGCAGAGATAAAAAATTATCCACGAGGCTTGATCAATTATTAAGCATGTGATTAAAAATCCCTCCACTGCGTAGAATAGTCCCAGAACTAAAACGTGTCATTAGTAATAGAGGGATAATGAGTGGGTAATTTAGGCAAGTTTATAAATATTTATTTGCAGTGGTACCCGGACGGATTACGGCTTTAACAGCATTAATCGACTTAAAGAGATACATTAAATGCACCCACTAATGTACAGGGAGTCCTCAGTTTAAACTACTAAACTAACTAAAATTTAGCTTAAAGTGGAGTTTAAGATTTGAAATAAAGTCACTTTTTTCATGTTTGTGTAAACAGTCATTAGGACTTGACAGTAGAGATGGAGAAACCGAATTCTTTCTGAAGCAATGAATCACTTTGAGACAATTGGCCTAAAACAGGGGTGTCAAACAAATTTTTGCTGCGGGCCACATCGTAGTTATGGTTTCCCTCGGAGGGCCGTCATGAGCGCAAACACATATACAGTAAATCTACAATTGCCTCATGTTATTACATAGACGCAAAAAATCGATAAATAACTATATTTGAAACCAGAAGCCAGTAAAAAGTTGTTAATTCAGTTTATTTTGAAATGGGGATTGGTAACAAAAATGTTTGCAATCAACGTTATATAAAAGGGAAGACGATTTGCAATGTTGTTATTTTAGAAAGAAGTTGACGCACTTGATTTGCTTTTGTGAACCATATAAATTGATGTGACGGGCCGGATGTGGCCCCCGTGCCTTGAGTTTGACACCCGGGGGTCCTAAAATGATTCCCTGCTTCGAAGCATTTGACACACTTAAAAAGAGCTCCATCCGTTGGCTAAACCTGCATATTGTTTTTCAACGTAAGCGTTGAAAAAGCTTCTTTCGTGGCTGTCATGTGTCTCACTGTTACGTATGTTCAATAAAGACCTAGTCGTCCGTCATTGTGGTGTAGATAAATGCTCCAAAGTGACTATTACTATATTGTGATGTCTCATAATACAGTAGGTGCCTACAGATTGGGAGGTAAATCTGCATTTTTTAAAAAACAAGTTATATCCAAGCCAAATTTATTTACATAGAACTTTCCATACATTCATCCATGGCGTTAACCCAGTTTACGCTCTTTTGAGTTAGCTGACTTCATAGCTTTTTGAAAGGTAACGTGGAAGTAAATTGCTTGTGAAACAGAGATATTGACTGGTCGTCCCTGGCAACTTTATCTGAGGCAAAAGGGTGACGAACAACTGTTGCATTTTCATAAAATTGCTGATGCATGTTGTGTCTGGCACACAATTGTCGCTACATCAAAGATGTGTTTTTGCTATAAAAAAGCTAAAAAAAAAAACACAAGCCATCTATGTATACAACTTTATGTAACATATGCACTTACGCACACGCCACCATCGTCCTCACAGATTGAGAGATGAACACTGCGTCGCCACTCCTCCGCTTCGTTTGGTCGAATCGGATTGGAGCAGACAGGCTTGAGCATAACATCCCTATGTGAGAGTAGTACTGTACATCATAAATACGATCTGACCTCTCTGGCCCCATCTTAAGCCTCTAATTTGATACACAAGAAACTATTGCGTTCAAAGAAAAACAACCAATCAGAGACAGAAGGCGTGACTTTACGAGGTGTCAAATAATTTGTTGTACACTAGCGGGCACACTCTTATCATAGAAAAACTGAATTTGTACATGGATGGGACCAAGCCGTACACTAAATATTTGTATGTAAAACACTTCTAGGCCATAAATATAAAACAACCAAATCAAAAACGGTTAGTGGAGTACAACAGTAAATGAATGTGCCTTTTTGTACCGCAAAGTTTCTCTGTTAGCCAGTTCTCGTCATTCCGTGCTGTTTACAAGTCCAAATGTAACAAGCTTTAATGTGTCAGACATTTGAGGTAGTTTTGAAAAGGGAATGAGGGGTAATTTAGGCCACCTTATTAATATTTCACATGAGCAGTCATTTACGTGGCAAACATTAGTGTTTATTTATGAGCGTTGCTAAGTGGAGCTGCGATTTGTCTGTTTTTCCTCTGGCTTGCCACAGTGGGATGCCCGAGGTTTGCAGGCGTTATGACGTTACCTGGAGGGGCGGTGCTCCTGTGGGGATACAGCTGATGGAGAGGAGTCCCTCCTCCTCCTCCTCCTCCTCCTCTTCCTCCTCCTCTTACACTCGCTGCCATGATCGGATGATGAGGACACAGCACAACGGCGGCGACACACAAGCAGCGCCGGGATCGAGAATGAGCCGCGGGACACGCTGAGCAGACACCTTAGCGGTTTACATGTGTTTGTTTCTTCCTGGATGTTCAGTCATGACAAGTGCCTTCCCAACACCTATTTTCCAACTTTTCTGACATTTTTTTGACTCTCGGAGAGGTTTTCACTGATGTCCAGGGACTCGCATATACTATGCACTATCGCTGTCTCGCGCTCATCATCGAACCTGTAACCTCAGCACGGGACTCTTGAAGTGAGGACCCTCACCCCCTCAACCAGCCACGGGTAGCTTCTCCTCGTACGACGCAGGGATGTTTGCCTCCGTGGAGCACGGCCCGGTCCTCTGCAGCGACTCCAACATCCTGTGCCTGTCCTGGAAAGGCCGCGTGCCCAAGAGCGAGAAGGAGAAACCGGTGTGCCGGAAGCGCTACTACGAGGAGGGCTGGCTGGCCACCGGGAATGGCCGGGGGGTCGTCGGCGTCACGTTTACATCCAGTCACTGCAGGCGGGACCGGCCCACCCCGCAGAGGGTCAACTTCAACCTCAGAGGGCACAACAGCGAGGTAAGAAGGAATATATTTATTTGCCTACTTTAATTATTGCTTTTTCTCTCTGCATATTGATCATAAAGCTAACATTATCATTAGCAGGGACAGTAGTACTATCTAAACATGAGTAGAAAAGAAAGAGTTTAGAAGTACCTTTGTTTCGCTTTATCCAAACTGTATTTCCTCATATTGTGGCTATCGAATTCCAATTTTTTGGGACTTTTCTTAACTTATTTTTATTATGATTAAATATGTTTGTTGTTTATTAAGCACTAAAATAAACAATTTAAAAAAAAATTTTTTTTTGGTTGGACAGTGACAATATACTGGGTTATTTACTAAACTGCAAACCACATCTGTCTATTTGTGGTGTGGCGTCCTTTTCTGTACAAAAACGTTTGAATAATATTATTCCACAATATTTTATATTTCCCCCACAAATATATAATTATGCTTAAATAAAATATCGTTTAATGAATAGATAGCACGGTGAACTAGCGGTTTGGCATTCAAATCCCGGCTGTAGCCTTCCCGTTTGAAGTGTTATCCCCGTGCCTCGTCCCAGTAATGGGTGGGTTTTCTCCGGGTACTCCAGCTTCCTCCCCCATTTCAGAAATATGCGTGTTAGGGTCAACAGGCAAGTCTGCATCACAGGTCTGAGGTCCGACGTTTGAATCTTGGCTCTGGTTGCGTGTTCTCCAAGAGCTTGTGTGGGTTTTCTCCGGGTAGACCTTTACTCAAGGCCTTCACGATCTTCGATGAGTAAGGCTACCATGGCTTGGAGTACACCCCTAATAGGCATCTTGTTCCTGTGTCGTGATTCGTCAAAGGGAGCACCAGTGAAATTGGACCTAGTTTCAACCAAACTGACGCTCAACAGGGAGAATGAAAAGCTGCACATTTTCTTTCTTTCCAGTCTAATGAGCGACTGCTAACTTATACCGCTGCCTCCTGACCTCCTGTCAGTTGTACCGTGCTTGAAAAGCCGGAGATGGGAATATTTTTATACGCCTTTTACTTGCAATGCTCCAGAATATTCCCTCTGGGATACGATTCAAAATAGATCAACACCTCGTTTGACAAGTCTTCTTGACGCTCTTTTTTTTCCCCCTCATGACAGCGTCTATTCATTCTACATGAGCGCTGAATATGTGAGTCGTTTGACAAATGCCATTGTGGGCCGTTGCGCGGGTTTTCTGGCAATATGCTCTCCTCCTGTCAAGCAAAAATAGATACTACACTAAACTGGCACATTTTCTTTATATCGACATTTATATTTATAGCTTAGAGGAAACCTATTCATGAATTGTTACAGTATTATTGGATGCTAGTATAATTATGTTGCAGTTGACACGTTATTTGAGCATGGATGCCAAAAAAAAAAAGGTGTAGAATCCTCAAGCAATGTTTCCACCAAGCGATACGCTTCCTATTTAGTTGGAATGAGAAAATCCAGAATAGGTTTGCATTTCCACCGTGGGCTTTGTAGGCGGGATGTTGAAATCTTCATCAGCATGTAACTCACTGATTAGTCAAACAAACAAGAAAACAGCTGGCTGACAGTACAGTGAAGGCCTGCTATTCGTGGGTGATAGGGACTGAGGGGCAGTTTTCAAAAAACGTTCCACCCCTAATATATTCCAGCCCTAAAAGAGGCTTTGTAAATAAGTAATTTACTAATACTAATTCTGTCTTTTACGGTCTCTTTCATCCTGTCTCGCTGCCATCGCACTAACTTATTTCTACGCTCAGAGGTGCGTGTGACTGCAGTAACATTAGTCCATGTAGAAAAATGATCACTGCGAAGCTTTCAGGCAGATATTTAGCTTCAACTTTCTTTGTAATCGACAAGCAAGCCATTTGTGCATAGCACCTGGTGGAAACGCAGGCTTTATGAGAGCACTTCACAGCGAAAGTTGGTCTCGCGTCACACTTTTTTTCGGCTTGTCCGGCTGATCATGGATTTGTGTTTGATTCTGAATTTTCTCGATCACTCATGGCTCTGGGGAATACAAGAGCACCAGAGGGGCATAGAGGTGTAATCATGGAAATTGATGAGCAGATCTAGGCTGTCACGCCTAATGGATTGATTACTTTGCAGATCCATCTGGGAACAAGCCAATAGTAACTGAAATGGGCAAGCATAGTCGAAAAAGTGGTAATAATAAGTGTTCTGTTGTTTTGATGGTGGGCCAAAGAGACGTACATAAAAACATACATTTCATAATGAGAATATATCAGTGCTCTTGTGTCTAGCTCTGATAAAACCGCTGCTCTTTGTCCAGCTATGGCTAAAGCTAATCTCTTCGGGGAGCTGCATGTTTACAAGCTTTGTGAGCATTGGTGTCTTTTCACCTTGGTTATCCCCACTAGGTCCATCCATTGCGTCATAGATCGTTCTCCCGTGCAATTCATGTGCTCTCTACCTGTCTGACCTCTTGACTTGTGCGCTGCGCTTAAGAGGAAGGGCTTTACCGCGCTAATCCAGTCATGGAGAGGGACATGTTGCATAACGAGCTTGACTGTCCTGTCCGGTCCAGGTCCTCTTGGTTCGCTCCCAGAGACCATCCGAGGCCGATAATATAGATAATATATTACTATACCTCTGCATAATAGGCGCTCTATTGGCCTTACATGTGTTCGTTGTCGCGATAATCACTGACATGCAAATGCTATATAAATTCAGCATCACGTATAGCTCAAGAGAGGAGCTAGGAGAGTGCAAACCTCTGCCAAGGCAATCGAGGTCCTCCATATATTTCCATGGCAACCATTGCTGTCATTGTTCCTGTAATAGTGAAAATAAAACCCTATTCTATTCTATAACTCGAATTGCATTTATACAGGATTATGTTTCCAAAATAACATGCATATATTCACATATATGCATGTATATTTATGTTGCATTTGCTTTGATTGGTGACATTATTGGAATACAATAAAGTACAATGGCTAATAGGGTTTTGCCATATTGGCTGTAAACACCCAAAATTAGGTAATTACGAGTACCGTATTTTCACGACCATAAGGCGCACTTAAAAGTCTTACATTTTCTCCAAAATGGACGGGGCGCCTTACAATGCGGCACCCAGTTCCAAAATCTGTAAATGTTGTTGTGTGACTTTAATGAGCGCTCCGCTTGACTGACTGGGAGCATTTCCTGCCGACACGATGCTTATATAGAGAAAGGCGGACGTGACTGAGGACAGCATGCGGCCCTAAAG
The DNA here is from genome assembly GCF_024500385.1 of Phyllopteryx taeniolatus. Taxonomy (NCBI): domain Eukaryota; kingdom Metazoa; phylum Chordata; class Actinopteri; order Syngnathiformes; family Syngnathidae; genus Phyllopteryx; species Phyllopteryx taeniolatus. The sequence continues at coordinate 13,008,722 of NC_084519.1, forward strand.
GGGGAGGGTGCGCGTGACACAGCTCTGACGTAAAAGACACGCCCCCAGTAGGTATATAGTTCCGGTATGTGCATCGGTTTGGCTAAGGCCCCCCGAAAGTGGCACCTACGAAGAGACACGCTTACGAAGTACAGTTTAATCTGCAAGCTATTAGTTACGCGGAGGAACATGGCAATCGAGCAGCTGCGAGAGAATTCAAGATCAACGAATCCATGGTTCGCAAGTGGAGGAAGCAGGAAAACGAGCTTCACCAAGTCAAGAAGACGAAGCTGAGTTTCCGCAGAAACAAGGGGAGGTGGCCCGAGTTGGAAGACCAACTCGTGCAATGGATTAATGAGCAAAGAACAGCCGGGAGAAGCGTCTCTACAGTCACCATTCGACTGAGTGCAATAACTCGGAGCTTGCCATCATTCCGGGAGGCTTGAGGAAGGAACTCCAACCGCTGGACATCGGTGTAAACAGGGCGTTCAAAGTGAAGTTGTGAGCGGCGTGGGAGCCATGGATGACAGATGGCAAACACAGCTTTACTAAAACGAGGAGGCAGCGCAGGGCGAGTAACGCCACAATTTCGTAAAAGCCGGCATCATTTCTGAAGAACCTGGCGTGTTTGATTGAGAACTTGCCCAGCTGTTCATTTCAGATACAGAAGATGAGGACTTTGATGGATTTGTGGATGAGGATTGATCAAAAAATAACGTGAGTATATTGTTAAATACTTCAATAAAGTACAACTGAACTTGGTTTTGCTCCCGCTGCCTTTTTAAAAACATTGTTTTAGCGTGCATGCATGCGACCGTATGTTTTAAGCTAGCGTATGTTTTACCATGCCTGCGCCCAATAATACAGTGCACCTTGTGTATGTGTTAAATACAGAAATAGACCCCATAACTGAGACTGCGCCTTTTAATATGGTGCGCCCTATGGTCGTGATAATACGGTAAGATTCTGCCCTATGATCGGACCTCTCTAGTGTACCATGAAGCCTGTATCCGTTGCCCTTTGTCTTGCATTGCACATCACCCGCACCCCACACTTCCCAATTTGCTTTTTTTTCTAACAGCACAGCACTTCTCTTCTATTGAGTTAAGCATCTGATTTAATATCTTCTCCAAATCAGCAGCCTCAGACTCTCCCTCCCATTTGCTCCTGAGCTAGTTTGGTCTTCACTTTCCAATAATGAATGAAAATTTCCAATTAGATCACAATGTGGTTTTATTGTAAAAATACAAACAAATCCCCTTTCCAAGCTATCGCGTGTGTGTTGTAAAACTGTGGTAAAACAATCTTGATATTGATTCTTTTTGAATGTGCGCAGTTCCTCTCATCTGGCCAAGACTATTCATTTCTTTTGGCAAAAACAAAGGGCTCCATGCCAGTGCTGAGTGTTGCCATGGACCTGTGTGCTCTTGCCACTGACACACTGCACCTTCACAATGTCCTTTCACTTCTGCTGACTGCACCGCAACCCCCGTCGCTGCCCCTTGATTTGATTTGGGCTCCTCTTTTAACTTGCTGGGGTCAGCTTAGCGTCCCGCTCTTAGACAGAGCGCATTGACAAAAGGCACCACAGACACAAAGACGGTGGCAACTTTCCAAAGCGGGAATTATTAATGGATATGCAGCGGCCAATAATCTCAGGGATCAGAGACCTGGAGCATCCTCTTATCTTATTACGTTTTGGTTCAGAGAGGCTAAATATACGGTACAGTAGAACCTCCAAAGTAGAACACAATCTGATGTAAACTTTTAGCATTCTTAACTGAAATACAAATGTTACTAATCAACAGTAAAAATCTGGGGCATTTGTAGTCATTAAGCATAAGGCTTTTAGCTTCAAGCTTGTCACATTATCCGCTGCTTGGTGAAATGTGTGTTTATGAATGTAATTCAAGTTTAATTCATTGTATTGCTCACATTTTACTTTCTCAGTCTTTTTTTGCCACCTGTCCCAGCTTTTTTGGAACGTGTTGCAGCCATAAAATTCTAAGTTAATGATTATTTGCGAAAAACAATCAAGTTTGTCAGTTTGAACATTAAATATCTTGTCTTTGCAAATCATTGTCTTTGCAAATCATTGTATTCTGTTTTTATTTGTTTAACACAACGTCCCAACTTCATTGGAATTGGGGTTGTATAATAAAAATTGCCGGCACGGTATTGACTGGTTAGCACATCTGCCTCACAGTTCTGGGGACCAGGGTTCAAATCCCGGCCCCGCCTGTGTGGAGTTTGCATGTTCTCCCCATGCCTGGGTGCGTTTTCTCCGGGCACCTCTCACATCCCAAAAACATGCGTGGTAGGTTGATTGAAGACTATATTGCCCGTAGGTGTAAATGTGCGTGTGAATGGTTGTTTGGTTATATGTGCCCTGCAACTGGCTGGGAACCGGTTCAGGGCGAAGATAGCTGGGGTAGGCGCCAGCAGCCCGTGACCCTAGTGAGGATAAGCGGTAAGGAAAATGGATGGATGGATGGATGGATAATAAAAATTAGCACGTCATTTGTGCATATGGAGTACAATAGTAAAAAAACATGATGACGTGTGTATAAACACTAAAAAGGTAAAGTGCATGTGAACTTAAATATTTGTTTCCTCTTGGAAATTGTAATACAAATACAAATTTGCATAATAACTTATTTCTGCATATGGAGTACAGAAGTCAAAAATATGATGACAGCTCTGTATTGAAAAAATACATGTAAACGTATGTCTTTACTCATGATTATTAGGGTTAGGATGATTATTAGATATTATTTGGAAGGTTTTTTATTAATACAGTAGCCTACCTAATTAAGTAGTATGTTTGCAGCATTATGACACTAGCCGGTACTTTCTCCGTCAAACCCCATTAATTTATTGCCTCTGTCAATTGAATTGGGGAGCGGAATATTGGAATCCATTGATGAAAACATGAAAGCCTAAGAAAAAGCAAACCACTTTGGACCTTCCATTGTATTATGTTGTTAATTCCCTCCTTTCTAATCATGAGGCACAGGATAATTGCCAACGATTTGTTTATTGGATTCACTGCCGGTGATCGGCGCCATCCCTCAGTGTCCTGCGGCGTCTTATCCTTATCCCGTCTCGTCTCCATGTGACGGCCGATCTGTCCTGGCTTGCTGCATCACGGCGAGGTGCTCAGCTGTCTCCCCAGCGGGATGTCTGACCAGCTCGCACTAATCTCCACACCCTGCTAAATTTACACTCACATGTGCAGATTATTCTCACCCCGGTGCAAACGATGGTGCGGTACACGACATGTGCGCACACAGCGGCATTTTAATTTTTTTTCCTTTTGCTTTACCTATGGTCTTTTATTAACTGAAGTTTCGCCCTAATAATTCGCAATTCAATTTTTTCCTTCCCCAGTAGAAAGGTTTTTTGGCAAATAAGAATTAAAAATACAACACAAATTACACTTTAGCACAAGAAATGTAAATGTATTCATGTTGTTCATGCATGTTAAATGTTTAAAAATATTGAAGCTGGCTTGGAATGTTTGTGTTCCACCAAGGACACATTTATACATGATAATATTACCGGCATATATAATACAAGTTTTATGTATTGTGTATTTATGTAAGAAAATAATGTACATACATGTACATTATACATGGCTTCCTATGACATGATTCCACATGTCAACAACACACTGGAATAGTATTATGTAGCGAGATAATTTGCAGTTTAATGGCTAATTTACCTATCCAGTTTTGACCTGCATGCATCTATCAGACTTGGTTCGTCGATAATATAAATATATTATCTGCTCAAAACATTACGCTCATCACCCAAAGTCATCATCCCTTGGTTTATTAAAACAAAGTAACGACAAGAACATGAGAATGTTATTAGAGTGAACCCCCATTTATCGAGGTAACTGCGTTCCAGACCCCCCCGCAATAGTTGAAAATCCACTATATAGAGACTATAAAACATTTTAAATAGTTTTACCCCTGCCACACATAATCATTTAACCCCATTAAAACACACCTTTTTATAGTGTTCCTTAATTAAAGCACGTTCTGACTCTCTCGCTTACATAGTTCTCCAAATATGAAGCAAAGCATGCTTGCTTCAAGCTGTCAGTCACTCCCAGTTGTTTAACGTAAAAATAATTGACACATAAAACAAAATAATTTAAGATTGTATGTGTAAAAAACAAATTGTTTAACCAAACTGTATAATTTTGTCGAACAAAAGTCCACTAGCTTAATGCTAACATGTAATGCAAAACGCCATTAACAAGGTAACAAACTAGCATAGATTTTACGGTAATTCCAAACCTTCAAACAACTGCTTCTTTATCACACACAGAGCAGCAGCACATACAAACAGAATACAACAATACTTAAAGGCATACATTCGCTGTGGCTTTTACAAAGAACCCAACGATAGGCTATTGTCGTATCCGTGATGGATGATTATGATTAGGACTTGATGTTCTACTGTAGTGCATTCAAGTACACACGTTAGTGACATGCCAGCCCCTCGCGGCGAACTAGTGGTAATCCTTTGAAACCCTAAGAGTAATCAGTGTCGCAGAGTCCCAATCTTTATCCTCATTAAAGAATACCCAGGTGGTGAATTGACACCAATGCAACTCAAATGTTGTTCTGTCGAGCGCAGACCTTCAACGAAGCAAAACAAATTATGCTTGTTTATCTGTGTGCCAGCAGGATTATGCAAAATGTACTTAAACCCACACTCTTGTTAATGATGAGGCAACAAGGAGGTTCACTATTGTACACACATAATATAGAAATCATTCAAACAGTGTATTATTTATTGGTTGGTGATTTGTTTTTTTCGTTTTCTCAAAAATGTATTTTTCTCAGATTTTGTGCTTTAGCCATCGGTCGATATAATGGATTCTCTCTTGTTTGATGCCACATTCCTCCTCAAAGTTTCGTGGAAATCCTGTAGTTTTTTCTTTTTTTCATTAGCTACACATTACAAAAATTTGCCCAGGGTATGAATAAATTTGGGCTGAATGATAATATTGTGGCTACAAGATGAATGTTTAGAATTCCTAACAATTTGCTGTTGGCTATTCTCCATCCGTCCGTTTTCTGTACTGCTTGTCATCATTAGGGTCGTCGACATACATACGTACACTCCTGTGGACAGTTTACTCTTCAATGAACCTAACATGCATGTTTTGGAATGTGGGAGTAAGACAGAGTACCTGGGGGAAAAAACACGCAAGCACAAGGAGAACATGAAAACTCCACACAGGAAGCCTAGATTCAAACCCAGAACTCAACTGTGAGGCAGATGTACATAACCACATCTTGACTGTGTTGCCCAAATGAAAAAGTATTTTTGTTTTGTTTTTTGATAACGAAAACATGTAATATGGAATGTGTGAGGGAGCCAGAGTACCCGAAGAAAACCCACGCAAGTACATGCAAGAACATGCAAACTATCTCCAGAATGAGCAATATTCTATTTTCTGCCGAAAAAACACAAAAATTGATTTTCTTAGTGCTTTTAATGAACTCACAAAATCTGGAGTGACAACCCAAGACAGCAACAATGCATGTGTTGAATATTGTATTGCATTGTAACTGCGGCCATTAACGATGCTAAAATGAATTATTGTCAAGTTCAAGCGGTCTTTATTTTTATGTTAGAATTTTTATTTTTATTTTTAAATGGGCTGTCTAATTAGATTAGGGCTCGTTTGATCATGACTCGCTTGATTTAAAACCACACGTTCCGCTAGTCCATGAATAGATCAGGGCGTGTTTTTCGGGAGTGACAGGGTGGCTTTGTGAAGGGGTCAGAGAGTGGTGAGCTTATCCAAAACGTTAGCTGTTGTCGTTGTCACACGCGGAGAGTGTAAGCCTGGCTAAAACGTGCCCGGTCTTGTGCCGAGGTGCATGTACGGCCCACGTGCTTTGTTGAGTGAGCGCAGAGCTGCTCCACGTTAGGATTATTCCTCTGGGAATAGGCTGAGTCACGCTACAGAAGAACAGGCACTTAGCGACACACATACACATGCAGAAAAAAAGAGGGAACCGCTTGGGGATGGTGATGGGTTCTTTTGAGGTGACACTAAATGGTCCATAATGCTCAGTGGCAGCGATCAGCATCTCAATCTTCTGCTGATCATCTTTGTGATTCATACTTTTATGTCTGACTCATTTCAGCTAGTAGCGGTACACTTTATCATATAAGAGACTAAGCAGAAAATGACTGATCAATGAGATTTTTTTTAAATATTTTGCATCAATTTCAAAGAATATATATTATTAAGACTATATGCGTGGATGGATGAATTTTGCATAGTTTAGTTACGCTGGGCTTCCGTACACAGCAAACTATCCATCCATTATCTGAGCCGCTTATCCTCACAAGGGTCGCGGGAGTGCTGGAGCTTATCCCAGCTATCATCGGGAATTAGGTGGGCTACACCCTGAACTGGTTGCCGGCCAATCGCAGGGCACATATAAACAAACACTCACGTTCACACCTACGGGCAATTTAGAGTCTTCAATCAACCTACCATGCATGTTTTTAGGATGTGGGAGGAAACCGGAGTGCCCGGAGAAAACCCACGCAGGCACGGGGAGAACATGCAAACTCCACACAGGCGGGGCCGGGGATTGCACCCCGGTCCTCAGAACTGTGAGGCAGACGCTCCACCGTGCCGCCCACATCCAACTAGCTGAGCCTAAATCAACAGCACCACAGCTGGTTTCTGCCATGTAGCACACTCAATTTTGCCTCACTTGGGGCAAGTCACGATTAATCAACAATCGATTCCACGCTCTCGACAAAGTTCTTAATCAAAAATCAACAAATTAATTACTAGGCACAATTTTTTTTTCGCTCATAGGCCCCTCATAGTTCTAATGTGTAAAGTTAATTTTAGGAACTTGCATTATCAGCCCCTTTTAGTAGGTTCCACTTTGGTTACTCTGAACAGTAAGGCAAGGGAAATCTATTTGTAGAGCACAATTCGAACACAAATGGTAACGTTAGTGGATTGTGTAGTGGCTGGTCCAAGTGCCAAAGCACTTGATCTGGTGTTGCCAGGGCAATTATAGAGACGTTATTGTCTTTATGAAAAGCCTCTGAGGTATCAAAATTTGTATGTTGTATATAGAGCAACTTGCTGTTGCTCTATATACTCTCCATCGACATACTTGACAAGTTGACATAAAACGTCTTCTATTTTTGTCATAAAATGTTGAACCTCAATTGTGTGTAATATATCTGATAATTACAGCCCCTCTGAGGATTTTTCAAAATGAGGTTAACCCACTTAATGATATACTGTATAGTCATTTTAGTTCAAGCGCTAAATTTAGCTCAGTGCTAATGTGACCACCGGTGGCTCACTGCAGTGGGACACATACAGTAGAGCAGCTTGAAACAGTCTGCAGAACCAGCATGGAAGCATTGCATATCTGACAGCTGTTTGTGTCCTCAAAGTCGCCTCATTTGTCTCTGTGTGTACTTTAAGGTGGTCCTGGTCCGATGGAATGAGCCCTTCCAGAAACTGGCCACCTGTGATACAGATGGCGGCATCTTTGTTTGGATCCAGTACGAAGGCCGTTGGTCCGTGGAGCTGGTCAATGACCGCGGAGCTCAGGTAGAGTCCGCAAAGTAGAAAGGATACAGTGAACAAAAAAAAGATAAGGGAGTTATTGTTTTTAGGTTTTGATATTAACAGTGGTTAAATTATTTTTACATTTGTATGGCAGTTAATAAAGTTTTATGTGGCGGAAATATCCATAATTTCCTGTGGCCAAAATTTATTTTGGCCCTTTATTGTGATGTTAAACATATTTCCACAAAACAAAACCATGTAATAATTATCCTGATTCTACTGTATGACATACAGAGGTTTTAGGGGTTGAACGCGTCAGCTATACCACTGCCAGTGACGATTATCATGTTATATTGTGGTGAGTAGTGGCTCTGCAGTTGTGCTCCGTGAATTGGTGTTAATTTTAAAAGTTCTGACAGTCTGCAAGGCCATGAAAGTATCTGAATGTGATTGGATGAGCGAGTGTCTGAATGTGATTGGATAAACAAGTCGGTGGGAGGGGGTTTCTCACTTGTGTTTTGGGGCAAAAGGACATACAGAAAGTTGACAACTGAAGAAAAAAAAAATCAATGAGATTGATCAATGTCAACTCATCACCTGTTGACAACACAAAATCTGAAGTTGTTAAACCCCTACAGGGGCTCCTAGAAGAGTTTTGTTCCGACGGTGGCCAATTTGTACACAAGTAAGACATGTCACAGTTTATCACTAACCCATTTTTATATATTCGTACAAAAACTACTTCTAGGTCATGAATATGAAAACAGCAAGTAGGGTGGTAGTTTATTTGACTTTGTTTTGTAACGTCAAAACCTCGGCGGTCGGAACCATTGTAAAGCGAGGACCTCCTGTATTGCTGACCATTTGAAATTACATAAATCAGTTGTCGTGATCCCGTGTGTCGTTGGCTCTGCAGGTGAGTGACTTCACGTGGTCGCACGACGGCACTCAGGCGCTCATCTCTTACCGCGACGGCTTTGTGCTGGTGGGGTCCGTCAGTGGGCAGAGACACTGGTCCTCCGAGATCAATCTGGAGAGTCAGATCACGTGCGGTATCTGGACACCTGACGACCAGCAGGTACAACACACTTCTTTCTTCCCAAAATTCACCATTACACTATTATTCTAATATGTTTTACTGTTACTTTGCAGGTTTTGTTTGGCACCGCTGACGGACAGGTGATCGTGATGGACTGCCACGGGCGCATGCTGGCCCACATTCTGCTGCACGAGTCGGACGGCATCGTCAGCATGTCGTGGAACTACCCCAGCTTCCTGGTGGAGGACAGCAGCGAGAGTGACACGGATTCTGACGATTACCCCCAACAGCGTGGTACGCTTACTTCACAATAGCATGTCGTGTCTGCTGGCAGCGCTGACATCCCGTTGTCCAGCTGTTTTATTTACTTGCATGAGGAAAGCAGATGTGCCACCATCTGTGAGCTTCTCCACCCTCTCCCCACTCCATCAGCGCTTACTAATGCTCTTATTGCATTTCCCAGTGTGGTACCAATTAATGGTTGCAGTGCAATTTCCTTAGTCTCCGCAGTCCAACTGCTTTACTCATTAAAGGTTAAATCACTCAAAACTTTACTTGCCCCTTCATATGAGTCATGTAACTAACAACTTAATATCTATAAATGCATAGAGTCTGTCTCCATTCCTACTTGTGTGCTTTTCACATGCATTGTAACGCCTTCCACACGACCAGATGCGGCCAATCAAACGGTTCATTCAGAGCAATTTAGCGAGTGGGTGTTTACGAGATGGGCTAGCAACATAACATTAACATTTACCTACAAATGTGATGTAGTGTTTTTCTGTTTATCATATTTTTTTTAGGACAGAACGATCATCTAAAGCGGGGTACACATATACTGTTTTTTAATATCTTAACCAAATTTTAAAATAAAGTGAGACCACGAACGTGACAAGCAAAAAGTTGGCAAATGTGTGCTTACGGCTCTTCAAGTGTGTGGTGTACTTCTAATGACAATCACAGCACACCACACACATAACGATAGCGCTACCGACAATTACAAGGCTCCTCCCCCAAACCTAATGTCTGTTGTAGCGCCAGGGCTCATAATGAAATACTATAAGAAGAGTAGTAGCAGAAGAAGCTAGGCTAACTCTTAACTTCACTGGTAACTGTTTGCTGTTGTATACACTTCTCCAAATGACTTGTAAACACGTAATACAAACACTCACCGCAACTGGTTTCACATCCACCTGCCAGATGCCCTCTAATGTAATGTATGACGATCATCCTTTATCAATGCACCCCGCAGTAATGTACACACACCACATTTCTAATATACTATATGCAAATGAATTCATTTACCGGCGATTTTCGGACCACAGCACATACTAAGTTAGTAATATATTTTTTGTCTGGAAAATTCTATTTTTATTTGCAGCGGAGTCTTGATTGTTCTTGGCTCTGTACAAATCTTTTTTTCCACTTCTTTTTTGTCTTCTCAGTGCACAGCCACAAACCTCTGCTGACAGTCAGCTTCACCTCCGGAGACATTAGCCTCATGAACAACTACGATGACCTCTCCCCAACCCTCATCCGCACCGGTCTGAAAGGTAATCGAGCCGCACTCCTCTTCTTTTCAATCTTCATCTCATGACTCTAGTCTTAAAATCCTTTTGTGCTGCAGATGTGGTCGTCCAGTGGTGTTCACAGGGGGACCTTCTTTCGGTCGCTGGCATGGAGAAGACGCTCCTCTCCCACGACCCCTCTTGTCCTCCCACCAGGAATGCTATTGTCAAGTTCTATAACGTTCGGGGTGAACACATTTATACACTGGAAACACCAGCACAGGTGATCAACAGTCATTTAATAATAAGACATCATAAGTGAAATGCTCTTACACAAAAACTACCTGGTAAGAAGAAATGTCCTTTCATACAAAGAACAAGCATATTAGGGTAGATTTTAGTTTTTGCTATGGTAGGCTCCGGCTACCCGGCGACCCTAATAAGGACAACCACTATATACAGCAAAGTGGATGGATGGATGGATGGATGAATTTAGGATTAAACAGGGAAGGAACACACAACTTGAAGATAGTTGATTTTCATTGGGCAGAGCACTTATATATAATTAACTGAAAAACAACTGAAGATTGTAAAATTATGCAATGTTAAAGTTCTCTACTTACCATGAATACTCACACCATTGCTCCATTTGCATGGCAGCGCCCCATCACCACCCTCTGCTGGGGCCACCGGGACTCCCGTCTCTTCCTTGCGTGTGGCCCGGCGCTCTACGTGGTGCGTGTGGAGCACCGTGTCGCCAGCCTGCAGCTCCTCTGCCAGCAGGGCATCGCAACGGCCGTGAAGGAGGAGAAGGACGTGGCCAAGCTCACCATGCCGTCACGCCTCTGTTCCTATGTCACTTCCGCTTTTTTCCCCACCATCAAGGTAAGACAGGATGACGGGATGTTCATACATTAAAAGAAATTATAATATTTGACTATAAAACCTGCCCCTCCCCCACCAGCAGCCCATTCCAGACCCCAACAACATGCGCGACTTTGTGAGCTACCCAACAGCTGGCAATGAGCGTCTGCATTGTACAATGAAGCGTACAGAGGACAACCCAGAGGTGGGGGGTCCCTGCTACACTCTGTATTTGGAGTACTTAGGGGGTCTGGTGCCCATTCTTAAAGGACGACGAATAAGTAAACTACGCCCAGAGTTTGTCATTATGGACCCCAAGACGGATGGAAAAACAGGTAAGACGATGTACTGTCTTTACTTGACAATTGTGTTTCCACACTAACACATTCAATCTCATTTCCTTCCCTCTCCTCAGATGAAATATATGGCAACAGTCTGATATCAGCAATGATTGACAGCTGTAACTGCTCAGACTCCAGTGACATCGAGCTCAGTGATGACTGGGTCGGCAAGAAGTCTCCAAAGATATCCCGGGGCAGTAAGTCCCCCAAGCTACCCAGGTGAGAAATCACACACAAATTACTTGATTTATTTACTTAACACAATTCTTTTTTTTGCATAATGCTGGTGAGTTCCCCTTACCATAATTAGTCCGAATGGAATCTCAATGCTTGTTTTGCGCTTCACTGCATGCCTAAATCGTTTTCCCTTCCCATTTGCTACCTTCTCTGTAGAGACTTAGTTTGTCCCTTTACCAACAGAATCAACATCGATCCCAGGAAATCACCAAAACTCTCTCGTGGTGCCCAGGAAGTTTCCAGGTCACCGCGGCTACCAATACGCAAACCCTCCATTGGATCACCTAGTCTAACACGGAGAGAATTTCCTTTAGACGACATTACTCAGGTACTGATGATGATTATGCCATTAAAACAATGACTATTTCTGACCAATATGTTTTAATACATATATTTCAGCAAAACTACCTTGCTCAGGTCACATCAAATATTTGGGGAACAAAATTCAAGATTGTCGGGCTCGCTGCATTTTTGCCAACAAACCTTGGTGCAGGTAATCTATCAATGTCTTTGTGTGAGTGATAACAAAGTATAGTGGAACCTCTAAGGGTGGGCACATTTTTGAGCTCAAGGTCCACATTTGAGTTTTAAAACGGACAGAGGGGCCAGGTCATTCGTAGTTGAGGTTATAAAAAAAGTTAAAATATGTGTAGATGTAAAATACTCTCATTTTCAGTCTCATTTTTACATTGTATTTATAATTAATTTAATTATATTATTAATTAACCAATTATTTAATTGAAGAATTTTTAGAAGTTTGTAAAATTATTTATTTTAATACTGTGTTGTTATTTACAATAAATAAATTACCAATTATTTGATAAGGTAATAAATAAATAAACCAATTTTAACTAATTTTTGTGAAATAAAACTGCTAAATTAATGCAACAAATATTAAAGCACTCTCTATAATGTAAATGCTTGGTGGACCGGATTAAAGAATGGAGCCGTATGTGGCCGTCGGGCCATATTTTGCCCACCCCTGATCTAAACTCTAACAATCCATTGTGGGGAATCCGTTATGTCACCATCATAAAGCATTTATAAACTGTAAAGCTAAAGTTTTAACTCAAACTTTTATATTTCTTCAGGGTCACATAATTGTAAAAATAAGTTAGGGAGATATAATCAACAAAACATTCTTAACCAATGGCAATTTTATAAACTTACTGAGAGAGTGCGCTGCTCCAAAGAAACAACACACACAAAGAGTTCATCCTCCATTGTTTGCTAAACCGAGGTCTCGCGTGATGTCATTCATGGCTGTGGCTCACACTTTTTTGATAAAGTTTCAGACAATTTTGGTCGAAAATGTTTTGAAAATCAACATTGTTTGTCAATGAAGTTGGGGTTGAATTGGAATTGTATCCCCTCAAGAGGTTCCATTGAAACTTGATATATTCTAACATTTTAACCGGCGATGTTCCTCTTTTCCTTCTGACTTTTCCCCCTCATCTGCTCTCAGTCATCTACAAAACCAGCCTCCTCCACCTGCAGCCCAGACAGATGACAATATACCTGCCAGAGGTGCGCAAGATCTCCATGGAGTACATCAACCTGCCCGTCTTCAGCCCCAACGTCTTCAGCGAGGACGAAGACGACCTGCCCGTCTCGGGCCCGGCCGGTGGTGTAGACGACAAAAACCCGCCCTGCACTGTCAACATCCCAATCGCGCCCATCCACAGTCCCGCTCAGGCCATGTCCCCCGCCCAGAGTATCGGCCTTGTCCAGTCCCTGCTAGCCAATCAAAACGTTCAGCTGGATGTTCTAACCAACCCCACGGCCACCTCACCGGGAGCTGCTGCTGCAGCAGCTGCTAGTTCCGACCAAAGCCAAGACACCGTCCTTACAGCCCAGTACACAGTCCCTACTCGATACTCAAGTCCTGGTCAGGTCATCTTTGGAGGGCTCGACATGAGTCGCCTCACGGTCGGAGCTACACACTCTCATCAGCCTTCACAACAACAACAACAACAACAACAACAACAACAACAACAGCAGCAGCAGTTACAACAACTCCTACACCATCAGCAACTACAGCACCATCAACAACAGCTACAGCAGCAGCAGCAGCAGCAGCAACAACAGATGCTCCAGCAGCAGCAGCAACAACAGCTACACCAGCAGCAGCTTCAACACATGCAGCAGCAGCATCATCATCAGCAACAGCTCCAACAGCACATACTGCAGCAGCAGCTGCACCACCAGCAGCAAATGCATCAGATGCAGCAACAACAGCAGCAGCTTCACATTCAAATCCCCGTCTCCTCCATGTCATCAGCACAGACCTCCGGAGCGGCCATGCTTCCGACGGGTGCGCTGCAGATCCAGATCCCTCACCCGCCGCCCGATCTGCTTGTCGAGAGGGGAACCGCGGGCGAACACGAGAGCCTCCTGAAAATAAAGACGATGCGTTCTGGTCCGCAGTTGGCCGAGGCCGACACGGTGGTCTTCAGCGCACCGCCAGAGCTAAGTAAAATGAACCCCCCACCTCCCTATCCCGGAACTGTGGCTGCTGCAGTGGCGGCAGCTGCTGCCGCGGCGGCGGCTGCTGCTTCCATGTCGGCCTCCAGTACGCCCTCAAATGCCTCATTGGGAACAACTGGGGGCTCCACTGGAACGCCACCTCCTGGTGATCTCTGTGCAAAGAAGGGGGACATACAACTGTATCCCCTAAGTCACCAACAAAGCCAGTACACCACACCACTGGGCTATGAGAGAATCACCACCTTTGACAGCAGCGGTAACGTGGAGGAAGTCTGTCGTCCTCGAACCCGACTTGTCTGTAATCAGAATGTCTACAGCATGCAAGGGCCCGGAAGCTCTGCAACCCTCAGGGTCACCTCTTCATCCTCATCCTCCTCGGCAGAAGGCAAGAAGATCCAGCTGCCGTACAGCTCCGCCACACTCAACAGACTCGCCGCACCTCGCTATTCCATACCAAGCGGGGACCCTCCCCCGTATCCAGACCTGGCCAACCAGAATAGCGGCAGGAATCCTGGACAGAAGCTGGACAGCAGTCTCATCCACGCCACTCTTAGGAGGAATAGCCGGGAGGCCACCCTCAAAGTGTCCCAAATGATAGAGCCGCCCAGACCGCTACCACTGCCACCTAAAGCTAAAAATAGCAGTGCACTAGCGGCCTCCTACCAGCAGAGGGTGCAAACAGCCTTATACACCTGCAGTCAGTGTAGCAGCGGGTCCAGCCTTGGGGTCACGGCTCCAGGCAGCGCCAATGGAATAGCAGGGGGTACCATAATCAGACAGGATTTTCCTCCAGGGAACGGAGCGCCGCACAGCACAGTTATCGTACACTCCAACAGCGGTGCCCCTCTGGCCTCGCAGTCCTCTTACAGCCTGCTCAGCTCACTGGAAGGATCTGGATCCACCGCAGGAGGAAGCAGCAGCAGAGACCGGATTGATTATGTTAATTCAGCGTTTACTGAGGACGAAACGCTCAGTCAGTCCCTCAGGCATTTGGCTTTAGGAGCAAATGATACGTCAGGCCTGCTCGTTAAACACCCACCTCCCTATCACTGGGACCCCGCCACCACGGAGGAGGTGTGGGTCCCTCAGGAACGAATTGCAACGCTCAACCCCGCCGGCCATCCGGGACCCCACAAGCCGCACCCGCTTATCCTCAGCCCGGCTCAGCACTTAGACGTGTCCAGGCTACCGTACGTGCTGTCTCCGAAGTCTCCCACGACACCCGGTGCTGCGTCTTTTCAAGCCGCCGCCGGGTACCAAATTTCTCTCCAGTATCCCGCAGTCACTGCCTACTCGGGAGCCCAGCTTCAGCCCATCCTAACGTCACCACGCCCCTGCTCCTCCCCAAAAGAAGTGGTGGCACCAGTGTCTCTCTCACAGCAGGACACAACCATTGTCTTACCTGCCGGTTACCCTGCCAGTCTAACCAACCTGGCCTGCTGCCCACTACCACCTATGTACCCCGCGGGAAACGCTTGCGCCGGGATTCCCATTCCTCCCATCGCACTCCACACACCGTGGGGTACGTATAACTCGTGCCCCCCTATTCCCAGTCCTGCTGTGCCCCTACCGCCCAAAGCTTCCCATATGGTGGTAGACAAAAATGCTCTTTCACCACCACCACCACCGCCTCCGCCTCCTCCACCGCCACCCCCGCCGCCACCACACGCAGAACTGCAGAATCACACAGGGTTACAGGAAGCCATGGCAGAAACCGGGGAAGGTTTCCAGGAAGTGCTGTCCTTAGCCGAGAGCCCTGTGCCGCCTCGGTCGGAGAAGTTCAGCAAGAAGAACCGCAAGAGGGCGGACGGGCGGGCGGAGGAGGCCAATGTGCCGCCTCTGGCTGAAGGGAGCAAGTCCAAAAAGGAGGGCAGGGCACTGGGGGACTTCAACTCCCTCATCTCCAGTCCACGGCTGGGAGGGAGGGACAAGAAGAAGGTGAAAGGACCGAAGGAGCAGCTAAAGGCCAAGAAGCTGAGCAAGGCCACAGCCAACAGCGAGTTCCAGGACAGCTCAGAGAGCGAGCCGGAGCTTTTCATCAGCGGGGATGAGCTGCTCAACCAGTGCCAGAGCGGGAAGAAAGGCTGGAAGACGAAGAGGAACCTCAGGGCGGCCAGCGAACTGGAGGAGATGAAATGCCGTAAGGCCAATGAGAAGGAGGACCGAGGGCTGGGCAGCCAGGGCTTCGTGTACGTCATGGCAAACAAGCAGCCGCTGTGGAATGAGGCCACGCAGGTGTATCAGCTGGACTTTGGTGGACGCGTCACGCAGGAGTCCGCCAAAAACTTTCAGATTGAACTTGAGGGCAGACAGGTAAGAAAGATCATTATGTATTGTATGACTTACCGGTACATATAGAATTTCTGAGTTTGAACAATTGAAACAAATGTTGCCATTGAAAACAATGGAAATTCATTTCATCTCTTAGATGGGGTCAGAGATGGTTGATTTCTTTTTCATGAATCATATTTATCAAGTACTACTGTCAAGTCATAATGACTGTTTTAACAGATATGACAAAAAGTGACTTTTTTTAATTGCAAACTTCTGTTTTAATGAGGACAAGCGCTATAAAAAATGGATTGATGGAATTGTGAAATCCTTGAGCTGAGCTAACGTTTTTGCTCCCACTGTCTTTCGCAGGTGATGCAATTCGGTCGCATCGACGGCAACGCCTACATCCTGGACTTTCAGTATCCCTTTTCTGCCGTGCAGGCCTTTGCGGTGGCTTTGGCAAACGTCACGCAACGCCTCAAGTGAAATGCCGCCCTGCCACACGTGGGGTTTAAGAAAGTCACCGTTTTTTCACAGAGACACACCCGGACAGAGAGACAGAGAAGACACAAGGGGAAGAGATCCGATCCCGTTGCACTACGCGATGCTGCCACTTGAGGCGCAGTTGCCGAGCGCTGCGCTTTTGGCAACCGTCATGCAAATAAACGCTGCTTTCGTTAGTCGAGTTAAATTGCTTTTAGACGACCGAGTGAGGAAACTGTCACTCGTTTTTTTTTGGTTTTTTTTGAAAGGAGCAGCAGTAATACTTGAAAACCACACTCTGGTGATATGTTGTTTTTCTCCAGAGCACACACAGGTACTACTACTGGCCACTCAAATCCATGGCTGTACAACACTCACCAATAGATGACACTGCTTTTGCTTTTAGGGAGTATTTGTGACACAAAATGGTGGACGGTCGGCTTTTGTTTTCGCTCTCTGCCATTCCTTTTGCTACTGTCAGTTCACACGTCTTACACCGGTGGCGTTGAAATATGTGGGTTTTTTTTAATGTTGTTTTACACGCTGTTGAAGGATGTAGACTCGTGGATTAAGTTATGCGTACTGTACATTTTGAATCGTCGCCATTGTTTGCGTTCTATGTAATCACCCCATCCTGTCAGCACACGCCGCTTTCATTCGGGAGACTTAAGTTGTGATATTACTCTTGTATTAACGTCTCTATGACGTCAGCCATGGCACCTGTTGTCACTTCTGTGAAGTGAGTGTTCAGACCCCACCCCTCCACTCTTAAACACCACACTTAAACGAGGTGCAGGGAATATTTTTCTACATTTCTCTCACAATCTCCTCTGACAGAATACACATATCAGTCATATAATATGAAAGCTGATTTTTGTGTGTGTGTGTGTGTAAAGAGACTTGGGTGACTCTGCCACTGTGTTTCAATGCTGTAATACTGTTCAATGCAAATACTGAAATCATCTTTTGCTGATTTTGTTTGTCTTTTTAAAAGTCGTAACACCAATGAAGGATGAAGCCAGTGTGTTGACTCTCCAAATATAGTTTGTTGTTACATCACAACAAAACTCATGTTCGATGAACAAAAACAACTTTTGGGGTGCAATTGGACAACCTCAAAATTTTGTACAAGAATGAAGTCGTATTAGGAGTTTGTTATTCCTCAAAATTAAAGTTTAAAGATTAAAGTTATAATATTAATGTCAATATTCCCCACTTGAAAATGTCAGTATGCTGTTAAACTGTACATTGTGAAGCTAGTCTTGATGTGACAAAATGGACCTCGTGACTACCTTTTTGTAGTGTAACTTGACAATAATAGTTCTGTAATATATATATTTTTCCCCTTGTAATATTCTGACTTTACTCTGTTTAGAAATTACAGATTTTTCCCAGAATAATAAAACATTCTCTAAAATTATGCCATTTTTTTCTCACGGTATTACAACGGCAATCTCAAAATTATGACCTCAATATTTCAACTTTGTTATCATAAAATTAAGACATTTTTTCCATAACAATATTGCAGGTATTGGTGTTGTCTTTTTAATAAATAAAATTGCAACTTAACTCCTCAAAAGTTAGGACTTTTTTTCCTTATAAGATTCCAACTATTTTCCGAAAAATAATGACTATTTCATGTAATCGTACTATTTTCCCCCAGTAATAAGACTTTTTCCTCATAATATGACTTATCCTAGTGAAGTTTGATTTTTTTTTATTATTATTTTTTTTTTTAAATCCACCTTAATTGTATTTTTCCTGGTAATATTACAACTTTATTCTGCTAAAATGTCCACTTGTTCCCTTAATTTTCATGCCAAAATGCCCGCTGGCTAAAAACGAAAAGCGGCTAGAAAATGAACAATGAGATGCATATCTGTTCAGACCAAAAGAAGAAATGCATGGTGTAAGATCCATCTATTTATGTTTCGTTGTGCAATATTTTCTCCGGCGAAAAGAATCTATGGTTGTTGGCCCACTTTTGATTCTTTACTTTTATGTTCAGTTGCTGGTGTATACTTTTTTGTATTAATTTTTGTTTTTAATTTATGAGACGATTTTCTAAAGGAGATATCATATCTATACATACTGTACATTGTGAACATTTTGCTGCAATTTTTTTTTTTTTTTTTTTTTTTTGTGCATTTCTTCTCGTGTAGCCTGAATTGTGAGGTGTTGGGGCAAGTTTGAAATGGGGGGGCATGATTGATCAAGTGTAGCGTAGTCAAGTAGTGTGTTTCTGTCAAGTTGTGTGTGTATGCGCGATCGTTTATTCACGTTCGACCTATCGCATCAGTGTTGAGTCCACTCTCTCGGCTTTTGACACGTTCACATCATTGTCACACGTTCACAAACCTCCGAGTTCAGAAGTGCCGACGTGGACTTCTAAAGGTTTTTCGACCTGATGTAGATGGAGGAGATTTAGGCTTTTCTTGAGAAAAGGTATGTGCTTGGTATTTGTAGGTGTTAGACTTTAAGAGCCTAAAAAAAAGAAGAAAAAAAGTTGTTGACTGAAAGTTTTTAGTGAATGGATTAGTAAGGCATGCCATGTAAATTATTTTATAATTGTATATGTCACACATCTTTTGAATAAAACATCTTTGTTCCCAAACAAAGTCTTCAACATTGTCAATCCTAAGAATAGTTTGGGACTTTAGTAACTGGAGACTATCGTAGTTTAATTGAGCCTTTACCAAACTATTGCCTTAATAGAGTTTTTCCTATGTTGGGTTGCAGGGTCACTTTTACAAGTAGTGTATTTAAAACAACCACATCGGTGTTGCCGTGTTATAACCCTTTAAGCATTGGCTACAATATTTGAACACAAACATCAACACGTGTACATGGGTACTCACAGGCCTATGTAAAGAATGATTAATATTACAGTCTTACTGAGGAGCTGAGACCGTACACTGCTTACATCCAAATGTCTGGATTATACTGCCCCCAACTGGCCAAGGCGCATACCTGAAGGAGCAGCACAATGTCTATTGAATTGAAGCTGTTTATTTACATTCTATTGTTATTAGTGTTGTGCCCTGCGACTGACTGGCGACCAGTTCAGGGTGTAGTCCGCCTTTCGCCCGAAGTCAGATGGGAGATAGGCTCCAGTGCCCCGTGACCCTAACCAGGATAAGTGGTGTTGAAAATGGATGGATGAGTGTTAGTAGTGTATGTTTTTTTTTAATTATAAAGCATACATTACAGAGTGACATTTTTCAAAGGAAAAAAACACATTACAAACATTTTTGCAGGATTTTAAAAAAAATTTTTTTTAGGGGTCTTAAACTGATCATTTCAATGGGGAAAGACAATTTGAGATGAACATGAGATGATTAATCGACGTGGACCGAATGAAACTCGTATCTCAAGGCACCGCTAAATGTATATATATATATATACATATATATAAAAGAACAAGCCCACTTGAGGGATTATCCGAAATTGTTTTACGTCGAGCGTTTGAAAGCGGCATTAGAGAGATGTGACGTCATCAGACGCTTCTCGGTCTGCGGTGCTGAGCTCTGGTCACGTGACTCTTCCCTTTACTCCACGTCCGCATCCTCTCTATTGAATCCTTTTCTCCTCACCGTCTCTCTTCCACCATTGAGCCCACACAAACGAAAGCGCTGCGCCTGCACTCTCAATTCAACCGGCAGACGAGCCATTTTGTCGCCGCTTTCTCCTCCCTCCTCCTCTCCCATCCCATCGCCATTTTTCCCTCCATCCATCCATCCATCCATCATCCCCACGACGCGGCGCCGTCATGGACAGCGACTACTTGGAAAACCCTCTTTACAGCGAGCTCAAGCACTTCTGCAGGAAGGTCCAGGAGGCCTACGCCGAGCTCAAGGAGGAATTGACACCGTACCGGGATGAACGCTTTTACAGGTGCCCCACTTCACGTACAATGGCGAGGCATTTAGACGCTAGTGACGTCATTATTTCGATTTCTTAATAATAACACTGGGTTAATTACATACCTACCTAACCTTTCAGATGATAGATAGATAGATAGATAGATAGATAGATAGATAGATAGATAGATAGATAGATAGATAGATAGATAGATGCAGAGCAGTGTAACATTATCGACGGTGATATTTACAATGTTACGATGATACACAGTCGTTCCTTGAGATACAAGTTTAATTTGTAACTCGAAACATTCGTATCTCAAATTACCTTTCGGATGCAATGAATGGGAATTCCATTAATCCGCTTCAACGTGTTTTGTTTTATTTAAAACAAAACAGAGTAAGAATGTAAAGAATTAAACTGTTTGGATAATAATATAAAAAGAGGTTAACATGCAGATATGTTAATTTTCAGAATATTGATCGCCGGCGTCGGGCTGAAACCCATATTTACTATTTATTTATTACTATTGGTCAGCTCCCACGCGTATTATATTATTATTATTATTATTATTATTGTTATTATTAATATTTACAAATAATGGACCTAAAGTGTTTAAAATGGCTTGCTCTCTTTGATGATGTGATGTCAATGGTTTGAGTTCCTAAAAGTGATAGTTATGGAGATACGAGGATTCTGCCTGACGTCAGTACAGTATAAAAATAAAAACATATCGAAAATGTATATTCGAATTGAAAATCCAATTGACGTTGTCCTCCTTATGCGCATGCGCGAGTTTTTTTTTTTTTTTTTTGCTGATGTATTCTTTATTTAACAAGACAGCTTCCTTTTTTCCTTTATTGCAATAAAAGACAGTTTACAATACAAGTGTACAGAATTAAACATTTAACTAATATAAGTCACAATAGAAGTTCCTATCCCGCCCAGCCCCTATTTGGTGACGTCACAAGTTTGTTTCCGCCCAGCTATTCTGCCCGGAAGTATATACTCGTCATTCGCTACTAGTCTCAACACTAACGCGATTCTTCACACTACAGACAGCCGTCAAAACGGCACAAATGGAGCCGTAAGTGTTACGTTACCCCTTACTCGAAACCTATCAGTTTATCATTACGTTTATAAACAACAAGCGCGATAAACTCCTTGGGTTTCCTGCCCCATATGCTAATGGCAGCGAATGCTAGCCTGGGAAGCACCCTGTGTTGACATACTTGTATTGTCGGTTTGTACGGGCTGCTGGCCAATAAAGTGCCTCTAATGGCGTCTTTTGTCTCCTGATATAGATTGGCGCCCATGCGTCTCTACACTCTGTCTAAAAGACATTTTGTGTTGGTCTTCGTGGTGTTCCTCGCTTGTTTCGGCCTCACAGTCTTAATTGGAATTGCAGGTATGGACATTGGCGTTATCAGTTGTACTCTGAGTCATACAACTATAAAGTGGGCCTGATAGAATGCGTTACTTTTATGTTTTAATAGGTCCAAAGATACTCTCTGAGCAAGTGTACAGTGGGGATCAGTTCCTTGCCAAAAATATCTCAGTTAACGTAAGTGATAAAGTTGGAATGGTGACCTACTAATTGTTTCATTATACAAAACTACTAAGACTTTATTGAAGTATTTCCAGAGGAGTTCTGTGCATGGTCACAGTAACAATATGAAAACAAAGTTGTAATGTTCCAAGCATTTTTTGAAATTTTATTTCTTGTGATATATCAACTTTATTCTTGTACAATGACAACTCTTGGAAAATTACACCTTTATTGTTCTATAAGTAAGATTCATTTTTGTTATAATTTTAGTCATACATTTTTTTTCCCCCCTCATAAAATCAGTGCTTCGTTTTCATCGAAGTAAGATTTATTCTCATTATATTTGGAGTTTTTCCTTACTTCCAGTTTATAAATATCATTTTTCCCCCCTTACTTTCTTTTTTTTCGTTTGTTTTTAAGTGTTTTTTTAACGGCAAATTAATACATTTCTCATTTCCATATTTTCAGACTGGGCCCTTCAATCTAAATTCTCCACCTCTGACCACATATCACCAGCAGTTGTGGCTCACCTGTCTAATACAGGCTGAACACATTAATGGTAAGAGTACACAAAGAAAGAACGCTTAAGGCCTCTTTATACACCCGCGGTCACGCGGCCGACAATGCCCGCATTGCATCACGTGACAGACGAATTGGCCCGTGCGGCCCCTCTGCGTAGCTTGACGCGCACATGGCAAAATTTGTTGCTGCGCGTTGAATGCCGCGGAGATCATCTCTTGCGATGGGTTCGTTTTAGTCACATGCTGTGATGATGTAATCAGCGTTCCTCCCGGTTCGACATAGCAGCTACGCCGCCGCCTTCTCGATCGATTTTGTAGCATAATTAAACGTATCATCTGGTCACCTAGGTCCATTTGTTCTAGCAGACTCTGTTCCACGGTCCCCATTGTTGTTGCTTTGTTCCTTGTGACGGAAAGAAAAGTAAAAACGGCTACCGGAAATAGCAAAAAAAATGCAGCGGAAACTACACCCTGTGTTGTCCTACCCAATACCAGCCATAGCGACACCCCCGAATTGGAGGAGAACTACAGTACATTTTCAAAACTGCGCGCGTGGGTTTATACTCAGAAAGGCAAACTATGCACGGGACAGCCGCAGTTACGTCAGCGCGGTCGCCGCCCACACGAGTATAAAGAAGCCTTTAGGGGCCTGGTTATCAGAGTGGTCGATTTCCTTTCTGTGACTTGGCAATATGTTTGTTTGCCGCTTCCAATTCCATCACTTCAAATTTCGCTTAGCTTTTGCGGTGAACTCCATCAGAGGCACCTAAAGCAAAAAATCCTCTTTTAAATACGGCGGCATCCACCACTTTTACACCTGTTGCCAACAGTTTACACAATCTCTGAGAACATGCTCTTTAGCGCTCACTAGTTGGGATTTTATTAAATCAGGCGCTTAGTCATAGCACATGGCAGCTCTGCTTGACGGAGATCTTCGTTTTGTGCCACAGTGGGCGACTTCCAGCAGCCTTTCGATATTAACGTGGAGCTCAACGGTGTGATGCAGGACGCCAGCATGACGCACATCAACAGCGTACGCAGCAAGTCGCGAACGCTGCACTGCGGTGCCGTGAGTGTCACTAGTCTGTTACACACCCGTACACATTATTAATGTGTCATTAACAGCCTGGAACATGTTCCAGAAATGCGATGAGATCATCGTGCTGCATCTGGGCTACCTCAACTACAACCAGTACCAGGTCACAGTCAGCTTCAAAGGCCTTGAAAATATCACGTATGATCTCAAGGTCAACTTTGTGGTAAGTCACGCTCACACATTTATAATAACAATATTTAAATAGTATGATTAACAACCAATACATGTGTTTAGTGGACAACCTACAATCCAACCTTTTCCCAAGTGGAGATCTGGTTCCGCTTTGTCTTCGTGGTGTTGACCTTCATGGTGACGGTAAGGGAGTGTTTGTCGACGAAGCTAATTTGACATCCCTCGATCACAATTAGGGATCATCATTAAAGCGCAAACATTTTGAGTCTTTCTTCGTTCATTTTACTCGCAGTGTCTTTTTGCTCACTCGCTGAGGAAGTTTTCTATGAGGGACTGGGGCATCGAGCAGAAGTGGATGGCCATCCTGATGCCTCTGCTACTGCTCTACAATGGTAATTCTCTCTCATACCTCCCTCCTGTCCTAACACGTAACTCATTCACTGCCATTGTTTATAGACAGCAATCGGGATCCCAACATTCACTGCCATTGACGTCTGCAGATACGTTTTTCAACCGGGGGAATGGGGGTGGTCTCTCACACTGGTCGTCTGTGAAGTTCGAGCTTGTAAATGGCTGGATGGATGTACATACCCCAATAGATGACAGCAGTGCCGCACTCAAGATTTTAGATGAGCCCAGATTTTGAGTACACATGGAAGATTATGAGTGAGAAAACGGCTACAGGTTGGAAATCGGACAACTTTAGGCATTTCACACTCACATGTATTAGCAGGGTATGTGTCACGGTAGTTAGCAGAAGTGTGTGTGATCGTGACAAAATATGACGGCGATCTTGGACTGAATGGCGGTCACCAACTAAAAAGCCACTGAGCAATACGAGCACCATGACTGACTTGCCATCCAGTGAGTTAGCGTCGCTCACGGCACGTGTGTTTCGGTAAATAAATGATTATTTTGTGATCAAACGCCATTTCTAAATGTTGGTTTTGCTGTTTTATTCGGATGTTAGAGGTGTCACAAAAGCAAAAATGACTAGCGTCAAAGTCACTGTTCTACTTGCGTCACTTTTCCCAATGTTGTTGTTGTTGTTGCATTTGGAATTGTATGACAGATATGTTAAAAATGGATTGTGAAGTATCCGATTCCTGTTTTGTGTTGTCTTCCAGATCCGTTTTTTCCGCTGTCCTTCCTGGTGAACAGCTGGTTTCCCGGTATGTTGGACGCCTTCTTCCAGGCACTGTTCCTGTGCGCTCTGCTGCTCTTCTGGCTCTGTGTCTACCACGGCATACGTGTTCAGGTGAATCCAGTGTCATTGCCGCACTTAAATGGTTTCATTACAGCAAAGTTGAATATAAAGTGAGTGCCTTTTGATATCACAGGGCGAGCGGAGATGCTTGACCTTCTACTTGCTGAAGTTGGTCATCGTGGGCCTTCTGTGGCTCTCGGCCGTCACGCTTGGCATTTGGCAGACGTAAGTTTTACCTGTCGGTCTTCCAGATCTGAATCAGAGTGGGAATGACATCTCTTCTCCTTGCTGGGACTCATAGGGTCAACGAACTCCAAGACCCCACCTACCAGTACAAAGTGGACATAAAGAACTTTGAGGTAGGATAAGTCATTGTCATTTTGACACAATTGGAAGACTTTCATCAAATATTGCTCCTCCCAGGCCATGAAGGTGTTCTTCCTGATTATCGTTGTCCTCTACATCCTCTACTTGATCTTCCTGATTGTCAGAGCCTGCTCGGAACTCAAGAACATGCCTTACTCAGGTTTCACGTCTCTTAGCACCTTTACATTATAGCAGAACACAGTAGAAGGGTGGGCCGTCTTTGTTTGGATTTGAAGAATTGCCACCCATAGGCAATAATGGAAATATCAACATCATCGTGTAGATGAGCCTCATGCAGCTCTGACTTAGTTAACAAAGGTAACCACTCGTAAGTGTTCTTTTGTATTTGATTTGTGTCTGTTTTGCCTGTAGATCTGCGGCTCAAGTTCTTGACAGCGCTGACGTCTGTGGTCCTCGCAATAAGGTACAAGTGCTCATCACTGTCTCCTGATTGGTCAGAAGTGGTCACCCCACAATGTGTCTTTTCTGTCCGCAGCTTGGTCATTCTCTACTTGAGGTTCGGTGCCAAGGCACTCCAGGACAACTTTGTGGCCGAGCTGTCCACTCACTACCAAAACTATATCCTTTAAACTTGACTGTGATCTGAAAACAGCCTGTCCACCCATTTTTTTGAACCCGGAACCTCTGACTGTGACGCACACGCTAATCTCGTGCTTCACCGTTAGCAGCAATTTAATTTTGATTACTCTTTTTGGATTTAAGTCATTGTCCTTAACTCCAGACATACCAGTCGAGTTTTTGTCCTTTTATGGCCTACTCAACTTTTACTTGTATACATTAGCATTTGTGTACTCACCCTCCAAAAATGCCCTATACGGTAAGTACAAGGGAAAAAAAGGCTTAAATGATCTGTTCAAATTGATAATAAACTGATATGTTGATTGATACATTTTGGTTTTATCTGCCAAGACTCGCAGTTGAAGGACAATCCTGCTTTCTCCATGCTGAACGACTCAGACGATGACGTCATATATGGGTAAGTATGTTCAACTTCCCGTTTTTGATGAGAAACAGCCAATGAGATGATGTTCCTTTCTCCTTCCCAAAGGAGCGATTACGAGGAAATGGCTTTAAAAAATGGCCGTGCGTTTAAAGCAACCGCCAACTTTCAGGACGAGAGCGATAGCGACTGATGTGGTAGATACAAACAGACAAAAAGCATCATGTGTATGTTTGTAAATAAGAAGTATTTTCACAATGAGCCGCTGCAAGTGTACATAAGTATATTTTTAAAACAGGACCACTTCTCCAGAATGTACTGTATTGTAGTTCTACAGAAAATGGGAGGCATGTACTTTTTTTTTTTTTTTTTAAATCGCAAGTTTTATTTGTACTTCACAACTGGCATTTGTTCACTACAAAGGTGTAGTAAAACCACACTGAAAAGAAAACAAAAAAGGAAAAAATAATCTAAAACAAATAGATTTGTAAAATGAGGAAAAAGTTGTCATGTAAAAGAATAAAGTTGTAATGTTATGAGATTATAGTAGTAATGATTGGATTATTAAATTTTGACAAGAATAACATTGTGAGGATAAAGCCGTAATTTGACAAGAATAATGTTACAAGAATGAAGTCGTAAGGTTGTGAGAATCAAATTGTAATATAACTGGAAATAATTTATTTCAAGGGAAAAGTTCTCATGTTACGAAAATGAAGAAACATTGCAAGAATATAGAAAGTAAAAGTAGAAAATAAACAAAAGAAATACGTTTGTAAAATTATGAGGAAAAAGTCTGTTATGATCATAGTAGTATTATAAGATAAAGTCGTAATGTTATGAGAATGAAGAGATGTTTTGAGATTAACGTTTTAATGTAAACAATAGTCCTAGTGTTTGTTGTCATTTTACAAAAAATATGTGATATTACGATAATACAATTGTAATGAGAGTGAAGTCGTAACGTAAGAATAAAGTCCAAATTAACAACATTTTTCGTAATATTACAACTTTCTACTTGTAATGTTACAACTTCTTGTCTTGGCTTTATTATGTAGATTTCAACGTAATTCTAATTATGTGACATTCTTTTCAGTGTGACCCTAAATACTCTTTTGTACTGAACACGTCAAGCTTTTCAAGTAACAAAAGAAGTGCTAATATTTTTGGGGGATTTTTTTTCATTTTATTTTAACTTATTTGTTTAGTAAGACAATCCTCACTTTGTATGCTTCCTGTTTTGACTACTGGTATCTAATACTCTTCATTGCGAGCTACTGTGTGACATCATAATGACATGAAGTGTGACCAAAGCTGAATTTTAACTTTGTGACGGTTGGGAAGTAAAAGCAGCGGCACGTTGATCTCTTCATCCATGTAAGTGCCAAAGCTGCGTATCATGTTTCTTACTTTCTGCGAAAAACAGGGGTTTTGTAAATGCACTTTAATTTATTTGTTGAAATTTCATACTGTATTGTTTTAAAGAATTATGTGAATTTCTACTTTACTACTGTTGAAAATTTCTTACATACTACTATCAAGTCATCTTTGCCTTTATGTAGAAATCAGTATATAAATGTTATTTTTTTCACCACACAATGCACCAGTATGCCAAACATTTACCACCCTCTGCTTCGTCCAAGTTTACAAGGAGCCAAAACGAATATCATCACTTGAATCCCAACGACATGGTGCCTTTTCTTCACGTCAAACCTATTAGTAAACGGTTAACATGTACAAGCCCTCATCTTTCGATGTGAATGTAGTGTCGGTTGTAAGTGCCGTAACGAGACGGCGGGTCCTGATCTGTTTCAAATAAACAAGGGGAAAAAAATATCACTTGGAAAATAATAAAGCACAAATGGCTCATTTTATTCAATTGTCAATCATACGACCATGGAAATGCAGCCGAACACGTTTCGAAATGCAGCCAAACACGTTTAATATTTAGATGGCCAAGCCAAAAACACTGACAATGCAGCACATGGACTTGTTCTCCCATTTTACTGCACAGCTTCCTGTTTGGAGACAACAAAAGACAAACACTGTATTAAGACAATAATTAAGTAAAACTATTAAAACGTTGAAATCCCTTGACAATTAGGGCCGGGCGATTCATCGAGTTTATGACTCAAAATGATTTTGTTTGCGGCTTCCATAGTTGGAACACTCATCTTTGCTGACATGCTCACTGCTGCACTAACAGGGTTGAACAGGGGGGACTATTTACTTGACTATTTAAAAAAAAAAAAAAAAAAAAAAAAAAAACGGACTTTAATTCTCGCAAATAGTCGACGTGAGCGGCATCAATTTCACGTTTTCCATATGACAAGAAAGGAACTAATCACGCTGGAACATTGCCATACATTTTATCATGTATACATTGCAAAAGTAGTGTGCATGCTCAACGTTTGAAAATTTTGACCTGCGCTACCAAACGGCAAATATTTTGCCAAGGTTTCAACGTGACAAAAAACAGTGAGTGAGCCGGCAAAGGAGATATGGACCAGCGGAGCCATGTATTTTGATGGTTCATTTTATGTTAAATTGTTGGCTATTTAAAATGTTGATTTATTAAGCATTGTGTTTACATATTGTAACACGTTTTGACAAAAGGGAGACTTTTTGTGTCCAAGGAGGAACACATTTGCTTTTAAAAAAAATATGTTAAAAAAACCCAACAACAACAACATGTATTTCTATTATTTCTGTGGATGATGATCCTGGGAAGAAAATGTTTCAACGCCTGTTTGGTATGGGGAGAAATAAAGCAAATCCCTAATACATTAGCATCTATGTGGTGATATTAATAATTATGTATGCAACTAATATTTCATCAGTTGTTTTGCTGTATTGTACTGAACAGCCAGACACTTCACCACGTTGCGGTAAATTCCACATCTGGTACTATGGTTATTTTTATGCTCTATATTAACTATAATTTCTTTTCTTACCATCAGTAGAGTTGTCCCAGAAGCATGAGCTGGCCGTTTGCAGCCCCGCCCCGTTGTTCTGCATGATGACACAGGTGACTTGAAAGAAAGTAATACAACTGTTATTATTATTCCGTGCGAGATTAAATTAATGTTACCCGTTAATATTAACACCGACCGATGTATTTGAAAGGCTTTCCGAGCTTGCACAGTTGACTGAGGCACTGCTCCACAATGGTGGTGCTCCACTGGTTCACCCGGATGTGTTGGTAAGAGCTCGTACCGATGGTTGTTTCTATGGACTGCGGTACAAAACACAATACTGTACATATACTGTAGGTCAGGGTGTGATCTAACCTAACTAAAATTGTTGTTGAAATCGTTCAAAATTATTCCAATAATGTTGCGCTATCCAAACCATCTCTGATTGGACTGTATGGGAAAGGAGTGTTTACTATTAACAAAAAGGTCCCAGACGTGCGTGGTTACCGTTTCCATCGCAACCAAGTTGCGAAACGGGACATTTTGCTAGCGAGCTAGTAACAGATCAACAACGGAAACAACCAACAGAATCAAATGATTTATACATATGTTTTCAACTTACGTCTTTTATTAACTTGGTTACGTCCTCCACGACAAACGTAGTCTGTTGACGAGACAAATAAAAAGTGCTTCAATCGTGGCCATCGTACTAGCATTACATCCGTGGGCGTTTTTAATCGTTTTATGCGGCGTAATCGGTTCCAAAGGAATGATTAAACTTGTGAAATTACAGCTGAGATGCTCATATAACGAACGATACTTGCCTCATCTTCACCTCCTTCGTCCATTGTGCAAAAATACAAAAAGAGCAGTGGGCCAGCTCGCAGCACAACTTCCGGTCACGTTTCTACACAATAAAGGTATTCCCGTCACGATAAAGGTGTTCCCATGACAACTTTAAAGACTAATCACAGCAATAAACGTAAAACGTAGCTTTCATTATTTTCTTGCAGGCGTTGTTGAATTGAATTCTTAAGTAGCAATAAAATGCTACCTCGGCTTAAAACTGTTCAACTCAAATGTTAGGAATGCCAATTGACTACGGTCTATATCATTGTTAAACAGTTTTTCTTGGCCAATGCATGATTAAGTACTTCTTTTTTGTAAATGGGTGTTTTCAAAATCTTATTTAAATATCTAACGCAGGCTTTCCAAGTAATAAAATATACTTCAACTGTTACACCCTTACACTTCAATTTATTCATTCTGTATTTTAAGTGATTATTTGCTAAAAACAAAGTTTATCAGTTTGAACATGATTTGCAAATCATTGTATTCTGTTTAACACAACTTCATTGGAATTGGGGTTGTAATTAAGCCATTTCAAGTTTTCTGAACTTTTAATCAGATCTACAAATAAAGTATGGGCAGCTGTGGTTCTGTTGGTAGAGCTGGTCGTCCAGTGATCGAAGTGTTGACAGTTGGAATCCCGGCTCTGGCTGTCCGTTGGTAAAATGTCCTTGGGCAAGACGTTGAACCCTTAATTGCTTTGCATGGCAGCAGCCACCTATTTGCGTACTAATGTTTGTGAATTGGTGAATGTGCAAACATCTGTAAAAAGCTCACGGGACCATGATGGTGTATCTAAGTGCTATGTATTAGTGCACTGATTTACATTACTAGTCAAAAGTTTGAACGCAGTTTCAAATTAAATATCATGAGAAAGTGTGTCTAAACATTTGTCTAGTTGTAATGTAATTCCAGCAATCATGAAAAGTGATGAACCATTTGTCAATGCTTTGCTTGTTCTGTTAATAAAGCAATACGAGAAAACATTCAACATAATGTATTGTTTGGTTCTTTACATTGTTTATTGTAAAGTAAAACCAATGTAAAAAAAAAAAGAGATGCCTATAAAGTTAAACCAAAGCGGACAATCGTGAGTCTTTTTTTTTTTTAATGGTCTCTCATTTCTGTGTGATGGTGAACGAGTTCTGGTCTATGAGCTTTCCCACTCTCTCCTGTAGGGTCTGGACCACCTCAACCAGTATGAACACATGCGTGTCATCCAGGTCCTTCAAGATGAACTTCTTCCCCAGGGCATTGGTCTCATCCAGGTACAGGAGGAACTGCTTCATGGCGGGGTCGCTTGGAAATGTAGGGCAAAGACACATTTAAATATACCCAATAGCTCACAAAGACAGATATAGTCAGTGGTCTTTTTTACCATTCGACGAGGACACAAATGAAGAGCAAAGACACATTTAAATATCCCCAACAGCTCACAAAGACAAATATACAGTCAGTGGTCCATTTACCATTCGACGAGGACACCTTTGTGTACGTTGACCATGTTGACTTGTGCTATTGAGACCTGTTGTTGGAAAATCCAATTAAAAACTAGGCAACCGTGAACTGCCTGATGATTTAGTAGCCACAATGTTAACGTCTAGACTCACGAGTTTAAAGCGGCGTCTACTGTGATATTGTCAAATTTAGCACACGACTAATGCGTTTGCACAGACATTATGTATGTTTAAAAAGATCGCACTTTACCAACCTGAAATGTGTTATTCGACGCTGTATGTGTCTCATTTTGATGACGATTACGGACAAGCTAGTGCGCATGCGCTTTAGCTGCTGCAATCCTGCGCATGCGTACATCGGCTACCGGTGATGCTGGCTTTTTTTTACATTTGCGCATGCGCTAAATAATTTTCGTAAACGTCTCAACACGCAGGTGTGTTCAATTTACATTAATACTCTACATCATTAATGGCTTACACGTTAAATCAGTTAATGTTCAAGTTAGGGGACAGTGCGAAGTTATACAGATGAATATTAAACGTTTATATGTGAGGTTTTTGAAAATATCAAAAATAACGTTTTATAATTCCAGTTTTTGACTAAGCAGTCGATAAAGAGCTGACTTGCAGTTAGCATGTGAGCTAGGCTAAACAATTGACCGTATATTGATAAATACACATTAAAATTGGATGGAAAAGACTTGAGACTCCAACTTAACACATTTTATTCTCATTATTTGTGGAATGTATGACTGCAAAAGAATGAATATTAAAATGCATTTGACCAGTGCTATGAAGTTTTACATTAAATTGGTATTAACTAGTCGCATGAGAATATGCGTAAAAACAATAGGCAAATGAAATACTTAAATACTGAGTGGTAAGCCTGCGGCAAATTAAATACTTAAATACTGAGTGGTAAGCCTGCGTCATAGTTTAGAAAATACTTTATCATTTGTTAAATAAGCTGGAAGGTCTGAGTTGAGAAACATAAAATATTAGGTGCACATCTTTTTAAGGTAATAATGGTCACCTTTAAAATGAGCTTTGAAATCCACTTGGCTTTGGTGAGAGATCAGAATCCAGTTTTAAACTATTACCACTGGGAACTCTTCACTGGTTTTTCATGTTATTGCTCATAATATGATCACAATATTCATGGCGATGTGAGTCGGGTATGATTCCAATGAGGGTGAGTAAGAGTTGTGGTTCAGGTGTGCCGTTGTTAAAATTGGTTGTCAGCGCCCGATGGTACTGTGCAGTGTTTCCTGGATGAACCGGAGGCTACGCTTGTACAAGAATGAGTCCTTCCTCTCTGGCTTGCAGATACTGAGATGATCCACGTCCACCTCGATCAGGTCCCCGATGCCAATATCTGGAACCACAACAAGGGCAAGCGAGGTGAGGTGGGGTCGTTAAGAAAAAAATGGCTTTTAAATTAGGTCTCTGGTGTGCTTGCCCACAATCAGATGCAAAATTAAACAAAGTAAATCTATTTGCTGTCCATTTTGGATAATGTGTCTGTGAACAGGCCATTCAAAATTTCGGCAAATTTAGATAATAACCCCAACACTGGATTTTACAGCCATGACATGATCAGCTAGGCTGGGTGAAGATTCAGAACCACTTTCAACCAATGGCCCCTAAAACAGTGTTTCCCAACTTTTATGGAGCCAAGACATTTGAAAAATCTCATGGCACACTACCACATGTTCAAAAAGTATATACAGTTTACCTAAATAATGACTGATACACAGGTGATTGTACTTTCTGCCATCTAGTGGAAGAGCATTTAATTGTTCTGCTTGTCACTACACGTCGCTGGCATTTATAGATGAACACAAAGATACATTATTAGAACTCAATTTTCAGACCAATGAAGTGAAATTCGATAACTTCCTGCGGCACAGCTGAGGATCTCTCCTAACACAATGTTCACTGGCACACTGGTTGGGAATCACTGCATTAAAACACTACACCAAAACCACAGGTTAGCAGAACTGCACTGAGTTTTGATATACTATGATACATAGCTTAGGGTTAGTTTCTGATGAGCGGCACATACAGTACTTGATTCCCTGGTTAAATTGTCCACTCGGTGGGGTTTGGGGCATATTTGACGACATGTCCGCTGCCTGCGCCACATACACAAATCCACATACTAATTGACTAATTTCACCAAGACAAGAGGGTTGTGAAAAGTGTGACAATTTTCAATCCTCAGGATATTTTGTCTTGTGGTATTCACAGATATGACATTAAGACACCTTGGAGTTGGCTTAAATGTTTAAAAAAATTATAATGTCTCTAATGCAAGCTGGTGGTTCTTACTTGCAGATTGTGCTGGCACCACCAGTATCTTGACCATAGGACCAATGTTTGTGGGCAGCGTCTCTGCAAAGCTTAGCACCTTGATCTCTTTTTCTCTGGCCATGGTCAAGAAGTTCTCGTCCAAGTCACGCAGTGCTGGAGAGTCTAAAAATATTATGTTACGTGTCAAAAAACAAAAATGTACTGTTTTACATTTAGGACCCCATAATTTATTCTATTCACTGACCTCTGCAAAGTTCTCTGACCTCGATCGAGGGGAAAAGCAGATATCGGACGTTGACCGAGTATTCCGCCATGAAGGTGCCGTGATGAGGAACGCTGTAGAATAAAATACCCCTGGTGTTCTTGAACAGGTCCTTCATGTCTGGGTCTTCTGAGGCATCGATCAACATTTTTTTCACAAGCAGGCCTGACAGAGAAATGGATGACGGGTGAACGGAAGCAGTGTCTGTAAAGTAATGTATTGTAATAAAGTGTGATCTGGTTTTAGGTTGCGTAATTGGGTTCTTTGGGGTGGGTTAAAGTAGAAAATGACTATCAAGAAGGGTGCAACTGCAACAGAGTGCATTGGCAGAATTGTTTATTTCGGGCGGTTTTGAATGATGAGTGTGTTCAGATTTGATCAAACGAAACCAGAGAATGAGAGAAATCACCAGAGATTGTTTTGACCTTCCAAGCCACTCGAGTGTGAACACATACAGTTGTAGGGTAGTTAGACTCCAGCATACCTCCCATACTGTGAGCTACCCAGACCACCGGCCGGTCTCCAACTCCCGCCATCTTGAGCTTTTTGAGCAGCTCTCGACTCCTGTAGGCCAAGGACTTCCTAAGGGGAGACAAATACAGAGCGAATGAACTAGCAAATCATTTGGAACTACTTCATTTGCTTATATACTGGTCAGGGACATTTATTCACTCAGTACTAATGCGTGAATGTATAGTGCTTTCACTATAGAACATGTATGGATGAACAACATACTGAGACTGACTGAATTCTGACCTCTGATTCTCAGCAGGACACTTGGCCATCCAGTCACTGAGGTGGCTGTCATATTCCACTGATAGCACCCTCAGATTTGGACAATCAGCGGCTAACCACGTCTGTCAATTAGAGGATATTAAGTTTTCACATTCATGTAAAGACTCGCCACACACGATCAACAGGACACAACCAATTTGGCTTTCTCACCTTTGGCCAGCACTCTGTGTAATCTTCCTCGCAGTCTTTGTCGTTCCCGTCTTGTAACACACTTCTGTCCCTCTGGCGCCACGTCTTAAAAGCGGCCCCCAGGATACCATGGATGAACAGAACGTCTGCTTTGATTGGATGGCTGGAATTGAGCACAAAAAAAAAAAAAAAAAAAAAGTTGCTTTGGAAAACAACAACACAATAAGATATTTGAAAGAAGAAGCGAGAAGTGTCTTCCTACTTGCCACGTGTTTGTGGGTGGAGGATGTAAATGCCGTCTTGGTACTTCTCCTTCACCGTCTCCCTGTCCAAGTTGGCCAGGGCGCGTGCCGCGTGGGATGCCTCCATGACGTGGGGAGATTGCACCATCTCCGCCAGCACTGATAGCCACCCTGGGTGTCATTCCAAATGATTCCAAAATATTTAAATAATGACTAGCACTACTTCTTTGACGAGTAACAAATGCACGACGGTGCGTTTATTCTACCTGACTGCACGATGGCCTGGTGATCTTGCTCGTTAAGCGCCAGGTTCCCGATGATTCGCACAATGTTCCTCTGTATATTCTTGGAGTCTCTACGGAGCTGATAAACCCTCTGCAGGAGCTGAAGGCCCCCGTTGGACACGATGTGGTCACAGTGGCTCCTGACCTGCAGGCGAGGAAGGTGCTATGCTAATTCTTGGAGGGTTACATGACTTGAAGTGAAGGTTCTTTATTGGTACTAAATTACCTTGGAATGCTGTACTAGGGCCTGTAGGCAGAAGGACTCCACCTTCTCAGAGGGAACAGACGTGAGGCTCTGGGCATAAGGCAGGCCATTGCCACCAAAACACCACAGGCCACCCTTCAGCACAACATTTGGAAAAGATGAGGATGAACAAGATTGGGCTACAATGCTCAGAGCTCTCTTTACCCGCTGCGCTGCTAACGCCCGAGTGCTCTCTCTGAGGGCAAGCGAGGTGAAGTACTGAACACATTTGTCCACCTCGGACTGCGGCAGGGAGGCGAGCAGCTGCCTCAGCCCGTCCTCTGCTGAGAAACCCTGTCAAGCGGATGACAAATCTGACACAGAGATCCTGCAAAATGGATGCATCGGAGCTGTTAAAGAACATGAATCATTTGTACACATTTTCCTTTTATACAGTGAAAGAAGATATTGAGTCATCGGTCTGTGTTTTCACGCAGGGACTCGGCATCCTGTTCATCACAGAGTTGTTCATACTGGGGTCCAGGCACATACCTCGGATCAAAAGTTATCAACATCTGGATAAATCACTACCTTTGCAACGTATAAATAGCCACTATGGCTTTGGCAATGTTCAGCGCAATAAACTTTCTTGGCTTTCGGAACAGAACGTTAAAACTATTCTGCTCATGGTGTCCGTTTCTTAGCGGGAATTAAAGTCAGCAGCTGCTTATTTTGCACATCAGGCACTAAGCATGGATAATTACAGAATTCAATTCAATTAAATTTGGTGAAGTTTCTTTCTATTAAACAGGTCATGACTATTTGGGATATAAACATTCTCAAAAATAATAATTTAAGGGTGCACATGATAGTTATGTTTAATTGGTGTTAGGCTTATGGGGCTTTCACACCGCACTTGTTTTGCGTGGCGTTTCCATGTAAACGCACTGATCAATTCAAATGAACGTATAAACAGAAATACATCTGGAAAAAGCAAACAAAAATTTCAAGGTTAAAAATGATACGTGGCTCAAGAAAACATTGTCACGTGGCGCTTTCAGTTACCCATCCATCCATCCATTTTCAACACCGCTTATCCTGGTTAGGGTCGCGGGACGCTGGAGCCTATCCCAGCTGACTTCGGGCGAAAGGCGGACTACACCCTGAACTGGTCGCCAGTCAGTCGCAGGGCACATATAGACACGGACAACCATTTGCACTCACATTCACACCGTCACTGAGTGGGAACTGAACCCACGCTGCCTGCACCAAAGTCAGGCGAGTGTACCACTACACCATCAGTGACGCTTTCAGTTACCATCGTACTTAATGTTTTTCATTTGTTTTGTATTTATGGTCTGGAAGTCTTTTTCATACAAATGTATCATGTGAATATGACTATCACTGCCCTACGCTAACACAGTAGTAGATTACAGTACATTCTGACTTGTGTACAAATTCGGGTTACATTGCTACGATGGGAACGGAACTACAGTTTATATGTTAACCCAGATGTAAAGTAAAACTAGAGAGAAGTTCCGATAATATTTCATGGTGATACTTACATCATCGAGGTCAGGAAGTGCAGGCGGAGGCAGGAAGAATCTCAGGTCTGCTCGAGGAGTCCGAGCGAGGCCCACCGCGGTCCTCTGGTC
Source organism: Phyllopteryx taeniolatus (assembly GCF_024500385.1). Classification (NCBI taxonomy): domain Eukaryota; kingdom Metazoa; phylum Chordata; class Actinopteri; order Syngnathiformes; family Syngnathidae; genus Phyllopteryx; species Phyllopteryx taeniolatus. Next base: position 13,046,294 of record NC_084519.1, read on the forward strand.
TATCACCTGGGCCGCGGTCTGATACTGGTAGTCTGCAACATTGATAACATTGATCCATGTTAGTAGATGTGGTTCTTGTTGTTTAATATGGCAACAATGCATGTTACTTTACCGTGCCAGTGGCAGTTGTCTGCCAGTTCCTGCACAGCCTGTAGTCTGAGTGCGCGATTGTCAGACTGCGTCCTCTTCAGCAGGATCCATAAGGCCACCTCGTGTGGGTCTGCATCCACATTACTTAGGCGCTCTAAAAAAACAAAAATGCAGTAAATGTAAAATAAGTGATGTTAAAAAAAAAACAAATTAAAACTACATCTGACTCTACGCAGTCACATGACTACATCTAGCCATTTACAAACCTTGTGGCAAACTTTGTGTTTTCCAATGGGCAGCTGATTTTTAAAAGATACAAGTTAATGTATTGAGCATCTTGATAGATTACACTTCAGTTAATAGGCTCTTTAACTCGAGTATTCATCTGCAGAAGCAATAATAGTCATGATCCCCAAATACAACCACACAATTCAGTACCCTGGTGCCATGCTGTCATTTTGACTGAAACCATCAGAGCGGTGTTGATTTATATTAATTATATAGTATTGTGTATCGATTTTACAGTAGTGCACTGCCTCATACTGAGCTCGTTGAAATATACACATCTTTGTAAAGATTGTTTTCTTTCTTTCAATGAAGTGCTTGTATTGGATCTCATTTGATAGTACTGTAAAGGTAACGTAGTAGCTGTTGAGTGAATATGACAGAACAGGATGCAGATGTGAAAGGCAGGTGCTTCCTTTGGCCCTGACTCAAAGAATTGTTGAAATGTTCCTTTTCTCATTATTAATATTCATAAAGAATCCTTCAGTGTTTCTTACCATCTAATGATCGCAAAAGAAGCCGCGAAGAGAGTTCGAGAAAGCGCCTTGCTGCTTTGTGAAGTTCCCTCCTTGTCTTCTGTGTAATCCCTGCAAAATGCCCCCCCCCCCAAAAAAAGAGGTCACTTTTATGAAAATGTTGTGATTCTTAACTTTTCTTTATGATAATTGGCAGCTCGTAAGTGATGAGAGAGGGTGGTCTCACTTCCTCTGAGTGTACTTTGACCAGGGGAAATGAGAGAACAGGCTGGAAATACAGTTGGAGAGGAAGTGATCATAGAAGATGTCACTAAACACCTGGGAAAACTGTGGATCAACTTTGTGCTCATGGCAAGGGAAAAAAATTAAATCAAGCCTGTCAGCATTTTTTCCAGGTGCATTTCCTTTCCATTTTAAGATCATTCATAGGGACGGTGAGTATGGTTTCGTTTTTAAAGTTCAAACTCTACCTGCAGCGAGGTTCTCCTTTTCATCAGAGGGACTGGCTTGTAGGTAGATGTAAGACTTGTACTTCTCCTGACGAATCACGCTGGTGTCGATGGTCACCGCCTTGTCCAAGGCCAACACCTCGTACGTGATGAAAAGGCAGCCTCTGTAAAAGTGGAAACACATCAGACACAAACCTCCAAGAATCAGACGATTTCCCTAGACAAACAACTTACCCGAACACCACTGCTCCTGTCACCTTAGCAACCTTCCCTAGAAAAAATAAATGGTTGTCTAAAGCCAGGGTGTTTTATTATACAGATTTTGAAGTACCAGTCTAAAACTCAAAAGATCATAGGAAGTGATGTTTGGGATCCGCAACTCACTGAAATCTCTCCCCCGTATCACCTTGGTCACGCCAGGCAACCCGGCCCTGCTCAGTCTCCTGCATGGGATCAAGCGCAGTGCAGTTGCAGACATCCTCTCCACTTGCTTGGACCACCAGGAGGTGCCGGTAACAAAAACAAACACACACACAGACGGCACATAAGCCAACTCAGCAACACAGACGTGTCATTCTGGGGACTATGGACCATGTAGCCTTTGTTCTGTGAAAGCACTGAGCCTTTATACGTTAACTCGTAAATGTAAATTTACAGGATTTGACGATGAGGTAGTAATGAGGAAATATACGACGAGCAATATTTATAGCTTGACTTCATCAGGTTAACACTGGTTCGACAAGTTAATATTTCACTGTTCAAACGAGCCTGCATTCACACACACGAAGCTAAACTTCAACCCTGCTGACAGCAACCTTTAAACTGACTAGGCGTCTGCAGTCGACTTGTGTGTACACAGGTTTGTTCACGAGGCGCAGTGAGACTGTTCCACTGGTAGTGTCACACTGCGAAACTAACCCACTTATCGGCTGATTAGTTTTGTAAATAGTCACCGAGTTTTAGCCAGCTGATGCGGGGCTCCTGGAGTTGCAAAATGTGTCGCACAAATAATACGTCACCTCTGGAAACGCCTCCCGCGTAAATTCATGTACTTTCTAAAAATATATTCAGCCACTCTACCTGAAAATAAATAAATAAATGTATATTTACATTGTATTAGTAAAAAAAATAATATATAAATATATTTCAAAGTTTATTATTTCGTGTACGTGATGATATGTTATGTCAATTCATACATTTATTACATTAATTTAACAAAGTTATAAACTGAGTAAATGATCAAAATTGGCAAAACTGTTCATTAAATACCATTTCATAAACATATGCCAGGCAAGTTTCTATACAAATAATATAAGTACATTCATGGGCTTGCTATGACCAACATTTCTACATGTAAACAACATTCTCATTGTTAAAGTCAAATGGATATTATTTTTTTGTAAGGCAACAATCTTTATGTCAAAGACATCTTATATAGAAGCAAAATATAAATTTCACGTGAATGGTCCCTTCCATGTAGTGGTTTGTGGTCATACAAATCAAATATAATTTTAGAAATAAGTTTTTAAAAGTTCCAGAGAGCCGTCTGGTCCCTTCGTCCTAGGTATGCGTCTCCTGATAGGCCCTAATAATGCTCTCGTAAGCCGGAGGAGGGGTTTGTGTAGCCTGGAAACCCCGAACGCTGTCCCCCCAAAAGGATTGGGGTCTGGGCCGGGTTGCGGCTGCGTGAGCTGATCCGGTAGCGGTCGTCAACATAGGCGTGCGAGGCAGCGACGTCTGGCTCCCTGCCTCCGCCTCCCTGGCTATCTGGCTACAGTGGAGGAGAGGGTGGAAGGTGGATGCCCTGAAGCTCGACTTGTGCCCCAGCGGGTCGAGGGGATCCGGGGTGGAGGTCTGACGGTGGAAGGTGAAAGCGGCGCTGACCAGGCTGTTGTTGCTCCGCCGGTCGTGGTTGTTGTTGCAGCTGCTGCGGTTGAAGCCCGGGTGGTTTCGAGGTGAGGTGCGAGGTTGGCGAGGAGGGGGGCTGCTGGTGATGCGGGCAGAGCCTGCTCTGCGCCGGGAAAACCAGGTCAGGATCACGTAGACCAGGGCCCCCAAAACCAGGCCCACCGCCACGGAAACGCTAAAAGCTATGATCAGGGGGACTGGAAAAGAAGACATCGTTTAGATCAGGGGTGGGCAAAGTTTTGTGCTCCAGGGCCACGTTTGAGTTTTAAAAGGGACAGGTCATCATGTGTTTGTAAAATATGTAATAAACATATGTTCCATGAACCGAGCATGCATGTTTTTGGAATGTGGGAGGAAGCCGTAGTATCCAGAGAAAACACAAACAAAACTCGCAGAAAACATTCAAACTCCACGCAGGAACGTCGGAGCCGATATTCAAACCCCAAACCTCAGAAATGTGAGGCAAACTTGCTAAGCACTCAGCTGCCGTTTAAAAATTGTTGTTTTTTTTGCACCTCTTTTTCAGTTCTCTCTGTCCAACAATCACTCTTTCCTCTCCACAACATGATTTATTAGTACTTTATTTTTCAGAACCACTTTGAAAGAAGAAGGGAGTCTTTCACCACTACTTCAGTTTCTCACCTTTGCCTGAAGAGGCAGAGATTTTAATCACAATCCAGGATTATTTGTCTGGCAAAGCCTGCAAAGTTCTGTGCTGTTAAACAAGCAAGAAGACTGTTGATGTTTTTTTTTTTACCCCCCGGAGACACCTGACCTAAATTTTTCACAACTTCAGCCATTGCTACTTTATCTCAAAGCAGACTTTCATCTGCTTTTCAACAACATTCCTTCGAAGATGGCTGAATTTGGTGAGGTCGAAGCCACTCCATGGCATCCATTCTGTATGCATCCATCCATTCATCCATTTTCTATCATTAGGGTTGTGGGTCAGTTGGAGCCAACCCAGCTAATTACACCCTGTACCTGTTGGCCAGTTAATCACAGGGCACATAGAGTAGAGTCAAACAAGCATTAAGACACACGTTCACAGCTATGGATAATCTAGAGCCTTCAATTACAGTAACATGTATGTTATTGGAAAGTGGGCGTGATTTCTGTATTATTTCAGCTATTATTTAACATAGCAGAGCAAGAACACTCTTGATTTTAAATGCTTCCCGGCAAAATCCTTAAAAAGCCAAGGCACAGCTGTCAAACTGGTGGCCCGGAGCCCAGATCCGCCCCGCAACATAAATGTATGTGGCCCGCGAAAGCAAATCATGTGTGTCGACTTCATGTTTCTTGTGAAAATACCAAAATTGGTGTCTTTACTTGTATAAGGTTGAGATATTGCAAGCATTTTATGTTACCAATCACCTTTTTGAAATAAATGTAATAAGAGTTGGAAAATTTTTATTGGCTTCTGATTTGAAAACTACTTATCCATCAATTTGTTGTGTATATGTCATTATATGAGACAATATTTTATATGGGTTCACAGTCATAACGGCCCTCCGAGGGAAGCCATAACTACAATGTGGCCTGTGACAAAAATGAGTTTGACACATTCCTGAATTCTAAGGAATTGTTTGCTCAGGATTGAAGTTGATTTGGAATAATATGCCGTGCTCTGTGGATGAAGCTTGACAATGTCCATCCATTCATTTTCTATATTCAAATGCTCAAACACATTTGAATGCTCAAACACATTTTGGACCACAGTGTTAAATTTGTGCTCAATTTAAAAGTTCTGCATCTTTCTGTGCAACATCCACACTAAGTGTGTACATTTTAGTAGTTTACTCTTTAAGTGCATGGAAATCATGAGCCCCAATAATAGACCCCAAACTCTAATCTAAGCTAAAACTATACACTTTGTATAAAACCATATATTTTTATCATATTGAGGGTTATCATAGGGAGACGACAACAAACTTTTTTTCCTATTGCCTCTTCACTTTACAGGCACTCATCTTGGAGATGGGAGAAAGAACTCGGCGGTTAAATCTTTGCTGGATGTCTGCCATAAACAACACATCAATTTCCTCTGCATACACTTCACCATTTACTTTAAAAAACATCTTAAAGTTACATTTTGTCAGGTTATTCATGGTTATACTACATCGTATACTTTAAATGGTATTACTATATTCCAGTTGGAATTCCCGGGAGAGGAGTATTGGCAATTAGCACGTAATATGATAAGGAATATGTAGTAGAAACTCACCAGCATCAAAAGACTGAAGAATTTCCATGAAGAGATTAGTATTGTTCACAGCCATGAGTTTGCCTGTGTTGTCATCAGACGACAAAAAAAACAAAGACCTCTCCTCTCTCCCTCTCTGCTTGCCTCTTTTTACATACACTAATGGATTTTCCTGTCTTTCTGCAGTCCTTCTTTCCTGTTCTTCTCTCCTCCCCTCTCTCTCACCCTCTCTCTCTCTCCTCCCCTCTTTCTGTCTATCTTTCTCTCTGCGTGTGTGTCAGCCTCCCTCAGCTCAGAGGCGCTCATGGACTGGCGGCTAAACTCTGGCCCTTGTCTTGTTTATGGAAGTGTGGAAAAATAGAAAAAAACAACGCTGTCACATTTCCTGCTTTGCCCCTGAAACGAGCTCCAGGAGAGGCTTATCTTTTCTGGACAGAGATCCTGGCGTTGTGGAGAGGGAGTGTTGCTTTTCCTCACTTCCTCTACCATCATTTCCTTCAGGTTGATAAGTGTCACTGCGAATAAGTAAGCCAGCCGGTAGTCCCTTACCCTCAATACTTGATCTAATACAGTACTCGGTAGTGACTTTTAAAGCGTCTTTTAACTTTCCTCATCCAAAAAGTCTCATACTTTCCACACAGTGTGCCAGGTCAGTGGTCGTCTGGCCCTTTCTGCCAGTAAAAACATTTACTTTGATAAACCTGACATAGAACTCCACAAATTTAAGAGTGTTTTAAATCAGTAGGTGACAAGTCATCATTGATACCAGCATAGTCAGCGCTGTGTGTAATCCCCTCCAGCTGAAATCTATCAGGACAAACACATGGAAACATGTTTGTAATCGTGTTGGAATGAAGCTAATATTGCAATGAGCACACTATTTATGTCCAACACACAGAACAATTTACTTTAAAAAAAAATGCAGTCTAAAACCTTAAACAAATGTGTTGTTAATAGTCAAGAAGGGGACATTTTTCATTAGTGCTGGATCAATTTACTTTTTATGCTAATGTTAATAGTCAAGAAGGGGACATTTTTCATTAGTGCTGGATCAATTTACTTTTTATACTGATGCTCACGGAGATGGAAATTATTTTTTCTTCATAAAATATGTTCTCACATAGTTCATGGATGCTGAAACTGTAAGTGTGAGTTTGCAATAATAATAATAATAATAAAAAGTGTGTGCCCAGCCCGCTATGAGTGTGCCTGCGAGTGCGCAAGAGAGGATTGACACCTCTTAAATCACACCTTCTGTCACAGATAGGTTGTTTTTCATCAGGCACTGTGGTTTCTGGCAAATCCAATTAGAGGCACAAGATGAGGCAGAAGAAAAGTCAGTGTTGATCCTTCTGTTTCAATCCAGTAGCTGGTGTAATAGTCCATCAAATACTGCATACACTTATAGTTTGTTTCATGATTCAATTCTTTCCTATATATACAATATTAGAAAGCTCTTGTTATTTTGTTAGTAATATAACTCCAGGGTGTCTAACATTATTATCAATAAAGTAACGCTGCCATTGCGTGTACAAATACCAATTTGAAACATCTTAATCCATATGTATAATGTGGGCGATCACACACATCCATCCATCCATTTTCTGAACCGCTTATTCTCAAGCGGGTCGCGGTAGTGTTGGAGCCTATCCCAGCTAACTTTGGGCAGGAGGTGGGGTAAACTGGTTGCCAGCCAATAGAAACAAACAACCATTCGCACTCACATTCACACCTACGGACAATTTTAGAGTATTCAATTAACCTACCATGCATGTTTTGGGGATGTGGGAGGAAACCCACGCAGGCACGGGGAGAACGTGCAAACTCCACACAGGCGAGGCCGGGATTTGAACCCCGGTCCTCATAACTGTGAGGCAGATGTGCTAACCAGTCGTCCACCGTGACGCCTGATCAAACACATAACGAGTAAAAAATAAATAAATCAGCAAGTGTGTTTTTCCTGGTCTTATAGCGTGTGATGTATTTAAGATGACCAACTCAGCCAGTGCACCATTATAATGATATCTGTCGCAGTACCAAGTACTGTACCATGGGCATCCAGACTTGCCAAAAAATACAAGGAAGAAGAAAGTGTAACAGTAGAAACAATAAAACAAGCCAGGCTAACACTTAGCTTGTCTGGTAACTACTTTTGTCCGGTAACTACTTTTGTCCTTGTAAATTCTATTGTGACACAAACACGCCACACAACCAGGTGCTCCTTTATTTGTGTCCGGCAAGGCCCAACTCCAGGTTGACCACACATACAAAGATTTGCCATCGTAAATATTGACCAGGTTTAGTAATTATGATCGTCGGCCTTGAATGTTTGCCCAGCGTCACACTTGTCTTAACGCAACCCACACCACAGGATAGAAGCTCTCAACAGTCTTTTAGAAACATCGGATAATCGGAAGGGAAGAAAAAAAAATGCTCAAATACAGCCCGATTATTGGTGTGTTATTGATCAGCCAATTAGTGCACTCCATTTTGCCTCAATTGATTCAAGGTGTGATTTATTAACAATCAATTCACATAATCAACCAAAGTCTCAATAATATCGATAACCATGTCAAAGAAACACTCGCTGGCCACAACATTAGGTACACCCAAATGCAGTCCATTAGTTCTCATACGGTTTGAGGCCAGCATCTGTCTCTTTGGCATCGAGTCAATTTCAGCACACAACTTTCTTACAAGCGTCCACAAATTGCTGAGCACGCAGGAGGGGGGGATTAACACAGCAGCCATCTCGCTCTTAGCTCTGCATAAGCGTTTATTTGATAAGCAAACAACGGCGTGATGTTGGTGTGCCACAGGAGGTAAAACTCCTTGCGTTGACCCTTTGTTTGATTTCACCTCTGCTGCAGTGGCAACTCCTTTCTCCTTGGCTGCATCTGCTTGCTCCTGAGGGGTCGCTACACTAGAGGTCACCCTGAGCCAGGCTGCATAGGAATGAGGGACTCAAGCGCCCGGCCCTGCTGCAGTGGTATATCCACCCTCTAATCAAATACATCACTTCTCATTTCACCATGACAACCAACCAACAGAATGACATTTGTCATCATTTTATTTACATACACATACATGCATTTCACTTGTTACTGTACCATGAAAACTCAAATTTCAAATACTTTTTTTTAGTCAAATACTATTACATTTTAGTCCATGTTGTCCCCACAATGTACAATTCACACATTTGATGTATGTTAAAAGGATCCAAACAAGGAACCATTGATAACTATTAATTTTTTTTTTTTTGCCTTCCAGTTTAAACAGGAAGGCACTCCAGAGACCCATTTATAATCAAGCCATTCAAAGTTACGTTTTCCATAATATGTCCCCTGTTAAGTAGTGAAACCATGTGATTTCTCCAAGACAATCACTGAAATAATGTACTGATTTATAATAGAAAAATCTGTACATGAATTCCCTGCTATATCGCTGCTCACCTATCGTGGTCCCACTATATCGCAGATTATTCTAGTCAACATACTTTTTAATGTATATTGAAATAGGTTTTCAATGTGTTTTAAAAGTGTGTTAAAATACATTTTAATGTGATTACAGTGTGCCGGAGGGGTATTTTAAGGCTTAAACTATAAAGCAAATATTTTTTAAATTTCTATATTATTGTTATTACATATTTTCGGAGCATTTTATGCTTGCAAAGTTTGTTTAAATGTGCTTAAAAAGTGTCGTTTAATAAGTTTTAATGTGTTTAATCTGTTTTAGAGGTGTAAGGCTGTGTAGGAAGTGTTTTTGGAAGTGTTTCTATGGTCTATCTATATTGCAAACTTTCACCTATTGCAGGTGGGTCTGGAATGTAACACTTTCAATGAACATGGGAATCACTGTATAATTATTATTAACTGATTATTACAAGATTAAAAGTATTAATCCGTCTAGCCATCTATTTTTCCATTTACAAAAGTGCTTGTCGAGAATAATTTTTGGCTGTGTTCAAATTAAACACTCATTAAAAAAAAAGGATACATTTCTTACAGTGGAACCCAAATGCAGCCAACGCTACGTGGCACCTGATTGGTCCTCATGGCACGGAACAAGCAACATCCTCTTTGGTTGGACAGCAGATGGCAGCGCATGCCAACCAGGAAGCGGTCCTGCCTGCCACACTTACATCATCATCAGCAGCAGCAGCAGCAGCAGCAGGAGGAGGAGGAGCTCCTCTGAGTCTTGAGTTTCTGCAACAGGGATGAACTGAACAGAAACAACATCCTGACACAAAACTAAAAAACATTTCTGCATGTCGGTTAGTGCGATGATGCCCAGTTGAGAGACGACGCGGGCACCAGGAGGAGGACGAGAGAGATGGCGTCACTGCACCGCTACAGAGACTCTTCTCGTGACATTGCCAATGTGATGCAGAAGCTGCAAGGTAGGCGTTAATTGCTTACTCACAGCGCTCCTCTGTCTCACCACTTGCGGCACGTTTGGAGGTGACCTGCTTCATTGCCGTGACACAGCAGAAAAGCAAAGATGCTGACTCGAAATGCACCTCATTTTCTGCACTGATTTTTGTTGTTGTTGCTCATCGACAAATATGCGTTTTATTTTAGGCATGAGGACTGAATATTTTGCGGTGATATTCAGGCATACCCTGACTCACAGTCAGTCACTATCTTTAGTTTTGCATCAGCTACAGTGGAAGGTCAACTTTTGTACACTTTTGGCTGATATCATGGCAAAACGGATAAAAATGAAGGCTGTTTGTGAATTTGAAATTGAGTATATGACAGATTGTGCACACCTTTACTCTTGTGTGGAAGCCTGACTCATATATTGGACTGCAATGTGTTGTCACATTAATTTATCTTATGTTCATAGCAGGAACATTTAAACTCAAACACTGCATATTGAAAATATAAGCAAACGAAACCACATATTTCAAAACTTAAAAAGTGACCTATAACAATGTAACTGGAAAAAAAAATACAATTATTTAAAAAAATATAATGTAATTATGGAAAGAAATATGATAGTCACCTTTTAATAAAATCATAGGCCAAATCATTTTTTGACTAAAATAAATTTTCTTTTGGACTTAACGAAATTAGCACTCTTGATTGTTTGATTGATTGTTACATATTGGAATTCCCACGGATATGATGGAATCTCCTAAGTGTAACACGTGTTCATTTTGTGATTGTTGACTACCAAGTTAGTGTAATTTCAACACAATTTGTAATCATGTGAAGTGATGAAGTTTGTTCGGGCTCAAAACACCTTTAACGTCATACATGTGTAAAGAGAAGTAACAACTCAGTGATACTGTCACCCAGTGGCATTTTACAGGTATTGCTTGAATTCATGTAAAATACATGCATGGGATTGTTTGAGGCGGCACGGTGGCCGACTGGTTAGAGCGTCAGCCTCACAGTTCTGAGGACCCGGGTTCAATCCCCGGCCCCGCCTGTGTGGAGTTTGCATGTTCTCCCCGTGCCTGCGTGGGTTTTCTCCGGGCACTCCGGTTTCCTCCCACATCCCAAAAACATGCATTAATTGGAGACTCTAAATTGCCTGTGAGTGCGAATGGTTGTTTGTTTGTATGTGCCCTGCGATTGGCTGGCAATTAGTTCAGAGTGTACCCTACCTCCTGCCGGATGACAGCTGGGATAGGCTCCAGCACGCTCGCGACCCTAGTGAGGAGAAGCGGCTCAGAAAATGGATGGATGGGATTGTTTGAAGTCCAAGTATTGTTTGACTTTTGAGGCATATTTTGACAGAAAATTGGTTTAGCTTGAATCATACTTTTTTGTTTTGTTTTACTTCACGAGAATCTATTTGAGAGCCTCCAATGCTTAGTAGAATCTCTCCATGTGTCCGATCAGATTTGATGACGCAAAATGAGCAGTCAGGTGATGCAGGAGCTGAGATCCAACATGGCGGCTCCCAATGGGGCTTGTAAGGCGCCAGTTGTGCTGTGTCAGAGCTTCGAACAGCACCGGCAGCCACGAATGTCTGTTCCGACGTGTGCGGGTGCACACTTTGCATCTCCCGTATTGATTTCTTCTAATTTTAGGGGCTTTCCGCTTCCCGTTGTCTTCAAAGACAAGGGAGATACTTTGATTAAGATGCTAAGTGCAAATGAAACAGCCTCACGCACAGCATAGCAGTGGTGCGAAACTGTTGCATTATTTATGTGGACGTGTAACAGCACCTCCTCCCTTCACCAAAATGCGCCCTAATTTATCAAGTCTTTTCTGTCTGTTTACAGTACAGTCTTCAACCACATGGGATCCTCATTTAAAGTCTTCAAGGCAATAAATTACATACATTGTAAATAATTCAGCACAATGAGTTTGGCTTGTTCGCAAAAATGTCTTGCATAATTAGCCTCTTTGCTCAGAGACACATGTCAAAGTCTTACGGCTTTTTAATTTATGTCCGTCATGCCTCCAGTGATGTCATGACTGTTATTACTTTATGTTATTGTGTCTATGAGGGTACATATTAAGACTAATAGCCTACACTCACCCGCCCCTTTATTAGGTACATCTGCACTTTCATGTCTGCTGGATGTTCCGTGTCTCATTTTTCATTCAATGTTAGTGAATGGCAAAATGTCACTCTTGTCACACAAAAACTCAGGAACATTAACGATAGAGGGTTATATCGTACGGTAGCGCCGAACCAAAATACAGTTCTAGCGTGTGAGGTTACTAGGAATCGAATTACTGGGAACCGGTTCTTTACGATTCCAATCAAGTGGGGTAACTATATAGTTAAATATACCTCTGTGACAGTGTCAATAGAAAACATAATGATATTTTTCTTCTACAGTTTTTATGTTGGATCTCATTAGATTGTGCAGTTGTGGCTAATGTTGTACAGTATGTTCAATGTGCATATCGCTGGTGATGGGCAGAATCCTTGCATCTCCAACTTTTCGGAACCAAAACAAATGGCCTGTTTGCTGAGCTGTAAATATTGCAGTGTCAAAGAGAGCAGGCCATTTTCAAAACTGTAAATTGGTCAATAATTTGTAAAAAAAAAAATAACAGACCCACGTAGCTACTGACCAATTGTAAAGACTTGTGAAAAAATATAAAATGGACCAAATTTTAGGTTTTCGCCTGACAGTGACGATACGTAATAGAAATGAATCTTTTGATGTGATGATTTTCTCATCAATCAAGACGCGCCATCTAAAATCAAAGATGCAAACATGGAACAGTTCCTAGCAGGCACGGAGTAGAACGATAATGTCACATCATTAGTGTCACGATTTGATGTTTGCATGCCCACTTTGACACCGTTAACAGAGTCATGCCTTTGTTTTTAAATCAGGTCATGTTGTTTTAATTACATGTGTTGCTAGGGATACCTTGCACAGTCAAATGTCATATCACCTGAGAGTTCTTTTGTGTCATGTAACACACTTTAAGACTGCTTAGATGTCCAAACGTTCCTCCTCCAGTAATGTGGATGGGTTCTGTCTTGCCAGTGTTCCACATATCAGCAGCAGTTGGCATAAAATGAGCAATATACTCCCCTAGGTGTTAATTCTGGAAGCGTTTTACAATTATGCTATGCAACATGAAAACAATCGAAACTTTTGTCCCATTTTTAGAGCCCTCCCCCCCCACCTCTACACACACACACAAACACACACACACATACATGCACACAGAGCCTGCTTTCTCCCTTCAACTGTCTCTTTTGCTGTACCTCTCTGCACTGAAACACAGCAATTAGTGACACCATATGGCAGAGAACGGCGAGGCCACTTTGAACACCTCCCAGCCTGAACTCCTCCATATGCTGAGGAATTTGCCTGTTTTGTGTGTCTTTTGTTCATGGGAGAAAGAAAAAAAAAAGACCCACCGTTTCTCGTTTTTTCAATTTCTCGCCTGTTTTCTCTCCCCGTGGGTGGTGGAGGCGTTCAATTTCCGCCGCTAGCTCTAAGTCATGTCTGCCTGCCTGCCCATCAGGCAGATAAAGTTTCCTCCAGTCCAATTTAGCTGCTAGTAAAGAACGTCTTTCGGTCTATTCAGGCTGTGGCGGCTTGTTGTGTGAAGGAGATTGACTGTTTGCGTAAATTCTGCAGTGTTGAGAGCTGCTGGCAAAAAGGCAGAGGAGGAGGAGGAGGGGCGGGGCAAAGGCCTGAGCACATCTGTAAGCTATTTCAAGAACAATGACAATAGTAGCACTGCAAGATTTGGAGAAGACCTCTGCCAAGGCCAAACAAAGAAAATTTTGAGTAGCACCACATTTTACACCTTCATACCTACTTCTTGCATTTGCTGGAGCACTTGTCCTCATTAGGGTTGCGGATGAGCTGGAGCCTATCCCAGCTGACTTTGGGCGAGACGCAGGATACACCCTGGACTGGTCTCCAGTCCATTGCAATTCCACATATTGACAAACAACCATTCCCAATCACATTCACAGCTATGAACAATTTAGAGTCCTAAATAAACTTAATATGCATGTTTTTGGAAGGTGAAAAGGGGCCGGCGTACTCAGAGAAACCCATAGTTGAATAGCTTGTGTAGTACATATAAGGCTCTTAAACAATTGGAGAATGCCCAGTCAGATACATCGCGGTTATCTACGGCAATGCATTTGTAGTTTGTCCTTTGCCGTTTGGCCGATAGAATTCATGTACAGTATTTCAATTGGCTCACACCGAGGGCTCCTGCCGGGCCCATTTTATACCCCCAATTAAGTTTTTTTGCCTGATAATAGGGTTATAAAAGAAGTAATTCACCCACACCCACAGTTCAAATTTCTGCCTTTGTTCATGTCCAGCCTGTGTAAGGTTTTGTTAAGTATTACTTTTTGCATAATCCTGCTAACACACAACAATGAAAACATAACCCCCTGGGCGCAGTTATAATATAACAACAAGAAAATGAGGCAGAGAAAGAAAGCCTCTCCCCGCCAAATTCTTAAGCCTCTGATTGCCGATGGAACTGGCACAGACTCCACCGATTGGCACGCGGCCAGGGTGCCATCCGGTTGCCAGGGGCTATACGACGCTTCGGCCGTAGCCATCGAAGGGGCGAGCAGACGGTCACCTTGAGCCGTGCTAGCCCGGCCCGGTTGTTTTCGGGACATTGCCTATTTATCGCCACACGGCTTCACACGCAGGCGGCGACACAAACAACCAAAATGTCTGTGATGCCTCTTTTAGGCCTTGATTGTTCTGCTGGGAGTGAGGCGTTTAGCCGAGCGGTTCGACACATACGCGGTGAGGCTTCAAGGTCGGCAGCACATTCAAATGAACCCATGTAGCCTTGGACCTGTGGTGCTGTGATAAGACCCATGTCGCTGATTGTCACGTTGCCTTTTCTTTCCTTTCTTTTAAATTGTCACCTTGTAGCATTTTATTTCCACAAGATTTTATACTAGGTCTACAAATTTCTACATTATACTTTACATGAATGGTAAACATTGCTGGTGTTACAGTAGAAAAATAGTGTTCCACAAGGCTCGATACTAGATCAACTGTATGTAAATTTAAAAGTAAAAAATTACTTGGCGTTCCAGTACTTAGTTGTTTTATTAGATTGTTTATTATATTTATGGCCTAGAAGTGTTTTTCATACAAATATATACTGCAATTATGACATAACCAATAAGTTAGCATTGGTTAGTGATAGACCACAGCGCGTTCCGACTTGAGGTTGCGTCGCGGTTGTAGGATCGGAACGCCATCATAAACCGAGGACCCCCTGTAGTGGGTTAATTGCCATTGAATTGGTGATTTTTGGTGGCAAATAACTTCCAATTTAACCTGTTTGGCCCTCAGTTGTTTTAAGAGGAAGCTTGTGAAGTCACTATGACAAAGTCAAAAACCAACTTGAAACAAACCACATCAAGTCTTACCTTTTTTATCTGATTATAAATATCTAAAACCGCTTATGAAATGCCCATATCAGTACAAATAAAAGGTGCAGAAACTAAGCTTTAATTTCATAATTTTTCACCGTTACAGTCCACTTGCATTGGGGCCAAGTGATGCAGTAATTAACATACAACACCGTAGGAACGGAAATCCGTCGTACACCGAGGACCCATTTGTGATACATTGACTGTTTGTTAACATTTGCCTGGTTCCTTGATTGCATGATTGCATGATTCTCATGTCGGGTTCTTATTCTATCATTACACTTTCCTTTTTTGCCATCAATGGTGCACCTCTGTGGTGGCGTCACAAAAACCACACAAAGCAAAACAGGTTAAGGTTGAACTCCTGGGACGTTTGACTTTGGGGGTTCCACTATCCCGTATTAAAGCAGTAACATGATATCAACATGGATTCCTTTTACCTCCACTAAAAAGCTCATTGGCCTTGTCTGATCCACATTCTGTTTTGGCATGTGTGATCCCATTGTGTGGAATCCAATGGTGTGTCTCACTGACATGCTGCTTGTCAGATCGTAATCTTTCCGAGCCCGACAGCCTTTCAAGGCTGGAGTCACAAGAACGCGTCACTCGCGACACCACACGCACACACACACACACACACACACACACACGCACACAATCTGAACAAGGTGTCAGCTTCCTCTAAAAGTCACATCCACCCAAAATGTCAAATTGTTGCTATTCAGTAAAAAAAAAAAAATATAAACAAATATATATTAAAATCCATTTTCTCATGACACTTTGACTAAGTGCTCTCAAGTCCGGCGATTGTAAGTGCCACCTTCTGACTAATTTCTGAGAATTTATCTTAAAGCAACAATATATATGTAATTGTAGTACTTTTTTCAGCTACAATTTGTTGTAATTTGACAGCCTCAGGAGACTGACAAGCTCTCACTGCTAGAGCACCCTAGGGTCACCAACTGTACTTTGGTGAACTTTATTATTGGACAATGTATATCACAAATCCTGTAATTTTGCAATTTTTGTAAGTGCACTTCACAATTTCCACCAAGTGTGGTTCCTGAAGACAATTTGGTGCAAGTTGCCGTTGATCTGTCCCCAGGAGGTAAAATGACATCTCGGGGGCCACACTGATGGAGTGATACAGTTCCCCCGTGAATTTCTTTTCTCTCTGAGACGTTGCGTGTCAGATGGGGGCACCAGATCGTTTGGATAAAGGTTACGGCACAATGTGCTTGCAAGATAGCATCCGGACACCCCGTCTCGTGACCCACATTCAGCCCCTCTCTCCCTAATACTTTGACTCACACACTCGCTCTTATCTTTCCCGCCCAGGCACCTCCATCCCCTTTTTTTATTTTTTGACTGTCACCGTGTGATTGGATGGTAGAAAATTTGGCCACTGGCGTTCTATTGAGCAAGTTTTTTAAATAGAGGTGGTGCCCTGACCTCTGAGCTGGCCAGATAACATTGCGATTCCGGCAGACGTGACTTTGTGAGTGAGAAAGTCATTCCTAGTCTTCAGGAGCCACCTTTAAATCACTCATTCTATTACTTTACAGTGCTGTGCGAAGGTCCTAGGCCATTATTTGTTTTTGGAAATAACTTTGTCACAGCTGTAATTTTGACAATTAAAAGTCGTACAGTTTGAAAGATTAATCAAAACGACAAAAAAGCTTTGTTGAGGGTTGGTGAATAGGTCAAGGAGCAATCGATTTTACAGCTTTAAAAAAAATAAAACAATACTAGTGTCCACTGCAAGATTAAACAATTAAACTACAGAAAAGTAAGAGGACGTCAAAATTAAAAATGGATTGTGCAACGAATGCTTCTCTGCTTGTGCTACAATCATATAGATGGTTCCAGAAAAGGACAAACACTTTAGTTTATTTGCATCTCAATGAAGATTCGTTGGTATGAATTGACAATTCTGCAGGGATTTCTTACTTTTTTCCATATTGTATTTGGTTAGGAATTGGCAACAGGTGCACATTTTCCGTCACTAAAGGGTGTCCTCGGAGTTCCATTCCCGAGGTGGTGACGTAACCCGTACGTACAGTACATAAGTTGAAACGTAACTGAGCGTGACTTCTTGTGTCACGTGACCACATATTCTTATGATGCGAGCAGTTCATAAGCTTGAAACGTCGTCGTATGTCTGGTCGTAAACTGAGGACCCTGTGTGCATAGTATAATAATGGAAAGTGAAATAGTTTGTTCTGGGGTCAAACTGTCGCCCTCATAAACAATTAACTGTACAGGCAATGTTTTCACATTCTCTAATTGTCGTGTAGTCAAACTAAATACAACAAAAATAAAGTAAAAACTACTCACTTTAAAAGAGGGAATAAAAAGGTTTCATTTCTCATGCATTCCAAAACAAAAGTAGATAAAAACACAACTTGAATAGCACTCAGTAATTAATAAATATATTGTTTTTACAAAATTTCTTTATAGTAAACCTAGATGAAGATTCAGTACATAGAAAATGCAGTACAGAATTTGGGATTTTAACCCTAAAAAGCACTTTGTTTAGGATATGAAAGTCATTTTTAATGCATTTTACTAAGACAAATGGCAGCTCCAGTGTCATAGATGACTGGATGTAGCTGGATTTAATTATTTAAAAAAAAGAAAATCTCTTTCATGGTAACCGAATTTACCGCAGCGGCCGCAGTGATTCAGTTAACGCTGCTGACGCCGGTGCTTTCGCCGGTGCTTTCGCTTACTTAGTGGTCCCTGTAATGTGTGCTGGGCCACTAGCTGAACCTGGATAAAGAGCTTAGACTGTCTGACCCAGTCACACACACACACACACACACACACACACACACACACGCGCACACACACACACAGACACACACACACACACACACTCACTCACTCACTCACTCCATTACATTCATAGAGAGAGCGACACGAGCCGCAAAATATTTTTTTTTACAGCTCCAGTAAATTGAGTCCCTAATGCTCTCAGTGCTGAATCCTCATGCTTTATTTCAGCGACACAGCTCTGTGTAGATTCAAATGATGATTTTTCACAGCTATGTGTGTGCTGCAGGTGTCAAAATTTGGTAAATGACTCGGTCGTTAGACAGGATTTCATGAACATTTGGACATGATTTCTCAGTGACTTCTCAGCACATCTGCTGGTGAAAAGGGAATGCCGGTTCTTGTTTTAATAATCACTTTTACTTGTGTGTATGTCCCCCCCCGCCCCAACTCTTCTCACCCTCTTTAATGTGTGTGTGATGATTGCTGAAATGCAATTAGCCATGCTAATGGGCTTCCTTTTGGATTTCCTCCTCTTGCAATTCCATGTTGGGGGCACAAATGAAGTGGGATGATGAGTGTTGCGACTGAATGGGCTGAGTTTTTTTTTTTCCATGACAGTTTGTGCTTTAAGAGCTCCGGCAGGAAGCGCAGAGAAGAGCCTTTTTCTTTTAAATGAGACATTGTAGAGTTGAAAGAGAAGAGCCGGAATGTTGAGGCGAGCATAAAGACGGCAAGCGGAGAGCTGAAAAATGCCCCACAGTCCGTGTAATCACTTTGTACAGTGGATAACAAACATGTGCGCGGCTCCCCATTTAGTGCGTGATAGCTTTAATGGGCACGTGGCATTAATGTTCCACTGGAGAGGAAGATGCATTAGCACCACACGGAGGCTCTTGTGTCGCTTTGTTTTGTTCTAGTGACACTCTGCCACTGTGATTATGACCACAGCCATTCAACACCGGCTTCATCTCTGAGTCACTTTACACGACCATGACCGTAGATCAGTGTTTTCCAGCTTTTACAGAGCCGAGTCACATATTTTACATTTGTTAATAAAAAAAAATGTCATGGCACACCACAAAAGAAAAATGTCATAAAAAGTAGGGATGCATTGATAGCAGTGTCTCAATACTACGACACCGGACACCAGCATGTCATATACGTACTATACTATTTTATCCTCCCTAAGGCGTGCAGTTTGGCAGATAGCAAACAGTTTTTCAAAAAGTGAGCGTGTGCAGTAGAGTAAAACTAACTCATGCATGTCGTGTATTTAAGCAAACACACAGCTTCGTCTTAAATTTATGCTAAAGTGCTAAAGTGAAGGCAGCACCTGTACAATATAATAACAAAAACACAATATTTATAATTTATTTATTTATTGTTTTTATTTATTTATTGTATTTTATAATCAATCTTATGTACAGCACTTTGTTGTAGCTGTTTGAATGTTTTTAAATGTCCGCTAGCTTAATGCTAACACATAATGCGAAACGCTATAGACGGGCTAACAAATAGCATTGTATAATAATATACACTTTTAAATAATGAATATTCGAAAACAAATGGCGCCGACATCTGAGATAATGTGGTTGCACAAGTGTGCACACCCTCTTATAACTGCAGATGTAGCTGTGTTCAGAATTCATCAATCACATTCAAACTCATGTTAAATGAGTCAGCACACACCTGACACCATTTACCATACAGGTTATGGGTCACAATGGTGGAAAAAGTTTTGAAATGATTTATCTTCACCAAAGCATCGTGTTATTGAAACACCTGGGAACCTTTTCAAATTGTGAAAAAAAGACAATGTACTAGGTTTAAGGCTAGGGAACCAGTTTTGTAGAAATATAAATAATTTATCCTGTTCTGCTTTGTGCTCCTATTTTGTAAGCATTGCAAGCCCTTTAGGTGGCGCTGTGCCCCTGATGAGATTGAATAAGAGGCTTTTGCTGCTAAGAATTCCAATCCAAACATCCTCTGGGTGGAATGATAACAATGTGAGCAGAAGCTACAGTATTCCCCCTTCTAGGATTCCTTTTGTGTTTCTTTTTAATAGCCGAAAAGAGGCTGTTCCTCTAGTCCTCACGAAGCCTCGTTACCCTGCAGACAGAACTGCACTGACCCACGTTGAACCCCCGCAACCTCGGAGAAGGGCTCCACTATTTGCCCGGCTGTCCATTAGGGATCCAGAACCAGTAAACCAGCTGAGCTTCTAACCTGGTTCAATCCTACTCCCCACTTTTCTCCCATTAGAACAACAGCACAACACTCCAGAGGGCTGCAGCCTGCAGGCCTCTGTTGGTTTATTCCAATGTAGTACACTAGAAGGGGAACGTGATTGTGTGTGTGTGTGTGTGTGTGTGTATGTGTGTGCATGCCTTCTCATAGTTCTCTTTCTGCTCCCACAGTGACGCCTAACAAGTCCAAGACCTAGTTCAGATTTTATCTCGAGGTTGTTTTTCTTATCAGTTCATCTCTTCGGGGAGGCCGTCTGCTAGATTCTTGTGAACTGGAACCGTTCTCTGTCAAAATATGCAACGTTTTAAGAGGCAGCCGTTTAGTTGATTCGCCCTTTCTAGTTGTATGGTTTGTAAAGGATAAGGATCACATCAAATGAATGAATCACGCACTCTCACGAAGGGGCTTCAGCACCCTGGACAGCGCATTTACGGCTCAGTGCTCATGTGACATTCCATCACCGCTTGCTTGGTCGCCTTGAACAGAAGCAACATGTGAAGGCTTATTAGCCAGTGTAGCTTGTGTATTATACTGTATAGACACTACATATATATACTGTATTATGTAGTGTGTATTATTTAAATGGACCTTTGATCAACCTAAGCATGATTTTATTTAATTTTTTGTAAAAAAACGTTAAAGGCGAGTGAGTGGTTAACAAATCCACCACACAGTTCTGAGGTTGGGGGTTCTAATCCGGGCTCAGGTCTTCCTGTGTGGAGTTTGCATGTTCTCCCTGTGCCTGCACGTGTTTTTCTCCGGGTGCTTTCTCCCAAAAAGATACATGTTAGGTTCACTGAAGACTAAGTTATGCTTAGGTGAGATTGTAAATGGTTGTCTATGCTTGTCTATATTTGGTAAAGTCAGCTGGGATAGGCTCCAGGACACGAGAGACCCTAATGAGGATAAGAAAATGGATGTTACATAATGAAATAAATATACAGTATACATAAAATATCAGATAATAGTAAAATAACCCGAAAAGGCAACCAAAGTAGTAGGAATAATGCAAATCTACACAACTACAGTGCAAAAATGAACTTGCTCGAAAACTAGAAATACAATAACATAATATTAAGACCGTTTAATAAACTATACTTTTCTCTCCTCTAATACCTGGACAGGGACACATGCTATAAATAATATGTCATATAGAGGGAGAGGTAAAAAAAAAAAAAAGACAGCGGCAGTGTAAACCGGCAGAGGTTCTGATAATCAGCCGACAGATAGCAGATGACAGCTGCTACTGGTTATTGATGACTTTCATAATTAAAATGCCTTGCATGTGGGGGGCAGGAGTGAGCTTGGGGGGGTCACCCAAAAGAACAAAAGGAGGAAAAATCACACAAGTGATAAATGGTCTTTCATCTTTAAGTCTGATATAAGACCCACTGCGACCTGCATGAATATTGCTTTTCCAGCCTCTTGAATGGGAGATATCAAAGAGGAGCTTTTATGCTTTGATATTGCATCACAATGCTTGCGCGTGTGTGAGTGTGGGTGTGGGTCAAATAAGGGAGTAACATACTCAGGGAGGTCACAAGCTAAGTCAGAGGATGTAAGTGTCAGGCAGAAGTCACTGAAGAGATCATTGAAAGAAATGATGGGTATCAGAGTGCTGCTGTTGGTGATGAGATTAGTTGAAGGTACAGTGGTTACTTTGTTTTATTAAATTTTTTTTAGAATGCAACCTAGAAAATTGACAGTTGACCTGTAAATTGTTTAGATTTGGACAAAATGTCAGAAATAATGCAAATAATCGGTTGCAGGGTCAAATTGTCACATCGTAAAACCTTTATTGACTCTACATTAAAAAAAACAAAAAACTGTACATACTCTAACTGTACATATATAAAAAACACCTTGGTTTTGTCATATGAGTGTCCAGAAAAGGCCCCTCTCATAGCTACTTCTGTTTGACCCAGTTTTGTATCCACTTTGTCCATATTTGGCTAAGACCGCCCCCTTTCCTCTGATTGGTTGCCTCTGTGTAGAAGACCCACTTGTGAGAGCACGCGCGTTAGTTACATTGACAGCGCTGGCTCGGAGCAGAAAGGGAAAGCGGAGATCTTCGCTAGTGACATAGATAAGTTCAAGAAATTCCAATCACCTGATTTCAGGCCTCTTGGCAGAAAAACATCTAGAAGTAATGCTTAGACGATTTTAATTCATATTTCACATGTTTACTGACAATACTGACCATAGAGACAATATTACATCCCAAATACTAGAAAAAGTTTCCTCCCACATTCCCAAAACATGCATGGTAGTTTTTTGGAAGACTCTTACTTGTCTGTAGGTTTGAATATGAGTGTGAATGCTTGTTTATCTATATCCGCCCTGTGATTGACTGGCGACTAGTCCAGGGTGTAGTACGCCTTTTCACCCAAAGTCAGCTCGGATAGACTCCAGTCCCAGTGGGTCGTTGCGGAGCTTTTCCACGTCGTGACAACGAGGCGCTCTAAAGGGGCCATGCCAGCGCGAGGCCCCTGTCCACACCCTGGCTGTCACGTCACACTTTTTTCTTTAAAGATGCATTTCTCCTCTAAATCTTGAATTAGGGCCTTTAGGGTTCCACTGTATGTATCGGTATATGTATACATGTATAGTATGTATACAGTATCTTTTGTTCTGTAAGTGGCTCTTTTGTTTCTCCTTAGCCTGGTCTCCCCAGGAAAAACACTGCATGTGAGGAGCGGATGAAAGACAGACTTGAGTGGAAAATCAGACAGCAGAAGCGTCCTGGTGCTCGCGCGCTCCCCTGCAGGCTGTGTGCACAAGCAAGCTGCCAGCCCGCGAGCACCGCATGCCGTCTGCGTGGACGAGAAAGCAAGCGACGGCTTCTTGTTGCGAGGGAATTCCTGCACTTTTTGCTGCCATTGTGAGCAGCGTGTGTGTGCGCGCATCCCATCCGGCTCAGCGGTGCCCTTCAACGCTGCCGTGACATCACGCCTTCCCGTGCCTTCTGATTGGCCGTGCGGTGGAGGGAAGGCCATGCTTGGTACCGACAGTGGGAAATGAGGAGGGAGGGGCTGAGGTGTTGTGAGTGTGAGAGAGGCACTAAGCAAGAAAGATTGATGCTGAGGCAAGCCGGCACTGCACTGCACACACACACACTTTTTCCACACTCCTGATCTGCTTAGCAGGCAGGAAAAACACTCTTACTGCAGGACAGGAGGACATTTAGGTAAAGAATCAGCCTCAAAGCAACAGTTTCAAAGGAGCTCCTGGCTCCCAGAAGAGTTAACAGCAAGGGCAGGAGCAAGGGCAAGGTGAGGCCACCCTTATTTTTTGGGGGTGGATGTCCTCCCGACTACCCCATGAGAGGCCCAGTCCGGGCTACGACATGGCGAGACGAGTGGAGGGCGACACCTCCCCGAAAAAGAACATACCGTTCAACCTTGTGACAGGCTTCTACCTCTACCTCCGTGGTGAGTGTGTGTGTGTCCCAGAGAAAAGACTTTACGATTACTGTAATTCTTCAATATGAAGTGCTGTATTTTTATGAAACCTCTTAAATTGATGTTGGCTGGTCTGTTCACATTGTGAGCACATTTCTTTATTAATTCAAATCCATTGTGGTGACAAGATCCTAGAAGAAGAAAAAAAAAAAAAAAAAGAAATCACCGCTGTCCAAATACTTCTGGAACTGTATGCGTGAGTGTTTGTGGGTTAATGTGGCTCTTAAGTCTTCCCGTGGGGAAGATATTTGTTCAGCTGTGGGTTGTATTCACATACATTTAAAGGGGGGTGCAGCAGGAGCTCCAATCTGTAAGGACTTATGAGATGGCAGGGCAGCAGGTTCAAGAGCCACTGTGGGCTACACAGATATGTTAATTAGAAAGAGTTGCTGGAGAGGTGCCACTTTTCAGCGTGGATACTGTTGGAGGTTCCCTTAAGCAAGGCAGTGAACCCCCAAAAATGCACAATTATGCGATATCAATTTTGTGTGTAGCGACGCAGATTTGATTGTGCAAGAGTATGTTGCAAAAATGAAATGCAAAAAACAAAAAAAGCTTTTAATCTTAAATTTGATTGGATTTCCTCTAACACTATATCATCTGATGTTTAGATGTTGATTGTCATGTTAAATGTTATACAAGTCATAACATAAAGTCGTAGTACAGTGGTGCCTTGAAATACGAGTTGAATTTGTTCCGTGGCGGTGTTTATATCTTAAAACACCTTTATCTCAAATCGTCTTTCCCTGTTGAAATGAATGGAAATGCAAGTAATCTGTTCCACCCCACCCTCCCAAAAAAAACACCAAAATTTATGTTTTTAATGTATTGTTTCATATAAAAAATTGCACCCAACTGTATAGTACTGTACTGTACTGTATAACTGTATAAGTACTGTATAACATTTGCCATCCACATAACCTGCAACCAAGAAAAATGCGAATACAAAACACGACTTTACCTAATGTATTGTCCTTCATTGTTCTTCTGTGGGGTCTATTGGCAGTTGGCAAACCAGCTTAATGGTCCAATTACTGCCACCAACTGGTATTGTCCTTCCGCTGCAAGGAAACCAATGTGAATTGATGGTGGATGTTGTGAAGTTTGCTGCCGCCATCTAGCGGTGGGGGTCTGAAGTGAACTGCTATCTCAAATTTTTGCTCCTATCTCAAGACTAATTGGATAAGCGACAGCGCGTACCTTGAAAATGTCAAGATACTTGTATCTCTCGGCGGCACTTCTTTTGTACAGTCAACAAAAAGAAGTCAAACATTGAAAACACACTAATTGACGATGGAGTTTTATAGTTTTGAATGTGAGCCTTTTCTTCACTAAACAGTCTGTGTTCTGGCTACTATTTTCGGGTGTCATGTAAAAAAAAAGGACACAAAAGGTTTTGAGTAACTTTAGCATAAAAATCTTCAGAATTGTTAAACTTCAGTCATTAGAATTTTCCAGTCTCTTATTACCATTAATTTCCATGGGGTGTCTACCTTGGCCTTGTATATATGAGTGTGTCTGCAGAACCCACAGCAGTTAAACTAAGCCTAAATTTTATCAAGATGTAATGACATTTTAAAGAAAATACCCTTGATATTTATCGATTAGTTTGCCCACAGGGGCAAACCATTTTGTGGACAACATGTCCAACGTGAGTTTGTACATCCACTTCCACCAATTTGCAGAGACGCTTTGTTACTACAGCAACCGCAGCCGCTAGGACAACAAAGCAGACCTTAATGATATTTCATTAAGATAAGAGACGGGCCGCCGTTGATGAGACTAATGATACAGACCAATGCTGCCTGAGAAGCTAATCAAGTGTGTTAAAATGCCGCTCGCAAGCTTGCTTGCTGACGTTGCCTTTTTCCCTTTGTACATATTGAATGGATGCATGCCAATGGGAGCTCAAAGTCACCTCATCCCACGGGCTGACTGCGCCACACACACGGGCACCAATGTTCCCCCCGTCATGTGTGTTCTTTCTTTAAGGTGGCTGAAATCATTCTCATTTCCCCTCCGATATTACCACATATCAATTTTTGATCAGATCGAGAGGAATTCATCCAGCAGAGACCTACTCACTGGCTCGTTTGGCTTTGCCCATCTGTATTATGAATGAAAAACTATAAAAACACACACACACACACACACACACCTGACTGCCCGCTGTACTCGGTGACCCACTAACCAACTTGAGTTTAATCAAATTTTGTCAGAGCATTCATTAAAGTGGAGGAACTCCCCGTCCTCACGCTGATGACATCTCAAGGATATTGCAGCGTGGCGCATGCGAGAAACATTGTCGCACGAGTCAGCAACTCAAACTTCATTAGACTCATGCAGGCTCTGACTATTGTTTGTGTGAATGTATGTTGTTTGTATAACCATATGCTGTAGGTATTTACATGTGCACATAGAAAGGATGAATGAACTTTTTGTACGGTAAAGGGGAAAACAAATGAAAGAATTAACAATTTACTGATAATCTTTGTGATAATTGTTGTATAATTGTTCGATGAGTTAAAAATGGCATAAAATATAGAATAAAGCATATTTTCCCACCAATATTTATTCTTTTTTTTTTGTCTCCCAGCGATTAATTTTACAATCTAATATTTTGAGCAAATTTGTACGCAAGTCTAGCCTTACCAGCAACCTATGCTAAGACAGTAGAAAAGTCAAAATTCCAGTAAATATTTTTATAGAAAACATTTCGAGGCCATATTTAAAACAACCACAGAACTTTTCCTTGAAGTCCGTCAGCTTAATGCGAACTCATAATGGGAAACGCATATGACGGGCTAACAAATAGCGTGATCATGCATTAAGCGGTGGATATTTGAACACAAAGGTGCAGCAACACATGTAGCCAGACGATATAAAAATACTCACAGGCCTATGTTCACGATCCTCTGCGAAAAGACTAATATTACCGCGGTTACCGAGTCACTTAGTTGTGAATCTTCTTCGTTTGTGTCTGCATGACAGTATTTTACTGCCCCCCGGTGTCTGAGTCACGCACACCACCAGAAGGAGCTGCAATGAATTAATTATGATGGACAAACTTAATTAGTCTTTTATTACTATTTTCCTTACTAAAAATCACGTTTAAAACTTTGGCACTGTATATCAATCAAACTGGAAATAATAATAAGAAATGAGCGATGATCTTGATTTCATTAAACACAGCATACTTTTTGTGACATTTTTGTTTGGTGGTGTGCCAAACTCCCATTTAAATGTCAAGTTTGCGCCTGCTTTAAAGGTGTGATTTGACGCCACAGCTACAAAAAAGTGATTGATACCAATAGAAAATTGTATTTCCATCTCCTTTTTGTTTATGGCCATTGGTGACACTGCGCGTTCTGATTTTCAGACGAGCAGGAGGCTGTGCAGAAGAGGACGTTCACCAAATGGATCAACTCCCACTTGGCCAAGGTAAGATTGCATTTGATTCCCACTGCGAGCCACACAGCCTGCATTGTTGCCGCTCCCCGCCGTCTCCTTCCTCCTCCACTTCAATCCAACTGGCCATTCTTTTCCGTCCTCCGTGCGCTCTGACATTTGCTCCATTTTCAAAACACATTGCTGAGCCGGTCATGGGACCAGCTAAGACCACACACACACACCGACACACACCTCTTGTTGTTTTCATTCTCTCACTCTCGTTTAGCTGCAAGCAAGGCTTTTACGCTTATTCTAATTACCACTTTCACATTACAGCAATTAACACAGTAGACGTCTTTGTTCCTGCAAGCTAACATCCGTCATTTAAGTCTCGATAACCTACCGCCTCTCCTTACCAATTTAGATGCTTCTGGATAGGAGTTTCTATCTTAATAAGCTTGGACAAACTGTAACTCTCACTCAGCATCTGCACCTGATGCAACCGCATACTAAGGGGGGCTTTCTTACGGGTGTGTAATTGTTTTATTATACAACATTTATCTGCTTAGTGCTCGAGCAGTGGGTCAAAAATGTGCGGACAAGGTAAATATGTCACACTGCAATACAATTAAGTATTCTTTCCTATTTGTCTCAGGCAGCTGTGGAGACCTTGAGCCGTGGCGACGCGGTGCAGAAAATTCATTTGAAAAGCCCCCCGTGGGGAATAAACCTTGACGTAATACGAAATCTCACGGTTCGGGATCGCGCCAGCGGAAAATTATCTGCAGCCATATATATAGAAACTGCTTGAATTTTTAATGAGACAAAAGGTAAACACATGGTTTATTTATTATATACAGATTTGGGGTATTTTTGAGTAGAGCTGTGGTCTCATGGACTTTACACATACAGAGGCGTATGGTGGTTTTAGTTGACAGATTAGAAAGTGTGGTGCAAAAAACAAAACAAAAAGCATGCCCTGTAATTACCAATAATGTGCAATCAATAGACAATAGACCATCCACAACAATAGGCATACCTGCACAAGAGCTGAACGCAGAAAAGTACAGACCTCCATCGAGGTTGATCCATCCATCCATCCATTTTGTGTACAGTGGAATAAAACGGACTCCGTTGTAACAAATATCGGATAAAACGGACTGTCGGGACTGAACAAAGTATCCAAAAATAGTTTCCATTTGTCACTTAAACTGCGTTGACAAACTCCAGAATTGACCACTGTTGTGTGCTGGTGCTGTGGCGGAGTGCAGGCAGAAGATGGGACTGACGTATTTCCGGGTGACAGATATACAGTATGACTAGTTCCAATTCCAAAAGAAGTGCCTATGTGGCAGCCATGTTGAATGGGGGGCATTGACGTGGTGGCCATGTCATTATGGTTAAATCTATTGTGTTTTGTGCATAGAGCACGCAGCGCAGAGAGATAGATAGAGAGGTATGGCGGCAGTGTTAACTGAGGAATACAAAACACAAGTCTCGGGAGTCTGGAACATGCTATTTTTGGTACAGCCAACCACGAGTGTCAAAGTCGTTGTTGTTGGCCACGTTGTTGGTATGGTTCCCCTCAGAGGGCCGTATTGACTGTGAAACCACATGAATGTTTAATTTCCTCATCATATACCTGCAGGGTACCTGCACCAAGAGTCCTTCCAAGTGGGCGTGTCATGCTAGCCATCCCACTTCTGACACCATTTGTCACTGTCACATAACAGTGTCTCTCAGGCACCTAATGTACCTAATGTTGTGGCTGGCATCAATCACAGTTGCATCCAAAGCATATGTCTCCCTCACTGGTTGATTACATTGGTTGCTCTCTCCTGGTGTAACCATGGAAATACTGATTGCTCATGAACAATTTCATAAAAAACCCCGACGAGCAGCAAGAGAAGGTCAATGGAGGTCTTATAATGAGGAGATGCATTCCCCCCGCCCCCCTAGAAAGTTCCTGGAAACGTCATTTAGTTGTAAAAGTATTTGAGTAGAAGAAAAGTATGCACAATGAGAGAGACAGAGGAGCTTTAACAGTTGGTTTAACTCGGATCTCTGAGGGATAGATCATGCCCTTGGCTATGCAGATGATTATGCCGCTACCAGTTATCACAGGTCTTTAATTCAGCGCCTAAAGCTATGTGATTAATCGTTAGGTGAGTCCCCCTTCCACCTCCCTTTTTTTTTTCCAGCTCCACAGGTATAACAAAAGACCTCTCAGTGTGTGAGAACCACAAATTCACAAAGATGATTAATGAGTCTTATTACACTTTGCAGTTCACCAGATTAAGTTAAGACACTCACAGGTCACATTATTAGGTACGCTTGCCAGTAAATTCAACTCAATTCACAACAAGCAGCAGTCTGGCAGATAGTGAATTTAAAAAAATAAAGAGAGAGAGAGAGAGAAAGAGAGAGAGACTTCAAGTTGTTTATTGTCTCCCAGTTGAAGTTTACTGTCAAACTAAACATAAAACAAAGAGAATGACGTGTATTTAAAACAACCACATAGCTCTGCCATATTAAAGTCTGTTTTGCCTAATGCTAACAAATATAGATGGGCTAACGAATAGCATCGGTGTCGCTGTGTTATAACGAGAGTTGAGCAACAAATGTAGGCAGATATTGTCACAATACTTATTACTCAAAGGCATATATTATATCCTCTGTGAAGAAAAGCTGTTTAATTATTTATTTATTTATTTTTTACATTATATCTAATTTTGTCATTACTCTGTTTTTATGTATATACTATAGAGTGTTGTTTTTCTTATTATAAACGCATTGCAAAAATATTTTTTTTTGGGGGGGATGGAACATATTAATGGCATTTCCATTCATATCAATGGGAAAAAGATGATTTAAGATTTAAGAAGTGTTTTAAGTTATGTGAGTGGTCATGGAATTATACTCGTATCGCAAGGCCCCACTGCACTGCATAATGTAGTTTATATTAATAAATACATCCATAGAAATTTCATTTTTTATTGTAAATTTTTTTCGCTTTTCATCCAAGTTTCAAGTATTAAGCAGCCCTCTGCATGGCCCCGGAGTGACATTTGGGGAGGGTGTGGGGGAGAGAATCCAACGAGTGGGCTTCCAAGTTTGCGTTCTGGCAAATCCCCTCTGAGACGGTTAAAGCTTAATTACCGAGTGGCCGGTGCGAGCGGCAGAGGTCTCTTCGTCACTCAGGCGTTTCCTGGGTAAACAGCTTCAATACATTAAAGTGTTCTCTCAGATTACACAGCCAAGTGAAGCTCCCTATCTGGAAAGTGTTTGGGCGTGGGGGCTTGGGGTTATGGTGTTTAATTAGCCTCGCAAATATACGCGTTTAAGCAAGCACCAGCCTCGTTAGGTACAGTGGGAGTCCATTTCTGTTCCTCAAGGTACAAGCTCCACTAATGTAACCCACAGGACTAATTACGGGAAGGTGACATTTCCATGTCCAGAAAGGAATAGGTTTGTTCTGAAGTTGTCAAAGTAAAGTCTCAAGGTCATTAATACAGTATCTTTGAGTGGTACCATCCACCATTCTCCAGCTATTGTATGCCTTTTTTTGGTATTGTTTTATACTTTTTTGTTCTGCTGGAGGTTCACATGTGTGGAGGTGTAAAGCAAGATTATGCAAAAAAAAAAAAAAAAATGCAAAAACAACAACTACCTGGTCCAAGAACCCATTATAATTGGCCTTGGCAGAGGTGCGCATCCCCACAGGGTGCCCCTCAGATTTAGGCCCAAATAGTAGTAATGATGCATACATTCAGCCAATTCTTTGTTAGAACCTGCAGTCATCTCATCTCAATGGAGAAAACAAATATATGGATATTTTTATGCACTATAATTAGTAGAGAAATATTACTAAGAAACTAACTCACTACTTTGAAATTTTGCCAAAATATGATATGAATGGGACAGTCAGAAAAAGTAGTCAGATTAGGCACAGAATAAAATGTACTGTAATTAGTAGAAATACTTCTAACAGTCACTGATGGTGTAGTGGTTCAAGTAGCCGTTGCTTAAAAGGTTATAACACCTGGACATTGATGCTATTGGTTAGCCCATCTATGGTGTCTCCCATAATGTGTTCACATTAAACTAGCAGCTAAGTGATTTTATGTGATTTCTTTAAATACAAAACTTGTTTAGTTTGACAGTGAACTTCAACTGGGAGGGACTGAATTTTAAGATACCAAATACAGTTCCCTGCCCTATCAATGTCCACATTAGGTTACTTTAGATTATTATTATGTTTTGATTCCCTACATCTCACCACTGTTGATCTTTGAGAATCCTCCGAGTGGAGTGTTTCAGGGGAATCAAACAAGAACCCGTAGTCAAGAGACATGCACGTCCCCTTGCCCGTCCGCACACAATCAATTATGGCACCAGACACTCATGTGTAATTAGCTCATTAAGACCCTTGATTTATTTATTTTTTTCTTCTTCTTCTTAGCTCACATGGCTCAGCAATGGAAATGGATATTGCTTCTTATTTTTGTAATTATCCCCAAATACCCTCATTAGCCTCAGGATCACCAAGCACAAAAAAGTAAATTGAACTTCAATTAGCCCACGGGGGTGATTTCACCCTTTCTACTTCTGTGGTGTCTTTTCGGAGGAGACACACATGCTTTTCTGTGTATTTTAATAACCAAAGCCATGAAATGACATTAGAAGAAAAAAAAGCCTTAACTGTGTTGGACTAATTAATTTTTTAGCACATGTGAGGTTTGAGGTGTCATTTTTTTCCCCCCACTCTGTCCTCTCTCATCTGTCTCGCTGCCGCTCTTTTTTTCCTGCTCAATTATACCCCTCTTGCACATCCACTTGATGGGCACGCACGCACACGTCTTTCCTCTCCTCTTTCTCGCTCAGTCCTTTCCCTGGCTAATCTCCCTGTGAATGGTTGGCTCGTCTGAGCCTCACCCCCCACCCCCCAAAGCACTCCCCCCCTGCATGTGACTGTACTCTAAGAGAAATCCTTGATGTGGCGTCGGCGAAAAACAGAGATATGTGGATTTTTTTCCTCCCCAGTCTGCGAGGTTAGCGAGGGAGTCAATGAGAAGGGGATCCGGTTTGACATCATCAGCATATTTTAGGATTTGAAGACCCCACTCAGAGCCCGCTGAGCCCCTCACTGGCTCTACTTATCACACACATACGCCACATTGGGGAAGAAAAAATGATTTCCAAGTACATTTGTAGGAGGATTTCCTGTTGAAATGAATGTCTTCTAATGTAGTGGTTGGACTTTTTACCACTCATCCGGCATATTAGCCTTAAAAAAACAGCTTTTGTTCAGAGTTTTATGTACTTTCTGAAAGCCCTTCGGAGCTGAAATCGAGCTTCCTGCTGCCTTGTGGACTCAAACTATTTTCTGCTTATTTATCGAATGCAACCGCTAAATAAGCCACCATGTAGCCAAGGAAAATGTGGTGAAACTGTTATTATACTGCATGCTTTTACTTTGAACGTCTGATTTTTGACAGGATTTGTTACCCAAGTGTTGCCTAGCAGACGGGGAGGGTTATTGCCTTGAGTTGTTAATAGAAGCTTGCGTTGTGGAATACACCTTGCCGTCTGTTGAACCCTTTTTACACAGTGCTTTGGATGAATGCACATTGATTCTGGAAAATGTGTTTTATTTTTTTTTTCCTACAAAAACTAGGAGAAAATTTAGATGAAAAGAAATTTGTTGAAAACCAAATTGTACAAAAACTAGGGTATACAAAAACCACGGTTCCTCTCTGACTCATTGTTATGTTTCTTTGTCTTGACAGCATATTCCGCCTCTGGTCGTGACCAATCTGTTTGAGGATATCAAGGACGGTGTGAAGCTGCTCGCCCTGCTGGAGGTCCTCTCTGGACAAAAATTGGTGAGGCTCATGCATTTGACTTGAAATCCATCATTTAGTTGAGTGTGTGTGTTAACGTGGTTGCCAATCAGTTAATCTTTAAGGAGCTGGTGAAGCGCATGTGAACGCGCAGCATTCACCGCTTCCGCATGGAAATGCGCATTGATCGGCTCTTATTAGGATGTTTAAATAAATAGAAACCGGCAGATTCACAAGGACAGATAAGAGTTTGGAAAAGATACACACACACACACACACAAATAGCTTTTGTTACTTGGTTATGTCAATATTGCCTAAAGTCCAAGTGATCTACATTCTATTGATCATCCTGCGTATGTGTGCAGTTCTGATTGGACTGGAGCTGATTTGATCTTTTAAGCGCTCACTCGTTTATGTTCTCTTTCTCATGAGGATGTTTTACTACAACTTTAAAAACCCCCTCTCTTTAATGGTACTGTTTACCCACTGTTTTTCTTGTTCTCCTTCCCCCTGTTGTCTTTTCTACCCATTGTTGTCTTCGTCTCCCCTGTAGCCATGTGAGCAGGGCAGGAAGTTAAAGAGGATCCACTGGGTTGCAAACATCGGCACCGCTCTCAACTTCCTCCAGGGCAGGAAGGTAGGAGATCGGGCTCTTCTTTTTATCTTAGTTCTTCTTTTTCTTCTTCTTCTCGGTGCACCGCTGCTGCCTTGTGGGTGCAAACGTCGAAAATAATCTTGACCTGTAACCTCCTCCCCCCTCTTTCTTTATATCTCCACCTGCTGAAATCATCAGTCGATACAGTCAGACTTTGTGTTCATGCTGACTCTGCTGCTCACATAAGATTCGACTTGTTCGGGAAACAAATTTATATCGTAACAGTCTAAAGAACGCTACACAGTGAATCCCTATTTGTCGCGGGGGCTAGGTTGTGAACCAACCTGCCATCGGTGAAAATCTGCGATTTCGAGAGACCATGTGAAAAAGCATTTTTAAAACTATTCTGCTTTTAGTCCTCAACCATTTTCATCTTCTCCAATCTGCTTGCCGGTGTCATGTGCACAATTACATAAACTAATTACAAACCACTTAAGTAAACTGCCCCTTCAGTAAGATCAGTCACACACATTCAAGGAATCCCCCGCAAGCCCTCCCGCCTCGTCCTTGGATATCGAAATAAAGCCATGAGCAGGCGTCTGTGAGGACATTGATTTCCCCTCTTCCCCAAGTGTGACAGGGTTAAACCATAAATCCTACACCAGTAATCTGCAAGCTGGAGATGAGACATCAGCAGGCTCCTTATGTGTCGGTGTGTGTGTGTGTAAATCAGAAGTTTCAAATTAAATGTAAACACACATTACGTACGTGTAAATCCGATGTATGTCTAGACTGTATTTACGTTCAGCCTTAGCGTGGCAAACGCTTTATATATCTGTGTGTGTCTGTGTGTGTAAGTGTGTCATAACACTCATTGAAATGCATAATACATAACATTTCATGAACCGTTTTGCAAAGATGTCCACACCCTTTTATATCAAATCCACATCGAATATTTACATATTACTGATTACTTTCTGTAGCCAATCATGATTTTCCCACTTCACCTGATAAATGTATTGCTTTTTTAAATGATCAAAATAGCTAAACCTGCTTCAAATATTGATTATTATACATACATTATTAGTATGTCATTTTATTCTTTTTATTACATGTTTTGGATTAAATATTTAAATGTTATCGATGTCTTCAACCTATTTCCTCACTAATCAATGCAAAATGAAATAAAGAAAAGGAATTATGGTAAAACTTTTGTAAATATATAATATCTTTTGTCTTGAATATTCATATATTATTGATGAATTTTATAGGGACATTAGTGGAAAATTTAATATAATATAATATGTGTGTGTGGAAATTGTTATACCATTTTGTATGAAAAGTCATGCATTATGATTAATAGTAAGTAGGAGTAGTAGTAAGTAACCTATTTTGGGGATGTTATTTATAGTTTTTTTTTTTTTTCATTATTCATAAATGAATGTTATGAAGATCCTCTTCGCAAGTACCAACAAGTCAAATAGGGCTTAACGTTTTGTACCACTTTCTACTGAATTACTAGCCTGTTGGTGTGAGCTTATCACACTGCTACCCAAATAACCACTGGGTTTTCACAACATGAAATCATGCTTTACTTATCAGGATCGCCACACTTGACCCCCTTCTAGTACTCAAGATTGCCCTCGCCTGCCCCCAACTCTATACCTTCCATCTTCACCTAGTTGAAGTGTTTCCTATTACCAAACAGTCACCTAATGTGCTGCTGTGCCTCGGTAATACGCTCTGTGTGAAGATGTGGAAAATGTATCACGAAATATCACGACATGCAGCACCCTCCCAGGGGTCTCAAACGACTCATGATAACGCCGCCCTGCCATCACATGCTCAACAAGGAGTCCATATTTCATGAAACACATCTTGAGTGCCTCTAAATTGTCTCTCATGTCTGTTTTTATTTCTTTATCTGCCTTCTAGTCTGCCTACAGGGGATCACCGGTCAGTACGGACTATTTGTTTTGCTTTTACACTTTTTGTGCACTTGATGGACATGGGGGTCAGGGTCAAACATATGTGCATCCACTACGACAATGTTTCCCAATACCTTAGTTGAGAAAAGGCACATTTTACATTAGAAAAACCTCACGGCACACCACCCCACAAAAGCTAACTAACCAACCAACTACAGTAACTAAATCCCATCAAACCGATAGCTACAGCTTTCACTCCTGGTCCATGTTATAGTGTCTATAAATGTGTTTGTGCCGTCAATAAGTGGGCTTCTGTCATGGTAGTAACATGCAGCATGAATATATTCCAATTTTGTGTATATTTTGACACAGATCAAGCTGGTGAACATCAACTCCACAGATATCGCCGATGGTCGACCATCAATCGTCTTGGGTTTGGTGTGGACCATTATCCTCTATTTCCAGGTAATATTTTTCTACACTGTCAATCCATGTGGAAAATAAGAACCGACAGTGTGCTGTTGACAGTAAATTAAGGCTTTTTTTTATAGACGTAAGCACCCTGCATATTTTTCAAGACAGCAAAAAATGCTAATCAAGCTGAACAGAGCGGAGACTTAAGCTTGGGAAATCAATTTTTGCACTGCGTCCACACTGGAAGCGAGCAGTCGCCACCGCCGGTGTTTTTACACATGCACGCATCAACAAGAGCTTAATAAGAAACACTTCACTCTCTTCACAGCACGAGCACAATATGTATGTAGCCACGAGCATATTGAAAAATACAAAATAAGGAAATGCTGTCAAATACTGATGGCATATTGATGTTCTTACTCAGGTTTTTGGACCCGCTCTACGTCAGAAGGCTATAAACCTCTTGTTTCAACGTGTATTGCACTAGTGGAGTTAAGGAGAGGTTTTTTTAAAGACAGCGGTAAGGAGATGTGGTACAAAACGTGTGAGCTTTTCCATAGTAAACGCATCGACTGGCCAGAAATAGGTCACAGGGCACATATAGAAACACAACCATTCGCACTCACGATCACAACTACGGACAATTCAGGTTCCAATGAACCTAACATGCATGTTTTTTTGTTTTTTTGTTTTTAATGTGGAAATAACCCGGTGTACAGATTTGATAATCACTACACCACTGTGCTGCCAAGTAATACCACATGACAGTTAAGATCATTAACAATTCAATTTAAAAACTCACAAAATAGAACGAAGAGTCCCGTAGATGGAAAAAGGCAGGCAATGGTCCCTATGTAACTCTGAAAAGGGGCCAAAAAGCGAGAAATCTTCTCAATTATAATCCCTCGGATGCAGGGCAAATAATCCAGCGTTTGGATCCAAGGGTAAAAGGTACAAAAACATCAATAGTCCAGTGAGTGAAGACGATGCGGGGGGGGGAAGGTCCTAATGGTTCTGAATAAGAGCTGAATCTTTTGTTGGGGTAAATACTGAAATCCAGGAGCAATTCGATTTTTTTTCTCCTTGCCCCTGCAGATTGAGGAACTGACCTTCAGTCTCCCAGCAATCCAGGCCCCGTCGGACAGCTCCTCCTCGCTGAACGGCTCCGCCAGCAGCACCGAGACTGCCAGCCCACCCGTCAAGAAGAAGCCCCTGGCCCCCGTGCAGGGCGGCGCTCGGAAGGCCCTGCTCAAATGGGTCCAACAGACAGCCACGAAGTATGTACTCTGCAGGAGCTTCCACTTTGGCTCCATGTAGAACGGGAAACGGTTGCTATTATATTTCCTTTATTAGCTGAACAGGCATTCTAAGAAACAACGGTTACAAGTAAAACGTAAAAACAATAATGATCAAGCCCTAATGTGAATTGGATTTGCGTCATAGATTGTATTTTTTTAACATTCTAATTTATGTAAAAATGTCTCTGTAAAATGTTAAAAGAAAGCCTTTAAGTCTGCCTTTAACGACGCATATGGTGACACTGGAGTTTTACTGCTTTGAATGCAATTCTTCTCTTTAAACGCCATGTTGAGGCTGCCAATAAGTGTTACGAAAAAGCCAAACAATTAATTAATCCTTTGGTACTCACCAGAACTAAGGTTTTGAGAAATTATGTAATTGTAGAGTTGTATTTTTCCCCAAATTTTGGTCTAATTCAAAATTTGATAACCTCTCTTTTGCATTTCAACTGAATTGTGTCCTTTCTTTCCTAGGCGTTTAGGAATCGAGGTGAAAGACTTCGGTCCCAGCTGGCGGACAGGTTTAGCGTTCCTTGGCATCATCCACGCCCTTCGGCCCAATCTAGTAGACGTGGAACGTTCAAGAAGACGCTCCAACCGAGAAAATCTGCAAGAAGCTTTTCTGCTAGCTGAAACACAGTTGGGAATAGCACAACTTCTTGAACCTGAGGGTAAGTTACATTTCCTTGATCCCTCAAACTTGGAATTCCCTATTTTTCTTTGGTTAAGTTAGCACTGCGTGATATCGCTTTGAATTAAAATCTCAAGTTTTTATTCCACACAAAAAATCATTAATCGTGAAAATCTTTTAACCCCCCAGCCTTAGATTTAAAGTTAATTGAATTGGGTTCCCTCACCTTCTCCCCTTTCCTCCATATATGAATGAAGGAATGAATGAAAAATCAATTGTTACATGAACACAAAAGTACAATTATGGGTGTCAGCTACAACATCATATTAGCGGTCATGGTGCCCAACCATCTGTGCCCCCTCATGCCAGCTCTCCAGAATAGACGCTCACTAATCAAGCCTGACATCAGAGTAATTGAGGTCCATCAAATGGTAGCATTTGCGACAGTGGAAAATAGTCCAAAGACAATTTGGCTCCGAAGCGCTGAAGGTTGATTTCATATCCGCTTGATGTCTGATTACGATCCCCCGGCGGTCATTTGTCAGACGTGGATGTGGACAAGCCTGACGAGAAATCCGTCATGACGTACGTGGCCCAGTTCCTGAAGCATCATCCTGACCGAGAGCGCGGCGCCTCAGAGGGACGAGCGGCAGAAGAAGAAGACGATGAGGAGGTAAGCAGCTGTCACATTGCTCTCCTTTTCTCTTCGCACACCTTGTCTTAGCCACCAAATGTAACCAAATCACATTAGCGGTGAAGTTCTTCATTTAAAGCCTAAATGTATAATGAACATTTAACTCTGCTTGTTTTAGTCTCTATGCAATTGTGTGGCTTTTTTTGTGTTAGCAGCAATATTGTGTGGCGTGATGGTCAGTTGTCAACTGATCAGTGTGTTCCAATGAGAATTTAGCAGTAAATCGTACTGAACGTTTTTCACGAAATGAAATGAAACCTCTTAACATTTCGCTTTCAAAGAAGTCGGAATTCGGCCTGAAATTTAAAAAATGAAAATTCACAAGAATCCAAACAAGCATCTCCCTGCCTTCGCATCTGT
Source organism: Phyllopteryx taeniolatus (assembly GCF_024500385.1). NCBI lineage: Eukaryota > Metazoa > Chordata > Actinopteri > Syngnathiformes > Syngnathidae > Phyllopteryx > Phyllopteryx taeniolatus. Next base: position 13,085,205 of record NC_084519.1, read on the forward strand.
ATCTACAGTTTATCATTTTCTTCTTTTTGTGTGTGCGAGCTTACTATTGCACGTAATGCTACTAATGACATACATGGCCCAATTTTGAGTAACATCTGGCCAGTCAGTGGTGCTACTGTAATGATTGACTTGTGTTTTAAAATTGAGCTGACTAAGCAGTTTAAGAGGCTGCAACAAATCAGCACACACCTTTGTGGCTTACCAGTTTCCTTCTGCACCAAAGCATTACAGCTATTCATTATTAACAAAGCAGGCTTTGCCAAATGTATCTGACCTAACTACTTTCACTGGTGATTGTCTAAACAACATCCAGACTTTTGATTTTGAGGTGACATAATGGCACACAGCCCCCGCAGAGTGAGGGAAAAGGCAGAGTTTCACAACACTTCTCAGACGGTTGAGGGTTCAAGAGAGTTACTACATTTGTTCTCAAGTTATTGTCATCACTTTCACACACACTACCATAAAACAGCTATGGTTGGACAGAAACATTGTGAATTAGATCATATGATGGGAAAAAAAAACTTCTCAAGTAACACATGGGTGAAATTGGCCACGTAATGGAAAATAATAATAATTCTAAAAAATTCAAATAACCGAGTGTCCGTTTTCTACTAAAGACATTTTGTACAAAATCCTAGTAAAATCTCTTGAACGCACGCTTCTCAGATATAATGCTTGTACCTGTTTGCTGATAAATCCCAAAAATATATTTCTACCATTGGGCTGTCTTATGTTGACGTCTTGTCTTCGCACGTGTCTCCGCATCTGTGTCGCTTCGTGTCTCGCTCGTGTGGTGACCGCTGTCCTTGTCTTGTTGCTTGTCGTGCAGGCGTCTGTCCCGCAGCATGGCCTCGCTCCTCGTGATATCGAGGAAATGTTGGAGGTAGGAGGCAGTTGAAGTCATCATTCATCTTTCCCACTACCAAGCTTAATATCAAACGCAATCTTACCTGATGTCAGACCATAAAAAGCCTGCGGGTTTTATGAGTTTTGAGTCCAATATGACAAGATGTCATATTACACTTTGTGTTAATGTTACCTCTTGGATCCATTAGCATGACAATGAAAGCCCCTGGCGTTGGCAATCTATGCATCTGATGGTGAGCTCGTGCCAACTGCTACTGCTTCAGCTTTTTGCATTGTATTTTTTGTTGGCATTGTTTTGATATGAGCAATAACCGAGTAATATTCCGGACAAAATAAAGATATTAATTCTAGGATTAGCTTCATCTATATCCGTGTATTAAGCTGTCATTAAGAATCAAGTTTGAGACTGGGCTTCCCACAGGAAGAAGTGATAAGGCTGAATAGACTGAGAGTATTATCGTCATGGTGACTTGAAATCCAATGAAATGCTGGTCGGGGATCTGAGACAAAGTAGGCTGTTTAAGCAGAATGTTTCTGGCAGCTGTGACTGTTTTGACATTTTGTCCAACAGAAAACCACGCAGGATTAGCAATGCACTTTTAACAGCACCTCTCTCACCCTCTTCACCCTTTTCCTCCTCCATCCTCTCATCAATCCATCAACTTTGTCCTTTTCCCCCCTCCTGTCCTTGCTGCACGGCCCCCCTGGTCTTTGTCTGCTTTTCATTTCTCCGCTTTTCCCCAATTTCCATATCCATATTCGCACTCATCTTTCACCCCCCTGTGTCTACCTCCTGTAGAGAGAGCAGCGAAAGAGCCTGAGGGAGTTTAAAATGTGGCTGGACCAGCTGGAGAGAGATGTGCTGCACGCCCAGGAGACTGAGCCCAATCTAGCTCTACAGTACCAGGTTAGAGTGTACACTCTTGTGTGTGCGTGTAGTTTGGAGTGGGCACAGTGGCCACAGACACTCCCATTATTAGCTTAATCTGCAGTGGCATTACACTGAGGGACTCAGACGACAGCCACATCATATTTTCAGTCTGTCTGGCTTATTGTGCCAAGCCTGTGGATAAGTTCTGTTTTCAACAGTGTGTGGGCTATCCCCATTCACTGTGTATTCGAGCCTGCTAATCAGGGGGCTAGTCACAGGCAATTAACCACAGGTTTGTATAAAAGCCTGATAAGAGGGACCCATAAAAAAGCACTTATTATGATGTCTTTAGAGGGGCATAGAGTATCTATTTATACTTTTGTTCAAAATAGGATTAGGGCCACACCCAAAGAAAACATATTTACTTAAGTCTCATAAAGTCACCACTCCTTTCTCTGAATATTACCAATGTATTCTTGTAATATTATAACCCTATTCACTTTCTTTAACAACCTTATTCTCCTAAACTACCTTTATCTTTTGACTTTATTTAAGAAAAAAAAGTACCGTTTTTTTTTTTTCCTATGCAGTGTTGTGCTCCTTGGTATTTTTTAACATAGTATCTCAAGAAACAACAACATGCTTATGTATACTGTGTAGTTGTTCAAGAGTCTGCGTGTGCAGCTGGAGATGCAGAAGAAGCAAGTGGACGATTCTTTAAAGTCCATGCAGAAGGACGGAATGCTGACAGTAGATCAGGCTCTCGTCAAGCAAGCTTGGGAAAGGGTCTCCAACAGGGTGAGGAAATACACATGAAAAATCATCTATGACTTCTACTGTGAAGTCTTGTAGAAAGCCTTAATATTTGACATGATGTAAACCTGCACCATCCATCCATTGGTCCGTTTTGTATAGCATTTTTCGCATTGGTATTTATCATGTTGTGTTTTAGCTCCTGGATTGGCATCTGCTGCTGGACACGTCCCTTCCTGCTCCTTTGGATGCGCTGGGGGCCTGGCTGCACCACACCGAAGGAGCCCTGCGACAAGATGTTTCCGCACAACAAGACGATGACGAGGCAATCGGCGGCAAAGCCTCGGAACGACACGAGGTTGACCTACACCGAGAAACTCTGCACAGAAACGGCTTAGTAGCGCTAGTTTGACAGTGTTCATTGACTTAACAGGACGTGTTGAAGAGCCTTGAGGCTCACCAGCAGGTCTTTCAGAGGGTCCATAAGGACAGAAGTATCGATGGTGTCCCCGTGCCACCAGAACACCTACAAGACATGGCCGAAAGGTTTGGAAGACAAGTAGTGTATATTCCATTAATGGAGACATATTTTGTATTTTTTTTTTCAAAATTTGAAATAGCTCCCATGTATTTTAATAACATCTGTGACATGCTTTCGTCAAACACTAAACACGAATATTCCACAACCACATCAAGAACAAAGAATTTGGCAAGTACTGCTTATCAGAAGCTAAGGAAGTTAGCTAATGCTAATCAGGGTGTTCAACAAAACTCTATGCAGCTTTACTTACCTTGGCTTTGCCATGATTGCAAGGGCATCACATCCATGGGGGGTGTGTGTGTGTGTTTCTGCATCGTGGTTCCTTTTCATGATGCGTTTCAGAAAGTGTAATAACTTGAAAGTGGCTCTGGAGCTTCACCTAGCCTAACTGATTATGTCATGAGTGGAGAAACTCGATGTGGCGGTGCTTGTTGTGTTAATTACGTCACAGTAGCACAGAAGTTCAGAACTGCTTGCTCACAGGTATTTTTAGAAATAGGCCGATATCAAAATATTTACTTGGTTGTTGAATTTCACACTCGATGGGTGGGCAGGCAGTCCTGAGACCCATTTGTTTGTACACAAGCAATTAAGAATTCAATTTACCATATCGCTCCTTGCTAGGTTGAATTTCATCTCCACAACTTGCAGCGTCCAGCTGGCTAAGATGGAATTCCTGAAGCACAAACACCACATGGAGACCTTTCTCACGGAAGCGGAGTCCCAGCTCAAATCATGGATCGTCCAATACGGCCGACAAGAGTGTGTGGAGCAGATGCTACGTGATTATGTTGTAAGCTCTAAATGGATTGTTTTATCCATCCCCTTTTGTTAAAGGTCGGGATTTACAAACTATGATTGTATCCGTCTCCACTAGGTTTTTGTGGAGAAGCGGTATTTCTTTGAAAATTACAAGATTTTGTACCAGTCATTGAAAAGTGCTGGAGAGGATTACATCAGCGCTGACAGCTCAGGTGAGGAAGTGTTTTAATTTTCATGGTATAAAATGATCATTACAGGGCCCCCCTCACCAGTGGTTAAGTTCTGAACCTTCACCGTATGTATGGTGTATTTCTTGAAATGTGCTATGATTTACAATATATTCACCAAATGTACGCCCCGACTTGTCATCAACAGCAGCTTTGTCTGCTTCCACGTCTTCAGGCAATACAGCTAAATGAGCTTCCTCCACCCGCTCAGTGGGGAATACGGCCCCATTTGCTAGTTTGGGGACGCTGCTCTATTTCTGCGGGTCTCCGGGCGCAAAAACGCAGCGAGCGTGCTGGTTTCGTTATTACGTTTTAAGGGTTTGTGTCGGCTTTAGGCAATGCTAGAGCTGAAAATGTCAACTAGAGCGAGAAAGGATGACACCTGAGTATTCACTGGTAGACCCCACAAATGAGGTGCAGCCACCCCGGAACCTGTATGGGCCAGTGCATTGTCTAGAGGCATTATCGCTAATGATTGAATTTTTTGGACCAATACTTTAGTGCTTTGATGCTTTGATGTGCGCCACCATGTCACCAAACCGACTCATCAATTAAAATCTGTATCAGACTGCATGGCAACCAATATTACTTTTTTCCAAGAGAGGTTCACATGACTGTTGTAACTATTGTTAAACTTGTCATTTCCTCCGCCCAGCTGACGAGGGCGAGACGGGGGTCACCCGCCTCGTGCGGGACGTGGCGTCCCATTGGAGGAGCCTGTCAATGGAAGTACGCAGCGTCAGGAGCATGCTGGAGGAGGTGCTGTCTAACTGGGACCGCTACACCTCCACAGTGACCTCTTTCCAGGCTTGGCTGGAGGACGCGGAGGGAGCCCAGAGACAGCCGGAAAATACAAAGCAGGTACACAGAGTCCAGGCCACGCGTGGAGTCTTAGGATCAGTCAAAACGAAAGTATGACATGAACTCATTGATACACGCACTGCGGATATTCCATTTATTGCATCGCCATGGCAATGTGGATTAGGCAGCTAATTACGCTAGGTTTGTTTCGTCATTTAAATCCGCTGCTTTGTCTCTTTTTTGATGAGCTGTCATTTTTCCACCATTGTGTCTTTCTTTGTGTCCCTTAATTTTCATGTCTGCTTCTTTCTCTAAATCGTAGGCTTTTTTTTTTTTGCTCTCTCTTTGTTTCTCTAATCGCCTGTCTCCCCCACTCTCTTTCTAGGAGTTCTTCAGGAATCTCAGCCACTGGATGGATCAGCATGCCGCCATGAACGACGCAGGGAACTTTCTTATCGAGACGTGTGACGAGACTGTGTCGTTTGATCTCAAGCAGCAGCTACTTCTTCTCAATGGACGTTGGAGAGAGCTTTTCCTTAAGGTCAAACAGGTAGCCACAAAAAAGGTTGAAACTGAAATGATTGTACATAAATTACATAAGGTTGCAAAATTTTGTGAACAGTGGACCCCACATATTCGCAGTTCGTCACCTGCAGATTCACCTAGTTGCTGATTTTTTAAAAATGTATTTTTCAATTTTAAAAAAAATATATTTTTACTTTTCTTTTTCTAACCTTTCATAAAAAAATATGATTGGCAGTACATCCCCGCTTAATAAAGAATTTTTGGGGTTCGAATTTTTTTTCCGGTCCCTAACCCCTGCAAAAACGACGGTTCACTCTACTGTATTTTCAAAGTTGGAAACTCTATGTAAAATCACATGTAAACCTGTAACAGTAAACTTAAATGTAATTAAATGAATTCCATCTTTACATCCATTTTCTATAGCAGGATCTATAGTAAACAATTATTTTAATAATTTGCTTTGATTTGAAAAAGTTTGCTTTTTTTCTTTTCTGATTAACCGATGAATCAGATAAAAAACATTTAATTTCCACCCCTTCATTCAAAAACAGGACATAATTTAAAAGTGACAGAGCAGAAAATGCACAACCATTGATTATGATTCTGTTTCTGGTTTGGTACGTAATATGTCAGAACATCGGCAAAAATGTTGATCATTGTTTTCCAAAGTAAAAGGCGATAATTCTCAAATGTCTTATTTTGATTAAACACAAAGATAATCAGTCTGCTTTCATGGAGAACTATAGAAATCAGAGAATATTTACTGTTGAGAGGCTGAAATTCCGAGGGTTTTTTAACTTAAAGTCTCTAAACAATTAATGGATGATCAAAATAGTTGTCGATTAATCAACTGATTGTTGCACCTCTTACCTACCCAAACTGTCTTTGGGTGAGAGGTAGGCCACACCCTCTACTCTCTTGCTCCAAAGTCAGTTGCGGTAGTCTTCAGCTCACCCGTGACCCAAAAAAGTGGAAAAGTATAGAAAATAGATAAACCCCTAGTCCGTCCTACGCTTTAGGTCCTAATCCCATTTATTGTCTCTTTTATTGTAGCACACCCAAGTCGATGAGTTGGAAAAGTGGCGAAAAGACCATCTGAAGACAAGGTCGACTTTGACAGAACTTTTGGATACAGCAGAGGCCAGGCTCAGCGCTCGTGTGCAAGTGTCTTTCCTCGGTGTACGATCTTTTTTGCAAGATGTGGAGGTGAGAAAAACAAAACTCTGACTGTCACACATTAATCTTAATCAACACTCATCCATTCATCCATGCATCCATTCATACCTATGGGCATTTTAGAGTCTTCCATGAATCCAACATTCATGTTTTTGTTTAATGTGGAAAGAAGCAAATCTTTAATCAACACCACAGAAATAATTCCACAGACAAACTTCAGGTGTCTCAATACTTGTGTCCATATACACCTGTATTGCACAGACTCTTTATGCTTTTATTTGATGTCTGACAGGCTCGCGTCATGTTTGAATGTCGAATAACATGACCCCTTAACCTCTCATTTCAGAATACCAAGCAAAAGGTTGTCGCCATGGAGACGCAGTACAAGCTGGCCGGCCGCAGCGCTCAGCTCCTCGCCAAAGACGCGCCGCACGACGAGGCCGCCAGGGTCATCGCGGCCATGACGACCGCTAAAAGTCAGTTGAGCCAGGTAGGTATTAAAGCAGAGCCACGTACACCCTCCTCCATTCCCACCGAGGATTTACACGATCAAGAATGAGTCCTGTAATATTTGTTGCATTCATTTTGCCATCTTTTAATTCAAATGTCTCATTTAAAAATGGATAAATTGATTGATGAGAGAAATGAATGGAAGAAAAAAAATGTTTTAACTAACTTTAGGGGGGCAATGGCATGTTTTACTCAAACATTTTTTATTTATTGTATTGATAAATTATAATACAATTATTTTTAACTAAAAGAAAAATGATTTCCATAACTACACATTGACTTTTTTTGTTTTTTTACCTCATACACGAATGAGTTTTTAAAAACAAATGCAGTCCTTAAGCACAAAGGTTTGCCAACCTCTGTGTTTGAGGATCCTCTTACTTATTCCATTTCCTTTCTTCTCTGGCCTGAACGATTGTGTTTCCAGGTGAGAGAGCTCTGTCCCACCTTAGTGAGGGAATGTCACGCCCTTCTACCTTTGCTGGAGGAGATGGAGAAACACATCTCTGTCTTTTATCAAGCCCTGGAGCGGGCCAGTCGTATTACTGCCAGAGACGCAGATACACTGAGCCCAACCCTGCACAGACACAAGTGGCAGGTTGGTATGATGATAAGTTCAACTAAAAGCGGTGGAAAGATGAAATCCCATTGTCAACTCTTTCCCCAATATCCTCAGGAATTGTTGAACCAGCAGCAGAGTTGCAAACGGTGTCTGGCGGTGATCGAGAGGAACCACCACACGGTGCAGAGGGCGCTCTCCAACAGCAAGGTGCTTCAAAACTTGGACACCGGCCTGCTGCGGAAGACAGTGGCTGAAGTACAAGGCTCGGCGCAGGTTAGAATTCTCAATGCGTGTACACATCCTCACACAGCATGCAATGCTCTTAAAGAGATTACAAGACGATCAAACGCACCCAGGAGGTCCCAGCGATGAGACTCTCATGCCTCGTTAATTAAAAAAACAAAACAAAAATACATGCTCATGACTGCCTCTTTGTCTCTCCCTCCTTTCAGGCTCTGCTAAAGGAGGTCGGGGAGTGGAGGAGGCGCGAAGAGGCCAACAACTGTCTGAGGAGGAGGTTCGAGGAGTCCAGACAGGATCTGGAGAGAGTGCTGAAGAGAGCGCAGGACTGCTTGGGAGAGACGGGGGTCGCCGAGGAGTTACTGAAGAAGCACACGGTGAGATCACGTCAAAGAATTATATGTGAATGCCAGCACGGTGAGGGAGTGGTGAGCATGTCTGCCTCACAGTTCTGAGGTTTGGGGTTCGCATGTTCTCTCCGTGCCTGTATGGATTTTCTCCGGGTACTCCGACACATAGCTTTTCCTTACGACGGAAGTCTGTTTAGCTTAATACTAATAAATGCCACAGACGGGCTAACAAATAGCATCTGTGTGTCAGCATAACCCTAAAAACAACTGATATTTGAATACAAATGGTGGAGCAACATTTGTACACACACTATAACAATGCTAACAGTCATATATTCTTTATCTTTTGCGACAAATGATTTATATTACGGCTAAACCAGGTTGAGTCGAGTTGCGCAAACTCTAAGCGCGCACACCAGAAGGAGCAACACAATTTACATTGAATTGAAGCAAAACAATCAAGCAAAAAGCTGGGTCACGGAAGGAATTAGACTCATATCTGAAGGCACCACTTTACAGTATATCAGTTGCTGCTACCCTAATGAAGAAAAGTGCTGTAGAAAATGGTTGGATTAATGCCAAATAGTAGTATATAGTCAATGTTTTGACTTTCGGTTGGTCCCACAATCCCCACTACTAAATATGCACCCGAGCAATGACATCAGAGCCATCTGATTGGACGCTTCAGAAGCCACTTTGAGACGATGCCTTGACATCATCGCCACATCACTGCCTTTCTGGCTTTTCTTTTTAACTTGCTGTGCTCCCAACTCCAGCTTTTTTAACTTTTGTTTTACAGGATTTTTTCAGCCAGCTGGACCAGCGGGTGCTGAGCGTCTTCCTGAAGGCGTGTGACGAGCTGACTGACATCCTACCAGAAGAGGAGCAACAGGGGCTGCAAGAAACAATCCGCAGGCTGCACAAACACTGGAAGGTCAAGGGGTTTTTCATGCTTTCCCACTCTAATTAGTGACTCAAATTCAATTCCGGGGACACATAGCAGACACTTCATTAACTTAACCAAGAGGGCCTTCCCCGTTGTCTTTACTGTGTGCCTGCTCACATGGGAATGTAGTGGGAATCTATATATAAATTACTAGAAAATTGACTTTCCCATTATTTTTTTGGGTTACTTGAATGCATTAACCCAAACATTTTAAGCATAGCATTTTTGCGGCAGTATGTAGTCCAAATAGAAAGTAGTGCATAATTCTTCCCACATTATACTATTTATATCCCCAAATATAATTTGAGAAAGTAATACATACAAAATTAATCGATACAATTCCAAGAATATCAAAAAGAATATGTAGTGTGTATGTAGTGTACTAGTAATATTTATGTGCCTGTACAACCTAATGAGCTGATATTCACACACAAAGATAATTTAGGGACATTTATACATGAAAATAAAACTGTCAAATTAAGAATTACAACAATGAAAATATCCAAAATAATATTTACAAATATTATTTACAATTGTTTATGCCTGTACAATATAGTAAGAGCCAAAGTTCACACAAAGATAATTTAAGTAAATTAATACATGAAAAGAAAATAATAAAATTAAATATTAGCAGATTAATAAAATGACTGTTGGTTTTAATAAATAATACACACAACATAAACAAATAAATATCTTAATATTATTTTTTTACTGCAGTAGGTACACTTGCACAATAAAATAAGAGACAATACTGAAGATATCTTAAGTCATTTATTGAATAAAAAATAAAATGATAAGTTACAAAGACATAGAATTAAAAACAATAATATTTAGTCATATTATCTTTTTTTGTAGTTTGGAGTGGCGTGCACTGTATCATACTGAAAGGGGTTTGTATAACAAACTCCTTTTAGTACGATGCACTTCAGTCCTTCAATTATGAATTTGTAAATTGTTAAAGTTATACTTGGTTGGGGATCAAAAGTGACTTTATTATTGTAAAGGGAGAATGGTTAAATTTAAGCACTGCTGCTAATATAATTTGTGTGTAATTAAGTGGTTATGTTAGTCAAAACATCAACCCTCTCCTGCAAACAGTTTTATGCTGTGTCACAGGACATCCAGGGCGAGGTACCATTTCACCTGCTGCGTCTGAAGGTAGAGGTGGAGCAGAGTCGAGTCGATGCCGTCCTCCAAGAGTGCAGAGCAGAACTGGACAGAGAACTACACATCTTTTCTGACTCCCCCATCAGCGAAGATGTGATCAAAGAGCACAGAGTGAGGCCTCGAGCAGTAATAAAACAGCCGGAAAAACAATTCCTGTGTTCAGCAACGCTCACCTCGCTCTTATCTGCAGACGTTCTTCTGGGAACGCAAACCTCTGGCTGTGTGCGAGAAGCAGATTAGGAACATGGAGGACCTCTGTCACAAGTTGCCAGACAACGACGCCGCTTATCGAAGGCTAGATTCCACCAGGAAGGCTGTGGAGGACGTCGCAGAGCACATCAGGAGCACCGGCGTCGGACTGGCGCAGCATCCTGATAAGTGGAAAGAATGGAATGATAGGTCTGCATTTATTTATTTTATTTTTTTGATTGATTTTTTTGTTTTTCTTCTGAATTCCGTTAGGTTCTCCACAGAGAAGGCAAAAGTACTAACAGTGTGCTCTTCAGTACAGATACTTGTTTAAAAATGACTGTACTGTTTCCACTCACTCACTTAAGTAAAACTAAAAGTATTTTTTTCCACCTTATAAGTCCCCAATATCTCAATCAATCAATCAATCAATCAATCAAGATCTTCCATGGTTGACTTTACCTGTCTCTAGTTACGTCTTTTTTCCATTGTGTCGTCATCCGCGGAGGTTGAAAAAGTAACAGGTCTATTTTGACAAAGAAGTTGAAAGTATTTGTGTCAAAAGTAAATTGTAACTACTCAAGTCTACGTAAGTACAGTAAAATAGTATTTGTACTTAATTACTCCCCACCACTGGTTCTCCACACAGAATGGGCTGTAAAAGTTATTTTTTCTTCTTGCAGATTTTGTGAGCTTTCTGACTGGCTCTCATCTCAGAGGAGGCACCTAAAGGAGATGGCAAGAACCTCCGGCCAGGAGCAAGTTGATGCTGCTGTGCAAGTGAGCAAGCATGCTGGCCATAATATAAATATAACCTGTGCACGGAATACTAATCTGTGGCCACAAAATAGGTATAATGTTTATTGTGGGATTATTATCATTCCCCATAACAATTTGGATGTTTGGGTAAGCAAATGGAGTGCACCTCAGCTAGCAACGGCATTGTCCTTAAGGTTCCACCTTCGCCGGCAAAGCGACCAAATCATTCCTTGCAATGCTATGCTTTTGTAGTTCTTCCACAGACTTAAATAAAATGTAATCATACAATCACTCTCAATTTTGAAGCTTTGGACCGCCACCTTACCGATAAAGTGCATTCCATGTGTTTACCCAGCTAGCCGAGTATACAGCTATTTCGTGGCTGCAAAATGAATGAGGGGAAAGAGTTGACAATGTACATGTTATGCCTATTTAGTGGCCACAAATTGTGGTAGTATTTTGTGGCCACAAAGTAGTTTTTTGTACACGTCTTGGGCTTTGTTGTTGATTGACCAGCTCTTTCTTTTTACTATTTTAATATTAGGCATTGCGAAAAGCAGGAGACGCCCCAGAAGAGAGCCTCTTGTGGCTTAAGAGTCGTCTCTCGAGCCTGACTGATGTGAGCTCTGAAGCGGACACACAAAGACAGCGAAGCGCTCTCATCAAACTCTCAGCCGACTTTAAGGAGCTGTTGTCCTCACTTTGCCAGGTATTGACAGATTTTTACGACATTCTCCAAATCTACTTCGGTCTGACCCCCTTGCATTATTCCCTCACAGGGAAGTGGCGAGGGCTCAGGTGCATTCCAGTTCGAAGAGCTCCGGGAGGAGGTGCGCGGCGCACTGGAGGAGGTCTTGAGAGCTGGGAAGGAAGCCGGAGAGCAGATCAGTAGGATCCTGGATGCGGAGGACCTGTGCGAAGCCCAGGAACTATTCCTTATTCATCAGGTGTGCCTGCAGAATCTTAACAAAATAAGAGTTAAAACTGATGCTCTTCTGTCTTTAATCATTTGAAACACCATAGATTGAACACTTAACTGGCCAGTTCATGAAGTACACTTGCATTACTTTTTACATGTAACGATCACCTTTATTTGCCTTTATTCTGCAATCCCTTACTTGCCCGCATACTTGACACAGAAAGGTATGAATTTAACAATATTTTTTTAGATCGATAACTGGCTAGATGAGAGATGGAAATAGAAATTCACTGTTCCAGTAAAGTCCACAATGTGTTTATGTAATTTCAAAAACAAAAAGAATACAGTATTAAACCAGTCTATACAAGTCTTTAATAAAAATATGGTGTAGAATATTATTAATATTTCATAGTGATCAATGTGGAGGGTACAGTAAGTAAGGGTTTCTGTCCTCCTCCCAGATAGCATAGTAAACATTTAAATCAATAATCAGATCAGCTTTAAATAAATCACAGCAATTAGTTGTACATGTCAATGAGTCTCACTATTTGGCGGGATCAAGCAATTGCCACCTTTTTATAGTTGTCTTTTCAGGTAAGTCTGACAAGCTGATACCATACAAAACCCAAGTGTGAGAAATACCATTTACGTGTTACTAAAAACTACACAAAACAGGGCAAAATATGGGGTCACCATTTGGCAAGCAGGCTCATACCACTTTTTTTCAAGTCTTTTTTTTTTTTAGCACTGAAAATTTTTTTAAACATTTGTAAACCACTATAAATTGTACAGTTATTATAAAGTGGCACCTTTTTATTTTCATGTGTAGGCAAAAATAACTTAGATCTTGTTGTTAATGCATTACAGCAACACCTAAAACAACTCCAGGCTCTTAGAAGGGAGGCAGATCTTTTGGTCTCCCACTCGCAGCAGCTCCATACCGGAGAGGCGCTGAGTCACTCTGTGCACGAGCTGGAGGAACGTGTCCGAGAAGCGGACCTCCAGATCAGCGCCAAGGAGCACGGCCTGCAGGTAGTCTACGCATCTGGGTTTTCCTCAAGCGTGGTCATTTGTGCTACTAATCTTTCCGCATATCCCCAGCTTGGATCATCGATGGGTCCACATCAAAGCTTAATCACCCATTGATTGTTGTGCGGTTTGTTAATGCAGTTTAGACAGTGTCAAAGCATATTTGAATCTGGGAGAGTAGCATTCATACGTAAATGGAGAGCTCACATTATCATACCATACAAGTGAATAACTAGCTATTTTATTATATTGTGGAATAACGAACGCTGCCTGCTAGGGGTTCATATTACTAGTCTACTAGTCGACACGTTGACATCGCCACTTGTTCTCCAGGCCACTTTGAGCTCCTGGCGGAACTTTGAAACCGAGTGGGAAAGACTTCAGGTGTTTATCAGTGACATTACAATTGAGCTGCATAAAGAGCTTATATTCAACAGTCTGGACAGCCTAAGGAGTGAACTGGACCACACCAAGGTGTGTGTCTCTGACTAAATATGATTACATTGACTATGCTCAGTATTTCTCTTCTGATAGTGTTTTTTGATTGATTGAAGGAGCTGTATATAAAGCTTGAGGACTGTTGCGTGAGAGCAGACACCCTCCTGGAGGAGGCAGCGGATCTTCAGCTTGGTCCTAAGAATCAAATTGCTGTTCTACATCAGGCCCAGTCCACCAGGGAAGCAGTCAAGCAGCTTCAAAACCACCTCAACAAGAAGTTCGTCATTATTACACTATGCTCATTCCTGCAGAATACAAGTGGATTTCTCTGTTGAGTTTCATTGAGGATGTAGAATATGGTTGTTTATAATATATATATAATATATATATTTATAAATATACAATTTTTTACATTCTTTGTGGAACCCCACTTAAGGCATTCTTCTTTTACAAACATAGTTCGGAAGACGCCTCATTGTATTCATGTAAAGTATTATGGATCTGAGTTTTCTATTTGCTTCTAGTGTTGCCCAGCTGGAGAGGACGTGCTCGTCGTGGGAGCGCTTCAACGACCAATCGGTGATGTTCTCTGCATGGATCAATGAAAACCAGAGTGCACTGGATGCCATCAAGCTCACCTCACCCACAGATAACTTGGACAAACACATTGGCACTGTAGAGGTGTGTAAACTATTCTACAGGTAAACTGGAGACTATCCCAGTTGACTTTGGGCTAGCGGTGGGGTACATGATGACTGTTTCCCACCCAATCACCGGGCACCTACAGACAAACAACCATTCACACTCAAATAAACATTTTGATTTATGTCCCATGTATACAAAACCAGTACAAAGAAATCTGGAGGCAAAATTATGAATAATGTCTGACCAGTTCTTATTAATAATGTAATGCACCAGCTGACATCAGCTGCTCTAGTGAGGAACGAGATTACATTTAATGTAACCACCGTGGAAAATGGGGTCAGTCGTGACAGGATATAAATTGATATTAGTAAAGGAAATGTAATAATTCATCTCCATGTAATAACCTTGTCAATCTCATGGCAATAAGTTCAAAAACTATTTACGTTCCATGTAAAGATTCCAAACACCCACTTACTGTACCTTCTTCCATCCCTCCAGGCTGTGTCAGAAGGTTTAGAGGAGAGGAGACTATCACTATTCCACATGCAGAACGACTGTGAGGCGCTGTCCAGGTTTGTGAGCCCCGGAGAGACCGGATGTATTCGGGCACGGCTCGCCCAGATGAGGCGCTCCTGGGAAGAACTGATGGAGAAAACAGAGCAGCTTGCGGGACAGCTCAACCAGAGCGCCTCCTATAGGGAGAGGTGCTGCGATAACCTGGAGCAGGTATTCAGGAACGTACGCAGAAAAGACTGGCTGGTTATGTTTTGACTTCACCTGATTGTGTGTTTATTGCCATTAGGTCAAGAAAACTATGAATGATCTCAAAGAGAAACTTGACACACCCGTCATATTTTGCTCATCATCATCACAGACGTACAAGAACCTACAGAGTCACGCGGTAAGAAAAGTGCAAAAAAAACCAAAAAACCTACAAAATATAAAAAGGTAGTAGCATACATAACAAGTTGTGGAAAAAATGGATTGTGTGAAGTGAATATTTTCCAGATGAACATTATGTACCTCTGTGATTGACCATAATGATGATAAGTGCCATAGAAATGATGGCTATCATATTTGATCCTCCTTCCAGGAGGTGTGCCAGTCGGTGGAGCAGCTGAAGCCCAAACTGATGGTTTTGTGTTCTGCTGTGAGGAGGCTGGGAGAGGGCACCAAGTTGGCGCAAGAAGTGCCTCAACTCCACAAGCTGCAAGGAGAGTTATTGGAAAAGGCCAGCGAGAAACAATCGACATTAGAGAGCCTTCTAACACTGTGGCAAAGGTACCGCGATTTTGGTCTGTGTTTTTCTTTATGAAATGCAAAAATACATAGTTTTAAGACAGATATTCCATCCTAGTTAAGATTTCTTTACACAGAATGTCCTTTATTTTGTAACTTTCAAGCTGATATTAATATTTATAAACTGGTTTGACAGGTTTCGTAGCCTTAAACATATTCATAGGCACAAACATCTTTCAAAGTGGTCATAAATGAAGCTGTCACAGGCCTCCTGAAGATTATAACAGCTCATTTCACTGCTAACAAACAGAGGCTAATAGCAAATGCTATCATATCGATTGCAGAGGCGACAGCTTGTGAACAGAAGCTATCAAATTGATGATTGGAGTGAAATCCAAATGTTATTGACACTGTCAATGAGACTAAAACACAAGTTATCCTACCATATTAGACTGTCGTGAGGCAGGTTAGTTTTACTCTACTGATGATGTGTTTGCAATAGTAATTTGAATAGAGGCGGCAAAAATAACTTAAGAGCATCGCTCGGTGTGCGGCGGCCCATAGTTGTTTATTTTTGTTTCCCCTCTAAAAAAAAAATGTTTTTTTTTTTAATCGAGTTGTGCAGGTTATAGGTCACATTAATGTCACATTAAATCTTCTTTATATCACATAAACCTGCCATTTGGACAAGAGAGTGTGGCCTTTTTATATCCACTTAAACTGTTCATTAGCTTATTATTTTTGCAACAAATGACTATAAGTGTGGCGCTACAGCGAAAGAAAATTAGTGGGAAACAATTTTGACTTGACAGTTGAAGCCCTTACTTACTGTCTGACTGTTTCTCTGCAATATCTAATTACGATTGTATGAGCACTGCTATTGCTTTTTTTTATTGCTTTCGGTTCAAAACCACCACCCACCCAACCCTTTTGTTTCCCAAATGAGCGACGTATTATCTTTGACTGCATCTTGTCTATAGCACAGTCAGCCGTACTTACTTCTATTTTAATAACACGCTTTTGTTATCATTGTTATGTGTTTACGAGAGCCGTCGTCTGCATTCTTTGTTTTATTCATGAGGAAATAATAATGACCCTGTCAAATGGTATATGAGGCTTGATATTCCCTAGTCTGAAGAGACTCTTTTTATAAGTGGATTGTATTTGTGTTGAAAGAGTTGTATTATTTTAGTGGGTTTCCTCAATCTCATCTGTTACACGTTACACGTGTGTGCATGGCTACACTACAATAATAATACAATACAAGATATTGTTGCGCTTTTATGACACAATGCCAGCCAGTACATCCTAATAAGCGTGTTATAGTTGGCATCATCGTTCTGATTTCCCGCTGGTCTCGAATGCAGCGTTAAATCAATGGACAACTGCACACTTAGCTTCTTATCCTTGAGTTGTTTTGTTATTCATCAAGCACTTGGTAATGTACGTTACCACCACCTACATGTCTGGAGCTGCTCACTCAGATGTTTATGCTTTGGCGGAGATTTGCGCTCTTGGGTCTGATGTGTGATACGTTTTAATCAACAGATTTGAAAAGGAAAACTCGTCCATGAAAAGCTGGCTGGATGGTTGCGAGTGTGTCTGCTATCCAGCTGACAAGTTGCTCTCTGCAGACAAGGTGAAGCTCACGATGGAGCTACAACACATTCAGGTATCATTTTTCTTGAATTATCCATCACTGTTGTTACCTTTTGCTATCGAGATTGAGCTGCTACATTTTTATTCTACAGGAAATGCAGACTGAAACCTCCTCCAATGACGCCCTACTTCAGGGTCTGTTAAATATCGTGCTCTGTCTCTCCCCGTCTGCATCCGAAGCTCGAGTCCAAGAGCTAAATGACGATCTCACCCAACTGCAGGAGAGATACATCTCACTGAAGAACAACATCACACACAGGTAATAATAATGCATTTATAATCCAATGATTTTTCAGTTATAGGACTTCCACAGGGCAGCAAGGTAGACTATCGTTTAGCAAGTCTGCCTCACAAATCTTCCTTCGTGGTGTTTGCATGTTCTCCTCTGGCTTCTGTGGGTTTTATCTGGCTTCCTGACTCAAAATCGAGGCCTTATATGTGACACTTGATTTTTTTTGTATTTTTTTTTTTTTTTTTCAGACGGGAGCAGCTGGAGTGTCAGTTGTCACAGCTGAAGCTTTTCACTGAAGCTCTTCTGACACTGAGCCAAAAGAGTGAAAAATGCCCAACTGTCTTGAGAAGCTCTCTTCGGGTTGATATTACTGATCTCGATGGTGCCTTCACAGAGCTCAAGGTGAGACATTTGTTGTCGTCAGTTGTATTTAAGGTGCTTGTTCTGATATTTATAATCTCCCACACTGGCTTAATGCAATGGACATCTGAACAAACTGAAGATCAGCTAGCCTCCCTGAATAGATTCGAGTCGACCGCACAGGCTCCGCTGTATCTACCTGCCGGTCCTACTTACCAAGGAGTTAATGGAAATGTTGAATGTTCTAATTCCAGGAGCACGACTCTCGGTTAAAGGCTTATTCTTCACTAAGAGAGGCTCTCCAACAAAGAGAGTCTGCCATGCTTCCATGCTCCACCCCAGAAGCTAAGCAGCAGCTCCAGGCCTGGAGAGAAGATTGCCTACAACCCTTCGCTGAATGTGAACGTCTGCTGCTTCTCCGTGAAAAGTGCCTAAATGGGTTAAAGTCCTTCCTGGAGAAGCGTGAAACGGCAGCCGGGGCTGTCGGCCGGTTTCACGAGGACATGGTGAGGAAAGGGAGCTGGGATCCACTCAAAGCAGAAGAACTCCGCCGCCTGATAGGAGAGGTCACGAGGGACGTAGCCCAGCTTGAGGCTGAGGCCGTGGGGTTGGACGGACACCTGAGCAAGGCCCACCTCCACCTGTGTGCCTCGAAAGACGTAGATGGAAGAACCTCCTGCAGGGCTCAGGCCGAGGCCCTCGTCACATCCCTGGAGGAGGCACAAAGCAATTTGGGATGGAAGCAGAGTGAAGCAGATGCCCTCAGGGCAATGTGGAGCTCGTTCAGGGGGAAGAAGGTGGAGATAATGAATAATTTGGAGACGTTGCAGTATAGAACAAGAAGACAACAGGTGGTCGAAGAGATCTCAATGCAAGCATTTAAAAACAGGTAAACTGGATATTTTACGTAATAGCAATACTGGTCTTTGTATTGTGGATTTTCACCTATTGCGGGTGGGTCTGGAATGTATGTATCCCTTGCGATGAAATGGGTTCACTATACAGTAATCCATCGCTGTAGCTCATGTAGATATAGTTCATTTATTGCAGATTCAGTGCATCTGGGATTTTCTTTCAAGGTCAGAGCAATTAATCAAGTGCACATCTCTAATACAGTCAGCTTTATAGGTTAATTGATTTAAATGTGGAAGCAATGATTCACAGAAGGTCAATTGGGATCTTGTTCTTATATACAAAAAAAGAAACCTTGCTGAGTACCTTTTAAAACACAAGCCACAGTCAGAGTTTTATGAAATACATTTGCAAATACCAACCTTAACCCAACAAATAATTATTGCACACACATAACAATATCAACAGGACCAAATACATGTAAGGAGCAACTTTTAGCTTGATTTTCTACAACTGCAGTACTGTAGTTGTAGAAAACATTGAAAACATTGTAGAAAACATTGTAGAAAACAACTGTAGTTGTAGTTAAAACATCACCACCATTGTGACTGTCTCCCAGGCTTCGTTACTTGGCCCAGCTGGAGGATGAGCTCCAGTCCCTCCATCAGTCCCAGCAGTGGTTAGAGGAGAACGGAAGCCAGCTGGCCCAGAGGGACACTGAGCGGGCAGGGGAAGCCCTCAGAGATGTTCATGTGGTCAAGGCTGCCTGGGACTACGTCATGACTCTCATCACCAAAAGGTCCGTCCGAAATACAAGAGTCCCGTCTTATTGTGTGAATGCTGAAGAGCCGAATACAGGCCTAGATGTAAAATCCTTATTAAGTGACTTTAACATTCTCTCTGTATAACTTGCTATATGTTAGCATGTGTTTTCGTCAGCTTTTATTTGAAATAGCACCTGACTACAGGGAAAGATGTAACATCTTTATCAATCTGCCTTAGCGGTTTCTCTACTCAGGTTGCTATCTTGCTATATGTTAGCATACCAACTCTTTGCATGTTAGCATTTGATCAATTCTCAATAGAAATAATATCTGAAAACTGGCAATAAAGAAAAAGATAAGATGTAAAATCATTATCGATCGGCCTTACCGCTTTTGTTACTAAGGTTGCTATCATGCCATATGTTGCTATTTTATAAATGTTCATTAGAAATAGTTGCCTACCTGATTACAGGGAATGATATCAATTAATTATCAATTGATCTTAACGGTCAGCCTTCTCTAGTTAGTCTGCTGCTCTCGTTAGTCAAAGCTTTTTGTCTTTGCTCTATTAGTCAGGAACAGAGTCGAGGGATACTCGATCTCCTGCACCGTTCCCATCAGTTGAGGTCGATCCTCAGTGCTTCTGTGGCGAAATCCCATGCACTTGCTCACAACCTGCCCGATCACAACCACAATGCTCAAGAGGCCAGGAGGTCCTTGTCACGGGTGAGAACTACTTAGTCCTGAACCAGCAATGTTGTTCTGTTAGCTAATGTAGTTTTACCTCCGTTTAACTCGATAAACTAGTCAGTCTTCAGTGGCAGATCTGTGGTTATTGGTGTTTTTTTTTTTATTTCGTTGTAGCATGAGACGCTGCTGGGTGAGCTCAGAGAAAAGCAGGAGGACATGGACCAGCTCATCAGCACAGTGGAGGACCTGCAGAGAGAACTGGATCACATTCCTGACTGTGACACAAGCCTCATCCACAGAGAGATGGAGGCGTTAAGGGCACAATGGTTAGAGGCAAGTAACAAGAAATTCCCTAAATAATTTCAAACAAGATTTAAAAAGAAGTATTACAATTAAAGTGGCACGGTGGACAAGAGGTTAGCACCTCAAGATTGGTCTTTCTGTGTGGAGTTTGCATGTCGTCCCCATGCTTGGATGGATTTATCTTCCTCCCACATTCCAGACCTTCAATGATGACTTTAAATTGTCCCTAGGTTTGATTGTGACTCTGAATGGCTATTTTTGTATATGTGCCCTGTGATATGTCCATGATCAGGCCAAGGTGTGCCGCACCTCTAGGCTAGAGCCAGCTGGCCTTGATCTTAAAAGTGCAGTTCCATGAAATCTTCCCAAAATATTCAATACGGTAACAATAGACCTCAGAATAGAATAGGAACTCCCTGACAATAGCATGTTATTTTCTTTTGTGGGACTTGTGTGTTCAGATGGCACTACTAATAAGCCTGAAATGGAAACAAGTCCTGACATGTTGTCTTGTGCCGCAGTCTCTCTCACCTATTATACTCAAATTCATCAAATCAATAAAGCTGGAGTTTTCTCCCAGTAAAACATATACCCACATTGGACTGCTAATAAGAACAAATACAAGAGCTCTTTATCCAAAGACCTAGCCTCAACAAGGATAGTAATATTTATTTTTGACTGACACGCCCACAGTATATGTATTATTACAGCTGCTTGGCAAAAAGTAATGCTTTTATTACAGGAAAACAAATCAACCTATAAACCTTTTGTTTGATCTTGTTTCCCTCAGGTTTCTGAGAAAATTCAAACCAACACTGAAAGATTGGGCTACTGTGTGACCCTCTGGGATGATCTCAAGCTGATGGAGCAGGAAATGAACCAATGGACCACCGCCACCTCTATCGCTGAACTCACCAACAGTGTCACCAACCTGAGCGACAACGACACAGAGGCCTGCCTCGTCGCCTTTGAGGTCAATTCATACTATAAACATAATGTTGAAGAGTGAATAGTGGGTGTGACTTTAAGATTTATTCACTTTCATGTACAGGCTGAAATGGAGAAAAAGGAGCAGTTGCTGGACGCGCTGCATGGGAGAGTTGGGGAGCTCAAGGAGCACACTAAACTGGAGGAAACTCCCTTACAAATGCAGGTGAATGTGCTGATAATATACTGTAAATGGATCAAAGGCTACACAACCACGTAATGTCCAGAAATGGTGGACTGGTAAATTCATGCGTCCATTATATTCTCTTAAATTAGGTCCTGGAGTCCGAGCTGAGGAAGAAGTTGGTCCACGTTCAGGAGGTGTTCAACCAGGCCAAACACTCGTTGACCTACTTCACATTCCAGAAGCAGCGTCTGGAGGACCTCATGTCCCAGATGACCGAGTGGCTTGAAAATGTCGAGGCTTCCTTATCGAGTCTCGATGAAGCCACCTCCCCTGATGCCATCGGTTCTATTAAGGCATGCTACCATATCATATATAGTTGGTTGTTCTGGACATTACAGTGTTCCCAGCGATAAACAGGGGCCCACTGTATGTTATGTCTTCATGCTCACACAGGGTCTCCAGGGTGTCGTTGAGCAGCAGAGGGCAGACATGGACTCAGCCCGAGAGGCTCTGAGCGCCTTACGCAGGTCGCATCCCTCTCAGGAGCTCTCTCGCCTCTCAGCCGACCTCACAGCCGTCGCCCAGCGCACCGAGGCGGTTGCCCAGTGTTGCGCCAAGGCCAGGGGCAGCCTGCAGGACGTGCTGCACCTCCACGTCAACCGTGAGAGAGACCACCAATACACAATTCATTATAGACCCTTTATATACTACGACTTTTAAAGTAATCATGAAACTGCGCTTAAATCAACCAATTAATCTTACCTAATCCGTCCTAGTCTGTTCACATTCGAGATTAGCATCAAATTTAGTGTTGATTTGACCCCAGAGGCACAGACTTCATTGACAATCAGTGTCTGGCACACAAGTGCACTCTCTCTGCTCTGACACACACCTGTGCCTCGCTGAGTAATGTTGCTCTTGTCACATTTGCTCTCGAGGGAGTCATTTGGGTCTGGTTGCCGGGGCAACTGTGTTAACGCGCCTACCCCTCCTACCTGCGTCAGCGCCATTCTTTACCCTTCCAGTCTCTTCACTTTTCCAATATGGTGGAGTTATTAAAGCATTCCCTTTCATGTGTTTGTTTGTTATTTTGTCATCCCCCTCAAGCAGAGCTTTTCCAAGAATTCCACTCCTGGCTGTCGGGATTGAAGTTGGAGTTGAAAGAATGCTCAAATCAGTCAGGAGACGTTACCATCCTTACAGCAAAGTTGGAAAGACTGAAGAAGGTGCTACTGAGAGATTGTGTTGTTATTTCCTTTCTGCTGATGCTGTAGGGCTGTAGGGCAAAGTATGGTCCACGGGCCACATATGACCTGCTCTTGTCTTTAATCCTCTGAGGATTACCTGTAATATTTATTGCACTCCTGAGGTAGTGTGATGCCTCAGATTCAGTTGGATTTTGCGTTAAATCCAGCTCCTGGATTTAATTCAACCACTATAATCTCTCTTCCCTTCCCTCCTACATTTTCAGTCATCAACACAGTGGACGTCAGAAGGCGAGGGGCATCTCTCTCGGGTTTGTGAGGAGGCAGAGAGGCTCCACCTCCACCTGCCAAAAGCCGAAGCAACGCAGCTCCAGGAGCACCTCTCCACCTGCCAGAGAGGATGGGGGAGCTTCCTACATGACAGTTCCCAAAGCCAACAAGACCTGGAGAAGAACATTCATCTCCTCAAAAGGTAAGGGACTAACCAATTTTCAGTGGAGCTGTTGCCAAATTAATGAATTCTTAACTCCTCTCCTCTGTAGTTTTGATGACGCTGTAGAAAATGTCAGAGAATGGCTTAAGGAGATGGAGCTCAGCCTCAACAGGGAGTCTGTTGTTGAGGCAGACAGCCAACAAGGTGCCCCTGACCCCAAAGAGGAACTGGAGAGGGTGGAAAACCTCCATAAGCAGCTTTTAGCGAGACGGTATTATCATTTATTTCATAAACTACCTTTGATCAACTGTTAAGTAGTCACATATTAATGTTCTCCTTTAGAGAGACTATTGAGCGTGTCATCCAGGACGCCCAGTCCTTGTCCGAAGCAGGACGCGGGTCTGGAGGAGAGGTCCGAGTGGCGGGCCGGCTCCAGATGGAGCACCAGGCTCTGCTCAAAGCCGCTAGGGTGAGGCTGCGAGGCTGCCAGGAAAACCAGGCCTTTGGGGAGACCCTGCAGGGGGTGTGGGCCTGGTTAGAGGAGATTCAGGAGAAGCTGGGCACGGTTGATAGCACAATGGGCACCAAGGAGCAGTTGGAGCAGAGACTGGATACTGTGCAGGTAGGGATCAATGACCAAATTTGCTGCCATTTAACCTTTTCAACACTCGAGGGCGCTGTTTCTTCACACTCTTAACTTGCCCGACACATCAATACAAATTCTTTCAACCTGGCTGTGTTTGTTTACACAGGATATCCTGCTTTTGAAAGGGGAGGGCGAGGTCAAACTGAATATGGCGATGGGTAAGGGCGAGATGGCCCTGCGCAGCTCTGGCGCCGCCGGACAGGAAGTGGTGCACTCGCAGCTCCAGGAGGTGGAGGATGCCTGGGCCACGCTGCTTGTGACTGCCATGAGCTGCCACAGGTAACAAGTCCTGTTCAAACTACCTCTCTGCCCATGTGTATGCAATTGCAGACCCCATTAGAAGACTAAACGGTGCCTCAAATGTGGTGTGGTTCATTTACAAAGTAATGTTAAAACAGGTGGGGAGGCCTCAATTGCTCCCAAATTAGTAACCGAGAGAGACAGATTTCGTCATGGTCATGGTATGTGTTTAAATAATAGGAAGTGGCACGGTGTCCTTGCGGTTTGCATGTCAGCCTTAAAGTCGAATGGTCCAGGTTCAACCCCTCCTGTGTGATGTTTGTACTGTTTTCCTCCCACTTCCCAAAACCATGCACATAATGTTCATTGAAGATTCTTTAATGTTGTTTTACTTTCATCAGTCGACTTGAGTGGACCGTGTCCCAGTGGGCTGGGTACCTGGAAAACACGACCCAACTCCGGCGCTGGATGGAGGCCGTGGAGCGGGAGGTGCACGCCTCCCTCGCCCCACAGCCGGGGCCGAGGGAGAAGGCCTCGCACCTGGAGAGACTGCGAGCCCTTCTGGCCGACATGGATGACCACCAGTTGGCCTTGTCCAGTCTGGAGGAAAAAGCCAGAGAACTCTTCAAGAAGACGGGTGACGTCGCTTTTAACCACAGCGCTCGAACGCAGCTGCAGGTGCACTTCGACGAGCTGGCAGTTTTGGTGGAGGTGCGGTGGACATTGCATCATCACTACTTAATGTCACCAAAAACATCATGTGGGCCATATTTGTGGGTTTTCTCTAGGAGAAAGTACGCCTGGCACAGAGCGTTGTGCTGGAACACCAGCAATACTTGGAGGCTGTCCGGGAGCTTACTGATTGGCTGATGACCGCAGGGGAGGAGCTACAGCTTTGGTCAGACACATCTGGAGACTCCGCCTCTATCCAGAGGAAACTACATGAAGTGAGGGTGAGATGTCCTTATAGTCCTACAGAAATATGCTTTATGAGTATTGGTCTGTTTCTGTACAACCTCCTGTGTGGTACTCATGTAGAAGTGTGGAAATGTATCATTTGGTGTCCCCCACCTCTTGCCTAAAGTCTGGCTGGGATCAGCTCAAGTTAGCTCCAACCCAAATAAGGATAAGTGCTATAGAAAATGGATGGATGGCTCAATGACCCAAGAGCACCAACGCTAAATTGTCTTGTGACATTCCTCAATCGCTCCACTTACAGCTTTTGCTATGGTAACTGATTGTTGAATCCTGACTTCTTAATTGGCTATTAAGGAGGACAACATATGCAGGAAATTTAAGTGGATTCAGCACAGTTAGTTCCACTGTCATACATTAAAAAATTCCTCCTGAGGCACATTTCACTACTCATAAGTTGGTTTATTAGCCCGTGAATAAAGGTAAGGGAGAGCAGTATGTCATTTAGCCAAACAGGGAAATTGATTTACATTTTAATTTTCACGCTTGGATCCTAATTATCACATAATAAATTAGTGTTTGAGGAACCCTAGTGTGAAGAATGCAAACAGACACACACAACGGTGGTGTCAAATCACACACAAAGAGGAGACTATATAAATAGCATCGCTGCCTATCCTCAGGTTGTAGTTTCTGTAGCCACGGTTTCCTTAGCAACTTTGCCTCCTCTCAATCATCAGGAGCGCGTGGAGTGTCGACTCCTCGAGGGCCGCGAGCGCCTCGGCATCGTGCGACGGACCGCGACGTCCGCGGCGGAGCACACGGCGGCGGGGGGCTGCGAAGCCATGGACCGGCAGCTGGGGGCGCTGTCCCAGGCGCTGGAGCAATGGGAGGGCGCTGCTCTGAGGGCCAGAGACGGCCTGGAGGGGGCACTTGCTTCCGCCGCCGCTTCCGAGGAAGAATACGAGCGTCTGACCTCCTGTCTTGAAGACGATTTGAAAGACCTGGATGCTCGAGTCAGGGGGTGGAGCCAAGATCTCATTCGAGCCGAGGGACAGTGCAATGGCGACGAAGCGGTGGCGGGATGGCAGCTTGCTAAGGTACTGACCTTCTTATAATAACATGGGATTCTGATAGCGTTTAGGCCAGCAGAGAAGGCCTTGTTGGCCCTGACAACTCACCACTAGGATTCATTATATGTCAGCAGTTTCCAATAATTGCATATTGTTCATGTGTTTATATTGAAATAATAATAAACTGTGATTTGGGTTGGGAAAGCGGTATTAAATTGGGTAAAGGTGATTAGTATTGTTAAATGGAATACATGCATAAACGAACACAGTTAGCAGAAAGCACATACACACACATAGACAGACACACACTAAACACAAAGCACTCTGCTTTCCCCATTTGCAATTATTGTTTCCTTTTGTCAATCAGAAAAAAAACACATTAGTCTGTAAATCAGCTTTACTGAAACAACCAGACAGTGACAGCTACAATCCAATCACTTGCCCTCATTTTCTTCCCATCAGCCCCTCACCACCCCCCACAAGTTCACCTTTGCCAAGGACCTTATGTTGTCATTGACAGTTTTGATTGTCATAGCAGGATTAGGTGAAAACCTTGTGGCAGGGTGAGGGATGGGCTAAGAAAAGAAAAAAAAATACATTTCGGTGCCAAGCCAGGATTGTTTTGGATTTTTTTTCATTATCGCTGCTAATGTGTGGCAGCATGACTAAAAACTCAAATTGAATAGATTTGGAAGACATTTGATGACATGGAATATGTTTTTGTTAACGATTTGGATAAAGATTGAGAACCAATAATGTAACATGCATGAAGAAACCTTGGAATCAATTTATGAACAGATTCATATGAAATGTGTGTGGACGTATTGATTGACTTTTGATCTTGATCAGGATCCGCATCACTTTTGTAACACAGGCATACACCAAAAACATACAAATCAATTTCAATTACTTTCGGCGAAAACCCTTAGTATGGGTGGAAAAGTGAGTGAGTTTTCAAAATGGATTAGGATTGGGACTTACTGTACCTCCTAACATTTCCAAACAGACACATAATCAATTGGGTGTCTCGTTTCGGTATGATCCAAGGACAGATTCATTGACTTTTGTTCTCAGTGTGGATCGGGACTCTGGTTAGATCATTTTTTGTGTATTGTCTTGGAATGACAGAAATTGTTTTTGATTATAATCGTGCGATGGATAAGGATGAGGAAACTGGATTCATTTTAATAAGTTGGTGAATAGTTCTCAATAAAATTTGGTGTCCAGCTTTGGTATACCCCAAGGACAAATTGATTTGCTTTGGCTCATGATCTGGATTCCTTAATCTGCATCCGGATCATTTTACTTGCTAGGATATAACTCAGAAAGTTGTCAATGGGTTTCACGTTGGAGCCGTAGTTTTGGCGCTCATTTGATCACGCTCACTTGTTTGAACTGATGTGTGCGGTGATGACTTCCTCCGTGCTTTCTCTTCTGTCTGGCTCGCTGTGCCGCTTGCCGGATGTTTACAATTTGACTTCTCCCTCTCCGGCACGGTGTTAGCACCCCCTCCTCGCGCTGCCCCCCTCAAGCCTCCTCGGCCATGCTGTCAAAAGCACGGCGCAGAGGAGGAGTCAGTGCCTCCGACGTTCTCTCCTCCTCCAGCCTCCGTTTCCTGCCTCCTTTTTTTTTGAAGCAGTCCTGCATCTGTGCCGGCTGACGGCTGAATTCCACCGGGAGAGAGCGTGGAGAGGCAGAGCGAGGAGGAGTAAAACGTGTTAGAGGGAATCAGTGGTGGGATAGGAGAAGGAAGAGAGAGCGAGAGGGAGAGAGGGATGTTTATTGGTCTTACGTCAGAGCGTGAGGGAGGCTGCACATATTTCACGGGACAGGATTTTATGATCGGCCGAGTGCAGCGTGTGAGGCGCTCTGAGGAGAGCGGGAGGACGTTGCGCTCACCTCCTTCCTGCCTTCTTCCTCGCGCCTTGAAGAACAGACATGCTTTTGTACGGGCTGCACTGTGAGTATGCGTGTGTGGGGATCGAGCCCTGGCGTGAATAGGAATGTGAAGGCACTTATTGACGGGTGTCATGCGCGCGCACACACGCACTGAGGCAGCTGGGCTGTTGTTTTTGTGTCGTTTAGGACATCCTGGAGGGCCTGCAAAGCGTCGAGCCGATGGCAGAGAAGTTGAAGGGTCAACTGAACGAGCTGGTGCAGTACTCCAGAGACTTGGGCTCCCAGTCCGACCGCGTCACCGCTCTCATCAAGCAACACAACAGGTGAGAAGGCAACATTTTTTTTTATCGACACGCTGTCCGTATGTTTCAAGATGAGTTTTTCTACACTGTATGCGTGCATTTCAAGGATGAGGCTGTAGGCAAGGAAGTTCATGCTTGTGTTGTTAATGTGTAAGTGAGAGCAGGGGAATAAGAACAGATAACATCACCACAATGGAATTTTCAGCAGAATACCAAAATCATGATGAAATAGTCAAGAAGAAATAGCAAATGTCTGTCAGCAGTTTCTTTAAAGCGGCACCAAAGTTCCCCGGTACCACTTCACAATAATTGCTCATGCATTGCTTATTAATTATGTGGTTGACGCTTTATACAGACTTAAGACTTACGTTTTAATAAGCTGTAATAAGCCACACATTGAGCTCTATTGCTTTGCCAATTTGTTAGAAGTGGTACAGGCTTATTGATTCCTCATACACCGCAAATGAATGACGTTGTACCAAGCAGCAAGAGTATTTTGGTTCTGAACTTTTCCAACATGACACTCATGAAACCTGCTTAATATAGCGTGAAGTCTCTCATGTTGGTTTGAACTCCCAAGTTTTGACCTCGTGAAGCATATTTTTCGAGACCAACTCCCAAGTTGAACCACTTTCCTACATTCTCCACATTGAAGGTTCCACTGCAGTGACCTCTGTTAGTCGGTGGGTGGGGGGAAAAGAACCTGTTAATTTGAGAGTCACACATTCCAGTCCCATTGTAACACGGGAGCAACATCAGTGTGTCTCGCTCTTCCCATACACAAGCATTTGTACAAATGAAGACCTCCTCTCCAATTCACGCCTCCTTCACCTAAACTCCTTTTTTGGAATACCCTTATTGTAATGTGCCAGTTTTTTAAACAAATACTGCACATCATTTGACCTCATGCGTGAGCATCAGAACAACAAGCAAGTGAATGACAGATTCATTGCTTTTCACTTCGCACGCATTTCCCATATTGGAAAAATGTGCGAGTGTCTGAAAACGTCAATATCAGCTTATCATTCGCTCTCGAGGGAGGACCGCACATGACGAGAGCATGCAGCGCACATGATGCGAAGCTGTACAACATCCTCTTTCTTTCCGTAACAATGAATCTTTTAAGAGAGGCAACTGGGAACAGCGCAGAAGTCTGAGTGTGCAGGTTTAGTGTGCAATGTTTGTGCAAGCTTATGCCATTTAGATGATTGTGTGTGTGTGTGTGTGTGTGTGGGGCCATCTTAAATTGTGACCTGTGTCAAGCAGACGAAGGTGAAAGTTGATGGAGCCACTAGTTGCTAAGCGACACGTTGCCTCATCTCTGCTTGTTTGCTGTGGTTGTTTTGGCCTGTGTCTCTCCTGTCATTGAGGCTACCGGCGCTCTACATGCATATTTAACCCACTCTTCGATATCCAGAATACTGTGGACATACGTACACTGGACACCAAAATGACTCAAAGAAAGAATTCTGGCTATTGGACGGTTTCTCAGGTAGCTACAGGGAAAGAGATGGGGGTTATTATGCATTTTTTACTACGCATGATTATTTTTCTACACGGGCTAATGTTACTGCAGCCTTACGTAGCAATAAGCGCGAGCCAGGAAGAAATTTCACACTTAAAAAAGACAAAGTGCACTGTAGCTACTGCAAAGCAGAACTGGCTTGAAAATGTACCCATTGTGGGACTAATAAAGGATAGCTTACCATATCTTACAGAACAGCACGTCACCGAGCCTACACAATTGCTTAAACTTTGTTAGCTAATTTAATATAGCTTACCACCCGTTAGTTAGAACTTACTGTAATGCCTCCACAAGTTGTCAAGGATAGACACGGCACATGGTGCACTGTTGCTTTATTGAACAAACGGCCAAATGGCCAGGCCCCGCCTTTTAAAGCCACACACTTTCAAGGCACAGATACTATGGTCCAGAACATAAACGTCAAACTCAGGCCCGGGGGCCAAATTTGGCCCACGATGTAGTTTTATTTGGCCAGCAAGACCATATCAAACGTGTATTAGAGCTGGCCCGCCAGTATATAGCACATGTGCCACTAATATTACAAATCCCAGAATGCTTTGCTAGTGTGTTGGCCCATCAGTGTAGACCGGTGAGCGCCCCTTCCCTTTCTATTGCTGTCGTTAGCAACTATGCTACCAGTCACCTCGGACAAATTTACACTTCTCCTCCCCCAAAAACGGCCGAACAAAAGATGGAAAACAGTTCACTTCCAAGACAGGTGGGAGGCAGTTCACTAAAGTAAAAGACAGACCTATTTGTCGTTTGCGGAGCAACGTGGCTGTAACAAAGAATATAACATAATTTAATTAATGTTTTTTTTTTAATGCCCTTTATCAACTCCTAGGCAGGGACTGTTAATAGTTTGAAGTTTGACTTTTTATTGAAGGACATTCTTATTTTTTTGGGTTGTTTTGTCGTTGGCCCTTAAAAAAAAGATTTACATAAAAAAAAGGTAGTTGGAGAGATAAATAGAAGATAGAGCGACAGAAGAATTCCTGTTATCTATTTAAATACACTGCGATTGGCTGGCAACCAGTTCAGGGTGTACCCCGCCTCCTGCCCGATGATAGCTGGGATAGGAAGCGGCTCAGAAAATGGATGGATGGATATTTAAATACAAAACAACAAAAATACCACTGATGTCTTTTATTGTAAATTTGATTTCTCATGTGTTTATAATATTAAAGTTTGTTTATTCCAGATTCGGTGTTGAAGCAAAATGTAAGTTTGTTGTCATATGATAAACTTTAACGCTACATTTCTGCAGAGAAGGGAAACATGCACATCGCAGTGATTTTTCATTAAATATTGAGTTTGAGTTTGACCTTGTCCCGATTTTTAATTTTGGCCCACTGTGAATTCGAGTTTGACACCCCTGGTCCAGAACATGAGGATGCTGACTGTAAGTGGACAAGAATAATACCTGCACCTCACGTGTACATTTTGTATTGGTGTTATGCGAGATACATTTGTATGCGATTACTTGAATATTCAATAGGATGATGGGGAGAATAGTTCATTCTAAAAATGTTTAATAGCCCCAACCCTGATAGGAAGTGTTTGAGAGTATGGAGAAAGGTAGTAAGACTGTGGGGAAGGTCATAAACATTTAAAATCTATACAAATCATAACGTTAATATATGATCTTTACTTGGGTTCTGGAACGTATCCCCCACAATGAACGAGTGACAACTGTACCTACAAAAAGCAAACGATGAAGTAAAGTATCTTAGCAATGAGGTCCAAATAATAAAACTGGCATCTGAGGCACAGTCTGGATTGCATCTGTTGTTTAGCGGCGGGGACAGTTTGTCACAAAAACAGATGTGCGTGTGCGCTTTCCCCACACAAGTTTACTGCTATCCACGTGAATACATAATGAGTCTCTCCTCACTCGTTTTAGAACAAACTCCCACTCTTGCCTTGACCTTCCCCATTCATGCATAAACATGAGCGGGAAGCGTGTTCTTCTCCAGCCTGGACACCAGACTCAACGGGTACGTTAAGCCATGGGGATGGCTAACTGTTACCTTGTGTTTATTTTCCAAAATAGTCTTGTTTGCCATCTGTGAGCGCAATAGAACGTGTGCCTAATATTATGGCCGGTGAGTGCTTAACACAAAAGGAAACAGTGTTAACCTGTTTATGGTGCCAGTGTATCGTTGAAAGGATACATCCCACCCTCTATCATATAACCATCCTGTTAGCTTTCTGTTAAATATCCCTGTCATGTTGTCTTTACGTCACCCTTTTCCCCGCAGCATCATGCTGTCAGCCCTCATATTATCACCCTGGTGAACTCTTGCCCCGCTCATATGTCGCCTCTCAACCGTACCCCCAGTCCCCATCCCCCACTCTGTCTCTTTAGCCCCATTGCTTCCACTTCACCCACTTTTCCATCTCTCCACCTGCGTGCTTCTCATCTCCCAGCCACAACACCCTCCTCTATAATGTAAAGACAGTATATTATGTACACTATCTAGTCATCTGTATTGGTCTGCATCTCTTTGTTCATTTACCAAAGTTCCCTCGTCGTCTTTCGTCTTTTGTGCCGCAGTCTCAGTCTTCGCGCATCCAGGGAGTGCCAAAATAAGGAGCGCCTGTTGGAGCAGCGCTTCCGTGCTGCCCTGCGAGACTTCCAGCAGTGGTTGGTCAACGCCAAGATCTGCACCGCCAAATGTTTCGACGTGCCGCAGAGTGTGGCAGAGGCCTCCACCGCCCTGCAAAGAATACAAGTAAGACCATATCTCACACGGGATTCGACGTTATAGGTTTACCATACTGTATTCTTACTAACTAACAGAGAAATCACAATTAAAATGCTTGGTGGTGGTGCTAGCAAATACAGTTACATCTCACATTCAACTCCTAATTTGGTGGGATTTTTTTTTTCTTTTTACATGAAACATGTAGGAAAATAACATTTTCTTTTAATATAAAAACAACCCCACAAACTACCCTTAGCCATTCGCTGAAAAACTCACCTATTCACATTTTTTGGTGCTCTTTCTGTAATGCTCTCTAAAGTGCCAAAAGATGGCGCCAAAGCCCTGGCATAATAGGACATTGAGGAAGTATGTTGACATCTGGACTGAGAGACAAGCTTTGTGTTTTAGGGGGCGAGCTAACTTTAGCCTGGGTTGTTAGTGCAAGTTATGGAGAGTCTTCACTGCACGTAC
This sequence comes from Phyllopteryx taeniolatus, assembly GCF_024500385.1. NCBI lineage: Eukaryota > Metazoa > Chordata > Actinopteri > Syngnathiformes > Syngnathidae > Phyllopteryx > Phyllopteryx taeniolatus. Next base: position 13,118,115 of record NC_084519.1, read on the forward strand.
AGTAAGTGCAGGACTGGAAGTGCACTTTTCCGAAATCAAGTCATCTGTAAGCAATACATTTTTATGAGTAATGTTATCAGACGAATTTGAAATGACATTTAAGCGTTTGTGTTTGTTTTACAGTTTAAACAATTGTATAAAAATATAGGCAATTCTAAACATTTTTGGGGGTGGCTATTAGCTGAGTTTCTTCCCGAGCGGGGGTTTGCTGTTCGGGAATCAACAAAAAGAATAGGAAACCCATAACTGGAAAAATGAATAAGAGGGATTCTCTTTTTTGGAAGCTCCTCTGGAAGCGTCCTCTTCTACTGTTTTTCCTCTGAGAAGCTGGCAGGTGTTCACGTCCTGGCAGCCTCTCTGGAGCACCACAGGGCCCCTGGCTAAGAGGCAGGTTGTTGTCTGTGAAGGTAGATGTCCCGGCATTCTCAGTAATTACCTTACTCCTAATTACCTTGCTGTGTCTGTCACAACAAGAAAGTTGGAGGCATCTATCAGCAGCCAGTCACGTGAAAATAACACAAAAAGTGGTATATTCTATTTTTGTCCAATTGTTACCAAGGATTTCAAAGAAGGGGTGTTAGCGTGCATCTTACTTCAGAAGTTGGTTTTAGTCAGGATGAGAGGGAATGTCACCGAGTGGATGGCAGCAGAGAAAGAGAGAGCCATGTTTTATTTATCATTGACCTGGAATGTGGAACAATGTTTCCACATGGCTGACCTCCAGGAGGGCCGGCGTGGGAGGGGTGGGCACGACGGCTGGTGGGTGGGCGGATAGCCACACTGCGTCACCCTTAATTGGTGGTGTACATTTGCACTAGCAGGGATGGAGGGAGGTAAGAAAGCGAGAAGTTAGAAGACAAAAACAACGACTGTGTGTGTGTGAGTGTGAGTGTTTGTGATCCGCTGACTGCACAGATGGTGGAGTGGTCCCTGCTGCGCTGCTGCCGTCGTCTGAGCTCCGAGGGAGGGGTGTTTTGTCTACGTCTGTGTGTATGTGTGTGCATAAAGGAGCTACAGTATGTTTAAAAAAGAAATAGAGAACACTTGACTTCTCCTGTCTGCCCACGCCGGTCAAGCCCCGCCTTGTGCCCACGCATAAGGTATCCATAATGACTCTGACTAATTGCTGCATCTGACAGTGTAAAGTGAGACTCCTGGAGAAACAGTCTGTCTGTCACGTGTGTGCCCGGATTGTGCTGAATTAGTCTTAGCCCTGGCAATCGACAAATACAGTACATTGAATCCCTGTTCATCACGGGGGTACCAGACCCATCCCCCATAGGTGAAAATCTGCAACGTTGAGAGATCATGTTAAAGCATATAATTTTTACCTTATCCACACGGTTTAAACAAATTCAGACACACTTTTCAAACACACTAAAAATGTATTTGAACACACACAATTTTTTTGTTTTGTTTTTGTGCTCAGGGCAAAGCCCTAATATACAATACAGTGGACCCTGCACAGTTGCAATTCAGCTTGCTGACTTTTGTGTTTAACCTCTATTCCTCATTATTCGGGGAAACTCCCGCTTAGTCACTGTTTTTTCTTTTTCTTTTTAACTGATCCCTTGCTTATTTTTTTTTTCTTTTTCCTGAATTTGTCATTATTCATTATCAATTATAAAGAAGCATCAATTATTGGCAGATTTTTCCTATTTGCTTTTGGGCTTGGTCCCTTTCTCCTGTGAATAGCGGGGTTCCACTGTAGAAGTATTACTTGTGGCCTCCTGGTGCCAACGTTGTTGCAGTGAGCGGAGGCGCTTAATTTAGTCAGCCCATATAGCCGCCTCTAATAGGAAAGTAGGGCTTTGCCGTCATCTTGCGGCATCTATAGGAAATGATAAACCGTTTCAGGGGTGGACATCAATTACTTGCTTTTTTTTGAATGACGCAATGTTAATGGCTCAATAAATATGACGCTTTTTTTGGTTTCCTGATGAGTGATGCTTTTGGAGACAGAAGGATTCCGACCGATGCCAGCGATATGTTCGTTTAAGGCCTCCTCATAGGTGTGTGTCCAACGGCTCCTTTTGTCTGTGTCTTGCGTGTGCCCCACAGGAGTTCTTGAGTGACAGGGAGCACGGCCAGGCCAGACTGAGTACAGTGGGAGCCAGCGGGGAGCTGCTCATGGCGGTGGTGTCCAAAGAGCGGGTTGAAGGGATCAAGGCCAAAGTGGCAAACGCCAGAGAGGACTGGAAGAGCTTGATGAATAACCTTCAGATAAGGGAGGATGCGCTCAAGGTGGGTTTTTAGTTCGCCTTTGTTTGGAATTATTAAGCCATGTTTACACCAGATGGTACAATACACTTCAGTTGGCTTGTGTTTCCACCTCAGTTTCAGTTGGATAACTCAGTGTTTGTCAATTTGTGGACCCCCAGAACACCCCTGAAAGGTTTGTTGGTGATAAAATGTGTAAGCGTTGATTAGTAGTGCTTTTGACACCACGTTCGTTTTTTTAGATGCATCTCAATATATTAGAATATCATAGTTTATTTCAGTAGTTCAATTTATAAAGTGAAACTTCTTTACTACACAGATTCATCAAATACAGGACAGTACTTTTCAGAGGGCCAATTCCTACTTACCAGTAACTTCTATATTAAAAGTAATTGATTTTTTTTAATATATAATATTCAAATTTCTTGATATTGTGAATTTTGGATTGAGATATTTCACTCTATGTATCTATATATAGTGTAGGAGTTTCACTTTTTAATCTGTTTTCCCTTGGTATGTAATTCATTGAGATATACCTGGAAAAGAAACACTGGTCTAAATAATATGACATCATAGTAAAGCAGCACTCTTCCCTCGACCAATGAATTCCATCAATCAATGAAGCTTTATTTATAGAGCACTTTTCACTAACAAGTGCTTTACTCAGTAAAAGCCAAGGTTAATAGACACACACATGCACACACGCATCGACTGGCCTTTACAGCTCGTGGCTTAAATTAAATGCCAATACAAATCTCTTCACTGTCGGAAGATTCAAAAACTACCATCATCGGGCTCGATAGAATTGAGTGATGAGGAATCAACAATAAGGGTAGGAAACCCGTAACTGGAAAAATGAATAGATTCCGAGGCAGTGTGAAATATGATTAACAGAACTAAAAAAAAAAAATTAAAGGGGAAACTGCAGATCGAAAACAATAAAACAAGGTGGCATCTCCTCAAATAAAAAGGAGTAAACAAAGTACAACAGTGGCGAAAGTCCAACATGTGCTGTTCTTTTTCTTCTTGGCTTATAAGATGAACAAAGGCTTTGCTTGGGGAAAGCCTTGTTTTGTTTTCTTCTCATTCCATTGCCATTGTCACACGGAAGTGACCATTCTCGTTGTCAACCAATCGACAGACTGTTTTAGCTCCACTCTTTAGGGGCTGCAGTAGGTAGACTAACAGAAAGGTGCCACTAAGTAATACAGATACAGACCAGATATTTTGGTATCCAGTGGAAACACAAAACCATCTCTACTGCTTGGATACATGGCTGAAGAAGCAATGTGGTATGCTAAATATGTGGTTTGGCTTTTGACTAGAATCCAGTCATTTTCTTTTTTTTGTTGTTTTTTTTCTAGGTTGTTTTATTTTCAGAGCACTTCATACAACGCACTTGTCCAGCTTTTAATTTTAGTCGTGCAATTGTGCGCGGCGTGGTATTTTTCATGCTTTGTTGTTGTGTTTGATCAACTGAATTCGCAGAACTTGCGGTGTCAGATGACAGCTTTCGAGGCCAGTGCCGAGCCCCTGCAGGAGTGGCTCAACGGCGCCGAGGTCAGAGTTCAGGAGAGCAGCGCTCGGCTACACGACCTCTCGGCCAAGAAACAAGAGCGCGGCAAACTGCAGGTAATTACCCCTTCTTTAAACTGTCATATATAATTCCCAATATTGTGGTTAGTTTTTTCAAAACAATTAATATTAAAAAGCCATTCTTGAAAATAAAGTTCGGAATGCAAAGATCTGCCCTTCTCAAGCGCACACCTTCATCATGCCGAAAATGCTGTGTATTATTTTTGTCATGCATATTTACCTCAATAGACTACATTTTAAGATCAACAATAATGTAAAAATCCCATTAACAGCATCTGTCAGCTGCTATTATTGAAGTTCTATTGTTCCTTTTGATTCCCCCTAAATGGACCAATGAGCTGATTTTTCAAGGGCACCAAATACTTGTGGCTCCCCATCAGATAAGTCTCCCTAAAGTGTAATCTGAAATCAGATGGGAGAAAGAAGACCTAATTACATTTGTTGAGCACCACTGGATCAAAATAGAGCAGCGACTTGACATAATAGTCAGAAGCAAAGTCAGGGAATCTAATTAAATCCCCTTCTGTCAAAAGGCTTTTTTTTTCTTGCAAGCGATAACAGAATCTGTTATGTCTGACAGACACACAAAAAAACGAGGGCGTAGAGCAGTGAGAAGCGTTAAAAAGACAAAACTGACAAAGGAGGGGGAAATATATCAAGCCCTTCGCCAACCTATCACTGTTGATATTTTTTGGCTATTTACTCTGTCGCCTTTTGTCTGGCCCGGCAACCAATTCCATGTTTCCCCTCAGCACCTCAAGTACAATACAATACATGCAGCCTAAACCCCTTTTCATTCTTGCCTTAACAGTATTTATTTTATGAAAGTTGTCTCTTCTGTCTGTCCCGGTATTAAAACATCTAAACATCAGGCACAAATTAAAAATCCCCTTTGCAGCTATAAAATGTGCCACTCTTCTGGGAAGACTTTCTACATATGTTAGAAGTGCGTCTGACGTGGGATTTGTTCTGGAAAGAGCGTTTATGAGATCACTGAGAAGAGGGCTTACCTGACCATCTCTGTTCTAGTTCATCCCAAAGGTGTGAAATGGGGTTGTGGTTAGGACTAGCGCTGTTCATCCAAGCATTTCTTTATGGACCTTGCTTTGTCCTCTGAGGATCAGACAAAGTCAGAAGCAGAAAAATTCCAATGGAACTAAGAGGTCCAATTACCCTGACTCACCTATAGGTCTGAATGTGAATGGTTGTTTTATCTATATGTGCCCTGCAATTGGCTGGCAACTCAGCAGGGGTAGGTCCTAGCTCGCCCGCAACCCTAATGAGGACAAGCGCCATCGAAAATGGTTGGATTAATGTGCCTATCCGACTCGTTGTCTCCATGTGTTCTCTCCTCTTGCTCCTTGGAACCGGACATCAGAGTGTCCTGGAAGAGATGGCTAGTCGCGATGCAGAACTGGGCCGCCTCAGGGAGAGAGCTCACGGACTCTGGGAGGGTCAGGCCGCCGGCAAGGGCTTCGTCCACCGAGTGTCCCAGCTGTCTGCGCAGTACTTGGCTCTCAGCAACTTGACCAAGGTAACATGTTCTGTCATTTCTTGCCGATTTTCTTTTGTCGTGTACTTTCCTCTTTGGTGATTTGTCTGGGTATCCCTAAACTCCATCTCCAAAAAGGTCCTTGTGTCTGCAGCCTTAGCAGCACGATAAAAGCCATAGGCTGTGTTAGCTTGATCCTAAAATGTCAAACATGTGAAACGTGCCAGTGCTGCAGCAGCTGACCTTTTTCGAGCCCTTATTAAATGTGTCGACTGTATCACCTACTGCATGTGACGAATTAGATTGAGAGCAAAAGACTGCGATGGCTGCCAATGTACCAACAGGACAAGCAGAGTGTTTTAAGAATTTTTAATTTTTTTTCAATTGGTCAAGGAATTATTTCGAACTGTCGATTATTATTCCAGCCCTGCTTTGCAGACAAAATGAATCGTTTTGGGGTGATAGTATGGGGGGTAAGGAGGTCTTTTGGAGAGGAAAAGCAACATAACTGCATTGTGTTTGATTTCTGTGGAATTCTCTCCAGGACAAGGCCTCCAGGATTGAGCGAGTGGTAGGCGAGCATCGCCTCTTCTCTGAGGGTCTTAAAGAGCTCCAGGAATGGGTGTGCGAGGCCCAGAGGGTCCTTGGCACCTGCACTTCCACCACCTCTGATAAAGCTGAGCTAGAGGACAGGATGTTACAGCTTGAGGTTGGCGAAAACAAAGCAACTGCTACAAAGGCAACTTAAAAACCTCAAATAGATATCATTTGATTGATTGTTTCTCCTTGTTTGCAGGCCTTGCTTGCTGCCCGCCAAGAGCGGGAGATCCAACTAAAGATGCTGCTTACCAGGGGTGAAGCCGTTCAGAGAAACACGTCGGCCGAGGGCGTCCCGGTGATCCGCAAACAGATCCAGGACCTCAAGGATTCGTGGGACTCCCTGCTCTCTGCTTCTATCAAGTGCAAGAGGTTGTGAGCCTGTTGACTAGTTTCACATACAGTTAAAGTGTTCCCCCGCTATATCGCGGTTGACCTACCGCGGCACCTGTAGTTTGCAGTTTTTTTGAGGAACCTTGCCTATTCAACTTGTCAATTGTGGAAAGCCCCGCTAAATCATGGAAACATTACTGTATGCATACTTCATGTAATGCCTTCACATCTGTGAAAGGAAAGCTACAGTTGCCAATGGTCTCCCTATATAATACATACATACCAATTTACACCTATAGCATGTCGGTCTGGAACTTACCCCTAGTGATGAATGTGGCGTCACTAATCTTTAATTTGTGTTTATTCCTGTGAATTAATATCGCTTTTTGTCATTAACAGCCAACTGGAGGGCGCCTTGTCACAGTGGACCAGCTACCAGGAAGACGTGGGTCAGTTTGTGCTCTGGATGGACCGCGTCGACGAAACACTGAGTTGCTCACACAGACAGTACTCGGAAATGAGAGACAAGACTGCAAACCTGGGAAAGACTAAGGTACGAAGCAATTTCCAACAACTATAAAAAAAATAAAAATACCGTACTTGTATTTTTACTATTTGTAGCCTTTTATATAGGCTAAGGAATCATATTTAATTACTGAAGTCACTATACACAACAGAACCCTCTAATTCCTGCCAACGAATCAGAAAGACCGTTTGATAATGAATATAATTAGAATTAGATAAGTAAAACACATATTACACTGCCATGTAATATATGAATTATATGGGTTATAAAATATTAATTACATATTTTTTTAGACTTATTATTAATGGGATAATAATATAAAAATTATATAGTAAAAAGTTGCAAAAATAAATAATAAATTATTGTTATATATTGATATATGAACATGTAATATATCTAAGTCTAAATGTATTTTTTGCTTTTGAATATTAATAGTTTTCTGAGTTCACAACTAAGAATTTCCATGTATTTCAGCTGTGTTTTTGTGAATATGGCACGTGTTACCACATCCATCGGCTGTAACCTGCCTCACATTCTCAACCTGTTGTGTGTGTGTGTGTGTTTGTGTGTGTGTGTGTGTATGTATGTATGTATATATATATATTATATATTTATTTTTTTTGTAACTCAGGGGCTCCCGATGGGGTCGGTGTCCCGACAATGAATAAATGTCCATGTGTGTTCATTCCAGCTTCTGTATGAAGAAGTGCTGAGTCACAGTTGTCCTCTGGAGACCATAGCAACAAAGGGGGCCAACATGGCGGAACACTGCAGCACGCAGCTGGAAGTGAAGCAGCTCAAGAGCAGATACATCACACTGGAAGAAAAGGCCAGCGTATGTGAAGGTGTTTGCTGTCCACTGCTTTTGTAATTTGGAATGATCACCTCCTATTTTTGCATTTGTTTTTGTTTTTTTACAGAATGCAGTCAATAAGGCCAAGGGGCTGGTTCTGATCCACCAGGAGTATCAGCAAGGACTGCATGTGTTTGAAGATTGGCTGGAGCGGGAGCAATCCACTCTGATGTCGCTGTCCCATCCCGAAGGGAATGTGGATACACTTGAGCGAACACTGAAACAGCTTCAGGTATTCATACTGAACCTCAATAACCTGAATACCCCTCTCCATACATACCATTTTTATTTATTTTTTTTAAAACTTCAACACAGTGAACCACCATTCGTTACGGGGGATACATTCCAGACCCACCCGCAATAGGTGAAAATGTTATATAGAGAGACTTATTTTGTAGTTTTACTCCTCCCAGATGCTTTAAACAAATTTAAATGTTTTACAAAACACTTTTTAAACGCATTGTAAACATACTTGAACACACATACGAAAAGTACAAGCATAAAAGTAGCAGGCAAACACTGTTTTGTTTGTTTAATCATAGATTCTACAGGAGCGCTGCGCAGACGGTCAGTCATTGTTGTCGTCAGTGCTGACCAGCAGAGAGCGGGTCATCCTTTGGGGCGTACCCCAGATTGAGGACAGAGCCCTTGACACGGCGCAGCGGGAGTGGGGGGCCTACCGGGGCCACCTGAAGGAGACCCAGACCCAGCTGATCTCCACACTGACCAGACTGAGAGAAATGAGCCAGAAGTTCCTCACCTTGGCTCACTGGCTTGAGGAAATGGAGAAGGAGGCTGACTTGAGGACTCACCGGAGGTCAGACAGAAGCACTAAGGAGACTCAGCTGAAGCGACTCAAGGTTAGAATTTTGAGTTCCTGCATCCATTAAAGAGGCGATCACATTGCAAAGGTTTCGAAGCTCCACTGTGATATGCTCTCCTCTGTGTTGCTTGTGAACAGTTGTGTCTTGAAACGGTGCTGATACGGCAAGACGAAGTGGATGGCCTCTCGTCTCTGGCCCAGCAGGCTTTGGAAGAAACCGACATCAGCGGTCGCGTTAGCGTCACGGCAACCCAGCTCACTGCACGCTACCACTCCCTGCTGCTCAGCATACAGGTGCTGTCGTCCTTTGGAATCTCCTTTGATTTTGATGGAATTATGACCTCATGTGGATGAATCATTCAAAAAAAAAAAAACTATAATAACAGCTTGGAAATTAATTCACCTGCAGATGTCTTATTTCTCATGAGGCATTTGTTAATATTAATTTGACTTACTTGCTTACTTTTAATGTACTAGTATTTTAATGTTCTTTTGTTGTTTTTTTAATGAATCCAAACTGTTCTAACACAGTACATCTGCTTGGCATCTCATAATGCAAACCGCAAGTGTATTGATTCATCAAAACCCGTCTTGGCCAGCTTGCAAATGTTGTAAGACAAAACAAATATGTCGCAATCTAACACACATACACACAGAAGTCTGTCAAAGGACGAAGCGTAATATTGTACTCAGGTAAATAAAACCTGTAAAGTGGAAAAACAATCTGTACGCTGGTCAACTACCCATTCATTTATAGAATATATTTGTAATTTTTTTTATTTTATTTTTTTCTACATAGTAAGAATGGCAGTTAGAAATAAGTACCGTAACTGTCACCATCATAAAACCTGCATTAACTGTACAGGCAATTAAGTAGGGATTATACATTCTGAGCTGCCAAATGTAAAAAAGAAGTTAACCACTGTTAGTACTGAAATGTAAAAAATGTACTTTGAAGACATGCACATTTAGAAGCATATTTTTTTTCTCTCAGGGGCGTTTTCAGTCTCCACAGTATAGAGGGATCCTTTTTTACAATGGTCTTCATACGAGTTTTTAATGTTACGAACGGCACGCAATGAATTGGTTTGCGCAGTGGCGTGAGAAAACATCATCACGCAGCACAAGAAGTGAAATTTGTGTATTGTTTTTAAGAAAGCTTTTTTTATTTCACATTTATTCTCTCACCGTGGACTTTATTCCATCGGGTGTTTGGACTTTGTCTAAAGTGAACCATTGAAGCAGTCTGTGTCCTCTGATCCATTTTTGGGGGGTCTTTAAAGGAAAAATCGATGGGGCTCGTCTATTGTGGGCCCAATGAGACAATCTCACACCCAGCACCGTGAGTGGAAAAGCTATCCTCACACCTCATTGATTTTTACACCTTCAGTGACAGCCCTTTCCAAAAGTTACCACACCTTATATCGGCTTCACACACACAACGCATGACATCCCTGTGATGTTACGCACCCTAGTAATTATCCCATGTGAAGTGGGCTGAGGTGAGGGGCTGTTACCTCCCTCTCAGGAAAGGTGTGCACTAATTTGAGCTACTCACCACAGGATTTTGGACATGGAGTGAATAATGTGTCCAAGCTGCACAGAAACCCTCTCTATCCTCATAGTGGTATTGACTCAAAATCTCAGTCAAGTGGATAATGCAACCCCCCCATAACACCCACCCCCCAACTCCCTCCCTTGTGCAGATGAAACGGGGGGTGGGGAAAGGAATATTTTCTGTTTTGATGGCTGCTCACAGAGCTTTTGGTCTTTGGTGGTTACAGCCTGCTGGGGCACAACTTTAAAAGAGGAGCTAGGCCTTTGAGTCTACCCAACACTAACAGAAACAACCTAAAGGCTGCTGTTGTTGACGATTACATGGGAAATAGATAGCACAACATAGCAAATAAAAGCTGCCTTGAAATGATGATGGATTCATGCATAAAAGTGAATTTATTATAAGGACACCAAATGTTGACGCAACCCTATCGATTTCTCAAGTGCTTGCATTTGTTTAAATCTGCTTTTCATTGACGCTCTGACAGGAGACCATCAAGCAACTGCAGGAGGAGCTGAAGAGTATACAGGAGGCCGAAAACCTTTGCGTGTCCTTCACCGAGTGGCTCAGCTCCACCCAGAAAAGCTTCACAGAAGTGACCGACACGTCGGAGCCTCTGGACCGCAACACACTTGAAAAAAAGCTGAAGAAATTAGAGGTCTGCTCTAATTAACTATACACGTGTGCATGTGGGGGCTGGAGTTTAATTAACACCTGTCATTTTATCTTACACATGATATGAGTGTGAGGTATGGTTCTTCTCCAAGATTTAATATTCCTTTGTTTTAATTGTATTATACATATATCACAAAACTACAGTAATAGAAGTGGTTATTCAGAGCACTTGTGACGTGCAGTTTGCTAGCTAGCTGTGCCTACACCCCGAAAATGTATCTTCCCTTCGGATATTTGGCTGGCGTGGCCATTTTAGAGTGCCTCGTTGTCAGCCTTAAGTGTGCGCATGTCAAGCAGAGAAAGACGGAACAGTGAGGAGTTTGGTGGCAATTTTAGGAAAGTCTGTTTTTACTGCAAGCATTTGGACAGGAGCTTTGCTCTGGTCTGGCTGCTTTGGAGCACCTCATTGTTGCGCCGTGGAAAAGCCCCACAAGGCTAGAGTGAATATATTTTTGCAGCCAAACGTAGTTATTTATAGGCATAAGAAAGATGCAAGACGAAGTAGCATCTATTTTTCCAGGTTGTAGTACTGACATTTGATCGGCAGTTGACAGTTGAGCGGGGCATGGTTGCAGTACATTCAGTGGATACGCCCACAGTGTTTGAGAATTGAGAGAGTGGCTTGATTTTTCACAAATTTTGAAGCCTCACTTTATGTACTTGATTTTCATCCATCCATTTTCGGAGCCGCTTCTCCTCACTAGGGTCGCGGGCGTGCTGGAGCCTATTCCAGCTAACATCGGGTAGGAGGCGGGGTACACCCTGAACCGGTTGCCAGCCAATTGCAGGGCACATACAAACAAACAACCATTCGCACTCACAGTCACACCTACAGGCAATTTAGAGTTGTCAATTAACCTACCATGCATGTTTTTGGGATGTGGGAGGAAACCGGAGTGCCCGGAGAAAACCCACGCAGGCACGGGGAGAACATGCAAACTCCACACAGGCGGGGCCGGGGATTGCACCCCGGTCCTCAGAACTGTGAGGCAGACGCTCTAACCAGTCGGTCACCGTGCCACTATACTTGATTTATTTTTGTATTTTTTTTTAATCATTCAAATAGTGCAGGGTTGTAACTTCACTATTCTGTGTTGTGTGTCACATGACATACTGTATTTATTTCCACTTTAGAGAGACTTTGATCTCACGGTTGAAGAGTAGTCAGTCATGTAGTTGAGTATGAGTGTACACAGTTAAGTATATGTTACTGCTTTTGTGCATATTCTGCAGCTTCTCAAGCTGTAATGTTCAATGTGTAGGTGGCTTTTGGATTTAAAAAACTGAGTTATCAAATCCTTAGTGGAAAGATTTTGAGCACAAGGTAACATAGCAACGCAGAATATTTGCGGGAGTAATGCTTTTTTGTGTGTGTGTGTGGGGGGGGGAGTTCAGCATGCTTGGCCAACAAAAATGTGTGCTATCTGGGCTTTTTTTTCTCTACAGATTTTCTTTTATGCTTTTCTGCCCAAATGGCAATTTTTGACAAGTTGCCCTCCTGCATAAAATAAATAGCTTGCAAGATGTGAAGTAAATTCTATGCTCAGAAGGTGTGTATCGATCCATTGTCATTATGAAGACAAAGCAGATGCTCCTTTAGAAGGACGGTGTTAGCAGGGTGCGACGCCCCACTGTGATGATGAGGATGAAGAAAAAGCACCGGGTGTCAGGAGCTTGCTGGCTCGGACTCAGTAATTGATGTACCGCTTCACCACACTGCTCTCCTGTCCAGAGTAGTAACGAAGTGGCTTCGACAAACTGCCCTGCAAATTTTCTTAACTACGCCGCACAGTGCGTGTCATGAGCGCCGCAGTTGTCCTCGTCCGAGATCAATGTAGAGCTTCTGACATATGTCCTTCCACCAACTTAGTCATTCCCCTGGAGTGAGCATTCCAGGGCAGCTCATTGAACTGCGATGATTATGCATCGACACAAAGAGTAGAAGTCAATAGCCATGCCAATGGTGATGAGTTGAATTTGTACTTTGTTTGAGGCTGACTTGGAACTGTCAAATGGCACCTGTATGGTCACATGCGAGAGGTGTAATGCGGCTTCTCCGCTGTCATTGTGCATTATTAGTGCATTCTTTGTACTAATGTACTGCGTCTATTTCTTTTTTGCAGCTGTATATGCTACCCACGCCTTAACCTGGCTTCAACTTGATCGTTACTTGTGATGCTACGTAAAAAAATAATGAATCATCAACTCAAACAAAATATATTTAGCCATAATTTGGTATTTTATATTTTTGAATATTTATTTATACTTATTTTATGTTTTTATTGTTTTTTTAATGTAAATATTTGTAGTGTGTTTTATATTTTTTTAAATATGTTTATTTGCGTTTTTAAGTATTTTAAGTGTGTTTTATATATTTTCTTTACTTTTTTCATACTTTTCTTTCACTATTTTCCATGATATCAAACACCAAAATTCTCACCAAAATTCATCTTTGGAAGTAACCCTTCTTTATATATATATATAAAAAAGAAACATTACATATATTAAAAACATATTGTTAGATGAGTTTTCTATTCTTAATATTTTTTTAATACCTGATATATATATATTTTTTCATTTCTCGTTTTTTCATACATTTTGATTCAATTCGTTTTGTCAAAATCTTTTGAACTATTCAACATTCCCTTATTTAAAAAATACACATTTTATATATTTTCCCCACATTTGGTTAGTTTTATTCATGTTTTTTTTACATAGATTTTTTACGTTATCTACAGCATAAGCTCATTCTCACTCAAATTAAATGCTAACATGCTGTATTTTGGAAGTCTGCTGACCTTTCATCTTCAAAAAAATATACAGTATTTTAAAATATATTTGTCAAATTGGTTAGATTTTTTTTACATGAATAAGGATTCTTTGAACTATAAGCAAAATTAAAGGTAACATCTTTAAAGGTACCTGTATTATATTAACACTATTTAAAAAAAAAAATACATGCTCAGATATGTATTCATTTTGATATTGCTAATGTATTTCAGTATTTCATTCAATAATGCAAGTCGTGCATTACAGTGACTGCAGACAAATGTTGAATGTAGAATGCTCGTCACACAAATAGGGCGTACATTTTGAATAATTAATGTTAGCATGATGGAGGAGCGTTTAACAGCATAAAGGGCACCCAGCGTGCAGGCCCTCATAAATAATGTTCAGTAGACTATAATATCTGCTACTTTATCAAGCGTTAATGAATCAGCGTGGATCCTAAACGCACCATATGGATTTAAGAACTATGCGGGCAGGCGATATACAGGGTGCCAGGTTCAAAGAGAGTGTGGAGTCAGCATTATATGACACGGGCAGCTGAACTCAACCTCGAACGGCAATTATGCTCTTGTCTCTTGTTTGAGTTAAGGTCTTATTAAAATAAACCCTTTGTTGGTTGTCTTATTAAGGCTGTAAAGAAGGAGCACAGGTGGGTCACTGGAAAGACGGGGCGTCATGGTAAGACGGAAAGATGGACGTGCGCAGGCAGGCGCATCATATCGTTAACCTAGATAGCTGGAGATGTCTCGGATAGCAGAGCTCCACTCAAGCAGTAATCGAGCCATGATGAAAGCTAGATGGCGCCCCATCGAGCTTGTGATGCCGTTACCCGGGAAACCCCCGCAGATCCTGCTTCCCGTTAAGGGCCCTTGTAATTGGCTCCTCCTTTCATATTATTCACTGTGCTTCCGCCACATCACAACCTCCCGGGCCCCTCCACGTCTCCTCGCCGTGCAGGTGTCAACCTATCTGAAGGCTACAAAGCCGTTCAAATGCTGCCACGTGGTGAAGGACAGAAAGATTTTTCAACCGCAACCTCCAAATTCTTGATGAGGTTGTTTTCCTCTCACACTCAGCAAAAGAATGGCGCTCAGACCAACAATACCTGTGGATCAATACCAAAGCCATGTGACTGAAGTTCATCATTGAGTTTCATTCAGTATTCATTGAGATATTTGGGAAAACATGTTTTTTCAAAACTGACACTCTTTTTTGTTTGTTTGTTTTGTTTTAAATATTGCTAACTTCCAAACATGCTACAGGGTATCCCTGAAGTCTGGACACAGGCAAATGTGGAGTTATTGCATCCAATTCATGCGAATCTTGCAAAACACATCCACCTTTGCAACACAAATGTTGTAAATCATATTGATTGTTTAATTATCAAAAGATGGGGAAATCGCTTTCTGACAGTTCTGAACTCCTCCCTCACCCAGTGTCTACAGACAGATCTGCATCACGGTCACAGCTTCCTGAAGTCCCTGAGGGAGAGGGCCGAGCAGGCTGCAAACTTCCTGAACGAGGCTGGAGCCGAGAGCCTAGGAGGGGAGGTTGAGGCGCGTCTTTCCCAGCTGGAGGAGTTGGCGGGCTGGCTGAGGACTGAGCACAGCTTCCTGGAGCGTGCGTCGCTGCTGGCTAAGGAGTTCCAGGAGCGCTATAAGGCTCAGGGCCAGTGGCTGGTGGAGACCAAGGCTTTGCTGTGCTTGCCGCCGGAACCCAAGGCCGAGTTTTACCAACGTAGGGGGCAGCTTACCAAGTACAAGGTGAAATAGCTCATTTTGACTTTTAATTTGTTCGTTAGGGATTTGTTTCTACATGTTTCAGGATAATTGCTGGAAATGTGCAAATATATGTGTGTGAAGCTATAGCGTTAAACTGTTTCCACCCATTCAGTTTTCCAGATTTTTGGGGGGAGTGGCAAAACCTGGGCCTCGTGACACACTTAAGCCCCAACATGAGTTGTCCCTCACCCACTATAAAAGAACTTGAGTGCCTTCAGATATCTGGTGCAAATTGCAACTAGCTATGCCTACACACCGAAAATAAATTTTCCTCTCGGATAGTTGGCTGGCGTGGCTGCTTTTGATAGCCTTGTTGCCAGCCAAGAGTGCACGCATGTCACGCACAGGAAGACAGCAGAGTGAGGAGGGGGGAATTTTTTTCTTTAAGTCAGACTTGACAGGCAGCGTGCGTAAGGAAATGCCACAATGCAGGAACGAGAGTATGAAGTTTCACACTTGCCACAAGCAATTTATAGAAGATTCTGGTGCTGATGTCCTCCCGCATTTAATTGTCTGATAGTGGTATGTCATGTGAAAGTGCACAATATCACACTACTTTTTCTGTACAGACTTGATTTGCACGGCTCTGATGCAGCAACTCATCGGCTTCTCTGTGTAAAACGAGACTTATTTACTGTGTTGTTTGCACTCCAGGCTCTGCTGCAGATGGTACAGGCCCACGACAGCT
This sequence comes from Phyllopteryx taeniolatus, assembly GCF_024500385.1. Lineage (NCBI taxonomy): Eukaryota > Metazoa > Chordata > Actinopteri > Syngnathiformes > Syngnathidae > Phyllopteryx > Phyllopteryx taeniolatus. Next base: position 13,134,047 of record NC_084519.1, read on the forward strand.
CCATCAGGTCGGTGGTAGAGAAAGGTGACGCTCTCCTGTCATCCGTTCATTACCCTTCAGTCCGAGACAAAATGAACAGGCTGCAAAAGGACTACACCGACGTCCGTAACACGGCCACGGTATGTTAAAGAATGAACCGCGATCAGGGTTTTACAATGTGACTCTTATCTGGAACACGTGTGTTTATCGTGATGTTGCCGCTTAGGCTCATGTGGCGCATCTGGAGGGCCAGGTGAGGGAGCAGGAAGCATACCACAACGAGCTCCAGGAGGCGGAACGCTGGTTGCTGCAGATGTCCAGCAGGATAGTGACGCCTGACCCCAGCGTGAGCCGCAGCCTGGAGGCGGCCACTCAACAACTAGCCAGGCACAAGGTCACCAAAAACCAGCACTTTGTCTATGATACACCCATTAATTACAGTAACCCCTCTAGAAATTCATTGTTGACTATTCATAAATTCCCTTATTCTTGTTTTATTTTTCTGTGGAACCCATCCCCAGCTATTTGCTGAAAACCCTAAAATTATTCACCTTTTTTGTGCACTTTTTGAAACACCCTAAGATGCGACAGGATGCCACCAAAGCCCTGTTTAAATAGGAATTGGTGGCAATAAAGTATGTTAAAGTGATACATCATGGATGAGATACAAGCTTTTTAGGGGAGGAGCTAAATTTGGCCTGGGTTGTTAGTGGAAGTTACAGAGTCTTAGCTGTTCATTCATTCTTTTATATTAATGGTTTTATATTAAGAAAACAGTGCTATTTTTCTTTATTAAAAACGTCACAAATTTTTTGGGGGGGGAGGCTGGAACAGATGAATGGGATTTCAATTCATTTCAATGAAAAATTGATTTGACATAGGAATACGCTAAATTGAATTACGTACTAGGTCACAGAATAAATTAAACCTGTGATTCAAGGTATCACTATAACACTATTCATGTGTCATTCAGAGCTTCAACCTTGAAACTTGAGCTTCATAGATCCCCTCATGCCCGTTTAATACCCTGCGAGACCACCTGGTGTGCCGTCAGTCTGTCGTGACCTCCTGTGTCATTGAACATCCCGACGTTGCGCCGTTACGCCAGCCCTGACCCGATGTCCCCTTTTGTCCTCCGCAGGCCATCATGGAGGAGATAGCGGGTTTTGAGGATCGCTTGGCAGGCTTGAAGCAGCGCGGGGACCACCTGGTGCACGGCTGTGACGAGCGCGTGCAGAGTAGGCTGAGACAGCAGGTCCACGCGCACCAGCAAGGCACCAGAGACAGCTACTCTGCCATCTGCAGCACGGCGCAGAGGGTGCGTAAGACGGGAGAAGGGCTTTGAAGCAGACAAATATGCATGACCTTTTTTTCCACAGCATTCATTCCACAACAGTTGATAATAGGACAGCAATAACATGAATTAGGCCTCTATTGCATTTATATTTTACATAAGCAGCTTCCAGCTAATTTCTTCCAATTCAGTTTTTTTTTTTTTTTTTTTTTTTTGTGCCTCATTTTAATTTTTGGGGCTTAATTGTGTTTATTTCGAGATTTCATTGCAGGATAAACAAATGAAGTACAGTATAACTAGTGTATATATTGCCAAATGTATATTTTTTCCACAAATCTATGCTATTGGTCTCCACGTGTGTGAGTGTTATTATTGGCCACTCAAGTATTAAAAATGGCTTGCTCTCTTTAACGATACAATGTCAAGGGTTCAACAAACATGCTGTTTCATTGGTGGGGGGGGGGGGGTTGTGAGAAGTGATGGTTTTAGAGATACAAAGATTCTGCAATGATAAAGGTGTCGTGCAGGGGTGTCAAGCAAATTTTTGTCACTTCACATAAGTTTGAATGTGATTGTTTAATTCTGAACACATCCACATCCCAGTTAGAAGAGGGTGTGGGCACTTGTGCAGCCGCATTATTTGAGTTTATTTTTCAATTACCCTCTCGAAAAGATTTTCAAAAATTATGAGCCATTCAGGGCTTAGGCCACATTAATGGTGGACAAAGTTTTTAAATGATTGATCTTTGTCTGATTGGATTTATGTCACAAAAATCTAGCATTTGGACAGGGGTGTGTAGACTTTTTATATCCACGCGACATGCCAAATGACGCCACGCATGCACAGTCACACTCCACCAACATATCCGCGTCATTCAGTGGAGCCGCCAAGACAAGCACTTAATCCTAACCCAAAGTGACACCTAAACCGTCTCTTGACGACGCTCCTTCACCGCCAGGGTGGAGGGCACATGGGCGCCTGACAGCAGCCGCACTCTAGTCGGGACCCTCTAGCCAAAGGCACTAACTCAATCTGGCCATATTAATCTCCGTATATCCCCTGTCAACTCCACAGTTTTCATGCCTGCGCCAAATGACAGCCGCTGTTTGGCAGCCCTCTAATCCAGCGCCACTCCGCCATTTTGGCAACTTCCACTCTGTCATCATTACTGACCTCCCCAGATGCCATCAGCACCATTTTTTTTTTCAACGCCAATCTGGCATTGTGTGATCCAGCCACACTGCTGGCTTCTCCTCAATTTGTCGCACCCCCCCCCCTCCCCCCCTCACCAAAACCATTTTATCTGCCAACTGCGTTCCCGACGTAAGCTCTAATATCCTGCCTGCCACTTGCCACCATGCCAGCTTTGGAGCTTTTGCCAAAAAACTCCAGGAAACACGCCAATACACCCCCTCTCCCCCTTTCTTTCTTTTTTTCTTTGGGGCTCCCGTATTAACACTGTCAATCAGACATGGCTGTTTGGAGGATATGGGCACTTCCACACATTCAACACCTGTCAAATACGATGCTGCACAACATCCTTCTTTTCATGTTTTTATAATTTAAAGGGGAATTTTGCAGTATTAAAACTACTAGTCCTACTTCACAAATCCCTCCCCTCAAGTCTCTGACCAAAGCCACGCCCCTCATTTACATGCACGAGACGTAATGTGCACTGTAAACAAGCTGTCGTTAGCCACGGTTGCTACGTTCATAGCGAGACTTATTTGTAATACTGTTACTCTCACACTTAATGTTAGCGGTTTGAAGTTTTATTTTTGGAATGTACAATCAATTAAAAATCAAAAAGAGGTGTGAACCTAACACACATGTTTTTGGAAAGCGGGGGGGTAGCCAGAGTAGGCAGACGTGCTAACCATGACGCCACCGTGCTGCCTGTTCATAAAGACATTAATCTTAATACCTTGTGAAATGGTTTCTAGGTATATCAGAGTCTGGACCATGAGCTACAGAGACATGTAAGTCTACAAGACACTTTGCAGCAGTGCAAGACCTGGCTGACGTCTGCTTCCCGGGAGCCAGAACCTCCTGCGCTGACCCCTCTTGGCCTGGAAGAGGTGCTACAGCGGGTCAGGGACACACATCTCTTAATTGACGTATCAATTAATTAGTGAAGTCTCTCAAGGAGATTGTGTCACTGTTGTGTGACCAGTGAGTTGATTTCCCCCCCCAGGTGAAGCAGGAACGGGCTCTCCAAGAGCAGGCCAGTACTTACCTCCAGCTCGTGTGCACCTCTTGTGACCTCTCTCTTCCTCAAGTGCAGGAGGTGGCTACAGGTGTCCAGCAGGTCAAACTCCAGGTTAGTGGCTAGATGCCTTCACAGCACAACAGATTTTTATAGTGAAAGCCTGCACTTAACAACCTTTATTGAGCCAAGGCACATATTTGACATCAGAAAAATATCATGGTAAGAAAAAAAATAAAAAAACTGTATAAACTGTACTCATCTCAATGTGAAATCAGGGCATGTTTAGTTGAACACAGAGCTATGTTTGTGTTGTATGAATTGCAACAATTGGATATAGCAGTTAATTGTACCTTCTGCCATCTAGTGGAAGAGCATTGAACTGTTATTCCTTTCACTATACGTCACTTGCATAGATAGATGAACCAAGATGTCCGTTATTTGTGGTAAATAAATTCTAATTTGTTATTGAGATGAGGGCTGGCTCACTTGCATAAGACAGTGAGCCAGCCTAAGTACGACGGCGATTATGAAAAAAAGTATGTCACAGACATAATAAGACACCTGGCAACTGATTGAAATTGTGAAAAAAATGCACATGTTTTGCACGTAGATCGAGGAGCGGATGCTTCTCTGCGAGGAAGTTGCTGAGAGCTGGAGGAGCGTTGAGGAGCACAAGGCAGATCTGGAGGTGCGGCTGAGAGAGACGGAGCAACAATTTGAGAACCTCATCAGGTGTCCTGCGGAGCTTGAGCCCAGAATTGCACAGAACCAGCTGGACAAAGCACAGGTGTGCATAGTTTACTGACTAATAATATTTAACAATTTTAGAATAACTATTACCTGCGCCGGGGGAAGTATGTTTTTGTGTTTGTGTGTGAAATTATTTATTAATGAGAAGTTTTTACTTTCACTTCACACTGTAATTTTGACATTTATGTCGTGGTACAGTACTGTAAAAATCTCTGGATTGAGTAGCGAGCCTTGCAGAACGCTTCCAGTTACCTATTATAACAGCAAGTAATTATGTAGAGTGTTATGTAGAGTATAATGTAAAAATCTGTTTACCAATTATAGAGCCTTGTAGAACACTGGCAATATCTGGCTGCAGGGGGGACCAAGTTCTGTTCCTATGGCGATGAGTAACCCTAATTTGCACATAAATTGGAACGTGGTATAATCTAGTAGTCATAATTACAGTAAATGTTTGTATGCAAGACACTTCTATGCCATAAATTCAAAACAAGTACAGTGGTAAATGAGCTTAAATAAAGGTATTCGGGACTGTCGTAAACCGAGGACCCCTTGTGGCATCTTTAAAACTGCTGTTTGTATGAAATATGCCAAAAACTAGAGTTTTACTGCTTCCTGGTCAAGTAATTAAAGGCCAAGTTTCACCCAATACCAATCTGTCCCCTTATACTACACTCTTTCGACGTACTTTTTCCCTGAAGCCATCATGTTTAATCAGGCAAGTCAACTACATGATGACATGAAGTTAAACAACTGTCACAATCCAACTGCTTCAGGAGTTCCTGCAGCAGGTGAGGGAGAAGCAATCCGAGGTGAGCCGCTTGAACGAGGTCATCGGTCAACTGACAGACGGACAGGACTGTGGTGCCCTGGAGGACGCGAGAAAGCTGCGCAGGATCTGGATCGAAATGGGCCAGCGTGCCGAGGAGCATGAGGCGGAGCGCGGCGAGGACATGCAGCGCAGCGGCGAGTACCAGGAAAACGTGGCCACCGTTGAGGAGCTTTTGCATCAAGTGTCCAGGGAGTGGGACTACCTTGCCAGGTACCAACCATTGTTTTTGCATCTCTAGATACGAGTGACTCGGTTTACTCGATTATGTTTTTTGAGATTTGAACTGTCATTGGATATTTTGCTTTGACTTGCGAGCGCAAACTTAAAGCTCATATCTTATCTTGATCTAAAAACTGCTTTCTGTGTGTGCACAGGGCTGACACTGAAAGTACAAGGGAGCATCTAGAAGCTCTGAGGAAGTTGTCAAGCGATCTTGTGGAGCAGCGAGCAACACTGGAAGATCTCCGGGAACAGAAACAAGCCATCGTGCCTCGAATAAGCCTGCTAGATAAGGAACTGGTCAAACAACAGGTAAGATCGCGCCAATGAGATCCCATTTAAGAGTTGTGTCAAATATTCAGTTTTTTCAAAGATAATAATGCTTCGTTCAACTTCATCAGGTGGGTCATCTGGAGCAGCGCTGGGCCCAGCTCGAGTCTCTCGTCCAGCAGAAGATCCAAGACTCCTCTCAAACACTGGAGGATCTGACAAGGGTGGAAACCCAGCTGAGGGACGCCCGCGAGTGGGTGGAAGAGCAACGGCCCGCGCTCACCTCAGCCCTGAAGACCAGCCCGCCGCCCGACCTGGCCCAGAGTTTCCTGTTCGACCACCTGAGCGTGTGCGTGGAGCTGGAGGCCAGACAGCAGCTGCTCGCTCAAGCAGTGAGCGAGGCGCAGGCCGTGGCATCCAGGCTGGGGCTGAGTGAGAGGAAAAGCCTGCAGGAGCTGGTCGAACAAGCCCAGACTGAAGTGGAGGCACTGAAGGCTCGGGCGGCCCAAAGGAGGAAGTACCTCAGCAAGGTAAACGGATGGAAATGATATCCTATAGGACACCAAAAACAAACAAACAATCAGTTATTCATATGCTGCTTGAGCTCAAGCTGCTTTACTACATTCTTTGTGAATACTAAGAAATGCTTTTGCTCAGCTAAATGACACTGACGAGCCCCTTTAATACTGGTTAATCCATCACAGCCTGTCATAGTACAGTGATCAAATAGCAACAAAAAAAAAGTAATTTACAAGCGGCACCCCCTACCCATAATGTTAATAATTGCCTATATTAATAGTTTAAACTGTAAATATACCACAAACTACGATCCCATATCATTTTCACGAAAATTACCAACAATCTTATGGTAAACTTTAACACACACAGAGCAGCATCATATACAACAAAAGAACAAAAAAATATTGAAACACCAAAATGTTCAACCAAACCGTACAGCACATCATTATTTACAGGAATCTATTATTTCCTGCTTGTGGGCTTAGTAGGAGCCTTTCTCAACCTTTCTTTCGCTTAATCACGCTGGATTTGTATGCATCAAGTAGAGCTCAAGTCTATTAATCAAAATCGCTTAAGAATCTGAGATGGCAGTGGTGCGAAAGATGAAACGCAATATAATGAAGGTTTGGACTACGAAAAAAAAATTCATAAAAACCTGCTTGCCCTGAATGAAATGCTTGAGATTGTAGGAATCCGTTACGGAATGGTGATGCTATAATGCACCTAAACCATTTTGTATTTGTCATTGTAAAATAACTCACTGACACAATTATCTCCACTTTTCTTTCTCCAGGCCTTCACAGAGAGGACTCAGTTCCTGCAGGGTCTTGGCCGAGCGCTCTCATGGGTACAACAACAAGAGAGCAAGGCCCTGATAGATGACCAGATTGCGCTCCTCCCGGAAGACCTGGCGAAAGAAGTGGCCGCGTGTCGTAGCATCCATAGCGGCCTTCGGGCCTACCAGAGGGAGCTGGCATCTCTCTGGGTTCAAGGTCGGGAGCTGGAGAGGGACGCGACGGACAAAGAGCGAGCAGAAACCCTGGCAAAACTCCAGGAACTGCAGGGGGTCTTTGAAACGGCCCTCCATAGAACCAGCCAGCGTGTTACAATCTTGGAAAAAGCCTTGACGTCCAGGAAGTACTTCCAGGTTGACCTAAACAAGACTTGTCACTGGCTCAGACAAGCGGAAGCCATCACCTTCCCCGAAATCAACCTCAGCGACATTGAGGACAGCTCGGAACTGCAAGAGCATCTGTCGACGTTTCAAAAGGTCCTGGAACAAGCGTCGGAGAACGAGAACCTCCTGCTGATCGTGCAGAGGATAGGCCAGGAGATCCTTCCCACTCTCAACGAGATCGACCATTGCTACCTGGACGAGCGGCTCAACGCCCTCCCCCAGCAGTACAACGGCATCCTGGCGCTCGCCAAAGACAAAAAAGACAGGGTCCAGCAAGTAATCCTCGACAGGAAGGAATTCAGCACTTTTTTTGAGGTGACTCAAAGCTCCGTGGAGAGACTTCAGGAGCAGTTTGACAATCTGGAGAAGAAGACTATCAGTGCAAGTGAAGAGGAGCTCGTTTGCTTAATGAATGACTATCGCAAAATAGATGAAAGTTTAGCACTGATTAGCAGTGCAGTAAGAGAAGTGCATTGTAAAAATGAGGGCTTTCTCAGTTTGGGCCACACTTACAGAGCTGAGGAGACATGTCAGCTGGTCCATCTTCACACTACGTTGAAAAGTAAAACTAATGAGACACTTAAACAATTGGATGAGGCCTTGAAAACACTCGTGGAACATAACACACTACTGAACAGCTTTGACCAGGAACTTAAGTCCGCCAAAGACGACCTGGTCACACTCAAGTCGGACAAAGAAATAGATGTTATAGATAAAATTGCATCTCTTTATGCCTTACTTGAATGTCTAGATGGTATTTGCTCACAGGCCAAAGAATGTTGCCAGCAAACCGACAATCTGGGCTTGAGGTTTGACCCCGCTGCCTTGCAGAAAATGACAGCCAGGCATGAATCGGTGCAGTCTTTGCACTCAGATGTGAAACGCTGTATTGAAGAAAGCCAAAATGATGTCGCACAATACGAAGACTTCACAAGGGAGATGGAGAAGATGTCAGAATGGCTGACAACTGTTAAAGACATGCTGAAGGAACCACTGACCTTAACAGAAACCAAAGTTGAGAAGGTGCAGGAGAAAATGCGGAAAGCGAGAATCATGGAAGAGGAGGTGGAGAGCAGATTGAGGATAACGGATGCATTGTTTAGTCGAGAGGAGCAAAGATTTCGCAGTGGAAAGGAAACTGTTCCAATCCACGTAGAGGAGAAACTGAAGGATCTGAGGACACGGGGAGCTCATGTCCAAAAGGAAATTAGACACAAACAGGTAAGTCAAGGCCATTTAATATTATTTGTATTGTAAGAATTTACAACACAAGTTATCACAAAGCACTTTGCATATGGAGCAGGTATAGAAGCACGATCCTCACACATTTAGAAACCAACTCAACCACCAATCTTCTGCATAACGTAGGTGACTCTGGGTCGAGCTCTCATTCTGGTCCAGAAGCATCAGTCATCACTGCAGGCCATGCAGAAATGTCTGGATTGTGCAGCTGATTTCCTCCAGCATACAAGCGAAGGCGTGGAACTCGAGCACCACGCAGACTGGGTACAGAACCTGGAAGAAATCAACGCCCAGGACAAGAATTTGTCAGCTTTCGTAGAGGAGATGATGACCATGGAGCCCCCTGTGGACACACATGTGATGAGCGAACTCAGAGGAGAAGTTGAAGCCTCGCAACTGCGGGGGACAGAAATCAGACAGCAAATGGAGGCCTACGGAGAAGTTCATGAAAGGTGTTGATCTATCCATCATCCCACTTTCTATAGCACTCGTCCTCATTAGGGTCACGGGTGAGCTCGAGCCTATCCCAGCTCATTCATTTACTACAAATAATGTATCTTTGTTCAGCTATCTCTGCCAGTGATGTGTACAGTAGTGGCAGACAGAACAATTAAATGCTCTTCCACTAGATGGCAGAAGGTACAATTGACCTGTGTATCCACCTGTTGCCATTCATACAAAAATGTAGATAATAAAAATGTCATATTTTATAATGTCAGTATGTACATTTATGCCAGGTTCTTTTTTTTTTTGTTATTATTTTTTATTTTTTTAGATGTGCCTCTCTCTGGGCCTCCTTCCAACACGAGAGAGAGAGGTTGGTGGAACAGATGAACGCCATGGCGAGCAAGATGGCCGCGTTTGCCACGGCGAAAGCTGACAGTCTCCAGCAGGCGGAAGACAAGTGTGACAAATACAAGGTGGGAGACGCACATATTAAAGATATTAAGTGTTGCTTCCCACACTTTGAAAGAAACCCACTTAGAAGCTGTTGTTTCCTTGCCGCAGTCTCTGGTGACTCACGCCGACCAGCAGGAGTTCGCCATCAACGCACTGAAGGAGAAGGCGGCCGAGTTAGAGCAGCTCCTCACCGATTCCGTTGTGGCCATCGTCAATCGTGCGCTCTCGACTCTATGGCAACGCTGGAGCAGGCTCCGTGGTGTGGCAAGATCCCAGGAGAGGGCACTGGAGGACACTGCGCGGGAATGGAGAAACCTATCAGAGAAGGTAAGGGGGATATACTGTAGCTGGACCAAGACCTTAAACTGTGATACTGAAGCTATTCGTTAGCCTGTATATCGTTTCCCATTATGTGTTAGCATTAGCAACACAAGGTTATGTAGTTGTTTTAAATTCCTTTGGTTTTGTGTTTAGTTTGACAGTAAACCTAAACTAGGAGTGGCAGTAAACAGTTTGAGGCCTCTTTTTTTAAACTTTTTTTTGCCATCTGCCATACTGCGGCTTGTTGTGCAATGAGTTGAGTTCAACTCATAACAGTGCTCATACCTCAAGTTTTTGCTCGCAAGTCAAAAAAATAATAATTGGCTGAACGACTCCTCATACCCTGAAAAACAGGTCCCCTCTTTAAGTCTTGTGTTCCACAAATTAAATAGTTTTTTGTTCATATGGTATATTCCCTTGTTTTTCCATGTTTTCATGTAGTAATTGTGGTGACTTTCCCACAGCAATGACAAAACGTTTAACCCGTAAACCATTCTAGAAACCCTTGTCCCACTTTGCAACTTTGCAGCTGACAAGCACTGCTAAACCTGCTCCTCTTCCTACTGATTTGGGTCAAACAACTCCAAAACCAGTGATGTAACTCCAGGCTCCGGGCCAGTTGTTTCACCCTCCGGGCCACAACTCGTATCATGCAGCCTCTACCCGCTATTTTGAGCATGAACACATCAGCTGTCAAGAATTCCCACAAAGCACTACGCCTAAAAGGGAAATGAGGTCAAAATGAGGGGACGGCTACTTCCTGACATGTGGCACTTTCCTGTTGTACCTCTATTTTCAATCGGCGCTTTGTTTTAATGGCCATGATGTAATTCCATGAACTAGAGTCCAGCCGTCTTCTGTCTGGCTTTCATATAGAAAAAATTAACATGTGGGCTTTGTTATTAGTGAAATTCATGTAAAATACTGCACCTCATTTGCACATGCAAAAGCTGTTACTCAGGATAGACTCAGGATAGATCATCTCAAAATTAAAAAACAAGTAATTATAAAATGCAGTTTTTAAATGACTATTAAGGGGGGGGAATTCCAAACCTATCTGACCCTATGTGAAAAAGTAATTGCCCGCTAAACCTAATAACTGATTCTGCCACTCTTGGCAGTAATAACTGAAATCAAGCATTTGTGATGAGTCACTTTTCTTTGCAGAATTGTTTTCACAGTCATGTTGGAGGGTTTTTGAGCATGAACTACTCATATAAAGTCATATTATAGCATCTCAATTACTTGTTCACATCAGCGCAGATAGGATTTTTTTCCCTTGAGTAAGATTAAAATTGACTTGTTGATCCTTTAAGTGTGATATATATGCTCAAAAAAAAATTGGAAGCAAGTACTTTTACTATACTCACAGGATACATGCTCTTAATTCGCATAACCATGACAGTCTGGAGATTATATGAATTCTATATTACGTTAGGCATAAATTTGTTATACCTGGTCCTCAGATGGAAAAGGCGCGCTCCATCTCAGCAGACCTCCACAGCCGCATCCCAGACAGCACTGTGGAGAAGGCGGCCACCAGGGCGGCCCTCCAGAGCCTCCTAGAGTACCATGACTCCTTTGTCCTGGAGGTGGAGAGGGAGCAGTCCATCCTGGCTCTGCTGGGGCAGCATGTCCTGGGCCTCAGAGGTGATGAAGAGGAGGAAGAAGAGTTGCAGAGGAAGACAGAGATTGGCCACCAGGAAACACGGTGCCTGCATGAGATCAAAAGTATGCAGGAACAGTATGACAGGTGGGTGATGCTGTATAATGTTGTATTTATTGGTATCCTAGTGGTATACACTGGATTCATGTGTTTGTTTAGTCCAGGTCTGCCAAACACATTTTTTACAAGGCCAAATTGTTCCCAATTCTTGGGTTTAAATGGTCTCCGGCACTATTCAATGAAAAGCATGAATGATCTTTGTGTACTTTTTTCAATAAATGGGAGAGAAATGGCAATATAGCAAGTTGCAATAAACAGTTAAATGTGAGAAATTTTGCTGCATGACTTGAATGTAGCGTCGTCTGTTGAAGAAATTGTAGTCAAATTTGAAATCCTATCATGACGGATTGAATTCATTTAAGTCAGACTAGACTAGTAGTTAGCATCACTGGTATTTATATTAGGTATAAAAAATAATTTGATTTGACTTGAAAATGTTTTACCCTCTTTTGTCTTCTCAAGTCTTGTGTCCCAGGTTCAGGCCAGCAGAATGCAGGTGCAACAGGAGTTGAGCGAGAGAGAGGAGGTGGAGAGGGAGCTGGTCTTGGTCAAAGGTTGGATTCAAGACACTCGAGGCTTGCTCCTGAGCCCCACCGCCGACCTGGACACTCTGTTACAAGAGCTGGAGGTGCTTATAAATACCAACTCATGCACACATATCCGCAGGAACCAAAGTGTGCCACTCAAATTTCTGCATTCCCGCAGACGGCACACTGTGGGGTCATCAGCAGACGTCAGAGCGTGGAGCGCATGACGGAGATGCAACAGTCCAAGTACCAGGACCTGCAGGCGGGTCTGCCCTCGGAGCTCAGCATGCAGCTGGCGGAGGTGACGCTGGCTCTAAGCTCCGCCGAAGATCAGGTGAACACCTGTACCAGCAGCACTGAGCCACTTGTAACATAACATAAGTCACGCATTTCACACAAATGTAAAAACCTTATCAAGAGTAAAACACAATGAAGCACTAACAATGTCAACATGTATCTGATGCTTGAATCTCACTGCCTTTAATACGAGTCCACTTCCATCACAAATTAATGTGTACATTATTCTTCTTCTGTTCTTACCAAAAGTTAATCCCGAGTGTCTTTGTGCCGTGTGCTCCAGGTCCAGGCCAGAGAACGAGAGGTGCAGCAGACACGGGACGTGAAAGAGGACTTCAGCTGCAGACTGAAGGACATCGAGGCCAAGCTGAAGACCATCGCGTTGAGATTTGAAATCAAGGGCGCCAGTCTGGAGGAGGCTAAAGAGGAGAACAGGGTAAACAACCTGACTGATTGAATAATTAGCAAGCAATTAACCCCTGTTAAATTAGCTATCCATTGAGCAGATGTTACGTTAATGAGTGTCAAAAGGTTGAAATGACACAAAGTGGATTCTGCCCTCAACTGCATATTCGCGGTTCAATATTCACAAATTCACCTATTTCAGTTGGGGTTTTTTTCTGCATAACCTATCCCCAGCTGCAGCATGTGCAGTTTTTGTGCTTTCTCGACAATGGCCTAAGATCCCACAAGATGACGTCAAAGTTCTGTTCAAATAGGAAAGTAGGACTGTACAGTATTTGGTGTCAAGGAAGTACTGTATGTTGAAGTGATACATCGCCACTGAAAGAGCTACGTTTAGCCTGGGTTATTTGTGGAAGTTACGGAGGGTCTTCGCCACATTTGCATGTCCAAGGACAATTCCAGTGTATTTTGTTCGGAAATGTGAATTGCGACCAGGCAGGCATTCACTGTATTCCAGTTTCACCTAATAAATCCCGTTTCCTCCTCAGATTCTCCGTGAGGACTGTGAGTGTTGCGCTCACACCTTGGCCGAGCTGGGGTCGGCTCTGCAGGAGTTCGGCGAGCAGAACCCTCTGCTGTCCAAGCAACTGGGTGACGTAGTGACCAAAATGGCCGAAGCACAGCGTCACGCCACACAGCAGGTCCAGGACAGAAGCAACAGGCTAAAGAAGGTCGGTGCTCGAAGCTTGATGCCACGACACTGCAACAGCTTCTTTCCTCTAGCCATTACCTTCATAAACAGTTGACATAATTTCATAACGACATGTTGCCATTTTGCACATGCCATTATTACTGTATTCATCATTGTGCGTCATTTGCACAATTCTGTTGTTCATTTTACTATTGCACACATTATATTGCTTCATGGGTCCCACAAGATGGCGACAAAGCACTTAAAAGGAAGCACATCATAAAGCCCCAACACCATGCATCTAGCATGTACACAATCATGAACCCATGTTACATAACGTAAACCACTCTAATTGTATTATTCAAAACAAACAAAAAAAAACTTCATGAGGCTCATCAATAATATTACTGGAGTTGGCATACTAGCCTAAATTACACACAAGCAAAACCTGATGTGACATCACACATGGGCAAGGGTGTCAAGTCATTAATCTCACTTTTTGGCATTTACACGCAATAATAGGTGTTAGGGAATGCAGGCAACTTGTATTGTGCCTACAAGTGCTGTGTGTAGACTACACGGGTTATTAGTGGCTGCAGAAGAGAAACAGAAACACTTTCGCTTTCACTTTTGCACAAGGTGCATTCAAAGACCGCCAACAAAACAGTCATCAGTGAGTTAAACCAAATGACAACACCAAGTAATACTAGTGGTCTGAGCACAAATACAGCAAAAAAACAAGTCCTTCAGAATAAGGGAATTCACGAATGCCGAAATACAAATTGCAGGGGTTCACTTTAATACAAGACTCCAACCGCAGTAATCCCCATGCATTTTGGGGCTCAATTTGTTTTGTGTGTTTTAACTTACATGGCTAGTGAAGATGATTCTTATTCTGATGTCTTATTTTGAATTAATCCTACGTTCTCCCTGTGTTGTCTTTATAACCCTGAGCAGGCAGAGAAGCAAATGGCGGAATATCAAAGGGTGAAGGAATTCATTTTGTGTTGGACCGAAAAAGCAGAGACTCTGCTCTCTGGTAACATCGTCTGGAGTCCAATATCACAACTACAAGAGCAAATTCGAGCATATCAGGTGAGCCTTGACTATAACATGAATAATTGAAACCTCTAATCTCTTTGCCAAAACAAACAAAAGACTTCATCCTGTGTCAATATCATAATAAGGCACAAATGTGCAGCTAATTAGAGTCCCTTACTCTCGTTTCAAGCTGAATGACAGCCTGAATAAAGTGTTCGGTGCCTTTAATTAGCACCATTTGACAGCCCTAGAAGTCTCCTCCCTTTCGCTCATGTAATTTGCACTCTCGGGTCAATAGACGTTGTTGAGGGAGTGTCGCGGTCTCCATGGCGACCTGGAGGCCCTGGCAGAGCGGGAGGCGCAGTTGGGGGATGTGCTGACGACCAAAGGGTGGAGCCAGCAGGTGAAGCACCTCAGTAGACGCACGGAGGAGCTGCAGGTGGCGGTTAAGACTCGTCTGCAGAATCTGCAGGATGCTGTTAAGGTAAACGAATGGCCACCACCAGGCCGGCATGATCGTGATCGCTACCTCACTCACTCACTCACTCACTCTTAACTATTAAGAGGTCCTTTAAAACAGTGGTTCTCAAAGTGGATCGCGTGGGGGGTTCGTAAAACAATTTGCAAAAAAATACTATGTAATGTCATTTTCAAGTGGTACATACCTTCTTATGGGGAGCGGTGCACCAATAAATCAGTAAGTAAGACGGTGTGAAATGTTGCTGCATGCTTTGAATGGTGGAAAGTATCGCCATCTGGTGGACAGATCTAAAAAACATAAGCTCAATTATTCATTCATTCATCTTCCGTTCCACTTATCCTCACTAGGGTCATTCTGAATTAAAATCTAAAGGATTGCATACATTTTTTTTTAAGATAAATGCGGGATTTTAAAAAAATCAGTTTCAGTGCTTTTCAATAGGGACATTTTTCTGTCTCAAATGTGTCTGTTTTTTAGGGGATTTACAAGCTTTCAGGCTAATTTAAGGTACAGTGATGAAAATTCCAAGCATTTTTAAAGATGAATATTCTCTGGACAATCCATTCAACACATGCAAAACGGATTAACAGTAAACAACTTGATGTTAAAAAAATGTCACAAGGATCTCTTGCTTTTTGGCGAAATCACGGCATTCCCTCTACATGTCAACAGTGCCGCTACGTGGCGGATGCAGGTACCAGCATGATTGACTACATTAATTTGTTGAACCCTTTGGCAGTGAGTCGTGTTCCACAAATCTGATATCCACAGAAGTGACTGTTTACATTTGCTTGTGGCATGTTTGGATTGTCGTGTGTGCCTCAAGCCACATTTGAGCCACGGTTACACATTTTGCTTGACAAGCATTTACAATTAGCAATCAAGTATTCTTCAAATGCAATCGATTATAAATAATTAATAATTAATACTCGTCTCAATAAAATGGAATTTTGTGGAAAACTATTTTAATACAGTAATTCAATTGAAAAGCGGCCATTGGACCCAGCTTCAAGGTTCCCATCCAAGTGGTAACATTTTTTTCTCATGCTCGCTGAACAGCTCTTTGAGCGTAAAATGGCATTTGTGAATATGTCCATGCCCTCAGACAAGAAAATATTCCATTGATGCGCATCATTCAGTCTATACAGGTTGCCAGTTGACCTAATTTTGGGGGGCCTGGCATAATGTTTTTCAACTGAGAAACCTGGCTGATTAAGCAAGCACTGCCCCCCATGCAGGCTTCTATGGTAGACAGGGTCAATCTGGACACATCAAACCACATGATCCCGTTTCCATTTTCTCCATTTTATGATCTGTAGAAAACAGAAGGCTCTCTCCCCCGTTAGCCTCACTGTTAAGTGGTTGTCTTAGGGCTGTGCAGCTGTTACAGTCCCGCCATTTTCTTCCAACAATGAAATCGCAAGCAACTCAATGGTTTCATTTACAGTATAGCTTTAATTTGAGGGATATTCGATAAACCTTTTTTTAGGCTGATAACCAGAATTACGATACAGACTACTGATACCACTGGTACTTCTGGTACATACACACATGATGATTCTCCGATGTGTCAAACCGTCGCAGTGTAGCGGCAACTACTGGCAAGGAGGATTTACTCAATGTCAGATTTTATTTTTTGCCTTAAGTATCATAGGCTGGTATTGGCAGCCTTCACGAGTGCTTCATACTTTGAAATAAGACCGGTTTCAACCTGATACCGACACCTGGTATCAGTACTCATCCATCTATATTTCATTTATAGTAAAAAAAAAAAAAACACAACACAACCAGTAGGTTATCGTTTACGTCCACATCGCAGTGACTTCCTATATGTTTCCTCAGGACTTGTTGCGTCTGGAGGCCGAGGTGAAGAGCCTCCACGCCGCTGTGGACCAGATCCAAGTCACCCTGGCCTCCCCCGACCTCAACAGGCTCAGTCTGAGAGAGCAGCTCACACAGAGACAAGTAAGGACAAAACACCACAACATACGTGTGACTTACCGTTTAAATACACAAATCCGACTCCTCTCCCTCAGCGTTTGTTGGCCGAGATGGACGGCTTCAAGCGGCAGGTGGCGGCAGTGCAGCAGTGTCAGAGCGCCCTCCGGCTTCCAGAGGAGGTGGTGGCCGCTCTGGTCGTCTGTCGCACAGCACAAAGCCTGCAGCAGGAAACCACCCAGCTGCAGCACACCACCATCCAGCAGTGCAACATCCTGCAGGTATAGGGCACTCAGTGTCCATGTAGCATCTGTATTTTTAGTTTATAAAAAACAAACAAAAAAAAAAGTCATTTAGTGGGTTTAAGATGTAACCCAAATTTGTACGTAAGTCAGAGTGCAGTGTAGTCTATTGGTGAACTACGCTAACCAAGCATAATTACAGTAAATATTTGTTCTCCATCCCATTCATTTTCATACAACCATGCTAACAAACCATCCATTAAGAATAGTTCATGTATATTTACAAGCGTCCTTGCATCCTGTGAAAAATGCTATGTACAATCCTGGGCTTATTTACCTTTAGGCGCATTGTGGTGAAGATTACGCATTAGAGGAAGGGTCCTTGGAGACTGTGGAGAAGACAAACAACTCGAGTCTCAAAGACTAATGAACACCATTTCTATGTCATGTCTTCTCTAGGAGGCCGTGGTGCAGTATGAGCAGTATGAGCTGGAGGTGAAGAACCTGCAGAGGTTAATAGAAGAAGCCCATCGTATCATTCAGGATCGGCCCGTCTGCACCAGCAACATTCAGGAACTCCAGGCACAAATACACCACCATGAGGTAAAACCATGACTTTATGTGTTATGCGAGGTGTAATACGTGTTTTGGGAATGCGGGACGTCGTCGGAGCACCTGGAGAAAACCCACACAAGCTCGAGAAGAGCATGCAAAATCCATGATATTGAAAAGCAGAGTTTATACAACTGGGCAAGATTTCTTCTTAAGATGAATCAGGGTTGTGATGTTTTCAAATCAGAGCATCCTCAAAAAGAAGAAAAACAGGAAGTGGATTTCCTGCACTGTTCTATTTCAGCATACGGTTACAGGAAATAGTGCCACACTTGCACTAGCTATCTTTACAAAGATATTATAATGATTTGAATTAAAAAGAAGAATTTTGGTAAGGATGGTGGATGAGTGGTTATTTACTTATTTATTTATATTTAGGGGGCACTACACAGTGAGTTTTGTGTCGTGTTGTTCTGAACCCCTAAAATAGAAAACATTTCACGAGGATAGACACACTTGCAAACAATTGTAAGCATGTTAAAGCCCCCAAAAGACCATTCATTCGTCAGCACTGTGCAGAGCTCTGGCACTAATGATTAAATACTGTAGAATAATTATACAATAATACTCTTGACTTCCATTGAGATGAAATGTTCATATATTGTCTCTTCAAATTAAGTAGTGAAAAAAGTAATGCTGTGTGTGCCATTATAAAGCCGGCCCGCACATATTTCTACTTTATCTGCAGACTCCAATTCGTGGCAGTCTTTGAGATGCTTTGTTTCACTTGCGGTATTCGAGCCCAACTTTGTGCACTTGGAAAATGATGCGGCAGTTTGATCCCCCGCTGCGGGGACTCAAAACGCCAGGCAGGGAAGCAGAGAAACGGATCCGATTCTTGGAAGCGTGTGATTATATTTGATGTTATTTTCAGCCTTTTGCCTGCCTGGCTTGCTTGCGAGCGAACTCTCTGCATCACTGCGGCGCGCTGATGTTTGCGGTTGGCCTCTTAAGCCGAGCGCCTCGCATCTACTGCTGGCCTAGTTAGTCACGTGACCTGATTATACGTGCATTGACCATCTGCGGCGCTCAGGGTCGAGGAGGAAGAGGAGGAGGGGTGTGCCGCCGTTCACGCTCTCATACCACAGTTGAAATCTGACACCATCGTTGTCACTCCTCCAAAACGCTCCTCGCCTGTTCCCTTTTGTTAGAAGGAATCTGCCCCGAGGATTGGCGGAGGAGGGAAAATAGGGGGAGGCAGGCGGTGACATCACTTCCTGTTTTTCCCTGCACTTTTTTGAAAGGTCTGAGGAATATTTAACACAATCTCTTTCTCTCTCTCTCTCTCTCTCTCGCTCTCTCTCTCTCGCCGTCTCTCAACCAAACCTCCTTCCTGTTGGCCCGACCGCGGCTCTGAGTCATCTGCCTGTTCTCTGCTCTGATTGGCTCAGCGATACAGAGGCGAGAGTGAGGCAGAGCTTTTCTCTTTCTATACGAACGCTCCAAAAAAAAAAAAAAAAAAAAAAGCCAGCGGTTGGGAAGGGAGGAGATATGCTCCGTTTGCTCCTCACAGACCGGCGTCTCATTCAGCATGCCAGCGCAGCCTTGCTAAGCAGGAACTAGTGATCCACCCTCTCCTGACCCCCCGCGGTGGGTGGCTTCTCTGTCCCGCTGGGTATGTTGTGACAGGAGCTGGCCCAGAAGATCCGCGGCTACCAGGAGCAGATCGCCTCGCTCCACTCCAAGTGCAAGATGCTGACGGTGAAGGCGAAGCACGCCACCATGCTGCTGACGGTCAGCGAGGCGGATGGCCTCTCGGACGAGCTGAGCGACGACGACGTGCCCGGCGTCGGAGGAGCCGGCGACAAGCAGCTTCCTGCGCACCCCTCTGTTGTCATGGTGAGTGGCCGAGCCCCCACACACATTTTGGGTGCGTGTGTGTGTGTGTGTGTGTGTGTGTGTGTGTGTGTGATGGCATCATATACAATACAACCTTAATTTCAAAAAGGTCAGTTGTTCTTTAAAAGTAAACCTACAGTATGTGACAAAATTCTTACCACCGTATTTGTTTCACCAAACTTGAACCTTATTCACTGTTTTACTGTTTCAAAATGGTCTGCTTTGAAAACGCTCGGCAAAACGACAAATTCAGTCAGGGCTTAACTTCATTCAAACTCCAAACTTAACTTTGTTTTTAAGAACTTTATATCTGTCGTATCCATAGTGAAATCTTGCAAGAAATGTTCTCCCCCAATGGAATAGTTATCCAGATGAAATGAGCTTTTAAAAGAAAATATTGTTTTTCTATTTTCTGAAAGCAAAGAATCCTCTAACTTATATACTATGATAAAAATGTTTTGAGAAAAATTTACTTTTCTCTCCCAATTAACAATGGGACAGCCATCTTTATGAGTTCTTTAAAAAAAATAACGAAATTATTGTGTCATTGTTTTTGAAAGCACTTTTAAAATAAATAATATAATCAAGCATGTTTTAAATAAACATGATTACATCAAATTATATTTGTTTAGACATTACAAAAATAAAAAGTGAATGACAGCAAGTCTTTGTCTTTGGACTTTTATTTTGAGTAAATACAAAATATAATTATTATATATTATTATTGTATTTATCAATACATATCGTTGAATTATTTTCCTTTTGTCTTTAATGGGCATGAAATAAAAATGGACTATGTATTGTGATTCATTCTAATATATATTATAGTTATGTATCATGTGTTTTATTCTAATATACAATACTGTTATTCATCGTGTACAGTATTATTATTATTATATATTTAGCGAATCTACTGTAGTACAGAAACTCGAGTCATACTTCAAGTTGAGATTTTCTTGCTATATTCTGTGTGTCTGTGTGTGTGTGTGTGTGTGGGTGTGTACACTTTTTGTTTGTTTGATTCATTAGCCTGCTGTGTTTGCACTTCACATACTGCCGTCTACTAGTCACATTCCGTGGCCTCGTCTTCGTGATCATCATCTACTTTGTTGACCTAGTGACTGTGCAGCTGAGAACAAAACTTTGCATGCCGATGTCCTCCATTGCGCCGCATTGCGTCATAAAACCCGGGAAAGCGTCCCGCGTATTTTAACAAGGCCCCGGGTGAGTTTAGCCAAGTTGTGAACTGCCAAAAAGCAGCACAGTTGGGCCTTGGCTTGCGTTTCAGCTCTGCCTCGCTACTCATGCATGCATGCAGACAGGCAAGCTGCAAGACAACTGGGCCACTTCTAGGACAGCTGATGCCACTCATACGCTCTCTAGACATGGCACGCTTTGGTGGCCGTTACATTCAATGTTAAAACTGCAGTGTTTCTCTTTTTTTTTTTATGCTTGCTGCAACGTCAATGAAAGCACTTGAAACGTCTTTGGGATTTATGTTAATAACAAACTACACTATATGTATAATTTGCAGCATTCTCACAATGGCCACCGCTTTCCTTTCACTTTATCCATTTTATTTGTAATTCAGAAGTCACGTGGTCTTATATTGGATCTCATAAAAAAACACTGGTTTAGAGGACATTTGAACATTACAAACCAAATTGTCAATTGAGGGATGAGGCTGACAGCATATGACAACAGGAAATGTACGCGATCGAATGAGATCCACTACAAGAGCTCCAGTGATGTGTGTGTCTTGGGTGCTGTTGGGCAGCAACACGACAGAATGGATTGTGATTGCTCCCCGTGCAATTATGTATTAAACAATGTGCCCGCTACAACCTGCTCAACCTGCACTCCCACTTTGATTTTTTAAAGCCTATGCTCGCACTTCCTTTCCTTTTTCTGTTGTCTCGCGCTTTTCATTCAGCCTTTTCCCGTCCTATGTTTCCCCCCTACCCCACCCCCCTCCTGCTTCTTTTGGTGCGGCGGTGTGGTGTGGTCAGATGACAGCAGGCCGCTGCCACACACTCCTTTCCCCTGTGACCGAGGAGTCAGGGGAGGAGGGCACCAACAGCGAGGTCTCCTCTCCCCCTGCCTGCCGCTCCCCCTCCCCTGGGGCTAACGCTGACGCTCCTTTTAATCAGGTACTGCCAACCTGCACCCGGAAACCCCCGCCCCTTCCCTTTTGGTAACCTTCTGAGCCCTGCTTGGCCTGCCAGCTCTTTACATCATCACCCTGCCACTGTATTTATTTACGCCAATTTACCATGAGAAATTCAACATTTTAACCCCGGAAATAAATATTATAATTGCCTTTTATTATATTTAACCCACATCACACGACTTTATTGCCATATAGCGAGGCATATGAGGTCCATTTTGATTGAAGTTTTGTCCTATCAACGGCTACACAAGCCACCCAAAAACGTCAGCATACAAAACATGATTTGTGATTTGGAGAAATTAGGTATGAAATTATACAAAATTACAAAAATTCTTGCAGCAAAGTACTAAAAAATGTATTATATTTTACAATGGAATTATAAAACAGATGTTAGGAGTGGGGTTTATTATTTTTGTAAAATATATGAAACGTAAAAAAAAAAAAGAAAAAAAAGCTTTTTCAAGTAGTAAAGAAAAAGTGGGTATCCTGCTAATTAAATTGTATTACTCTTTGTAAAAATCCTACTATACACCAATTGTAATGTTCCATAATTTCAAAACAAAGAGTTTACATTAGGGCATATTTGTCCCATAAAATTAATTCCTTGAAAATTGTCTATTTAGTACGTTACAGTGAATTAGTATTACTACAAATCTTACTAGATAGCAATCTTCTCATTATATCATTTCAGTGCAGCTACAGGACTAGAGTGATTTAAGTTCTTAAAACAATTAGAATAAAAAAACGTTAAAACATTAGGTAACCAAAACAATTTCTCAATTTGTTTTTAGTTTCCAAGGATTGAATTGTAATTTTCGACTACAAAATTAGTTTTTGTACAAAATCCCTCGAATTCCTGCTCATTATGTCTTAAAAGATGTGCACCAAGTTAATAAGCGAGTGGATAGTTGTTACTTGTAAACAATTGATTGCATATCTAAATGGCGTGCTTGGATTGGGAGCCTTACTTCCTTAGATACCAGCTCTACTCCCTCTTATTCTTGTCATCGACAATGTCGACACCAATGAAGTGCTAACAAAAAGCGTTTGTTTGCCAGATTTGGATTTGCTGCGCCAACCTTTGCCTTTACTCTGTATTTGTTAAGATGCAGTAGGATTGCAAGAGTGGAATAGCAGCGTATAGTTGTTCTTATGCTTCATAAAGAATGAATTTTCTGTTATTGTGAGCTGTATTTCTGTTGCAAAATGACTGCAACCTTTAAACACCGTCGGCAAACTCAAACGTGCTGCATTCGAAAAGTAGAGAAACATGAGCGCAAACTAGCCTCATGAGACCTTGGTCAGATGCTACTCGAGTGATCACAACACCAGTGCTGCAAGATCTGATTAACTTGTGCTAAGGCTAGAACATTACTGCTTATTAGTTGGGATATACACTTTAAATCGGACGGGCAAAGCAAAAAAGTATATTTGTTGCATTAATCTTGCAATTTCCCCCCCTAAAATTGCTTATTAAGAATTATTTTATAATTTTTTTTTTCATGTATTTGCCTCCCAAAATAATTTTACGCTCCCCACATGTTTACCGTGTCCTCATGTAACAGGGTCGAGGTGGTCTAAGTCGAGCAGCACTCCAGGAGCTATACGACCCGTCTATGGAGACCAGCACCGCCAACCTGGATGACCTGCAGAGATCCTGGGAAACGCTCAAGAACGTGGTACGGTTAAATCGACCTGCTTTGAAACAGAACGGCACGCATCGTCCTTATCCTCTTGTCGTGCCCCAGATAAGCGAGAAGCAGAAGAGTCTATACGAAGCGCTGGAGCGACAGCAGCACTACCAGGAGTCCCTGCAGTCCGTTTCCATCAAGATGGAGTCCATCGAGGCAGCGCTCGGCGAAGGCCCGGAGCCCGGCAAGACCCCCGAGAGCCAAATGGCGACGCATCAGGTGAGAGACGACAGCTTCACAAGCCACTCAAATGGAGAATTCAACTCCCTGTAAAGTGAAAATACATTTTTATTCAAAATTTGACACAATACAGAGTGTTGTTAACAACCCTGCCAAATGTGAATGATACACAAATCGACAAGTATATTTGTAAATGATACTAAAATCGTATATCGTAAGTATATAAAATGAGGCTTTAAAATTGTGAAAAATCCAGCTTTTCTTTCCGCTCTCAAATGCTGTGGGGTGTGTATGCTCTATGCGCTGATGAACCCCACTCCAACTCCCAATCATAATGACAAATCTACCACCTGGAGAATATGTACACCTACTTCATCTAGCATCTTATCCCTACACATAACTATATGTTTGAGCCGTGAAAACACGGTCGCCATTGTTGTTGCTTTGTTCCTTGTTAGGGAAAGGAAAGGAAAAACGGCTCCCGGAAATGGCCCAAAAATGCAAAGGAAACTCCACCCTGTGCTGTCCTAGCCAATAGCAGCTGTAGCGACACCCCGACTTGGAGGTGAACTGCAGTAGATTTTCAAAACTGCGCACGTGGGTTGCGCTCGAGTATAAAGGCAAACTGCGCTGCGGTATAGCCGCAGTGACGTCAACGCGGTCGCCACCCGCGCGAGTATAAAGAAGCCTTTAGACTGAACATTGCTTCTCTCGCTCTTCTTATCGATGCTTGATTTTGTTCTCTGTTAAACTTCTTGCACGTTCCTCCTCTCGCCCAGGCTCTGATGGACGAGATCCTGATGCTGCAAGATGAGACCGGCGAGCTGCAGACGTGCTTCTCGGAGGAGCTGGCGGACGGAGACGGCAACGGCGAGCCCGCCGATCAGCTGGCTCTGCATTCCACCCTCACTGTGCTGGGGGAGAGAATGGCCACCATCCGGATGAAGGCCTCCGGCAAACGGCAGCTTTTGGAGGTGAACTGCTCAATCATAATACAATTGTAAATATCTTATAAATATTAAATCGGCTGCATTCTGAAAAAAATCTAATATTAAAATTCCCCAACATATTCAAACGAATTTTATAACTGGTTTCACAAAGCATATTGAACATTAATTAAATTAAATTATTTAATGTGTGCACCGCCTGTAACACGACACACGCTTTTCTTTTAGCCTTCTTTTTTTTTTTGTGCCACTCACCTATTTTCGACCGACCGATGCTCACGTGGATCGTTTATATCTGGCAGGAGAAGCTCAGCGAGCAACTAGAGGAGCAGCGTCAAGAACAGGCACTGCAGCGGTACCACAGCGAGGCCGAGGAGCTGGACCACTGGCTGCTCAGCACCCGCGCCACCCTCAGCTCGGCGCTTCACCTCCAAAACGAAGACCTCGACATGGAGGAGCAGCTCATTGACTGCCAGGTGACGCGACGTACTGGCATTGCATTTCGGCCTGGAGATGATGAGCCATGATGGTCTCCGTAGTTGCTTAGCTGAGAAAGTTCCCCTTTTTGGTGTTATTCATTCTGTATAACATTTGGACACAAAGGTATTGAGACATCCCTTAGCAATTCCAAACATAGATTATGAATGGTGCTAGAACAGAGGTGGGCATGGCACATATGGCTCAGACCGAACATTAACAGTCCAGTAATAAAAAAGAAATTGGTTAATTAAAATTCTGCGTTCATCATATATTCATCTAATTAAATAATTGGTTTATTGTAAATGATACAATAAAAAATATTAGTACAATATACTATTTTGCATTTTTACATTTATTTTAATAAATAATTGGTTCATTATAATTAAATAAATTATGAATAATGACAATTTTAAAATGAAAATGAAATATTAATTTATGACATAAAACAGCATATAGTATTTTACACCTTTTGATACACTTTAACTTGCGTTTAACCAATAATGCTCTGGCTCATCTGTCCAGTTAAAAAAATAAAAATAATTCAAATGTAGCCCTTTGATCAACAGTCCTGTAATATCTGTTCCATTGATTTTGCCTTTTTTTCCTTTAAAATTGTTGAAGTAAAATGTATATATTTGTATCTGTTTAAATTTATGAATTGTAAATAACTAAATAAAAATTCTATATTTTAATATGTAGTTGATCAATTAAGTATAAGTAATTGAACATGATAATTATTTTTTAGTATTAAAATTAACATATTTCCCACAAACATAGATAGATAAATAGATAGATAGATTTTTTTTTTTATTTTTTTTTTACCTCATCTATGAATGCCTGAGCTGTCCAATTTAAAAATAAAATGTGGCCCTTGAGCACAAAGGTGCCGACCCTTGTGCCTAACCCCCCTACTGCCCTTCTCAATAGCCATTTTGGACAATCGTGTTTTTCCAGCTTTGTGGTTTGTTCTGATACAATTTCCTTTCCTGTTGATCTAATGGTGTGATGAAAATTACTGTTATTAGTGCCAGAAGCTGCTGAATTCCTCTTTAAAAATTAGGTACTAATGGGTTTGTACTTAAAATGACATCATTTTAGTTGAAATAGAAATGAGTTCAAAGTAGTTTTATCTCCATATATGGTCGCACAGCCACCTAACATTCCTTTACAGTCCCTGCTCTTCCTGTTTCTATGGTAACATATCATAACAAGAGCTAATATTAAACCAGCTAATGTTAAGGTGACAACATTGGCCCTGTAACACACCGTAATTGTCCTTTCCGCCGTAATAATGAAACGTGTGCACGTGTTTGTTTTAGTCTGGCGAGGTTAAATAAGCTGATTATAGATCATCTCGCATATGGCTCCTGTCCACCCCACTGTGTAGATCCTCATCTCCCGGGGGGTGAACCTTAGCTAAAACCAAATACATAGATTATTGTTATCAACACATACCAGCATGTGCAAGGTTAACTACACTTTAATTAGATATCAGCTTGAGAAAGAAATACAGTAGTGTATTTTAGATTAGAGAGTGACGATACACATAAAATGGTCTTACATCTCTTTTTGCATCTCATTTTAGTATGTGGTTGTTAATCCACTAACCAGACATTCAGTCTGGTCTTTAAATAAATTGTGAGTAACTGGAGCCACATTTTATTGTTTTCTGTCACTCTACTTGTTGTGAGTTGTTTTTTTAAATGAAAATGAAGCTTCGTTCCTCTGGTTTGTTTGGTGAAAAGAAAAGAATGCACATTTTACAATTTGATTTGTTATTGATTTGTAATTGTCGCGATACTCTCCGTCTTTTCGCAGAGTGGCAGAAATAAAAGGAGAACAGTTGAATTGGAGACACTTTGTGTTGTCTGGGAATATTAGAATCACAGCCAAGAGCCCTTAAAAACGATGCTCACACACTACGCTTTGTTTCATTGTGACACATCCTCACAGTATGAACATGGGGAGGGCGCTTGTATTTTGCTCTTAGTAATATTGTGCTGTAGGTTAAGGAATTAAAACCTAAACGGGTTGTTCAAGAAAAACATTTATTTTGTTTATTGTGCAGAACATGCTGCTCGAGATCGAGCAGAAGGTGTCGTATCTGTCCGAGCTGTCGGTGCACAGCAAGAGCTTGCTCCTGGAGGGCCGGGCCGAGACCAAAGGCGAGGCGGAGCAGCTCACCCTCAAACTGCACTCCCTGAAGGACAGTCTGATAGAGCTGCAGCAGATGCTGCAGGACAAACAGGTGGACATACAGGTGAGGGAACGCTGTGTTTTTAGGTTTTTCCATGAAATGTGCACATCTTCAGTTATTTTTCTGTCCTCACCCTCTATTCTGCCTTTTCTAATGCACAGCGCGTCGTATTGAACAGTAGCATCAATAGTCGCATTGTGCTAACATAGCGGGCCACGGTTCCTCGTGAAGGTTTTCCATTGTGGGACAACAAGAGCTTGTGTGCCTTATGAAGGACCTCTCAAACAAAGGGATGCTAAGTCATGCTAAAGCTAAACATCGTAGAATGCCTTCACTTTTGACTAATCTAGTAATTAGATGTTTTTTCACAACAGGGGTGGGCTCATTAAATTTCCATCCATCCATCGATTTTCTGAGCCGCTTCTCCTCACTCGGGTCGCGGGCGTGCTGGAGCCTATCCCAGCTGTCATCGGGCGGGGTACACCCCGAACTGGTTGCCAGCCAATCGCAAGGCACATACAAACAAACAACCATTCGCACTTACATTCACACCTACGGGCTATTTAGAGTTGTCAATTAACCTACCATGCATGTTTTTGGGATGTGGGAGGAAACTGGAGTGCCTGGAGAAAACCGACGCAGGCACGGGAAGAACACGCAAACTCCACACAGGCAGGGCCGGGGATTGAACCCCGGTCCTCAGAACTGTGAGGCAGATGCTCTAACCAGCCGTCTCATTAAATTTTTTGCAGAAAAAAAAGAAAATAGCTTATTCATTCTCATTTTTAATTGCATTTATGATTTTAGTTAATGAATTATTTTATAAAATATCTAAAAATATCTTGTTTTTTTTCCCCAGGGTTCATTGCAGGAGCAGGACGACAGCGAGCCGGACTCGTCTCTTTCGCAGAGCCCAAACGTGCAGGATTGGCTCTCCCAGGCCCGTTCATCGCGCACGCAGCAGCATCACGACAACCTGCTCCGACAGAGGGTAAGGGGATGCTGGACTTTATGTTTACATGTGACCTGGGCTAGCGATAGTCTGTTTTGGCTCTAATTTTATCCTAAATAAACCGGGACCGAGCCGTGTCGAGAACAGGGTGTAATTGACGCCCACCCACAATGTTTATGGTTACTAATAATACCAGTAATAGACCACAAACTATGATCCCAAAACACATGGCAAAAAGTATGTTGCCTTCGCAACCCGTGAAATTTTAAATTGTCAACCAATAACAAGACTGCAACAGAGCAAAAACGTACGGTATGCGACATCTGTAACAGGCTAAATTTAGCTCCTCCCCAACATACGAAGATCTTTGAACAGTCAAGATGTATCATTTCATACTTCCTAAACACCAATTACTACTTTCCTATTAGCCAGGGCTTCTGATATAACATTGAACCACAATATAATGGGGGAACCGCTGCATACCCTTTTTTTTGTTTTTTTTTTTTGGTCAAGGGATCAATGAAGCTATGATTTACCACCACTTGGCTATTGGAATGCATGAGAATACGTTGTGGTTGTCTATGCCCATGCGTGTCTAATTTTCTAATATTTATAGGAGCTTCAGCAGCATGTAGCAGAGCAGAGGAGGCTGCTAAAGTCAGTGGCCAGCGTTGGGGAAGACTTACTCAGTCAACAGTGCACAACAAATGGGGATAGGTACTTTCTCACCTTTTTTTTTTTTTTAACCGTAAATATTATTAATATGATTTGGCAATTTTGTGAGATCCTTTTTCTCCTCCCTTCTGCAGTGAGGTGTCTCTTCCTGTGGGGGTGTTGCTGGAGACAGAGAGCTGGTCTCACGGGGACCACTTGAGACAACGTTGGGAGAACTTGAACAAAGATCAGAGCACTAAGCTGCAGCTCTCGCTCAACACACTGGAACACGATCAGTTCAGCCCAGTACGATCTCCTTGTATTACATGAACATCCATGTTATTTAATCTGCACGAGTCAACTCTTAACGCTCCCCGTGTGCGCAGATCATCCACCGGTCGCGTCTGACCAGTCCCAGCATGGTGTTCAGAGGTGAGTCCGGCAGCCAGGACTCTCGCTCTCCCGCAGCTTTATTTGAAGCCTGCAGCCAAGCTCTAGAAAGAATCACTGAAGAGGTAAAACAATCACTTCTAAAGCGCTTGTAACTGCGTCTTGCTTCACCGTGTAAATACTCTTTTTGCTCCTCTTGCAGCCAGAAAGCGGTGACAAAAAGATGGCGTTCTCTTCAGGTGGGATGGAGCTCCAACAGAATCTGTACGCCGCAGTGTCGGCCGCCTCCACCTGGTTGGACGCCGCTGAGAACGAGATGCTCTCGGGCCCCGTGCTGCTGTCCGAAGACACTGAGACCCAGCTCACACATCTGGAGGTGAGACAGAGGACAAATGGCTCACAAGGATGCTTGCAATGTATTAAAATGCTTGAATGTGATGATTTTACAAGGTTAGTGCTTACATTTTTAATCAGTTGCTTCAAATGAATTAACAACTCGCCTACTTGCTATAACCAGGTCACGTTTTAGGCAATAAAGAATACCCTCCAACCAAAATTGTATCTCAAATAAAGGCAAAATATGCTTGTTTGTCTCCCAAAATATTTCTTCTTACAAGGCGGTTTTTGCGTAAGAGCATTTCCTTGCTTTTTTTCCTTGCTTGCTTTTCCTTACTTATATGAAAACATTTCACAAAGTAAATTTTCCTGTTCCATTGGCAAATAATTTTGCTTAATTTATTAGATTATTTTATCAATTATATTCTTCATTTCATTACTTTTTTTAAGCCCAGTGCTGGCAGTATTTTAATAGATCCAACAACATATGGACATAAATCTTTACATAAATTTATTTATTTTTTTTCTTGATTAGCTTTTCAGTCTTTTAACTTTTTTTTGCGGGGGGGGGGTTAGTATGTAGCTAATCCCATTGCTTATCGTAAAATAAATGAATAGGAAGTTACTGCAGTAGTTAGTTTTAACAAAAGCTGTGAAAATTGTTCTCTGCAACTTTGTAGAAGGGTGAGGGAAAAAATTGACAAAAAATGCCCAAAGGATTTGATTTTCACCTTTAGCCTCTTTTACACCCGCTGTTTCAAAATAATTTTGTTCTTGTAGTTCCTAGAATTAAAGGGTTTTATTTAGATATGCTCAGGGCTGCAATCAGCCCTGATAAGTTAGCCCATAACTAAATGCAGTCATGTTTAGCACAGTGTACTGGTGGTTAGCTTGTCTGACTCTTGAGTCGAGAGGTTCTGGGTTCGAATCTCAACTCGGGCCCTCCTGTATGGAGTTGGTATATTTTACTTCAGTGTGTTGTCTAGAGATGTGAAAGTCAGTGTGAACGGTTTGCCTACATGTGCTCTGCAATTGGCTGGAAACCAATCCAGGGTTTATGTTGCCTCTCACCCCGAAGTCAGCTGGGATAGGCTCCAGCTATCCCTATATCCTAATGAAAACAAGCAGTAGATAATATGGATGTCCTCCGTTCATCCGCACAGTGCACTAATAAAGATCTGAAGGAGATGAGCAGAGAGGTCAATCAGTGCAGAGACCTGCTGGGTGGAGGTGCGGGCAGGTTGTGCGGAGGGGAGGAGCGAGCCTTGATGAAGGACACCCTGGAGGGTCTGCAGGAGCGGATGGGGCTGCTGGACTCCACCCTTGAACAGCAATGCCACACCATGAGGGACAGACTCCAGGAGCACTTAAACTTCCAGGTACCATGCTCATAATGAACTCCTGATTCTAACAGTGTGTGTTTTAATTTTAACACCGCTTGCTCTCTTTGGGCCAGAATGAACTCCGAATGCTGTTCACCACTTTGAGCGAGAGTAAACACCTGCTGCTACAGAAGATGGCCGCGATAGTGGACAGGCCCGCGGCCAAGCAGATCGAGGTTCGAGGCCAATGCACACACACACAAATTATTTTAACGTGCTAGTAGAGCTGGAAACTCTTAAGCCACAGCATTAGCAATTATTTAACAATTTTTATATCAACTATAAATAGAAAAAAAAACATTTAATAACTTACATAAAAATCTTAAATATATGTATACAATTGGTTATTATAACATACCAATTATGTGATTAAATAAATGAATTTAAGAAAAATCAATAAAATATGAATACATTTTAATGAACAAATTACAGTTATTCAAATATTACTGCACTCTTTATAAAGTATATGCTCCTTGGGGCCGGATTAAAGAAAGAAGTTTGCTGAATGGGGTCGGGTAGCCATGCTTTGCCCCTGCCCCGCCCGCCCTATATTGTTGCTATGAATGACATGGCTCTCTTTTGCAGACATTATCAGAGGTGGAGGACAGTCTGAAGGAGTTAGAGCAGAGAGTGACCGAGCTGAAGACCAAAGATGAAGGGTTACAATCTGACCGACTCACCCACCAGGAACTCCTCAAACTACAGGTTAAGGAAAAAAAACAAAAAAGATACCGAATTCCTTCAGTTCTCTCATGGAATTGGTGACATGGTGGACATTTGTCATGCAGGACGCATACGAAGAGCTGCTGCTGATGGTGGGCTCCAGACGCAGCGGCCTCAACCGAGCCCTGTCGGTCAAGGCTCAGTACGAAGCGGCCCTCCGAGACCTCACAGACCTGGTGGACACGGCCCAGGACAAGATGGCCGCAGACCAGAAAATGACAGTTGCCTCAGTTGTTGAGGTCCAAATGTTACTGGACAAACACAAAGTGAGGTGTCATTCTTTTCACCGAACAACGCCTAAATGACAGGACTCTTGATAATGCGAATTCTCCGTTGGACTGGAGTAAAGAACATACTCAGTTTGACCTCCATGTTGTCAATGTTTCCTCTTTTCCCCATCAGGAGTTCTTCCAGAGTCTTGAATGTCACATGATCCTCACTCAGACCTTCTACGGCAAAGTGTCTGGTTTGGTGGCACCGCGGGAAAGCCAAGTCCTAGAGGAGACCATGTCTTCAGCTGACAGTGTCCTCAAACAGGCCCACAGGAGAGGGATGGAACTGGAGAGCATACTGGAGGTGAGAATAAGCAACGGCTTCAACAGCTCGATATTTAATTAACGAAATGAGAGTAAGCAAATGTTGATGAGCTTGTCTCTCTGTCAGTCATGGAGCAGGCTTATGGAAGACTACCAGGCTCTGTGTAGACAGCTGGAGTCTGTCGAGTGCAGCGTTCCCACGGTGGGCCTGGTGGAAGAGACCGAGGAGAGACTCTTTGAGAGGATCAATCTCTACCAGGTCAGACTTTTGGGACACAAAGTTTGGGACACGTGGCCATTACACTAATTACATTTATATGCGTCGTATGATTTGCTGGCGTCCAGTCCATAGTGTAACCTGCTTCTTACCCAGAGTCACCTGGGATAGGCTCCAGTGACACTAATGAGGTCCAATGTGATGGAAAATGGATGCATATGAGGGAATTGGGGCCATAGGGAAGAAACACAAGATGGCGGTTGGGACAGAGGCAATTGGAAAGAAGGATTTTAACATATGAATGTCATCTTTTGGCACCCATCTTCTCCTCGGTTTTAGCGTCTGAAGGCCAGTCTGACTGAGCATCAGCCCCAACTGTATCAGGTCCTGGAGGAGGGTAAGAGGCTACTTCTATCTGTTAGCTGTTTGGACTTGGAGAACCAGCTGACCCAGCTGGGAGAACACTGGCTCTCATCCACCACCAAAGTCAATAAGGAGCTGCACCGCTTCGACTCCACGCTCAAACACTGGAGCAGGTAAAACTCTGGAAAACTTAGCATTCACATCTTCTGTCTGACTTGTGTGCTGTATTTTTGGACTGACCCCTGCATTTTAAGCAAAGGTGCGGCTTATACGCAGATTTTTCCAATCCCGTTAGTGTCATGTTCTTGTCTATTAGTTTCGTTTTACTGTTGGTGAATTTCTTCGATGAGCGAAGTGTTAACTGTTCACGTTTTAAAATTAAATCTGCACACGATTAAGGATGAAAATATACACATTTGCTTTGCTCAAATGCACATCATGACAAAAATTCAATATATTATTTTTGTTGTGCATATTTTGTTTTAGCACTAGCAGTATTTCTGCTTCTATGTTAGTGTGTGCTGTTTTCACATCTTTATCAGCTACAGTAAGGTTGGCAGCCTCACCACCACCCCCCTCAAATGTGCAGTGCTTACTTAAGCTACTAACTAACAGTTATTAAAGTTTTCTTGCTTCAAGCTGTTTATTTGTCATTTCCATTATCCTTGGCCTAACTAAAATCAGATAGCTTAATGATAACTTACAACAGGAAACGCCCTTGACGGGCTCACGGAGATGAGAAACATTTACTTTTGCATAAACACTGCAGTGTCAAATACAAATAAAGAATCCAACAACACTCACAGTTACACAGTTTTTCCACTATGGAAACAATTCGAACTTCTGGAGTTTATAGCTTTAGGCTAAAGGTATAAACTTCTGAATATGTAGTAAACTAAAGCTAAATTCTTTAGGTTGACTTTGCTGTGCAAGTAAAGTACAGATACTTGGTAAAATCGGATTAAGTCCAATAATGAAGTCACCTGACTGACGTTTTTTTGGTATTTATTATTTTTGTGGTTCAATCTTTTTTGTCTAGGTACCAAAGGGAGTCGGCAGAATT
The DNA here is from genome assembly GCF_024500385.1 of Phyllopteryx taeniolatus. Lineage (NCBI taxonomy): Eukaryota > Metazoa > Chordata > Actinopteri > Syngnathiformes > Syngnathidae > Phyllopteryx > Phyllopteryx taeniolatus. The sequence continues at coordinate 13,167,840 of NC_084519.1, forward strand.
GAGCCACTGGTTACAGTTGGCTCTGGACAGACTTGAGTTTTGGACGACGCAGTCGGTCACTGTGCCTCAGGAACTGGAGACCGTCAGGGATCACCTCTGTGCCTTCCTGGTATGTTCTGGCGTAAACCCATGTGTGGTGTTCATGTTTTTTTTTTCTTTTTCTTTCCGTGGGTCTACTGGAAACCTGTGATCAAGTCTGAAAATGTGATAAATGGACTGAAATTCATAGATAGAAATTCATGACTTAGTCCCACCTCTGGTAAAATGTTTGGGAGCATGAGAGCAGAATGTATTGGTGCTTGAATTTTACAATCCTGCAAGGGCAAGGTCAGAAGCACAAAATGTTCACACTTGGATCAGAAAATCCTGTCTATAATATGCGTGTTGAAAATGTGTGTGGCCAAGGAGTCTTGAGTCAGAAAAAACAATCTTGCTTCTTCCTTCTTCTTCTTCTTTCTTCTTTCAATTAAACCACAAGAAAACTGAGATAATTGTTTTTGGCAGTAAAGAAAAGAGGATTACTATTAGAAAATACCTGGAGTCACTCTTTTTAAAAACCAAAGACCACGTCCGAAACCTTGGTGTATTGTTAGTTTCCGACCCGACAGTCATAGCAAATCAATTAGTAAAACAGCCTTCTACCACCTGAAGAACATATCCAGAGTGAAGGCTCGCATGTAGCAAGCAGACCAGGAGGAGCTCATCCATGCCATGCTTTGATCTCAACTAGACTTGCCTACTGTAATGGTCTTCTAACTGGACTCCCCCAAAAGAGTATCAAACAGCTGCAGCTCATTCAGAATACTGCAGCTCGGGTTCTGACCAGAACAAAAAGGTCAGAACATATTACTCAAATTCTAAAGTCTCTACTCTGGGTCCACGTCAGCTTATTAATAGATTTGCTTTGCTATTCATTTTATTTTCATAAGAAATGAAACGGGTGCCACAGACGCAAACACCATACAGGGTTAAAAAGAGCAAAAGTCAGTATGCTCACTGTTCACTGCATCATACTGAGAGTCACTTTGGCTTCTTGCAGGAGTTTTCCAAGGAGGTGGATGCCAAGTCATCATTGCGTTCTTCCGTTCTGAGCACGGGCAACCAGCTGCTGAGACTGAAGCGGGTAGACACGGCCGGTCTGAGAACAGCCCTTGGCCACGTCGACACTCAGTGGGCCGAGCTGCTCACTCGCATTCCCGTCGTCCAAGAGAAGCTCCATCAGGTCTGTGGGAGTAAATGATGCTCCTTCTTCTGCTTCTGATGCCCGTCATAACCATTTGTCATCTTTTGTCCCTTAGCTTCAGATGGAGAAGTTGCCGTCACGACACGCCATCGCCGAGCTCATCAGTTGGATCGCGCTTATGGAGAACATCATAAACGAAGACCAGGACAAGATCGCTGGAGCTGTGGGCTCAGAGGTGGTCCAGAACTTCTTGCAAAAGTACAAGGTAATAAGAAAAACATATTCAGTGACCCACACTTTATCCTGGCTCAAATTGAAACAGAGGTGGTGCCATGATCATTGATGATCAGGTCATTTGCACAATGCGTATGCTGCACACCGCACTGGCTGAAACACTTCTGTTTTCAGTATTATTTTTTAAATTATTTTCCCAAATCATGTATTGCATCAAAATACAAAATAAAAATACGTAATCCCTCTACTTTTCACAGGGGTTCCGCATCGACCTCACTTGCAAACAGCTGACTGTGGACTTTGTCAGCCAGTCAGTACTGCAGATCAGCAGTCAGGACGTGGAGGGAAAGCGCAGCGATAAAACCGACTTTGCAGAGAGCCTTGGGGCTATGAACAGACGATGGCAGATACTACAAGGGCTTATCGCGGAAAAGGTAAGTCATCTTTTCTCCTTGTCTGTCAGCTACACTGACTTGGCACTGAACTGTCTTTTTTTCTTTTTTTTATTCCAGATTCAGCATTTAGAAGGACTTTTGGAAAGTTGGCTAGAACACGAGAATGGAGTCCAGGCCTTGAAAACATGGCTGACACTCCAGGAGGAGAAACTGAAGAAGAGACACAGGATAGAGGATGTTGCATCAGTGCAGAATGCGCTGAAAGATTGTCAGGTAGCTTCGGCAACGTGGTACTTTGTTACCTCTACCAAGCACAAAAGTACAGTAAATTGATTGTTGTTTTTTGTTCGGTAGTATTGGTTTGGTTGGTGGAAACGTATTTACCATAATTTCCTAATAGTGGCCAGACTTTTTTTTTTTCCCCCTGTCCTGTTCAACTGAACTGCTTTGTCATGCTGAATGGTGGCTCTCTATGCATTTTTATGCCGGAAGAGCAGCTGCAATTCTGTTGTTGTTGTTCTAGGAGTTGGAGGAACTTGTGAAGGAGAAAGCGAAGGATCTAGAGAAGGCCGAGGAACGAGGAAACACTCTCATCCAGGATAAAAAAGGAGAAGCCTGCGCTGTTGTCAAGGAGACCCTCAAAGGACTCAACCAATCCTGGGCTCATTTGGAACACATGGTAGGCTCCTACTTAAACCGTTCACTGACTTGTTGTCTTTCTGGGCTATAATCAAGTCTTGCTATCACAGATAGGTCAGATGAAGGTGATGCTGCGCTCAGTGCTGGAACAATGGACCTTATACAGGCGTGCCGCGGAGGAGATAGATGGGTACCTGATGGAGGGCAGGTATTGTGTGTCCCGGCTGCACCTCATCAGTGGCTCCTTGGAGGCTGTGCAGCAGCAGGTGGAGAGTCTCGAGGTGTGTATGTTCCACACACTGGAACATACATTGTTGTGACCAATGTCATATATTTGAGATAGTACATACTAAATTATGAGAAAGTAGGAAGGCACCTTTGCAGAAGACAGAAATAGGTGTGAAATTTTGCTGCATGCTTTGAATGTGGAAAAAGTAGCACCGTCTGGTGGACATTTTAGGTATTTGTGGATATAGTAAACCTACATACTGTAGTAATGTAATATACTTATCAAATATTAATTATATTTTGGGGATTTGAACCTTTTATTACTGAAAAGGTTTGACACATCATGGACTGATTGTGAAATTTTACGTGTAATTTTGCTTTGAATGGGAAAACGTAGTGGATCTGGTGGACATGGATTTGAGAGATTTTAGGAGGTTGTCCAGAGGATAAGGAAATACTGCATATATATCAAATATGAATTATATTTTGGGGATTTTAACCCACGTGTTATATAATTTTAGTAGGAAGGCATAATTGAAAAAAGAGGATAAAGTGTGAAATTGTGCTGCATGCTTTGAATGAGGAATAATTGCACCCTATGGTGGGCAAATATATATATTGAATATATATTGAATACATTTATATATTCATATATTATATAGAAGGGTAGTACTCAAGATATTAATCATAACAGAAATGATTACAATTATTGATTTTTTTTTAAATAAATGTTGGGTCCAAAATTGTATTTTTAATGGTTTTCAAATAGTTTTTTGTTTTTTTGTGTGTGTAAGCTTTGCCATTGTAGGCTAGTTCAAGGTACTCTAAAGAGACAATTTTACATTTTTAAACATGAATATCATTTAGCAAATGGCTCAAAATGTCCCTAGGATTCCTTGAGGGTTAAGATTTGTTTTTGTGTGTCACCCAGAACCTACAGGAGGAGATGGACAAGCAGGAGAGTAGTTTACTCAAGTTTGGCTCCGTCACCCAGCAGCTCCTCACCGAATGCCACCCATGTGTGGCGGAAACACTTAACAGAGCCCTGCGGGATGTCAACATGAGGTAAAACGGCAAAAAACAAAAATCCCTTTGCGTTTAATGAAGAAATTTGAGCTGAAAGCCCAAATGTTGACATCATTTTCTCAGGTGGAACGATCTACTAGAGCAGATCTCGGAGCAGTTGAGGAACAGTAAGGCTTTGCTGGGGCTTTGGCAGCAATACAAAGAATTATCCAGCACTTGTGCGAAAGCAGTGGAGAGGCAAGAGGAGCGTGCCGACCGCCTGCTCAAGAGCGCCACCGACAGGGACATCACGGAAGAGGAGAGCAGCGCCTGGATGAGGGACTGTGATGTGAGTACACAGGGTACAAGGAGGCTGCAAAGTTCGGTTACTGGGAATCCAGACAAAACTGTGAAGTTTCTCACTCTGCTGATTTATTACAAGCTCCCAATAGAGAATACTAAATTATACCCTTCCCTTTGTGTGCTTGAATGTGGAGTTACAGTCCAGTCTAACAAAAGCCGTTAGAGAGCGGAGAGACGGGCCCCTGATTTACTCAACAGGGGTCATCCAACGTCCTGCTGAGCTTGTGGGTGCTTTCTGGGAGATTTCTCTTGGAATGCTTGCCTTAATGCTCTTTCCAGACTCTTTAATTCAGGAATCGTTATTTAGGCTAGTATGCAAGAATCGTTATTTAGGCTAGTATGCTATCTAAGATGAGCTTCATGTGAAGTCGGTTTGTTTGTGCTGAATAATTACCGAATACAGTCGTTTATGTAACATGGGTTCATGATTGTGTTGGTGCTTTATGGCCCTCTACATTATAAGCGCTTTTCCACCATCTTGCGCAATTGGTACGCCATTAAAAATCCCTTTTGAGAGGGCGTCGATTATACGTGGATTTTCACTATTCGTGTCAGTGCTCGGACCGTATCCTCTGCAAATAGCAGGGGTTCACTTATTTTATATACATATATATAAATGCATGAAACAAACTAAATAAAAAATTATTGAGCTTAGGTATTTCAAGATTTTCCTCCAAACTACGTGACACTTTCATTGGAGAAAATATACTGTACAAGTGAAATGTTGCTTTTGCGTTGAGTCTTAGTTCTGATGTTTTGCCACTATTGCTATAAATGACATAAACTAAATGGAATGAATTTCGGTCACTCTAAATGACCAAAATGCCATTTTAACAGATTGTAAATTCAATGAAAATTTGAGTGAAATTAACATAACATAATCACAACAATAATAATGTGTACCTGTGTAACCCTAAAAAGACATTTGATTGACTTCCAATGATGTTGCTGGCATTACAGGAGTGTCTTCGTGAGCAGGAATCCGTGCAGCATTCCCTGCAGCAGCTGCAAACTTTGGGAGAACAGCTGAGGAGGCGAGTGGACGCCTACTCGTTCGCAGCCCTGCAGTCGGAGTACATGTCACTGACGCATCGCTTGTTGGCGCTGCCACACTCGCTACACAGGCAGCAGGAGGCGCTGCAGGTACGACGCAAGAACATGGGGCCTCTTCGGAAAGACAATGGCGCCCGCTGAAGTGTCCGTCTATATATGGCTATGGTTTTTAATGGTTCTTTGTCGTTGACTAGTGTGGCGGTCGGACCTGCGAGGGCTTCAGGGACCAGTTGGACGCGCTCATTCAAACGGACGCCGAGGCCTCGCAAGTGTTGAAGGAGTCGGAGCAGCTGGGCTCGCCAGCGCTGAGTGACATTCAAACACGTATGGACAAACTAAAGGTACGACATGTGCCTCTATCCATCCGTTTTCCATTGCGCTTGTCCTCATTAGGCTTGCGAGTGAGCTAGCGTGGTTGTTCTCAGGCGCCCCTGTCCAAGCTGAGCAGTCTGTCTCTAGACTTGGAGCGCGTCAACGTGCTCATGTACAGACTGCCGCTCAGCGACGGAGACTTGAAACGTCTGCAGTGTCTGAACAGGGCGTGGGCGTCTCACTCCGCTCTCCTCAGCGAGAGGTTCAGGTACACCGCTTTGCTGATGCACTTCCTCCGTCCATTCGTGCTCTACTCCGGCACTAAAGAATAACACTATTGTGACTACAGTAAACTGCAGGCGGGGCTGCTCCTGCACCAGACTTTCCTGCAGAAATGCGAAGCCTGGATGGACTTCCTGTCTCAGGCGGAGCACAAACTGGCCGTCGAGATCTCGGGCAACTACCAGAGTCTGCTGGAGCAGCAGCGAGAGCACGAGGTCCAAGAGGCTCTTTATTTCTGTGTATTTGTGTACTTCATCTCCAAATGGTGTTATTACACAGGGTTGGCCAATAGTATAAACTTTTTAAATTAACTTCTTTAAGTAAAGGAAGAAGGAAGGAAGGAAGGAAGGACGGAATTTCATTATACTGTGTACCTGTGTGTTTGATTTACAGTTGTTCCAGGCAGAGATGTTCAGCCGACAGCAAATTCTTTACTCCATTATCAGCGATGGTCATAGTATGCTGGACCAAGGCCAAGTGGATGATGGGTAAAATGGACACAGAACTCTGTTTTATAACACCGTATGACCTCAAATCTGAAACTGTAGTGCCAATAGCTTAGCGTTATATAGCACCTTTCAAGGGACCCAAGGACCTCTTACAATAACTCATTTTAGTTTAATTAAAATCTAGCTATGGATATTAGTGTGTGTGTCTTCATGTTACTATATGTATGCTTTCATGAACAGAATGAATCGAAAATAATTATAATAATGATGGTAATGTGTACTATATGGTGTTAATCCTTCAACAGAGATGACTTCAGTGTAAAGCTGGCCTTGCTGGCCAATCAATGGCAGGGCGTGGTGAGGCGTGCCCAGCAGCGCAGGGGCATCATCGACAGTCTGCTCCACCAGTGGCACAGCTACCACGAGATGTCGGAGAAGTTGCTGCGCTGGCTCCAGGATGTGTCGCGCGAGTTGGACGCGCATCACCCAGGGGGAGAACCGGTCGCTCTGCAGCAGGCCAGGAACCTGCTGGATCAAATACAAGTATGCAGTGATAACATGGAGGTTTTTATAAGGGCGTACTTACACTGAGTCATTTAAAGCGCGCTCCAGCCAAATTAAAGTCCAGTATGGTTGGCTGGTGCAAATGTTCTGATTCGTGCATGAATTCAGTATACAACACCTCCTTGGGACGGAATAGGTGGGCCATGGCCCTGCACAATTGGTGATGAAACTGCTACCTTGCATAATAGAAATTAATACAACTTGTAGTAATTCATATTTGTATTTCAAATCATCTTTTCTCTTTGAAATGAACGGCAATGTCATCAACCCATTCCAGCCACCTAAAAAGCACCAACAAACTTTGTGTTTTTAATAAAAACATAACACTCTACAGTATTGTACTTTTGGAAAACATACAGAAACAGTTTGTGCATCATGACTCACAAGTCCAGGTACCACTGTATTCCACAAAGTCAAGAAAGTGATGGCAAAAAGGCTGAGTGTGACTATGCCCTTAAATGACAATAACATAAAAGTACTGTCATGTTTCCGTCTTTACATTTAAAGGCAGTAAGTCAGTGTCTAGTTTAAATCTAACCCCGCACTACTGAACCCCCACCCCATCCCTAACTGACCGTAGACTCCCTTAGTTAACCTCTACCCCTTCGGTCCACTCTCCCTATCCCGGCTCCTTCAGCTGCGCGAGCGCGTACTCCAAAGGCAACAGGGAAGCTACATCGTGACGGTGGAGGCCGGCAGGAGCCTGCTGCTGTCGGCCGACGCCCAGGCCGAGTCCACGCTGCAGACGGAGCTGATGGAGATTCAGGAGAGGTGGAGGCACGCGCACCACCGCCTGGACCAGCAGAGGAAGGAGCTACACACTCTGCTCAAGGTCAGGAAGTCGTGGACCAGCAAATGTTTTCTTAATTGGATGCATTCTTTTTCATTCGTATTTGCCTTTTTTTGGCTATGCACGGTTCTTATACCGTATTAATGTGTTAGAAATGGAATGACAATCAAGTCAGAGAATTATGAGGAAAAAAAGTTGTAATGTACAAGAGAATAAAGTTGTAATTTTAGGAGACAAAACAGTAGTGTCCAAAATTACCAGACATACTATAAAGTAAGAAACAAAACATAAAGTCTAATATTACATAAATGAGACAAAAAAAAATTTCTAAGTTCTCGGAGAAAAGGTAATAGTAAGAATGTATAGTAATAATTTTAGGAGAAATAGTCAAAATCATATCTGGGGGAGAAATATGAATCGTAAAAGAGAGTAATACTTTTAGTTGAAATAGTCATAGTAAAATAAAGTTATAATTCGAGGAGACATTATAACAAACCATATAAATTTATTTGAAGGAAAAACTGTGAAATGAAAAAAAAAAATACACATTAGAAAATCCACATTATGGAGCGGGGGGAAAAGTTTTAAAATATATTTATTAATACTTAGAATATTTAAAAACAAAAAAATATTAGGGGTATAAAGTTGTAATTTTAGCCTGAGAAAGTAAGTAAATCGATTTAATTATCAGATTTGATTGAAATAATATTAACAGCAGAATGTATTGATTTTATGAAAAAAATATAAGTCATAACTGTACTTATAATAGCCAAAGTAAAGTCATAACTTTAGTGGGGAAATACATTTTAAAATGTATAACCAAGAAAGTAACACATTAAGAGGTCATAAAAAACTGCAACTCTGATCAAACATTTTGTTATGAATACCAAAGTAATACGGAAAACAAAATTGCAATTACAAAAAGTAATGACGAGCGCAGTCGAGTAATCCTCAAGTTAGTCAGAGAAGTATAAATTGACGTCGTGTCTTCTACTTGGCTGGGACATTCCTTGCCAAATATGATTGTTTTTCATCCTCACATACCCCATATTCACACGCTAAAAATAGCCCGCGCCCATCGGAGCGTTCCCTGCCCGCTGCGACGGTTCCCGGCTCTCATCTTTGCCTTTATCCCAACGTTTCGAGCGTAGAATTGGGAGCGATGCGAGAGAGGCATCGACGCCTCACTGGAGAAGCTGAGAGCCTTCAAGAGGAAGCTGTCGACGCCGCTGCCCGACCATCAAGACGAGCTGCACGCCGAGCAGATGAGATGCAAGGTGAAGATGCTGTATATCCTATTATTACTAATACTCATGCGGCAAAGTGATTTTTTTTAATTTTTTTTTTTTTTTTTTTAGTCAATAACAACGAGGTTATTGCTTGTTTTGCTGTAGCAGACGCAGCACATGACAGTTTTTAATGGTTGCAACGGATAATTCCAGGATGTGTGTTCATGTTTCATGCATCACACGTCCTCGGCCTATGGGGGGGAGGACCAGAGAGAGAAAGAGAGGAAGAGGGGGCGGGGTGAAAAAGAGCCAAGGAGGGAGGGAGTACATGCGCAGCAAGCGACTGGGGGTGTATGGATGCATAAATTGATGTATGTGTGTGTGAAAGTGAGACAGTCACCATCACAGTGACGAAAGGAAGAGGAGAGAATGCAAGGTGATGATGCTTCTGTTAGGCCTTAGCTTGGATATTACCATGCATTGTACCACTTCTCTCTCCCAACTGATTGCTAATATCAGACGATTGAATCCTCGCCGGATTTGGACGAGAAGCTTTTGACTGTTGTGGAGGTGAAGGCAAACGGTGAGTTTTTTTCTCATCTTCGTCATATCATGTGCACACAGGAGCTGGAGAATAGTGTGGAGGGCTGGAACGATGACCTCACTTCCTTGTTCCTCCTGAGGGACGCCTTGGTGGGCGTGGTCGGCAGCAATGACGTCACGCTACTCCAGGAGCGCCTCCAGCTTCTGCAGCGCCAGTGGGAGGAAGTGTCCCACCAGGTACTGTTATAATGATCTCCAAGGTCATGTTCTCTCTTTTTTTTTTTTTTATTTACCTCCTGTTTTTATCAACCTTTTTATTTTATTTTAGCTTTTTACATAAAATAATTAAAATGTTATATTATTTTGTATTCTAAATTAAATTAGTTTTTCAAAAATAACTACAATTTTTAGAATGATCTTTCCAATACAAAATGAAATCTTTTTGATTGATAGATATTATAAATGGATTTAATTTAAATAGATTTTATATATATTTTTAAAAAGTATTATATTTGACCAGTACACTCTTGTAAAAGAGCTTTTTATTCTGAATGAGGTTTTCTTGGCTAAATAAAGGTTAAATGAAAAACATATTTTTATTGTTAATGAAATTGATTCTTGATTTTAAAAACTATTGTTTGAGTATATATAGATTTTTGTATTGATATTTTTTACATTTTTAGTCAGCTGTGATATTTGTTATTGCTGCTGGTTTAGTTCTATTTTTATAAAGAAAAGAGCATTATAATAAGATATTTCATTGCACAGTTTTCATCCATTTCATCCATATCACTTTCTTCTCATTCAATCATACATGCTTCAAGGTCTTACGTATGCTTGTTGACTTTGAAAATCTCTTTCAATAAAATTATATATTCATTTTGGATTATTCATAGATATTTTTATTCAGTACTGTTTTATTCTTATCAAATTAACTAAATAGCTCTCAATTATATTTGTTCAAGTTCAAAGTTAGTGTTTGTACTTTTAAAATGTATATTAAGTTATGAGATGCTTTTATCATGTCAATAAACAGGCAGTTTAATTTGCAGTAGACCACTTGAATGGTACATTTAAATATAAGCTATCAAAAATAACTAGGGGGAATACGTCCTGATCCTTTAGTCAATTTTGCAACTACAATTCAAAACCTTTCTCCTCCTCTCGTGCATTGAATGTGTTGCATTGTGTCTTTCTCTGTCTGCGTTGTCGTGCATTGAATGTGTTGCATTGTGTCTTTCTCTGTCTGCGTTGTCAGCTCTCCCTGCGCAGGCAGCAAGTAAGCGAGAAATTGAACGAGTGGGCTGTGTTCAATGAAAAGAACAAGGAGCTGTGCGAGTGGCTGACGCAGATGGAGAGCAAAGTCTCTCAAAATGGAGACATCGGCATCGAGGAGATGATCGAAAAGCTGCGCAAGGTGATCCCGGCCGCACGGTCTACATGTCCGTAAACAATGGCCTCCTCCTCCTGTGTTAACGTGCTGTTGACTCTCCACCAGGACTACCAGGAAGAAATCAGCGTGGCTGAGGAGAACAAGCAGCAGCTGCAGCTCATGGGAATACGCTTGGCCCGGTCCAGCCAGGAAAGCAAAGCAACCGACATACAACACAAACTCAATAAAGTCAGCGAGCGTTGGACACACCTCCTCGACCTCATTGCAGCCAGGTACGTGAAACCCATTGCGGTAGTTGTGTCTCGAAGCTGAATGAAGCTACACTTGAATGGCTCAGTTCAGTGAAATGTGTCATTTTATGGCAGAAAAAGACAACAATAACAAAACAGATCACAAATGATAATAACGAAAATGTATCAATATAATTGTATTAAAATGTAGACTGGATTTGAATTTTGAAACAAAATCACAGGATTATCAATATACATTTGTATAATTATAAAAAAATATTAATTACAATATACCATTATTTAAAGAAATAACAACCTAATAATTGAACTCACTTTACAATATTACAGAAATAGCGGCAAGGTGAACCACTTGTTAGAGCGTCTGCCTCACAGTTCTGAGGTCCGGGGTTCAATCCCCGGCCTGTGTGGAGTTTGCATGTTTTCCCCGTGCCTGCGTGGGTTTTCTCCGGGCACTCCGGTTTCCTCCCACATCCCAGACATGCATGGTAGGTTAATTGGCAACTCTAAATTGCCCGTAGGTGTGAATGTGAGTGCAAGTGGTTCTTTGTTTATATGTGCCCTGCGATTGGCTGGCAACCAGTTCAGGGTGTAGCCCGCCTCCTGCCCGATGATAGCTGGGATAGGCTCCAGCGCTCCCGCGACCCTTGTGAGGAAAAGCGGCTCAGAAAATCGATGGATGGATATTACAGAAATATGATTGTACTATGTTCTGGACTTTAATATAAATATATAGCTATGATCAATATATACAAATACAAATGGTAAAAAAAAAAAGAAAAATGTATAATATTATGGAATATATAATATTAACAAAATAAACAACAAATTTATCACAGAAACAACAGTAATATGATGTATTGTGGACTAAAACAGAAACCAAATATAATTACAAATGTACTGTATATAGTTATAAAAATTATAATTGCAAAATAAAATTTGGGGAAACATAACATCAATCAATGCAAATAATAAGTTCTGTAAATCTACGCCAGCAAATGTAGTTTATCCACGTGGCGTTGTCGTACCACTTTAGATGGACTAGACTCTGCGTGAATGTCATTGATTGAGCCAGGCGAGACAAAAGCTTTGAATGGACTGTGAACATTGGGTCTCAAATGTATATCATTTGTGACTTTTAAACACGTACAGCTAAGATTCAGATACTCTGAATTCCGCCCCCATTTTCCACCACCGCCATCCGGCTGTTGTCCTCTGGAGCCGTGCAGGAGGAGGACACTCTGACCTCACTCAGTCAGCTGCGCTCTCATTGTCGTCCGCTTGACTGAAGTGACGCATCGCAGGGATATTAACTTTAAAGCAATTACTACACTCTTTCCTGTGCTTTTTGCATAGGCATTTTCCGTACTTTGCGTCGCCATCATTATGCATGGCTCCTGCAGCCTTCGCCTATGTGTGTTTGCTGTGTACTACTCCGTCCGCCTCTTTAGCACATGCCTCTGACTGTAAGTCCACATTTAGAAACAGCAGTACTTGTCACTCTAACCACCCCCCTCTCAACACATACTTCTTTTTTTTAACCTTGGAGCACAACAGTCTCACTTGTGCCACCTCACTACACAACACCAGCTGCCCCAACCCAACCTCCTCACCGCACAAACTCTGTGGGAGAAAGTCCACACACACGGAGACAAAAGAGAAGGGCGGTTTGCGCTCAGACGAGGAGTAACGCTTCCATGCTAAACGGCGTCTCTGGGAATCTTGCACCCCCATGGTTTTGGACTTCGGGACGAATAAGATGGCAGACAGCCCGGGCGAAGATCTGCCACACTGCGACTGTGATGTCAACAGGCAGGAAAATCTCCGCAAAGCTTTCTGCAGTGTTGTGCAGTGTGTTTTGTCCAGACAGTCTGCACTTGGAGCTTAAGTGTACTTTAATGGGGGTAAAATGACGAGTCATGGTTTCTGTTTGAGCTAAAGATCAGGGATTCAAATTGTAGGGCCCTTTTAATTATTGTACAAGTATTGGCTTTCTATAAGTTTGCCAAGGTTGCATTACAGACTATTATAGGGGTGTTAGTGTGTTTCTGGAACATACACATGACAATGAATGGTATTTGAATTTTCACTATTTTTTTTGGTCCACTGACTGCATTATATATGAGTCATGAGCCAGTGTGAAAGAAATACTACACAGGCACAGTACTTGTTGTGTTCTCAACCTAAAATTGTATGCAAGTACTGAGTGGCAAGTGAATGTTTTGTGTGACATTTAATGATGTCACCACCACCTTTATTCTTATCAAGTGGGTTTTGGAGAGAGGTCGGGTCACATTGCTTTTTGAGGTGAGGTGCCGAATGTTCACAGTAGGTTGATAGCTGTTCACATTTGTGGATTGCAGTGCCGAGCATTTTGTGCAGTACAGTGAACCCCCTGTTTATTATGGGGGATATGTTCCAGAACTACCCGTAGCGAGAACATATAGAAGAAACAATGTTTTAATAGTGTAAACAATGAACTACGATATCATGGGGGAATAGGTCAAAGCAATCAAATGAGATGACTGTCCTGTTCACATAATGTACCGCGGCGAGCATGGTAGACTAATGGTTCGCCCGTCTGCCTCAGAGGTCCGAGGTCCGGGTTCCAAATCTCTGTTTTGGACTTCCTGTGTGGAGTATGCATGTTCTCCCCATTCTTGTGTGGGTTTTCTCTAAGTACTCCGGCTTTTGATGCCAGAAAAGTGAATATTTCTTTGAAACATTGTAGGGGTTTGAGGGACCATCCCGTAAATTTTGTGTGGAATCTGGATAAAGGTGTTTCTAAAGGATTAGCTTTTCAACTCACCATAGTGGCATTTATACCCGACGTTCCAGAAACATTTAGTTCTTAGTACTGAGGGGCCATTCAGATATGTTCAGTGTTGCAAACCCTTCCTTAAAGGTTCTCGGACCTCTGGAAAAGTACTTCTTTCAGCCTTGATAAATTACCTCAAAAACTGAGTTCGGTAATGGGCAGCGTGTCTGATGAGAGGTTCTGGGTTCAAATCGCAGCTCGGGCCTTCCTGTGTGGTGCTTTCAGTTTCTCCCTGTGCTTGCATGACTTTTCTCTAGGTACTCCCGCTTTCTCCTACATTCCCAAAACTTGCATGTTGGCTATTTACTGTGCTATAGAAAGAGGATGGGTTCTCCGGGTACTTTTGTTTCCTTCCAGTAAAATACTCTCATATTTATGTACTATATCCCCAACTGTTGTATGGCTTATCCCTTCCTGCCTTGTTTCCTTCCACCAGGGTGAAGAAGTTGCGGGAGACCCTGGTGGCCGTGCAACAGTTGGAGAAAAACATGAGCAGCCTGCGCTCGTGGCTGTCCCACATCGAGACCGAACTATCCAGGCCCATCGTCTACGACACGTGCGACGAGCAGGAGGTCCACAGGAAGCTCAACCAGCAGCAGGCAAGACTTCACTTGACAAGTAGTAAACACATTACAAGAACATTATACCCTACAGAAATGTCACAATTTCTTTTACCATGACAGTAAAAAAAAAAAAAGACTGGTGGCGCGCCACAAGGCTCACGACTCAGTCCTAAGATTTTCACAGTATGCTTTACATGAATGTCAAAATTGCCTCGCATTACAGTAGAAAGCTAGTGGTGTTCCACAAGTCTCAATACTAGTTCAAGTCAACATAAGTGTCAAAATTATTTAACGTTCCAGTAGGAAAGCTAGATGAGATTAATTGCTGCAGTAGGTCCAGACATACCCACTTAAAAGGTTACAAATGGTGTAATTATGAAAAATTAGTCAGAATACTGTGTCATATGGCGCATACGACCGGGTTACTGGTTGCTGTTTTTTAGTTTTGTTTTGTTTTTTGCTCGAGAAAAACAGGTGTCCTTTTTCTCCTAATTGCGCTGCCTTACATTACGTGCAAAATCCTACTAAATTCTTGTATGAGCTACAATGACTTGGTAGAAAGGAAGTGACGACTGAAGCACGAGGAAATCACAGCAGGATACAAAAACCTGAACTTGTTTTCTATCATAAAAACGTCAGCTGTGTGCAGACATGTGCATAACAGCGCATCCTTTTTCAGGTGCTGCAGAAAGACATCGAGAGGCACAGCACAGGCGTGGCTTCCGTGTTGAACCTGTGCGAGGTGCTGCTGCACGACTGCGACGCCTGCTCCACCGAGAGCGAGTGCGACTCCATCCAGCAGGCCACCAGGGGCCTGGACCGACGCTGGAGGAACATTTGCGCCATGTCCATGGAGAGGAGGCTCAAGTCGGTGTCTTGAATGAGCCAGCGCAGCAATAGCGATGCTGTTGTTGTTAAAGCTAATTAATGCAATGCTGGGCCTCGTCTGTGCAGGATTGAGGAGACTTGGAGGTTGTGGCAGAAGTTTTTGGATGATTACTCCCGCTTTGAGGAGTGGTTGAAGACTTCTGAGAGAACAGCAGCGATGCCCAACTCTTCAGGCGTCCTCTACACTGTCGCCAAAGAGGAACTCAAGAAGTTTGAGGTAGGTTTAGTTGCATGATCTCGCAAAATGTCCAAATGGTCTGATCCAAATGTCTCACGTCAGGAAGTCAAGCTGGAAGGAGGAGAGGTATAGTGCTCCCTTGACTTACTTCGTGTTGTGAGCCAAAATCTGCTTTATGAGCAACCTTCAGATTTGCCCCTGCTCAGGTTAATTGAAAACGAAATGGAGCATTTAAAGGCACTGTAATTCCCTTGCATGTAGGTAAGGAGAGCCACACAAATACAAAAATGAGAACACTTACAAGGAGCTGCTGTAGACCACAACACACGCCCAGACGGTCACACGCAGACTAATCCACTTCGTACGTAGGCGTCTCATCAAGTCAGACTTTTCTGCATGTTAGTGAAACATTGAGAAGCCACTCCAGGATAAAGGAAACAGTACAGGGTCATGTTACACAAACTCGTCTGAGCCGGTCTGCTCAGCTGCTGCAGTCCCTCACATTGCACGTGCATACCGGCCAACTGTCTTGTGTTGGCCTGCTGCCATCTGTCATGCTTGTGGATGAGCGTTGGCTCTCAAGCACAAAACTACCTTTCTTTTTTATGCACACACGTGGATAATTAAATGAAAAATACTAGACCCCTATTTTTGTCTTAGGCTTTCCAGCGGCAAGTGCAGGAGTGCCTGACCCAGCTGGAGCTGATCAACAAGCAGTACCGCCGCCTGGCCCGAGAGAACCGCACCGACGCGTCCTGCCGTCTCAGGGAAATGGTGCATGATGGGAACAGGAGGTGGGACAACCTGCAGAAGAGGGTGGCCGCCATCCTACGGCGTCTCAAGGTAACAACTGCACAACTAAAATACAATATCGTGACTATAGGTAACAGAAATTACACAAGGGTTATGCACTTCCTGAACCAAATATTTTTTCACAGCCATATGTTAGCTATTTTAGTGAGGTTAATAAAGTCTGCTTTTTCTGTGTTCCCACAGCACTTCATCAACCAGAGGGAGGAGTTTGAGACAGCTCGAGACAGCATCCTGGTGTGGCTGACTGAGATGGACCTACAGCTCACCAACATCGAGCACTTCTCCGAGTGTGACGTGCAGGCCAAGCTTAAACAACTCAATGTAGTTCTGCACAACAACTTGACTCATCCGCGGCTTCCTTCTGAGCCTTGACGTCGTCGTCTTGTGTTTGCTTCAGGCGTTCCAGCAGGAGATTCACTTGAACATGGGCAAGATCCAGCTGGTGTTCAGGCAGGGCGACGCTCTGATCGAAAAGAGCGAACCCCTGGATGCCGCTGTGATCGAAGAGGAGCTTGAGGAGCTGCAGAGGTACTACCAGGAGGTCTTTGGACGAGTCAACAGATACTACAAGAAGCTTACACGTTTACCTGTGAGTACGCTAAACACATGGTGGAATACCAGCTATTAAGAGACAGACTAAAGGCTTTTTCACACTGCGTTGACAGGCCGTCGTAGACCAACCAGTTCATGTCATAAAAATAAATAAAGTATTTGTACTTTGGTACTTCCCACCAGTGTGGGAACGATCGCTTTGTCATCTTAACGTTTGTCCGACCTCCTTTTCCAGCTGGCGGACGACGAGCTGGATGGTTCCGACATGGAGGACGGCGCCGACCTGTCCGAGCTGCAGTGGTGCGACTCAACGCCTCCTCGCACCTCCGGTCGTCCGGCCTCCGTGGCGGCCACCCTCATTCGGGCGGAACGCTCGGGCCGGGACACTCCGGCCAGCGTGGACTCCATCCCGTTGGAGTGGGACCATGACTATGACCTGAGCCGAGGTCTGGAGAGCCCGGGGGGACGCAACCACAGGGGAAGGAGCCGAGGGCAAGAGGAAGAGGAGGTGTATTTGAGGACGGCTACTCCAGTGCTGTCAGGTTAATCTTTTCTTCTCTCTGTTCTGTAATTACCCCGTGTGGCAATAGAGGTCACTGTTGTCCTGCAAAAGCAAGTTAGTTTTCCCACTTGACTGCATTACTCTTTTGTTTGTCAGTACATACATCTACAAAACCATGATTTGAGGCCACTAAATGCTGGTGGAACAGCTGGCAGCCAACATTAGCACTGTAACAGTTTGGTATAAAAACACATGTTTCCATGTCACTGACTGGTTTTAATTTTGATGTTGTTATGTTTTATCTTTTTTTTTTTCTTCCCCCGATAAAGTTAAGTTGAGTTACTATGCTGAAACCGTTAAAGTGTTATGGCTCCATACAGTTTCTACTCATTTTCACAGTGACTGTGTGTGGGAAAAATACCTTATTTTTTTAGGACAATAGCGACCTCTGTTGTTATTTCAGCTTTCTGAGTTTCACTTTTGATTATATGTATTTTTTTCTCTCTCTCAATTGTAATGACAGTGCTCTGGTGTGTAGAGGAAGGGGTGGAGGAGCTCCTTGTAATTATGTGATGACTGAATCAAATGTGGAACTCAGGAAGGTGGAACTGAAAAAGGGCAGGCTGATTTTAAAAAAGCACTATAATTGAAAAAAAAAATAGATGGACAAGAAGAAAATCTGACAATGTATTTTTTTTGGGTCTACTTTATTTTTCAAGGCGTCATTTTTAGTGCCAACGTTTGTTTTGTTGTGAGTACATCTTTTTTTTTTTTTACAATTTCAAATGTTATTTTCCAGTGGCAGGGTACTGGCTCCATTAAACTATGTTTAATGACAATAAATGAATATCCCTGGGGTCAAAACATGCATACACGACATAAACAAAAGTGAAAATGGAAAACAATTTGCATAGGGTCCCCCATTTTTTGACTATAACAGCTTCTCCTCCTGGAAGAAATACTTTCTGCAGCAGCATATTTGTATCTACTTTACAAAAAATGAATGTTTTGTTTTTCCTCTTCAGACGTAGTTATTCCAGAGAGTCCCGAGGCCTATATAAAACTGACTGAGAACACATTGAAATCGTCCTCCGGTAGGAACCGCAGAGCTGATCAGGAATGTCTCAGCATGAGTCAGGAGCGCATGCCACAAGCTCCATACTAAAATGTGCTTTTCTAACAAGAGCCCCTCAGGGGGCAGCACGGCAGCTGCACGTCTCATCCATCCACAATAATGTAGATCAGCAGCATGCTAAGATTAATCCATTGCATTTTGAAGGTCCACGCATAATATCCATAACCTGCCTCATCTCAAAACTTTACATTTCAGACTAATGCGTTTATGCTGTATGTCTACAACATGCCTGACGAAAACATGCTGCTCATTTAGGGCTTTTACTATGTTTTCACCATCTTGTGTTTCTTGAGCAGGCGATGCGGGACAGCTGGAGGCCAGCCTCAGACAACTGGACCAGGCCCTGGACGCATCACGGTACCAGCTGCAAGCCAGAGAAGACGCCACCAGCCACTCCAGCCCCGATGCTGACTCCACATACATGGGCTACGTGAGTCGCTGCCTCAATATTAAATAAATGTATTCAAAGGCACAGTTACATGGATTTTAAGAGAGATTCAGTTATATCCACTAATAATAACAAAGTAAAAATAATAATAATAATTCCATGGTCCATGAAAAATCGTATGTTCACACAAACATCATTTCCAAGCTGTCAAATTAATGCCAAAGCATTAGGATATTTCAGCCAATCAGAAGCCTGAAGAAGGTCATGAAGTCATAAAGTCAACAAAGACACAAAGATGAATCATAGCTGGGAATTAAACTTTTTTCTTTGGATTTACATTACCAAAATGGACTGAACTGATTTTTTTTATTTCATATTTAATTTTTTCATTAGTTCTAATATTCTTAAAAGGCTTTTGTGTTGTATTTTATAATTTGTGTTTTGATTTTGTTCTTATTATTTTACCATGATACTTTTGAAAATGTATTCACCCTATTCCGTTTTTTGTTTTTTTTACTCTATTAACAGCCACTCTGTGTGCCTTAATGAATTATAAATAGGTATCATTTTATAATATTATAATATAAATGTCAATCTAAGATATACCCTATTAAGTACAGATTTAACATTTTGATGGGAATCAACATATCTTATTTTCAACGGAAAAAACCTAATTTGAATGTGAGCAAAAAGTAAACATTATTTTTAAAGTATAATTTTTCTGTCGCTGAAAGTTTATATGCTCATGTCCATTTTCATTGCTCCAGATGCGGCTGATGGGAGAGTGTCGCGGCAGCATAGACGCGGTGAAGAGAGCCGAGGAAGAGCTTACGGAGGACGAAGATGACATGCCGGGACTCACCAACATGACCAGCACTGACAGTCAGAATCCAGGTTTGTCGCTCTCTCTCTCTCTCTCTCTCTCTCATAAACACTCACAGACAAATATAGTGGTATCTTGACCTACAAGTGCCCAACTTAGAAGTAACGAGCTGTCGCTTGGTCGATTGTTTTTTGCAAGCCATAATTTGTTTCATGAGCAAGCTTAAGATTGTGAAGTTTGAAAAAAGGACAGCCACAAGCATTGATAACACTTTGTCATTTTTTTGGAATGGAACAAACAATCAAACACACAAATGGAACAAAGAACCAAACACACAAATGAAGAATGAAAACAATAGCAAAGAGCAGACGCTCGTAAGTACCTGAAGTGGGGGGAAAAAGAAAAACAACAGAACTTTGAGCCATTTATAGAACTGGACAAGCAGCCAAACACAAATATGCAAACTAGTTCAGTCAGTGACTAAAATGGAAAAATAAAAGCAAGGGCTACAGTCACTGATGCATTTTAAGCCGTTTATTAAGTAGCCAAACACAAATTCAAAATGAACCCACTCGCAAGGACCATGGAGCAAATGTGTTAAATGGCCAATTGGAGCTAGAATCCGAGTGCCTGATGACACGCACATGAACATATGAAGGGTTATTTTCCTTTATTAAAGACACATAACAAAAAAGAGTCAACGGAACACACTAAGTGCGTAAGTCAACATACCACCTTATGTCATTCTTCCTATAAACGAATCGATAGCTGTGTAAAACGTAACGTCCGTGCAGGCGTGATCGAGCGCTGGGAGCTGCTGCAGGCTCAGTCGCTGAGTGACAAGCACAAGCACAAGCAGAACCTGCAGCAGTGGCAGCAGCTCATCTCGGACCTGCAGACCATGCGGGCGTGGCTGGGTCGCTGCGAGGCCGAACTGGGCCAGCTGCGAGGCCTGGAGCTCAGCACGGACATCCACGCCATCCAGCAGAAGATCAAGAAGCTCAGGGTTGGTGGTCAAAAACACGAACGCCTGTCTGGAGTGCTTCGTTCTGAATCTTTTTTTGTCCCGTGTGTGGCGCTCAGGAGCTGCAGAAGGGGATGGACACTCACAAGTCGGAGGCCCTGTCTGTCAACCTGAGCAGCGCCGGCTTCCTCCAGTCGGAGCCTGACTCAGAGGAGGCGTGGGAGCTGCGGGACGCTCTGAAGGAGATGAACGCGCACCGGGATCGCCTCGGCAGCTCGCTGGAGGAGAGGAGGGAGGAGCTGCAGAGAGCGCTCATGCAGTGCCAGGTGCTGGACCAACACTCAGAATCAAACATGGTACCACTATCCACTCAGACCGCTTGTAACGCCTTGTAAGAGCAATTGGAAAAATGTCACCTGACGTGACAGCCAGCATGTGGACAGAGGCTTTGCGCCGGGGTGGCCGATTTAGAGCGCCTCATTGTTGCGACGTGGAGAAGCGCCGCCATGACCCGGTGGGATAGATTTCATTTTGTAGAGGCTATAAGTGGCTATATTTTCACGGCTCAAACATATAGGTATCTATAGGCAAAAGAAAGATGCTAGACGTATTAGTATCCATTTTTCCAGGTACCAGATTTGATTGACAGTTGAGCGGGGTGTCATTTCAGCGTATTTAGTGGACACGCCCACAGCATCCGAAAGCAGAAACAACAGCTTGACTTTTCATATTTTTGAAGCC